>NW_021163067.1:0-1290000 GCF_004324835.1 Dendronephthya gigantea
TGTACTTTTAGTTTTCCCAAAAGAATATTTTTTAATTTTATCGAAAAATATTCATTGATCAAAAGCTCTTGTTTTGTCAAAGGCTATGACTACGTCCATACCACTTGGAAAGCACTGGTTCTCGTCTGATCACTAAAGTTAAAACAAGTCGGCGAAGTTAGACTTGGGTGGTGACCTCTTAGGAATACTTCGTGTTGTAGGCTCCTTTTGATTTAATAATAGAAAATTATTTCAATGTACTCATCAATTTTCCGAAAAGGAATTTTTTTTTTAATTTTATCCAAAAATATTCATAGATCAAAAGCTCTTGTTTTCTCAAAGGCGATGTCTACGTCCATACCACTTGGAAAGCACTGGTTCTCGTCTGATCACCAAAGTTAAAACAAGTCGGGCGAAGTTAGTACTTGGGTGGGTGACCTCTTAGGAATACTTCGTGTCGTAGGCTCCTTTTGATTTATTAATAGAAAATTATTTCAATGTACTCTTCAGTTTTCCCAAAGGGAATATTTAATCTAATTTTATCCAAAAATATTCATAGATCAAAAGCTCTTGTTTTTTCAAAGGCTATGTCTACGTCCATACCACTTGGAAAGCACTGGTTCTTTTCTGATCGCTAAAGTTAAAACAAGTCGAGCGAAGTTAGAACTTGGGTAGGTGACCTCTTAGGAATACTTCGTGTTGTAGGCTCCATTTGATTTAATAATAGAAAATTATTTCAATGTACTCATCAATTTTCCCAAAAGAAATATTTTTTTTAATTTTATTCAAAAATATTCATAGATCAAAATCTCTTGTTTTCTCAAAGGCGACGTCTAGGTCCATACCACTTGGAAATTACTGGTTCTCGTCTGATCACCAAAGTTAAAACAAATCGGGCGAAGTTAGTACTTGGGTGGGTGACCTCTTAGGAATACTTCGTGTCGTAGGCTCCTTTTGATTTATTAATAGAAAATTATTTCAATGTACTCATCAATTTTCCCAAAAGGAATATTTTTTTTAAATTTATCCAAAAGTATTCATAGATCAAAAGCTCTTGTTTTCTCAAAGGCGATGTCTACGTCCATACCACTTGGAAAGCACTGGTTCTCGTCTGATCACCAAAGTTAAAAGAAGTCGGGCGAAGTTAGTACTTGGGTGGGTGACCTCTTAGGAATACTTCGTGTCGTAGGCTCCTTTTGATTTATTAATAGAAAATTATTTCAATGTACTCATCAATTTGCCAAAAAGGAATATTTTTTTTAATTTTATCCAAAAATATTCATAGATCAAAACCTGTTGTTTTCTCAAAGGCGATGTCTATGTCCATACCACTTTGAAAGCACTGGTTCTCGTCTGATCACCAAAGTTAAAACAAGTCGGGCGAAGTTAGTACTTGGGTCGGTGACCTCTTAGGAATACTCATCAATTTTCCCAAAAGGAATATTTTTTTTAATTTTATCCAAAAATATTCATAGATCAAAAGCTCTTGTTTTCTCAAAGGCGACGTCTACGACCATACCACTTGGAAATTACTGGTTCTCGTCTGATCACCAAATTTAAAATAAGTCGGGCGAAGTTAGTACTTGGGAGGGTGACCTCTTAGGAATACTTCGTGTCGTAGGCTCCTTTTGATTTATTAATAGAAAATTATTTCAATGTACTTTTCAGTTTTCCCAAAGGGAATATTTATTTAATTTTATCCAAAAATATTCATAGATCAAAAGCTCTTGTTTTCTCACAGGCTATGTCTACGTCCATACCACTTGGAAAGCACTGGTTCTCGTCTAATCACCAAAGTTAAAACATGTCGGGCGAAGTTAGTACTTGGGTGGGTGACCTCTTAGGAATACTACTTGTCGTAGGCTCCTTTTGATTTATTAATAGAAAATTATTTCAATGTACTCATCAATTTGCCCAAAAGGAATATTTTTTTTAATTTTATCCAAAAATATTCATAGATCAAAACCTGTTGTTTTCTCAAAGGCGATGTCTACGTCCATACCACTTTGAAAGCACTGGTTCTCGTCTGATCACCAAAGTTAAAACAAGTCGGGCGAAGTTAGTACTTGGGTGGGTGACCTCTTAGGAATACTCATCAATTTTCCCAAAAGGAATATTTTTTTTAATTTATCCAAAAATATTCATAGATCAAAAGCTCTTGTTTTCTCAAAGGCGACGTCTACGTCCATACCACTTGGAAATTACTGGTTCTCGTCTGATCACCAAATTTAAAACAAGTCGGGCGAAGTTAGTACTTGGGAGGGTGACCTCTTAGGAATACTTCGTGTCTTAGGCTCCCTTTGATTTATTAATAGAAAATTATTTCAATGTACTTTTCAGTTTTCCCAAAGGAATATTTAATTTAATTTTATCCAAAAATATTCATTGATCAAAAGCTCTTGTTTTCTCAAAGGCTATGACTACGTCCATACCACTTGGAAAGCACTGGTTCTCGTCTGATCACTAAAGTTAAAACAAGTCGAGCGAAGTTAGAACTTGGGTAGGTGACCTCTTAGGAATACTTCGTGTTGTAGGCTCCTTTTGATTTAATAATAGAAAATTATTTCAATGTACTCATCAATTTTCCGAAAAGGAATTTTTTTTTTATTTTATCCAAAAATATTCATAGATCAAAAGCTCTTGTTGTCTCAAAGGCGATGTCTACGTCCATACCACTTGGAAAGCACTGGTTCTCGTCTGATCACCAAATTTAAAACAAGTCGGGCGAAGTTAGTACTTGGGTGGGTGACCTCTTAGGAATACTTCGTGTCGTAGGCTCCTTTTGATTTATTAATAGAAAATTATTTCAATGTACTCTTCAGTTTTCCCAAAGGGAATATTTAATCTAATTTTATCCAAAAATATTCATAGATCAAAAGCTCTTGTTTTCTCAAAGGCGACGTCTACGTCTATACCACTTGGAAATTACTGGTTCTCGTCTGATCACCAAATTTAAAACAAGTCGGGCGAAGTTAGTACTTGGGAGGGTAACCTCTTAGGAATACTTCGTGTCGTAGGCTCCCTTTGATTTATTAATAGAAAATTATTTCAATGTACTTTTCAGTTTTCCCAAAGGGAATGTTTAATTTAATTTTATCGAAAAATATTCATTGATCAAAAGCTCTTGTTTTGTCAAAGGCTATGACTACGTCCATACCACTTGGAAAGCACTGGTTCTCGTCTGATCACCAAAGTTAAAACAAGTCGGGCGAAGTTAGAACTTGGGTAGGTGACCTCTTAGGAATACTTCGTGTTGTAGGCTCCTTTTGATTTAATAATAGAAAATTATTTCAATGTACTCATCAATTTTCCCAAAAGGAATATTTTTTTTAATTTTATCCAAAAATATTCATAGATCAAAAGCTCTTGTTTTCTCAAAGGCGATGTCTACGTCCATACCACTTGGAAAGCACTGGTTCTCGTCTGATCACCAAATTAAAACAAGTCGGCGAAGTTAGTACTTGGGTGAGTGACCTCTTAGGAATACTTCGTGTCGTAGGCTCCTTTTGATTTATTAATAGAAAATTATTTCAATGTACTCTTCAGTTTTCCCAAAGGGAATATTTAATTTAATTTTATCCAAAAATATTCATAGATCAAAAGCTCTTCTTTTTTCAAAGGCTATGTCTACGTCCATACAACTTGGAAAGCACTGGTTCTTTTCTGATCGCTAAAGTTAAAACAAGTCGAGCGAAGTTAGAACTTGGGTAGGTGACCTCTTAGGAATACTTCGTGTTGTAGGCTCCTTTTGATTTAATAATAGAAAATTATTTCAATGTACTCATCAATTTTCCCAAAAGGAATATTTTTTTAATTTTATTCAAAAATATTCATAGATCAAAAGCTCTTGTTTTCTCAAAGGCGACGTCTAGGTCCATACCACTTGGAAATTACTGGTTCTCGTCTGATCACCAAAGTTAAAACAAATCGGGCGAAGTTAGTACTTGGGTGGGTGACCTCTTAGGAATACTTCGTGTCGTAGGCTCCTTTTGATTTATTAATAGAAAATTATTTCAATATACACATCAATTTTCCCAAAAGGAATATTTTTTTTAATTTTATCCAAAAATATTCATAGATCAAAACCTGTTGTTTTCTCAAAGGCGATATCTACGTCCATACCATTTGGAAAGCACTGGTTCTCGTCTGATCACCAAAGTTAAAACAAATCGGGCGAAGTTAGTACTTGGGTGGGTGACCTCTTAGGAATACTTCGTGTCGTAGGCTCCTTTTGATTTAATAATAGAAAATTATTTCAATGTACTCATCAATTTTCCCAAAAGGAATATTTTTTTAAATTTTATCCAAAAATATTCATAGATCAAAACCTGTTGTTTTCTCAAAGGCGATGTCTACGTCCATACCACTTGGAAAGCACTGGTTCTCGTCTGATCACCAAATTTAAAACATGTCGGGCGAAGTTAGTACTTGGGTGGGTGACCTCTTAGGAATACTTCGTGTCGTAGGCTCCTTTTGATTTATTAATAGAAAATTATTTCAATGTACTCATCAATTTTCCGAAAAGGAATTTTTTTTTTAATTTTATCCAAAAATATTCATAGATCAAAAGCTCTTGTTGTTTCAAAGGCGATGTCTACGTCCATACCACTTGGAAAGCACTGGTTCTCGTCTGATCACCAAATTTAAAACAAGTCGGGCGAAGTTAGTACTTGGGAGGGTGACCTCTTAGGAATACTTCGTGTCGTAGGCTCCTTTTGATTTATTAATAGAAAATTATTTCAATGTACTCTTCAGTTTTCCCAAAGGGAATATTTAATTTAATTTTATCAAAAAATATTCATAGATCAAAAGCTCTTGTTTTCTCAAAGACTATGTCTACGTCCATACCACTTGGAAAGCACTGGTTCTCGTCTGATCACCAAAGTTAAAACAAGTCGAGCGAAGTTAGAACTTGGGTAGGTGACCTCTTAGGAATACTTCGTGTTGTAGGCTCCTTTTGATTTAATAATAGAAAGTTATTTCAATGTACTCATCAATTTTCCCAAAACGAATATTTTTTTTAATTTTATCCAAAAATATTCATAGATCAAAAGCTCTTGTTTTCTCGAAGGCGTCGTCTACGTCCATACCACTTGGAAATTACTGGTTCTCGTCTGATCACCAAAGTTAAAACAAGTCGGGCGAAGTTAGTACTTGGGTGGGTGACCTCTTAGGAATACTTCGTGTCGTAGGCTCCTTTTGATTTATTAATAAAAAAATATTTCAATGTACTCATCAATTTTCCCAAAAGGAATATTTTTTTTAATTTTATCCAAAAATATTCATAAATCAAAAGCTCATGTTTTCTCAAAAACGATGTCTACGTCCATACCACTTGGTAAGCACTGGTTCTCGTCTAATCACCAAAGTTAAAACATGTCGGGCGAAGTTAGTACTTGGGTGGGTGACCTCTTAGGAATACTTCCTGTCGTAGGCTTCTTTTAATTTATTAATAGAAAATTATTTCAAAGTACTCATCAATTTTCCTAAAAGGAATATTTTTTTTAATTTTATCCAAAAATATTCATAGATCAAAACCTGTTGTTTTCTCAAAGGCGATGTCTACGTCCATGCCACTTTGAAAGCACTGGTTCTCGTCTGATCACCAAAGTTAAAACAAGTCGGGCGAAGTTAGTACTTGGGTGGGTGACCTCTTAGGAAAACTCATCAAATTTCCCAAAAGGAATATTTTTTTTAATTTTATCCAAAAATATTCATAGATCAAAAGCTCTTGTTTTCTCAAAGGCGACGTCTACGTCCATACCTCTTGGAAATTACTGGTTCTCGTCTGATCACCAAATTTAAAACAAGTCGGGCGAAGTTAGTACTTGGGTGGGTGACCTCTTAGGAATACTTCGTGTCGTAGGCTCCTTTTGATTTATTAATAGAAAATTATTTCAATGTACTCTTCAGTTTTCCCAAAGGGAATATTTAATTTAATTTAATCCAAAAATATTCATAGATCAAAAGCTCTTGTTTTCTCAAAGGCTATGTCTACGTCCATACCACTTGGAAAGCACTGGTTCTCGTCTGATCACCAAAGTTAAAACAAGTCGTGCGAAGTTAGAACTTGGGTAGGTGACCTCTTAGGAATACTTCGTGTTGTAGGCTCCTTTTGATTTAATAATAGAAAATTATTTCAATGTACTCATCAATTTTCCCAAAAGGAATATTTTTTTTAATTTTATCCAAAAATATTCATAGATCAAAAGCTCTTGTTTTCTCAAAGGCGTCGTCTACGTCCATACCACTTGGAAATTACTGGTTTTCGTCTGATCACCAAAGTTAAAGCAAGTCGGGCGAAGTTAGTACTTGGGTGGGTGACCTCTTAAGAATACTTCGTGTCGTAGGCTCCTTTTGATTTTTTAATACAAAATTATTTCAATGTACTCATCAATTTTCCCAAAAGGAATATTTTTTTTAATTTTATCCAAAAATATTCATAAATCAAAAGCTCTTGTTTTCTCAAAGGCGATGTCTACGTCCATACCACTTGGAAAGCACTGGTTCTCGTCTAATCACCAAAGTTAAAACATGTCGGGCGAAGTTAGTACTTGGGTGGGTGACCTCTTAGGAATACTTCGTGTCGTAGGCTTCTTTTGATTTATTAATAGAAAATTATTTCAATGTACTCATCAATTTTCCCAAAAGGAATATTTTTTTTAATTTTATCCAAATATATTCATAGATCAAAACCTGTTGTTTTCTCAAAGGCGATGTCTACGTCCATACCACTTGGAAAGCACTGGTTCTCGTCTGATCACCAAAGTTAACACAAATCGGGCGAAGTTAGTACTTGGGTGGGTGACCTCTTAGGAATACTTCGTGTCGTAGGCTCCTTTTGATTTATTAATAGAAAATTATTTCAATGTACTCATCAATTTCCCCAAAAGGAATATTTTTTTCAATTTTATCCAAAAATATTCATAGATCAAAACCTGTTGTTTTCTCAAAGGCGATGTCTACATCCATACCACTTTGAAAGCACTGGTTCTCGTCTGATCACCAAAGTTAAAACAAGTCAGGCGAAGTTAGTACTTGGGTGGGTGACCTCTTAGGAATACTCATCAATTTTCCCAAAAAGAATATTTTTTTTAATTTTATCCAAAAATATTCATAGATCAAAAGCTCTTGTTTTCTCAAAGGCGACGTCTACGTCCATACCACTTGGAAATTACTGGTTCTCGTCTGATCACCAAATTTAAAACAAGTCGGGCGAAGTTAGTACTTGGGTGGGTGACCTCTTCGAAATACTTCGTGTCGTAGGCTCCTTTTGATATTTTAATAGAAAATTATTTCAATGTACTCTTCAGTTTTCCAAAAGGGAATATTTAATTTAATTTTATCCAAAAATATTCATAGATCAAAAGCTCTTGTTTTCTCAAAGGCTATGTCTACGTCCATACCACTTGGAAAGCACTGGTTCTCGTCTGATCACCAAAGTTAAAACAAGTCGGGCGAAGTTAGTACTTGGGTGGGTGACCTCTTAGGAATATTTCGTGTCGTAGGCTCCTTTTTTATTTATTAATAGAAAATTATTTCAATGTACTCTTCAGTTTTCCCAAAGGGAATATTTAATTTAATTTTATCCAAAAATATTCATAGATCAAAAGCTCTTTTTTTCTCAAAGGCGATGTCTACCTCCATACCACTTGGAAAAAACTGGTTCTCGTCTGATCACCAAAGTTAAAACATGTCGGGCGAAGTTAGTACTTGGGTGGGTGACCTCTTAGGAATACTTCGTGTCGTAGGCTTCTTTTTATTTATTAATAGAAAATTATTTCAATGTACTCATCAATTTTCCCAAAAGGAATATTTTTTTTAATTTTATCCAAAAATATTCATAGATCAAAACCTGTTGTTTTCTCAAAGGCGATGTCTACGTCCATACCACTTGGAAAGCACTGGTTCTCGTCTGATCACCAAAGTTAAAACAAATCGGGCGAAGTTAGTACTTGGGTGGGTGACCTCTTAGGAATACTTCGTCTCGTAGGCTCCTTTTGATTTAACAATAGTAAATTATTTCAATGTACTTATCAATTTTCCCAAAAGGAATATTTTTTTTAATTTTATCCAAAAATATTCATAGATCAAAACCTGTTGTTTTCTCAAAGGCGATGTCTACGTCCATACCACTTGGAAAGCACTGGTTCTCGTCTGATCACCAAAGTTAAAACAAGTCGGGCGAAGTTAGTACTTGGGTGGGTGACCTCTTAGGAATACTTCGTGTCGTAGGCTCCTTTGATTTATTAATAGAAAATTATTTCAATGTACTCATCAATTTTCCCAAAAGAATATTTTTTTTAATTTATCAAAAATTTCATAGATCAAAAGCTCTTTTTCTCAAACGATGTCTACGTCCATACCACTTGGAAAGCACTGGTTCTCGTCTGATCACCAATGTTAAAACAAGTCGGGCGAAGTTAGTACTTGGGTGGGTGACCTCTTAGGAATACTTCGTGTCGTAGGCTCCTTTTGATTTATTAATAGAAAATTATTTCAATGTACTCATCAATTTTCCCAAAAGGAATATTTTTTTTAATTTTATCCAAAAATATTCATAGATCAAAAGCTCTTTTTTCTCAAAGGCGATGTCTACGTCCATACCACTTGGAAAGCACTGGTTCTCGTCTGATCACCAAAGTTAAAACAAGTCGGGCGAAGTTAGTACTTGGGTGGGTGACCTCTTAGGAATACTTCGTGTCGTAGGCTCCTTTTGATTTATTAATAGAAAATTATTTCAATATACTCATCAATTTTCCCAAAAGGAATATTTTTTTAATTTCCAAAAATATTCAGATCAAAAGCTCTTGTTTTTGAAAGGCGATGTCTACGTCCATACCACTTGGAAAGCACTGGTTCTCGTCTGATCACCAAAGTTAAAACAAGTCGGGCGAAGTTAGTACTTGGGTGGGTGACCTCTTAGGAATACTTCGTGTCGTAGGCTCCTTTTGATTTATTAATAGAAAATTATTTCAATATACTCATCAATTTTCCCAAAAGGAATATTTTTTTAGATTTATCCAAAAATATTCATAGATCAAAAGCTCTTGTTTTCTGAAAGGCGATGTCTACGTCCATACCACTTGGAAAGCACTGGTTCTCGTCTGATCACCAAAGTTAAAACAAGTCGGGCGAAGTTAGTACTTGGGTGGGTGACCTCTTAGGAATACTTCGTTTCGTAGGCTCCTTTTGATTTATTAGTAGAAAATTATTTCAATGTACTCTTCAATTTTCCCAAAAGGAATATTTTTTTTAATTTATCCAAAAATATTCAAAGATGAAAAGCTCTTGTTTTCTCAAAGGCTATGTCTACGTCCATACCACTTGGAAAGCACTGGTTCTCGTCTGATCACCAAAGTTAAAACAAGTCGGGCGAAGTTAGTACTTGGGTGGGTGACCTCTTAGGAATACTTCGTGTCGTAGGCTCCTTTTGATTTATTAATAGAAAATTATTTCAATGTACTCATCAATTTTCCCAAAAGGAATATTTTTTTAATTTATCCAAAAATATTCATAATCAAAAGCTCTTGTTTTCTCAAGGGCGATGTCTACGTCCATACCACTTGGTAAGCACTGGTTCTCGTCTGATCACCAAAGTTAAAACAAGTCGGGCGAAGTTAGTATCTGGGTGGGTGACCTCTTAGGAATACTTCGTGTCGTAGGCTCCTTTTGATTTATTAATAGAAAATTATTTCAATGTACTCATCAATTTTCCCAAAAGGAATATTTTTTTTAATTTTATCCAAAAATATTCATAGATCAAAAGCTCTTGTTTCAAAGGCGATGTCTACGTCCATACCACTTGGAAAGCACTGGTTCTCGTCTGATCACCAAAGTTAAAACAAGTCGGGCGAAGTTAGTACTTGGGTGGGTGACCTCTTAGGAATACTTCGTGTCGTAGGCTCCTTTTGATTTATTAATAGAAAATTATTTCAATGTACTCATCAATTTTCCCAAAAGGAATATTTTTTTTAATTTTATCCAAAATATTCATAGATCAAAAGCTCTTGTTTCTCAAAGGCGATGTCTACGTCCATACCACTTGGAAAGCACTGGTTCTCGTCTGATCACCAAAGTTAAAACAAGTCGGGCGAAGTTAGTACTTGGGTGGGTGACCTCTTAGGAATACTTCGTGTCGTAGGCTCCTTTTGATTTATTAGTAGAAAATTATTTCAATGTACTCATCAATTTTCCCAAAAGGAATATTTTTTTTAATTTATCCAAAAATATTCATAGATCAAAAGCTCTTGTTTCTCAGGCGATGTCTACGTCCATACCACTTGGAAAGCACTGGTTCGTCTGATCACCAAAGTTAAAACAAGTCGGGCGAAGTTAGTACTTGGGTGGGTGACCTCTTAGGAATACTTCGTGTCGTAGGCTCCTTTTGATTTATTAATAGAAAATTATTTCAATGTACTCATCAATTTTCCCAAAAGGAATATTTTTTTATTTATTTAAAAATATTCATAGATCAAAAGCTCTTGTTTTCTGAAAGGCGATGTCTACGTCCATACCACTTGGAAAGCACTGGTTCTCGTCTGATCACCAAAGTTAAAACAAGTCGGGCGAAGTTAGTACTTGGGTGGGTGACCTCTTAGGAATACTTCGTGTCGTAGGCTCCTTTTGATTTATTAATAGAAAATTATTTCAATGTACTCATCAATTTTCCCAAAAGGAATATTTTTTTTAATTTTTCCAAAAATATTCATAGATCAAAAGCTCTTGTTTCTCTAAAGGCGATGTCTACGTCCATACCACTTGGAAAGCACTGGTCTCGTCTGATCACCAAAGTTAAAACAAGTCGGGCGAAGTTAGTACTTGGGTGGGTGACCTCTTAGGAATACTTCGTGTCGTAGGCTCCTTTTGATTTATTAATAGAAAATTATTTCAATGTACTTCATCAATTTTTCCCAAAAGGAATATTTTTTTTAATTATCCAAAAATATTCATGATCAAAAGCTCTTGTTTTCGAAAGGCGATGTCTACGTCCATACCACTTGGAAAGCACTGGTTCTCGTCTGATCACCAAAGTTAAAACAAGTCGGGCGAAGTTAGTACTTGGGTGGGTGACCTCTTAGGAATACTTCGTGTCGTAGGCTCCTTTTGATTTATTAATAGAAAATTATTTCAATGTACTTCATCAATTTTCCCAAAAGGAATATTTTTTTTTATTTTATCCAAAAATATTTATAGATCAGAAGCTCTTCTTTTCTCAAGGGCGATGTCTACGTCCATACCACTTGGTAAGCACTGGTTCTCGTCTGATCACCAAAGTTAAAAAAAGTCGGGCGAAGTTAGTACTTGGGTGGGTGACCTCTTAGGAATACTTCGTGTCGTAGGCTCCTTTTGATTTATTAATAGAAAATTATTTCAATGTACTTCATCAATTTTCCCAAAAGGAATATTTTTTTTTATTTTATCCAAAAATATTCATAGATCAAAAGTTCTTGTTTTCTGAAAGGCGATGTCTACGTCCATACCACTTTGGAAAGCCGGTTCTCGTCTGATCACCAAAGTTAAAAAAAATCGGGCGAAGTTAGTACTTGGGTGGGTGACCTCTTGGGAATACTTCGTGTCGTAGGCTCCTTTTGATTTATTAATAGAAAATTATTTCAATATACTCATCAATTTTCCCAAAAGGAATATTTTTTTTAATTTATCCAAAAATATTCATAGATCAAAGCTCTTGTTTTCTCAAGGCGATGTCTACGTCCATACCATTTGGAAAGCACTGGTTCTCGTCTGATCACCAAAGTTAAAAAAAGTCGGGCGAAGTTAGTACCTGGGTGGGTGACCTCTTAGGAATACTTCGTGTCGTAGGCTCCTTTTGATTTATTAAATGAAAATAACTTCAATGTACTTCATCAATTTTCCCAAAAGGAATATTTTTTTTTAATTTATTCAAAAATATTCATAGATCAAAAGTTCTTGTTTTCTGAAAGGCGATGTCTACGTCCATACCACTTGGAAAGCACTGGTTCTCGTCTGATCACCAAAGTTAAAAAAAATCGGGCGAAGTTAGTACTTGGGTGGGTGACCTCTTAGGAATACTTCGTGTCGTAGGCTCCTTTTGATTTATTAATAGAAAATTATTTCAATGTACTCATCAATTTTCCCAAAAGGAATATTTTTTTAGATTTATCCAAAAATATTCATAGATCAAAAGCTTTTGTTTTCTCAAAGGCGATGTCTACGTCCATACCACTTGGAAAGCACTGGTTCTCGTCTGATCACCAAAGTTAAAACAAGTCGGGCGAAGTTAGTACTTGGGTGGGTGATCTCTTAGGAATACTTCGTGTCGTAGGCTCCTTTTGATTTATTAATAGAAAATTATTTCAATGTACATCATCAATTTTCCCAAAAGGAATATTTTTTTTAATTTTATCCAAAAATATTCATAGATCAAAAGCTCTTGTTTTCTCAAAGGCGATGTCTACGTCCATACCACTTGGAAAGCACTGGTCTCGTCTGATCACCAAAGTTAAAACAAGTCGGGCGAAGTTAGTACTTGGGTGGGTGACCTCTTAGGAATACTTCGTGTCGTAGGCTCCTTTTGATCTATTAATAGAAAATTTTTCAATGCACTTGATCAATTTTCCCAAAAGGAATATTTTTTTATTTTATCCAAAAATATTCATAGATCTAAAGCTTTTGTTTTCTCTAAGGCGACGTCTATGTCCATACCACTTGGAAAGCACTGGTTCTCGTCTGATCACCACAGTTAAAACAAGTCGGGCGAAGTTAGTACTTGGATGGGTGACCTCTTTGGAATACTTCGTGTCGTAGGCTCCTTTTGATTTATTAATAGAAAATTATTTCAATGTACTCATCAATTTTCCCAAAAGGAATATTTTTTTAGATTTATCCAAAAATATTCATAGATCAAAAGCTTTTGTTTTCTCAAAGGCGACATCTACGTCCATACCACTTGAAAAGCACTGGTTCTTGTCTGATCACCAAATTAAAACAAGTCGGCGAAGTTAGTACTTGGGTGGGTGACCTCTTGGAATACTTCGTGTCGTAGGCTCCTTTTGATTTATTAATAGAAAATTATTTCAATGTACTCATCAATTTTCCCAAAAGGAATATTTTTTTTAATTTTATCCAAAAATATTCATAGATCAAAAGCTCTTTTTTCTCAAAGGCGATGTCTACGTCCATACCACTTGGAAAGCACTGGTTCTCGTCTGATCACCAAAGTTAAAACAAGTCGGTGAAGTTAGTACTTGGGTGGGTGACCTCTTAGGAATACTTCGTGTCGTAGGCTCCTTTTGATTTATTAATAGAAAATTATTTCAATGTACTTCATCAATTTTCCCAAAAGGAATATTTTTTTAATTTTATCCAAAAATATTCACAGATCAAAAGCTCTTGTTTTCTGAAAGGCGATGTCTACGTCCATACCACTTGGAAAGCACTGGTTCTCGTCTGATCACCAAAGTTAAAACAAGTCGGGCGAAGTTAGTACTTGGGTGGGTGACCTCTTAGGAATACTTCGTGTCGTAGGCTCCTTTTGATTTATTAATAGAAAATTATTTCAATGTACTCATCAATTTTCCCAGAAGGAATATTTTTTTAGATTTATCCAAAAATTCTCATAGATCAAAAGCTCTTTTTTTCTGAAAGGCGACGTCTACGTCCATACCACTTGGGAAGCACTGGTTCTCGTCTGATCACCAAAGTTAAAACAAGTCGGGCGAAGTTAGTACTTGGGTGGGTGACCTCTTAGGAATACTTCGTGTCGTAGGCTCCTTTTGATTTATTAATAGAAAATTATTTCAATGTTCTTCATCAATTTTCCCAAAAGGAATATTTTTTTAATTTTATTCAAAAATATTTACAGATCAAAAGCTCTTGTTTTCTGAAAGGCGATGTCTACGTCCATACCACTTGGAAAGCACTGGTTCTCGTCTGATCACCAAAGTTAAAACAAGTCGGGCGAAGTTAGTACTTGGGTGGGTGACCTCTTAGGAATACTTCGTGTCGTAGGCTCCTTTTGATTTATTAATAGAAAATTATTTCAATGTACTTTATCAATTTTCCCAAAAGGAATATTTTTTTTAATTTTATCCAAAAATATTCATAGATCAAAAGCTCTTGTTTTCTCAAAGGCGATGTCTACGTCCATACCACTTGGAAAGCACTGGTTCTCGTCTGATCACCAAAGTTAAAACAAGTCGGGCGAAGTTAGTACTTGGGTGGGTGACCTCTTAGGAATACCTTGTGTCGTAGGCTCCTTTTGATTTATCAATAGAAAATTATTTCAATGTACTTCATCAATTTTCCCAAAAGGAATATTTTTTTTTTTATCTATTTGATCAGCAAACCAGTGCTTACCCCTTGGAAAGCACTGGTTCTCGTCTGATCACCAAAGTTAAAACAAGTCGGGCGAAGTTAGTACTTGGGTGGGTGACTTCTTAGGAATACTTCGTGTCGTAGGCTCCTTTTGATTTATTAATAGAAAATTATTTCAATGTACTTCATCAATTTTCCCAAAAGGAATATTTTTTTAATTTTATCCAAAAATATTCATAGATCAAAAGCTCTTGTTTTCTCAAAGGCGATGTCTACGTCCATACCACTTGGAAAGCACTGGTTCTCGTCTGATCACCAAAGTTAAAACAAGTCGGGCGAAGTTAGTACTTGGGTGGTGACCTCTTAGGAATACTTCGTGTCGTAGGCTCCTTTTGATTTAAATAGAAAATTATTTCAATGTACTTCATCAATTTTCCCAAAAGGAATATTTTTTTAATTTTATCCAAAAATATTTAGATCAAAAGCTCTTGTTTTCAAAGGCGATGTCTACGTCCATACCACTTGGAAAGCACTGGTTCTCGTCTGATCACCAAAGTTAAAACAAGTCGGGCGAAGTTAGTACTTGGGTGGGTGACCTCTTAGGAATTCGTGTCGTAGGCTCCTTTTGATTTATTAATAGAAAATTATTTTAATGTATTTCATCAATTTTCCCAAAAGGAATATTTTTTTTAATTTTATCCAAAATATTCATAGATGAAAAGCTCTTGTTTTCTGAAAGGCGATGTCTACGTCCATACCACTTGGAAAGCACTGGTTCTCGTCTGATCACCAAAGTTAAAACAAGTCGGGCGAAGTTAGTACTTGGGTGGGTGACCTCTTAGGAATACTTCGTGTCGTAGGCTCCTTTTGATTTAAATAGAAAATTATTTCAATGTACTCATCAATTTTCCCAAAAGGAATATTTTTTTTAATTTATCCAAAAATATTCATAGATCAAAAGCTCTTGTTTTTCTGAAAGGCGATGTCTACGTCCATACCACTTGGAAAGCACTGGTTCTCGTCTGATCACCAAAGTTAAAACAAGTCGGGCGAAGTTAGTACTTGGGTGGGTGACCTCTTAGGAATACTTCGTGTCGTAGGCTCCTTTTGATTTATTAATAAAAAATTATTTCAATGTACTCATCAATTTTCCCAAAAGAATATTTTTTTAATTTTATCCAAAAATATTCATAGATCAAAAGCTCTTGTTTTCTCAAAGGCGATGTCTACGTCCATACCACTTGGAAAGCACTGGTCCTCGTCTGATCACCAAAGTTGAAACAAGTCGGGCGAAGTTAGTACCTGGGTGGGTGACCTGTTAGGAATACTTCGTGTCGTAGGCTCCTTTTGATTTATTAATAGAAAATTATTTCAATGTACTTCATCAATTTTCCCAAAAGGAATATTTTTTTAATTTTATCCAAAAATATTAGATCAAAAGCTCTTGTTTTCTATAAGGCGATGTCTACGTCCATACCACTTGGAAAGCACTGGTTTTCGTCTGATCACCAAAGTTAAAACAAGTCGGGCGAAGTTAGTACTTGGGTGGGTGACCTCTTAGGAATACTTCGTGTCGTAGGCTCCTTTTGATTTATTAATAGAAAATTATTTCAATGTACTCATCAATTTTCCCAAAAGGAATATTTTTTTTAATTTTATCCAAAAATATTCATAGATCAAAAGCTCTTGTTTTCTCAAAGGCGATGTCTACGTCCATACCACTTGGAAAGCACTGGTTCTCGTCTGATCACCAAAGTTAAAACAAGTCGGGCGAAGTTAGTACTTTGGTGGGTGACCTCTTAGGAATACTTCGTGTCGTAGGCTCCTTTTGATTTATTAATAGAAAATTATTTCAATGTACTTCATCAATTTTCCCAAAAGGAATATTTTTTTTAATTTTATCCAAAAATATTCATAGATCAAAAGCTCTTGTTTTCTCAAAGGCGATGTCTACGTCCATACCACTTGGAAAGCACTGGTTCTCGTCTGATCACCAAAGTTAAAACAAGTCGGGCGAAGTTAGTACTTGGGTGGGTGACCTCTTAGGAATACTTCGTGTCGTAGGCTCCTTTTGATTTATTAATAGAAAATTATTTCAATGTACTCATCAATTTTCCCAAAAAATATTTTTTTAATTTTATCCAAAATATTCAAGATCAAAAGCTCTTGTTTTCTCAAAGGCGATGTCTACGTCCATACCACTTGGAAAGCACTGGTTCTCGTCTGATCACCAAAGTTAAAACAAGTCGGGCGAAGTTAGTACTTGGGTGGGTGACCTCTTAGGAATACTTCGTGTCGTAGGCTCCTTTTGATTTATTAATAGAAAATTATTTCAATGTACTCATCAATTTTCCCAAAAGGAATATTTTTTTAATTTTATCCAAAAATTTCATAGATCAAAAGCTCTTGTTTTCTCAAAGGCGATGTCTACGTCCATACCACTTGGAAAGCACTGGTTCTAGTCTGATCACCAAAGTTAAAACAAGTCGGGCGAAGTTAGTACTTGGGTGGGTGACCTCTTAGGAATATTTCATGTCGTAGGCTCCTTTTGATTTATTTCAATAGAAAATTATTTTAATGTAATTCATCAATTTTCCCAAAAGGAATATTTTTTTTAATTTATCCAAAATATTCAGATCAAAAGCTCTTGTTTTCTCAAAGGCGATGTCTACGTCCATACCACTTGGAAAGCACTGGTTCTCGTCTGATCACCAAAGTTAAAACAAGTCGGGCGAAGTTAGTACTTGGGTGGGTGACCTCTTAGGAATACTTCGTGTCGTAGGCTCCTTTTGATTTATTAATAGAAAATTATTTCAATGTACTCATCAATTTTCCCAAAAGGAATATTTTTTTTAATTTTATCCAAAAATATTCATAGATCAAAAGCTCTTGTTTTCTCAAAGGCGATGTCTACGTCCATACCACTTGGAAAGCACTGGTTCTCGTCTGATCACCAAAGTTAAAACAAGTCGGGCGAAGTTAGTACTTGGGTGGGTGACCTCTTAGGAATACTTCGTGTCGTAGGCTCCTTTTGATTTATTAATAGAAAATTATTTCAATGTACTCATCAATTTTCCCAAAAGGAATATTTTTTTTAATTTTATCCAAAAATATTCATAGATCAAAAGCTCTTGTTTTCTGAAAGGCGATGTCTACGTCCATACCACTTGGAAAGCACTGGTTCTCGTCTGATCACCAAAGTTAAAACAAGTCGGGCGAAGTTAGTACTTGGGTGGGTGACCTCTTAGGAATACTTCGTGTCGTAGGCTCCTTTTGATTTATTAATAGAAAATTATTTCAATGTACTTCATCAATTTTCCCAAAAGGAATATTTTTTTTAATTTTATCCAAAAATATTCATAGATCAAAAGCTCTTTTTTCTCAAAGGCGATGTCTACGTCCATACCACTTGGAAAGCACTGGTTCTCGTCTGATCACCAAAGTTAAAACAAGTCGGGCGGTCAGGGGTTAGTACTTGTGGGTGACCTCTTAGGAATACTTCGTGTCGTAGGCTCCTTTTGATTTATTAATAGAAAATTATTTCAATGTACTCATCAATTTTCCCAAAAGGAATATTTTTTTAATTTTATCCAAAAATATTCATAGATCAAAAGCTCTTGTTTTCTCAAAGGCGATGTCTACGTCCATACCACTTGGAAAGCACTGGTTCTCGTCTGATCACCAAAGTTAAAACAAGTCGGGCGAAGTTAGTACTTGGGTGGGTGACCTCTTAGGAATACTTCGTGTCGTAGGCTCCTTTTGATTTATTAATAGAAAATTATTTCAATGTACTCATCAATTTTCCCAAAAGGAATATTTTTTTAATTTATCCAAAAATTTCATAGATCAAAAGCTTTGTTTTCTCAAAGGCGATGTCTACGTCCATACCACTTGGAAAGCACTGTTCTCGTCTGATCACCAAAGTTAAAACAAGTCGGGCGAAGTTAGTACTTGGGTGGGTGACCTCTTAGGAATACTTCGTGTCGTAGGCTCCTTTTGATTTATTAAGAAAATTATTTAAGTACTTCATTAATTTTCCCAAAAGGAATATTTTTTTTTATTTTATCCAAAAATATTCATAGATCAAAAGTTCTTGTTTTCTCAAAGGCGATGTCTACGTCCATATCACTTGGAAAGCACTGGTTCTCGTCTGATCACCAAAGTCAAAACAAGTCGGGCGAAGTTAGTACTTGGGTGGGTGACATCTTAGGAATACTTCGTGTAGTAGGCTCCTTTTGATTTATCAATAAAAAATTTTTCAATGCACTTGATCAATTTTCCCAAAAGGAATATTTTTTTTATTTTATCCAAAAATATTCATAGATCAAAAGCTTTTGTTTTCTCAAAGGCGACGTCTACGTCCATACCACTTGGAAAGCACTGGTTCTCGTCTGATCACCAAAGTTAAAACAAGTCGGGCGAAGTTAGTACTTGGGTGGGTGACCTCTTAGGAATACTTCGTGTCGTAGGCTCATTTTGATTTATTCATAGAAAATTATTTCAATGTACTTCACCAATTTTCCCAAAAGGAATATTTTTTTTTATTTTATCCAAAATATTTATAGATCAAAATCTTTTGTTTTCTCAAAGGCGATGTCTACGTCCATACCACTTGGAAAGCACTGGTTCTCGTCTGATCACCAAAGTCAAAACAAGTCGGGCGAAGTTAGTACTTGGGTGGGTGACCTCTTAGGAATACTTCGTGTCGTAGGCTCCTTTTGATTTATTAATAGAAAATTTTCAATGTACTTATCAATTTTCCCAAAAGAATATTTTTTTTATTTATCCAAAAATATTCATAGATCAAAAGCTTTGTTTTCTCAAAGGCGATGTCTACGTCCATACCACTTGGAAAGCACTGGTTCTCGTCTGATCACCAAGTTAAAACAAGTCGGGCGAAGTTAGTACTTGGTGGGTGACCTCTTAGGAATACTTCGTGTCGTAGGCTCCTTTTGATTTATTATAGAAAATTATTTCAATGTACTCACAATTTTCCCAAAAGGAATATTTTTTTTATTTTATCCAAAAATATTCATAGATCAAAAGCTTTTGTTTTCTCAAAGGCGACGTCTACGTCCATACCTCTTGGAAAGCACTGGTTCTCGTCTGATCACCACAGTTAAAACAAGTCGGGGCCGAAGTTAGTACTTGGATGGGTGACCTCTTGGGAATACTTCGTGTCGTAGGCTCCTTTTGATTTATTCATAGAAAATTATTTCAATGTACTCATCAATTTTCCCAAACGGAATATTTTTTTAAGTTTTATCCAAAAATATTCATAGATCAAAAGCTCTTCTTATCTCAAAGGCGATGTCTACGTCCATACCACTTGGAAAGCACTGGTTCTCGTCTGATCACCAAAGTTAAAACAAGTCGGGCGAAGTTAGTACTTGGGTGGGTGACCTCTTAGGAATACTTCGTGTCGTAGGCTCCTTTTGATTTATTAATAGAAAATTATTTCAATGTACTTCATCAATTTTCCCAAAAGGAATATTTTTTTTTAATTTTATCCAAAAATATTCATCGATAAAAACCTCTTGTTTTCTCAAAGGTGACGTCTACGTCCATACCACTTGGAAAGCACTGGTTCTCGTCTGATCACCAAAGTCAAAACAAGTCGGGCGAAGTTAGTACTTGGGTGGGTGACATCTTAGGAATACTTCGTGTTGTAGGCTCCTTTTGATTTATTAATAGAAAATTTTTCAATGCACTTGATCATTTTACCCAAAAGGAATATTTTTTTTATTTTATCCAAAAATATTAATAGATCAGAAGCTTTTGTTTTCTCAAAGGCGACGTCTACGTCCATACCACTTGGAAAGCACTGGTTCTCGTCTGATCACCACAGTTAAAACAAGTCGGGTGAAGTTAGTACTTGGATGGGTGACCTCTTAGGAATACTTCGTGTCGTGGGCTCATTTTGATTTATTCATAGAAAATTACTTCAATGTACTTCACCAAATTTCCCAAAAGGAATATTTTTTTTTATTTATCCAAAAATATTCATAGATCAAAAGCTTTTGTTTCTCAAGGCGACGTCTACGTCCATACCTCTTGGAAAGCACTGGTTCTCGTCTGATCACCACAGTTAAAACAAGTCGGGCGAATTTAGTACTTGGATGGGTGACCTCTTGGGAATACTTCGCATCGTAGCCTCCTTTTGATTTATTCATAGAAAATTATTTCAATGTACTCATCAATTTTCCCAAAAGGAATATTTTTTTAAGTTTTATCCAAAAATATTCGTAGATGAAAAGCTCTTCTTATCTCAAAGGCGATGTCTACGTCCATACCACTTGGAAAGCACTGGTTCTCGTCTGATCACCAAAGTTAAAACAAGTCGGGCGAAGTTAGTACTTGGGTGGGTGACCTCTTAGGAATACTTCGTGTCGTAGGCTCCTTTTGATTTATTAATAGAAAATTATTTCAATGTACTTCATCAATTTTCTCAAAAGGAATATTTTTTTTTAATTTTATCCAAAAATATTCATCGATCAAAAGCTCTTGTTTTCTCAAAGGCGACGTCTTCGTCCATACCACTTGGAAAGCACTGGTTCTCGTCTGATCACCACAGTTAAAACAAGTCGGGCGAAGTTAGTACTTGGATGGGTGACCTCTTAGGAATACTTCGTGTCGTAGGCTCCTTTTGATTTATTAATAGAAAATTATTTCAATGTACTTCATCAATTTTCCCAAAAGGAATATTTTTTTTAATTTTATCCAAAATTATTCATAGATCAAAAGCTCTTGTTTTCTCCTAGGCGATGTCTACGTCCATACCACTTGGAAAGCACTGGCTCTCGTCTGATCACCAAAGTTAAAACAAGTCGGGCGAAGTTAGTACCTGGGTGGGTGACCTCTTAGGAATACCTTTTGTCGTAGGCTCCTTTTGATTTATCAATAGAAAATTATTTCAATGTACTTCATCAATTTTCCCAAAAGGAATATTTTTTTTAACTTTATTCAAAAATATTCATAGATCAAAAGCTCTTGTTTTCTGAAAGGCGATGTCTACGTCCATACCACTTGGAAAGCACTGGTTCTCGTCTGATCACCAAAGTTAAAACAAGTCGGGCGAAGTTAGTACTTGGGTGGGTGACCTCTTGGGAATACTTCGTGTCGTAGGCTCCTTTTGATTTATTCGTAGAAAATTATTTCAATGTACTGATCAATTTTCCCAAAAGGAATATTTTTTTTAACTTTATTCAAAAATATTCATAGATCAAAAGCTCTAGTTTTCGGAAAGGCGATGTCTACGTCCATACCACTTGGAAAGCACTGGTTCTCATCTGATCACCAAAGTTAAAACAAGTCGGGCGAAGTTAGTACTTGGGTGGGTGACATCTTAGGAATACTTCGTGTTGTAGGCTCCTTTTTATTTATTAATAGAAAATTTTTTCAATGCGCTTCATCAATTTTCCCAAAAGGAATATTTTTTTTAATTTTATCCAAAAATATTCATATATCAAAAGCTCTTGTTTTCTCCTAGGCGATGTCTACGTCCATACCACTTGGAAAGCACTGGCTCTCGTCTGATCACCAAAGTTAAAACAAGTCGGGCGAAGTTAGTACCTGGGTGGGTGACCTCTTAGGAATACTTCGTGTCGTAGGCTCCTTTTGATTTATTAATAGAAAATTATTTCAATATACTGTTCAATTTTCCCAAAAGGAATATTTTTTTTAATTTTTTCCAAAAATATTCACAGATCAAAACCTCTTGTTTTCTCAAAGGCGATGTCTACGTCCATACCACTTGGAAAGCACTGGTTCTCGTCTGATCACCAAAGTTAAAACAATTCGGGCGAAGTTAGTACTTGGGTGGGTGACCTCTTAGGAATACCTTGTGTCGTAGGCTCCTTTTGATTTATCAATAGAAAATTATTTCAATGTACTTCATCATTTTTCCCAAAAGGAATACTTTTTTTAACTTTATTCAAAAATATTCATAGATGAAAAGCTCTTGTTTTCTGAAAGGCGATGTCTACGTCCATACCACTTGGAAAGCACTGGTTCTCGTCTGATCACCAAAGTTAAAACAAGTCGGGCGAAGTTAGTACTTGGGTGGGTGACGTCTTAGGAATACTTCGTGTTGTAGCCTCCTTTTGATTTTTTAGTAACATATTATTTCAATGTACTTTATCAATTTTCCCAAAAGGAATATTTTTTTTTAATTTTATCCAAATTTATTCATAGATCAAAAGCTCTTGTTTTCTCAAAGCGATGTCTACGTCCATACCACTTGGAAAGCACTGGTTCTCGTCTGATCAGCACAGTTAAAACAAGTCGGGCGAAGTTAGTACTTGGATGGGTGACCTCTTGGGAATACTTCGTGTTGTCGGCTCCTTTTGATTTATTAATAGAAAATTATTTCAATGTACTTCATCAATTTTCCCAAAAGGAATATTTTTTAAGATTTATCCAAAAATATTCATAGATAAAAAGCTTTTGTTTTCTCAAAGGCGACGTCTACCTCCATACCACTTGGAAAGCACTGTTTCTCGTCTGATCACCACAGTTAAAACAAGTCGGGCGAAGTTAGTACTTGGATGTGTGACTTCTTGGGAGTACTTCGTGTCGTAGGCTCCTTTTGATTTATTCATAAAAGATTATTTCAATGTACTCATCAATTTACCCAAAAGGAAGATTTTTTTAAGTTTTATCAAAAAATATTCATAGATGAAAAGTTTTTGTTTTCTCAAAGGCGACGTCTACGTCCATACCACTTGGAAAGCACTGGTTCTCGTCTGATCACCACAGTTAAAACAAGTCGGGCGAAGTTAGTACTTGGATGGGTGACCTTTCGGGAATACTTTGTGTCGTAGGCTCCTTTTGATTTATTCATAGAAAATTATTTCAATTTACTCATCAATTTTCCCAAAAGGAATATTTTTTTAAAGTTTTATCCAAAAATATTCATGGATCAAAAGCTCTTCTTTTCTCAAAGGCGATGTCTACGTCCATGCCACTTGGAAAGCACTGCTTCTCGTCTGATCACCAAAGTTAAAACAAGTCGGGCGAAGTTAGTACTTGGGTGGGTGACATCTTAGGAATACTTCGTGTTGTAGGCTCCTTTTGATTTATTAATAGAAAATTTTTTCAATTCACTTCATCAATTTTCCCAAAAGGAATATTTTTTTTATTTTATCCAAAAATATTCATAGATCTAGAGCTTTTGTAAAAAAAAAAAAAACTGGTTCTCGTCTGATCACCACAGTTAAAACAAGTCGGGCGAAGTTAGTACTTGGATGGGTGAGCTCTTGGGAATACTTCGTGTCGTAGGCTCATTTTGATTTATTCATAGAAAATTATTTCAATGTACTTCACCAATTTTCCCAAAAGGAATATTTTTTTTTATCCAAAAATATTCATAGATCAAAAGCTTTTGTTTTCTCAAAGGCGACGTCTACGTCCATACCTCTTGGAAAGCACTGGTTCTCGTCTGATCACCACAGTTAAAACAAGTCGGGCGAAGTTAGTACTAGGGTGGGGGACCTCTTAGGAATACTTCGTGTCGTAGGCTTTTTTTGGTTAATTTATAGAAAATTATTACAATGTAATCATCAATTTTCCCAAAAGAAATATTTTTTTTAATAATTCCAAAAGTATTCATGGATCAAAAGCTGTTGTTTTCTCGAAGGCGATGTCTACGTCCATACCACTTGGAAAGCACTGGTTCTCGTCTGATCACTAAAGTTAAAACAAGTCGGGCGAAGTTAGTACTTGAGTGGGTGACCTCTTACGAATACTTCATGTCGTAGGCTCCTTTTGATTTATTAATAGAAAATTATTTCAATGTATTTCATCAATTTTCCCAAAAGGAACATTTTTTTTAATTTTATCCAAAAATATTCATCGATCAAAAGCTCTTGTTTTCTCAAAGGCGACGTCTACGTCCATACCACTTGGAAAGCACTGGTTCTCGTCTGATCACCACAGTTAAAACAAGTCGGGCGAAGTTAGTACTTGGATGGGTGAAATCTTAGGAATACTTCGAGTCGTAGGCTCCTTTTGATATATTAATAGAAAATTATTCCAATGTACTCATCAATTTTCCTAAAAGAAATATTTTTTTTAATTTTATCCAAAAATATTGATGGTTCAAAAGCTCTATTTCTCTCAAAGGCGATGTCTACGTCCATACCACTTGGAAAGCACTGGTTCTCGTCTGATCACCAAAGTTAAAACAATTCGGGAAAGTTAGTACTTGGGTGGGTGACCTTATAGGAATACTTCGTGTCGTAGGCTTTTTTTGTTTATTAATAGAAAATTATTTCAATGTACTTCATCAATTTTCCCAAAAGGAATATTTTTTTTAATTTTATCCAAAAATATTCATAGATCAAAAGCTCTTGTTTTCTAAAAGGCGATGTCTACGTTCATACCACTTGGAAAGCACTGGTTCTCGTCTGATCACCAAAGTTAAAACATTTCGGGCGAAGTTAGTACTTGGGTGGGTGACCTCTAAGGAATACTTCGTGTCGTAGGCTCCTTTTGATTCATTGATAGAAAATTATTTCAATGTACTTCATCAATTTTCCCAAAACGAATATTTTTTTTAATTTTATCCAAAAATATTCATAGATCAAAAGCTCTTGTTTTCTCAATGGCGATTTCTACGTCCATACCACTTAACTTTAACTTTAACTTTAATAATTATGCCTCTTTGAGCATCTCTATATGGTTACAAAGTTCAAAAACAATTCACTATAAAAATTACTTACAAAAACTTCTTTAAAAAACATATCTATAAGTCTATATATATACAAATACACAAGCTCATATTTAAAATCCTAAATTCTATTAAAAATTTCATCTGATAAGTTCCAATACCCATTAGTACCGTCACTGCCTAGATTAGTCAATTTATGATATTCTAATTTTGCCTTAAAAATCATTCACCGAAGTTGCTTCTTTTACCTCACATGGCAACATACTCCAGTACTTAACTACTCTCTGCTTAAATAAGTCCACACTATTACCAAGCTTATAACTTGATGTAGGTACAAGATTTCTTCCTGATCTCGAGAAACGGAAAAAACCATCTGCATAATTCACTATTCCTTTTATAATTTTAAAAGTTTCGATCAAATCACCACGAGCACGGCGTTCTAATAATGTAGTAAGTCTAAGCCTTAATAACCTTTCTTTGTACGACAAGTGTTGTAAGCCCTCAATTCGTTTCGTGAATCTCCTTTGACAGTTTCCAAGACTCATTATTAAGGACCAGTTCCCATTCCTTAACGATGGTGACCATAACTGTACACAATGTTCCAAAGGCGGTCTGATCAATGATTTATATATTGGTAAGAGCACACTCTTAGATCGAGACACGGTGTTACGAAACACCCATGCAGCCATTCGATTTGCTTTTCCAACTGCCTTTTCTATTTGGTCTTTCCAATCACACTTATAAGACATTTCAACTCCCAAATCGGATTCTTGAAGCACTGATTTAAGAATATTACCATTTAGTAAGTAGTTACTATTTCTATTATCCATTCCCACGTGCATTACAAAGCATTTTTTGACGTTGAAAGACATGCACCACTTGTGCTCCCAATCCGTCAAATTATTGAGGTCCTCCTGGATTTTATCTGGACTCTCAGCATTGCCTATAAGCTGAACGTCACCTGCAAATAACTTTGTTGTAGATGAAACAGCATTAGGTAAATCGTTTACGTAAAGCAAATACAATGGAGGCCCCAGTACAGAACCTTGGGGCACTCCTGATGTAACTTTTTTCCAAGATGAAATAGCACTCCCAACTCGAACAGCCATCCATATGTCCGACAAAAAATCTTCCACAATCTTCAACAGATTTCCCACTATACCAAATTTTTGTATTTTAATTAACAATTTCTCATGCGGCACAGAATCGAACGCCTTTCGAAAATCTAAATAAATTATATCCACTTGGAAAGCACTGGTTCTCGTCTGATCACCAAAGTTAAAACAAGTCGGGCGAAGTTAGTACTTGGGTGGGTAACCTCTTCGGAATACTTCGTGTCGTAGGCTCCTTTTGATTTATTAATAGAAAATTATTTCAATGTACTCATCAATTTTCGCAAAAGGAATATTTTTTTAATTTTATCAAAAAATATTCATAGATCAAAAGCTCTTGTTTTCTCAAAGGCGACGTCTAGGTCCATACCACTTGGAAAGCACTGGTTCTCGTCTGATCACCAAAGTTAAAACAAGTCGGGCGAAGTTAGTACTTGGGTGGGTGACCTCTTAGGAATACTTCGTGTCGTAGGCTCCTTTTGATTTATTAATAGAAAATTATTTCAATGTCATTCATCATTTTTCCCAAAACGAATATTTTTTTTAATTTTATCCAAAAATATTCATAGATCAAAAGCTCTTGTTTTCTCAATGTCTACGTCCATACCACTTGGAAAGCACTGGTTCTCGTCTGATCACCAAAGTTAAAACAAGTCGGGCGAAGTTAGTACTTGGGTGGGTGATCTCTTAGGAATACTTCGTGTCGTAGGCTCCTTTTGATTTATTAATAGAAAATTATTTCAATGTCATTCATCATTTTTCAGCGGTTTCATCATTTTTCAGCGGTTTCAACATACAACGAATAAAAACGAAGATACACGCACTCAGACTAAATACCTTACGACGACTCCTGGACCAAGAACCAGCACACTGGAAACAACTAACAGAATATTTTCTAAGAACGGGCAACATGAAACTGGGAAAAATGACTCTCACCCAAAAGTACACCTCACAGCAGATAAACCGGGGAACCCCAAAGTTCCACAAGGAACTACTAACGTCATGGCTCAAGTACAACCAACACACTGAACGTACACACGAACCAACAAACGTAACCGACATACTCAACGAACCATTATTTCGAAACCCGGCGATACGAGACAACGACAGCCAGGTGCTGTACAACGCCAAATGGCAACAGCGGGTGTTACACAACTAAAAGACATATGCTACATAGCAATCCCAGGATTTAAGCCACCCAGAGCTGTCAATGAACTGCTACAAGACGAAGATGAAGAACCGACCGAGTCGCTTGACGACACGAGGCAGGAACTTAACCGAGTAATGGACGCTATACCTATCAAATGGACTAGGGAAATACAACGGGAACATACCAAACGACCTAAACCTACAGTGCAGCCTAGCTTTAGAGTAAACATAACAGCACAAGAGACAGTAGACATAACACAACTCAAGACAAAACATTTCCACAAACAATTGACAAGAGATGAACAAGCAACAATCGCATCGCTTGATCATTGGAAACAAACCCTACAACCGATACCAACAATCGACTCCAGCTACTGGACAAACACAACATACAGCAAACTCATCACAAACAAACAAGGCGACGTCAACTGGAAAGTAGCGCACATAGTACTACCAAACGCAAAGTCACTACACAGAATGGGAGTTTATCACACGGACACTTGCCATCACTGCAACGAAACAGAAACAGTTGAACACCTACTGTTACACTGCAACCACGCTAAACACTTTTGGACGACAATCCAGCAACTTGCTGATAACGTCACCGAGCGAAAACTGCCACTGACCGACACTACCAAACTACTAGGGCTTCACACCCAGCAAAACAATCAACTGTCAGCAAATACAACGGAACTCATAAACTGGATTCTAACAATCGCACGCTGTGCCTTGCATAAATTGGCTGTAGACTACCGTGTGAGGGGTGAAACTACTCCCCCCCTTTCACTTTTTGTTGCATCGGCCAAGAGCCACATAACCTACCAACACAAACTGGCACAAACACGACAAAACGTAGACACCTTCGACGCACAATGGTGCATAAACGAGGCGATAGCCAAAATTGTAAATAAAAAATTAATATTAAACTTATGAAATCACAACTGAAAAAATTAGAAAACATTAACCAGGATATAACGTAGTAAAAATACAAACAAATAGAAACAACTGTAAATATGTAGTATAATAAATAAACAGAAAAAAGAGAAAAAAAGAGAAGAAAAAAAAAGCACTGGTTCTCGTCTGATCACCAAGGTTAAAACAAGTCGGGCGAAGTTAGTACTTGGATGGGTGACCTCTTGGGAATACTTCGTGTCGTAGGCTCCTTTTGATTTATTCATAGAAAATTATTTCAATGTACTTCATCACTATTTCCCAAAAGGAATATTTTTTTTAATTTTATCCAAAAATATTCATAGATCAAAAGCTCTTGTTTTCTCAAAGGCGATGTCTACGTGCATACAACTTGGAAAGCACTGGTTCTCGTCTGATCACCAAAGTTAAAACAAGTCGGGCGAAGTGAGGGACTCAGGTTGTGAAGTAGAGGGAATGACTTCTGCTTCAAAAACATTGACACTATGTTGAGAATTCCCCTGTTGTGGAATTCTCATCTTCACAACCTTCCCAACCGACTAACTCCGCACACCAGCGACTAAAGCAGCAAAAGGGAGAGCAAAGTAGATTGAAGTCCGAACAACCTGTTGTGCTAATTGGGGATTCAATTATAAAACATATTAATCCCAAAAAAATTGTCTCGGAAGCCAGAACGTAAATTTACCTATCCTGGGAAAACATGCGAGGAAATAAATAAATTTGTTGGTGCTATAAAAGCAGTCGTGTCTGATCCATCACATGTAATCATTCATTGTGGCACTAACAACTTAGGCAATGACTCGGTTGATACCTTCGCAACGAAAATTAAGAATCTTGCCCAAAATGTATAAAATAAATTTCCCAATGCTCAAATTGGAATCTCAGGACTGCTGATCAGAGAAGATCTCAATACTAACTGCAGTAAATGAAAAAATGAGAAAGTTCTGTCAAGATCATAACTTTTGTTATATCGATCATTCTTCAATAGACCAATCCTGCTTAAATGGCAGTAAGCTTTACTTGAATGGGAAAGGATCCTCTGTTTTGGCAACACAATTTAATCAAGTTTTTGAGACCATCACCTAGGCCTTACAATACCCAGATCGGCCATAATACGAATGATCGGGGATTTCAGAATGCTCTTTTCAAGAAATTTGGGGAAATATTGATGAAGATGGGGTCTCAAACGACGAGATCCACATTCTTGGATATAATATAGTAAAAAAAGACCGAAATAGATACGGCGGCGGAGTGTTTATGTATATTAAAGAAAATCTGTCTTATACAATTCGGGAGGACCTTGTGCCAGTCCGTTTAGAATTAATCTGTATTGATTAATTAAAAGTATATTCGACGATTACGCTAGTTTTCTATGTGATTATGAAAATAAACAATTGATTATACTGGGTGACATGAATTGTGACTACTCGAAGAGTCCAATTGGACCTCACACTGAGAAGTTACAGTTCCTGTCATCGATATACAGTATGAGTTACAACAATTGATCTTAGAGCCGACACGTGTGACCAGCAAATCATCTACTCTAATAGACCTAGCTTTTAGTAATGAGCTAAGTAATATAGCCAAATCAGGTGTGATTCACTGTGGCATGTCTGATCATAGTATAATTTTCATAGTACGCAGGATTATTCCACACAAGCGGTTTCCGAAGTTGAACTCCAATGGTTTCAATTGTGTTTAAAAAACCGATACCAGAAATGCCAAATTAATGGTTGTCTCTCAAAAAAAGTAAAGTAATCAATACTTGTGCCCCTGATGTTTTTAATCTACATAAATGATTTCCCAAACTGCTTGAAATCGACAGTGCGCTGTCTATATATGCAGATGATTCGCAAATATTCACTTTATCATACGACTCTGTGGAAAATTTGAATACGTACTTGAGAAGCATAACAGACTGGTTAAATGTAAACAAACTCCAATCTCACTCCTCTAAAACCAAGCTTATGGATATAGGTTCTAGATATAATCCAAACTCTATATATATATATATATATATATATATATATATATATATATATATATATATATATATATATATATATATATATATATATACACCCGTTTGCAAAAACGTTGGCCGCAGATAGATATATAGATAGATACAAGAAATCTAATTAGAATTGCATATGTTGTGTAATATGATTGAAATCCCATGCAAATGTATTCATATGCAATGCTAATTAGACTTCGAGTATCTATCTATCTATCTATCTGCGGCCAACGTTTTTGCAAATGGGTGTATATATATAAATATATATATATATATATATTTATATATATATATATATATATATATATATATATATATATATATATGAATTATGTAAAAAAATATATTCTGGTATAGGTAAAGGTATATATATATATATATATATATATATATATATATATATATATATATATATATATATATATATATATATATATATATATAATATATATATATATATGAATTATGTAAAAAAATATGTTCTGGTATAGGTATCTTGAGAAGAATAAAATCTTTCGTCTCATTAGATTCTCTTCTTAAACTTTATAAATCTTTAATTCAGCCGTATTTTGATTACTGCTCCCCTTTGTCGGACACTTGTGATAAGGTCTTAAAGGATAAATTGCAAATGCTCCAGAACCGTGCGGTTAAAGTGATTACTGGTGCAAATTACGATGTCAGTCCCAGCATGATATTGCAATTTAAAAATTAAATTTAGACACTCGTAATGTCAGACGCGCTAAATTGAAGAGTGTTCTGTTGTATAAGGTCCTCAATGAACTTTCAGCTTCGGGCCTGACTAATAATTTATAAAATTCTGAGATTTGGAGGGCTAATATAATCTGCGAAATTATGACACTGATTTAAAATTACCAAAACCAAACATAGAATTCGCTCGATCGATTGCAATTGGACCAGTCAGAGAGAGATTGAAGAAAATATTCGTAACACATGGAATCCCAAAAGTAGTGCAGACGGGCAATGGCCCACCATTCAACCCCTATGAATGTATTAAGCTGCTTGCTACAGAGAACGGATTCACCCATAAACCCGTAACGCCTTACCATCCAAAAGCACAGGGACAGGTGGAAAACTTTACTAAATTAATTCACAAGATCGCTGCGATTGCAAAACAAGACCATATCAACCCTCATGAAGCAACGTATGACATGCTACAAACATATCGAAGTACACTACATCCGGCGACAAAACGCACACAATACGAGTTGTTAATGAACCGACAAGTCAGAACAAATCTGGATTACTTTCCCACGGAAACTGTCATCATCCAAAGATGACGTTGTGAGACGGACCAGTGATACAAAGAAAAAGCAAAGATCGATCGAAGGAATACAGAGTAAAGACCGGAGACACAGTAATCGTTAAACGAGAAACAAAGAAGAAAGGAGAAACTCCGAAATGAACCATATGTATATGTGATAACAAAAATCAAAGGATTGATGGTAACAGCGAAAAAAATGAATGATCAGAAGACGAAACGCAGAGACATATCTTGTTTCAAACTGCTAAAGACGGACAACCACCCGGAAGAGCATCAACGAAGCCCTGAAACCCTAGTACCACCACCAGCCGAAGGAGACACACCTATTCGCCAACAAGAACCATTGAGTGCAGAAACAGAAAATGAAAGACAACCGCGAATCGAGAGATAAGAAGAAGCACAAGGACTGCGAAGATCAACACGACAGAAAAAGTCGACATTTGAAACACATTTAAAAGAGTGTACGACATAAGATAAGTAATTAAATGAATAGAAAGAAAATATTCTGGAAATACTCGGTTGATATTAGGATTATACTGTATAGAGAGGACTAAAAAAACATTATTAAGTCGGACGCGATGAAAGTAAACTTACTAACTGATAGGGAGGAGATGTAACCTATTACTAATAATAGATATAACATTAATCATATTACTAATTAATATACATAAACATGCCGTCAAGTAGAGTTCTTATTGTGTGGATTTAAATATAACCACAATACATCACTCTTGAAAGCAAAATTGCTATCGAGTGCCTGCGTTGGTTTTGAATAGATAAATGTAAATAATATAATTCCAAAAGTATTACAATAGACACAACGCTATGGTACCTACATAATTTTCTAGCGGATGGGGACGAGTTGAGTGTATGGATACGAACTCTAGAACAAAGACAGACTACAGTACGGCTCAGAAGTAACCTAATGCGACGAACGCGTTCAGAACGCGTTGCAGTGTTTTCACTTAGACGCTTCGTGTGCCTTCGGAAATTCAGAATAAATTATCGAACAGCCAGTCAATATCCTTATGCTACGGTTCGTTAATTCCGCTTTTAGCTTGCGGGACAAGCGCTATTTTATTTCGCGTAAAAATAAGCGCATGTGTGACTTGTGTATCTCATTCGAAAATTATAGTAATATGTATGTAGCATCTTGAGAAATTCGGACTTGGTGGCCTAAGGATATGCTATGCTTAACCAAAACCAGTATTTGGCTGGGAAAACGCTGTTAAAATTGGATGACTCTTATCACCGTCTTTGATCAAAGAAACTTTCGTAGTAATAGTAATAGTAGTTCGGTACTATTAGGACTGTAGAGGGTGTGTCAAAGTTTCAAGTTTTTCTCTACGTAAAACTTACCGCTGCGCAACTTGGCCGGTAATTAAACACAGTTACGATGACTGGAATCTCTTCTCCTCGGATGACGGAGTATGGTAGCGTCATTGAAACAAAGAACGGTTGAAAAGCTCTGAGTGTCGACGTTTCTGAAACTCCGATACCTGTCTTCGACGAAATAGCGAAACCATTTGCCACCCAACTTGTGATTGTACCTGGCACAGTTACTTCAATTGTCTTGTTGCCTGATTCACTAAAGAGGATGAATTGAAATTGTAAAATTGTGAAAAGATCGCTCCATATTAAAACAATGCTGAAAGGATCAGCTCCACATTAGAAAAATTATGAAGGATCAGCATTTTGCGGGCTAAAATGATAAATTTGCTGGGCTGAGATATATTTTAGCCCGCTGATCTAAGCCACTGAGAAGAATGACCGAAGTGTTTAACTATTGCATAATTTTTTATACAAAAATTGCCCTTTAAAGTTGATATAATAGTAATACAGTTGATGTTCGTGGGCATAAATGTGTTTTTAGCCCGCCTCAGAACATGTTTTAACCCTCGCTAAAACGGTTGGGCGAAAATGATTTTAGAGTCGGGCCAAAAACACATTTATGCGCGCGAACATCAACTCTATTCTTATATTAGAACAATTAAGTAGGAAAGGACCAGCTCCACATTAGAACAATTATGAAAGCACCAGCTCTACATTGGACAATTAGCATACGAAATACGATTGATTAGAACTATAATCTTCGTGCAAATCTTACTCGAGTTTTTCATCCGACCATAACCATGTCTCTGGGAAATCTTTGCGAATTTTGACCGCCTTTTGCTTCGCTGGTATTCTTTCATTTTTTATCTCAGCTTGTTCAGGAATTTCGTAGTCACTTCGCTCAAGGTGGTGAAGGAGGGTAGTCTTTAATGTTCAAGCAAAAAAACATAGTAAGTGCTTCGATATTTCTTATTAGTATCTCTACGAATTCCACCATGGTACAAGAGTATCCCAAAATTAATCTTTGAAGGTCTGGACCGGTTACGCGATAGCTGGATAACGCTATCCACCGAAAATAAGACTTATTTTAATCAATCTAAAATTGCCCATTGTTTGATATAACCTGGATTAAAAATCCGTCAGGCAGAACTGAATATATGAATAAACACCCCTAATTATCGTTCTAGTTTCGGCCCTGTCAACAACATTGAATGGGGTAAAGGAGGGAGCTTGAACAACTGATAGTTGCTTTATAGCTAAAGTTTACAGTCATTTCCGCTCTCAATTACAAGTGTCCCAACTATGTTTGATAAACTAATACCTGCCCAAAATACATGCTCGGGATCTAAGAGTAGAACAGAAGCGTCGATTCGTTGTGCGTCGCAAAGGTTTGTTGCGAATTTTTAAATGGGAAATAAATCGCCCATCAACAAGAGATTATTTTTTTTATTATTATCATGAATTGAATCTCAAACAATTGGTTATTCAGATCAATTTACAAGAATTTTTTTTCTAATGTTATATCTAAGAATATTATCTAAACTATATTAGGAATATTTACAATTAATGTTGTGTGTACATTGTTAAGATTTTAAAAAATGTTCAAGAAAATAGTCAAATAGTTTACTTTTAAAAATTTTTAAGATTGTCAATTTCAATTATGCTATTTGGCAAGGATTTCCATAATGATACTGCTCGATATTCAAATGATCGTTGTCCTGTAGCAGATCTTTAGCACGTTCCTAGTATTTCTTTCATGTACTGATGATCTTTTTTGAAATAGTCCAGGAAGATAATCAGGAAGATGTCCATTTAAACACTTGAAAGTCAAAATGCCAATAAAGTATTGCAACATGCTAGCAACAGGTAACCAGTTTATATGTTCGAGTACTTGTGAGATAGGATCATATTTTCTTCTCCCTGTTCATCATTCTCGCCGCAAAATTTTGAGCTCTTTGCAGCTTCTCAATATTTTTCTTTGTAGTACCAGACCATACAGTTGAGCAGTAATACAGTTTTGAAAATATTTAGGATGAGATGATACTTTCCAAAGTCTTGAAACAGCATTTAATAATATATGTTCCTCAAAACTCAGTGTTGAGTTTAATTGTATACCAAGATCTCTTGCTGAAACAATTGGAGTGATCCTTTCCCAAGCAGAATTACATGAAAGCTTTCCGGTAGTCTTTGTAACATTTTGCGAGTTCCTAATACAAGGATTTATTAGTAAACTATTATGACTGCACCAGGCTGCTATATTTACCAAGTCTTCATTAATTTTTAACATTGCTTCCCCAGTGTTTTCAAAGAGAAACGAGGGATATAATTTTGAGTGATTCACATACGAATTCAATTCAGCAAAAACCGGAACTTCAGGCAGCTCGTTTATATAAATGTTGAACAGACTTGCTCCCAATACTGAACCCTGTGGTAATCCAGGAGTAATATAGCCTTGTTGTGACACCACTGAACCTATCCTTACTCTCTGTTCCCTTCCAGTCAAGTAGCTTTTAAACCATTCCAAAGTATCAAAACTAAGACCGAGAGTTTGTAGCTTGGTTAAAAGTTTTCAGTGGTCTATACTATCAAATGCTTTTGAAAGATCTAATAACGCCATAATTGTGAGTTGTTTCGAGTCTATTGCTCTAATCACTTTATCACTTTAATGCTTTAATGACTGGTTCATTGCTTCAATCACTTTATAATCACCATTTTCACAGGGGCATGTATATATTTCTAGCACGTGAAGAAACTTGTTATTAAATTGATTTATAACATCGTTCACGATATCTTTAAGGAAGATTTCTTGCCATGCCTGGTGGTACTTGATTTAAGTCTTCCAAGAAACAATCAGTCATATAGTTCTTATAAGATCTCATGCACGCATATATATGACTAGCTGGAGGTTTCGTTATTTTAAGTTTCAAGCATGCGTAAATTAGATAACGATCACTGATGTGAGATAAAACCACTCCCCAGTCTTCCACTAAGTTCATGTTAGATGTCATAGTAATATCAATAAGAGATGATGTTACACGAGTAGGCTCCTCCAGATGAGTTAGATTTACACTCGTGCAAAAGTCAAGTAATGCAAGTGTCTCCGGCGAGTCTGGTTTCAAGAAATCACAGCTTAAGTCACCTACAACAATTATTTCGTTTCCCTTTGTAAGAGCATGTGTGTAGCTTTCCACAAAACTATCCAGAAACCTGAAACTGGACAATATAGTCAGGTTTGAATGTCACACAAAGAATTATTGATCTCAGATTCTTAAGTTGTATTTGTATCCATAACTGATGGAATCCCGATTCAGATGTCCCAGTTATGTCTTTTAGACAGCTGACTTTTATTAAAGAATGAGTATAGATACAAACACCTGCTCCAGTCTTTCTCATACGGTCCAGTCTTGTCAATTTATACCCTTTAATTTCAACTTCAGCATTTGTCACATTAGAATTTAACCAAGTCTCTGATAGTGCTAAAATGTCATAATTACCACTTTGCATGAGCTGTCGAACCTGTATGAGATGATTTCTGTTTTTTATTGATCTAACATTGAGATGGGCGACTTTGAGTTTTGACGTGTTTCCATTGAACGATTGGTTTTATATTCTTTGTTGAAACTTTCATTGTAATTAGATTGTTGGGATGGCGTCCACTTCCTTTGTACCATCTGTTGACTGAGGGGGTTCAGGGAGAAATTATAGTTGTAATAAAAGCCCTTATACATAGGTGAAGAGATTTTCGCCTTGGGGTACTTCATCCGTCGGCTTGACTTTAATTATTTTCCCTAATTTTTCTTTTGCATGGTTTCCACAATTTACAGGTCAAATATTTAGGCCAGAAATTTTCTGCAAGCACTTTATCTAGTAGGAACGGCAGCGCAGCAGAGGGAATATGCACCTTAGCTGATAATGTTCATGGCCTCTTCCTTGGAAAGATTGTGATATAAGTTGTATTAATATATTAATACCTCTCCTCTCAAGACAAGAACAAATATCTTTCTCACTTACACTACTGTCAATTCCGGTTAAGAATAACCTTTTCGTTCTGCTATGTCTACGTGCTACTGTACGCGGCCAACAAAACGATCATCACCATTATCATTGGTTATTTTATTACCATTTTCTTGTAAATTTTGTACCGCTTCATTGATTTCATTTTCATTGATCTTCGTGGTCTTATTGTTCATGACTGGGGTGAGTGTAACAAATTTGGCATATATTAACTGGTTTACTTTTTCAGTCTCATCATTCATTCATCACACAAGCTAATATTATCACCTTCCCTGTTTGTTGTCACTAGTGATTCCAATGTGGCATTCGTATGCAAACCATTCTGACTCAAATTGTTGACATTACATTCAGAGGCTTCGCTTTTTGGCGATCTCAGTAAATTAACAGAATGTATACCGTTCTCAACCATGGAGTCTTGAAGATTCGACATTACGTCCGCCATATGCAAGACTGCATTCGACACAGTTCGTACTAACTCACTATTAATAAGCTGATCCTCTTCTGGACTCAAAATCTCATCATAGATGCTACAATTTTGTGTATTGGTAGGCAGTTCACTACAGCAACCGCCAGAAAATTTGCTCTTTTGAACGTGCTCGTTCAACAAGTTGTCATCGGCAATACTATAATTATTTGTCTGAGAAGCTCGCTGAGACAAAGTAGAAACTAGCTTAGATTCCATAGATTTTGCATTAATACCATTTAAATGTAATAGTTTTTTCTTGCTCCACCAGACAATCCTCGGTAGATTATCACAATAAAAGACTTTCTTATCACAACTAGGAGAATCCCATTCGCCATCCAACTGTAAAAACTCAGTTGTCATACATTTGACAGACGAATAATCGCCAGTCCATGCTATCTTCAAGCTTTTTTCAATGATCGATATAATTTTTATCATAGTTGTTGTTCTGATTAGAATTAAGCGACATAATGCTTTCATCAGTTGAAGAATTCGTTGTGGAGATCTTGGAAATGTACGGAGACATGTATGAAGGCAGACAAGAGAGAGCAGAATCACACCAGAAGACTATACAATCAGGCATTATAATACGCGTGTTTTTGACACACTTTGTGTCCTTGTAAAAGGCGAATGTGTCCTTGTAAATGGAAAAGTGTGTAATTAAAAATCATGCCTCAAGGACAAAAATGTTTAATACTAGAAATACATGCATGCAGCAACCCCTTGCTATTTCAAACCAAGTACACAATTTCCTGAGTTAACCTGATCTAAACTTATATTATGAAATGACACAAAACTCAAATCAGTCTTAAAGTTTCCATCATTCAATACAAAAATAATCACAAAGCTAGTGTAAACATTGCCCGTTCAATTTTGCTGCATTATACCATGCCAGCAATTAAGTAACGGTTTAAAATCGAAGTTTCAAACGATTAACACAGTACAAAATCTTCACAGACAAAGAAAAAACTTCAAATGTTATTTTATTCTGTAATTGCAGTCAACGCCGGCGGCTAAAAGTTTCAGTATACTTTATAAATATAGTGTGTATTTTTGATACCAAAATTCAAATTACACTTTCAAAAACAATTTTTGAAGTTAAAGCAAAGGTGTAATAGCCCTTCACAGGTTTATGCGTTTGCAGAAAAACTGAAAATTTAACAAATGAACGGCATACAAAGCTGAAAAGTATACAAATACGGCTCATTCTTACCGCGAAACAAGTACGAGATAAACAAAATAAACACGTACCCTTTGTCTTTGAAAACATTTATAAGCTTGCAGATTATGAATTATTCCTCTTACACAGCTTTGTTTTGACTGTATCCACGTTCATCTTTGCTATCTGTCATGCTTCATATATCTTGTTTCTTCTTGTTTTACTTTCTTTGCACAAAGTTTATGAAACGCTTTTACAAAAATGTTTACGAAATGACAGTTAAATTGCTGACGTTCTCATTGAATTACAAACTTTCTGTCTTAGCCAATCAGAACGTTTGTTGATTACCAGTCTACACTCGTTCGCATTTCACGCATGCGCACAAGTACCATGACCATTGAACGTCCACGGTCCACGACATAGAATTTGAGCAACTTTGGATTCCGCTATGTTCTGTCAGAATACCTGGGTGTAATAAATCTCCCAGCGGAATTAGTACCCTCGCACGGCGCTTCGCGCCGGCTCGGGGATAATTTTAATTTGACTATTTAAAATAATTATTGTCTCTATTTTAAAGTATATAAAAACGCTTGGATAGTTGGGGGTTTAAAATTATATGATCTAGAGGCCGAGACGCGTTTTCAAAAATGGTTTAATGGTGTCTTTTTCAAAAACAGCGTTGGTGATGACGAGATCGACGCTTCAGCGGAAGAAAGGGGACACAATCTGAAACCGTCTTTTGGTTGACATTATTGAATATATTATATATTAAAAAAGGCTAGAGACTGACGGACCGTCTCTTGCGTTGTAATTTCACGTTGTAATTTCTAAGACTAAGTGATTATTGAACCTAAAGACAATGTTTGTCCTTGTAAAAATTCCGTATTATAATGCCTGTATACAATATAGTTCCGGTCTTATTCTTGGACAAGGTTTTGTATGGATTTTTAAAAGGAAATGGCAATAGAAAACATTTGTGTTTTGTTGAAAAAAAAATTTACACTCCTTACTTCCCAAGATATTGGCGATCAAAAACATCGGCTTTTGAGATATATCCGCCATCTTGTTTTACAATGAGATCTAATTACGTGACGTCAAAAGCAGGGTTGACGCTTAAGAAATAACAACTACGTGTTTACGCTTTAGTTTAGAACTCTTACAATTCAAACGTTATAATTTGAGACACGTTTGATTGTAATACAGGGAAACTCATCGCTTCACTGCATCGTTAATCTGAAGTGGCAAAACGAATTTTCACCCAGCTTATGACATCATGCATATCAGACCAAGAATATGCATATCCAAAATGGCGGATGGAAGATAATTTCATTCGAAAATATCTTGAGAAGTAATACAGTTAAAAAAATCTTTAAACGAATTTTTTAAATAATCATGACTTTCTTTTAAAATAGAGAAAGATAATTTTTATTGCCGTCTCCCTTTAAGTTGGATGGAATATATATTTTTTCATAAAATATACAAAATTTAATATAAATTACCATTGCTTGGATAGCCCGAACCCTCCGTACCCAATTCCAATGTACATTATTTCGTAAAGATGTGTAGATTTGATAGGAAAACAAGACCAGTTGCCTAAATGAGGGACATTTTGTATTAGAATAATGTCTTTATTAGAGAGATGTCTGCATACATTAGAGAGATGTCTGCATTAGAGAGATGTCTGCATTAGAGAGATGTCTGCATTAGAGGGATGTCTGCATTAGAGAGATGTCTTCATTACAGAGATGTCTGTATTAGAGAGATGTCTGGATTAGAGGAATTTCTGTATTAGGAGAGAGATGTTTGCATTAAAGAGATGTCTGCATTAGAGAGATATCTGCATTAGAGAGATGTCTGCATTAGAGAGATGTCTGCATAAGAGAGATGTCTGCATTAGAGAGGTGTCTGGATTAGAGGAATGTCTGTATTAGGAAAGATATGTTTGCATTAAAGAGATGTCTGCATTAAAGAGATGTCTGCATTAGAGAGATGTCTGCATTAGAGAGATGTCTGCATCAGAGAGATGTCTGGATTAGAGATATGTCTGCATAAGAGGGATGTCTGCATTAGAGAGATGTCTGCATTAGAGATATGTTTGTATTAGAGAGATGTCTGCATTAAAGAGATGTCTGCATAAGAGAGATGTCTGCATTAGAGAGATGTCTGCATCAGAGAGATGTCTGGATTAGAGATATGTCTGCATTAGAGAGATGTCTGCATAAGAGAGATTTCTGAATTAGAGATATGTTTGTAATAGAGAGATGTCTGCATTAAAGAGATGTCTGCATAAGAGAGATGTCTGCATTAGAGAGATGTGCGCATCAGAGAGATGTCTGGATTAGAGATATGTCTGCATAAGAGGGATGTCTGCATTAGAGAGATGTCTGCATTAGAGAGATGTCTGCATAAGAGAGATGTCTGAATTCGAGATATGTTTGTATTAGAGGGATGTCTGCATTAGGAGAGAGATGTTTGCATTAGAGAGAGGTGTGTATTAGAAAGATGTTTGAATTAAGAGGATGTCTGAATTAGGAAGCTGTCTGTATTGATGAGATGCCTGTATTAGCGAGGCTTCTGAGATGTGTTTTGGAAGATGCCTCTTAGAGGGTAAATCTATAGAATTAGATTTAATAACATACATCAAAGGCCGCAGAGACGTCTTCGTAGTCTTCCCACAACGGCGTAATACCACGTTTTCTTCTCCCCAGTGTTCCCAATTGTTGCACTTTGGGTTAGAAGACCATGTTTTGCTTTGATGCTCCTGTAGATATGGACGGACCTGAAACAAAATAAAAATACTATACAATCATATACAAAAATATCTACTAAGTGAGTTATTTAAATACTTCATGCTACCGTGTTTTGCTGCCAATTTTACAATAGTTTCAATGGTACCGTAGAGTAATCTTTCTGTTCACCTTATCCTTTGAAAACTTGTTCCCAGATTTCAAAATGTGAATGCTTTTGTCCAGGGCCACGTACGCCACACGTGATCCGGGCGAAGCCTTCAATATCAGCTTCGCTTTTTCTCCCGGTTCATTCTCCGCAAAACTCACCGACACCTTCAAAAGTGCGATCATTGAAAAATTATACGCTGAACTTTATACCTTAAAGTGATCTGATGTTGTACAGAACTCATGTGAGTAAAGTCAAGATTCTCCTATGTTCTCTCAGTTGACTGAGTTGAGCATGGTTAGATCATGCAGAGGTAGCCCATGTCCTTTAATGTGAACTATATTTAAAAGGGAGTCTCTGTGTAAAAGCGGACCACTGGATCTGAGCTTTTTGACCGCCATTTATCTATATATATTTGACCGCCATTTTATTTCTATTATCATTTGTTACCTAGCAGTAAGTTTTGAGTTGGTTAAAGCCAAATATAACTTCTAATAATTTATATTCATTAACAATGGTTACAACAATTTAACCAACTGAGTAACATTTATTCATTTAAATGGATACTTTGCTGAAACCTGTTCGTTTGGACTTCGATCCTAACTTTCCATCTGCAGCTAAGGAATGGAGGCATTGGCATAAAACATTTTCGTGTGGCAGCAATGCTTCGGATAAGTATAGAACTCAGTTAATTATGTATCCCATAATGTGTATGAATATATTATTGAGGTCTGTGAAGATTAACTAAATTGTTTATTAAAACGCCAAACTGCTTGTTGAATTTATTCAAGAGCTTTGTAGATTAAGTAAGGATTGTAATCTTAAGAGTGTTACTGCCGAACAGTTTAGCGAGTATTACTGTCTTCTGTATTAATTCGTCAGTGACTTTTGGAGAACAGTAAACTAGATTTGAAATCTGCTTTTGATCAGACTAATGCACTGGATTTGGTGCAGAAGAATGCGGAAACATATGTGGCACCCAATATTCCTACTGCTGCAGCAGTAGCAGGAGTCCCTTGAGATAATTGAGATATTATTTAACTGTCTAAAAGTAGGAAAGGTTTTAATAAACTGTAAAAGTTTCAAGAAAATAATGCGTATTAGGAACAACGCGCGACCTCTAAAGTTGACGTATATTTCATTGCGCGCACTGGATTAAATACATCCTTGCTTTTAGCGTGACTAATCTCATGCAAGGTTGGGCAAATGAATAAATTATATCGAGAAACTGAACACAGAGACGAATCAATTTAATAAAAAGATTTTTTAGTCTGAGCATGGTAAAAAATTTTGTCATTAGATCGCTTTGTCTTTGTATTCAATTTCTCGCTTTAATTTATTCATTTGCCCACCCTTGCAAGAGATTAGTCACGCCAAAAGCAACGATGCATTTAATCCACTGCGCGCAACGAAATATACGTCAGCTCTATAGGGACCGTGCGTTGCTTCCAGTATGCGTTATTTTTAGCGAAACTTCGACAGTTTAATGAGTTTATTAAAAACCTTTACTACTTTTAGACAGTTAAACAATATCTCAATTTCAGCTTCACATTTTGGCGCGCAAACTGGAAGCCCTCTCAATATCAGTGGATAAGAACACCCCTCCCGGTAACATAATTTTGTTAATGCAAAAACAAACTTGCCCTAGGTATACCAGATAAGTCTTAACTATGCCTAGGAACACAAAAATTTTCCAAATTTTGCAAATTATCCTGAAAAACGAGAATTTTACATTCGCGACACTTTTTTGATGCACCCTGTATAGGCACTGCTCGCATTTAAGAGACATGTCGCCATTATGATCTAATTTAGCCTAATTTATGGCGTAATAATTCTAATAAATTTCGAGGCCATTGATTTTCCTGCATTCTGATTGGTCAAAATTCACTGTCTCTGAAGTGATAGTCACTGGTCAGTGACTACAGTTTTTTGTTGTTGTTTTTCAAATTTTACGTAATTATAAATTTTTTTGAAATTATGTTGATTATTATTTGTAACACAATACACTAAAGCAATTAGTCAGACACCTTAGGCTCGGCGATTAAAAGCCTATATTAACTTCGGCTTCGGCTCAATTAAAATGGGCTTGTAATCACCTCGCATTCTGCGTGGTAAATTTGTATGGTGGAAATTATGGAGATTAAATTATGGAGATTATGGAAATCATAGTGGAAATTTGTAGTTCATGGTATGAATAATGTATCAGTTTGTAAAGTGTCTACTGTTAGTTATGAAAAGTACGCTTTTTATTTGCATTGAAAACAATAGAAATAAAACATTACAAATTGATACAGAGATATATACTAACAGTACGTGTTGCAAAACAATAATCGTTTACGATATCAATATCCTGTGGTTACTTTAATTTCCTCTTTTCGGAGCGGTGCGCTGGCAAGCCCTAAATTGTCTCTTGATATTTCTTATTTGACGCTTCATCGCCCTTCCAGTATACTTATAGATTGTCGTCCCAGAATTCAGCACAACCGTAATCTTACGGCCGTCATCTTGGAAGTAATTGTTTCGACCAATCACAATGGATCGTTCCTTGTCGTAGATCTCATCGCATGGACAGAATTCTGGAATGTGATACTCCAGGTTTTTTTTCATAATACGCTCTCCTTTCTCCTTCGAGTCCGTGGAGAATGCGTAGACAACTCTGAGCATGCCTTGTGAAGATTTCATTCTTGTCACTGAGAAACGGAATACAAAAAAAAAATTACCCAAAAATATGTGATAATGCTCATTATTAAAATAATTTTAATATATAATTTTTTTACCAAAGAATAATTCTTTTTAGTGTATTTACAAAGGTGATTATTACACTTTTTAGAACGCTTTTCAACTTTCTTCTGCGAAAACGATGTTTCATGTCAATCACCGTAAAACTGTCGGGATATTTGTTTACATTTGCAAAACATGTATTTTCTACAACAGATTCGTTTTTTGAAAAAATCACCTTTTAATTATAATAAAACAATTATTCACCTCAGGTTCAGTTAATATCGCCAAATAGAACCCCCAATTTCGTCTCGGTTTTTATTGAGCGATATTCACCTTCGGTGAATAATTGTTAATTTAGGGCCGGGTAGGAAGGACAAGGTTTGATAACTTGCTAGCAGAACAAGGGGATGTTAACTCACCGGTACTGTTACACTCAATTATAGCATCCAGGATTCCATCTGGATTCTCCAAAGTCAAACATCTTGGGCACTCAGCGCCAACTTAAAAATAAATGACAGCTAAAACATCGAGCTGACTCCATTAAACGCAGGGTGAAATATAGAATTGCCACTGGTGGATTTTTCTTCCCATGTGAAATAATATGAAAATTTGGGAAAATATGAAAATTCCCAATATTCAAATTAGGTATTTCGTAAGAAACCATGATCTAGGTTCATGTGTGTATTTTACACACCTCTGTTGCCATAGCATTCCGTCTCACCAATTCTGTACATCACTTTAGCTTGGCGTTCTGTCAAAAAAAGATATTGATTTGAAGACACCAACTTAATTAGGATGTTCAAAAATCGAGTGAAGTCGGATAAATGAGTGGACGGTTATCTTGGCAAGCCTAGACCGTGCATGCAAGTTTCCTTTATTAGAAAACTTGGTATTCATGAATTTTATGCTTTGAAAATATCAGGATAACTCGAAATACCGGGACCGGTTGTATCAAAACCGGATAGCACTATCCATGAGATTGTCGTTTTAACCGTTCTAAGGCCTGAGTCAAAAAAAAAACTGTTTCTTCACCTGGTTCATAGTAATCATAGACTTGAACAACAGCATGTTTCACTTTCTTGACAAGTGTGTCTTGGTGGATGTCAATGGAAAAAGTAATATCTGATCTACATGTAAACACGGAAATATATGTTGGTAGTAGAAGCTAATTATTGGTTCAGTCATACCGAGGAACAACACTAGATCAATAAGAGATGATCCTTGTAAGATCTTGCATAGAACTGATAGAGAAATCAAGATATAGTAACCTTGAAGATTTACGATAGTTACCTCATCGAAATAAAGCTGTACGTTCTGTCCATCAATGTCGTAACGTTTGAAGTTCAGTGCCGGATCATTCCTTAGCTAAAAAAAGAAATGACGAGATATGGTTACTGTGGTTTCCGAGATATCGTGGCGAATTCACGTATATCGATAGGTTTGGGACGACTGCATTTAAAATTTCTCTGTTTCATACAGAAATTGAAATCTTACATTTTCCAAAGATTCCTCTCTCACACTAAATCCAGTAACTAGTTTAATATCCACCACGGCCATGTTAGAAACATCCTGTTTGAGCAAGCTTAAGTGGAAGAAATTACGTAGAAACATTCACGTAACCTAGTTGAATAACCTTCAAAAATACAATTAGTTGAGAGGGATCAGATCGATAGGTGTTTTCGGGTTCGTAGTGGTTGTTTGGAGCTCCGCTTTTTCTCCCATACATTGAGTGTCCTAATCCTAAGTCAAAAACCAGTAACAAAAGGTTTCTAAGCGCCAATTGTGGACCCTTTTGCTGAATAAAATTGAATTTACTACAAGCGAAACACTTCTTACTTTGTGGTTATTTCCAGCTTTAATGGACTACATTGGGTCGTTTCTTCATCAGGAGCTGAACTTCTCGTACGAACATCAACTTTAATATCAAATGCTGGAACATCTTCCGGTTCCGGAATATTATACTTCACTGACGCCTAAAGAAATGCTTCGTTTATCATTTCCCATAAAAGCCATTGGTTAAAAAGATAAACGACGAGGTCTATTGTTGCTGTTTTTTATACCTGTACCAAAGCACAGCCAACGCCCTGACCCGTTACTTCCAATTTACCGGGAATGATCTTCCGAGGAAGCTCGACAGTTTGTAATGTCAGTTTATTCGGCATTGTTACCACAAAGTTGTGGTTGTAGTAATCACCCATCTTCAAAGATCCCGTTAATTGAATTAAATTAAAATCAGCGCTGTCCCCATAAGCTCGTCCTGCAAACTCGGCTAACGCTTGCAGAGCAACACAAGTGTCCTATAAAAAGAAATTTACAATGTATCAAAATCCTTCTTGTTTTATACAAGAAAAGATCAGGAACAAGATTTTAAGCGTTCTCACTTTAGGCCGGAACTGAAATGTCTAATAATTTCTGGAGTAAGAATGTAAGATCTTTAAGCCATCCATTTTAGACTTCATTAAAGATCTTACCTGTGTTGAAGAAAATCCGCCTCGAGAGTTTCTTTGTCTCGATAACCAGCGAATAATATCCATAATTTCATTATTTACCACGCCTTCATCAATTGGCGTTTGATGTAAAATTGAAAGCAAGGCATATGCTGTCATTTCTACGTCGGCTGATGATTCATGAGGGTAAAATCTTGGATTCTGCGTAGGTTTAATTCCATTAGTCCAGTACATTTGATCCTCTGTAGAGAGGGTTTATAAACGTGTTAATTTTTAGTTAAATATGTCTGTAGGACATCAAAATAATACCTTCATGGTGCTACCTATGCATGATCAAAGCATGCTAAATCAAGTTAACTAAGAGAGAACACAGGAGAGACTTAACTCTACTCACATGAGCTCTGTAGAACATCAGATCATTCTCAGGTGGCCCACAATCAAAACATACTCTTGTTATTTGGCTTACCTTCCTTGGTTGCCTTATTTTTTAATATTCTGAGCATCCTCTGAGCGTCAGTATGGTTTGCTAATGTCAAGGCGTACGTCACAAGGGCAGTTGAATAAGTATCGGTGATCGTGTTAAATCGATTTACGACACACCTGAGAGCTTTGGACACCATGGTGCTCTGAAGAAGAAGAACATTGTATATGCCGTGAATAATAATTGGACGTTTTGAGAAAGAATTTACTTATAAAGTAACAGAAACTTTTTTTTTGTTTGGTTACTAGAATGTTGTTAAGCTTACATTTGTTGTTTCTCCAGCTTCCAAAAGGGCCGTGGTCACATAGGCTGTGATTGTAAGTTCGGTGTTCATGCCCCCCTAAAACACGAACAAAAAAGACCATTCAAATGGTTTTCCAGACGACTATGAACAAGCGTTTTTAATCTGATGATGGTCTTTATTTTTTCGAGTGTTGGATTGTCTTAAGTGATCTATCTCACAGGGGATTTCTTTTGGGGAGGTTGACTCCATTTTCTACATTTATCTTAATCCTTAAGTTGGTATCCTCGCGGAAAACGCGTTAGTATCTTAGAAACTTCATGTAGCATTTCATCAATTATATAACTAGACCTTCAAATTACCTGTAGTCTTCTATTAAAAACTTTTCCGTACTGTGGAAAACATCCGTTATCCAATTGTTTGATGCGAAACCATCTGAAACTGCGTTGGACGTCAGCACCATCAACAAAAATGTATCTTTTCGCCCGGGCAAATGATCGAACTACAAACGCGGTCAACCTGAAAAAAAGTAGTGTTCAGGAATCACATGTGTTGTACTTAGGTTGGAAGAATCATCGTAATATTTTTAATATTTTTCATAGGATGATAGTTCACACTTACATCATACTTCCTTCACTGTCAGATTCGCCAAACGCACTGTACGAGCCGCTTCTTCTTCTGTAAATCAATTCTCTTTGATAACCTGATGAGATAAATATCAGAGAAAATATTGTTAAAATGGTTGAAATAATGGCCCACTTTTCAGGAAAAGAAAAAAACCCTGCTACTGTATGCTCTTGCTAATAAATTGGTTACATCGAAAAACATCCTGCTGTTTCGTACTAACCAACTTTCATAAAGTTTTCAGCTTTACTCTTTATTTCTTCTGTCGCTTGGTTCGTCTGAGTCAAGTAATCCATGATGTAGATATTGGGTGCGAAATTTGCCATATTTTGTTCTCCACAGCCATAAGGCATGCGCAGTAGATCATCTAGGTTCGTCATTGCTGGTCCCATGATGTCACCTGCATAAGAGTGGAGGTCACGTGTCAGTTGTCAACCACATCTAAGACCCCCTGTGATTCTACTTTAACCTTGAATTATCAGAAAGGCTCTAAGCATGCTTAAATCAATCAACTGAGAAAGATCTTTCAACCGAGGGTAAAATACCGAATATTGAATTACCTATAATAGTCACTGTTGGGTATATTGATCCTAGTATGTAATTTCCAGGTACCCTGAGTCTAAACTCTTCCTTGTATTTCTTGTCTAAAAAACAGGAAATGTTTTACCAAAAACAAGCAGAGAAGATGAACATCCAAATAAAACTGACGATCCTTACTTCCTGGACAGAAGAATGTTCCCTGAGTGAACTCCCTTTTGATACCTTCAGCCTGAAAAGAAAAGAGTTTGAAAGTTAAATGTGACTTTAATTTTAATTAGTTTTAATCTTGAAACAACAGCGATTACGAAGACAAACGCAACGAAATTCATTTTTGGGACCTTTTGACATCGTCCGATGTCACTCTCAAGCAGGTGAATTTATTACATTATGGTGCATAAAGCTACATATATTTAATAAATAAGACAGTAGCGTTAAAAGAACAAAGATAATAAGGTATTGTTTGGCGTTGACAGAGTCTGATTGTACGTTTAGACCTGGTTCACACTAGCTCCTAAGAACCGGGGTTCCATTGTATTACCTTCCGATTGACAAAGTATTTTGCGCACCAACGACCTCAGACAAAGGAATTCTTAGGACAAGTGTGCCCTAATATGGAACATCTCATTGATTGAGCAATCGAACTTGGTACTATTAATATGAAAGTTTTTTATAGCTTTAAAACCACTGGCAGAAGGAGCATGCAGTTGTAAGGCCATGTTCCGAAAAACGATGCTTGCACCAAAAAATTGATGAGCACAGTACTCCACAATCGGTAAGCAAGCATCGTTTTTCGGAACATGGCCTTACCACTGCATATACGACAATGTAATTGGACTACGATATACGACGATGTAATTGGCTTTATTATATTCATTTTGTAATCAATGGTGTTTCTGGCAATCTGATTGGTTAAAAATAGTGTGATTAATTCCCAAATCGGACTATTTTTTAGCATTAATCACATCATTTATAAGCCAATGAGATTGAAGCTCTACATCACAATAACCAATCAGATTTGGTATTTCAGTGTAACTATCTAATCAAATTACAGGGGAAAATGGCACAAAATTCTATTACGTTTAATTTTAAATGCCCCCGAAAAATTTCTTGACAAAAATAGATGAAAATTACTCACATTTTATACCGTTTACGTTTCTTTCAACCAATAAATCGTTTTGAATTTGTTTAATTTTTTGTGATTTCAGAATGAATATAATAAAGTGGAAATTGGGTTTCGTGTCCCGCTTCGCTGTCGTGCTATTTTGTAATCACGCGTTTGATTTCACACCAAATTGCACTCCACTCAGTGCAATTACCATTATTAATCAATGATTACAGTGCTTCTTTTGAATTTCAGATCACACTTGCAGATTTGTTTTTGTCAAGTGTCAATTGCTCTTCAGTTTCTCCTATGATTAGTTTTACCTCGACAAGTAGTTTTCGTGTGACAGCATCGTGGACTGGAATTGGTTTATTAGAACAGAGTTTGTCCGATGACGTAGCGGTAGTTGCCGTGACCGTGAGAGGAATGTGTCCGAGGTTAATAGGAATGATTGTGAACTTCACTAATTTTCCTTCGCTGCCACAAACGCAGAGTTTGTTGATATGATACGATGTCACTTTGTAAACGGCCTGCTTGTGGTTCAATTCTAATCTTATCTAAGGAAGAAATCCCAGTGCTGTGTGTGAGAAACTGTTTTGCAGGATAGCGTTATATGCTATGATACTGTATTCATACCAAGATTAATGAGAGGTATATCCGTTTGTAGTAACCCATTGCTAGTAATAGATATGACATTATTTCATATCACTAATTAATATAACATAAACATGTCAATCAAATGGAGTTCTTATTGTTACAACACAACATTTAGCGACGAGAAAAAAACGGGAAAAATTCGAAAAAAGATAAAAAGGAGTATGTCAGATACCAAAGCAGCGGAAGCACAGCCAAGTACAAGTACAACTGCTGGGCCTGTAGGAGCAACCACACAGCTCTATAACCGTAATAAATTGACAACTGAATATTGCACCACATCAACTGACCAGAGATAGCAACCATACAGCCGTACGCTTGGCGAAATGGAAAAGGACATAGAGCAACAATTTAGATTTTTCGAAATCGAGGATCCACAACTAAAGAATGATGGACTTATTATATATGGAGGTCAAGAAATCTAGATTACTCTTTACCAGATCCCAATCTCGAAGATGACGAGGGAGAACAAAATGAATATACGCGCTTTATTTACAAGCTCGATCAGTATTTCTTGCCGAAAAAGCAAGCGAACAAACTTGGTACAGCAAGACGGCGAACCGATAGCGACTTATTATGCCCGAATCAGAGAAATCACGAAAAAGTGTAGCTATACCGATGAAAACGATGCGATACGAGACCATTAATTTTGATCAAAACAATGAGGAACAACGCGATTCGTGTCAAAGCTATTCGTAAAAACTGGTCGCTACAAGAAGTTCTCGGCGAAGAAGCAATCACCGAACCAGCTCAACTATACAAGCGAAAGAAATCAAGCAGAAACTAGAAGCTACAGAAACGACCCAAAGAGTAAAATTTGCTATAAGCAAGATCAATGTCAACGGTGTGGGCGCGTATACACGAGAAAGGCAAATGTCTCGCATACGGAGCGAAATGTCGAAAGTGTGAAAAACAAAATCATTTTGCAATCGTCTGTAAATCACGTCCATCACGAGTTCCCGAAGAAAACAAAACGAAGAGAAGATAAAATCATCAGTATCGACGTCATAATAAACCATGGAAAAGAGAGACGCGAAACCGCCCTTACGTTGATAAACCAGATAACGGAGAACCATACATAAGACACATCGAAATAAAAGAGAACTCGACGGATTCCAGTTCCAATGACAGCTCGTACGACCAAGACTTTATACAACACCTTCGCATTAAACAAACAAATCGGGTGAACAGAAAAAAATAATCTAAATTTTGCACGATGACAATTAACAATGTACCAACAGAAATTGAACTAGATAAAGAATCTGACGCCAACATAATGGTTGAAGAGCAATTTGGGCGACTTCAGAGAATGAGACCCGAAATTCAGCTGAAGTAATCCAGAACAAGCTTCGAGCACTTTTGCAAGACATCCCAGTGTTAGGAGGATGCTCGGTGACCATCAGAAACCAAACGAGGGAGACGCGAACACGCATCATTGTTATCAAAGGAAAAAGTGGACTTTTTATCACCGATCGAAAGACCCACCTTATCCAACTTGCATAGGCATGGTTAATGACGAGACTAGAAACCTAGACGAGGCGGTAAAGGGAACCACCACTACAAACCCGAAACTCGAAGAGATCTTCAAAAAGTATGAAGCAAGATTCCACGGAATAGGAAAGGAGAAAGAGATTGGAAAGACATTGAAATCCATTTACCTATGAACGAGAATGCAACACCGGTAGCTCAGAAGCCAAGACGAGTGCCATACCATTTACTAGAGCCTTTAGAAGATCGCATAAGGGAGTTAATCAAAAATCACATTGTAGAGAAAGTCCCTGAACAAGAAGAAATAGAGTGGTGTTCACCCCTCATGGTATAGCCGAAACCGAAGAATCCCAAGGACATTCGGGTTAGCCTTGACCTTCCCTAAATCAGTCCATGGCAAGAACAACACACGTACAAACACCCATCACCGTTGCACAGTTTTGATAAAATCGATCTCAACCATGGTTATCATCAATTTGCACTTGATGAAGAACCTGAAGAATCTTTGTACTAGATGAAGAATCGCGAAGATGACAGCGATGCCGCAACAACTATGGGAAGTCGTTAAACTTGACCATTCCCTAATGGAGAATACGCAATGGTACTAATATAGACCCGTTTTCGCGCTATCCGGAAGTAGAATTCGCTCAATCGATTGCAATTGGACCGGTCAGAGAGAGATTAAAGAAAATATTCGCAACACATGGAATCCCAAAAGCAGTGCAAACGGACAATGGCCCACCATTTAACCCCGATGAATTTAAGTTGCTTGCCAGAGAGAATGGATTCACCCATAAACTCGTGACACCTTACCAACCAAATGATCGCTGCGATTGCAAAACAAGACCATATCAACCCTCATGAAGCAACATATGACATGCTACAAGCATATCGAAGTACACTACATCCGGCGACAAAACGCACACAATACGAGTTGTTACTGAACTGACAAGTCAGAACAAAGCTGGATCACTTTCCCACGCAAACATCATCCAAAGATGACGTTGTGAGACGGAATGACCAGCGAGACAAAGAAAAGCAAAGAGAAACCAGGACAGACGACATCGATCGAAGGAATACAGAGTAAAGACCGGAGACGCAGTAATCGTTAAACGAGAAACAAAGAAGAAAGGAGAAACGCCGAAATGAACCATATGTATATGTGATAACAAAAATCAAGAGATCGATGGTAAAAGCGAAAAGAATGAATGATCAGAAAGCGAAATGCTGAGACATATCTCGTTTCAAACTGTTAAAGACAGACAACCACCCGAAAGAGAATCGACGAAGCCCTGAAACCCTAGTACCACCACCAGCCGAAGGAGACACACCTATTCGCCAACAAGAACCCCCGAGTGCAGAAACAGAAAATGAAAGACAGCCTCGAATCGAGAGACAAGAAGAAGCACAAGGACTGTGAAGATCAACCCGACAAAAAAGTCGACATTTGAAACACATTTAAAAGAGTGTACGACATAAGATAAGTAAATGAATAGAAAGAACATATTCTGGAACAACTCGGTTGATATTAGGATTATACTGTATAGAGAAGGCTATACATTATTACGTCGGACGCGATAAAAGTAAACTTACTAACTGATAGGGAGGAGATGTAACCTATTACTAATAATAGATATAACATTAATCATATTACTAATTAATATACATAAACATGCCATCAAGTAGAGTTCTTATTGTGTGGATTTAAATATAACCACAACACATCACTCTTGAAAACAAAATTGCTATTGAGTGCCTGCGTTGGTTTTGAATAGATAAATGTAAATAATATAATTCCAAAAGTATTACAATAGACACAACGCTATGGTACCTACATAATTTTCTAGCGGATGCATGGGGACGAGTTGAGTGTATGGATACGAACTCTAGAACAAAGACAGACTACAGTACGGCTCAGAAGTAACCTAATGCGACAAACGCGTTCAGAACGCGTTGCAGTGTTTTCACTTAGACGCTTCGTGTGCCTTCGGAAATTCAGAATAAATTATCGAACAGCCAGTCAAGAGGGTCCCCAATAGGCCTTTTCAATCCCGAATCCCGCACCATATTTACGACCCATCCCCCAATCCCGATAACAATTTCTAGCCTATCCCGATCCCGTCGATCCAGACAAAATCCCGACTAGATTGCGTAGCAGGTGGTCAGTCTGCTACGCAAGTTAGGACAGTTAGATTCCGACTAAAATGATAATAGTGTCAGACCGTGTCAGTCTGGTGCTCTTGTTTATACTGACTATAATAGCCCCGCGGGCAGAAACTGTCCGAAAAAAACCTACAAAAATACGCGAGTTTTACTGTAGTTTTTCCAATAATTTGTAAAAAACGACTCAACAGAAAGATAATTCGTCTATTTAATATTCGACCTGTGGTCGACTAAAGTGGATGATTTGTCCAGCATAACAAGTCAAATAAATGAAGTTGAATTACAAGGCAAACTTTACCGACCCATATTATCAGTATGCCTAACGAATGAGGTGTGAGACGGATAGTTCTTTCATAAGAACAATTGCAATATTTGTGAACGGACTACTATACACGGCTAGTAGATTATAAAAAGGGGAAGCTCTAAGTATATTCCCTATTGTCCCTATTGCCAGTGAACACAATTCCACGGTCTCTAAGTAGACACAGTGTTGAGAAATGTCGATCTTGTCGATCAAAACGTAAATAACTAGATTAGCTGTTTCAATAAAAATTCCTTATCCCGATTTTTCTTCACTCCGATCCCGTATCACGTTCGTAAAACTTCGTAAATCCCGCGTCCCGCAACTTTCAAAAATCCCGAATCCCGCTCACTATTTTTTCTAGATCCCACTTCCCGTTGCCAAAATAATCGTAATCCCGCATCCCGCAAAACCTATTGGGGACCCTCAGTCAATATGCTTATGCTACGGTTCGTTAATTCCGCTTTTAGCTTGCGGGACAAGCGCTATTTTATTTCGCGTAAAAATAAGCGCATGTGTGACTTGTGTATCTCATTCGAAAATGATAGTAATATGTATGTAGCATCTTGAGAAATTCGGACTTGATGGCCTAAGGATATGCTATGCTTAACCAAAACCAGTATTTGGCTGGGAAAACGCTGTTAAAATTGCAGGACTCTTATTACCGTCTTTCATCAAAGAAACTTTCGTAGTAATAGTAATAGTAGTTCGGTACTATTAGGACTGTAGAGGGTGTGTCAAAGTTTCAAGTTTTTCTCTACGTAAAACTTACCGCTGCGCAACTCGGCCGATAATTAAACACAGTTACGATGACTGGAATCTCTTCTCCTCGGATGACGGAGTATGGTAGCGTCATTGAAACAAAGAACGGTTGAAAAGCTCTGAGTGTCGACGTTTCTGAAACTCCGATACCTGTCTTGGACGAAATAGCGAAACCATTTGCCACCCAACTTGTGATTGTACCTGGCACAGTTACTTCAATTGTCTTGTTGCCTGATTCACTAAAGAGGATGAAATTAAATTGTAAAATTGTGAAAAGATCGCTCCATATTAAAACAATGCTGAAAGGATCAGCTCCACATTAGAACAATTATGAAGGATCAGCATTTTGCGGGCTAAAATGATAAATTTGCTGGGCTGAGATATATTTTAGCCCGCTGATCTAAGCCACTGAGAAGAATGACCGAAGTGTTTAACTATTGCATAATTTTTTATACAAAAATTGCCCTTTAAAGTTGATATAATAGTAACACAGTTGATGTTCGCGGGCATAAATGTGTTTTTAGCCCGCCTCAGAACATATTTTAACCCTCGCTAAAACGGTTGGGCGAAAATGATTTCAGAGTCGGGCCAAAAACACATTTATGCGCGCGAACATCAACTCTATTCTTATATTAGAACAATTAATTATGAAAGGACCAGCTTCACATTAGAACAATTATGAAAGCACCAGCTCCACATTGGACAATTATCATACGAAATACGATTGATTAGAACTAGAATCTTCGTGCAAATCTTACTCGAGTTTTTCATTCGACCATAACCATGTCTCTGGGAAATCTTTGCGATTTTTGACCGCCTTTTGCTTCGCTGGTATTCTTTCATTCTTTATCTCAGCTTGTTCAGGAATTTCGTAGTCACTTCGCTCAACTGGTGGTGAAGGAGGGTAGTCTTTAATATTCAAGCAAAAAAACATAGTAAGTGCTTTGAAATTTCTTATTAGTATCTCTACGAATTCCACCATGGTACAAGAGTAGCCCAAAATTAATCTTTAAAGGTCTGGACCGGTTACGCGAAAGCTGGATAACGCTATCCACCGAAAATAAGACTTATTTCAATCAATCTAAAATTGCCCATTGTTTGATATAACCTGGATTAAAAATCAGTCGGACAGAACTGAATATATGAATAAAACCCTTAATTATCGTTCTAGTTTCGGCCCTGTCAACAACATTGAATGGGGTAAAGGAGGGAGCTTGAACAACTGATAGTTGCTTTATAGGTAAAGTTTAGAGTCATTTCCGCTCTCAATTACAAATGTCCCAATTATGTTTGGTAAACTAATACCTGCCCAAAATACATGCTCGGAATCTAAGAGTAGAACCGAAGCGTCGATTCGTTGTGCGTGGCAAAGGTTTGTTGCGAATTTTTAAATGGGAAATAAATCGCCCATCAACAAGAGATTATCATTTTTATTATTATTATCAATTGAATCTCAAACAATTGGTTATTCAGATCAATTTACAAGAATTTTGTTTCTAATGTTATATCTAAGAATATTATCTAAACTATATTAGGAATATTTACAATTAATGTTGTGTGTACATTATTATGAATTTAAAAAATATTCAAGATTAAAAATTTTTAAGATTGTCAATTTCAATTATGCTATTGGGCAAAGAGTTCCATAGTGATACTGCTCGATATTCCGGCAAATGATCGTTGTCCTGTAGCAGATCTATAGCACGTTATTAGTATTTTTTTCATTTACTGATGATCTTTTTTGAAATAGTCCAGGAAGATAATCAGGCATGGCCAGAAATTGCGGACATGGAATATGCAGATTGCCGTAGCAAATTTGCATATCTGTCCAAATATTATTTGTTTGCAGAACTATAAATTATATTGCGCATTCTTAAATTTCGGAAAATTTGAGAAAATCATTGCATCTTTGCAATTTGCCCCGTTTGTTTCTTGTAATTCGTGTCATATTAAAGATCCTGAAGTAATATTTTGCTGGTAAAGGTTTATGTCGGCTCTGCATTTTTATTTTATTTCTACGCTATTACGGTTTTCGTTTTATATGGTATTCAACGTGATAAATGACCAAAACTTTGTTTTGAAAACGCAGGACGAATACTGATAAAACATTTTGAAATACTGCCTCAAAATATTATGGTTAACTTTCTCTGCAACGAGCAATTAAGGCAAATTATAATCGACCACCTAAAGCTGTATTTATAGCGTTTAGTACTGTGCGCATTACAGTTTACTATAAGCTCACGAAGCTTTATTTTGACACCATATGCAAATTTAGGCAGAAGATGATACTTTCCAAAGTCTTGAAACAGCGTTTAATATATGTTCCTCAAAACTTAGTGTTAAGTTTAATTGTATACCAAGATCTCTTGCTGAACCAATTGGAGTAATCCTTTTCCCAAGCAGAATTACATGAATGTTTTCCGGTAGTCTTTGTAACATTTTGCGAGTTCCTAATACAAGGATTTATTAGTAAACTATTATGACTGCACCAGGCTGCTATATTTGCCAGGTCTTCATTAATTTTTAACATTGCTTCGCCAGTGTTTAAAAGAGAAACGAGGGATATAATTTTGAGTGATTCACATACGAATTCAATTCAGCAAAAACCGGAACTTCAGGCAGCTCGTTTAAATAAATGTTGAACAGACTTGCTCCCAATACTGAACCCTGTGGTACTCCAGGAGTAATATAGCCTTGTTGTGACACCACTGAACCTATCCTTACTCTCTCTTCCCTTCCAGTCAAGTAGCTTCTAAACCATTCCAAAGTATCAAAACTAAGACCGAGAGTTTGTAGCTTGGTTAAATGTTTGCAGTGGTCTATGCTATCAAATGCTTTTGAAAGATCTAATAACACCATAATTGTGAGTTGTTTCGAGTCCATTGCTCTAATCACTTTATCACTTTATATATATATATATATATATATATATATATATATAATGTATATATATATAATTTATATATATATTAATTTATATATATATATATATATATTTCTAGCACGTCAAGAAACTTTTTATTAAATTCATTTATAATATCGTTCACGTTATCTTTAAGGAAGATTTCTTGCCATGGTACTTGATATAAGTCTTCCAAGAAACAATCAGTCATATAGTTCTTATAAGATCTCATGCACGCATATATATGACTAGCTGGAGGTTTCGTTATTTTAAGTTTCAAGCATGCGTAAATTAGATAACGATCACTGATGTGACATAAAACCACTCCCCAGTCTTCCACTAAGTTCATGTTAGATGTCATAGTAATTATCAATAAGAGTTGATGTTACACGAGTAGGCTCCTCCAGATGAGTTAGATTTACACTCGTGCAAAAGTCAAGTAATGCAAGTGTCTCCGGCGAGTCTGGTTTCAAGAAATCACAGTTTAAGTCACCTACAACAATTATTTCGTTTCCCATTGTAAGAGCATGTGCGTAGCTTTCCACAAAACTATCCAGAAAACATGCATGAAACTGGACAAGATAGTCAGGTTTGTATGTCACAAAAAGAATTATTGATCTCAGATTCTTAAGTTGTATTTGTATCCATAACTGATGGAATCCCGATTCAGATGTCCCAGTTATGTCTTTTAGACAGCTGACGTTTATTAAAGAATGAGTATAGTTACAAACACCTGCTCCAGTCTTTCTCATACGGTCCAGTCTTGTCAATTTATAACCTTTAATTTAAACTTCTGCATTTGTCACATTAGAATTTAACCAAGTCTCTGATAGTGCCAAAATGTCATAATTACCACTTTGCATGAGCTGTCGAACCTGTATGAGATGATTTCTGTTTTTTATTGATCTAACACTGAGATGGGCGACTTTGAGTTTTGACGTGTTTCCATTGAACGATTGGTTTTATATTCTTTGTTGAAACTTTCACTGTAATTAGGTTGTTGGGATCGCGTCCACTTCCTTTGTACCATTTGTTGACTGAGGGGGTTCAGGGAGAAATTATAGTTGTAATAAAAGCCCTTATACATAGGTGAAGAGATTTTCGCCTTGGGGTACTTCATCCGTCGGCTTGACTTTAATTATTTTCCCTAATTTTTCTTTTGCATGGTTTCCACAATTTACAGGTCAAATATTTAGGCCAGAAATTTTCTGCAAGCACTTTATCTAGTACGAACGGCAGCGCAGCAGAGGGAATTTGCACCTTAGCTGATAATGTTCACGGCCTCTTCCTTGGAAAGATTGTGATATAAGTTGTATTAATATATTAATACCTCTCCTTTCAAGATAAGAACGAATATCTTTCTCACTTACACTACTGTCAATTCCGGTTAAGAATAACCTTTTCGTTCTGCTATGTCTACGTGCTACTGTACGCGGCCAACAAAACGATCATCACCATTATCATTGGTTATTTTATTACCGTTTTCTTGTAAATTTCTACCGCTTCATTGGTTTCATTTTCATTGATCTTCGTGGTCTTATTGTTCATGACTGGGGTGAGTGTAACAAATTTGGCATATATTAACTGGTTTACTTTTTCAGTCTCATCATTCATTACAGTAAATTCATTTACAGTTTCAAATTTATTTTCAGGAATTAATGCACAAGCACGGCTTTGAGGGTTAGAAAACTCATCACACAAGCTAATATTATCGCCTTCCCTGTTTGTTATCACTAGTGATTCCAATGTGGCATTCGTATGCAAACCATTCTGACTCAAATTGTTGACATTACATTCAGAGGCTTCGCTTTTTGGCGATTTCAGTAAATTAACAGAATGTCTACTGTTCTTAACCATGGAGTCTTGAAGATTCGACATTACGTCCGCCATATGCAAGACTGCATTCGACACAGTTCGTAGCTACTAACTCGCTATTAATAAGCTGATCCTCTTCTGGACTCTAAATCTCATCATAGATGCTACAATTTTTTGTATTGGTAGGCAGTTCACTACAGCAACCGCCAGAAAATTTGTTCTTTTGAACGTGCTCGTTCAACAAGTTGTCATCGGCAATACTATTTGTCTGAGAAGCTCGCTGAGACAAAGTAGAAACTAGCTTAGATTCCATAGATTTTGCATTAATACCATTGAAATGTAATAGTTTTTTCTCGCTCCACCAGACAATCCTCGGTAGATTATCACAATAAAAGACTTTCTTATCACCACCAGGAAAATCCCATTCGCCATCCAACTGTAAAAACTCAGTTGTCATACATTTGACAGACGAATAATCGCCAGTCCATGCTATCTTCAACCTTTTTTCAATGATCGATATATCATATTTGTTGTTTTAATTAGAATTAAGCGACATAATGCTTTCATCAGTTGAAGAATTCGTTGTGGAGATCTTGGAAATGTACGGAGCAGAATCACACCAGAAGACTATACAATATAGTTCCGGTCTTATTCTTGGACAATGTTTTGTATGGATTTTTAAAAGGAAATGGCAGTAGAAAACCTTTCTGTTTTGTTGAAAAGAAAATTTACACTCCTTACTTCGCAAGATATTGGCGATCAAAAACATCAGCTTTTGAGATATATCCGCCATCTTGTTTTACAATGAGATCTAATTACGTGACGTCAAAAGTAGGGTTGACGCTTAAAAAATAACAACTACGTGTTTACGCTTTAGTTTAGAACTCTTACAATTCAAACGTTATAATTTGAGACACGTGTGATTGTAGTACCATGAAACTCATCGCTTCACTGCATCGTTAATCTGAAGTTGCAAAACGAATTTTCACCCAGCTTATGACATCATGCATATCAGACCAAGAATATGCATATCCAAAATGGCGGATGGAAGATAATTTCATTCGAAAATATCTTGAGAAGTAATACAGTTAAAAATATTTTTAAACGAATTTTTTAAATAATCATGACTTTCTTTTAAAATAGAGAAAGATAATTTTCATTGCCGTTTCCCTTTAAGTTGGAATATATATTTTTTCATAAAATATACAAAATTCAATATAAATTACCATTGCTTGGATAGCCCGAACCCTCCGTACCCAATTCCAATGTACATTGTTTCGTAAAGATGTGTAGATTTGATAGGAAAACAAGACCAGCCACCTAAATGAGGGACAGTTTTGTATTAGAATAATGTCTGTATTAGAGAGATGTCTACATACATTAGAGAGATGTCTGCATTAGAGAGATGTCTGCATTAGAGAGATGTCTGCATTAAAGGGATGTCTGCATTAGAGAGATGTCTGCATTAGAGAGATGTCTGCATTAGAGTGTTGTCTGCATTAGAGAGATGTCTGCATTAGACAGATGTTTGCATTAGAGAGATGTCTGCATTAGAGAGGTGTCTTTATTAGAGAGATGTCTGGATTAGAGGAATGTCTGTATTAGGAGAGAGATGTTTGCATTAGAGAGATGTCTGCATTAGAGAGATGTCTGCATAAGAGAGAGATGTTTGCATTAGAGGGATGTCTGCATTAGCAGAGAGATGTTTGCATTAGAGAGATATCTGCATTAGAGAGATGTCTGCATAAGAGAGAGATGTTTGCATTAGAGAGATGTCTGTATTAGAAGAGAGATGTCTGTATTAGAGAGATGTCTGCATTAGAGAGATGTCTGCATAAGAGAGAGATGTCTGCATTAGAGAGATGTCTGCATAAGAGAGAGATGTCTGCATAAGAGAGATATGTTTGTATTAGAGGGATGTCTGCATTAGGAGAGAGATGTTTGCATTAGAGAGAGGTGTCTGTATTAGCGAGGTTTCTGAGATGTGTTTTGGACGATTCCTCTTAGAGGGTAAATCTATAGAATTAGATTTAATAAGATACATCAAAGGCCGCAGAGACGTCTTTGCAGTCTTCCCACAACGGCGCAATACCACGTTTTCTTCTCCCCCAGTGTTCCCAATAGTTGCACTTTGGGTTAGAAGACCATGTTTTGCTTCGATGCTCCTGTAGATATGGACGGACCTGAAACAGAATAACAATACTATACAGTCATATACAAAATATCTACTAAGAGAGTTATTTAAATACTTCATGCTACCGTGTTTTGCTGCCAATTTTACAATAGTTTCAATGGTACCGTAGAGTAATCTCACTGTTTACCTTATCCTTTGTTAACTTGTTCTCAGATTTCAAAATGTGAATGCTTTTGTCCAGGGCCACGTACGCCACACGTGATCCGGGCGAAGCCTTCAATATTAGCTTCGCTTTTTCTCCCGGATTTAGTTCATTCTCCGCAAAACTCACCGACACCTTCAAAAGTGCGATCATTGAAAAATTATACGTTGAAGTTTATACCTTAAAGTGATCTGATGTTGTACAGAACTCATGTGAGTAAAGTCAAGACTCTCCTATGTTCTCTCTCAGTTGACTGAGTTGAGCATGGTTAGATCATGCAGAGGTAGCCCATGTCCTTTAATGTGAACTATATTTAAAAGGGAGTCTCTGCGTAAAAGCGGACCACTGGATCTGAGCTTGAAAAATAGATTTCTTTTATATTTTTACCGTCGATACTGTTATCTATCCGGACTAAAAAAGTTTATCTATGTATATTTGACCGCCATTTATCTACATATATTTGACCGCTATTTTATTTTTATTATCATTTGTTACCTAGCAGTAAGTTTAGAGTTGGTTAAAGCCAAATATAACTTCTAATAAATTATATTCATTAACAATGGTTACGACAATTTAACCAACTTAATAACATTTATTCATTAAAATGGATACTTTGCTGAAACCTGTTCGTTTGGACTTCGATCCTAACTTTCCATCTGCAGCTAAGGAATGGAGGCATTGGCATAAAACATTTTCGTGTGGCAGCAATGCTTCGGATAAGTATAGAACTCAGTTAATTATGTATCCCATAATGTGTATGAATATATTGAGGTCTGTGAAGATTAAATAAATTGTTTATTAAAACGCCAAACGAAATTTTTGTACGACACTTGCTCGCAACAAGGAAACAAAAGCCAGCCGAAATGCTTGTTGAATTTATTCAAGAGCTTTGTAGAGTAAGTAAAGATTGTAATCTTAAGAGTGTTACTGCCGAACAGTTTAGCGAGTATTACTGTCTTCTGCATTAATTCGTCAGTGACTTTTGGAGAACAGTAAACTAGATTGAACATTTAGTCTGAGCATGGTAAAAAATCTTGTCATTAAATCGCTTTGTCTTTGTGTTCAGTTTCTCGCTTTAATTTATTCATTTGCCCACCCTTGCAAGAGATTAGTCACGCCAAAAGCAACGATGCATTTAATCCACTGCGCGCAACGAAATATACGTCAGCTCTATAGGGACCGTGCGTTGCTCCCAGTATGCGTTATTTTTAGCGAAACTTCGACAGTTTAATGAGTTTATTAAAAACCTTTACTACTTTTAGACGGTTAAACAAAATCTCAATTTCAGCTTCACATTTTTGCGCGCAAACTGGAAGCCCTCTCAATATCAGTGGATAGGAACACCCCTCCCGGAACATAATTTTGTTAATGCAAAAACAAACTTGCCCTAGGTATACCAGATAAGTCTTAACTATGCCTAGGAACACAAAAAGTTTCTAAATTTTGCAAATTATCCTGAAAAACGAGAATTTTACATTCGCGACATTTTTTTGATGCACCCTGTATAGGCACTGCTCGCATTTAAGAGACATGTGGTCATTATGATCTAATTTAGTCTAATTTATGACGTAATAATTCTAATAAATTTCGAGGTGACTATTGATTTTCCTGCATTCTGATTGGTCAAAATTCACTGTCTCTGAAGTTATAGTCACTGGTCAGTGACTACAGTTTTTTGTTGTTGTTTTTCAAATTTTACGTAATTATAAATTTTTATGAAATTATGTTGATTATTATTTGTAACACAATACACTAAAGCAATTAGTCGCCTTAGGCTCGGCGATTAAAAGCCTATATTAACTTCTGCTTCGATTCAGTGAATATGGGCTTGTAATCAGCTCGCATTCTGCGTGGTAAATTTGTATAGTGGAAATTATGGAGATTAAATTATAGTGCATGGTATGAATAATGTAACAGTTTGCAAAGTGTCTACTGTTAGTTATGAAAAGTACGCTTTTTATTTGCATTGAAAACAATAGAAATAAAACATTACAAATTGATACAGCGAGATATACTAAGGGTACGTGCTGCAAAACAATAATCGTTTACAATTGGTATGAATATCCTGTGGTTACTTTAATTTCCTCTTTTTCGAGCGGTGCGCTTGCAAGCAAAAAGTTGTTTCTTGATTTGACGCATCATCGCCCTTCCAGTATACCTATAGATTGACGTCTCAGAATTCAGCACAACCGTAATCTTACGGCCGTCATCTTGGAAGTAATTGTTTCGACCAATCACAATGGATTGTTCCCTGTCGTAGATCTCATCACATGGACAGAATTCTGGAATGTGATACTCCAGCTCTTTTTTCATAATACGCCTCCCTTTCTCCTTCGAGTCCTTGGAATATGCTTTGACAACTCTGAGCATGCCTCGTGAGGATTTCATTCTTGTCACTGAGAAACGGAATAGAAAAAAAAATATTACCCAAAAATAAGTGATAATGCTCATTATTCAAATATTTTTAGTATATAATTTTTTTACTAAAGAATAATTCTTTTTAGTGTATTAAAAAAGGTGATTATTACACTTTTTAGAACGCTTTTCAACTTTCTTTTGCGAAAACGTTGTTTCATTTCAATCGCCGTAAAATGTCGGGATATTTGTTTACATTTGCAAAACATGTATTTTCTACAGTAGATTCGTTTTTTAAAAAAATCACCTTTTAATTATAATAAAACAATTATTCACCTCAGACTCAGTTAATATCTCCAAATAGAGCTCACAATTTCGTCCCGGTTTTTATTGAGCGATATTCACCTTCGGTGAATATTTGTTAATTAACTTGTGGGCCGGGTAGGAAGGACAAGGTTTGAAAACTTGCTAGCAGAAAAAGGCGATGTCAACTCACCGGTACTGTTACACTCAATTATAGCATCCAGAATCTCCAAAGTCACACATCTTGGGCACTCAGCGCCAACTGAAAAATAAATGACAGCCAATACATCGAGCTGACTCCATTAAACGGAGGGTGAAGTATAGAATTGCCACTGGTGGATTTTTCTTCCCATGTGAAATAATATGAAAATTTTGGAAAATATGAAAATTCCCAATATTCAAATTAGGTATTTCGTAAGAAACCATGATCTAGGTTCATGTGTGTATTTTACACACCTCTGTTGCCATAGCATTCCGTCTCACCAATTCTGTACATCACTTTAGCTTGGCGTTCTGTAAAAAAAAGATATTGATTTGAACACACCAACTTAATTAGGATGTTCAAAAATCGAGTGAAGTTGGATAAATAAGTAGACGGTTATCTTGGCAAGCCTAGGCCGTGCATGCAAGTTTCCTTTATTAGAAAACTTGGTATTCATGAATTTTATGCTTTGAAAATATCAGGATAACTCGAAATACCGGGACCGGTTGTATCAAAACCGGATAGCACTATCCATGAGATTGTCGTTTTAACCGTTCTAAGGCCTGAGTCAAAAAGACAAATGTTTCTTCACCTGGTTCATAGTAATCATAGACTTGAACAACAGCAAGTCTCAGTCTCTTGACAAGTGTGTCTTGGTGGATGTCAATGGAGAAAGTAATATTCCTGATCTACATGTAAACACGGAAATATATGTTGGTAGTAGAAGCTAATTATTGGTTCAGTCATATGGAGAAACGACACTAGATCAATAAGAGATAATCCTTGCAAGCTCTTGTATAGAACTGATAGAGGAATCAAGATATAGTAACCTTGAAGATTTACGATAGTTACCTCATCGAAGTAAAGCTGTACGTTCTGTCCATCAATGTCGTAACGTTTGAACTTCAGTGCCGGATCATTCCTTAGCTAAAAAAAGAAATGACGAGATATGGTTACTGTGGTTTCCGAGACATCGTGGCGAATTCACGTATATCGATAGGTTTGGGACGACTGCATTTAAAATTTCTCTGTTTCATACAGAAATTGAAATCTTACATTTTCCAAAGATTCCTCTCTCACACTAAATCCAGTAACTAGTTTAATATCCACCACGGCCATGTTAGAAACATCCTGTTTGAGCAAGCTTAGGTGGAAGAAATTACGTAGAAACATTTACGTAGTTGAATAACCTTCAAAAATACAATTAGTTGAGAGGGATCGGATCGATAGGTGTTTTCGGGTTTGTAGTGGTTGTTTGGAGCTCCGCTTTTTCTCCCATACATTGAGTGTCCTAATCCTAAGTCAAAAACCAGTAACAAAAGGTTTCTAAGCGCCAATTGTGGACCCTTTTGCTGCATAAAATTGAATTTACTACAAGCGAAGCACTTCTTACTTTGTGGTTATTTCCAGCTTTAATGGACTACATTGGGTCGTTTCTTCATCAGGAGCTAAACTTCTCGTACGAACATCAACTTTAATATCAAATGCTGGAACATGTTCCGGTTCAGGGATATTATACTTCACTGACGCCTAAAGAAATGCTTCGTTTATCATTTCCCATAAAAGCCATTGGTTAAAAAGATAAACGATGAGGTCTATTGTTGCTGTTTTTTATACCTGTACCAAAGCACAGCCCACGCCCTGACCCGTTACTTCCAATTTACCGGGAATGATCTTCTGAGGAAGCTCGACAGTTTGTAATGTCAGTTTATTCGCCATTGTTACCACGAAGTTGTGGTTGTAGTGATCACCTATCTTCAAAGATCCCGTTAATTGAATTGAATTAAAATCAGTGCTGTCCCCATAAGCTCGTTTTGCAAACTCGGCTACCGCTTGCAGAGCAACACAAGTGTCCTATAAAAAGAAATTTACAATGTATCAAAATCCTTCCTGTTTTATACTAGAAAAGATCAGGAACAAGATTTTAAGCGTTCTCACTTTAGGCCGAAACTGAAATGTCTAATAATTTCTGGAGTAAGAATGTAAGATCTTTAAGCCATCCATTTTATTGACTTCATTAAAGATCTTACCTGTGTTGAAGAAAATCCACCTCGAGAGTTTCTTTGTCTCGATAACCAGCGAATAATATCCATAATTTCATTATTTACCACGCCTTCATCAATTGGCGTTTGATGTAAAATTGAAAGCAAGGCATATGCTGTCATTTCTACGTCGGCTGATGATTCATGAGGGTAAAATCTTGGATTCTGCGCAGGTTTAATTCCATTAGTCCAGTACATTTGATCCTCTGTAGAGAGGGTTTATAAACGTGTTAATTTTTAGTTAAATATGTCTGTAGGACATCAAAATAATACCTTCATGGTGCTACCTATGCATGATCAAAGCATGCTAAATCAAGTTAACTAAGAGAGAACACAGGAGAGACTTAACTCTACTCACATGAGCTCTGTAGAACATCAGATCATTCTCAGGTGGCCCACAATCAAAACATACTCTTGTTATTTGGCTTACCTTCCTTGGTTGCCTTATTTTTTAATATTCTGAGCATCCTCTGAGCGTCAGTATGGTTTGCTAATGTCAAGGCGTACGTCACAAGGGCAGTTGAATAAGTATCGGTGATCGTGTTAAATCGATTTACGATACACCTGAGAGCTTTGGACACCATGGTGCTCTGAAGAAGAAGAACATTGTATATGCCGTGAATAATAATTGGACGTTTTGAGAAAGAATTTCTTATAAAGGAACAGAAACTTTTTTTTTGTTTGGTTACTAGAATGTTGTTAAGCTTACATTTGTTGTTTCTCCAGCTTCCAAAAGGGCCGTGGTCACATAGGCTGTGATTGTATGTTCGGTGTTCACGCCCCCCTAAAACACGAACAAAAAAGACCATTCAAATGGTTTTCCAGACGACTATGAACAAGCGTTCTTAATCTGATGATGGTCTTTATTTTTTCGAGTGTTGGATTGTCTTAAGTGATCTATCTTACAGGGGATTTCTTTTGGGGAGGTTGACTCCATTTTCTACATTTATCTTAATCCTTAAGTTGGTATCCTCGCGGAAAACGCGTTAGTATCTTAGAAACTTCATGTAGCATTTCATCAATTATATAACTAGACCTTCAAATTACCTGTAGTCTTCTATTAAAAACTTTTCCGTACTGTGGAAAACATCCGTTATCCAATTGTTTGATGCGAAACCATCTGAAACTGCGTTGGACGTCAGCACCATCAACAAAAATGTATCTTTTCGCCCGGGCAAATGATCGAACTACAAACGCGGTCAACCTGAAAAAAAGTAGTGTTCAGGAATCACATGTGTTGTACTTAGGTTGAAAGAATCACCGTAATATTTTTAATATTTTTCATAGGATAATAGTACACACTTACATCATACTTCCTTCACTGTCAGATTCGCCAAACGCACTGTACGAGCCGCTTCTTCTTTTGTAAATCAATTCTCTTTGATAACCTGATGAGATAAATATCAGAGAAAATGTTGTTAAAATGGTTGAAATAATGCCCCACTTTTCAGGAAAAGAAAAAAACCCTGCTACTGTATGCTTTTGCTAATAAATTGGTACAAATCGAAAAACATCCTGCTGTTTCGTACTAACCAACTTTCATAAAGTTTTCAGCTTTACTCTTGATTCCTTCTGTCGCTTGGTTCGTCTGAGTCAAGTAATCCATGATGTAGATATTGGGTGCGAAATTTGCCATATTTTGTTCACCACAGCCATAGGGCATGCGCAGTAGGTCATCTAGGTTCATCATTGCTGGTCCCATGATGTCACCTGCATAAGAGTGGAGGTCACGTGATAGTTTTCAACCACATCTAAAACCCTCTGTGATTCTACTTTAACCTTGAATGTTCAGAAAGGCTCTAAGCATGCCTAAATCAGTCAACTGAGAAAGATCTTTCAACTGAGGGTAAAATACTGGATATTGAATTACCTATAATAGTCACTGTTGGGTATATTGATCCTGGTATGTAATTCGCAGGTACTCTGAGGTTAAACTCTTCCGTGTGTTTCTTGTCTAAAAAAAAGGAATTGTTTTACCAAAGACCAGCAGAGGAGATGAACGACCAAATCAAACTGACGGTCCTTACTTCCCGGACAGAAGAGTGTTCCCTGAGTGAACTCCTTCCGGATACCTTCAGCCTGAAAAGAACAGAATTTCAAGGTTAAATGTAACAACCACTTTCATTTTAATTAGTTTCGATCTTGAAACAACAGCGATTATGAAGACAAACGCAACGAAATTCATTTTTGCGACGTTTTGACATTGTCCGATGTCATTCTCAAGCAAGCGAATTTATTACATTATGGTGCATAAAGCTACATATATATACATAACTAAGACAGTAGCGTTAAAAGAACAAAGATAATAAGGTATTGTTCTACGCAAATTGTTTGGTGCGGACAGAGTCTGATTGTACATTGAGACCTGGTTCACACTTGCTCCTAAGAACCGGAGTTCCATTGTATTACCTTCCGATAGACAAAACATTTGGCGCACCAACGACCTCAGACAAAGGGACAAGTGCGCCCTAATATAGAACAAGTGCGCCCTAATATAGAACATCTTTATTGATTAAGGAATCGAACTTGGTGCTACACTTTTTTATAGCTTTAAAACCACTGGCAGGAGGAGCATGCAGTTGTAAGGCCATGTTCCGAAAAACGATGCTTGCGTCAAAGATTTGATGAGCACAGGTACTCGATCCGCAACCGGCAAGCATCGTTTTCCAGAACATGGCCTTACAACTGCATGCTCCTCCTGCCAGTGGTTTTGAAGCTCTAAAAAATTGTAGTACCAAGTCCCATTGCTTAATCAATGAGATGTTCTGTATATTAGGACACTTGGTTAACCCATCGTTAAATGTACAATAAGACTCTGTCCGCGCAAAACTATTCGTGTAGAACAATACCTTATTATCTTAATTGTTATTTCAACGTTATTGTATCATAACATCTCATTTGCTTGAGAATGACATCGGACGATATCGAAGACCGTTAGACTACGATATACGACAATGTAATTGGCTTTATTATATTGATTTTTGGTTAAAAATAGTGTTATTAATTCCCAAATCGCACTATTTTTTAGCATTAATCACATCATTTATAAGCCAATGAGATTGAAGCTCTGCACCATCAGATTTAGTATTTCAGTGTAACTATCTAATCAAATTACTAGGGAAAATGGCACAAAATTCTATTATTTTGAGTTTTAAATGCCCTGCAAAATTTCTTGACAAAAATAGATAAAAATTACTCACATTTTACACCGTTTACGGTTCTTTCAGCTAATAAATCGTTTTAAATTGGTTTAATTTTTTGTTAGATTTCAAAATAAATATAATAACGTGGAAATTGCATTGCGTGTTGTGCAATTTTGGTGTGAAATCAAACTTGTGATTAAAAATCGTTACATATTTTGCAATCACGCGTTTGATTTCACACCAAATTGCACTCCACTCAGTGCAATTACCATTATTAATCACACGAACGTAGAGATCACATTAATGTGTATGATCAGCAATTTTTGAATGTAGAGATCACACTTGCAGATTATGTTCTTGTCAAGTGTCAATTGCTCTTCAGTTTCTCCGACCTATTATCTATTATTTCTAAATTATTAGTTTTACCTCGACAAGTAGTTTTCGTGTGACAGCATCGTAGACTGGAATTGTGTTATTAGAACAGAGTTTCGCCAATGACGTAGTACTAGTTGCCATGACCGTGAGAGGAATGTGTCCGAGGTTAATAGGAATGATTGTGAACTTCACTGATTTTCCTTCGCTGCCACAAACGCAGAGTTTGTTGATATGATACGATGTCACTTTGTAGTCGGCCTGCTTGTGGTTCAATTCTAATTTTATCTAAGGAAGAAATCCCAGTGCTGTGTGTGAAAAACTGTTTTGCAGGATATAGTTATATGCTATAATATTGTATTCATACCAAGATTAATGAGAGGTATATCCGTTTGTAGTAACCCATTGCTAGTAATAGATATGACATTATTTCATATCACTAATTAATATAACATAAACATGTCAATCAAATCAGAGTTCTTATTGTTACAACACAACATTTAGCGACGAGAAAAAAACGGGAAAAATTCGAAAAAAGATAAAAAGGAGTATGTCAGATACCAAAGCAGCGGAAGCACAGCCAAGTACAAGTACAACTGCTGGGCCTGTAGGAGCAACCACAGAGCTCTATAACCGTAATAAATTGACAACTGAATATTGCACCATTTCAACTGACCAGAGATAGCAACGATACAGCCGTACGCTTGGCGAAATGGAAAAGGACTTATTATATATGGAGGTCAAGAAATCTAGATGACTCTTTACCAGATCCCAATCTCGAAGATGACGAGGGAGAACAAAATGAATATACGCGCTTTATTTACAAGCTCGATCAGTATTTCTTGCCGAAAAAGCAAGCGAACAAACTTGGTACAGCAAGACGGCGAACCGATAGCGAATTATTATGCCCGAATCAGAGAAATCGCGAAAAAGTGTAGCTATACCGATGAAAACGATGCGATACGAGACCATTAATTTTGATCAAAACAATGAGGAACAACGCGATTCGTGTCAAAGCTATTCGTAAAAACTGGTCACTACAAGAAGTTCTCGACGAAGAAGCAATCACCGAACCAGCTCAACTATACAAGCGAAAGAAACCAAGCAGAAACTAGAAGCTACAGAAACGAGCCAAAGAGTAAAATTTGCTATAAGCAAGATCAATGTCAACGGTGTGGGCGCGTATACACGAGAAAGGCAAATGTCTCGCATACGGAGCGAAATGTCGAAAGTGTGAAAAACAAAATCATTTTGCAATCGTCTGTAAATCACGTCCATCACGAGTTCCCGAAGAAAACAAAACGAAGAGAAGAGAAAATCATCAGTATCGACGTCATAATAAACCATGGAAAAGAGAGACGCGAAACCGCCCTTACGTTGATAAACCAGATAACGGAGAACCATACATAAGACACATCGAAACAAAAGAGAACTCGACGGATTCCAGTTCCAATGACAGCTCGTACGACCAAGACTTTATACAACACCTTCTCAATAAACAAACAAATCGGGTGAACAGAAAAAAACAATCTAAATTTTGCACGGTGACAATTAACAATGTACCAACAGAAATTGAACTAGATAAAGAATCTGACGCCAACATAATGGTTGAAGAGCAATTTCGGCGACTTCAGAGAATGAGACCCGAAATTCAGCTGAAGAAATCCAGAACAAGCTTCAAGCACTTTTGCAAGACATCCCAGTGTTAGGAGAATGCTCGGTGACAATCAGAAACCAAACGAGGCAGACGCAAACACGCATCATTATTATCAAAGGAAAAAGTGGACTTTTTATCACCGATCGAAAGACCCACCTTATCCAACTTGCATGGGCATGGTTAATGACGAGACTAGAAACCTAGACGAGGCGGTGAAGGGAACCACCACTACATACCTCAGAAGCCAAGACGAGTGCCATACCATTTACTAGAGCCTTTAGAAGATCGCATAAGGGAGTTAATCAAAAATCACATTGTAGAGAAAGTCCCTGAACAAGAAGAAATCGAGTGGTGTTCACCCCTCGTGGTATAGACGAAACCGAAGAATCCCAAGGACATTCGAGTTAGCCTCGACCTCCGAATTTTAAATCAGTCCATGGCAAGAACAACACACGTACAAACACCCATCACCGTTGCAGAGTTTTGATAAAATCGATCTCAACCATGGTTATCATCAATTTGCACTTGATGAAGAACCTGAAGAATCTTTGTACTAGATGAAGAATCGCGAGGATGACAGCGATGCCGCAACAACTATGGGAAGTCGTTGAACTTTACTTCTGCGAACCATTCCCTAACGGAGAATACGCAATGGTACTAATATAGACCCGTTTTCGCGCTTTTCGAAAGTAGAACTCGCTCGATCGATTGCAACTGGACCGGTCAGAGAGAGAGATCGAAGAAAATATTCGCAACACATGGAATCCCAAAAGCAGTGCAGACGGACAATGGCCCACCATTTAACCCCGATGAATTTAAGTTGCTTGCCACAGAGAACGGATTCACCCATAAACCCGTGACGCCTTACCATCCAAATGATCGCTGCGATTGCAAAACAAGACCATATCAACCCTCATGAAGCAACATATGACATGCTACAAGCATATCGAGGTACACCACATCCGGCGACAAAACGTACACAATACGAGTTGTTACTGAACTGACAAGTCAGAACAAAGCTGGATCACTTTCCCACGGAAACATCATCCAATGATGACGTTGTGAGACGGAATGACCAGCGAGACAAAGCAAAGAGAAACCACGACAGACAACATCGATCGAAGGAACACAGAGTAAAGACCGGAGACGCAGTAATCGTTAAACGAGAAACAAAGAAGAAAGGAGAAACTCCGAAATGAACCATATGTATATGTGATAACAAAAATCAAAAGATCGATGGTAACAGCGAAAAAAATGAATGATCAGAAAACGAAATGCTGAGACATATCTCGTTTCAAACTGCTAAAGACAGACAACCACCCGGAAGAGAATCGACGAAACCCTGAAACCGTAGTACCACCACCAGCCGAAGGAGACACACCTATTCGCCAACAAGAACCCTTAAATGCCGAAACAGAAAATGAAAGACAACCTCGAATCAAGAGACAAGAAGAAGCACAAGGACTGTGAAGATCAACACGACAGAAAAAGTCGACATTTGAAACACATTTAAAAGAGTATACCACATAAGATAAGTAATTAAATGAATAGAAAGAAAATATTCTGGAAATACTCGGTTGATATTAGGATTATACTGTATAGAGAGGACTAAAAAAACATTATTAAGTCGACACGGCGCGTAAAAATAAGCGCATGTGTGACTTGTGTATCTCATTCGAAAATGATAGTAATATGTATGTAGCATCTTGAGAAATTCGGACTTGATGGCCTAAGGATATGCTATGCTTAACCAAAACCAGTATTTGGCTGGGAAAACGCTGTTAAAATTAGATGACTCTTATCACCGTCTTTGATCAAAGAAACTTTCGGTAGTTAAGCCATTGTTTTTAGTTTTTATTTTGTACACATTTAAATAATGTATACAGTAGTCACGGTAATTACCGTATTTCGAATTTTATTCATATCATACTGTGCCTTACATGTAAAACAATTGAAGTTCCGATATTGTGAAACTAAGCTATTTCAGTTAACCATCGCATGTATGTTCATTCCCTGCACTTCATTCCTTGTCGGCGACAACACAGCATTCAAACTGTATCGAAGTCCTGCAACGCGTTCCGGACGCGTTCAAGGACGCGTTCGGAAGGCGTGCTGGAACGCGATTGGAAGGCGTTCTGGAACGCGTTCGGAACGCGTTTTTGATTAGGTTATTTCTGAGCAGTACTGTACCCTGATTGGTTTAGTGTATTCACTAGAGATGGTATAAAGTCGCTAATTGGTAGCTTTTCTATAGGACTGTAGAGGGTGTGTCAAAGTTTCAAGTTTTTCTCTACGTAAAACTTACCGCTGCGCAATTTGGCCGATAATTAAACACAGTTACGATGACTGGAATCTCTTCTCCTCGGATGACGGAGTATGGTAGCGTCATTGAAACAAAGAACGGTTGAAAAGCTCTAAGTGTCGACGTTTCTGAAACTCCGATACCTGTCTTCGACGAAATAGCGAAACCATTTGCCACCCAACTTGTGATTGTACCTGGCACAGTTACTTCAATTGTCTTGTTGCCTGATTCACTAAAGAGGATGAAATGAATTTGTAAAATTGCGAAAAGATCTCTCCATATTAAAACAATGCTGAAAGGATCAGCTCCACATTAGAACAATTATGAAGGATCAGCTCCACATTAGAACAATTATGAAGGATCAGCCCCACATTAAAACAATGATGAAAGGATGAGCTCCACATTATATTAAATTTGGCGGGAATTGCAGTGCATTTTGCGGGCTAAAATGATAAATTTGCTGGGCTGAGATATATTTTCCCCGAGCCGGTGCGGAGCACCATGCGAGGGTACTAATTCGGCTCGGATATTTACACCCACGATGTGCAAAGGCGAAATCAAAGTTGTCCGCCATTATGCAATGGACCTCACGCCATGGACGGTCTTCTACGTTATGCGCATGCGCCAGTGTAAACTACTAAGCTCTTGATTGGTCGAGACAAATATTTGTATTTTTAAACCTGCATATATAACTGTCATTTCGCAAAATTTTGAAGAAACTTATAAATATATTTTCATATTATTTATATTTTCATAAATATGGAATATATATATATTTTTAATTAGTAATTACATTAGAGGGAAACTCAAATGTGGTCAGGACTTTTTACGGTTTAACAAAAAAAGACTAAATTTTCGACCAAATTCACCGTGTATAATGAAGTCGGAAACTTTTTTTTGATTTTACACTTGAAAATAAGACCCGGCACAGGTATAGAAAGTCATTCTTTTGTGGTAAACACAACTTTAGTATTCTCAAACGTATTTCACTACAAATCTGAATGTGTTATGTGACAGACGACATTATAATTTCATTTATAAACTCCGTTTTTTTCAAAATATTCGCGTGCAAAAACCAGTCGAAGCGTAAACATAAAACTTCGGAAGTCGTATGAGACGTCTGATGTTATATTTCATGGTAATTAATAATTAAAATAATTTACCATAACAGTGACTATAGATGAGTAACCTAACTTCCAGAAAATGGTTAGAATCTTGTCGTATTTTTGCCATTTTTTTTCACAAAAATATGAGGGTAAACTTTGATTCTTTGAAAATATACGGCCGTTGCAGTGTTGGTTGCGAGTTGCTATGACTACAGTGCTTCCGCTTCCAGAAATATATTTCCATACTTCTCTTTTCACATACCAACAATACCAAGTACCCTCCAAACACCCCAACCCACAAAAAATTTTCCAACTATCATGTCACCATCCCTATGCTTAACTAATTTCGCTTAACCGAGGCGAGGGGTTGCTGCATGCATGTCTTTCTAGTAGCCCGCTGATCTAAGCCACTGAGAAGAATGACCGAAGTGTTTATCTTCGAGCCGGTGCGGAGCACCGTGCGAGAGCACTAATTCCGCTCGGATATTTACACCCAGGATATGCAAAGGCGAAATCAAAGTTGTCCGCCATTATGCAATGGACCTCACGCCATGGACGGTCTTCCACGTTATGCGCATGCGCCAGTGTAAACTACTTAGCTCTTGATTAGTCAAGACAAATATTTGTATTTTTAAACCTCCAAAACTGTCATTTCGCAAAATTTTGAAGAAACTTATAAAGTATATTTTCATATTATTTATATTTTCATAAATATGGAATACATACATATATATATATATATATATATATATATATATATATATATATATATATATATATATATATATATATATATATATATTTTATTACTTTGGACGGAAATTCGAACTTTTGATGATGAACAGGACTTTTGACGATTTAACAAAAAAAAGACTAAATTTTCGATCGATTTCAACGTGTATAATGAAGTCGGAAGACTTTACACTTGAAAATAAGACCTGACACAGGTATAAAAAGTCATTCTTCTGTGGTAAACACAACTTTAGTATTCTCAAACGTATATCACGATGTGTTATGTGATTGACGACATTATAATTTCATTTATAAACTCAGTTTTTTCAAAATATTCGCGTGCAAAAATCAGTCGAGGCGTAAACATAAAAGTTCAGAAGTCGTATGGGACTTCGGATGTTATATTTCATGGTAATTAATAATTAAAATAATTTACCATAACACTGACTATAGATGAGTAACTTAACTTCCAGAAAATGGTTAGAATCTTGTCGTATTTTTGCCTTTTTTTCACAAAAATATGAGGGTAAACTTTGATTCTTTGAAAATATACGGCCGTTGGGATTTTGGTTGCGAGTCGCTATGACTACAGTGCTTCCGCTTCCAGAAAAATATACCAAGTACCCTCCAAACACCCCAACCCACACAAAATTTACCAACTATCATGTCACCATCCCTATGCTTAACTAATTTCACTTAACCTAGGCGAGGGGTTGGTGCATGCATGTATTTCTAGTCTATTGCATAATTTTTATACAAAAATTGCCCTTTAAAGTTAATATAATAGTAAAACAGTTGATGTTCGCGGACATAAATGTGTTTTTGGCCCGCCTCAGAACACATTTTAACCCTCGCTAATCGCTAAAACGGTTGGGCGAATATGACTTCAGAGTCGGGCCAAAAACACATTTATGCGCGCGAACATCAACTCTATTCTTACATTAGAACAATTAATTATGAAAGGACCAGCTTCACATTACAACAATTATGAAAGCACCAGCTCCACATTGGACAATTATCATACGAAATACGATTGATTAGAACTATAATCTCCGTGCAAATCTTACTCGAGTTTTTCATCCGACCATAACCATGTCTCTGGGAAATCTTTGCGAATTTTGACCGCCTTTTGCTTCGCTGGTATTCTTTCATTCTTTATCTCAGCTTGTTCAGGAACTTCGTAGTCACTTCGCTCAACTGGTGGTGAAGGAGGGTAGTCTTTAATATTCAAGCAAAAAAACATAGTAAGTGCTTCGATATTTCTTATTAGTATCTCTACGAATTCCACCATGGTACAAGAGTAGCCCAAAATTAATCTTTAAAGGTCTGGACCGGTTACGCGAAAGCTGGATAACGCTATCCACCGAAAATAAGACTTATTTCAATCAATCTAAAATTGCCCATTGTTTGATATAACCTGGATTAAAAATCGTCGGACAGAACTGAATATATGAATAAACACCCCTAATTATCGTTTTAGTTTCGGCCCTGTCAACATGCATTGAATGGGGTAAAGGAGGGAGCTTGAACAACTGATAGTTGCTTTATAGCTAAAGTTTAGAGCCATTTCCGCTCTCAATTACAAGTGTCCCAACTACGTTTGATAAACTAATACCTGCCCAAAATACATGCTCGGAATCTAAGAGTAGAACCGAAGCGTCGATTCGTTGTGCGTGGCAAAGGTTTGTTGCGAATTTTTAAATGGGAAATAAATCGCCCATCAACAAGAGATTATTATTTTTATTATTATTATCAATTGAATCTCAAACAATTGGTTTTTTAGACCAATTTACAAGAATTTTGTTTCTAATGTTATATCTAAGAATATTATCTAAACTATACTAGAAATATTTACAATTAATGTTGTGTGTACATTGTTAAGAATTTAAAAAATATTCAAGAAAATAGTCAAATAGTTTACTTTTAAAAATTTTTAAGATTGTCAATTTCAATTATGGTATTTGGCAAGGAGTTCCATAATGATACTGCTCGATATTCAAATGATCGTTGTCCTGTAGCAGATCTATAGCACGTTCCTAGTATTTCTTTCATGTACTGATGATCTTTTTTAAAATAGTCCAGGAAGATAATCAGGCATGGCCAGAAATTGCGGACATGGAATATGCAGATTGCCGTAGCAAATTTTCATATCTGTCCAAATATTATTTGTTTGCAGAACTATACGTATTGCGCATTCTTGAATTTCGGGAAATTTGAGAAAATCATTGCATCTTTGCTATTTGCCCCGTTTGTTTCTTGTAATTCGTGTCATATTAAAGATCCTGAAGTAATATTTTGCTGGTAAAGGTTTATGTCGTCTCTGCATTTTTATTTTATTTCTACGCTATTACGGTTTTCGTTTTATATGGTATTCAACGTGATAAATGACCAAAACTTTGTTTTGAAAATGCAGGACGAATACTGATAAAACATTTTAAAATACTGCCTCAAAATATTAAGATTAACTTTCTCTGCAACGAGCGATTAAGGCAAATTATAATCGACCACCTAAAGCTGTATTTATAGCGTTTAGTACTGTGCGCATTACAGTTTACTATAAACTCACGAAGCTTTATTTTGACACCATATGCAAATTTAGGCGGAAGTAGAATTTTAATTATGTCCGAATTTTCTGGCCATGAAGATGTCCATTTAGACACTTGAAAGTCAAAATGCCAATAAAGTATTGCAACATGCTAGCAACAGGTAACCAGTTTAATTGTTTGAGTACTTGTGAGATAGGAGCATATTTTCTTCTCCCTGTCATCATTCTCGCCGCAAAATTTTGAACTCTTTGCAGCTTCTCAATATTTTTCTTTGTAGTACTAGACCATACAGTTGAACAGTAATACAGTTTTGAAAATACTAAGGATGAGATGATACTTTCCAAAGTCTTGAAAAAGCATTTAATATATGTTCCTCAAAACTTAGTGTTCAGTTTAATTGTATACCAATATCTCTTGCTGAAACAATTGGAGTAATCCTTTTTCCAAGCAGAATTACATGAATGTTTTCCGGTAGTCTTTGTAACATTTTGCGAGTTCCTAATACAAGGATTTATTAGTAAACTATTATGACTGCACCAGGCTGCTATATTTGCCAGGTCTTCATTAATTTTTAACATTGCTTCGCCAGTGTTTAAAAGAGAAACGAGGGATATAATTTTGAGTGATTCACATACGAATTCAATTCAGCAAAAACCGGAACTTCAGGCAGCTCGTTTAAATAAATGTTGAACAGACTTGCTCCCAATACTGAACCCTGTGGTACTCCAGGAGTAATATAGCCTTGTTGTGACACCACTGAACCTATCCTTACTCTCTCTTCCCTTCCAGTCAAGTAGCTTCTAAACCATTCCCAAGTATCAAAACTAAGACCGAGAGTTTGTAGCTTGGTTAAAAGTTTTCAGTGGTCTATACTATCAAATGCTTTTGAAAGATCTAATAACACCATAATTGTGAGTTGTTTCGAGTCCATTGCTCTAATCACTTTATCACTTTATTGCTTTAATCACTGGCTCATTGCTTCAATCACTTTATAATCACAATCACCATTTTCACAGGTGCATGTATTATAATATATATACATATATATATATATATATATATATATATATATATATATATATATATATATATATATATATATATATATTTCTAGCACGTCAAGAAACTTTTTATTAAATTCATTTATAATATCATTCACGTTATCTTTAAGGAAGATTTCTTGCCAAGCATGGTGGTACTTGATATAAGTCTTCCAAGAAACAATTAGTCATATAGTTCTTATAAGATCTCACGCATATATGACTAGCTGGAAGTTTCAAGCATGCGTAAATTAGATAACGATCACTGATGTGAGATAAAACCACTCCCCAGTCTTCCACTAAAAGCTCATGTTAGATGTCATAGTAATATCAATAAGAGATGATGATTTTTCTGTTACACGAGTAGGCTCCTCTATCAGATGAGTAGATTTACACTCGTGCAAAGGTGAAGTAATGCAAGTGTCTACGGCGAGTCTGGTTTCAAGAAATCACAGTTTAAGTCACCTACAACAATTATTTCCTTTCCCATTATTTCCTTTCCCATTGTGTGTAGCTTTCCACAAAACTATCCAGAAAACTTGAAACTGGACAATATAGTCAGGTTTGTATGTCACACAACCAGAATTATTGATCTCAGAAGTTGTATTTGTATCCATAACTGATGGAATTCTGATTCAGATGTCCCAGTTATGTCTTTTAGACAACTGACTTTATTAAAGAATGAGTATAGATACAAACATCTGCTCCAGTCTTTCTCATACGGTCCAGTCTTGTCAATTTATAACCTTTAGTTTCAACTTCAGCATTTGTCACTTTAGAATTCAACCAAGTCTCTGATAGTGCTAAAATGTCATAATTACCACTTTGCATGAGCTGTCGAACCTGTATGAGATGATTTCTGTTTTTTATTGATCTAACATTGAGATTGGCGACTTTGAGTTTTGACGTGTTTCCATTGAACGATTGGTTTTATATTCTTTGTTGAAACTTTCACTGTAATTAGGTTGTTGGGATCGCGTCCACTTCCTTTGTACCATTTGTTGACTGAGGGGGTTCAGGGAAAAATTATAGTTGTAATAAAAGCCCTTATACATAGGTGAAGAGATTTTCGCCTTGCGGTACTTCATCCGTCGGCTTGACTTTAGTTATTTTCCCTAATTTTTCTTTTGCATATGGTTTCCACAATTTACAGGTCACATATTTAGGCCAGAAGTTTTCTGCAAGCACTTTATCTAGTACGAACGGCAGCGCAGCAGAGGGAATATGCACCTTAGCTGATAATGTTCATAACCTCTTGCTTGGAAAGATTGTGATATAAGTTGTATTAATATATTAATACCTCTTCTCTCAAGATAAAAACGAATATCTTTCTCACTTACACTACTGGCAATTCCGGTTAAGAATAACCTTTTCGTTCTGTTATGTTTACCATTATCACCATTATCATTGGTTATTTTATTACCATTTTCTTGTAAATTTTCTACCACTTCATTGATTTCATTTTCATTAATCTCCGTGGTCTTATTGTTCATGACTGGGCTGAGTGTAACAACTTTGGCATATATTAACTGGTTTACTTTTTCAGTCTCATCATTCATTACAGTAAATTCATTTACAGTTTCAAATTTATTTTAAGGACTTAAAGCACAAACACGGCTTTGAGGGTTAGAAAACTCTATCACACAAGCTAATATTATCACCTTCCCTGTTTGTTGTCACTAGTGATTTCAATGTGGCATTCGTATGCAAATCATTCCGACTCAAATTGTTGACATTACATTCAGAGGCTTCGCTTTTTGGCGATCTCAGTAAATTAACAGAATGTCTACCGTTCTCAACCATGGAGTCTTGAAGATTCGACATTACGTCCGCCATATGCAAGACTGCATTCGACACAGTTCGTACTAACTCACTATTAATAAGCTGATCCTCTTCTGGACTCTAAATCTCATCATAGATGCTACAATTTTGTGTATTGGTAGGCAGTTCACTACAGCAACCGCCAGAAAATTCGCTCTTTTAAGCGTGCTCGTTCAACAAGTTGTCATCGGCAATACTATTTGTCTGAAAAACTCGCTGAGACAAAATAGAAACTAGCTTAGATTCCATAGATTTTGCATTAATACCAATGGAATGTAATAGTTTTTTCTTGCTCCACCAGATAATCCTCGGTAGATTATCACAATAAACGACTTTCTTATCACCACCAGGAGAATCCCATTCGCCATCTTATAGCTTTTTTCAATGATCGATATATCATAGTTGTTGTTTTGATTAGAATTAAGCGACATACTGCTTTCATCAGTTGAATAATTCGTTGTGAAGATCTTGGAAATGTACGGAGACATGAAGGCAGACAAGAGAGTGCAGAATCACACCAGAAGACTATACAATATAGTTCCGGTCTTATTCTTGGACAAGGTTTTGTAAGGATTTTTAAAGGGAAATGGTTATAGAAAATATTTCTGTTTTGTTGAAAAGAAAATTTACACTTCTTATTTGGCCTTTTTACATTAATTTTTTTTATCATCCTTACTTCGCAAGATATTGGCGATCAAAAACATCGGCTTTTTAGATATATCCGCCATATTGTTTTATAATGAGATCTAATTACGTGACGTCAAAAGCAGGGTTGACGCCTAAAAAATAACAACTACATGTTTACGCTTTAGTTTAGAACTCTTATACAATTCAAACGTTATAATTTGAGACACGTGTGACTGTAGTACCAGAAAATTCATCACTTCGCTGGATCGTTAATCTGAAGTTGCAAAACGAATTTTCACCCAGCTTATGGCATCATGCATATCAGACCAAGTATATGCATATCTAAAATGGCGGATGGATAATTTCATTCGAAAATATCTTGAGAAGTAATACAGTTAAAAATTCCTTGAACGAATTTTTTAAATAATCATGACTTTCTTTTAAAATAGAGAAAGATAATTTTTATTGCCGTCTCACTTTAAGTTGGAATATATATTTCTTCATAAAATATACAAAATTTAATATACATTACCATTGCTTGGAAAGCCCGAACCCCCTGTACCCAATTCCAATGTACATTGTTTTGTAAAGATGTGTAGATTTGATAGGAAAACAAGACCAGCCACCTAAATGAGGGACAGTTTTGTATTAGAGTAATGTCTGATGTCTGCATACATTAGAGAGATGTCTGCATTAGAGGGATGTCTGCATTAGAGAGATGTCTGTATTAGAGAGATGTCTGTATTAGAGAGATGTCTGCATTAGAGAGATGTTTGCATTAGAGAGATGTCTGCATTAGAGAGATGTTTGCATTAGAGAGATGTCTGCATTAGAGAGATGTCTGTATTAGAGAGATGTCTGGATTAGAGGAATGTCTGTATTAGGAGGGAGATGTTTGCATTAGAGAGATGTCTGCATTAGAGAGATATCTGCATTAGAGAGATATCTGCATAAAAGAGATGTCTGCATTAGAGAGATGTCTGCATTAGAGAGATGTCTGGATTAGAGATATGTCTGAATAAGAGAGATGTCTGCATTAGAAAGATGTCTGGATTAGAGATATGTCTGCATAAGAGAGATGTCTGAATTAGAGAGATATCTGCATTTGAGATATGTCTGCATTAGAGATATGTCTGCATTGGAGAGATGTCTGAATTAGAGATATGTTTGTATTAATGGGATGTCTGCATTAAGAGAGAGATGTTTGCATTAGAGAAATGTTTGCATTAGAGAGATGTTTGCATTAGAGAGAGGTGTGTACTAGAAAGATGTTTGAATTAAGAGAATGTCTGAATCAGGAAGCTGTCGGTATTAGAGAGATGTCTGTATTAGCGAGGTTTCTGGGATGTGTTTTGAAAGATGCCTCTTAGAGGGTAAATCTATAGAATTAGATCTAACAACTTACATCAAAGGCCGCAGAGACGTCTTCGTAGTCTTCCCACAACGGCGCAATACCACGTTTTCTTCTCCCCCAGGGTTCCCAATAGTTGCACTTTGGGTTAGAAGACCATGTTTTGCTTCGATGCTCCCGTAGATATGGATGGACCTGAAACAGAATAAAAATACTATACATTAATATACAAAAATATCTACCAAGTGAGTTATTTAAATACTTCATGCTACCGTGTTTTGCTGCCAATTTTACAATAGTCTCAATGGTACCGTAGAGTAATCTCTCTGTTCACCTTATCCTTTGTAAACTTGTTCCCAGATTTCAAAATGTGAATGCTTTTGTCCAGGGCCACGTACGCCACACGTGATCCGGGCGAAGCCTTCAATATTAGCTTCGCTTTTTCTCCCGGTTTTAGTTCATTCTCCGCAAAACTCACCGACACCTTCAAAAGTGCGATTATGGAAAAATTATACGCTGAAGTTTATACCTTAAAGTGATCTGATGTTGTACAGAACTCATGTGAGCAAAGTTTAGTCTATCATGTGTTCTCTCTCAGTTGACTGAGTTAAGCATGTTTAGATCATGCAGATGTAGTACATGTGTTTGAATAAGAGCCACCTTAAAGTGATCTGATGTTGTACAGAACTCATGTGAGTAAAGTCAAGACTCTCCTATGTCCTCTCTCAGTTGACTGAGTTAAGCATGGTTAGATCATGCAGAGGTAGCCCATGTCCTTTAATGTGAACTATATTTAAAACGGAGTCTCTGTATAAAAGCCGACCACTGGATCTGAGCTTGAAAAATAGATTTCTTTTATATTTTTACCGTCGATACTGTTATCTATCCGGACTAAGAAAGTTTATCTATGTATATTTGACCGCCATTCATCTATATATATTTGACCGTTATTTTATTTTTATTATCATTTGTTACATAGCAGTAAGTTTTGAGTTGGTTAAAACCAAATATAGCTTCTAATAATTTATACTATATTCATTAACAATGGTTACGACAATTTAACCAACTGAATAACATTTATTCATTTAAATGGATACTTTGCTGAAACCTGTTCGTTTGGACTTCGATCCTAACTTTCCATCTGCAGCTAAGGAATGGAAGCATTGGCATAAAACAATTTCGTGTGGCAGCAATTCTTTGGATATGTATAGAACTCAGTTAATTATGTATCCCACAATGTGTTATTGTGTATGAATATATTGAGGTCTGTGAAGATTACGATTCAGCGGTTGAGGTATTAAATCAATTGTTTATTAAAACGCCAAACGAAATTCTTGTCCGATACTTGCTCGCAACAAGGAAACAAAGCCAGGCGAAATGCTTGTTGAATTTATTCAAGAGCTTCGTAGATTAAGTAAAGATTGTAATCTTAAGAGTGTTACTGCCGAACAGTTTGGCGAGTATTACTGTCTTCTGCATTAATTCGTCAGTGACTTTTGGAGAACAGTAAACTAGATTTGAAATCTGCTTTTGATCAGGCTAATGCACTGGATTTGGCGCAAAAGAGTGCTGAAACATATGTGGCACCCAATATTCCTACTGCAGCAGCAGTAGCAGCAGTCCCTTCAGCCGACGAGCTGGTAGGAGCTCATGCATTAGATGATCTCCACTTGCTGGAACTTTCACAGCGAAAATATGTTATTTTTGTGGACATTCAATTCATAGCAGGAAAAGCTGCCCTGTTCGAAATTGTGTGTGTGAAAATTGCGGAAAAAAGGGACACTATGCAAAAGGCTGTAAGTCAAAAGGTACAACAAATAGCCTCACAGCTTCAATGTTTTCACTCAGTTCAATTGTTGCGGCTTGCCCAGAATCGCTGAAGCAAGCATCTGTTATGGTCTCTGCTAATGGAAAAAGGTTGACAGCACTTTTTGACTCAGGAAGTTCTAACCGGTATTATCCGTGAGGAACTGGTGAATCACCTAGGTCTTCATATCCACTCATCAACTGAAAATGTAACTATATGGCCCTTAGTTCCCTAACGTCGCGTGTTGCTGGTCATTGCTTTGCTGATATTCATCTTGAAGAATATGTATAACCATTTTTCTACTATGCAATGTAGATACCTAATTTCTGGAATAAGATAAACCTTTGACACAGGTTACAACATTTCCACTGGATTCCAGTGCTTTGACTGCATTCAACAATCTCAAACATGGGAAAGCAGCCCTCTCCCATATAGATGAGAACCTTCCTTTTGTTGTTGAATATGATGCATTTGAAGTCGCTCTTTCAGCTACACTTAACCTTAACCGAGCTGGTCGACTAGTGGCAATTATGACAAGAATGCATCACGCAGCGAATATGCGGTATCCTGCAGTCGAGAAAGAGGCTATGGCGATTGTGGACACACTTAGGAAGTGGCAGCACTCCCCAGTGGCGTTTATGTTCGACAGCAGGAAGCGTACAAAGTTTAAGAATAGTGATCCAGTCTTTGCGACTCGAGCTTCGGCTTTTCAGCTACTCTATCGAGTGTCGTCCTGGGAAGGACAACGTTGGTCCTTCACGTTTCTATGAGAAATGCGGGAAGTGACAATTTCCGGGGTTTTTCGTATGTCCGCATGATACAAAAAATCCATTAATGCACGAATCTCCAGCTTTTGTGTAATTACTTTCGCTGTCATTGCTTAAAATATTATATTCAGTTAAAAAGGTATTCTTAAATGTTCCATGTTCGAATATAAATTATGTTTAATAAAAAACCGTTATTAGTATTATTATGATCTATCCATTTTGCTATCATCGAGTTTACTTAATTTGCATTAATCTCAAGCTTTTTAATGAGCAGTATTTAAAAACTATTTTAAGGAAATAATCTTAATGCCAGTCCACGAGAATACGTACAAATATTGTTTGGGAGATAGATCAGACATTAAAGAACATTTCGCATGATTTGAGAATAGTGATGTTATTATACTAATTTTCGTAATTACAATGCCATAATTGAGAATTTCGCAATAGTCTAAATACTATAATTTTTTAATTTAAGGCGGCTCCCTACAATTTTAAGAATATTGAAAACTAATGATTTAGATTGAAATTTTTGGCAGGAAATTTCTTGCTAAACGAAATGAAATTTTCCAGATATATTAACCAACATTCTAACAGTCGAATTGTCTCTGAGTATCACATCATTACCGTCGTTATGGTAACAATGGCGATTCAATATGGCTGTCATTTTACTTATTCACGCAGTTTGCTCCAAAACAAGTTCGGTTACCCCAATTTTTTATTTTATAAAAAGTTCTCTTGCAAAAAAATGGGAAATTTGAGCAAGTTTAAAAAAATTCTATAGAGCCAAAAAACTTCTATAACGAAAAATCACGTTTTTTAATTTTTAATAATTTTCGCTCTCTTTAGTGTATCCTAGAAACACCAACCTAGAAACTCCAGCTTCAACCAAAATAAGTAGTTTTGATTGTAGAAAAAGGGAGAAAAAACGGAATGTCATCCAGGTCTCGGCAACCTCAAAAATGAGCATATTTGATCAATTTGGGTCGGTGGACAAAAATTCGAGTAACGGCTGTAAAAAACACTTCACGACGGTTCTAACTCAGGTTTCTTAGTCAGGATAGATTAGAGTATCGACGAAAATCTATTTTTGAAGCTCATATCCAGTGGTCGACTTTCACAGAGACTCCCACCCAAGTGACCTGATGTTGTACAGACCAGCTCGTGCGCATAGAGGGAAGCGTTTCCGATTCGGTCAGTATCTACCAGGAGTTCTTACGAATCGCTTCTTACCTGATTTTCCAGTTTATCTTCTACATCAAACTCCACACTATCAGCAACAACTTCCTTGTCTTCTCTCACGTAATACACCATAACCCGACACGAAGGCATCATTTCCATTGTCACTGGGAATTCGATATCGAATTTCTTAACCAGTGGTCTCGTATTCAATTTTTTAAGTCGGTCAGGCGCGTCTCTCAAGGAAGGACCAACGCTGAGCATTTCTTTTACAACGGTCGGGAAGGCACCGTTGTTGGCATTACTGGTTGTTAATGCAGCAGTAGTGGTTGTACTAGCTGTGGTAGTTGTTTCCTCGACCAGGGTAAAATTATGGTGACGTGTTTTTTTTCCAATTTTCACAAATTTGCCCTTACACATAACCTAACAGTTTAAAAAACCAAAAGTTAAAATTTAATTTTACGGCCTTAAATATGGTTTCTGCATAACATCAGATCACTTTAAAGTAGCTGTCATTCAAGAACATGTGCAAACTCTGAATGATCAAACAATATGTGAGTTGAGTTAAGCATCTGTGTTATTTCAGTTGACTGAGTTAAAGTGCTCCTACACAAAAATGAATTTCACCTCTTCGAAATCCTCGTGAAACGTAGATAACAAAAATACTAAACAAAATTGCATTTGAGGCTTTTTTAGCCGAGTAATAGCGCTTTGAAATTCAAAATATTCAAAGTTGAACGGCAAAAGATTTTCAAAACCGCGAAGCCGGGAAATTGGTAACTAATACGTCACAATAGGAACCGGTCTGGTATCTCGCTGTTCGCCGCACATTATGAACAATAGAACCTTCGCATAACTTGGCGAAAATGTCCTCAATAAGCTCAGATACGGAAAGCGATAGTTACCAAACTGACGACTCAAATTGGAATTATGCGAAGTGATCGCCAGTGCCGACGATCAAAGTACAGACGATGAATCTAGCTTTGGGCCAAATGCTGGTGAACCCGTTACCGACGAAGAATGGCTTGATAGTTATCGCGAGAAAAAAAGTCTTACGACGATCGCTTACAAGAACTTCGAAGGAGACTTGACGAAATTAAGAAATTGGATGAATGGTAAATATTTTGTTTAAGTAATGATGTAGTTGAGCGTCTTTGGTTGCGCGACAAAGTTTCGTACATGCATACAAATCTAATTTTGTCTGACAACTGTCGTTTAGAACTCTTTAGCAATGCTAAAGAGTGTCAGTGCTTTATGGAAATTGAGGAGAGCAAAGAAGCTCTGAAGAGCGAACTTGCTATACAGGAATTGGGAAAAGAAACGACACTAGCATGCATTGTCGACCTTCCTGGGTTTAGCAGTGCGTGTTTGGACAGATGGTCGCTATGTTTAATAGTGCGCACAAAGAAAAAAGAACAATATCGTCAAACGAGCACAGAAGATATTAAGTAAGCACTTCATGGCCTCATTCACAAAAAATATTTTGCTGAACAAATGTATTAAGATATGAGTCGACGAGGCTTCAGTTAACCAGTCAGCTGCGATTCGTTATTTTATGGTAAATGAAAATATTGGTCCATATATGACATACATGTATATTTGAAATAATCACGAAATTTATAAATTTGTAGATTCTATCGAAGTACAGCATATAGAAGTTTCATAGGTTAGGTTTTTGGGCACCTTGGCAATTGAAGATACCCCTTACCAGCTTGTGCATATGAAGGTATAAGAGTAGAATTCCTCCAGCAAACAGGGAAGATTTTGTAGGATTTGTAAATGAAAAGGACAGCTCATAACAATTTGTTAGATATTAAAGAACAATTATTTATTTTCATTTACAGTAGAGATTGATTGCATTACTTTTTCTTTTTTTATTGGTTTTTGGGGCATTCCTTTATATTACTGTGTCCCTTCATTAGGTTTTTGCACACCGAACATCTATATGGTGCCCTTGTTTTGCCAGAGGCTGCTTTTGCTGCTGCTTCTTGAGCAAGAACAACTGAAACTAGAAATAAGACAACTTATATAATTAAGAATTAAAAAACGAGTCGCGTGCCTTTATGCTGTAATAATGCACGATGCTTGCTCTTGCTTTTTTATTGCAAGCTCTTTGCACCCTTTCTTCTGAAACATAGTGTTCATAGGGGCAGGTAGCATCTCTTTTAAATCCTTTCTTGCATTCTTGAGTGAATTTTTGGATGATGCTTTCAAAAACGTTTGGTATATTTCCTCAATATAGTCTAAAGAGAAATTCATTCAATCCAATTATATAATATTCTCCTAATGATTATTTGCAATATTAGAGGCATATCACACAGTCCACCACTCATTTTCATACCAAAGTTTTGATCTACTTTTGTTTCTCGCACTGTAGCATCACCATCTTTAAATTTGGGGTAGGATACCTTCACTTGTTGTGTGCCATCTTTTTTAGTTCTCACTTTTCGAGACAGGTTGGCATTAAAATGAACTGTTACCAGGATGTGTCTGCGTGTGGAGAATATTTAGCGAAACAACTACACAGCAAAAAATGAATTTCTTAAGAAATTGAATTTTCTTGTTTTAAGAAAATATTTTCTTGTTTCAAGAAATAATTTTCTTATTTTGAGAAAATATTTTCTTAAGATTTTTTTCTTCTTAATTTGAGAAAACATTTTCTTGAAATAAGAAAATTATTTCTCGAGAAAATATCAGAGATATCACTTTCTTATTATAAGAAAATGTTTTTCTTAAAATGAGAAATTGTTTTCTTAAGAAAATATTGAGATGTTAATTTCTTGTTATAAGAAATATATATTCTTAAACTAAGAAAATGCTCTTCGCAATAAATTTGAAGAATTTCAGCTGAGAGTAAACTTCAAAATTACTTGTGTTTCAAATGTTCCTTATTGTTGAAGTTTGTTGATTTCAAAAAGTTATATGGTTCATATTTTATTGTTTTTCGTTTTGATCATTAGATGATTTTATCAACTTAGCTAATTATCAGTATGAGTAAAGTGCCCTAGTCAACAATGGCGTGACATATTCGGTCAAGAAGTTGTTAAAATAGAACAAAGTCATAATATAATGTTTGCAAAATGCTGTTTTCATTTACAGAAATCCAGCGTGAGATAATTCAAAGGTTTAATTCTTATTATATGGTCCAGCCTGACGCAGAGCCTGATTATTCCATTTATCCCATTATGCCTTTCGAGCGTAGACCGCGAGGGAAATTTGAATACTTAACGAAACAACCTATAACGCTATTAACGCGTATTAAAGAAATATTGTTTTTATGGCGGGTAAGGCATTTGTATCTTGTTATTAACTTTATATATTACCGATAAAGATATGGACGTTTAGGATGTGAGAAAACATACACTATATCGGCGCAAATTTGTGGTATTTCATAAGGTGAGTTGATGTTTCACGATGTCATATGCCAACATGCTGATCGAGTGTGTTATTATATACAACGTATAAGCCTTTATTTCTTAGCCTTCGTTAGCCTTTATTCCACCCTATTATAGATCAAGAATTGTATTTAGGTCTTTCTTCATCGTTTAATGATTTGCGCTATGATTTTCCATGTTATTATCTGTTTATATAGTCAAATAGTTGGCTATAGCAGGGATAGCTAAACAATACCATAGAATTCCTCAGCAATTATGGCCTAGAATACCTCAGAGGAGCAACATAGAATAGTCCAATGTTGTGATATATATAACCTAGGAGCAGCAAATGGCAGTGTTTCTAATGTCTTTGTTTGAAATGTAGGATTAGAGTTGAGTTGTATTTTCAGATTGATACTAAATCCAGAGGGGTTATTAAATGTAACAGTGCTTCTCCACAGTAGGGTTGCGACTGTTCCAAAGGGTATAAATTGTGCATCAGAGTCTGCCTATATCATTAAAATTATCACAAAGCTCTCTATTTTGCCTTCAGATACATTTATCCATACATATTTTGTTAGGGACAATTTTTGGATTTAACACCATTTGATTTCATTGGATAAGGCCTCTATCTATATATTGTTTGAATTAATTACATGCAGTTTCATGGTGAATTGATTGGAATTTAAACTCTCATAGGGAGGTAGAAAAGCAGTGCAGAATGGGTTGAAGGATGGGTGTATTTGATAATGGTCTTAAAGTAGTTTTCTTAAAGATGCCGGTATTGCAAGCGATAGCTAAAGAATAGCTTAAAATTCCCCAGAGTAGCTAAATTATCATTTACCAGTATTTTTTGTTTGATGTACTCAATTCCTAACATGATTGCAAAGTTTTATTTTAAGTTAAGTGGGAACTGAGGATTTAATTATAATTGATATTTAAAAACATGTCAAATAAACACTGGACAAATACAAAACCTTCAAAGCCTGGGTGCAATATTATATATAATCATTTCTCTGTATTTCTAAATAATCATGTAGGGCCTATAATTCTCATGTATTAATGTCTGCTGTGTATTCTATATTATGACTTATGAATATTTTAGTAAATTTACATTACATTCTTACTTATAACAAAATATCATGTCAGAGTTTCTAGGGTTTCTTGAGAATTAACTTTTCTTATTATAAGAAAATATTTTCTTGGAAATATTTCTTATATTAAGAAAAATTTCTTAAGAAAATTTTTCTCATTATGAACATTCTATAAGAAATTTTGGACTAATTTCAAGAAAATTTTCTTAAACTGAGAAATTATTTGTGTGCAACTTTTCTTATTTTGAGAAAATTTTCTTAAGAAAAAAATTCTTAAGAAAAAAAGTAAGAAAATTTTCTTATTATTCTCCCAAGAAAATTTGAACTCATTTTAAGAAAATTTTCTTAAAATGAGTTTTTTTTTCTTGAAATAAGAAAATGATTTTTTGCTGTGTAACTACAACACTCACTATTACTGATTATAGACCATTTAGTGAAACATACCTGCAAACCCTCTAAACAACTTGTTTGGTTCAATGGTGAGGCTTGTTTAATTCCGTTCACAAATGAAGTTTTCAGCACTGCACCACTTAGCTTGTTGTATGCTGGAGAGTCTATAAAAAGGGAGAAGCAAGAGTAAAGTCATGTAAGCATACATACATATAAGTGCATCACACAATGTTATATATACCAGGTAGCATCCACTTTCTTGGTGTCAGTTCACCATGAGCACACTGTTATATAGTGGATCATCCAATCCATCATGCTTGTCAACTATATAACTCAGGAATGATTTGAATTTTGCAAACATGATTCTACCATTTCCAGAATGTGTGGAGGTGGCACACCAATAGAGATGATTAATTCCTCTCCATCTGTTTCCTTTGCCAACTTAGTAAAAACCTCGTGCAACTCTACAATAGATACCATGGATATACATTATACATTTTCAGATTTGGCCATCGACTTGATTAAATAACACTGAACTCACTCTTTTTCAAGTGCCATATGTCAAAATATCCTCTTAGAAAGTTTCTATCTCATGTATTTGAGACAAATGTTGAAACAACAATACCTTCGCCCAGGAGAAAATTCATACAACTCTGGAATCCTTCAAATTCCATGGCAGCTGCTTCCTACTTCATTTCGCTATTGGCCAAAGAAAAACAATGTTTTTGTATATCTATGTATAGAAAGAACTATGTAGGTATAGTATAGTGGTTTTGAAACAAAAGGAAAAAATCACACAAAAACTTTAATATTTATTACCTGTATCAAACTAAAATCAATTATTTCATTTGAGGTGCCATGAAAAAATTGTGTAACTACAATATTTTGCACAATGGCCTATGCTGTCATGTCTTTCATCACCAGAAATAACCAAAGAAGATTCCATAAACATATTGATGACCTTGGTGGGAGATCCTCCGGACACTAAAATATCTTCTTCCAGGACTAGTGAAAGTCCTTCTTCCGAATGGAATTCTCCTGTACTCGAAATGCTATCCATTTCATCATCTGTGCATTCAGCAGTGGATTTCGTGTCAGTACCGGTTGGAATGCCACATGGTAGCATTTCAGCATCCTTACGACCACACTCTGCTTCGCTTATAATCTTACACTGCACACCTAAATAAATGCGTAATTGTAGGAACCATTTGACTATTAAGACATCGCGAGTTTTCCCTAGAGCGCATGGATTCTTTTGCTTTTTTATCCTATATAGCAATAATGCCATTAATTATACTGCTTCTCTTAACTTTACCTTAAAAATGCATAAAAAGGTCTGTCTTATATATTTTTTAAAAAACTGTAAAGCGGTATATAGCACTGAAACACCTAGCTGGCAAATTGTGTATGCTGAAATATTATATGGGTTTTCCCTGCAGTGCGTACAATACCTTTGGAACGTTTCGCTTTAGCCATTTCATCATATTTCTGGCTTTAAGCGTGACATATTTGTTCCACGTTTTCCTCTTTTCCTTTAGCAAGTAAGCACGTCCAACGCAACCACCTGTCTCTGTCGAAACACTGTTTTTCTATAAGAGTAGAAAGTCTGTTTCAGAGACGCAAGTCACGCAACAATGTAAACACAATGAGGACAATGTCCTTCCGTGTTTTCTATAATCGATTCACGCTCAGTTCAGTTGTTACGCAAATTATTTCAGTATGATATGAATAAATATGAATTGTTCGCGTACATTGCCTCGAAGCATCACTAAAGATTGCCTCGACAATCATAGCTCCATCTTTGACCTATATTTTCAATCTTTTAATCAAAACAGGAATCTTTGTAGATGACTGGAAGATTGCACGAGTAACACCTATTCACAAATCAGACGATAGACGTAAATGTTAGAATTATCGAGCAACTTCTATTTTATCTGTAGTAAGATCTTTGAGAAAACAGTATTTGAACAACTATATTATTATTTAATTGATAACAATCTTTTGTCTGGGTATCAATCAGGTTTTCGACCAAAACATTCACGTTATTGAAAATAGAAATATTCGATCTAAAAGCCAGCCTCCATAAGCATAGCCTATATTGAAACCATCAAGAAATAAAAATCCCACAGCAATATAATCACAAATCATATAATATAAATGCAACGAAAGAGTATTTACCATTCTTTTGTCCCTCGCAGAAGTAGGTTTGCATTCCGGCGACGCAACTTTGGAATTGCAACTATCCCAATTTCAACGGTGGCTAACCTTGGTACTTTGCCGAAGATACTAGAAAAAATTTCCGTAAAATCTTCCTTGGCAAAGTGAACCGAACAAATACTTAAACTGGGAGTTGGATCCCATTTGGCTCGTTTCAAGCGCACGAGGTCTATCTTTTGCTTGCGTCTCTTTTTAGTTTCTGGCCTTTCGTCGCCAGAAAACGGTATAAAATGCAGCGAGATTCCTTTTCCCGCATTGGATACATTAGAGCAACCACCTACAATACATATACTCGGCATATTTTCAATTTGCGTGCATTTTTTGCGCTGTCGCCTTCAGTGAATAATACACGTTATAATGTTTTTCGCATGAATGACCTAGACCGGTTCCTATTGTGACATCACAACATCGATTTCGCACCAATCCCTTTTGCGCGGTTTTTATTTTATTACATCGCAAATACCATGTTTAAACGGGAATAACTTCTAAACTAAAATCGCTATTGCGATTCGGTTTTCGAATATCATATATACTGCCAATGAGAATCTAAATGTCTAAAATCCATTTTTGTGTTAGGAGCACTTTAAGCATGGTTAGATCACGCACAGTTATTACATGTTCTAGAATGAGAGCTACTTTGAGTGATCTGAACCTGTACAGAGCTCATGTGAGTCGAGTTAAGTCTCTCCTGTGTTCTCTCTCAGTTGTCTGAGTTGAGCGTGGTTAGATCATGCAAAGGTAGGATATGTTCTTGAATGATCTAATGTTGTACAGAATATATGCGAGACGAGTTAAGTCTCTGCTTTGTTCTCTTCCTATTTTATGCTGTGTGTTTTTTATTTTCCGAGCTCTGTAACCTGAAACCGCTACTTACAGTGTAATAAAAATCTACTTTCTTGCCAGTGTCCTTATGAGCTGTGTATCGTACTGTCAATGAAGCTTCGTTGCCAATCTATATAATATGAAAATCGTTTCAAGCAAATGATATTTACACTGGTAAACGACAAGATCTACTAGATATCTGATAGTTTTTGTGATGATCGTCCTTACCATAGCTGGAGTCTTCTTCTTAAGTATTTCAAGGTAACTGAAGCTTGGAGAATACAAAGGTGCGCTTAAAAACCTCTTTTGCGTATTAGCGTAGTAGCGATGGTGTTTACCGTACACTACATAAGAATTTTCGCCTAAAAGTCTCGCCTAGAAAAACATAGAGATCAGGTCATCGATAAACAGCTAACCGGTTGTTTACCAGTAGCGGCGTTAATGGGGGAGGGTGGGGAAAAGGCGCTGGCGGAGGCAACTAGCCCACCAACCTACTGTTCCGTGGTTCAATGGCTATACAAGCCTGATCCAAACGTCTAATTCGACGGATATATTATACATATTATACATAAGAGAAAGAAAATTTAACGTAATAATCCATCTACTCCATATTGACTGGAATTTTGCTAAAAGCAATGTTCTGTCAGAAATAATCAGATTTTTTATACCTGGAAATGCAAACTTTTCGCCACGTAAGTTTCGTCATGGATGGAATCTGTAATCAAGCCATTTCTGACAACAAATGTTTTGTCATAAAATATAGCATCTAAGTTATAATGATAGCCGTGAGAAATTGTGACGCGAACTTTGGCCCCCGTTGCGGGCGAGTCATCAGGATGTGTAACTTTAAGCTGTTTAAAAGGAAAAAATATCGCCACCTTTAAAAACTGCCAGCAAAGTACATAAGATTAGTAAAATTGTTACAATTTAGATACCCTTAAATTTTACTATAAATTGGAGCAGTTTTCAACCACTAGGAACATATTAATTAAGCTCCTTTCGTGCCCTTCTAAAATAAGAACGCGAGATGAGCTGTGTTCATCCATCACCTCTTTTTTTCAATCAAAGGAGACAGACTACACGGTTAGGGGTAACTATTATAGCTGTAAACATGAATTTTTACGTACCACATATGAGAAAGGTAGACCGGGCTTAAAATTATTTGAATTTCCATCAAATGATAGTTTAACTGAGCGCCTCGTGAAGTCTTTTGTTACAGCTTTCTTTTTTAATGTCACCCCGGTTACGGTTTCAGTAACTTGACTATCGACGACAAATTGTGATCCATCAATATTAATTATTTTATCCATATTTAATGCCTCTCGTGACATTGTAATATCTGTGCAGCCATCGATCTGAAAATATTGAAAAATTGTCAAAAAAATACGTACTATGATTTCATTGCTAGGAAAATTTCGCTGTTCTCAATGTCATCCATACAGTCCTAATCCAGAGATCAGAATGTTTCATTGTTTTTTCATTGCTTTGAAAATCTCTGTGTTGTTCATGCCATCCAGTTATAATCCAGAGATCAGAATCTTTTATTTTCTCAATTCAAAATATAAAAATCACCAAAAGAGGAATTAAAGAAGAAAAAAACACCTCCTTTGTAATGTTTTCGCATCTTGTAAAACTGGGAAACTTCCACTGCCAATACTCATAAGATGAATGTCTCAAACACAGTTGAGCAGTTAACATTCCTTTTACGTTTTTTCCGTGGGTATACCTATAAAAATACACATAGTTCATAATATAATGCAAAGGGAATCCATTAGTCCACAGCATGCCTTGGATTAAAAATTGGAAAACACGTAAAGATTCTCTAGGATTGTCTCCCATATTAAGATAACTTACTTAGCGCAAATTGAAGTTGTAAATTCTTTCTGGTCCAAAGCCATATAGGGTGGAAGTTTCATATTTACTTCGTACTTTGGTAAAACTAAGAAGAAAATGTTCTAGTTGAAATAAATACTTTTCTTCTAGAAACTGTTTATGATCAACTCATAAGACCTGCACGCAATATTTTTGCATCTGTTCTCCATACATTAGTTTTCTATTGATCATTGATGGATTAAATCAATGAATTTGTGAAATACTTATAGTTATATAAGGTTAAGACACTCAAATCAAGAACTTAGTCTAGTGGCAGACAGAAAGCTTTGCATGCAGTATTGAATACTTACGTGGTGTACCAACGAGCTAATTTACTTATTGACGTGAAATACTTAGGCTTCGGTCTAGAGAATATTTTCATCTTCTCCACTAACCATATTTTGAAACTTCAATTCTTTGTGATTCTCTTTTTTTCTAAAGGAGTTTATGTAAATGAAATTGGGATAAAACTATCTAAAATTTCCAATTTAAAGAAGTTCATTTTTTAAAATAATAATTGTGTGTTGAGACATTATTTTTAAGAGATTTTTAATTTAATTTTATTGAAAAGGCTGCATGTTTTTGAAGCTTAAGGAAGCAAGAAACTACTTACACCAACAATTACTGTGATGTCATACTGTCCTAAAACAGGCTCCTTGGATAACTGAAGTTCAAGGCTTGCAAAACCGTCCTGGAGTTCCACATTATCCCACTGGTTAATCCTTGAAGAGGAGACGCTCTATATCAAAGTATATGGTTTATATCCACTGCACAGATTTCCCTCCCAGTGTCTGTAATAGTTTAAATAAGACTAACTGCACCATACAATTTAACTCTCCTACTGTTGACTTTGATCAGTCGTTGAAATGAGGTGCTAAACTAATGTGGGAAAAGCTGACCAAAACTTTTCATTTGCCCCTAAATTATGCTAGCCTTTAAATTCAGGATGTTTTAACCCATATTTTTAGCCCAGAAACTAGGATGATTTTGCTCCATATAGTTATCTACGACTTTCAATTGTTATGGATTAAAACGTAAATTTTTTAGTTCCTCACCACACGAACGCTGTCAATCTGAAAAACAGGAAATTAAAAAACGGACTTAATAAAACAATCATCCATAATTGTGCGAATTGAGGTAATTGAGGTCAGGGGTGGATCCAGCACTAGTGCACTAATTTGCATGACACAAGAAAACGGCTGAGAATAGCAATTTTGTTTTGTAATGCAAATTAGTGCACTAGTGCTGGATCCACCCCTGATTGAGGTTTACCTTTCCTTCTTTTGGTTTGAGTTTCCTGTCAAGTACAATGATTCTCATGCGAACTTAAAAAAAGAACATGGTAATTTCAATACCTCAAAGTCATTTCACGCCTCGTTCGATCTCGGCTAAGCGGGATCATGTATTCATGTAAACAGCCCCTAAATCTGTTTATGACATGATTGGTTTAAGAATAATACAAGAACTTGATTATTCTCTTTATTCTGTTGGCCCACTGGGTGGGGTGATTGTCCGTGACGTGGAAAAGCTCATATGTTGCAAGGCCATATTTACATGCCCAAAGACCATCCTTTTTAAAGTTGGTTAAACAACTCTTACTTTTTTGTCTCGGTTTATAAATTGGCTTATCAGTTTGTATAAAAACAATATCGTCGTAACTCCTCCGTGTTACTTTCACGTTAACTTCATCCGAATTTTTAGCGCAAACATTTGCTTGAAGTTTAAAATATTCTTTACCACTTGTTACAACGTTTGCTGGAATCTAAATATAAAAGAGAATTCAAACCATTACTTCTGTTACACTTTCGTCTTTTTCATACTGCATACACCTCCTCTTTAGGTTAAATTTTGAAAGCTGAGCATTAAAGTTGAAGTTTAAAAGTGAGTTTTTTAGCTCTTAACTGGTCAGATGCCTGTGTATGGCAATGCCTGTTTTTATATAAAGTAAAAAATATACATTACATAAATTGGGAGATTTCCCCGTTCTCCTGGCTCAAAGGTACCATTCGCTGAGGCAACTAACCCAGAATTATATCTGGATTTAAGTGTAACATTCACTGCACAAGGCTTTGTTCCAAAAATTTGAACGTTGATTGTTTCATTCTGGTCAGTATAATAATGATAAGGCGTGGTGATGAGGTACTGGGTGTTCTCAAGGTCAATCGCGCTATATTTTGAGAGGAAAAGATTTTCTATAGTGTTGGAGAAATGCAGGCCGGTAAGCGGTGAGGTGTGTGGGCTTATGTGGTTCATGCAGTTGATTATTCTAGCTCAGTGTCGCTTGTATCATAGAGCAACCATAGAGATTATAAATAACACTAAAGGAGCCATAGAGGAGTCGTTTCAAACAGTAGTATATTTCGCGCCACTACACACTTGCGACGACGAAAAATAAAAACAAAACAAAAACAAAATAAAACCAAGGCGAATTTTCAACTCCGGAGTAATAAGACCCCACCAGTGGTCCCCACTCAATTCTTATCCAGGACGCCATATTGGATTTTTAAATTAGCGCTAAATCACGCGTGGCACTTCTATATTGGCCTGTGTAAGTTTGGAACTGCGAGTCTATGTTGTGTTCGTTGGTGACAACTTATCACATAAATGATCTTTAATCATTTATCTCACGTACCATAGAAAATTAAGTTAACTAGATTTATGCATGGGTAAGGCATGCAGTTGGCTCAAAAACTTGAAAGTATAGTTGAGGTATTTTGGCAGTAAAGAGCTAAAGGTTAACTACGGACTACGGATTACGAACTACGGATTACGGACTGCGGACTACGGATTACGGACTACGGATTACGGACTACGGATTACGGATTACGGAGTATGGACACAATCTTTAAAAAAAATCCAATGTTGCCTTCACTCAATAAAACATTTTGGCATTTTTTACATATTTTTTCAGGCTTTAGGTAAATAAAAGATTTTAGCAAAATTTCAGCATAGGTCACCAGACAATTTGATAACATGGTGCTATTTTCTGAAAATTAATGACGTTAGCAATAACTAGGATCCTCGTTACGCGTAGTGACTATGTCACGCAGCTAGGAATTTTATGTTTTTTTGTGCGCTTTTATAGGCTTGCTTTTTCGGCAGTGCAAACTGTTACGCAAATTATTGATTTGGAGCCGTTTTCTTTGGGACTTCCTCGAGATAACACACGATGGTTTTATGTATCAGACCACCTTTTAAACGATTTCAATTTGCACAGAGTCTTTATTCATTACTCTATGAAAGGCTATACAGCAACATTCAAACATGCAGTCGCCCATACGACGTGAACGAGAATAAACGCAACACAATGTTCATGTAAATGATATAAAAAACGGCGGTAAGCACATTCAACAAATTCCATATAGTTTTGCTATAATCCCATATCCCAGCTAGCACAATCACGTTGTATGAATTCGTTGTATTAGCGTTCGTCGAACGTTTGGATAACGTTATTTATTAACGTTGGGTAAACGTTTTTTTGTGAACTCGTAGGAACGTGGTATCAACTTTAGGATTAACGAGATTGCGAATACAGATAACTTATAGTCATCTGAGCCATTGTTCGCCAGCCTGTGAATACATGTAGATTTTATGTCACTGACATTGATTAAAACATTTCTAGCAAATTGACAAGACGGCTTCGACAAGTCGCGCTGTAACGTTAATCCTAACGTTGATACCACGTTCCTACGAGTTCACAAAAAACGTTTACTCAACGTTAATAAATAACGTTATCCAAACGTTCGACGAACGCTAATACAACGTTCATACAACGTGATTGTGCTAGGGGTATGGGATTATAGCAAAACTATATGGAATTTGTTGAATATGCTTACCGCTGTTTTTTATTTCATTTACATGAACATTGTGTTGCGTTTATTCTCGTTCACGTCGTATGGGCGACTGCATGTTTGAATGTTGCTGTATAGCCTTTCATAGAGTAATGAATAAAGACTCTGTGCAAATTGAAATCGTTTAAAAGGTGGTCTGATACATAAAACGATCGTGTTTTATCTCGAGGAAGTCCCAAATAAACCGCTCCAAATCAATAATTTGCGTAACAGTTTGCACTGCCGAAAAAGCAAGCCTATAAAAGCGCACAAAAACATAAAATTCCTAGCTGCGTGACATAGTCACTACGCGTAACGAGGATCCTAGTTATTGCTAACGTCATTAACTTTCAGAAAATAGCGCCATGTTATCAAATTGTCTGGTAACCTATGCTGAAATTTTGCTAAAATCTTTTATTTACCTAAAGCCTGAAATAATATGTAAAAAATGCCAAAATGTTTTATTGAGTGAAGGCAACATCTTCGCATTTTTTTAAAGATTGTGTCCATACTCCGTAATCCGTAGTCCGTAATCCGTAGTCCGTAATCCGTAGTCCGTAATCCGTAGTCCGTATTCCGTAATCCGTAGTCCGTAGTCCGTAGTCCGTAGTCCGTAGTCCGTAGTCCGTAGTCCGTAGTCCGTAGTCCGTAGTCCGTAGTCCGTAGTCCGTAGTCCGTAGTCCGTAGTCCGTAATCCGTAGTCCGTAGTCCGTAATCCGTAGTCCGTAGTCCGTAATCCGTAGTCCGTAATCCGTAGTTCGTAGTCCGTAATCCGTAGTCCGTAGTCCGTAATCCGTAGTCCGTAATCCGTAATCCGTAGTCCGTAGTCCGTAGTCCGTAATCCGTAGTCCGTAATCCGTGTTCCGTAGTCCGTAATCCGTAGTCCGTAGTCCGTAGTCCGTAATCCGTAGTCCGTAATCCGTACTCCGTAATCCGTAATCCGTAATCTGTAGTCCGCTACCCGCGTTTTCTACCATGCCATTGTTTTCAGATCACTGAGCTATATAATAATTCCTGGAGGACCGGCTCCTAATGTTTTTTTCTCAAAAAGTGAAGCAAGAAACATGGCGGATTTTTCGTGCTGACGCCAGATATGGTCCCACTGGGCAATAGTAATGACCACTGACACGGCTCAATATTGGGCCCGCTCCAACATTCACTCCCCCCTGCATATTTTTTGAAAACACTTCAGTTTTGCCAAGTTCGGGATTTTATCCCGAGATCTCGGGATTTTTTGAAGCATTTGGGATTTTTTTGGGATTTATTTCTCAAATGGTAATCTCGGGATTTTTTTAGGGATTTTTGGGAAAGGGAAGTTTGGAATTTGGGAAAAGAAGTTTTCGTTAAATTGACAGAAAAACATATTAAAAATCCAAGGTTCGTCCGCTTGTACTTAAAATACTTACTCAAAGTCACTCAATAAAGACTATTTGTACAATCGGTTATGCAGAGAAGTACCGCTTTATAAACGCACACTGAGCGGACTGGGTACTAGGGTGCACCACGGCTGAGAACTGGGGTCGAAATTAGAATCTCGGGATTTTAGTGGAAATCTCGGGATATTTCAGGCGCTTACTTGGGATTTTTACAAAATTATAGTTGGCAACACTGAAACACTTAGCGGTAAATTGTTTTCGTTATGAATTTTTATTTTTCGACCTTTTTTCTACTATTTGTTAATTTCATTTTAAGATCTACACACCTGACACGTACTTGTCGTGCTTTAAATGTGGCATACGATTACTAAAAGCTGAAAATTTTCAGTAAATAATGGTGATATTTGAAAACATTGGCGAACTAAAATCTCGAAAGTATTTGAATATGAAGTTTTCATATCATATTTTAAGAAAACGGAAATTATTTACGTTTTATAGGTATGCTTGGTTGGCTTAAGTCGTATTACATATTCACCATTTATGATATGAGACAGAGTATTAACTATAAACTACAGTTTGACTTTGTATGTGGGAATCAGTTCATTGTCATTGTGCTCACTCAGTCTTTCACTAGCTGGTTGAAAATCTCATGCTATATCATAGTGCTATATATGTGGAAAAAAAAATTATAATGAATATCACTTAGCCAAAGGGCAGCTGATTCTGAATTGAAAAAGGGCAGCTGATTTGAACAGGTCCAAGATTGCCAAACTACCTGAATAACCTGATCAAAAAACACAGGAATATTTTCCCCATTTGTCCTTTATATTTACCTTGGCTTTTTGCCAGCTTTTAAAACATAACTGACCAGTCTAGCAGTAAGCTTTGACAATATGAAAAATCAAATTATAAAGCATAAAAAACTGAGCAGATGTATGTAAGTTCGACTATGTTTCACATTAATTAGTGACCAAGGATCACCAAGCAGATTTTGCATCTTGTGTGTTTTAATTTTAATAGTTTGAATCCTGGGTTTGCATGAAAATGGTGATAACTCAGAGCTTTGTTTTGTATTTTAACCATAGGTATGCTGGTAGAGGATTTTTGGGAACAACACTTTTACTTTTGACCTAAGCAATTAGTATGTGGACTGCATCTGCTTTTGAAATGTTAGAAATTGAGAAAGAACTGAATAAAAATAGTGATATATTAACATTACTTTGCATTATTATAGACCATATAGGGTCTATCATAGTCATAATTGGTAATTTTGTATTATGTGTATTGTGTGTAGTTTTTGCCTAGATGGAAAGTAGGCAAAAATTTATTTTCCCACAATTGACATATAAATCAAGCATTCTTCTACTGTTTGACTCAGTTAAAATAGTCTCATACTCTCAAAAAATGGCAGTTTATAACACCTCTTTTGGACATGTCTAAATTAATAAACAACTATTCAGCTTGATGGCATAGATACAGATGGATACAAGGTTTAATAATAATAAAATGATATTAAACAATGCCCAGGCAAGTGCAAGGATCTGGCAAATAAATTTAAAATATATAATTTAGGACAAGAAATCCAAAGGATTGCAAAAACAACTCTACTTATAAATTCCATATGAGAAACAATTTATAAAACTATAAGCGTGAATCTCAATTCATTTTCTATAAGAGCTGTCAAAAATGCCATCGATGAAACTTCAGAAGTAAATATGAATCGGCTTTACAGTATATGAGTCGATATTCATCCCTTCTGGAGACTAATTGCATCAACTCACTGCAAAAAGAGTCAATTGCTTTTAAAGGTCGAAAAAATTGTAGAAAATAGTCGGATTCGTTTGAAAAAAAAACAAAAAACAAAAAATATTTTTCGAAGGCAGCCGGAGGGCGAAGGAGTGCGCCTGAAGCAATGTATCGCGGTTGTCAGTGGTCATTACCATTGCCCAGTGGGACCATATCTGGCGTCAGCACGAAAAAATCCGCCATGTTTCTTGCTTCACTTTTTTGACAGGAGCCGGTCCTCCAGGAATTATTATATAGCTCAGTGTTTCAGATATGCATATACATCAACATTAATATAAGAGATTTTCTACAATTACAAGATGTCTCTAGGGCTTGTCAACAGGCGCGCGGAACCCGTCAAAATTCTACACTTCAAATATTTGTTATATACTCGCAACCCTGGCATTCTAAACTAAAATTCCTATTTAATTGTACACGTCCATTATTCTTGTCTTACCCTTGTTAAATTGTGCTAAACTTAAAATAATCATGCTTTCTAAATTTATTGATATTTCCCGTACGCATATATTTCTTAATCCCATTTAACAAGTTCATTTCTTGGTTCCAAACTTCAGATATATTGGGTAATGTTAAAAATCCGTCTTCCTTTCGAACCACGCGACTTCACGCTGCGCGCTTTTTCGTCTAAACGAACGTGTTAACGCACAACTCGAGAGTGGGAGAGTAACTTTAACAATGCATGATGACGTCAGAATATGCGACCTTCCACGGGAAAACATAAAACGATCTGTCATAACGATTTTAACTAAAAATCTGAACGTTTTAAGTCGAGAATACGAACGGATAAATAAACGTTTAATGATATGAGAAGCGTTCGAACGATTTAGGTTTATGAACGGTTTTAACGAATTAGTCTGCAGGCTTGATGCGCGTGATATGATTGACGGAAAATTAATTATTAGCTCTATATGGCTATCTTTAAAACCATGCAGGAACGGGGAATCGAGGAACGGGGAACCAGTAACGGGGATCGGGGAATGAGAATCTCCGGAATCTTTAAAACCCGGAACGAGAATCTCCGAATCTTTAAAAGCCGGAATGCGAATCTCGAATACAGGGCAAGTGGCAAAAGTCATTCAATAATCAATATGAAACTAAGAAAGGAATGTGATGTCCACATCTGTGAAAAACGTTACAAAGTGAACTATCTTCTGTTCTCTTTTGTGTAATTGGGTGCATCACATCTTCTGTGATTAAAGTTGTTGAAAAGTAAGTTTTATCAAATCTAATATTACTATAATTGAGAGTAAGGTGCTACCAGTGTATAACCAGATTTGATTGATACATTTTTTCCACCAAAGCCGGTCGAATGCACATAGACAGCCCAATCTGATTTTAACCATACCACATTTAGGCCAGGAGGGGAAGTTTAACTAGATTTGAGCAGCTTTTCAACAAATGAAATTTATCATAAACGTTTCTAATAAATTAGAAGAAAGAAATGAAAGGCCTGCTTATAACAATGTTTGGCTTAACTTCATTGCATGGTCCCTGTCACTGCTGACTAGAAATTTTCTATGTGCAACAAGTATGAACTGCACTTGATGAGCATGCCATAGAAAATTTCCAGTCAGCAGTAGCAGGAAACCATAAAATTTCATTTGTTCAAAAGCTGCTCAAATCTAATTAAACTTAATTCCCCTCCTGGTCTAAATTTGGTGTGATTAAAATCAACAGGGCTCTCTGTGTTCATCCACCTGGCTCTTGTGTAAAAAATGTAAAAAATCTGGTTACACTGGGAGTACCCGACAAACCTGCTACTACCATTAGGCATTGAAATAGAAGGGCAGGGGACGGGGCAAGGGTTTCAGTGTTTTTCAGTTTATATGAGCTAGAACTGAGTGCTAGCTGTTCCAAACTACTCTCAATATTAATAGTAATATTAGGTTTGATAAAACTTACTTTTTAACAACTACACAAAAGAGCACAAAAGATAATTCACTTTATAACGTTTTTCACGGATGTGGACATTCCTTTCATAATTCCATCGAATAACGTATGTCCACTTCTGCCACTTAATTGTCCTGTATTTCAATGTGTAAAACCAGCACAACAAAATTCCAACCACAGAACTCAAGAGAAAGGCTCATTTTATCATAAAGTGACTGTTTTTACGCACAAAAGTTGATAGCGACTAACACAACTTGCTTATATCCTTATATAGCACGGGATGTTATTTTATCACTCATTTGTTTACATTATTCCATGTTTCTCATTCCGGGTTTTAAAGATTCCGGAGATTCTCATTCCGGTGTTATAAAAATTCCGGAGATTCTCATTCTGGGTTTTAAAGATTCCGGAAATTCTCATTCCGGGTTTTAAAGATTCCGGAGATTCTCATTCCGGGTTTTAAAGATTCCGGAGATTCTCATTCCGGGTTTTAAAGATTCCGGAGATTCTCATTCCAAATTTTAAAGATTCCGGAGATTCTCAATCCCCGTTTCCTGGTTCCCCGTTCTTGGTTCCCCGTTCCTTGATTCCCCATTCCTGGTTTTAAAGACAGCCAACATGCATCTGTTTTATTAACATGGCTGTAACATCATTAGGACATTATATTGAAATCCGATTATAATACATCTTGACATTAATTGAATAACATTAATTGAAATCCGATTATAATACATCTGGACAGGATGCGTAAAAACAACTGTCCGTGGGAGGAAATGCTTTCATGAGACATATAATCGCTTTTAAAACGGCAAGGGCTATGAAATCTCATAGCATAAAATTTTTAACTGATCATAATCTATTTTGTTGATTTCATGCACCATCGCCATATTTTCTTCGCAAAGCTAAAGCTGCAATTCGCTATTTCTGTCGCCATACTTTTCGATATAAGTGATATATTTTGTGAGCATACGACCACATATGCATGTGTTATAATGTTAAACGAGTACCGCAAGTCATTTATTATTTGCTAATTATAATTTCTTGTGATATTAAATGAATTAAATTCTTGGTGGTCACTATATTCATTAGGAAATATTTTATTCCCCTCCATATGTTAGAGAAACTACATAGTCAACTGTGTAAAAGTGTCTACGCTACCAGCATGAGCCTAACAATAGTAACCTAAAGAACAAAACACATAAATTGGTGGGGCAATTTTCGAAATCTTCAATTCAAATGACCGGCAATCCGCAAAGCATATAGCAGTGCTGCCGCCCATATAGAAACGACGATGCCAAATGTATGCACAGGGGAATTTATACTCAATATTTAAAAAAAAGCCCAATCCTCAACATCTTCGAGATATCTTCGAAATTGACACAATTTGTGCCTCCTGCTTATAGTAAAATTAACTAATCAAGATTTCCCCAGGCAGATGCATGATTAACACATGCATGAAAACGTTAATTCATTTTGTCTAGCAAAATCTTTTTCTTGTCTTGCATGTGCTGTTATATAATTATATATATTTCGAGGTCGCATCTACCCACATATTTTTTGAAAAATGTCAGCAAAGTTTGTAAGCAATTGTTCATTTGTTGTTTCAATGTGAGTAAATGCATCCTATTAAATTGTGACCACCAAGCTAACAACTACTCTAACCTCATGCCAAGCCTTTTTGAAGGTCTGACAACCTTTCATCTCATGTTTATTCGTATTGGAATGATTAGATAATTTTGACCCAACTCGCAAAGAACTTCACCCACGCGCTCATGAACTTTATTAGCTCCATTTCATATTTATTCATTTCGCCGCGCTATATCTGGCACTGGCAGCCTTCAAAGTGCAATGTTCATGCATGATCAAAATTTAATATCCGGACTGTAAGTTAATCAAAATTAGTGAATATCGACCTGTTCTCCAAGCAGCTGCCAAATTTAACTTCTAATATAACAATTAATAGAGTTGATTTTCGCGGGCATAAATGTGTTTTTTCTCCGACTGTGAAGCACTTTATAGATCAGCAGGCTAAAATACATTTCATCCCGCCAAATTTATCATTTTAGTCCGCAAAATGTACCACCATGCCCGCCAAGGTTAACATATAATGTTCATTTTTTGATGAATTATTGACATGGCTTAAAAAAGTGAAGATCTTTCAAATGCGGCACTATATATAGCGAAAAATCCGAGAGCTACAGGTCGAACTTAAATGTTTTTAATTATTATCGTCAAATATTGCCTTCTTACCTTCTTTGTGGTTTTATTAGTTTCATTACTCTCATACAATCTCTATCGTTTGTAAAATATGAGGCATTGAATTGCGCGTTCCACGTTTCCGATTCGAGGAGCTGGTCGAAGGAAGTCAAATTATAACCAAACAAGACGCCTGCTCAGGTGTTTACTCCGCATGCAGCGAAATATAATGCAGTTAGAGACAATGTTGCCTTTAAAGCAAAATTCTCGTAAGCATAGTTCTTAGTTTATAAATCGCTATCATATGCGATGACCATTGAATAAAGAGAAAACAAATTAAGATATTTACGCTCTATTATACTAAAATGCATAATCTCCCTTTTCTTTAGATCGCTCTGAAAATTTGAATCACATTGTGCTAAAATGTGCATACATCAATATAATTATATGAAGTAAATTCTGTGAATTGAAAGTCTAAATAAATTTGAAAAATGCATGAGTTTTATTCATGCCAGATCAAGTCTTTTTTTTAAACTTATATGGTTGACAAGTAAGATAATATCAGGCCTGATGATATGTAACGCGCAAAATTCCTCAATTCGTTTTAATATCGGCTTTTGTCTTTTTTCATACATTTAGAGACTTCCGACAGTTATGCAATTTAATTATCACCTTCCCAAGGCATATGGCTCGTAATGCTCAATATAATTATATAGCTTGCGACGTTGTTTGTGCCCGTGGTAATCTCTGGCTTTATGGAAGCTACAGAAGTATTAAAGTACAAATTGTAATCATTGCATTATCGGCATTAAAAAAACGATAAATTTTTGAAAGGAAGCTCTTTGAGTTTTTGATGTTAATGAAATAACAGCATGCAATGAATAGTAATATAGCCTTTCATGTCTGCATGACGCTCAGACGAAATCATGAAGCGCACGAAATAGCATTCGATTCGGCTAAAATTATACAACCTCATTAAAAGCCTACTTACTATTCTAGGATTATTTCTGTGTAATACATTCTGCGCTTCTTATATAAAGTTGTTACATTGCAAATGTTAAATCTAATGTTGAGCCAAAACCAATGCGATCGAACGAAATTCCGGCAAGCGTTTCAATTAACGAACGGTAAATCAAACGGATCACGGATGAACGCTTTTGGAACAATTTTCGGGCAATTTCGAACATTGAACAATCTCGAAAATCGCTCAGCAAATCTCACACGAACAATGCGAATATAAAAGATTGTAAGGTGTATGTCTAAGTTTATACTTCAGCATTTAATAGATCAATATTACTTCAGATATAGTAACAAACTTCATACAAACCTGGTTACAGCCGCAATCAGCAAAATAAGCGCAAAGCACCTGACCATTTTGACGCAGAAGTGTAAATGGAACTATGGAAGCATATAATGCAGACAATGCAACAGAGAACAAACTGGACATCAAATATATTCCCTTTTTCAACCGGAACTACCTGCTGCACCCACACGAGCGCGCCAGTGTGATGTCAAATCTACGACGAGGACGTAACATGAAACCAGCCGTTAATTAGTGGTAGGAAACCAGTTTTAATTTGTTTACAAATACGATATTGACTCTTTTTACCTTTATTTTTATTATTTTTATTGCTGTTGTTAAACTGTGAAAATTTTACACACGTTCGCGTCATATATTTGGTGGATTTTAAACTCGTTCTGTCGTTCATCAACCTTTCAACACGCCATATTAGCTGTGTGAAATAAAAGGTTTACGTGGAAATTTAGAAGCATTTGGACATTCTTTTTCATTCAAGATTTCCGGACCAATTTGATATAATTTCGAAGACTTTTTATCTATTCATTGCTTTACTATAAGCTATAGCTGTCAATTAAGGTCCAAAAAGAATTTTGGAAACAATAGACTCGTTTATTTGCAAAAAGCGGAACTTTTATTGTGATCGACAGCAATACACAAGTCCCTGGAGTTCTGCATTTATTCGAGTGGATCTGAAATATGTATATTCACATGAATTACTAAAGTTTACGCTTGTTTTTCTTGCACACGGTTTTCCTTGATGAAAGCCAAATGTATCAGTTTTTGAGGAATGCACTTGACTGGAAAACTTCCACAAAATCAATTATTTATGCTGTACAAACTTGGCAAGGTGACGATGCAGCCGTCCTTATAAAATTATTGCTTATTGGGTTCATTTTTTGTGTGTTGTGAGCGGTGCATTAAATTATTAATTAAAGTCTACTTATAACAGCGCTTAGTTTTAGAAATATTTCGACGGATTTAAACGCAACGTGCGAGCGGCTTAAAAATACATTTATCACGTTTTAATTTTAAATGAACAAACGACCCCTGGACGAGAATAAAATCCGATGAACCGTATTGCGCTTAACCGTTTTTGTGGATTTTAAATTCGCGAAAAAAGTTCAACAAAAATCTTCAATTCTTCATTCAATCCCCAAACAGTGAGGATGTAAAATCTCGCGATGGAAATAATAAACGCTAATAAATATGTAATACAAAGACTGCACCAATAGTTACGGTACAAAAATATGGATTTTTATTTGCATTGAGAACAATAGAAATAAAACATTACAAATTGATACAGCGATATATACTAACGGTACGTGTTGCAAAACAATAATCGTTTACGATTGGTATCAATATCCTGTCGTTACTTTAATTTCCTCTTTTTCGAGCGGTGCGTTGGCAAGCCGCAAGTTGTTTCTTTCATAGCATCAAAAAATTTGATGTGATTAAAAAAATTGATGTAGAGATTTGTTTTAATTAACTTTGATTAAGCTAACCGGCTTCTTAACAACTGGCCCCAGGAGGAGAATAAAATGCGACGAACAGTGTTGCGTTTAACTTTTTGTGGATGCATTACATGTTAAATTCGCGTTCCACAAACAGCGAGGATGCAAAAATTTCGCGATGGAAATAATAAACGCTAATAAATATTATTATTGTGTAATTACAAACACTGCATCACTAGTTATGGAATAAAAATATTGATTATTATATTTGCATTGAAAACAATAGAACAATAATTGTTTAAGCTTGTTATCAATATCCTGTTGTTAATTTAATTTCTTCTTTTGCGGGTTGTGCGTTTGCAAGCCGCAAGCTGTCTTACTATCTTTTTTATTTGAGGCTTCATCGCCTTTCCAGTATACTTATAGATTGTCGTCCCCGAATTCAGCACGACCGCAGTCTCACGGCCGTCATCTTGGAAGTAACTGTTTCGACCAATCACAATGGATCGTTCCTTGTCGTAGATCTCATCACATGGACAGAATTCTGGAATGCGATACTTCAGATCTTTTTTTATAATACGCTCTCCTTTATTCTTCGAATCCTCGGAAAATGCTTTGACAACTCTGAGCATGCCTCGTGCGGATTTCATTCTTGTCACTGAGAAACGGAATAAAGCAAAAGAATATTACCCAAAAATATGTGATGATGCTCTTTACACAATTGTTTTAATAAAGGACATAATTCTTTTTTTAAAGAAGAATTCTTTTGAACTTGTGGGAGACGACAACAATGCTTGACATCCTCAGTACTAGGAGAAAAAAAGGAATATCAACTCACCGGTACTGTTGCACTCAATTATAGCATCCAGATTCTCTAAAGTCAAACATCTTGGGCACTCCGCACCAACTGAAAACAAAAATGACAGCTAAAGCATCAACCTTATAAAATATGTAAAATTGCCACCAGTGGATTTTTCATCTTATGGTCTTTCAGTATGAAATGTATTTCTTAAATAAAGTATGATTTAGCTGCATGCATGTATTTAACACACCTCTGTTGCCATAGCATTCCGTCTCACCAATTCTGTACATCACTTCAGCTTGGCTTTCTGTTAAAGAGAGATTTTGATTTGAAGCCACCAACTTAGGATGTTCAAAAATCGAATGAAGTTGGATAAATAAGTAGACCGGTTATCTTGGCTAGCCTGGACGGTGCATGTAAGTTTCCTTTATTAGAAAACTAGGAAAACAAGATTCGCTTGTTCATGAATTCTTCACCTGGTTCATAGTAATCGTAGACTTTGACAACAGCAGGTTTCAGTTTCTTGACAAGTGTGTCTTGATGGATGTCAATGGAGAAAGTAATATCACTGATCTAAACATGGAAACATATGTTGGTAATAGAAGCTAATTATTAGTTCAGTTGTATGGAGGTGCAACACTAGTTGAATGGAGGATGATCCTTACTGACACACCAGGAAGAACAGTTTTGGACTGATAGAGAAATCGAAGAATGGAAACCTTGAGGATCAACGATAGTTATTAGTTACCTCATCGAAATAAAGCTGTACGTTCTGTCCATCAATATCGTAACGTTTGAAGTTTAGCACCGGATCATTCCTTAGCTGAAAAGAGAAATGACCAGAAATGGTTACTGCGATTTCCGAGGCATCGTGGCGAATTCTTAACCCAGTTGAAGAGATATCGATAGGTTTGGGGCGACTGTATTTGACACTTCCCTGTTTCATGCAGAAATTGAAAGCTTACACTTTCCAACGATTCCTCTCTCACGCTAAATCCAGTAACTAGTTTAACATCCACCACAGCCATGTTGGAAACAACCTCCTTGAGCCACCTTAAGTAGGTTTAATAACAGTGTGAGAAAATTGGCGTAGAAATTACGTAGAAAGAGTTAGCTAACCAAGTTAAATATACCCCCATGCCATACAGTAGATTAGAGGGGATTAATGTGTTTTGGGTTAATAGTGGTTGTTTCGGGGCTCCGGCTTTTCGGTCCTAATCCTTAGTTACTAACCAGTAACGAAAGATCCCTAAGCACCATTTTAGGCCCTTTTGCTGGATCAAACATTGAACTGACTACAAGCGAAACACTTCTTACTTTGTGGTTATTTCCAGTTTTAATGGACTACATTGGGTCGTTTCTTCATCAGGGGCTGAACGTCTCGTACGAACATCAACTTTAATATCAAATGCTGGAACATCTTCCGGTTCAGGGATATTATACTTAACTGACGTCTAAAGAAATGCTTCGTGTAAGTTTATCATTTCCCATAAAAAACATTGGTTAAAAGATAAACGATGAGGTCTATTGTTGCTGTTTTTCCTACCTGTACCAACGCACAGCCAACGCCTTGACCCGTTACTTCCAATTTACCGGGAATGATCTTCTGAGGAAGCTCAACAGTTTGTAATATCAGTTTATTCGCTATTGTTACCACGAAGTTGTGGTTGTAGTGATCACCCATCTTCAAAGATCCCGTTAACTGACTTGAACTAAAATCAGCGCTATCCCCATAAGCTCGTCCTGCAAACTCGGCTAACGCTTGTAGAGCAACACAAGTGTCCTATAAAAAGTAAATTATAATGTATAAAAATCCTTCAAAGCTATCAATAGCCTTTTTACTTTATACCAGACTTGAAGCTGTGCAACATTTCTAAGTTCAACATTTTTAAGCGTTCCCATTTTATACCAGAGCGGAACTGTCTAATCATTTCTGGAGTAAGATCTTTAAGCCATCCATTTTAGACTTCATCAAGGATCTTACCTGTGTTGAATAAAATCCGCCTTGAGAGTTTCTTTGTCTTGATAACCAATGAATAATGTCCATAATTTCATTATTTACTACGCTTTCATAATTTGGCGTTTGATGTAAAATTGAAAGCAAGGCATATGCTGTCGTTTCTACGTCGGCTGATGATCGCTGATAGTAATATCTTAGACTCTCCGTACGCTTGTTTCCAATTCCCCAGTACATTTGACCCTCTGTAGAGAAGATTTTTAAACGTGTTTATTTTTAGCTAAATATGTCTGTATAACATGAAATACCTTCGAGGTGGCCCTCGTTCAAGAACATGGAATACGTATCCATCATCTAACTATTCAACTGAGAGAGAACACAGGAGAGACTTATCTCCACTCACAATCAAAACATAAACAACCTCTGCTTGATCTAACCATGCATGCTTAACTCAGTCAACTGAGAGACAACACGTAAACGACTTAACTCTTTTTACGTGAGTATAACATCAAATTACTTGTTTACAAACACTGTACGACGCAATCTTACTTCATGAACTTTTATGAGGACACCATATTCTTACCCTTGTTATTTGGCTTACCTTCTTTGGTTGCCTTATTTTTCAATATTCTGAGCATCCTCTGAGCGTCAGTATGGTTTGCTAAAGTCAAGGCATACGTCACAAGGGCAGTTGAATAAGTATCAGTGATCGTGTCAAGTCGATTTACGATACACTTGAGAGCTTTGGACACCATGATGCTCTGAAGAAGAAGAAACATGTTCTTATAGACATAAAACTTCGTTTTTCTTTTTGCCTGGATATATGGGTATGGTAGAAAACGCGGATGCGGATAGGCGGATGCGGATAGTCAGATGCGGATGGATAAATTCTTGCGGATAAAGTAGAAAATGCGGGTAAACTTTTGCAGATACAGTAGAAAACGCGGGTAAATTCTTGCGGATAAAGTAGAAAACGCGGGTAAATTCTTGCGGATAAAGTAGAAAACGCGGGTAAATTCTTGCGGATAAAGTCAAAACGCGGCAAACATATAATAGCAATAAAGTAGCAAATTGTAAATTGACTGTTATTTTAGAAGTAAGTCTCGTTTTGACAACGTTTTGTTACTTTTTTAGTTATTTAATTATTTCGATCTTCGACGATGGGCGAAATAGCTCGTTTTTCCCATATGGCCCCATGTCCAACCATTTCTAATGTTTCCACTTGACCGTATTCAGACGACGGCAAATAATTTGGTAATTTTTTTTATTTAAACTTGGAAGCTTAAAAGCCATGTTTATTAAACAGAAGCCTAAAGCTGTTGTTTTCGCATGTCTTGGTTCATGTGATTACTTGCGCCAAAAGGCTTACGAAAAGTTACAAATCAAGAGGATGGCTTTTGCTATATTTGAAGTATAGTTTAACATAAGGGTTTGAGACGTTCCCGAAAGCAAAATAAGTCAATCACGAGAAATATAGGAGAATTTAAGGCATTTTGCCGCCTGCCTTTTGAGCGCCTTTCAAAGCAGTTGATTAATTTGAATTTCATGGACGAAAGCGACGGATTCGAGTGAAATCGTTTTCATAAATGAACATATTATTAATGACTGCCAGCTGATCTAGGTATAAAAATCAACCAATCAGAAGCCAGATCTTCGACAAAACTACGTAATTAACTAAGTAATTAAATCCGTAAATATAGCTAAAGTAACAAAACCTTGTCAAAACGCAACGTAAGTGGACTATTCTCCTAAAATAAAAATTAATTTACGATTGTTCGATAATAAAAGAATTTACCCGCGTTTTCTACCATTAACCGTAAGAATTTACCCGTGTTTCCTCTTTATCCGCAAGAATTTACCCGTGTTTTCTACTTTATCCGCAAGAATTTACTCGCGTTTTCTACCATTATCTACAAGATTCTATCCTCATCCGCCTATCCGCACACAAGTTTTCTACCATACCGGATATATGTATGTTGCTAAGCTTACATTTGTTGTTTCTCCAGCTTCCAAAAGGGCTATGGTCACATAGGCTGTCATTGTAAGTTCGCTGTTCACGCCTCCCTAAAACACACACAAATGAAGCATGTGAAAAATGGTTTTCCAGACGATTAAGGTGGCTCGATACAGTTTATTTAGTTGCGCTCTTGCGCGTGGAAACATTAATAGCCTCGCGATATTTGTCTAGTTTCATTTTCGAACGCACTGCCCAAACCAGCGTGAAACATAAACATAAATACTGTTATCAAATTCAGAACAATCAGAACAGCATGCTTGGCGCGTGTTTGTTTCACGTGATGCGTGTTTTGGACCACACGCGTGTAATTGCACACGTCTTTAAAAAATTCCATTTTTTGAAAAAAAATTATTGCGCACGTTTTCGTACGTAATCGTTATTTCGTACGGTGACCTACGCTGAAATATTGCATGCTGTATTGTAGCTAATACCTACTACATATGCATGTGTCTCATAATACCAAAAAAAAATTGTATCATGGCAAAAAAATTATCGAAAAAATGTCACTTTTGCATTTTTCAAAAATTTGGCGTTGCAGATTTTTTGCTAATTTTTAGTTTTCCTTCGAAGTAAAATCCTGCACGAAAAAAGTTGGGGGTCACCGTGCTTCTTTTCCAACTATCCGAGGCAATTGGTCATTTTGGAGTGAATTTTGTACATGCATGTCACCATAGCAACGGACGATCTGTTACTAAAACTAATACCATTAAAACATAGAGACATTAAAATATATAAAAACTCCAATATCTCTGGAATAAATCATAAAAATGTGTTGTTTGAATGTGTGAAAGTGATGAACAATGGAATTTTTGAAAACTGTATCAAGCCACCTTAACAGCAAGCCTTTTTTACCTGATGTGTGGCTCTTTAAGTGTTTAATTGTCTCGAGTTATATATCAGTATGCTACCTAGAAGTGAATGGTATTTTTCCTTGGAGAGGTCGGCTCTTTAGTGCTTCAAAATTAATAATGGTAATTGCACTGAGTGGAGTGCAATTTGGTGTGAAATCAAATGCGTGATTACAAAATCAATAAAGTGCAATTTCCACTTTATTATATTCATTTTGAAATCACACAAAAGATTAAACAAATTCAAAACGATTTATTGGCTGAAAGAACCGTAAACGGTGTAAAATGTGAGTAATTTTCATTCATTTTTGTCAAGAAATTTTGCGGGGCATTTGAAAATTCAAAATAATAAAATTTTGTTCCATTTTCCCCTGTAATTTGATTGGATAGTTACACTGAAATACTAAATTTGATTGGTTATTGTGGTGCAGAGCTTCAATCTTATTGGCTTATAAATGATGTGATTAATGTTCAAAAATAGTGCGATTTGGGAATTAATCACACTATTTCTAACCAATCAGATTTCAAGAAACACCATTGATTTAAAATCTCAAAAGGAATATAATAAAGCTTTTAATCTTAGTACTTGGACAACTCACTAACACTTCGTGTAACATTTACCCCAGTATATAAGTAGACAAACATAGCCCATCAAATTACCTGTAGTCTTCTATGGAACACTTTTCCGTACTGTGGGAAACATCCAATATTCAATTGTTTGCTGCGGAGCCATCGGAAACTGTGTTCAATTTTGGCATCATCAACAAAAATATATTTCATCGCTCGAGCAAATGATCGAAGTACAAACGCGGTCAACCTAGGAAGAGGAACACCAACAAAGATTGAATGCAGTCTTAAAGGTTTATGTTCAGGTTTCCTGAGCCCGATTATGGCAAAAACATGCGTGGGACAACATGCATCCTGCATGATTCCCCATGCTTCTATGTCAAACCACTAAAAACTCTTCAATTGACTAGAGGAAGAAAAATGATAGATTCATTAGCATACGCTGCTGTCTTAAGAAATTTCCAAATTTTGACGTATTGTGTAAAACTGCTTCTCCCTACAGAGAATGCAAAAGGGAATATATTTTCTTTGGGGTTTTTATTAAATTTAAGATATTACTTTGATATACACGGTGTTTACCAAGAGTTTATACTTATTGTTTATATTTGCAAGTTTGATGTTTTATATAAATGTTTTATGTTTTTCATATGATAATAGTTCACACTTACATCATACTTCCTTGACTGTCAGAATTGCCAAACGTACTGTACGAGCCACTTTTTCTTTTGTAAATCAATTCTCTTTGATAACCTGAGGAGATACATATCGGAGCAAATGTTTTAGTTGAGGTGGTTGAAAAAATGCCCAACTTGTCAGGAAAGAAAAATTTTGGCTTTTTATGCTCTTGCTAATAAATTAGTACACATCGAGAAATATTCTGCTGTTTCGCACTAACCAACTTTCATAAAGTTTTCGGCTTTACTCTTGATTCCTTCTGTCACTTGGTTCGTCTGAGTCAAGTAATCCATGATGTAGATATTGGGTGCGAAATTTGCCATATTTTGTTCACCACAGCCATAGGGCATGCGCAATAGATCCTTTAGATTCGTCATTGCTGCTCCCATGATGTCACCTGAGAGTGGAGAGAGTTAATAAGATCACACGACAGTCGTCAACCACATTTAAAACCACCCTACTTTGATTCAATGTTAACCTCAACCTATCAGAAAGGCTCTAACCATGCTTAACGCGGTCAACTGAGAAAGAACACATTTTCATGGCTTATTGCGAATAAATTATGATTCCCATGATTTGTCGCCAGGCAACAAGAAACATGCACGTGAATGATTTTGACCAATCGCGTGAGTAGATTTAGGACAATGCACGAAGATTGTATATTAACTATGCTTAACTCATTCAAGTGAGAAAAATGTGTCAATTGGGGGTAAAATACTGCAAAATTATATTGAATTACCTATAATAGTCACTGTTGGGTATATTGATCCTGGTATGTAATTCGCAGGTACCCTGAGGTTAAACTCTTCCTTGTGTTTCTTGTCTAAAAAAACAAGAAATCTTTTACCAAAAACAAGCAGAGGAGATGAACATCCAAATCAAACTGACGATCCTTACTTCCTGGACAGAAGAATGTTCCCTGAGTGAACTCCCTTTTGATACCTTCAGCCTGAAAAGGAAAGAGTTTTCAGGTTAAATTTAACAACCACTTTAATTTTACTCCATAAGAAAATTGAGCATCTTTAATTTGTTAATTGAGCATATATTATCACATGTAAAATCTTCCGAATTTCGTTATACAAACTGAATTCGGTCAAAAAAATTTGGTTATGTTATTTGTTAACTTTGTTCAACCATAAAACGTACTGACCGTATTCGAGTTCCCTCCGATGTAATTAGAATATTTATCAGTCATGGACCAGTGAATTCAAATAAGACTGGAACGCTCACTCTGCCGGAAGTTTGAAGCCAAGATGGCGGAAGCCTATCTTGTAGGTATGATCAAGGCCTCCACGCGGAAATTTCGTAGGTAAAATGGCGGCAGTATTGGACTCAAAAGAACTGGAAGGCTTGCTCAGGCCAGAAATTTGAAGCCAAAACCTGGGGTCATGCCCAGTCGTTTCACGCAACTAAACACGCGATTTTTTTTCAAAACTTAAAAAATAACACTTCAACATGCTAGCACTAAAAATCTGTTTTAGAAGACATAAAGAACATTTTCCACAGCATTTTTGCGATCAAAAGATCCGTGATAACTACAGAATAAAGTAGAGGAGTGAAGCAGGGTCAATTCAAAAGTGTTTAATTGAATTGTTTATCAACTTACAGTCTAACAATATTTATTTAACAACAAACTACTTTTAAATTTTCTTTTTTATATGTGTAAACCACTGAGTGGTGCAAACCTTTTTGAAGTAGTGATCGTTTTCAAACTCTTTACATTTTCCTCGCAATTTCGCCGCGTCAGGGCTGTGGGGTAACGGTATTCTTTAGTTATAATCTGAATTGATTACAAAATTATAGCTTAAATCGTCAAAATAAACGATAAATCTGAACGAATGTAACTTCGCCACTAAACAGTTCATGTTTTCCTTATGCTCACTCCTGAAAAGACCCTCGCGAGAATGTCTCGCAACATGTACACGCGTGTCTGGGGGTAAAAATTTGCCTTCAAGAGTTTTGGCTATTTTAATCATGAGGTAGCCTTCCAGTTCTGCTGAGTTCAATGAGGCTTCATGATCCGCCATCTTGGCTTCACTCATTAATGAGGGACAGGCAGAGAGCGAACGTTCCAGTCTTATTTGAGTTCACTGTTAAAGACTCCATTTATAAATACATTTATAAATTTTATCAAAATTTTGTATCGTAATTTGTACCTTCGCATCGGCTAGGGAATAATTAAGTTTACCTCGACGAGTAGTTTTCGTGTAACGGCATCGTGGACTGGAATTGTTTTATTAGAACAGAGTTTGGCCGATGACGTAGTTGCCGTGACCGTGAGAGGAATGTGTCCGAGGTTAATAGGAATGATTGTGAACTTCACTGATTTTCCTTCGCTGCCACAAACGCAGAGTTTGTTGATATGATACGATGTCACTTTGTAGTCGGCCTGCTTGCGCTTCAATTCTAATTTTATCTAAGAAAGAAATCCCAGTGCTGTATGTGAGAAACTGTTTTGCAAGATAGAGTTATATGCTACGATACTGTTTCTCATACCATGGTAAATGAAAGGCATACCTTAAAAATTAAATTGCTATGGAGTGTCTGCATTGGTTTTTGAATAGATAAATGAAATCCTATAAGAGTTACATTTGTACGGCATTTGCACCTCAGACAGACTATCCCGTTTGTCGGTAGCGTTGGTAGCATTTCTTTTACCAGGGACCGGTGGTTCGAAAGGTGGATGAAATTATCCGCTGGATAAAACTACTTATATTAAATTTATAATTGTTAAGAGGCATTTTAACTTCAAAATTGTGAAGTTCAGTCTTGGGCATGCCATTTTTTAACGTTTATCCAACTTTCGCACAACCAGCCCCAGGACTGTACAGGATGTGTCAAAGTTTGTCTCCACTAAACTTACCGCTGCACAACTAGGCAGATAATTAAACACAGTTACGATGACTGGAATCTCTTCTCCTCGGATGACGGAGTATGGTAGCGTCATTGAAACAAAGAACGGTTGAATAGCTCTGAGTGTTGAAGTTTCTGAAACTCCGATACCTGTCTTCGACGAAATAGCGAAAGCATTTGCCACCCAACTTGTAATTGTACCTGGCACAGTTACTTCAACTGTCTTGTTGCCTGATTCACTAAAGAGGATGAAATTAAATTGCAAAATTATTTTTTAGGCTGAAATAGGTTGGATTTAAATCTATGTAACCAGATTCATTATGAAAGCACCAGCTTCCAATTAGAACAATTATATGTAAAAGCGTCAACTCCACATTACAACAATTATGAAGGGATGAGCTCCGCATTGGATCAATTATGAAAGGAATAGGTCCACTTTATTCAAAATCATTATAAGATTGGAAGTACAAGACTTTGTTTAAAAATCTTACTCGAGTTTTTCATCCGACCATAACCATGTCTCTGGGAACTCTTTGCGAATTTTGAACGGCTTTTGTTTTGCCAGTATTTCTCTTTCACGATATTCTTCCTCGCATTTAATGTACAAGCAAAAAACACAGTAAGTGCTTCTTCTTAGTAGTATCTCTACAAATTTCACTATGGCACAAGAGTAGCCGAGATATAAACTGGGGCCGGTTGTACGAAAGCTGGATAATGCTATCCATGCACCGATTAATTTCAGTTGCTCTAAATTTGCGCATTGTTTGATATAACCTGGATTACACCTAAAATCAGTTTCAACAGTCGGAAAAAGTTCACATGGTGGGCAAATAACTTAAAACCAAAAACCAAACAAATTTTCCACCAGCATTCTGTAAAATATACAAAATTTAACATGTTACTACCCTAGACTTTCTCTGGACTGCGTTGTTGCCATTGTTGGGCTATAGATTTGTAAAAATGAGAAGATTTGAGAGGAAAACGAGACCAGCCGCCTAAAATGAGTAAAATCGAACCGTGCTTGTGCTATAGCGTTTGCTTCCGGAAGAAATCTAATTTCAAAAAACGTTACAGAAGGTTTTCAATAGTAACATACAGTATATCTTTGCATATTTTACTTAATGCTTTGGGATTTCGTATGTTTTTCCGAACTTTTCTTGCTATAAACGCAATATTTTGGTCGATAAATTAAACTAACAAATCAGCTAAAAACACAAAATATTGGAAACCTATACGGAGACATGAGAACAGACAAGACAGAACTGGTTCGTGCCAGCACACTATCATATAGTTCCGCTGTTCTGGTCTTGACAATAATTTTTAAAAATAATATAAAAATTTTCCAAAGTTAATATGTTACCGCTTTCTGGAGCTTCCGTAACGACTTCTGGAGCTTCCGTAGAGGGTCCCATACGATAATCCGGTTTTGGACATGGTCTTGTAACAATACGAAGATTCGAGAGGAAAACGAGACCAGTTACCTAAAACAAGCGACAATTTAACCGTGTGCTATAGTGGTTTCCTCCAAAAGAAATAATTATATTGCAAAAGGTCTTCCAGCAGAAAACGTTGCAAAAGGTTTTCAACGGCAACATATATCTTTTGTATATTTGCCCGAATGCTGTTGTAATTTCGTAAGTTCTCTTGAACTTTTCTTTGCTATAATGGTAACGTCGACTATACAGTGGTTCTGGTCTTGGGCAAGGTACTTTATGGATTTTTAAGTTGGAAGTAAATCTTACACCCACATTCCATAAATATATAAAATTTAATATATATTGCCATTGCTTAATTCCATCGCGCATACGCTCAAGGCAACGACGGCAAAAGACCGCCTGCCAAGTTTGGCTATGTATTTTAGAAATCGCCCGCTTTTCAGCCCTAGAACAATTACCCAATCCACAAGCATGTTTAAAATATTCTAATAACAAAACTGTGTTCTAATAACAGAACCGTGTTAATAACGGGGATATATTATTTTTCGCCTGTAAATTTATTTATGAATCGAAGTTTGGTTCTTCGAAGTTGCAATATACAGTATAATTGATTAATGACAAACACCAAAGACTTTATCATCAAGACAGTATCATCAAACACTTCATTAATTTAGAGAGCATACGTGTTTTTGGCACCTTATTTATGTCAAACTGCGCTCTCCAATCCGCGCTCGCATAAATATATTGAGGTAGAGACTTGGGGACTTCTGAAGCATTTTTGTCCAAAAATTTTACTGCTGAGAAACCCATCGAAAGCATTTCCGCTCTTTGATTATAGACTTTAAAACAGCGAAAAGATAAAATAAAGAGAACACTACTACGCTCAGCTTTTATATTCATGTTTGCCAATATTTTCCTATTTTCTCGCACGTCTTACTTTACGTCACGCATATCACGTAAAGTCACTAGTAAATAGAACGGTATCATAACTATTAGGTACCACGGCTAAAACATGCTTTGCAAGGAGTAAATCTTTGTCCCACGCCAGTGGACGGGGTTTCTAAAATACATAGCCAAACCCGTCAGGCGGTCTTTCGCCGTCGTCGCCTTGCCCGATTTTAGGGACCGCCTGCAATGCAGACTTTGAGCGTTTTCCTAAGTGAGGAACAGTTGAACTTCTATTTTTCATTAGAGATATATGTGTATTAGAGAGATGTCTGTATTGTAGAGACGTCAGCATTAGAGAAATGCTTGCATTGGAGAGATATCTGTATTAGAGGGATCCCTGTTTAAAAGAGAGTTGTCTTTATTTAGAGAGATGTCTGTGCTGCAGAAGTCTGTAACTGAGAGATGTATGTATTAGAAAAATTTCTGTATTAAAGAGATGCCTGTTTTATAGAGATATTTCCCTTCGAGAAGTCTGTATTAGCGAGGTTTCTGAAATGTGTTTTGGGTGATGTCTTTTAGAAGGTAAATCTATAAGATTAGAACTAACATACATCAAAGGCCACCGAGGCGTCGTCGTATTCTCTTCTCCACGAGTATCCCGAATGGCTACACTTTGGGTTAGAAGTCCATGTTGCCCTTCGATGCTCCCAAAGGTATGGACGGATCTAAAACACAGTAAAAATGTTATAAATTATATTCATATACAAAGAAGTGAGGTATTTAAAGAAGTGAGATATTTATTTTAAACTACCGTATCTTGCTGCCAAGTTCTCAATAGTTTCAATAGTGCCGTAGAATAATATCATCAGTCCTAATCTTACGTTGTATTACAATGAGGAGTAATGAGGAATAATGGGAAGTCTTCTTACCTTACCCTTTGTAAACTCGTTCCCAGATTTCAAAATGTGAATGCTCTTGTCCACGGCCACAAACGCCACGCGTGATCCGGGCGAAGCTTTCAATATCAGCTTCGTTTTTTCTCCCGGCTTCAGTTCCTTCTCCACAAAGCTCACCGACACCTTCAAAAGTGAGGAATTGACTTCAAATTTTATGGCGAATAATTAAAGATGATACGTTGAACTTATACGTAAGTCTCTCCTTTGTTCTGTCTCAGTTGACTGAGCCTACATGGTTAGATCATGTAGAAGCAGTTCTTGTTCTTGAATATGAGCTACCTTTAAGTGATCTGATATGTTGTACAGAACTCATGAGACTAGAGTTAAGTCTCTCCTGTTTTATCTCTCAGTTGACTACATGGTTAGATCATGCAGAGGTAGTACATGTTCTTTAATGTCAACGTCTTTAAGTGATCTGATGTTGTACTGACAAAACATTCCGATTCGGTCAGTATCTACCAGGAATTCTTATTAATCGCTTCTTACCTGGTTTTCTAGTCTATCTTCTACATCAAACTCCACACTATCAGCAACAACTTCCTTGTCTTTTCTCACGTAATACACCATTACCTGACACGAAGGCACCATTTCCATTGTCACTGGGAATTCGATATCAAATTTCTTAACGAGTGGTATTGTATTCAATTTTTTAATTGGGTCATGCGTGGGTGTCACAACGGATGGAAATGTACCGTTGTTGTCCGCGATATTGGTTGCCGCTCTGGTTGTCTTAGCTGTGGTAGTTGGTTTCTCGACAGGGATGAAATCATGATGCTTTGTATGTTTTCCAGTTTTCACAAATTTGCCCTTACAGATTACCTAACAGGTTATAACCAAAAGTCGAAATTTAATTTGACTGCTTTACATATGGTGGGATCGTGATGTGATACAGAAGTCATGTGAGTAGAGTTAAAGCTCTCCTGTGTTCTCTCTCATTTGAAGAAGTTAATTAAAATGATCTGATGTTTTGCAGAACTCATGTAAGTAGAGTTAAGAAAAGAACACAGGAGACACCTTTTAATTTACGTTTTTTCTGACCTCAGTAAACTCATAACCAGAAATTCAGAACATCAATTACCATAAAAGTTCATAATGCCAGGATTTCGCAATCAAAGAAGGCCGCCTTGTTATAATAGAATTATATAAGGCACGAGACCAAATTTGAAATTAAAGCAAATTCTTACATATTCCAGTTGCGGAGATCGATTCAAGACGGCCAGAGTACTATTTTAACAATTTTTTTTTCTAATTTTTATCTTACCTTTATAAACAGGTTTCCAGTAATGTCATCTCAGCAACGCCGCGTTAGCTCTTTGAAATATAATGGTTAGCAAGTTGCTGAAATGACATATTGCTGGGGAACATGTTAAAGGTAAGATAACAAGGCAGCCATCTTTGATTGCAAAATCCTGGCATCATGAACTTTTATGGTAATTAATGTCCGGAATTTCTTGTTATGTAGAACCGCTACTTACAGTGTAATGAAAATCGACTTTATTGCCAGTGTCGTTACGAGCTGTGTATCGTACTGTCAGAGAAGCCTCGCTGCCAATCTATAAAATACGAAAATCGTTTGGGTAAATCTCATTTTTACAAATAAATGAAAATATCTACTACATGATAATTTTGCTGATGAACGTTTTACCATAGCTGGAGTGTTCTTCTGAAGTATCGTGAGGTAACTGAAGCTTGGAGAATACCAGGGTTTGGCGAAAAACGACGCTCTTGTAAAACTGTAGTAGTAATTGTTTCCAACTTTCACTGGATAAGGATTTTGGCCCAGAAGTTGTGCCTAGGAAAACATACACAGGTCATTGATAAGTAGCTAACCGGTTGTTTACCAGTGGTTGCGCCAAATGCCCCCCTAACCCAATGGCCCATGATTACTGACGGTACTAATGGCTATACAAGCCTGATCGAAGCGACAAAGAGAATATATTTTGCATAAACAAAAGATAATTCAGCGTAATCATCCGTATTTATACATATTAACTGGAATTTTGTCAAAAGGACTTGTTCCTACCTCGAAAACCAAATTTCGGGCATTGTAAGTTTCGTGATTGATGGAATCTGTGATCAAGCCATTTTTCACGACAAACGTTTTGTTATAAAATTGAGCTCCTGTGTTCCGGCCGCGAGCAATTGTGACACGAACTTTGACCCCCGTTGCCGGCGAGTTATCAGGATGTGTAACTTTAAGCTGTTTAAAAAAATATCGAAACTTCTAAAAACTGTGCTCAGCAGAGAGCGTCAGATTAATAAGGTCGTTACAATTTAGATACAGTTGACAGTTGACACCTGCTCTGCTCAAATAAAGATAGCTACAAAGTCAGCTGTGTTCATTTATCACCTATCTTTTTCAATCAAACGACACAGACCATAAACGGTTTAGTTTGACGATTATAGCTGTAAATACGAATTCTCGAATTTTACGTACCCCATATGAGAATGGTAAACCTGGTTTAAATTTTCTTGAAGTTCCATGAAATGACAGTTGAATTGAGCGTTTCCTAAAGTTATATGTTACAGCTTTCTTTTTTAATGTGACCCCTGTTAAGGTTTCAGTAACTTGACCATCGACAACAAAATCCGCTCCGTGAATATAAGTTATTTCCCCGATATTTAAAGTCTCTCGTGACACTGTAATATCTGTGCAACCATCAATCTGAAAATATTGAAATATTGTCAAAAATATGTCCTGTGATTTCATTGTTTTGAAAATCTCGCAGATTTTTCACGTAATCCAGAGATCAGAATGTTCCATTGTCTTTTTATTGTCTCCAAAATCTCGTTCCATTGGCTTGGAGAAGTCATCCAGTCATGATCCACAGATCTCAATTATTTTGATTCAAAAGATCGATGTTGCAAAAAGTAAGGAGAAAAAAAATAATAAATCGAAGAAAACAAAAAACACATACCTCCTTTGTAACGTTTTCGCATCTTATAAAACTAAATCTTCTTTCATTCTTCCGCCAATAATCAAAAGGTGAGTGCTTCAAACACAGCAAAGCATTTAACATTCCTTTTACGTTTTTCCCGTAAGTATACCTATAAAATACACATAATTCATCACGAAAATGGAATCTGGCAGACTCCAGGCGACTCCAGACTGAGTGCTATGGATGAGACAATTACTTAATGATTTCCGTATTTGGCTAGCCTGACCCGGTCACGCAGGGATTTTGGAACATTTCCAAGTGATTGGATCAGGCCATTCAAACACAGGAAACCATTAAGTGATGGTTTTATAAAATAGCAACAACAGGTTAGTGTTCCAGGTTTGATTTCAAACAGCGAGTTAACTTTCCGTTTTTGAATGGCCTGATTCAAACAAGGGCTTCGACCAATCAGAACACGCGTTAAAAAGTTTTTTTTAGCATCAAATGTGGTATAACAACTGCTTCAAATAGACAAAACCCTTCTCGACGTTTCGACCTGAGGGCCTTCGTCAGGAGAGTTAGTATGAAAATAAATAAGGGAGAATACATGTTTTGTATGGGGGCAGAACATGTGATAAAAATGGGCTAATAGAAAACCAAAAATGAAAACAAATTGGAATACATTACATTGCCAAAGAGACGCTTGATTGTGGGCTAAAAATAGCCCGCATTGAGGGAAGCCTGATCAACAACGAAAACGTATTACAACCAGCTTTGATGTAAACAAAGAAATGGGAGTCATATTAATCTGGGTGAAGTAGCTTAAATGAAAGAGAGTCTTTCATTTATGCCAGAGGAATTGAGACTGCCAAGACTGTGGATGAGTCGCATTTCTGATCGCTTACGGCTATCGTTAGTACCGGAAATGGGACAGAGGGCTCTAATTTTTATGTCCGTAACACAATGATTACCAGAAGTAAAGTGTCTGGCAACAGGCTTGGTGTTATCGTGGTTGTTAACCGACCTACGGTGTTCATCAAACCTTGCCCCTAGAGATCTTCCAGTTTCGCCGATACATAGTAAACCACATTTGTTGCATGAGATGCAATAAATGAGGTTGGAGGAGAGGCATGTGAAATGGTGCCTGATGATCTCTCAGGCGTCTCTTTGGAAATGTAATGTATTCCAATTTGTTTTGATTTTCTGTTTCTACTGGCCCATTTTTATCACGTGTTTTGCCCCCATCACCTCTGGTAATCATTGTGTCACGGACATAAAAATTAGAGCCCTTTCCCCATTTCCGGTACTAACGATAGCCGTAAACGACAAGAAATGCGACTCATCCACAGTCTTGGCAGTCTCCATTCCTCTGGCATAAATGAAAGACTCTTTTTCATTTAAGCAACTTCACCCATAGTAATACGACTCCCATTTCTTTGTTTACATCAAAGCTGGTTGTAATGCGTTTTTCGTTGTTGAAATTTTGTCTTAAAAACAGGATGCCTTAGGCAGCTGCAAAGTTCTCATGTCAATCAACTGTGTTTTTTATAATGCGCGGTCGAGCATTTTAAGGATTACGTCAGAGAAAGCTTAATTCGATTAAAATAGTTGAATAAATAGTTACGTTATAAAATAAGGTTCACAGAAACAATGTTTGATAATTTTAATGCTTGTTGATGATAAATATTTTAAGTTGTGAACATTTGAAAGTATTGATCGATAGAGTCAAAGACCAACTCGACTAGTGCGTCAACGCCTTAATACACAAACAAGATATGAGAGCTGGAACGAGCTTCAAACGCCAACCCACATTTCTAACTAACAACGCTGATTGGTTGGATAAGGATCAGCCCACTCTGGTTAATGACGTGTGCAGATGTCCCTCAACCTTCACTACAAAAGGGCGTGTGCAAAATACGAACCTTCAGTGGACTAGCGGAGTAAAAAGCATATGAAACGTTAGAGAAGCTCAACCTTCACAGAACCAACGACCAAAGACAAGAACAGAAAACAACGAGGTTCCGAAAGGACGAATATTTGAAGAGAAGAGAAGAACGAAGCCAGAAACTAACATTAATGAACATTAGTTAACCTATTGTAAAAGATCTCCTACCTTGCGCATATAAAATAAAAACTTATAACAATTTTCATACAAACTCTCCTGACGAAGGCCCTCGGGTCGAAACGTCGAGAAGTGTTTTGTCTATTTTAGGCAATTGTTTTACCACATTTGATGCTAAGTTGTGTGAAGACGCTGCCGCGCTGCTCCCTGGTTATTGATGTTATTTTATAATAACAATTTTTATAATAAAACTACTTACTTAGCGCAAATTGTAGTTGTAAATTCTTTCTGGTCTAAAGCCATATATGGTGGAAGTTTGATACTTATTTCGTATTTTGGTAAAACTAAAACGAGAATGGGATATAAATACTCTTAGACTAGTCTAGAAATTGATTATGATCAACTTCAATAACGAAAGAACGCAATTCTTTCACCTGACATCACATTTGTATTTGTACTGATGTACTGCTGGGGCCGGTTGTATCAAAACCGGATATCGCTATCCACCGGATAGTGATTTTTTCAACCGTTCTAAAAATGCTCGAGAAGCGATAAAATTTCAGCTTGGAAGCGACAATTATTAAAGAGGATCTTCGATTTAGGAATACTAAGATTTAATCAAAGTTGTAGCAAATAACGGGCGATTTTGAAGCGATTGAAAAAAACACTATCCGGTGGATAGCGCCATCCGGCTTTCATACAACCGGCCCCAGGTGGATTAAATGGTTATTGTTAATGTGTTAATTATTATATGGCGAGAAAATTTAATTGATTTTGAAGTTAATAAGATGTCTCCAGACAGTTTAGGTAAACTAAATAATTCAATATTTTGTTTTTGTTTTTATCAAATGCGTACCAGGCTATTAATACGAATTCATGCATTTCTTGTTTGTTTCAAGTGCAAAAATACATGCCTTATGCCATATTATAAACTTTTTATCAACCTCGCTTACTCGGTCTTTACCGAGAACTATCGGACCTCGATCTTTTTGTACAAACCTCGATCTTCGAGCTCGGTCTGTACCAAAAGACCTCCGTCCGATATTTCTCGGTAAAGACCACGCGCTCGGTTAACAAGAAGTTATTAATACTTTCAATTATAATGCTAAAACACTTATTATAAACTGTATTTTGAGGTAAAATACTTAAGACAAGTCCTTAATCTATAGTGGTATAAAGCTGCCAAGAACAGCTGTGATGGGGTCTGAAGTTTTATACCACTAAAAAGGAGGACTCTTTCCTATTGATCAGCGGTATAGAATCCTTCCTTATGCATGGATTAAGGTGAAATACTTAGGCTTTGGGCTCGAGATAATCCTCTCCTTACTCCACTAACCATATTTAGAAACTTCAAATCTTTGTGTTGTTCTTTTTTTCTAAAAAACCAATAAACAGTTCGCTTGTAAAAGGAAGTATTTCTAGGCCTATTTAATTTCCAACTTTACATGAATCATTGGGTTTTGAGATATTATTTTGATAGAGTTTAAATTTCATTTTATTGAAAAAGCTACACGTTTTTTAAGCTCAATGGAGCAAAGACATCATTTACTTACACCAACAATCACTGTGATGTCATATTGTCCCAAAACAGGCTCCTTGGATAACTGTAGTTCAAGGTTTTCAAAACCGTCCTGAAGTTCGACATTATCCCACTGGTTAATCCTCGAAGCTGAGACGCTCTATATCAAAGTATATGGTGTTATATCCACTGCACAGATTTGTCTCCTAGTGTCTATAATGGTTTAAATAAGCCAGGTTCATTTAACTGCACCATACAATTTAACTTCCTTATGGTTGCCTTTTGGCAGTTGTTAAAATGAGGTGCTAAACTAAAGTGGGAAAACCTGAACAACCCTTTCGTTTGCTCCCAAATTATGCTAGAATTAAATTCAGAATGTTTTAACATCTCAGCTGAAGCAATTATCGGAAATTTTTAGCGCAGAAACAAGGGTGATTTTGCTTCTTATAGTTGTCTACGACTCTCGATTATCACGGTTAAAAGTAAATTTTTAAGTTCCTTACCACACGAACGCTGTCGATCTGAAAGACAAAAAAAGAAATTAAAACACAGAGAACACGGATTTTATACAAAAAGATTGCTAAAAAAGTCGAACGCTCGTTGACATACATGTATACTGGCATACAGTATAAGATTGCAATCCTAAACTTAATATTATGTAGTCGAGTCGATCGTTTACCTTTCCTTCTTTTGGTTTTAATTTTCTGTCAAGTACGATGATTCTCATGCGAACTTGAAAAAATAGAACATTAATTCTCATTTAAATATCTCAAAGTCAATTCACGCCTCGTTTGATCTCGACTATGCGAGATCATGAAAACATCCCCTTAAGGCCTTATAGTTTGTTTATAACATGGTTGGTTTATGGATAAATAGAGATTACTTCACGGTTGTCGAGTGCGTACGATTTTTATGCACGATAAAAATCCTACGAATGTGTCAACCGTAAAGTAAATTTGTTTATTAAATGTGTATAGTCTATAAAGTTCAATTTAACAACGACACGCTTTTAATATACTATATACAACTTAAAACACCACGACAACGAGCAACAGAAATCGAAATTTTGCGTATCAAAACATATGTATTACCGTTCAGTTTCTTTGTAATTTTGTCCAATAGAAGTTAGTTATTCTTTCCGAAAGATTTCATAATGTGCTGAATGTGATAATGTCTTGAATTTGAGAATTATGTTTTAAATCTCACTCCTATATTTCGACGCCATCTTGAAAAAAATGTTAACAAATTGCCGCCAAAATGACATACGACAATTTTTCACGTGTGAAAAATATCGTACGTCCAATCAAAAGCCGTGTATGGCGTTTTTTCACTTACACAGTGAAATACACACAATAATACAAAATATCGATTTCATTGTTTCTTAAGCTTTATTCTACTGTTCGTCGACTACTTGAACTGAACTGAACAGAAATGGAATGTCCTTGTCGTGGACAAGATCATATATTGCAAGGCCTTATATACTTACACAAAAACATTTAAAAATACGTTTTAAAGTCACCTAAACATCTCTTACCTTTTTGTCCTGGATTATAGATTGGCTTATCAGTTTGTATGTAAACAATATGGTCGTATCTCCTCCCTGAAACAAACACGTCAACTTCATCCGAATTTTTACCACAAACATTTGCTTGAAGTTTTAGATTTGTTCCATAGTATGTGCGACGACCTGTTACAACGTTTCCTGGAATCTAAATATGAAAGAGAAACCTTTACTTCTGTCCACTTTCTTCCTTTGTATATAAACCTCTTTATTGACGTAGTCGGAACGCATGGTGTGAAAACTGAGCGTTAAAGAATTTTCCAAACGATTTTTTCTAGCTCCTAACAGGTCCCAGCTATAGATTCCTATGGATGCGTGTTTTCATAAAGTAAAATATATACATTACATAAATTGGTAGATTTCCCCGTTCTCCTGGCTCAAAGGTGCCATTCGCTGAGGTGACAAGCCGAGAATTATATCTGGATTTAAGTGTAACATTCACTGCGCAAGGTTTTGTTCCAAAAATTTGAACGTTGATTGTTTCATTCTGGTCAATATAATAATGATAAGGCGTGGTGATGAGGTACTGGGTATTCTCAAGGTCAATTGCGCTATATTTTGAGAGGAAAATATTTACTAGAGTATTAGGCAATGCATTTCAGAAATCCTATCAGTTCTAAACTTTTCTTTCTAAAGGTCGAGTAAGGATCATCTCTTACTGATCCATGCAGTGTCACTACAGGAGGAGACCTAAACTAAACTTTATTTAAACTCGATAGCTCTAATGCTCTATCATTTCTAAACTGTTCTGCTTAGAGTCCAGTATGGATCATCTCTTGATCCAGAGTTAGTACATGAGGTTAGCCTAATCTTAACTGGATAACTCTTGATTAAAAAGAGGCAAAGTAATCGAGAAACCCAATCAACAAACAATAATTATATTTAAAGCGCAAGGTCAGATAAGGGCGCGTGATTGTTGATATCATTAAAACAGGACTTCTTAATTGATACTTTTAGTGCTTTCGTGTAAATTTCTTTGAGAAATTGAAGCCAATCATTGTATTTTTATAGATGATTGTATGACCTTGTGGAAAATGTTTGAATACTCTTCAACTATGCAAGATGATAGCTGCATGTGATAACATGATATTGGGAAATCGTTTATCTAAAAAATTTCACAAAGGATTTAATTCATTAATCCGCCAAATAAACAATAAGAGATTTTCTATATTGTGTTCAAGAAGTCTCTAGAAATTGTAGAGCAGTTTCTAGGATGTTATACATGCAAATATTGCGTGCGCTGAATCACATTCAGACACCATTGACGAGCAAATTAAGATCAACGTAACAGTAGAATCTGTTCTTAACACATTTAACACAACCAGAGCCTGAAAATCCTTAAAATGGCGACGAGGCGACGAAAATCCTGACGAGGCGCTTAAAACATCGCGTTAAATTGTATTTGGCTAAGACGTGAAAGGATGAGTATTATAGGTTACACAGTTGAAAGTTCAATTAGGTTGTTTCTCTTGTGTTGCACGAAACACCAACCACTGTCCTTTTTTGAAGCGCGCAATATGTTCGCGCACTAGCAAACGGACGTTCAATTAAATGGACTATATTGCTCAGAAAATCTCACACAAACAATTTGAATACGAGATGATAATGTGTATTTATCTAAGTCTATACTTCGGTATTTAATATATGAATATACCTCAGATAGTAACAAGCTTCATACAAACCTGGTTACAGCCGAAATCAGCAAAATAAGCGCGAAACACCTGGCCATATTGACACGGAATTCTAATTGGAAACAGACACTGCAGATAATGCAACAGAGAAAAAATTACACATCGAATATAATACTTTCTTTCAACCGGAATTACGTGCTGAAGCAATATGAGCGCGCCAGTGTGACGTCATCGGAGCATAATCAAGCTTTCAACACGCCATCATACCTGAGAGAAATGCAATGTTTACCTGGAAATTTATCTGGAAAGATTTCCGGATCAATTTGGCAGATATCTAATATAATAACTTCGCGAAAAGACCTTGTTTTCAATCCACTGCTACACTGTAACTGTGATCTGTGAAACCCTTCCTCTTTGACATGCGTCATGCTCCTTAGGTAAAAAAAAATTGGGAAACAGTAGACCCATATATTTGCAAGAGAAAACTGGGTCCTTTAAAGTGTTCAACAGCAATACACAAGTCCGTGAAGAAAGTTGAGAATTTATTAATTCGAGTGGTGAACTGCTTCGTTTTACTCTTGTTTAAAATCTGGAATATATGTATTCACATGAATCGTTGCCAAATTCAATTACTTCCCAGATTAAATGCAGATCCTGACAAGCGCAATGAAATCAAAAGGTACGGGTATAGCTGTCTCCGAACAGAACCCAGAGGAAATTGTGGGAGCAAGAAAACGTCTATATACGCATATCGAGATGAAGAAGGCAAGAGACGCAGGCACATAAATAATATATTTATGGACAATTATACAAGGAATCCACAAGGAATCCAAAACGACATGGCTAGACTAAGCCAATTAAGATTTAATCTTTTTCAATCGAGTAAAAATGTAGCATTTTCTGGCAATAATTTAGAACGTGATACCACTTTTAACATAAGTAATATATGCTGCGACTATTTTCTACCGAAAGATTTTAAGACGAAAATTAAAAGAGGAAAAATGCATGGAAAAGAATTTTTTGCGACAATAAGAAGTATAGCACATAAATTCGATGCTTTAGATATACCTTAAAAGGACTATACTAGGATAATCGGACTACCTGAGACTTGGCTGAATGACAATTATATCATGCATGGATTGTTTTACTAGTAATCATGAATATTTTGGCTCAAACAAGCCAAATAAAAAAATAGGTATGTTAACCGTACATGTATCTGCTCACAACAATCTAGTTTGGACAGCAAATGGACCATATGGATTAGGCCATGTTTTTTGATTTCCCGTCTACTGCATGGTGAATGGGGCTTGATGATTACCTACACTATTTCTTACCGCTGTTCAAGCAATAGGAAATATGCTTAGAAATATGTAGTAATGTCAGTCATTAGAGTGATATAGAGTGCTCTGTTTTGAGAGCTTGGAGGTCTTACTGGCTTGTTTGCGTTACCTATATATTCCATTGCATATGCTCTTCGCTTTTGCTTAGCATCAGGGTTCTGTGTTTCATTATCTTGTTTTTCCTTCATGTATTTTTTCATATATTCTGCTCTTCTTTGCTTATAGGCTGAGAACCATGAGTCTTCAGTGTTATTTTCAATTATCCTCTCAGAATTAGCCTTCATATAAGCAATGCCAAATACTCGAACTTGTAGATGGTGCTCAGGGTCTGAGACACGGCTCGAAAAAAGCAATCGCCATCACCACCAACATCAAATGGTCTTAAATGAAAGCGTTGTAGCGTTTGCTAGTGGGACTGTTGTCTTGAACAGGATCAGGATTTCTGTGAATATCCCCTGACAACATTAGTTTTTTTGAGATATGTGATATTGGGTCATATTACCTTCTATCTTTTGACTATATAAAACATTGCAAAATGATTTTTTACTACATAAATGTAATTCTACTAAGTTGACAAAATGCTTTAAATATCCGAATGAATTGATAGAAATATGTCGCATTGGCACAAATTGAAAAGAACATTGCTCGATATTACTAGCTATCTTATTTAAAATGGATGACCTAGGGGCATTTCTTACAAAATGTTGAAAATATTTTAAGCCGATTTTTCACTAGCGATACTTTTTGCGCGCGAATCGACATTTTACTTTTGTTCCAGAGCTCTCAAGTGCACCCATCTGGAACAAACTGCTCAAAATACAAAAGAATAAAGTCGCTTCGCGCGAAAAATATCCGGCGCTACAGGAAAACCGGCTTTACAGTAAAGTGGATCTACTTTTTCTCTTTCTCACAGCTCATATAATTCTCTTTAAAGGCAATTCTTTCTTTGTCAATTTCCGTACAGTCGGTCCGTGGCGACAACAAAAGCTACGCGTATAGCAATCTGAATTTATGCACTTAACGCAGCTGCTATCTATATAATATAAATGTGTAATGTTTTGCTGGTGAATTTCTTTAGATTTCGTTAATCATCCCGGAAGAGACTATTTAGATCTTCGAATAGATTGTTTTGATCTCCGAAGAGATTGTTTGACTATTTACCTCATGAGGATAAGTTTCCATGTTCAGAAAAACTTTGTTAAAAAAACACAGAACAAGATTTTTGAAGCCAAAATTTCAATAAAGAGTCCAAATTCACCCAAAGTAAGCAAAATAAGCTCCAAATTCACCGAAAAAAGACAAAAGACATGTTTATCGGATCAACTTTTAACATTAAGAATAAACTGATAGCTCAGAACGTTAACCCAATTTTAATCAATAACACACCAGCTCTCAGAACGGAAAACTATACATGCTTGGGTGTTGACGAACGGCTTAATTGAGGAAACATTTTATAGATCTGAAACAAATTATAGATCTGTGCGAGAATTGGGGCTGGTATTGGAGTTATGGGGTTGAAGCCTTTTGTGCCTCAGGAAACACTCATCGACAAGCTGATATAGCTATAATCATCTAGAGCATTATATTTTAATGCTCTGGTGCAACCGTATTTTGATTACTGTAGCCCCCTTTGGGAGTCTCTAGACGTGAGACGTAATAATATTAAATCAATTTACATGTATAAAATAATTAATGATCATACAGCTCCAAATTTAAAACATTTATTTCGACGATGCAATGAGGCGATCCCCCCTATGATCTTTAAAATCGTGAATCGGATTTAATATTACCAAAACCTAAAAAAGAATTTCTGAAAAGAACTTTCAAATGCAATGGAGCTTTCCATTGAAATAATGTATCTTTTGAAGCAAAAACTGCGGATTCTATTCAATCATTTAAACGGATAATAAAATCTATTTTGAGCTAGGTGAAGCTGACTTGTCCTCATTCTCATATCGTTCTTTCTCTATTGCCTATTTGTTGTATAATCTGTTTATTATCCCTGTACAGTATGTTATATATAATTTATTGTTGATACCAATAATGTATAATGATAATGTATCGCAGATACAAAAAGGCGGTGATGTATGTCGGTTTATATGTTTCAAAACAATTAGAGTCGGATTGGTTTTGACAGAAACGTAAACGATGCAGTCGAAATGCGATTAATTGAATAAGTGTGGCAAAAATATCATTATTGTTGTAATATAATTTATAGACCACCAAATTGCAATTGCGAATTATTTAAAAGATCGATGAAATAAATTTTGGAAAATATAGATAGGGAAAATAAATTATATTACTTGATGGGAGATTTTAACATTGATCTATTCAAATTGGAATCTTGTGATTCAGTTTACCAACCATTCTATTGAACAACTTTTCACATCATCCTTTTTCCCGTTAATCACGAAAATTCTTGATGAAAGTTGATGAAGAACTTGATGAAAGTGTCAACGGTATTATTTTTAGCGATATTTCAGTTTATTTGCATGCAATGTGCATAATTATGTTTGTACAAATATATTTAGTAAAAATACCATTAAACGTGATAAAAATGTAACATACCAAAGAACATTTATAAATAACACGAACATGCAAACTTGCAATTGAAACCTTACCACAGCAGACAGCACCTTATACACATACTGGATGAAACAAATAACCCAGTATACATAGTAGGTTCCTGGCAATATATGTAATAAATTAGGCGAACGTAATAAAAAAGATTTACTCGGTTAATTTACGCTGCTTTTTTGTGCACACGATTCATCCTTGCTGATAGGCAAATATATGATCAGTTTTAGAACCATGCACTTGAATTGAAAAAAATTGTTTATGCTGTACACATGCTTGGCAAGATTCAGCCGTCCTTATATTACTTTAATTTGTCATTGCTTACTGCATCATGTTCATAATTATATCTTAGTCGCTCTCTCTTGAACTCTCCTTCTGGCCAAGAATTATTCCTTTCTTTGCTCCCCTTGCATGTGAGAGTTTAGCTATGCAGGGGTGCTCTGTATATTTCTTCGTAGTTCAAATATATACACGGTTGTTGTCGCGGCTTACAAGAGCAATTCAATATTAAATAAAAAATATAATGACTGCAAAACTTGCCATTCCCAGTATTCAAAAGCACAGGTGACCACAAGCGCAACATGGAGATTTTTGAAGAAGATGTTAAGAGATTACTGTTCGCTGAGTAATTACTACGACCCCGCAAAGTCAACTGAAGGAAAAAGATGAAATAAGACCTACAAAGGAATAGCTTGTCTTTGAGCCTCTTCAGCGAGAGCTGTATATATTTTACAAATACAGTCTATAGGTCTAAGCTAGCTATATATGGTATATAGGACGACCAAAGCGGTTTATTCGCTTCCTGCAACATCATGGTGAATCGATAAGTTCATGGGAGTCGCGTTCGAAATCAAAGTTCGAGCTCAGTGTCGAGAGTATTGAAGATGGAATCATGCGGGACCAGTTTATATCGGGTTTAACATCAGAATAACTCAGTGTTAAACTTATTGGCAAAGGTCATATTATAGACCACAATTGACATAAGGAAGGTGAACGTGCCAAAGTTACTTTGCAAGAAGTTGTTGAAGTTGCAAAAACGTTCGACACAAATACAAAGGACGCGATATAACTCAGCACTAGAATGATTGAATTTTAATTTCTAATAGAAGGCGGAAGTGTTACACCGGACGTATACAAATGATCAACAAAACATAAGTTTTGGATTATTATAGGTTACAAGTAGCCTCTTACAGACGAGCAAGTTTTCTATGACAAGTTTTTATGAATTATGTGACAAGTTTTAATTCTACGTCTGTACGCTCAAGTGTCATAGAAAATTTGCTCATCTGTAAGAGGCTTAAGTAATGGTTTTGTGTCCATGCCTTTCTTAGTTATCTGTCATTTTTATCCTGTTTCTTCTTGTGAAGGGTATTATTAGCAATTTACGTGGGCTGGGTACTAAGGCCACGTGGTTGTATAAATAACGATTCTACAAGTTCTCAACTAGATTCTTAGTTTTGATTTCATATTGAACGGATCTGCGGGGACAGAGTTTTCACGTGCTGTCGAACGGCGACGAGATATAGTCCGACTGTAATAAACGTGATAAAGCAAGGATTTGCGAGTTTTGAGGCGTCGCCCGTCAGGCGGTTTAGTAAACTCTACCGCAAGTTACGTCTGATCCATTACAGTAAAAACTCTCCCGATCGAGTAATGCTTTTCTGCATGGTCTAGAGAGAACAATGATCTGTAAATGAGTCTCTATATATGCATGTGGCGGTCAACATGGCATATGTGCAAAAATCTGAATCCGGGACGAAAGTTCTGAATATGATCACCTGGAAAGAGCGCTGTCGTCGCAGCTTTCAATCCCGAGCCATTAATTAAAGCTAGGGCCTTTCTGAATTGTTTATATATGTTTCATAATTGTTGCTTTTAGAGGTTGGCACTTCAGGGTGAAATTAGCCTACGTTTCATAAATTACAGGAAAGTGAATTTGCAACATCCCAGGTCAAATTACAGATTCACCTGACAAAGTCTAATTTTTCCTATTTTCTGAAAATTTTTGCCATAATATTATGATAAAAAAAAACGATGGCTTCTTTTACCATATATAACTATAATAAAAGTCCTAAGAAATAATATTGCTTTGTTTTAATAATTATGACACATTTAATATCACTTACCCCTCGCCAGAACATGATTGCATTTATATTTTGCCAATTTGATAATCGTTTTTCCCCGTGTTTAGCAAGCATCATCCAAATATGATTCCGATTTAACACAATTCTGGTTAACTAAAGAGATATTCAACCAATTTTCTATGGGTTTTGGAGTGGTGCCATGTAATATTAATTTTTTTCCGCAAATTTGTGCCCATTTACATCACATTTATGTCACCATGGCAATGTCGATCTTGCCGCTTTTCTGCCCGATAAATGCCACTTCAGACAAGGCATAGAGGCTTTCTTTCTATATTTTTTGCTTCCCACCTTCCCCAGCGGGTTCTTTTCCTTTCCATTGTAAATGTTGAAAAATTCCATGTGTGATAATTATAAAATGGATTCTTGAAACTACGAAAATATAACGGAGAAGTATATATCAAAAGCATTTGTCCCACTTGAAAGAAAAAAACTGCCCCTCAATCATTGGGAGTGAAATTTAAGTGCGAAAGATTCGAAATAATTTAAAAATCTCGCGACAAGTCTTTGTGGGCAACATTGCAGAAGCCGGGGTCAGCATTATCACAAACACCCCTTAGTTTCCAAGCTTTAAAAAAACGAAAAAATACAGTTTAAATGCGAAGATTTGTATATTTTGTCATATAACAAACATAAACAGTGGAAAAATATATCAGTAATCGCTTCAGCCTTCAGGCGAGGGGATTTTGCATGCATGTATTTCTATTTATAAATTTAAACATCTTGGGCCGGTTGTTCGAAAGGCGTTTAGCTTAAACGCGGTGGATAAGCCAAAGTAAAACGGTTGATAAGTTCAAAATGGAAAGCAAAACTATTTATTTATTTAACAACTGAGCTAAAATATTTCGATGTAAATAGCTTAATTGTCAATGGAAGTACATATTTAATGCATACGATTCATATTTAGTCATTCACAAGATGCATGAGAGTTTAATAACAACGTAATTGGTCGTGGATATTTAAAGAATATTTTAAAATAAAAATCTATACCAATAGGATTACGATTTTGAGCTGTGGTAGTTTTTTCTGCCTAACCCTGAATCCGCCACCGGTTAAACCTGATATACTCTGGATATTTACTGGTGCTGCGAAGGAAAACGTGAGTATCACGTTTGTAAGTAGGGTCGCAGCAGTGACATGCATATAATTATTGGGACCGTGTGACGTCCAGTTGACCAGTTTCTCAGACATCCAGGGAATAACAGTCAAAATGACTTAATTAATGTGCTCTCATTACAAGACATGTTGACAATTTAGTTAAATATTAATATTATGTGAAAGAGGAGAAAACATGTCGTTAGTATAAAGTATGAGATAAGTTTAAATAATGGCAGCTATAAACATTTTGTGTAGAAACATTATGGACTTGCCGAATACCTATTTTGTTTTCATATGAATTTCATATTATCCATAAAAAGCTATGAGCTTTAGGAACTTTTTCCTAAATCCACGGTTTATGGTATTTTAGACTTGATGTAGCTTAACTTCTTTTTGAGACTCACTATCACTTACATTCTGCATAGGTACAAAATATACGTCGATGATAAAGAGCAATTTTTGACCATAAGCATACCATTTCATAAGAGATATTGACCATATCAATCCAGATATATAAATATAGCTAATAGACATGCAAGTGCAAAAGTCTGTCAGTAAAGTCTAATTAAATCCTTGCAGAAGAATATGCTATTTGAAGTAATCGTGATTAATGATGAAGATTCGAAGAAACTTGACAAGGAATTGCGCAGTAGGGAACTGCACAAACATATCTTCGAACCTATCTAGCGTGTATTTTGAAGTTTTATCATTTTTGTTTGTTTTGAAATTCGGTCGTATACACATTTTATGATGGTATATATTATACTTATTACTGGCAGACTATTGTTTACGTTTTAAATATTAGGAAGTTTGCATTATTTTGTCGCCCTCAGACTTGGAACTTAGAAGTTAGCAATGGACATGTATACAGAACCGCATCGGACCGAAGCGCTTTAATTGATGCTTTGTTTTCTAAACAGTGACAGGTATAATTGTTCTTTACAAAACAAAAGAATACGTAAATGCAGGTAAGATATGTGTCATATCGATCAAAAACAAGCTTGAAACGTTTGATTTGGCATGACTAAGCGATTGTTTCATATGATTGTTTATTGTTTATTATTGATGGTTGAAATGTGTGAAACTAATTGTGTTTAAAGGCAAACAACTACTGAACTAGCCTTTCTCACGATGACGAATATGCCGCCATTTTGGGGGTACAGTTTTTAAGTCAAAATCGTGAGCGGAGGACCTTGTTACGGCGGCTGTGCTTGAGTTTAATTCAATCTTTAATTATTGCATGAGGCCTAATTTAATCTTCAAATGCTTTTATATTGCTATTATATTATATATCCTCATTCTGAGCTAATTCATGATGTTTCAAACGCATACTAAACAAACTTTTGAAATAATTCACGCTTCAATGGGAATATTTTGCGTCGAGACACATTTCATAAGAGAAGTTATTATTGTTCATTTTAGAGTGCAGAGTGATGTCGTGAACGTGATAAAACCTATATACTTCACTTACACATTCTGTATGTCACTTTAATGACCTCGACTCTCAGAAATATTATATTAACTTTTACTTGATATCGTTCTCGTATCTAGTTACATTAAACAAATGGCATGCAATAGATTAGTATTTGAAGGCGATGGATTGGCACCTCCCAGTTTATTGTGTAATATGTATAGGTATTATGTTCGCTTTAGTAATCATAGAGCCCACACAGACCAGATGCGATTGATACGGTAAAGTGACGCGAACGAACGACTACCCCCATTTCCCTCCCTGGCGACGCCACTGCATGAATTAAATTCGCGTGTGTGAAAATTAAATGTGAAATCTATGGCCACCAAAGCAGTCAAAATGCATTATCGTTAAGTAATCTAAAGAAATATTCTGATAGATTAAGATTTATTTGCTTTTAGAAATTAAAAAAAACTTTAAAAATTCGCGTCGCGTTACCGCATCACGTCCGGTCTGTGTGGGTCTTTAGGGGCTGTTCATATCATCCCGGTTAACCGAAGATCCACGGCGAAGCGTGAGATGAATTTTGAGGTACTGAAATACGTCTTTATGAGACCAAACGATGTTGAGATGTGTAGACAACGGATCACCGACTACGTATATACGGTTGAATTGTTTTTTCCACCACTTGCAAATACTGATTATATTACTTATCATTTCAATCATCCTGGATTTTACACGCGCATGCCCCGTGTTTCGTAACTCGTAAGTTTCAAACCTAAATTGTAGGTTTATAGGGCTAGTTGTATTAAAGACTAGTTAACCTTTAACTGTAGTGTTAAGAACAGATTGGTCAATCAGAATCGTGTATTTCTGAGCTACCTAGGATTTAACTATTCAAAATAAAGTTAATGAGTTTTATACAACCGGCTCCAGAATAGTACCTAATACGTCAGTTGTAAATAAATTTTAATTTTTGACGATAAACATGCATTCCATAATACATGTTGACCATAATTATATTAATTCATACATAAACAGCGTAACTGATAATAGGCGAGTACTATATAAAAATAATAATTAAGCAGGATTTAGGCTAGGGATTAATAAACGCTGGTGCCATTTTCACTTTCCTCTGAATCATTCTCATGCATAGGTGCTCATGAAGAAAAATTAAGTAAAATTGAAAATGGATATAAAAATTCTGGAATGCAAAGTAACAATTTTGCGCGTAGAAGATCTAGAGTAAAAGACTAGTTTTTTATATAAGCCTCGACACGATTTTGCAGAGTATTCTATGCATGATGCCGTAAACTTGATATAAACATGACCTCGACTCGACAGATCAGTTTGCCTTATAGTTATACCTGACTTAGACATAAGGATGCTTTCTATTTACATATTTTTACGCGGAGTAAAATAAGAAATGCATGCAGAAAATTTTGACGATATATATGCACTCCATAAGACAGGTTGACGATGTCAATTCAGATATAAACATCATAACAGACGAAGTAAACTCCTTAGTCCCTATCCAGCAGACCATGCTGTTTGAATTATAATTTTAAAATGATAAATATTTGAGGAATTAAACTTCTTGCTATTTTCACATTCTTCCGAAACCTTTCAAACGTATGCTCGACAGGAAAAGCATTAGTTTTTTTGAATATATAAATAAATGCTGTATGATGCTGTAAACTTGATATGAACATGCTAAGACCTATTCTTGATCACTGAGTGCAATCCGTGTGATGAATAACCTCGACTCTGGCAATTCTTTTATATTCACTAAGATCGGATTCTTTCTCCTTTATCCAGGTTTTATGATTTTTACGATAGCTTGCACAACATTTATTCAAAAATGCATGCAAGGCCGGTCTCCACTTGCACTCACATCTGCGCTTAAATCGCACGTACGCCGGGCTTGCGCGTTAACGGCCGCATTGATATAATTCTACTGTCATACGCACAAAAAACTCGCCGCGATGGCCGGCTTAGTGAAAGTTTTGAGTCACGGAGCATGCCCAAAATCGGCCGCACTGACAACAGTACGTGCAAGTGGAGACCGATCTTAGCAGTCTCCAATTGATTCGCAAATTGACAAAAATCTGCTATCATGCATGCACCAATAATACATCAGTTTTAAAGGCAAATTTGCAGATGCTTGTAGCATATATTCGGTCACAATGGCAATTTGGCAATGACGATTAGCACAAGACACGTTAAGGCAAACAACATCAAGTGACATAAAACTTGTTAAAGCAGTCTAAAAACTGTTAAAAATTGTTTACAAACTGATTCGCCCACACAATCATCTTTGACGAGCGGAAAGCCTGAAAAATAGTTGCCTGGGCTTGCAACGGAAGTCCATGCAAATATAAACTCCAGATCAATGGTGCAGTCTAAATTTCGCCCAAGCAAGCCCAAGCACAGATTGATCTCTGGCAGGATATAAAAGCGCGTAATACCAGACCCATCGCATTATGATAGAGGTTGTAGTCGATGCTAATTAGTGCAGTGCTGATAAGTCTTTGCGGCTGATTCATTGCATACCAGTTTTTTATACTCAGAAATCATACAGCATCTTGAAAGAAACGGATCAAAAGGTAGGCCTAGAAAACCTTTGATTATTTTGGCTAGAGAAAGTTTCATAGAAAGTTTAGAGGAAGTTTCCCAATTGTATGTGCTTTGCATGCCCTGAAATATATTTTGCTGCATTAACACCACACATTGCAGTGGTTCGTGGGCTTTGAATCTTTTTGTTCACGATTAAATTGAAGAAAATCTATATATGTACATGCACAAAACTGTCGATTAATAATGGATGAAGTGTAAAGAAAAATACTTCTATCGGGTGCAAAATGAGCATAACAATTTCTAAAATGATGGGTTTGACAATGTATAGATAGATGCAGCACTAGATATCCAGAGGATGCAGATACTTGATTTGCGCTATCCTTGGATCCCTGTAGTTTCTTTTTTGCATACTTTGCGAGGAAGAGTGAGGAAGACAGTCTAATTTCAGTAATTTGCATGGCCCCTCTCACGTGATATGTTCTCGAACGATGGAATACTAGAAGTCTGAATTCGACTTGGACTATATATTTAGCTAGCGTAACTTTCCCTTTATTGTCAAGTGCACGGCGAGCGGTGAGAGATTCAAGCCGGCAAGAAGGGGGGGGGGTGGGGGGACTTAAAAAAACAAACTTGCACAGTTTAAAAAGCGATTTTCCTACACGTGCATGGGGCTGAAATCTTCCCTGTGAGACTGGCTGATGGAGAATGCCTCGTCAGACAAGATTAGTCCCTCAAACTCTATCAACAGACAGTAAAAAGATAACCAAACCTTGAAAGTGTGTTTACCCATGTCTTGAACTCTGAAATACCTCCGCAGGGCCTTACGTTGCACACACAACCAGTGGAGTGGAGAACACGACTATCTAATTATCGAAAAAATTTTACCATGTTTGATAAAGTCATTTCACTTTGAGATTCTAATATTCGATGTATACAGTGTAAAATGCGTATTTAGGCGAAAATCATTTATTCCTAAAAATAGCTAAGAGGTTGTTTTGTTACAATCAGATCCGTATAATAAAATAATATTAAATAAAATATATTTGTAGTACATCAACAATGAAATACAAGATTACAGTCGAAACCGGGGATCTCCTTGGTTCAGGAACTGATGCAAGTGTCTCAATCAAACTAATTGGTAATTATAGATAATAGACTGCAATTTCCATCATTAGCCATGTTCGTAATTGTTAGCACTGCGCTATGGGAGGAAATAATGTTCACTTTTTAAAAGTTCATTTGCGGGCATGCATGAATATAATAAGCTATAAGCTTCCCGAAAATGTGGTGAAATGTTTTTTTGTTATGAAGAGACCCCCTAGGGCCTCCACAATTGAAGGAAATTTCCTTCCAAATGACAACCATGAGGGAGAGAGGGATCTGTGTTAATAGAATATATTGTGCATTATTTTCAAAAGTTATTTGTTTCTCTGCTATCCTCCTATGAGAACAGCCATATGCAAATAAGTTGTGGAAGCCCTGGAAGAGACAATTCAAAGCGAGACAACAGAGCAAATGAGTACAATGGAATTAAAACAATTGCTAAACGAAGTATAGAACAATATTGCCCTTGAAACGAGCCCCGAGTGTTATTGGTTGTAAAACATAGTTAAAATATTTTCAGGTGAAGATGGAGCCGAAACATCCAAATTCTGCTTGGACAAATATTTTCATAACGATTTTGAAAAAGGTGAAACTGATACTTATGAGGTATGCGGCGATGACGTTGGTGAAATCGTCATGGTCTCGTTGAATAACAATAGCATTGGCTTCGAGTGTAGTAACTGGTATCTGGCTAAGATTGTTATTGAAAAAGAGGAAGGGAGCAAGAAGTACATATTCCCTTGTTATCGCTGGGTTATTGATCAGTTGGTAGTTTATGAAGGGAAAGGTACAGTATAATTATATATAAAATGTAGCTACAGAAAAGTTTGTTTGGGATTTTTTTTGCCTTTAATGATTGTTTTGCATCGTAGGACATTAGTTAAGCAATATTTTTGATAATTTGTACTAACCCAAACGTAAAATTTGCTAAAAATCGTGCAAATTAGCGTTAAAATCGAGTATTTATAGTGTTTAGATTTCATCCCGCCAAGCGGGATAGCGCGTTCATATTGGAATCGATTTATCCCGTCTACCTATGATCTCGCCTCTCAAAGGCGAGATCCCGGCTAGCGGGACAATTTGTTTTCCCATATGAACGCGTTGTAAGTTTTACTAGTAAAAGTAACACACGACGAGATCATAGGTAAGCGAGACGTCCCGGTAAGCGGGGTCATATGAACAGGGCCTGATATACATATTAAACAATTATTGAATGAGGTTGAGCATGATATCCAGAATAATCGAGGCCGAGGTTATGTTCTCTACCAAGGTCGGCGAAGGCTAGGTGGATATAACACAAAACACAGGCCTTAAATATGCTACAGTATATGTCAGACCTCATATAGAATCCAAAACATTGCTAATGGACCGGGTTTTTTCCAAAATTCTATAATTTACATACCTCTTCTTATAATTTAAAGGCTCACCAGTATTGTTCAAGCTTTATTTTCCTTCCAGGTGACCTTTTCAAAATACCAAACAAAACATGTCAAAAATAGTGGACACATACAATGTCAATTTTACCCCTTTGGCGCATTTTTCCCATGTTAAATCTTAATTCTAATAAAAAGGCTATAGATAAAACTTCGATTTAAGCCTAATTTCAGGATGTGAGGATACCTTAATTTTCGAGCTGTACTTCAATAAAGATGAGTCGATCGATTTGCAATAAAATTCGTTAATAGAGGTATATTGACAGCTGTGTCATATCCGCAAGATTGAGCTTTGGAACCACTTTTGAGACATTTTACTGACGCTTTATTATATGAAGAACAAATGCGACTTACCTTTTAACATCAGCTTGAATTCAACTAGCCCTGTAGCTGTGGCAATAATCCTGTATTTAGTTTGCATTAAAGATGCAATTATTTAATTTTTTGCCGGCCAAAATACATTCCATTTCGTAACGGATTTCGACGCATTTTAGTTCATCGTAAACCGCTTTTCTTTCTCAACAACAGTAGCGAATTTTTAATGAACATGCTTTAGAGTAAATAGCAAAATATTGCACCAAAGTCTGTATTTTTAGTTTTTCGACGCGAAAATGCAAATTGAAGAAGAAATAAGCCCGCAATTTTCGGTCAGCGCTAAAAAAATGCCACCTGTCCAGCGTGCAATAATACTTTTTTCAGCTGAACTTCGGTCTAAAAATGTGTTATAGCATCGCCTTTGAAGTCAGGACTTCAAACAACGGGTCAGATTTACGTACCAAAAATTACCTGAGGCAATTCGACCTATCACGAAAAGAATAAAATTTGACTATAATTATAATAAATGTGTTTATTTAATTTTGTTCTTCTCGTAACTTTTAGCGATACTTCCCAATTCTGAAGACAATGTAGGACCAATTAATGAACAACGGAAGAAAGAAGTGAGTGAGAATAGAAAGTTGTATAAGTGGGGAACAGATTCAAGATATATTCAAGATCTTCCTGGGTTCATAGAAGCCGATGACCCCTGCTTACTTCCAAAAGACGTGCAGTTCACCGATGAAGCCACGCAATCTCTTTTAACAGCTGGCTTGGAAGCGTTCGAGAACCTTGGATTGAGTCATCTCTGGGGTTTGTGGGACTCTTGGGATAATCTTGATGATTTTCGCACCCTGATCACTAAAGCCATCGATTCTGATCTTCCTGATGCTGCTGAGTATTGGAGAGATGATGTGTGGTTTGGTAAACAATTTCTTAACGCCTCAAGCCCTGAAGTGATCAGAAAATGTGAAGAAGTCCCACACAATTTCCCTGTGACGAATGAAATGGTGGACAAGCTACTGGATAGGGGTTATACTTTGAATAAGGCCGTCAAGGTAACGTGCCAATTATCAATATGATCTAAAACTTAGCCTTGATATAACCGTTTGTTTAGCCCATTTGAGTGATGGTGTTTTACCATAATACCCAAGAAACAGAACTGAGAGAGCAAACCGCGTGTTGTTATTGCTAACAATTAAAAAAAGCTATAAAAAGTGGATATGAATAAGCCACAGCTTTTATTTTACATCACAGGAAGGCCTTATTTTCATCGTTGACTACAAAATTCTTGAAGGAGTGGCAACAATGGACACGCCAAAAGACAAACGATACATAACACCAGCAATGGGACTGTTCTACTTGAAGAATAACGATGACTTGATACCTATAGCTATTCAATTGGGTCAACAGCCTAGCAAAGATGTTCCAATATGGACACCTTTGCAAGACACCGAATGGGACTGGATTACGGCGAAACTATGGCTTCGATGTGCAGATACTCAATATCATCAGGTTTGACTTCATCAACAGACTCGTCGTATTATTACAATGATTCTATTGAAAACATCTTTTATCAATGTGCATGAAATCTAAAATATGGTTACGCGATGCAACGAGCTTGTATTGCGTAAATTCTCCCCATATAAAACTCACCAAGAAACACCATTCTATAAACATTTTCATGTAATGTGACACGGCCATAAAATATTAGAGATGATTATTAAAATGTAATTGTAATTTTAGATGATAACACATCTTCTTCGTTGTCATTTAATGATGGAACCAACTGCTGTGTCTTCTTGGCGAAATCTTCCATCAGTTCACCCAGTATGGAAGCTTCTGTATCCTCACACAAAGGGAATTTTGGCCATCAACGCACTTGGACGAAAGAAATTGATTCCTGAAGATGGTGTTGCTGATCAAGTGCTTAGTGTTGGTGGAGGTGGTCACGTTACCTTGATGCAGAAGCACTACAGAAGCGTTACATTTGATAGTTATGATCTGGTTAAGAATCTTACTGAGCGGGGTGTTAAAGATTTACCAAAATTCCACTACAAAAATGATGCTTTGCTTCTTTGGAAAGCTATCCGCCAATTCGTGGAAGACATCATTGTTATTTACTACAAAAATGACAAATTTGTTCAAAAGGTAATTAATATGATTAATATAACGTCTATTTGTTATTACACTGAAAAATGGCTTCTTTATTAGATTAATGAAACCCTACTGGCACGTGAAAAAATTTCCTTCACTACAGTATATCTCCAGGAACAAAACCATGGAGAATTATTCTAAATTTTACGGACCATAATCCATGAGCTTAAACAGGAAAAAAATACCACTCTTTGACAAGCTATAAAAACTAAAGTGTTTCGCCAAATATCCCTAGTTCCAGCGAGATTTTACACGATCGTAATTATGAATTATACTATAACAGTTAGGAGGAGTCCATAATCAGTAGCGTAACCGGTACCAGCCCGACGATTTGTCCCGCTATGCTAATATTTTGGTGTTTATGACTTTTTTTTACTTTGAAAACAATGAATTTCTAAAGAAATGAATAATTATAATATCACGAAATTTACATAGCGGGACAAAATCGTCAGGCTGGCTACGCCACTGTTCATAATACAGTTAATTTTACTATTTCTTTTATTGAAGAGTTGATTGTAGGCTTCAACCTCGCGTTTGCACCATTTATAGGATAACGAAATTGAAGACTGGATTCGTGATCTTCGTGAAAACGGATACCGTTCTGGAAGTGACAACGTGGATAAGAAAGTGCCGGAATGTTTCAACAAACGTGATGAATTAATCCATTTTCTAACAATTGTGATCTTCACGTGTTCTTGTCAACATGCAGCCGTCAACTTCTCTCAAATGTCCACCTATGGTTACCATCCCAACTCTCCCAGTTTGATGAGACAACCACCACCAACAAAGAAAGGCGAGACCAACCAACAGACCGTCATGGACTCGCTGTCAAAAAAACATCAAGCTGTAGCGATGGTTTCAATTGTCAATGCTTTGGTTACGATTTATCCCACAGAGGTATTTAAATTATCGATTTTGTTTATTTTTTAGTCTATTGATGCTGCGAAACATGTAAAACTAGGCTTCAAGATGCCTTTTAAAAGCACTTAAAGTAGTTGATAGCTTTGCATCTGTAAAGAGCGAATTCCATGTTACAGCCCCTCTATACTTAAAGGTTTTTTTAAGATATTCGCTCTTAGGTTTAGAGATAATCAAATCAGTTTCCCTATTTCGTAATTCATAGTTATTTTGAATATCATTCATTCTAATAAGGGACATGCATCGGATAGGTTATATTATTATAGAGTCTTTTATATTGTCCACAAGGACGGGATTATGAAAACAGCGACCTAAATTCAAAATCTAGATGGCGCTTAGTATTACTCTATTCCCAAAATTAATAAAGTTAATACATCTATAATTTAGAAATTTCTTGGAGATTATGCTGATAATCTATTTGGTGACGCTTCGGCCCAAATAGCGTTAGCAAAGTTCAAGAGCGAGCTTGATAAGATTACATCAGAGAAGATCAATAAACGAAACGAAGGCATGGTAACTCCGTATGAATGGCTTTTACCTGGCCGTGTTCCAAACAGCATCGCTATTTGAATCCTATATATGAACTACATGTTGACGGAATTTTTTCACTTTAAAGTAATTTTATACGCATTAGTTTGATTAATGAACACATTGCAAGCTTTATAAGTATAACAATCATTAAATCAACTGTGGGGAGTCTATATTAGCCAGGCTTGATAGTTTTGATCACGAAAGTGGAATTTGAAATCTTTGACTATAATTTATAAACTCAAAACGATTCGTTCAATGAACGTTAACAAGATTTATTAAAAGCTTTAGTTTGGTTTGTAATTAAATAATTTCTATTCCTATACTTTGTTTCTGTCCCAGAAATAATTATATCTAGTTTGTTGACAAATGTACGTTCTTTGCCGTCGCTGAGCTTTTTTCCTGGTTTAGTATGTTTTAAAAATTCAAACGCTTCAACACACGTATTCAGTAAAAGTGTAATGACCGTCGGGTTTTTGGAGGACTGGCTGGTTGGAGGACACCCTACATGTCATGGACCGTGGACGTTGAACCACAGTGAACTCAAATAAGACTGGAAGACTCATTAATGAGCGAAGCCAATATGGCGGAGCATGAAGCCTTTCTTGTAGGTATGATCCAGGCCTCCGGAGCGGAAATTTCAAAGATAATTAATCATAATTGCCGCCATTTTACCTATGAAATTTCCGCGTGGAGGCCTGGAACATACCTACAAGATAGGTTTCATATTCCACCATCTTGGCTTCAAATTTTCGCAGAGCTAGCGTTCCAGTCTTATTTCAGTTCACTGCGTTGGATGTTCAATGGTCATCGTACTTGTGCGCACGCGCAAAAGTTGAAGGAGTAAAGACTGGTAATTAGCAACTTGCTGATTGGCTAAGACAAAATGTTTGTATTTCAATGAGAAACGTCAGCAATTTAACCGTCATTTTGCAAACTATTTTTTCAAAAAAACGTTTAGTAAACACAATACGAAATGTGGAATCAAATAAATGATATAAACACTGGGGGAGTGACTACAATTTTTCCTTGCAGTCACGAAGCTTTGTTTTTAAGCCCCGTCACGGTCGCATGGACAGAATTTCAAAGGCCGCTTCGTCCGCGCGGGTGAAGCGAACGGTAATGGAGAATAGCCTTTAATCAATATTTTTATGGACTGTACTATCTACTTTAGAAGCATCAAGAAACATTTTGAAAATGTTTGCTTAAAATTGAAAACTGTTTCATATCAAAATTTCAGATTTTTTACTCTTGAAATTTAGTGACAAAATAGCTGTCGCTTGTGCACTAATTTGAATGTCATCTATAATGGCCTTAAAGTTTTAAAGAAAAAAAATTTGAGTGAAATCGTCGCGACCACAGATTTTGAGCACTGTTTGCCGAAACTGTCTTAAAACTTCTTCCCCAAAATTTTGGGCATATAGCACTATAACACGATGTTCATTGTTGGTTGTTTCTGGGTGGCTGGTAGTTCAGATTTTCATTAAAATGTACTACTACTAGTGTGTGCCGAAATCAGGAAAAGCCAGTTACACTATAAATATAAGTTCCATCATAAAATTTATTCATGTGAAATAGTTCAGATAGATTAAGAAGAGTAAGAAACCAATAATTGATTTACCTGCAATATGTGCTAATTTAGCCATGAGAAGTGGGTCATTTTTGGATGCCAGTCATCATAATGTTGAATGAAAAGCTTCAAGTTCCAAGCTTCCAACATCTGTGCATGAGCATCGCTCTTTTCTCTCTTAGAGGAAAATGGTTAAAAGGCTTTTGTTCCTGCTCGAAAAATGTACAAATTCATCGGAAGAATAAAAGGTACAAAAATGTAGACCATCTTGCGATTTATATTTTACGAGGCTGTAAAAGTTACAAAATTACAACGTACCAACTTGACGCCAAAAACGATTTTCGAGCTCGTCATGAGCTTATCTTGGAAACAATTTTTCTGGGTTTTCATACTTGTTTGTGACATGTCTTACAGTGGATTTTACGGAAAGTTCTGTAAACATGCCACAAATCATTAAAGTGTAGGCTTCCTTCTCGGAAGTTCTAATCCACTTTGCGATCCCTTTATGCTGATCACTATATAAATATTGGAATTTGTAGCACACCATCCTTTAGAAACTTGATCATGATGTGTCGTTGAATTTCAATTCCATAGCATTCCTTCTGCCTGGCTGATTTGAAAATAATGGAGTAGTAATTGTTTCTTAAACCCCGAGCCAAGTAAGTTGGTTAACTGCTTGATCATTTTTATACTCGATTGGTTGTTGGGTTGGAGCACGGTGTGGGTAAAGTTTCCTTAGCCGGAACGAATGAAGGGGCATTCAAAATACCTTGACTTGGCTTGTTTCCTACCTCTGTCGACGGACGAGTGTTCCGAAATGTTTGCGCCGCGACTTCAAGTTGCTCTAGTCACTGCACCCGTTCAACAGGCCTCGGGACTCTTGTAGAATCTTATTCACCAACGACTTGAGGCCACCAATTGGAAAACAGGTTCCAATGAAACGCCCGTAGAGTCTCTCTTGTAGTTGAGTTATCAGGTAACAAGTAATGTAACTAATAGCAAACGTAAAGCAAAAAAATAATTAAATTATGACCGAGATACCACTTTTGGTGAGCTCTTACGGTCGACTTCATCGCTCGCTCGTAGTGAATTAATACCCTGTCACATGAGTTACCACTGGGCCATACCCTTCGATCACGTGGTTTCCTCGTCACGACACGACGTCACTAAGTCAGTTTCTACGCTGTTAACCTTGGTTATTACATAACCCTATAAAAATGCCACATTCGGGCGAAATTTTGAATTCGTTTCCGTCGACTGAGTGTATTCAGTGTACTCGAAATAACCAGTAAAACGTGAAGAGACCGTTCGTGCTAAAAAACAAATATGAAAATTTCAGTTTCAGTACCACTTTATTCTACTGAATGATAATAAAAATCAGAATACATCATCAATCTATGGAGGCATATGGAGCTAGAAATTCAGCTGATAAAGTGCATAAAAAATTTAGGGGTAAAGTGAAGTTTGGTTTGAAAATAGTGTAAAAGCCAGTTGATAAATTTTGTATTAAAGAGTATTACGCATAATAAATCGCTATCAATTTTTCAACAAGTTGTACACTGGTAAAGTATGTTAAAGAAAAATTCAAATTTTGACATTGAAATCATCATCAGTCGCGACAGTAATGCGATTTTTAGAATTTGGTCAGGTGACAGTATATACATGCTTGCAGTTATGAAAGAAACTGCAGGAAAAAACAAAGAAGGCACAATTCGGTCAACTTTCTCAGTACTTAGATGTATATACATTAAATTGAATATACTTGATTAACATAAAAATGAATCACTACAATTTACGAAGATGAAATCAAAAATTGTGGTTTGTTGTGGTTTGTGAATTCTACAAATTGAGAGGTACAGTAAATCTTTCAAAATTTTACATTTAAAGCGCCTGGGTACGAGGCTGCATAGCTCGCAAAAAATTTAATCTAATTGAATCTCAACTGTGCCCCATACGAAAGTTTCCTTTATGTAAGTTTTTCTCGTTTTATCGCATATTTAATTAATTTTTAATATATGCAACACATTCATTATTTTTGTAATGTATTTTTTTTATTCTTGTCGAGTTTTTTCGGAGTTTTTACGAGTTTTCTTATTTGGCCTAGCAGTTTTTGTTTTAGCAATATTCGCGTGGGCACAGTCGCATTTACACACCCCAACTTATAGACAAGAGTTTGTATTTTATTGCATTTTTATAATATTGGTAATTACTAATTATCGCAGAAACTATTTACAAAGATTCATGCTAATATATCCTGTCGCGTTCTCAACACATCACGAGGTTGCTGATGCGTCAAGTTCGCATGTTTTAACCACTCAGTTGTGCACAACACTCCATTTTTAACATTGATTTATTCAACAAAGGTACAGTCACGTAAACAGAGCGGTAAAAACTATGAATAATACAAAGAAATATGTAAATAAGAGCTAAAAACTGCGACTAAAATTGTATGAAAAAGGTGCGCAAATAATCATGACATAACTTACTTCTGATATCGACGATAAACTTAAGCTATAAGGTAGAAACTTGTAAGACTTAAATCAAATTTAAACTTGCTGTATTTTTCGATCAAAGACAAAACGTGTTCGCAACGTTTCTTATTTTGTTCCGAGCGTCCGCAGAACTCTAACCAGCGGCAGTAACCGCGTACTTTATTTAACTAAAAAATATAAACTTTAATAAACGTCACATATCCACTTCTATATTCTCCATCTGATCAGCTACCTTCCCGAAAAACTTTCAGTAGAATACATAAATAAGCAGACATATCAATTTGGAAAAACGATTTCGGGCAGGTAAAGACAAGATTCCGGGTATGACCTCACACAACATAGAGTGCTGGTTTACAGGAGGGAGGAGCAAGCATGCAGAATTAAATAAATAATATACAGTCTATATAATAATAAAAAGAAAAAACCCCAATACCCGGAAACCCACCCATCCCCAGAAATAGTAAAGAAGTACACGACGACTATATATACAATATCGTAATGGTTCTAGAAATGGTTCGTAAATCCATCTTGGAAAGTGGAGGGGACGCCTCAGTTTGCATAAATTAGTTAATGCATATGATGAACTGTCACGTAAAACATTTAGGTTGTATTCCTTGTTCATACTTGTATTGTATAATTATGACATACGGTGCCGGGTACAAGCGTACACCGTTAACAAACTTTTTTATGGAATTGTCGAATGTTAATAGTTTGGACTTTCGAGTTCACATTTGTGAAGACCATTTCTTGATTTCTTTATTTAATACTAGAAATACATGCATGCAGCAACCCCTCGCCATTTTAAGCGAAGCAAAATATTTCGTGCGCTACCTAGACCTAACTTTCTACGCTAATATTATGAAATAACTCGTGCAAATTTTTCGGAAACAAAGACAGTCGTAAAGGTGAACAGAAATCACCTGTTTGCCTACTGCATTACGTTGCAGTTTCAGTGAGTATATAGGTAAACCTTCAAAACATCAAGACAGCACAAATAATTATAATAACCATACAAGCACTAAACGTCGAATGTTGTTTTTCAATTATTTATTTAATTCAATGATTTTAGCGACTATATAAGCTGCAAAGTGATATTTGTTTTATCAAAACTCTGAAGTACACTTTTGAGAACTCTTTTTAAAGTTTAAGCGATGATGTAAAGCCTTAAACGGTCGGTTAGCTCCTTGTATAAAAACGACATACCAAGCTCGTACTTGTCAAAAAAACAATGCATTCTTACAGCAAACACTGAATAAGCAAAATATAGACACCTACCACTTCAAAGATTATTCGAGTCGTTCCTATTTCACCAACTGTTTCTGTGCTGTGATGATCTTTCAATCTTTTATTATTGTTTTAATATTTGACTGCATGATTTCATTTTATATTTTTAAAAAATAGTTCGAAAAATGACGGTTAAAATGCTGACGCTATCATGCATGCTCTCTTTTTGTCTTAGCCAATCAGCAAGTCGTAGACGACCGTTCTTTCTTCGTTTAAATTTGGCGCATGCGCACAACTACCATGACCATTGAACGTCCATGACATTTTGGCAACTTTGGATTCCGCTATGTTCTCCCGGGTCCCGGGTGTAATTCCTAATCTCCGGGCGGAATTAGTATAACTTAAATGAGACACTATGGTATAAAAATGAGGGGGGGACAATTACATATTCGTCCCCTCCTACTCCAAAAGTGCCCCTAAGATTTACGCCCTTGTGAGGTACAGTCAACCTAAGCTGACCTGCGCTTGAGGATTGACCTTTATCATTAGGTTACCCATGGGTATAAATGCTGCCTGAAAGAATGTCAGTGTTCTGGTTGCCAATCTCGTTTAACTTAATTAACCTAGTTCCTAGTTGAATTTTGAAAGATTTCATTCAACCCTGATCCCAGTGTTTGCTATTTCGATTGCAATTTACTTATGGCGTAGTTTGTTCGCATATCTATAAACTCTTTGGAGTGAAGTTATTCTGACGAAGATTTCCATACAACATTGACGTGGTTTAACAGAATTCGATTATAAGTGGCAAATGATATTTCAGCCAGCCAGCGTATAGAAATTGTTGGCGCATTCTTACGTTTATATATCGATTGCATGCTTTGTTAGAATTTACGCTCGTTTTCGAAGGATCGATAGATCGTAAACATTATTATGGCCAGCTCGTTATCCTGAAGTACATTTCCCGCGTTTGCCACGCAACGAATCTCTACAAGTAAAATAAATTCGTTGAAATATATAGCACGCAAACCATAGTGTGAGTTTTCGTCCAATTTGAAAAGACAGAGAAAGCATCGTTTCGTTTATATTCAAAATATGCCGTCATAATCCGACCACACAAATATAATAAATTCGTTGGAATATATAGCGCGCAGACCTTAAAGCCCACGGCACAGACCGGACGCGATTTGGCAACGCGGCGCGATTTTTCAAAGTTTTTCATTTTCCAAAAGCAAATAAATTCTATCATTATATTCTTAATATACTTAACGATAATACATTTTTAATACTCTGGCGTCCATAGATTCCAATTTTTGCTTCCAGAAATTAATTTATGTGCTCCTAAAAACTGAAAATTCGCCTCGCGTTGCTGCACCGCGTCCGGTCTGTGGGGGCTTTTAGTGCGAGGTTTCTGTGATTATAAGATAGAAAAGTATATAATGTTTCGTTTATATTCAAAATATGCCGTCATTATCCGATGCAAGTACAAGTGAAAGAAGCAATACAACGCGCACAAAGAAGGACTCCTCCACATAAATGTATTTCTTAGATATAGATAACATATTGCATGAACAACAACTTCCCAAAATGTAAAAAGCTTTTTCAATACATTATGATGTATACTTTAAAAAAATATGAACAATTTAAAATAATATAACAGTTGATAATGAATGTGATTTCTTATTCTCTCTTGTAAACTTCAATTGTAGTAGTCCAATAATAGTTTTCTTCTTCGCAAAACAAAAGCGTTTTTTATATCTGATGGTTTCATCACGTACTTGATTCGGGAACTTCATTTGAATGGATTTCATCGACATCGGTTGAGCATTCCTGCGAAGAGATGGGATATAGCGATCAAAACAAGTTCATTTAAATTCTTTTAATTATTGTATTGTACGCGAGGAACTTGACCCAACTTCCGCGTACGGCGAAGAGTGATATGTTTTGCAACCTTGCACATAGCTTGTGAAAGTACCCATTCATTAAAACTGGTTCCGAAGTGGCGTTTTTTTGTGGTTATAAATTCCAGTTTTTATATGCCATTTCCCAACAGAAGAATGCTTGGGCTCGTCGGCTTTTTCCAAAATTTCATTTTTCAAGTTTGGTTGCAACAGAAAAATAAAAAATTACTTCGCGTTGGCGATTTGCGGCAAGCGAGTTTTGGCCTTTATGTGTAATGTATAGGATATTACACGGTTGTGAGTAAATATGGATTTTATGTTCGAGTGGCAAAAACAATATTGCTTTTGACACAAGAACATAAAATCCATTTATTATATGTGTATAGAAATTTATGCACAGCAGAATGATGAAATAAAAATGATATTTCACTGTGTAAATTAATTTCATGCAATTTGATTGGACGTACGATGTTTTTCACGTGTGAAAAAATGCCATACACGGCTTTTGATTGGACGTACGATATTCTTCACACGTGAAAAATTGTCGTATGTCATTTTGGCGGCAATTTGTTTACATTTTCTTTCAAGATGGCGTCGAAATATAGGAGTGGGATTCAAAACATAATTCTCATATTCAAGATATTTTTACATTCAGCACATTCTCGAATCTTTCGGAAAGAATATCTAACTTCTATTGAACAAAATTACAAAGAAACTGAACGGTAATAAATATGTTTTGATGGATAAAGTTTTGATTTTGTTGCTCGCTGTGTTTTTGTATATTAAAAGCGTGTCGTTGTCAAATTAATCTCTATACACATTTAATAAACAAATTACTTCATAGTTGGCTCGTTTGTACGATTTTTATTATGCACTCGTTGCAAAGGATCGCAAACTCACTCGTTCGCTACGCTCACTCGTTCGTTTTGCGATCCTTCACAACTCGTGCATAAAAATCGTACGCACTCGCCAACCATGAAGTAATCTCTATATCTTCGAGCCAACCATGTAATGTTCTGTTCATTATATGGACTAAAATCTGAGTGACAAAAATACACACAAAGACGACAAGTAAGACTCCGCGAAAGATGATTATAAAAGCAAACATTTTTCAAATTATATAGCTCAAACTTTAAAGTAGAATAAATTTTACTTATCTAACTGTTTTAACTTGTATTTCCAACGTTACTTTCGTTTTGTATACGAACCAAAGTTACCAAGCACCATTTGTATCTCCACAGAACAACAATGAAAATGGCAGGAAAATTTCGAAATTAGTAACTTAAGGCCCTGTCACACTGTTGCGTATGATAGGAACGTATGAGTCGCGTATAAATATCATTTCATTCATTTTTATACGCACGAAAAAGTCCGTAAAAATAGGACATTTTGCATAAAATTAACTTATTAAACGTATGAGTATCGTATGAGTAGCCTGTCGCTGGCGTATGCCAGCGTATGAATAGCTTACGAGAAGCGTTTGGAATGCGCATGTCAAGTATACCACTGGCGTTTCACAGACTTTAATCGTATATAAGCGGCAGTATTTTCACACGGCTCCATTCGAGAAAATGTCAAACCTACAGTGAAAAAAGAAGAAGACACCATGGCAAATAAGAAGACATCATCTACCCGCGGACGAAGAAAAGGAAAGAGGACTCCATAATCAGCCGTTGCCAAAGCTGACGAACAACGTGTTTGTGCACCTGCAGATGTAGTTGAACCACCTGATGAAGATGCACTTATTCCTGAGACATCTTTGAATAATGCGCGACATGTTCCTGAGTTCTCAAAATCTCCAACACAACCTTCCTAAGACTTCCATAATTCATCAGCTTTATCATCTGAAAGCATTGATGACTTCACCTCCTTCAGGCGGGCTGATAGCAAGGAGAAAAATAAGAGAAAGAGGGCGAAGAAAAACCCCTACAACCTCAGCGCCACAGAAGAGGAGCTGATGCTGGAGTTTATCATGGGCAATCCTGTGCTGTGGAATGTGAAGATGACAGATTATAGGCGGAAAGACAAGAAAGAGAAGATCTGGGAAGAGCAAGCACATCAGATGAACAAGACTGTTGACATCCTCAAGGGCTGGTTCAGATCGTTGCGCGACACCTATACGCGCCTTGACAAGAAGAAAAGCGGGGATAGTGCTCAAAACCTGACTGAGAGAGAACAGTGGATCCTCTCAAAGTTTGCCTTCCTGAAGACTGTCACCCGCCACCGACCGGAGCCCATGCAGAGTGTAAGTAGACAGCCATATTACCTTAGCAACATGATGACCAAGTAATTTGAGACAATTTCCACATTATATTTTTGGTCTTTCTAGGTGAAGGAAACCATCCAGCTTCACAGAGGAGATCTTAATGCTGCCGAGAGCGCCTGCGCTGATATGCAGGATGTCTTAGATGAATTCACTCCAATACCATCATCTACCGCTGGAAGGTCCCACAAGCGACCTCAGGACACAGAGAGTGACGTCCTTGAGACTCTACAGAAGAGAGTTGCTGAGTCTGGCACCATCCTCAAAGACATCTACAAAGCCAAACAACAACCCATTACAGCACGAAGTGTCTTTGCAAATTATGTTAAAGAGAGCCTTTTGACTATGTCCAAGTCCAAGTACAAGAAGGCAAGGTCCTCCATCAATAAGTTATTGTCTGAACCTATGGATGAGGACAGCGATGATGAATTTCCAAGTGCAATGGCGGCTCCATCTATCAAAGTGAACCAACAAGGGATCCCTTCTCAACCACCCCATGATTTGCACCCCACTACAAGAATTCCCTTCTGTTCATTTAGAGCATCAGCACCATTCTTCTCTGAGAATTATCAGAAACCCGGCAACATGCCTATAAACATGCCTCTGGCACCGTTGGTGAGAGGCTCTCAGCCCATGGAGTACATGCAGCAGTTTCACCAGCGGTTATTTCAGCATCCACACCATCACAAGAATACCACTAAACAACAGCAGATGATTCCTCCTTCCCAACAACTTGCTCAGCAACCGTTGCAGCAAGGCGCGGTTCGTGCCTCTTTGGCTTCTGCAACAGAGTTAATAACGGAAACGTCTAGCCCAACGCCGCACAGTCCAAGCTCACCCGAACATTACTAGTCTTTCAGGATTTCGAGAAATCATGGAATCTACTGATGATATTGGATTTCAGGATGAGGTTCTCAACCTTCGACCACCAACGTGAAAGAAGTATTGACTATTTTGTTACTGTAGTAACTCTCACGATAATCGAATTGTCAAAAATTAAATTCTCATTTTTTGTTTCTCATAAATTCATAATACACACTGCATTTACACCCTTGTCTAAAGGACAACATTGTATATATTCTAAAATCTTGCAGTATTAATGTTGGAGTGACTATATAATTAACATGTGTTTCGACATCTACAAAAAGTTTTGTTGTGGTTTAGTTTCGTTTACAATAATTTGATTTGTCTTGCCATGGAACTGCACCTGCCTCTGAGTTGACCCAGTGTTTCAACAGATTCCTTAGCCCCTTTCCTTTGTTGGTGGATGTGTTTCTCCCAACAAATGTATGTGTGTCGAGCAAATTTCTCTCTTGTCTCCATGATCCAGGAATGAAGTGGTTGTTCATGTTCTTTGCATGGTCTAGATGCTGTAATTCAGGATAGCGCATCCTCATGAGATTGTGCAGAACAATACAAGCTTTAACGATGAGCTTTACTGTATCAGGGTGATGCTGCATTGTAGTTAACAGAACCTGGAAGCGATTCGTCAGGATGCCGAAAGCGTTTTCAACTACTCTTCTGGCTCGGGAAATCCTGTAGTTAAATATCCTCTCTTCATAGTGTAGACCACGGCGGCTGTATGGCTTCATCATTGTCTCTCGGAGGGCAAAGGCATCGTCACCTACAAAGAAGTAGGGGACACTCTGATAGTCATTTGGTAAAGCATTGGGGACGGGGAATCCTATAGTTCCGTCTTCTGTTAATTCTTTGATTTCAGAGTTGTTGTAGATCTGTGCGTCCGATGATGACCCTTTACCACCGAGTCTGCCCAGATGAATTTATAATCTGCGTCTACAAGGCCCATGAGTACAACAGAGTAGAATCCCTTGTAGTTGAAATATTGGGATCCACTTTTTGGTGGACACTTGCAGGCAATGTGCTTTCCATCTATAGCACCACATGTATGGGGGAAGTTCCACCTCTTGAGGAACTTATCAGATATGGCACGCCATCCCTCTGGCGTGGTAGGGCAGGTCATTACTTCGGACATGTATTCGTCGATGATGGCTTGGCAAACCTCTCTGACAATAAGTGACTGGGTGTTGTGGGGACCCTCCATCCGTACTTCATGGCTGAATACGTGCTTCCAGAGGCAAGGTGTCGCAAAGTCAAAGAGAGCTTCAGCCCAGGCTCCAGGGGTCGCCTATACCAGGTATGTTTCTTGGTGATCCTGGGACTCACTCTTGCCAAAAGCTCATCAAACATCTCGGGGACCATCCGCATAAAGTTCTTGAAACATCGCGTATCCTCGCTTCGGGTTCCACCAGAAGTTGGTCGTAAATGCCAAACTGCCTTCGCCTTCCGATCCATGATCTCATCCATACCTCACGTCTTTTTCTTTTTTTTCTCCTTTTCCTTCTGTTATTTTCTATGTGACGAATCGTCAAAGCTATGAGATCAAACTGGTATTCAAGAACAGCTAACTCCAACCTTTATCCTCGAAGGTACAAGATGATATGAAGGCATCCAACATAAATATATATTTTACACAATAAATGGCATGCTATAATATTTATATACCCTTTCTCGTAACGTTTGCAATACGCTGAGGATACGACGACCAGGCGTTAACTATACGCTAATTGTACGGTAAATGCGTTACTTAATCGTCAGTCATACGCTAAGCCCTCTATAGACGTTAAACATACGTCACACATAAGTTAGACCTTCGTTACTGATGCGCTATCAACACGTTAGTTGTACGGCACACTTACTCATTTGCGTATGATTAGCGTACTCAACCTATTAGTACAGTACATTTAGCGTCCTTCTGCCGTATTCAGCGTATGACTAGCTTATCTTTACCGTATAAACCATACGTCCAAACACGCACAAGATTTTTAAGCATGCTTAAAAAAAATTTTCTTTCTCGGCGTATACCAGCGTATGTGACCGTGCTTGGGACGTGTATAACTTACGCACGACGTACCACCAGCATATTTCAGCGTATTCCGGCGTATGCGTGATATTTATCATACGCTGCCATACGCTAATGCGATACGCAACAGTGTGACAGGGCCTTTATGTCACTCCTAAACGTGACATACGGAAAATACGCGCACTTGTACATAATAAAGGGTATGCATGTATATACCTAAAGTAGTTTAAAAAATACTAAATGTATATAATTATCTAAAGTTTTGTTCATTCACAAACCAAACACTACACTTACTATACACATTTATTCATTCTGATTTTTGCGAATTATAAGAGTATCATTTAAAACTATCGGAATTGAACTTTTGAGTACATGTGTGTATGAAAATGCGAAGTAAGCCTTAATCCATTTTGATTTTTTGCACAAATTTATGGAGCTGCAGAAAACCCTAGATTGAAACGTTTCGCAGAATCTTCAGCCTTGGCCGAAATTAGAGCAGAAGGAAATATATGACTCACCACTCTTCAGCATGGAAACAAAGTGTTACTAACCTGTGATTCAGCAAGCCAAGGTGGTGGCGCTTGATCTGGACATCTTTTGAACGCAAATTTATACACCATGAACCCGCGTAATCCGACAGCTTCCCAGTATTTTTCTACAGTATACAGACCTTTAAAACAAATTTCATTAGTAAAACGCCACGCCTGCTAGTCAATTAATTCTGATAACTGATTTTTATATAATTATGTCGTAATTCATCAGTGGTGTTCTACGATCTACTGTGGGTGATCATTGATTTAGCCTTTAGGTAATTTTCGTTGGATAGATAAGGATTCTATGACAAGCATTTTATGCTGCTCAAATTGAAGGAAAATATGCAAATATATTTCGCTAGTAAACTATTTCTCTGCAAGTGGAAATCCAACCTAACGCCTGCACTCAAAAAGCTCACTCACTCGCATATTCATTGAGTGTAGCTAACATAGAAATTCTGTTTACTTAATCAATAAGAATTTAAGGTCCTTTCGTATCAATAGAAAGATTTAACATAAAATCTTGAAAATCAAGCTCTAATGAGTGTGAGTGAGCTTTTAAAATTTAAATTTTTTTTAATACCTTTTCTCACAGTCTGGTATACCCAGGTGCTATCAGACCATAAAATATTAATATCCTACCGACCAAAATCTTAAATGTGTCACACAGCCACGCTAATAAGTTTGGGGCTGTAAGTGCACTTACCATCATAACGGTATCCCTCATCAGGCGCGTAAGGACTGTTCAGTTTGAATCCTCTGACAACACGCACAGGTCTACCATTCGTGGTGTTCCTGCTCAGCGCGAGGTTACCTAAAAATATATTTTCAAGTCAGCAATCGAGGGGTACACGATTACCTTTACAGAGTGTTTAAAAATTGATACTTCGAAAATATCTATCTTGGTACCAGCCCCCACCCGCCCCCTTCCCAGACTGGACAGAATTTGTGGTAAGTCAAGCAATTTGTACTCGAAATGCTGGCATGATTTCAGCTAAAATCATTCCTACCCGATTTCTGTTCGAAAATATCCTAATTTCTTCGTATCTGTATCGTTAGAACGAATAATCTTCATTGTTTTTTTCGCGTTCATTTAGAGCGATAATAATTTCGTTACGTATGCGCGCAAAACATTCTCGAGGGCACCAAGACAGCTCCGTGACCCAAAATTGACTAATGAAACGTTGGGAATTTACAAAACAAGAGTTTGCCATACAATAAATACACGTATAGGCCAATATATAAATAGCAGGTGTGAAAAATAATTACCTTTCTTTAAAACCTGATTTTTTGACTGTTCCGCTGTTCGCAAATTCTAAAAAATCACTTGTAATTTTAGTTCAGGTTTTCTTCCCGAGATCGATATATTATGATCATAATAGTTATGTAATTTATAAAATAGATTTTATTGTGAAACCAACAGAGATTATTTAAGCCTCCAGGTTGACTATTGTCGAAGGTCCAAAATGTCTATAAAACGCACTTCAGAGTGAAAGTCCATCTTGCCTGAGTTTGAACTGAACCACCGCACTGTCATGAGACTTGCCACGGCGACTTGCCAACTCATATGCATTTTGAAGTCAAGATGGCATGCATTATTAAAGATTGGAAGATTGCTTTTGGTGCTTTACAGCTACATTCCGTGTAAGGTTGTGAAATTCCAAAGTAAAAGTATTCAGTTCGTATGTTCACAAATTATTCAAACAAATTTCGCACGTCAGGTCAAATTCCTTCATCTTTGGGTAATTTGCGAACGGAAAAACGATTAAATTTGCAACATGATATGTGGTAAAGTAATTTAAATGAATTTGACGTTTTGTACCGGAATCGTAAAATTCAAGCAAAGAAAAGCAACTCAAGCGCAGGAGATCCTGGCGGCAATCGCAGAATTCCATTGTTCATAAGATTTTTGTGTATAATATAGGCCAAGTGTGAGCAACTCAGAGGTGTCTTTCTAGAATTGTTGATGCAATTTTGTAAACAGGTTGAAAATTTGTCATACGTTGATTAATATCCTAAGAATCGAAAATTGTTCGCAAATATTTCATCATTTCTTGATAAATCTTGTTCAAAACTTTGCATGCAAAATTTCATGTGATGGTGCATTTTAAAGTTTTCCACAGTTTCGGTCACATTGCAACGTTATGATTACTGCGTGCATTACATGCATGTGAATTTTTCATTTTTGTTATTTTATTGAAAGAATATTGATCGTATTTTTAATATCGTAATATCGATCGTACGTTAAAATTTTCTTGCAGCAAGAAACCTCGTTTCAAAAATCGAATCTAAATAATAATTTTGAGAACTTCAACAATTCTAGGAAACCACCTTAATACGCTCGATGACCTTTCGATTCTTTATCGTTACGATCAGATACAGTACCTTCGGATTAGCTTTTGTCCCTTTCAGGTCTCTCCCTCCTTTAAAATATAATCAAAGTATATAAAATAAGTTATTTAAGCTTTTGATGGTGTTGTTAAATACAGTATCACAAACATTTTTGACTATATTGAAAAAATCGTTGAAGTACAATTTGGTGTAAATTCAAATGCGTGATGTCTTTACATGAGATCACATGTTAGTAAAATTTATGCATTTATGGTAACAGAGGAATAAGGGTGCTATTAGGGACCTTAAGACACACCAAAAACTATACGACGCGGACGTGAAGTAATATTTTGGTAGGGAAAAAATGTTCAGAAACCAATTTCAGTAGTACGCTCCCCAGGGTTAGTACGGTACACATGAATAATTTGAACACACCTTCTCCAGTGTACGTGAAGCATTCGCCATAATCCACGTCGTCCTCATACCCCCCGGAAAGCGCAATCGAGTAACACCCTTCCCGCTCGTTACCATGAATACCAGCAACAGAAGCCCTAAAGGAAATATGCATGAATTAGTTTAAGTAACAAAAGGGTGAGAAATATAGAAAAGCCTGAGCCTGTGATCACGTCACTTGGTTGGCATTAATCGCACTCCCATATTCGTCATTAACGACGTTGATCCATCCGACAATTAGTTTTTGAATCTACGATACGCAGATACGTATATTTCAAAGGGAGAAAAATAACACTGAATATTGGAATAAATTTGGCAACGCAAATGGGTTTTAGTCAAGCCTCGGCTAGAAATGGGTACTACACACAGGAATTAAGAGGTTTTGGAGAACGTTTTATATAGTTTCCTGTAAACTACATACCTATGAACACCAGAGCGCGAACAATCCATGCGCGAATGCCAAACAGTACCGACAGGAATATCTAGACAGAGAAATGTTCAAGAAGTTTCTGGGTGGAACTTCGAGGAAAGCTTAGCGAGATTAAAAATTATTTAAAACAGATACGATTTCAATAGCCGAAACAATTCTAACTGAACTGAAACTGAATTTCAATTTTTCGACGCCGTTGATTCTAAAATCTTTTTATCGTGTTAAAATAGTTTCAGTTTTCTAATTCAGTTTTCATGAGTCACAAACGAAATCCGAACCGCACGAAAGTATTTCAATTACAAAATTCGGTATTTTGTTCTTTAACTAAGGTAAAGACACTACTGTATATGTGATATACCTGGTATTTGGCCAAAACAATTCTCAGAATATCTGGGTTTTGGTTTCTCATAAATACGATCTTTCTCGATTAAAGTTCCGTCTTCAAGGTCTTCAATATTCCCATTCTATATCGTGGAGAGCGTTTATCATAAATTAGTACTAGCATTGGAGATTCTACGTCGTCTAAAAGTGATCAAATGTATAATAATTTTCCTTTTTCCTCAAAAAAGCTGCATGCATGGTCACGCTCATTGCAATATTTTGTGAAAAGGCGTTTCCCTGTAGAAAAAGGACACTATTTAAATGCTGTATGCATGCATGGTACGGGGGGTTTTTTACGACCCTTTCAACTGAGATTAAACGAAGCGTGAGATGACTTGATGATGATGATGAGGTAGTGAAATTAGTATATAAAATAATTCTGGCAGTAGACGTGTGGTCGTCCCGAAAATGCACTTGCTTTTTTTATTTCTAAGACTTATTTCAATACCTCAAAATCATCTCATGCTTCGTCAAATCTCGGGTATTACCGCGGGCTCATGTAAACAACCCTCATATTCCTAAATTAGCTCTTTTGTGAATCAAGATTAAGGCGATGTACACGCGGTAAACGTTTTCGAGTGTTTTTACATTCGATTTCATGCAAAAACGGTTTCAAACACCGTCAATTTAAAATAGAAGTAGAAGCTAATTTAACATATTAAACATATTTTTCCATCGATTGTGTGGACAGGGTAGACGTGTAAACAATAAAATAGACAAAAACGATTTTGAAAACGCTCGAAAACGACGTTCATAAATGCACATAGCCTAATTACGCCTGGGAAAACTCACAAGAACGTAAGTCCAGTTCACACACACTACTCTCAATTCATTGGCACTAACGCCTAAAAATTTGTACCGGTAGGAGTACGAGCTCTGCCGTGCTAATAAAGTCAAGCAGTGCAAACAAGGACATGCATTACTGCCATTTGCGTTCAAACTTGAAGCGTGCAAAATATTTCGCGTTTGTTTAGGTTTAAAACGCAACGTTTCGGGGGGGTTATTAGACATGTTTGCTCAATGATAATTACGCAACGTTTATATATATATATATATATATATATAATATATATAATATATATAATATATATATATATATATATATATAATAATATTATATAATAATATTATTAATATATATATACAGGGTGTATCAAAAAAAGTTAGACAATTTTGAAAGTGCTCTCAATTCCACAAATCTGTTCATGAAATTAAATTTTTTTTATATGTATGGTTTGTCTCAGTACTTGAGATATAGAAAATATAAAAAAAATCGAAAATGGTAAATTTTTCAAAGCAGGGGAGTTGTAAACTTTTGCTGAGCTCAAAGTGGCTTGCGCACAGAAATGCTAAACGTTATTTTTAATTTGATTTTATGTATGAAATGTTCGACATTCGTCTCATTTATGATAGAGTTTTGGCGGGATTTAACCGAATGTAAATCCCCCAAATAGCCTATTAAAACGTCGCATATTTCTCCGTTGGTGCTGTTCTTGGTTTATTATGAATTCATAAATTTGCATTTTGTCAACTTGTTTTACTCCCATGGGACTTCCGTGGAATTTCTATGGATTTGTTGTTCGAGTTGTTTGTTCTGAAACGCATGTTCTCGTATAACACCAGCTAGATTTTGAAATGGCAATGCCACAATTTACGCCACAGCAGAGAGCTTTTATGGTGTCAGAGTTCCTCCGTAGCAACAACATAAACTTGGTTCGCCAAAGTTTCAGGAACGAATATCCAGATGTCCGAATGCCTTCACGTGCAATCATTTATTACAATGTTAAGAAATATCGTAATAACGGGACGAGCCGTAACTTAAACAGAGGTAATTCAGGTCGTCTAAGAACAGCGAGAAGTGCTGAAAACATTGAAGCTGTACGCAATGTTATTGAAGAAGCCAATGGAGAGGTTTTGAATGGTGAAAGGCCGCGGTTAAGCTGTCGTCGAAACAGACTTGGTTTGTCATCGGCAACTTTCAACCGCATAACACGTTTAGATTTGAGATTCCATCCCTATCAAATGATTAAACGCCACCAACTTCTTCCCGGTGATAATCTGCGGCGAGTACAGTTTTGCCAGTGCATGGCTACGTGATCGGAACGACCGTTTTCTTGACGATTTGCTCATCGGCGACGAATCAGGATTTGCACTGAATGCTTCGGTCAACACCCGCAACATTCGAGAATACCAACCACGAGGCGAAAAACGGATAGATTTCGAGTATCAGCGAAATGACGACCGACATAAGTTGACGATTTGGGTTGGATTGATGGGAAATGGAACTGTTATCGGTCCCTTTTTCTTTCAAAACAACATTGACGGGTTGGACTACTTGGATTTAATCAATGACGAAATTGTCCCTGCCTTACGGCGGTTGCCCCGTTATCGCAACAGGCGTAATGCCCCATTTCGACGAGTATGGTGGGCACAGGACGGTGCTCCTCCTCACAGAAGAAGAGAGGTAACTGCTCGATTAACCGAACTTTTTGCAAATCGGATAATCGCACTGAATCGTCCCGTGGAATGGCCTGCCAGATCACCAGATCTTAATCCGCTTGACTTTTTTCTTTGGGGTTATCTGAAAAGCAAAGTTTTCATAACGCCACCAGAAAATCTCGACGAACTTGAACGACGAATCCGTGAAGAAATGGATGTGATTAGACAAGATCGAGAAATGATACGCCGTGCTGTTTTTGACATGGTTAGACGTGCGCAAGTTTGCACAGAAAGAAATGGAGGACACGTTGAAGACTAAGAGCAATTCGTTACTTTTAAATTGTAAAATTTACCTGTTTTTACAATTCAGATGTTAAATAACTGTTTTTATGTAAAAGTGTAATTTAACTACCAGTACATGTGAGATTTCAAATGTTCTTTGCTTGAAATGCTCTAATTAATTCAATGCAATTTATTAATTCAATGCAAATTATGTAAATTTATGCGTTTATAACAAAGCAGGAAGAGCACCAGCGGAGAAACATGCGACGTTTTAATAGACTATTCGGAGGATTACATTCGCTTAAATCTTGCCAAAATTTCATCATAAATGAAACAAATGTCGACGTTTTCATACATAAAATCAAATAAAGAATAGCGTTTAGCAATTCTGTGCGCAAGCCACGTTTAGCTGAGCAAGCAGGGGGGTTGCCCCTTCTTTGAAAAATTTACTATTTTGGATTTTTTTTATATTTTTTATATTTCAAGTACTAAAACCATCCATACATATAAAAAATTAAGTTTCATGAGCAGATTTGTGGAATTGAGAGCACTTTCAAAATTGTCTAACTTTTTTTGATACACCCTGTATAATATATATATATATATATATATATATATATATTTATATATATATATATATATATATATATATATATATATTTATATATATAAACCCAGGCAAGAACAGCAAAACCTCTCAACTTTTATACTGCAAAGGCAGGCGAGCGCGAGAGCCAGTCAGGGTTGTCCCCTCCAGCAAGATATCACGTTTTTTATATACCACGAAATCATGCAGTTCTTGCGCTTTTCTAATTTTTTCGTGATAACGTTGCTAATCCTTGTGAATAAAGACGCTTCTCATATTTCTAAAGCTCGGGCCCTTTCTGAGAGCGCGGGTATTTTGCTCCCCTGCCCCCTCTTATCTACTGTACATTTGTACATTTTTCAGGTAGTTCGTCAAACATGACGCAATCTATTTTCCTTTACCTCTATGTCAGCTAGACGTGATCTCTTTGACCTTGTCATGTAGCCATTAAACTTTCGGTCTATCGTAAGATTTGACAGGCTTTTTGTGTTTTCATTGTTGTTGTTGTTGTTCTTGTCATTATTTCTTTTTCTTTTGATCCCACGGGGCTTTTTAGCAACAACACGTCTCGGTGGCACTGGACTGCCAATCTGTTGGGGTTGATAAATTTCAAGTTAGTTGCATGTGTACTTAATTACTGGAGACAACGTAAGACAAAAATAGAAAAGAGGTTCTCGATCGACAGCCCACATGTTTCATGTGTTCAAAGTTTCTTACAGCGATTTTTTATTGCAATGCTGGTTACATGTAGAATAAAGAAAGGAGTTGTTATATTTGCGCAAAATATAATTAGACTCTTTGAAGTGTTAAGGCTTGTTCACACGATCCAATTTTGTCCGATCCAATTCACTTCTAATGGATGTTTTATAGTCCGTTGACTTGCAAAGTGTATGGGTTGCAAATTAACTAAAGCCAATGCAGTACTGTTTACCAATAACAAACTACATTCTATACGTCAGAAGTAAATTGGATCCGAGAAAATTGGATCGTGTGAACGGGACTTTACATACACGTCTGCAACCAAATAAGTTGAACATTCCGAAACATGCCTGCGAAATATATACAAAATTACAAATAGCACCGTTTCCTTTTGAAAGTCTCAAATATACTACGCAACAACCAATCATGCTTCGATACCAATGTTTTTAACTGCATGTTTTGCTTTCCTCGTAGTTCTTATACCAGAGCAATCGGATATTACTCGCTCTCGATTTCTAAATGATAATACTTCTAGCTGTAACACTTGATATAAATATAACATATTCGGGCTTGGCTCTTATGATTGAATTATCAAATGGTTTTCATAATTTAAGAAATCTAAAAAATTGTAATCTAATTGATACAAAAAAGTGTTTCAAAATAAAATAGGAGAATCGTGGCAGCTTCTTTGAATAAATTATCCCTAAAATGTGTTTTAGAAAATGCTTAAAATGTGAAAAAAACCCCGCCTCAGGTTAAGTACTACGAATTATCCTAATATCCTGCATATTAACTCTCATCATAAATGCCCTTGGATAAAAAGTTTTAGGATTATTTAGTATTTTAAAAGAACATCTGGTTTTACTTTTGGCAGTCGCATTTAGAAGCCTCTAAAATTTCTTATTGAAACTGCGGATTAGAAGAAATGCCGAATTGTAGCGTTTTGTACAGGTATCAAAGCACCTGTGGGCGGTGGTTGTGCGGCGATTTCTTCAACCATTGTAAACATGCCTGAAATAATAAAATATTACAGATTTGTAGGCAACAGTTATTAGAGAGAACGCGTAATCTAAGAACACTAAGGTTTAATCCAGGCTATACAAAACAAAATGCTATCCAGCTTTTGAACTGGTCGACACCTTAACTTCGAGATTTGAAGGTATAACTCATCTTTCATTCTAATAGCTATTGTCACAAACAGATTACCAAATAAAAATTTAATTAGAATATGTCACCTATTTCACCTGGAATTTAATATTTTCAAAACATGATTTCTCAAATGATTGGGGGCAACTGCCCCCTTTTTGGCCATGCCTCTAGGCTCTACCTAATTTCGAACCAAAAATGAAGGGATTGAACCACAATTGAAGTGTGATGAGACATGAAAAAGTGTCATGACAGACATTCAGTACGACAGTCAATGCAAGTAATGAGTATCACAACTAATAAATTATGGTGGTGGTGTTTAACAAGAAAATACAAAAGACAACAAGAAAAACAACATAAATTATTATGATTAATTCATATTATAAGTCAATTTCATGGGCACATAAAACACTTGTATGGATTCAGACATCCCCTACTTTACGATTTCTCTCTTGTTAAAATAATATTGTATGATATTAGTTGTTCGTCTCTTTGAAAAACTTGTGCATTTGAAGAAAAATCGAAGTTAAAAGTAGTCATGATGAAAGCATTTCTCTAAATATTATTTTTCAATATTTCACTGGGAGAACTTACACCTCGACTAGCCTGTTTGCCCAGCAATATAAGGGGCAAGGGATGCAACAGTTTCTTTTGCTATATGGCACACCAGTAATAGAGGCTTTGCCATAAATTCTATTTTTTGTGTATCTTAATGGTAACCCTGAGTAGGGCTAAAGTGATTAGGTTCTGTGTATGCTTTTTACACAATATTGGTTTGGATTCAAGTTTAACTTCTAGGACGAAAGCTTGACAAACTCAACATGTTTCAACCAGTACATAAGGATGGTTCTCGATGAGGCAAATGCCTGCTTTTTTGAGACCTAAGTATTTTTATTGAAAACTACAGCGCCTCCAATTTACTGAATATCTTCACAGGTAAGCATTGATATGGCCTTTCAGCAATTTTCATTAAACATCAATGACTGGTGTACGTAACTTAACTATTCACCAAATTAACTGTAAAAAATCTTCAAGATTTGTACCCATGTCAGGAATTTGAAACAGCCTCCTTTAAATACTTACTTAATAGGTATTCTACCAGGATACAGTAGATATATAGGTACCCATATGTCAACCAAACCCACACCCAATATAGCTATTAAAAACAAATGTATATATCCCACAAACAGAAATGACTGCATCCCCATTGAATTTCACTCACAGGTGTCCCAAACTTTAAATGACTTGTTTCTATGTATATATGGCTAAAAATATCTATGACTAATTAACTGAATACCTCGATTGTTGAAAATTTGGATAGTTGCCAGCCCCTCTACATCCCATACGAAGATTTTATATCCAAAAGCCATTTTACATTCAGAATTTTTTATATGTTAACCAATAGTTTGAAACAGATGTGCAAGTGCTTGAGTACTCACCAAACCAGGTATTTCAAGACTTCGCAAGACGCTTTTATTGTATTCAATGTTTTTCAATCGTTGCTTTTCGTACGTACTGAGACCACTCATTGTTATATTAGAATACAGATAATTGCTGAAGATGATATTTCCCCAGACGACAGTGGGACAGAGTATTAAATGCACGTGTAAATGAACACTGCTTGGTTTGAACTCGATGGTTGATGTCTGTTTATTATTTTGACAATACCAATACCTCCAATTATCGTAATATGCGGGTCACAATATATTTGCCTCGCACTTGCGTTGTAACTGCAATATCAAAACTGAGATAATACTCGTAAAGTAAAACACCGTCCAAAATTATCGTAGATTAATTTATTTCACGCACGAGGCAAGATGCTTGGAGAGAAGAGACCGTTGCACATGTTCGTCTTGGTCTTATTTCGCGTGCAGAGCTTGATCATCCCACGTGTTAAAAACAATGCTTCCACGTAGAAAATTTATTTTTCTCTGGATTATGAAAATATGCACAGTTGAATGACTGATCATTTTGTCGTTATTCGACATTTTCTTGCTTTTGACGGCAATATTATTTCAAAAAATATTGAAAAACATATATTTGGAAACAAATTTGGAAACGAATTTTTTTTTCCGGCATTCTAATGTAAGTTGTATGATTTGAAAAACGAAAATTTTTGGCGGGGAAAATCCCTGGTTTTACTGGGTTTTACTCTGTATGTCTAAGGTTTTACCCTAAGAGGCTAAGCAAATAGAACTATGATGGTATTACTAAGAAAAAATATTAAATTTAGCTAAAACATAAGCATACAGGCCCAATCTCTGGTGACAGGAGTTACTATGTTTTAACAAACAAATCATAAATGTACATGCATGTATGCATACACACGGTATATTTATGGCATTCGCGGGTTTCCTTATGCAGGTTTCCCTTATGGTAGCGTTTTCACCGTATAGTGTGAAGAGATTGGCACGATTTATACTAGAGACGGATTACTGTCTGGACGAATGATTTGTCTGACACACAGAATCGCGCGTTTAGGTTTAGAAGGTGCACGAGAATTGGGCAATTTTGGAAAGAGTGCACGTTTTATAATGGAATAAGAGCCGCTTTATGACGAATTTTTCGTAGTTCGTTCCCAACCCCGTATTTATGCTTAGGGACGGATGATGCATCAAGACAAATTACCCATTCGAATTCGTCTAAATCAGGCGACTGACTATGGGGATAATTCGTCTGTTTGCCCGTGTTGACACACAGAAGAACGAGAAACGAACATCTTTTGCTTACGCAAGTCGTCATGATTTTTCTGTCCCTAAAACCGATGTGATAGACTGATAGTGTTGATATTGACCACAGAGAAGACAGATTTCCGTGCAGGGGGAAATATCCGTTCATCTCAGGCAGTAGCTACCACCGAAATAATTGCATGGCAAGCTCGGTGTCGGCTCGGTATCAAAAAATATCGACGTCAAAGAAACATTCAACGCTCGGGTAAACGTAATCTTTATTCCTACCTTGGCTGCTAAAGACTTCCGCGCCATAATATCGATCTCCTTATAGCTTTTGTTGTGTCGATTAAATTTACACGACTTGCGTTAAGTATATATTGGTATATATATCGCGTTTGGGGTCGTTACAATTCTTAATTATAAGTCATAGTACTAAGTTGTTTTGACATTTCCAGAAAACGTTTAACCAGGGGCGTGGCGAACGAGCTTCAATTTAGGGGGTGTCATTAATAAACACGTCATTATTAAAAATAAACGATTCAGTATGTTGGATGAGGCTGATCATGAGGCTCAATAATTCCGGATATTCCAAGAATTCATTCAGACCAAGATCAATGCTATCTGAGGCGGATAACATTTACCGAGGTCTGAATGATTCTCGATATCATGCAAAGCTGAATCCAATAATTGTTTTAAGGCTGGTTTCCAGAAAAATTATCCTCAGTGTACCGGATCAAACAGAGCACATGGATAAACTTTTCTGTCCTAAATATTCGTAAATACTAAACTGATAATTAATGTATATTTAGTGAAATTTAATTATTTTGCCAGCCAAAAACAAAGCAAATTTAACTTTTTGTATTTGACGTGTTTCATGTGTTTCATGATAAATATACGGGAGTGTCACAAGAGAGCATAATATTCATAACATCTTCTCCGTTTAAAACACTGTATTCAATCCACCCATTATGTACACATCAAATTTAACCATCCAATATGTATTTTATATGCAAGTTCAACGGTCACATATGTATAGCTATAGTTTGTTTGAATGCTTTTTAAATTCAGTTTTATTAAATTATTAAAAGTTGATATGATTTTTTAATGTTCTTTAACTGATGAGAATGCCTGTATGCATACATGTGAATTGAGGTTCAGAACGACGAAAGTGATCCTAGTTTGACAGTGGATTCTCGGCATTTGATACTTTTATATAAATTCAGTCCTTATTATAGACACCATATAGTAACGTCCCGTAGGTAGTGTCTATCAATCGTCTCACCCTAAGGTCTCACTTTCTTAAGAAGCTAGTTTAATCAAGATTATACAATTAATTCAATTAGAGAAATTACGCTATTTATTATTTATTATTATAAGAAATAGAAAACATTTTCTGTGTTTCTATACAGTTTTAGTGAATTTCGAGGTGACTATATTTTCTTGCATTCTGATTGGTCAAGTGATTGACTGTCTCTGAAGTGACAGTAACTGGTCGGTGATTATAGCTTTTTGTTGTCCGTGTGAGTTTGGAAGAACGAGAATTTGGAAGAACACGTAATTTCGAGGTTCGTAATTCGATTCAATTACAAATTTTCATTACATCACTTCGCTTGTCAATTTCGGCGGGAAAAGTCCCGTGTTTCTGTTTAATAGCAAGTTTGAGATGCACCAAATCTACCGCGACGCGGACGTCCAGAATCAAGGTAAAAAGCCCTGGGAAGGAGCCAGGAGGTTGCGTGAACCTGGGGACGAGGATGGGACGTGACATACTGAAAACTGCTACTAGTGTTAGGAAACCAGTATTAATTTGTTTTACATACGGCTCTTACTTTGTTTATGAAAAAGAGTCTATAATTTCCATCTCTGTTGGGAAACTGTGGAAATTATAGAAGACTTGTAATCGTCGAGTTTGATGGGACTAATTGTTTTTAGTTCAAATTTCGATGTGTTTACAAATAATAGTAATCAACATAATTTCATAAAAAAACTATAATCACTTCAAATTTCTTATTTGAGAAACAACAACCAAATGCTATAGTCACCAACCAGCGTCTTGCATTTCTGATTGGATCAAGATTCGCCGTCTCTGAAGTGATAGTCACAGGTGACTATAGCTTTTTAGTATTTTTGCACAAGTGATGGCGGTCAGCCGTTTATAGCCCTGGATGTTAAGTGAGGGCAGTTCAATCCCACTTAATCTTCTGTAACGTGTTTTCATAGTTTTTGTATTGTGTTTATGTCCCTTCGTCTGTGCGGTTTTGTCATGTACTATCTTATACCTTCCTATCCGTCATTAATTTACATATGTAAATAGATTATATATATATATATATATATATATATATATATATATATATATATATATATATATATATATATATTCAAATCTCATGTAATTTTATATCACTTGTCTGAAGATGTCTTAGGTTACAAATATATTTACTTTTAAACTTTAAATTGTTTTGATGGCTTTCTTAAACGTTATATGTTGGGCTCTCATATTTATAATAAGAATCCGTTTTCCGCCTGGCAAATCTCTAGCTAGGACTTTTCCCGCCGAACTTGGCATTCGAATTATAACAACCGACTTATTATATTTGGACGGACTCGTTTTCCCGATGATTATTCAGGATCGCTAGGGATACATTCAAGTTTTCATCCCTTAAAATTTTTAAAACAGAATAAATCATGATTTTTTTGTAGTGCATGGACCACCTTATAAATGGCCTGCAAAGTTTTTTTCACGCAAAAGTAGATGAAAATTACTTACTTTCTGAAAGTTAGCATTGAAAATTATATTTCTTAAGCTGCAAATTTGCATATAGTACGGAATATCCATTGTGCGATATTGAATTTGACATTGATAGTACAAATGATCGGCAAAATGGATAAGAAACTATAACAATATAATGACGTTGAAAGCGAAGTGTAGATGTATTCACAATTTCCGGTTCTCTCAGCCTTTTGAAATTGTTACATTTTTTGCCTGATTTCATAGTGAATATAATAAATTGAAAATCGTAATTCGTGTCGTGCAATTTTGGTGTGAAATCAAACTTGTGAAGTCGCACTTCCGCTTCGCGGTCGTGTGATTTTGTAAACAGGCGTGGGATTTCCCACCAAATTGAACTCCACTCAGTGCAATTACTATTACATACAAGTAAAGTGTAAGAACTACAAAGAAAGTTCTATTATTTCTCTATTTTTTTATATATCGTTATATTTTGAAATACATTTCGAAATACTTCGAAAACAGCGTATTTTGCCACTTTAAATCACATTTTTATCGAAGCCTAGCATTGACCCAAATGTTTAGTCCTATATCGAAGCAAAAACATCATATCGCGAAATTCACTTTATATATATACTAGCTATACAACAAAGTCTAACTATCCCAGTTTAAGGCATGCTTTCTGTATGTTAAGTATTTGTGAAGTTTATAGAATTATTTTTCATATCCGTGTCCTTTCTTTTCCCCATGTCGATATCGTTTATTTTCAGCCACGCCAAGTCTTCTGGTCAGTGCTTCTCCACTTGACAGGGTTCTTCGAAATTTCGATTTTTTAATTGTGGACGCTTTTGGTATCGCTGACAGCAGATTTTTGGATAAAATTAGTTCCTGAAGCTGTAATTCTGTTTAGTGACATGTTGTTTGGCAGTGTGGCAGACGTCTTTATCATGTTACTTTCAGAAGCTGTAATCCTGTTTGGTGACCTGTTGTTTGGTAGTGCGGCAGACGTCTTTATCATGTTACTTTCAGAAGCTGTAATCCTGTTTGGTGACCTGTTGTTTGGTAGTGCGGCAGACGTCTTTATCATGCTACTTTCAGAAGCTGTAATCCTGTTGGTGACCTGTTGTTTATTAGTGCGGCAGACGTCTTTATCATGTTACTTTCAGAAGCTGTAATCCTGTTTGGTGACCTGTTGTTTGGTAGTGCGGCAGACGTCTTTATCATGTTACTTTCAGAAGCTGTAATCCTGTTTGGTGACCTGTTGTTTATTAGTGCGGCAGACGTCTTTATCATGTTACTTTCAGAAGCTGTAATCCTGTTTGGTGACCTGTTGTTTGGTAGTGCGGCAGACGTCTTTATCATGTTACTTTCAGAAGCTGTAATCCTGTTTGGTGATGTGTTAAGTAGTGCGGCAGACGACTGTCTCATGTTACGTTCTGAAGTTCTCGCACTTACAGGAAAATGTGCTGGTACGCGACTTGGTTGGATTTCTTTTGTTGGCACGACTGCCTCAGACATGCCCATTCCTGACGTCTGCCTTTCTGTCGTCCCTATTCTTGACATCATTGACGCGGTTTTCGTTTTCAGTGCTGCAGACGCCAAAGAAGCTTGGCTGGCCTCAAGTTTTACAGGTGGTGGCTCTTCATATTGCCTGGAAACGCCTGGTATAACTTCAACTTTAACTGCCAAGCCAAGCGCGTTTCCAAAACCGGCTGCGGCCACAATTTTAACGTGATACTCCTGTTCTGGATTTGCCCTATGTCGCGGCGTAATACCAGAATATTGCCACTCGTAATACTTTTCAATATTTGTTGACTTGATTCCGTAGATTTTTTTGTCGAGGATTTTGTCAAGAATTGCTTTGCTCCGCGAATTCAATTTACTTATGTCACCATAACTCTTGATAAAGCTTTTCCCCAAAAATTTAAGGACTCTTTTCATATGCTCAAGTCCGTTTTTGTTCTCAATAACAAAGAGCGTATATACAGGATTTCCACTCTTCAATTTAAATGGAAACCATGTTCCAATAACAATATTATAGTCCATACCAGCGATTTGATAGGACAGGAAATAGACTGTGTGTTTGGAAATATCTTTTTTTTTTACTCCACCTAGCGGAATTTTCCATGAAATAGTCCCGTCTTCCGAAGGCTTTATGTCCCATGAAACGATGGATGTCGTATGTCCGGCAGTTATAAACCAACTGGGGTTAATCAGCGAAATTTCATTTGATCTGTTTTCTATAAAATAGTTCCAGTTTGCGATCCAGGTACAAATTCCATTAGCTATATAATGTAAATAAATATATGGTCAGTAAAAACATCTTGGGGTCGGTTTTACGAAGTTTGGATAGAGCTATATCCACTATGATAGTGGTTTTTTAATCGCTCTAAAGTTGCCCGTGTTTTGGATAATTTGAATTGAACTTTCTCATTCTTCATGTATCGTTTCCATTTTCATTGTTGGGTCAATATCTACAATTTTATTACTTTTATAGTATATATTTTTAAAGTTTAAAAATTGAACAAACAGTTGGAAAAAGCACTATCCGGTGAATATATCCCATGCATCCAACCTTCGTACAACCGCCCCCTGCGTGTAGTCAGAAATAATCGCACATTAAAGAGTTTAAGAAGGGAATTAAGTAGGTAGAAATAGATTTTTATACTTATAGCTATGACATCCAAAGTGTCTCTGAATTCTAGTTTACGAGTTTTTATGAAATTATGCCCTAAATTGATACCTTTTGATACATTACGTTGAGAGCTGTAGTCATCAATCCCAAAGTAATAGCTTCAACTGGACCGCCTTGTTTCAAAAGTAGAGGTTGATTTACACGATCGTGGTTTATTACCACCGTTAATTTCCCTTCTTTTTCCGATGTCATCTGTGCGCGAAACCTAAATTTAACACTCTTCTCACCAATTTGTAACGGTGGCAAATCGACCTGTACGAAAGAATTCGAACCTGTAGTATTCGTTTTCGTCGAAGAAGCTTTCATCTTAAGATAAATCTTTTTAAGGAAGGCTTTTTTCTCCTGGAATTCTTTGAAGATTTTGACGTAAAACCTATTACTAGGTGACCCTGCCAATACTTTCCAAAATATCACTAAAAACCGATCAGTTGTTTCGATCCTATAGGAAAGCAATCCAGCTGTAGCTCCACCACTGGATCTCGCTTCGAAAAGCGTTTCTATCGTTGCCCTGACTCCTATATTTAAAGGTACAGGCATCGGATGTTTTCCGTGTTTTAGGTACAGAAGTGGGTCGACGAGACGGAAACTTGTTAGATCATTGTGAATTGACAAAGCACATTTGGGCACGTCAACTCTGCCAACCTTGAGAAGCTTTTCAAGGATTGTGCTTGTCATTGATCCAGTTGCTAAACGAATAAATGGTGTTTGAAATGGAAATGCAACAGATGCGGAATTGTTGAAGAATTTGTCAACCGAAAGCAATATACTGACAGCCAGTGCTATCCGTAGCCAAGCCATCGTTAACTGGAAAACGGCAAAAATAATCTTCACGGAAGAATGAAACTGAAGAAAATGAAACTGATTTCCTAATGCGGATTACATGGGGGTTAAGCCATTTTTTGCAGGTAAGGATTATAGTTTTTATGCCTGGTGGTATGATTGTATAGTTTTATAATTAACATCTTTTGCGATTGCATGACCCTGGAAGGCTGGAACAGCGCAATACATGATATATACAACCTTATATATAATATATATGGTCAAGTTTATAAAACTTGGTCGATTTATTTCTCTATTTCTGTTGACGAGCATGTTCAAAAAGTTAGAATTAAATGCAATAATTTACGGTCATGCATAAATAAATAAAGAGCTATAGTCTATACGTAGATTAGCTTATATATATATTTACATATATATATTGCTGTTCTCCACGTAAACGCTTCAATGAATCGGAACTTGTAAATAAATAAACCTGTTATACATGCATTCTATACTATGAACTTTTCAAAATCTACAATATTCTATATCCACCAAGCTAAGTTATATATTTTATTATATTCTGTAAACCTTTATAATATAGTTCTTTCGTTGGGCTGGTATCCTCATTATAGCTTGGAGGCCATATAGCGGTTATACCTTGGGTATATGGGTAAAGGTGTTTTGTCAAATATATTACCTCATCACTTGCAAATGTTGCATTGTTTCAGTTTTGTGGCAGAATATAATGTTTAGTATTTGAATGCCGCTGTGAATATCTAGCATAAATTTAAAGAAGAAAATGGAAATTTTATCATTTCTGCTTGGACTAATTTTATTGGTTGAAAGCTCAAGTAAGTTTTCTCCTGTATATTTTGCGGAGAACCGATACGCGTGTGAAAAATTTTTAATGAAACGTATCTTGTGCTATACATACCCAAATACACTAGATTAGTTAATATTATAGTAAATTAGCTGCTTAGAAATTAAAAAGAAACCATGCATGTTCTGTTAAAGGGCTTTTAACCCGGAAAGTTTTATATATAAATTATAAAATTAAAGTAATAGACAATCTACCTGTCAAGGTTTATCGGTAAAGTGAGTTACCTTTTACGTTTTTTGTTCGCCTGTTCTGCAAATAAACTTAGGCTTGAAAGAATATCATTGCATGTTTACTCCAGTAAATTGAGTCATGGACGAATAAACCAAGCCACTAATCCGGTTTGACTTTGTCTCTGACCGCTTTGTTAACCAAATGGAATAAATAAATTTCATACGTGTATGATGAATATGCATGTTCAGTTAAAAAAGTTTCCACTTTCGCGTCGTAGATTCGTCGTATTCTTAGCCACTTGTTATTACAGGGAACTTTAGCAGTGGATTAACGCAAGTATTGGACTGTCGCCTTCCTGGTTTTCGCGCGCTGCTTGCCTCATATTTTTTCGCAAGGAGTAATACATGCATGTCACATGATGAAGAAGGCATGCCATAAATCAATGGTTATCCTCAAGGCAATCCTAAATTATTCCCGGATAGGAACTAATATATCTAAAGGAACTAATATAACAAATATATCTTTAGGATCGGACGATAACGATGGTAAAGGTTCTAATCCCCGAGCCGGTGCGGAGCACCGTGCGAGGGTACTAATTCCGCTTGGATATTTACACCCACGATATGCAATAGTTATAATGAAAATGCGAAAATTTTTCGCGCGAAATTTTAAAGCTCTGATTCCACGGGCGAAATTTTTTCAGCGAAATGAAGCAGAATGCTTAAAAATTTGTTCAAGGTGGCGCTGAATAAGAATCAAATAACACTGCTTCTTTTACTTTATAAGCGTCGAGGGAAAAAGCGTATGATGAAATATAGAAAACGATTTTGAGTGCGTAAGGTCTTTGAAGAACGTGAATTAAGATAAAGGCGAGTTTCATTGCTTGGTCAAAGGGCTTATGTTAGTTGACCATGAGTTATTTTTCAAAATGTTTAGATTAATGCCAACTCAATTTGAAAAACTTTTAGCTCTGGTTGCACCAAGAATAATTAAAGCAAACACTATAGAGGAGGGGTTATATCTCCTGCAGAAAGACTAAGTGTCACTTTGCGTCATTTGACAACAGGAGAGCATGCATATGCTACTAGCTATAGCTGCAAGTTACCGCATTGGACATACAACAATAAGTCGAATTGTTGAAGAAACAACCCATATACAATTTGGGATTCACTCTTGAAAGAAGGTTATTTACAAGTACCGCAGAATGGTAATGAGTTGAGACAAAGAGCGAATGAATTTGAGAAAAAGCGGAATTTCCCCAACTGCATGTGTTGGGGCAATTTGATGGCAAGCACATTCAAATCGAAGCTCCACCTATAGTAGTGGTTCCATGTTTTTTAATTTACGTACGGTCATGCATAGATAAATAAAAATCTATAGTCTATACGTAGATTAGCTTATATATATATATATATATATATATATATATATATATATATATATATATATATATATTTATTGAAAGACTAGCTTAGCTACTCGGAGTTTCACGCTATAAAGCGTGAAACTCCGAGTAGCTAAGCTAGTCTTTCAATAAATATATATTATCGCTCTGCCAGTAATGGTATTGAGCGCTCTCCAACCATTGTCAAGTTCTGTGATCTTTTTGTTACAGTCAATTATTTGGATATATATATATATATATATATATATATATATATATATATATATATATATATATATATATATATATATACACCCGTTTGCAAAAACGTTGGCCGCAAATAGATATATAGATAGATACCCGAAATCTAATTATAATTGCATATGTTGTGTAATATGATTGAAATCCCATGCAAATATAATCATATTATGCAATTCTAATTAGACTTCGAGTATCTATCTATCTATCTATCTGCGGCCAACGTTTTTGCAAACGGGTGTATATATATATATATATATATATATATATATATATATATATATATATATATATATATATATATATATATATATATATATATAATTATATATATTGTTGTTCTTCACGTGAACGCTCCAATGAATCGGAACTTCTAAATAAATAAAACCTGCATGTTATACATTTTATACTATATATAAACTTTTCAAAATCTATAATATTCTATATTCACCAAGCTAAATTATGTAATTTATAATATATCTGAAAACTTTTATAATATAGTTCTTTCGTTGGGCTAGCTGGTATCCTCATTATAGCTTCGAGGCCATAGCGGTCATACCTTAGGTAAAGGTGTTTTGTCAAATATATTACCTGCATGATCACTTGCAAATGTTGCCTTGTTTCAGTTTTGTGGCAGAATATAATGTTTAGTATTTGAATGACGCTGTGAATATCTAGCATAAATTTAAAGAAGAAAATGAAATTTTATCATTTCTGCTTGGACTAATTTTATTGGTTGGAAGCTCAAGTAAGTTTTCTCCTGTATATTTTGCGGAGAACCGATACGCCTGTGCAAAATTTTTAATGAAACGTATCTTGTGCTATATATACCCAAATACACTAAATTAGTTAATATTATAGTAAATTAGCTGCTTAGAAATTAAAAAGAAACCATGTTCTGTTAAAGGGCTTTGAACCCGGAAAGTTAAAAGCCTAATGCTTCAAATTACCACAGTAGGTGCAATTAATTTCACATCCTGTAGATGGCAAGTTATTACATATTTTGCAGTAAAATAACACTGTAAGCTTTTCTAAATTAAGATAAATTACCAAACTTTTCAATGATGATTTGATCATGATATAATGTAAAAATCGTACCTTCCAGCCCTACTTTTTCAACAATAGCCCTCCAAACAATACGCTTTTTGTCAGACCGTTTATAATCTGAAATATTTCGATTCCACAATATTGGATGTGCCTGCACTTCAGCTACGATCGCTTCCAGCACATCATTTAAATTTTGATCTATAGGTACAAGCATGCATTAGTACGTTTTAGCATGGCTGTTTATTGATTAGACATTTGCATTGTTGACACTTTTTTCAGTATACAAAGTATTAATTATGCTCCTCTTGCGATTTGATAATTTTTCCTTTTAATAAGAGTACTTTTCGGTTTGCAATTTTTTATATATAATATTATATATTTCCATTCAAACAAAACAAAAAACAAGGTAATGTGAGGTATTTTATCAACAAAAACATGTCCATTTTACCATGGTGCATGAATCACAGCATATAAATATTAAAGTATTGTTTATATTTATTAATATAAATATTAAAATGCTGTTTATGTTTATATAATAGGCAGGCTGATACCTTGAACTTCAACTGACAAGGAAGTATCGTCTTGCACAAAGCGTGCTTCCGTTGCATCGCTCTTCTGTGTCCCCGAAACAGAATTTGTGTTTCGAAAACGCCATGCTGTTATAAATTGCCGTGATTTGATTGGTTCCCCATATTTCGCTTTCGCAGTGAGTAGAAAGAACTTCTACTCACTGGCGAAGCGAATTTTTTTCTCGCGGAATCTCATTTACCTTCATCACGCATGCGTACAATTACTTCGCGCGAAAATTTTCATAGAGATTATAAATAACACTAGAGGGGTCATCGAGGAGAAATTGGGGAGCGCGTTAATGGGGGGCAAATCCAAGTCCCGGATGTTCACTCATTCACGATGTCCGAGGCCAAAATAAGTCGTTTTTAACGAGTTTTTTTCATTTCTAAATGTTTTTTTTTCTAAAATATCGTTTCAGGATGTCTAAATTAGTAAAACCAGTCTCAAAAAGCACTTTTTTCCTTAAAAAACCGGCAAAGCGACCTAAATAACGAATATAATTTTTTTTTAAATTGTTGCTAACGTGGTTGCTAAGAAGGCATTGATCTAGCTAATCAGCGCTTGGCTTAGCATCCGGGACTTGAATTTGCCCCCCATTATCGCGCTCCCTTTTTTGACTGATATTTCCGATACCAATGCCTCCTCTAGTGTTATTTATAATCTCTATGAAAATTTTCGCATTTCGCTTGAAAATTTCGCCCGTGGAATTAGGGCTTTATAATAGTTCAACATGGACGGTCACGGTTTTAAGTGCTCCGTATATTTTGTGTTATTGGCATTTATATCGATGTGGACATGTTCTTGCACCGAATCAAATGTAAGAACAAATGATGACCTACAAAACGACGAACTGTCGGCGATCACAGCTGATAGAATTCACACTCGACATATGAGCAGAGCAAAAAAATACATCGGTGGGAGATTAAGTTACTACCCTAATACGCTTAAAACGTTTAGGTTGATTCAGCTATGTGGCGATATAGAACTGAATCCTGGTCCGAACAACAGTAACGTTGCTGAAAAGGGTAGCAAACGGTGGAAATTTCCGTGCGGTGAATGTTGTAAACCGGCTAAGAATAATCAGAATGGCATATTGTGTTCAGAATGCACTCGTTGGCTTCACATCAAGTGCATTCGCATGGCGAAGAGCTTGTTCGTATCTTATTATCTAAAACACACAGATGTTGAGTGGGCATGTCCAAACTGTGCAATAAGTTTCCTCTCTGACTCTTTCTTTGGGGAAGAAAAGCGGCAAGGCGAAGTAAATAAGCCGCAAAAGGACAAAGTGGTATTACAATCGCCCGGCATTGTTCTAATGCATCCGTGGTTGATGAGCAACAAATCGGGTTATCGGACGACCTGGAGGCAGAAAAGGACTTTTATCTTCATGAATTCGAAGCAAAAATAGATAAACTAAACATAGCACAAATAAATATTTGGAGCCTCAAAAACAAACTAGACGAAGTTCGCCTCCCGCTTAGCATATGCAGATTTGACATTCTTGCCATTACCGAAACGCATCTAGGCGTTTCAATAGCAGATAAACAACTACAAATACAACAATATCGACTAATTCGCGGAGAGATAGGATGAACGGAAAGAAAGGAGGAGGTTGCATATATATATACTATATGTTGCAAAACATTTGACTGTGACTCGCATTAAATTAGAAGATCATTTGTCTTTAGAAACCATTTGGATTAAATTTTTTACAAAAGCTTCGATGTTTGCCCCAGGACTTGTCTATAGACCTCCCAGCGACAGAACATTCTTTGAGCAGTTTCCTCGACAGCTTGAACAGATCTGGTTAAAAAACAAGAAGATGGTTCTCTTGGGAGATTTCAATGTGAATTGTTTAACTGTCCAACAAGATGAAGTCATCCCCGATAATTCTTCTGACACCGAAAGACTGCAATCGGTTCTTTCTCACTTTGCGCAGCAGTAAACAAGGAACCTACTAGAGAAACCGAGACGACTGCTACGTTAATTGACCTTGTAGTCACGAACGTTCCGAAATGGATAAAGGAGACGCGTGTCTTCGATATGGGCATTTCAGACCACAAGCTTGTCCAAAGTACACTTTACTTGAAAGCAATCAGGCCGCCACCACGAATAATTGAGACCAGAAACTACAAAAGACTTAACTTGGATGCTTTCTGTAAGCCAGACCTCGAGGCGGTGCCGTAGCAAATGTGTGAGATATTTGACGACTCGTAGTTAGCTCCCAACCCCGTATTTATACAAAGAGACCGATGATGCATCAAGACGAATTACCCATTCGAATTCGCCTAAATAGGCAACTGACTATGTATGCGGATAATTCGTCTATTTGCCCGTGTTGACACACAGAAATACGAGAAAGGGACTATCTCTTGCTTATGCAAGTCGTCATGATCCGTACGCGTCTCTAAAACCGATGTGATAGACTGATAGTGTTGATATTGACCACAGAGAAGACTGGTTTCCGTACAGGAGAAAATATCCGTTTATCTCAGGCAGCAGCTACCACCGAAATAATTGCATGGCAAGCTCGGTGTCGGCTCAGTATAAAAAAATATCGACGTCAAAGAAAAACATACAACGCTCGGGTAAACGTAATCTTTATTCCTACCTTGGCAGCTAAAGACTTCCGCACCATAATATCGATCTCCTTGCAGCTTTTGTTGTGTCGATTAAATTTACACGACTTCCGTTAAGTATATATATATATTTATATATATATATATATATATATATAATTATATTATATAATATATATTATATACAGGGTGTATCAAAAAAAAGGTAATCCAACTTTGGTGCGCTATTGTACGTGAATTACTCATTCTATTAACGAATTTTTTTCACATTCCGAAAGGTTAGGCTTTTAACTATCGAATGACATGTTTTTGATAACAAATGGTGAAAACATGAGCAAATAGGAGGCTGCTAAAAAGTGTTAGTCAAAATCGCATATTTTCATCTCTGAGAGTTGGGACTAAAACCATTGAAAATGAAATCTCTTTGGGATTTAAATGAAGAATTTTGCTTTTGAATAAGCGACCCGCATATTCATATTAAGTAGGAATAAATCACATTAGGAGAACATTCTAAGCAATGCGGCATAAAACCAGTGCAAGCTGTGACATGTTGTGATTAATTGTTTTTTTCTTTTGTTATGCACTGCTTTAATTAGGCTCAAAGGTGAAAATATGCATTTTGACTAACACTTTTTATCAGCCTCCTATTTGCTCATTTTTTCACCATTTGGTATTAAAAAACATGTCATCCGATAGTTAAAAGCCTGATCTTTCCGAATGTGAAAAAAATTCGTTCATAGACTGAGTAGTTCACGTACAATAGCGTGTTGAAGTTGGATTACCTTTTTTTTGATACACCCTGTATATATATATATCGTTTGGGGTCGTTACAATTCTTAATTATAAGTCATAGTACTAAGTTGTTTTGACATTTCCAGAAAACGTTCAACCAGGGGCGTGGCGAACGAGCTTCAATTTAGGGGGTGTGATTAAACACGCCATTATTAAAAATAAACGATTCAGTATGTTGGATGAGGCTGATCATGAGGCTCAATAATTCCGGATATTCCAAGAATTCATTCAGACCAAGATCAATGCTATCTGAGGCGGATAACATTCACCGAGGTCTGAACGATTCTCGATATCATGCAAAGCTGAATCCAATAATTGTTTTAAGGCTGGTTTCCAGAAAAATTATCCTCCGTACCGGATCAAACAGAACACATGGATAAAACAAACATTTCTATCCTAAATACTCGTAAATACTAAACTGATAATTATTGTATATTTAGTGAATTTTAATTATTTCCTAACCAATGACAAAGCAATTTAACTTTTCATGTTTCATGATAAGTTTTCATTTAACTTTTCATGTTTCATGAGAGGAGTGTCACAAGAGAGCACATTAGTCGTTCATAACATCTCCGTTGAAACACTGTATTCAACCCACTCAATATGTACACATCAATTTCAGCCATCCAATATGCCTTTTATGCAAGCTTAACGGTCATATATGTATAGCTATGTTTTGTTTCAATGCTTTTTAAGGGCTGTTTAAATGAGCCCGGTTACCCGAGATTCAACGAAGCGTGAGAGCACTTTGAGGTAATGAAATAAGTCTTTATGACACAAAACAATCATATGCTATTGTTGTGGTGATTATACGACTGGCAGGATCATGTTATCTGCTCATTTCAATACCTCGAAATCATCTCACGCTTCCTAACCGGGCTCATGTAAACAGCCCCTCAAATTCAATTTATTAAGAGGAGATTCTTTATTATGTCGCGTATTTTGGCGGGAAAACGCTCAAAACCTAAAATCGTTTCGGCGTACCGCTCAAAATTAAAATATTTTACCTTTATTCTTTAGATTATGTTGTGAACTAAGTCTTGAACTGTATTAATTTTGGTGAATGCAAAACACCAAACAAAGGAGTTATTACAAAATATAATGCGGATATCAACAATGTTATCATGTCAACGCTATAACTGAAATGAATACAAAAGAAGCTTCGATTCAAGTGTCATTTTCTTCTCGGCGTATCCCGAGAAATCTTTTCATTTTCACAATATTCGAGATTATACAGTAAACATACTTTGTGAATTGTGGATGCTTTTCAGGTTTGCAAAATATTTTTAATGCTGAAAATTTTAGTGCTGTTGAATGAAGATATAACTAAGGTTTTGAACATATATTACGCGACATAGAAAATCTCCTCTTAAAATTATTAAAAGTTAATATGTAATATTTCATAAACGAGTGCGAGTTTTTTACCGGGGTTTCCAAACACTCAAGACAATAAAAACCACTCGGCCGTACCGGCCTCGTGTTTTCATTGCCTTTCGTGTTTTACAAACTCTCGAGAACAATAAAAATCGCTTGGTGAACAGTCTTGTGAATTTAATTATTCTCACGTGTTTGGAAACCCTGGTAAAACACGAGTCACGAGTTTATTAAATAACTTCTCAGGCGAAATGTTAGTTCAACTTCTGTTAACGAAAAAAGTGCCGCTAAAAATGCTGTTAGTTTCCAAACGCCATATTTTGTAAACTGCGATGTGAAGTTTGTTGTGAAAAAAGTGTAATGTGTGTGTGTGTGTAATTTTGCGTTATTAAAATTTGTAAGCATATTTTAACGGTCTCCGTGTTGACTTTTACATAGTTAATTAAGAATTGTGGTAATAATACAGCTTTCATTGTTCTGGCTGTTTTTATAATTAAGAAATGTTGTAATGCACTCTTTTTTTCTGTGTAAGCGTTTATTATCTAAGTTCTTAATTATTAATTCTTTTTTTGGTTTATTACCGGGGTTTCACAACTCATGCACGTGATGAAATGTGTGTTTGCGATTGGTGTATTTGCTCATGAATTATTAATGAGTTTGAGAAGATTTTTTGATGTTATTTAAATGAGAATGCCTGCATGCATACATGTGAATTTAGGTTCAGAACGAAAGTGATCCTAGTTTGATAGTGGATTCTCGGCATTTGATGCTTTTATGTAAATTTTATAATTATTTTCATAATTATACACCACAGAAACTAACCGTAGTGTGTATCAATCGTCTCACTTTCTTTGAGGGGTTTAATACAATTAATTCAATTAGGGAAATTATGCTATTTATTATTTATTATTTAAGAAAACAATTCCTGTGTTTCTATACAGTTTTAGTGATATTCGAGGTGAGTCAGGTGATTATTGATTTTCTTGCATTCTGATTGGTCAAGTGATTGACTGTCTCTGAAGTGATAGTCACTGGTCGGTGACTGTAGCTTTTTGTTGTGCGTGTGAGTTTGGAAGAAAGAGAATTTGGAAGACACGTGGTTTCCAGATTTGGTTTGTTTGTACAAATATTGTAATTCGATTCAATTACAAATTTTCATTACATCACTTCGCTTGTCAATTTCGACGGGAAAAGGACCGTGTTTCTGTTTAATAGCAAGTTTCAAGATGCACCAAATCTACTGCGACGCAGACGTCCAGAATCAAGGTAAAAGGCCCTGGGAAGGAGGTTGCGCAGACCTGGGGAACGAGGATGGGACGTGACATACTGAAAACTGCTACTAGTGTTAGGAAACCAGTATTAATTTGTTTTACTTTGTTTATGAAAAAGAGTCTCTAATTTCCATCTCTGTTGGGAAACTGTGGAAATCATGGCAGTATCACTTCACGTCCGCGTCGCAGATTTGATGAATCTTAAACTCGCTAATATTTAGTCGCCGAGGGCGAGGTGATTACAAGCTAATATTCACTGTGCCGAAAGCATTGTGAATATTGGCTTGTAACCATCGAGCTTGAGGCGACTAATTGTTTTAGTATAAATTTCGACGTGTTTACAAATAATAATAATCAACATAATTTCATAAAAAAAATTATAATCACTTCAAATTTCTTATTTGAGAAACAACAACCAAAAGCTATAGTCACCGACCAGCGACTACCCTTCACATAGTATAAATTTCGAGGTGACTATTGATTCCCCACTTTGTGCATGTAATTATAAACATGGTTGAATTTGTAAAAAAATATATTTTTTAACAAGAATAAACACGAGGTTGATGATGGATGTTTCGGGTGACATAGCGGCAGGACTTCTAGTCTTTTGGCGATAGCGTGTGCCATGGTACTCCAATGTCGAAGACAAGGATGCTGCGTACGTTTCGCCAATGGAGAGTAAACCAAGTTCCTTGCAGTGGAATTGTTTTTAGATGTGGAAACCGTCCATGTCGAGGATATACCAACGATGTCACTTGATTGATGGTTGTTGTTATTGTTGTAGCCTTTGTGGAGACTGTGAACGCTTTCGAAAAGTCACTAGAAGTTTATCGTTTTGCGTACGTACGCAAAGTATGATCGCGAACGTAGGAATTTGCAACATCGTGTGGTATGATAATTTAAAATGAATTTGACATTTTGTATCGGAATCGTAAAATTAGGAAGAAGCAAACTCAAGCGTAGGAGATCCTGGCGGCAATCGCAGAATCCCATTGTTCATAAGATTTTTGTCAAATTGCCATGCATAATAATACGCGAGAACAAAACTTGGTCGCCTAATATAGGCCAGGTGTGAGCACCTTAGCTAGCGTGCTTTTATTATTCTCGAGGTGTCTTTCTAAAATTGTTATTGCAATTTTAAAAGGAGGTTCAAAATTTGTCATATGTTGAATAACATTCTAAGCATAAAAAATTGCTTGCAAATATTTCGTCATTTCGTGATACATCTTGTTCAAAACTTTGCATGTAAAATTTCTGAATGTGATGGTGCTGTTTAGAAATTAGAATTTTCCAGAGTTCCGGTCACATTGCAACGTTATGATTACTGCGTGCATTACATGTAAATTTGTCATTTTTGTTATTTTATTGAAAGAATATTGATCCTATTAACATCGTAATATTGATCGCACGTTAAAATTCTCTTGCAAGAAGAATCTCGTTTCAAAAATTGATTCTAAACAGTGGCGTAGCCAGCCTGACGATTTTGTCCCGCTATGTAAATTTCGAGTTATTATAATTATTCATGTCTTTAGAAATCTATTGTTTTCACAGTCAGTGAACACGAACTATTAGCATAGCGGGACAAATCGACAGGCTGGCTACGCTACTGATTCTAAATAATGATTTTGAGAACTTCAACAATTCTAGGAAACCACCTTAATTAATACTCGATGACCTTTCGATTCTTTATCGTTACGATCATATACAGCACCTTCGGATTAGCTTTTGTCCCTTTCAGGTCTCTTCCTCCTATAAAATATAATTTGAAAATTAAACGAGACTGACTTGTAATTTGAAGTTTGATTGGAATTCTGTCATCTCATCAGTCAGGAACGAAGGAGTCCCATGAGATTCGCATGCGCATTACTTGTCAGTCTTCAACGTGAGTAGGACAGAAAAATATCGGAACGAAGAGGAGGGATGGGAGGGTTGGGTTCCAAGAAGAGAAAAAGGGCATGTGACTCCTTCGTCCTGACTGATGACATGACAGAATTCCAATCAAACTTCAACTTACAAGTAAGTCTCGTTTAATTTTCAAATTCTATCATGTCATCAGTCCACGTCACTACGGAGTTCCATGAGATTTCAAAGTTCTGTGCTACGAAGTTCAACATGTCCAAAACTCATACATGTAATAAAGAAATGCTTTATATTTTATTGTACAAATATAATATAAATTAGAACAGCTATAATAATGTGTCAAAATAGTAGTTCCAAAGTTATCACCGTTATTATCCACTGGTTTCTCATAAAACCTGGAAAATGTACTTTCTTTTGACCAACCAGCTGACTTCATTATCTCTGCAATACAGCAGCTCGACTGCTGTGGACGGTGTACTAATTCGGTCTACGTCAATACCAGAGGACTTCAAAATTTGCTTGATCCATCTGGCTATGGTACTTTTACATACTGGCTTGTAGGGTTGATAAAACTCAATAACAACTGAGTATGACCTTTTCTATAAGACTTTGTCCTGTCTAAAGTATTCCCTCAGATGATCCACCACACAAAAATTCTCTTATCTTCTTGAAACGAAAGTAGATCTATCGTTTTAAATGTTTCCCCGGTTTCGTTGTTTTCAGTTTATCCTTTATTGTTATTCTATATCGATTCGGCAGCTCTTGAATATAGTTTACATCTAACATGTGAATAGTCTGCTTTCTTTGGCCAGTTGTGAGGCAAAGTAACATTGTTACTTTTAGAGTGAGGTCCTTTAATGTTAACTCCTTAAGTGTTTGAAATGATCTCAAATAGTCTGGCAAAATATCTACATCCCAAATTTCTGTGTATTTGGGTAATGCTGGTCTCAGCTCGAATACCCCCTTCATGTATCGACACACTAAAGGGTGCTCTCCAAACGGCTTTCCTCCTTCCTCCAAAATCAGTATAGAAGAGAAAGCAGAACGTGCTGTATTTATAGCGCTATAACTTAAACCCAAATAATATAACGAAACTAAAAACTCAATAGCACGATTCAGGCCTAGTTGAAACACATCAAAGTTATTGACCCTACAGTAAGTCTGCCATCGCTTTAGATAGGTCTGTTAGAAGATTCTTGTACGCCTTGATCCGGATTGGTTTTTGACTCATCATTTGCAACGCTTTTGGATACCACCCCTATGTTGGCCAATCTGAGAGTACACACACTCCATGCCTCTCTTCGTTTTGTATTTTGCAGAGTACCGCTGGAATCACACTAAATGGTGGGAAAGCATAAAAATCTAGGTTTGACCATTGCAGGCTGAATGCATCTATTACGAAAGCCTGTGGGTCTGGGCGATATGATGCATACTTTGGGAATCGTTTATTCGTACGTGATGCAAACAAATCAATTTCAGGTGTAAAATGTAGTTTGTGTAAGGCGTCAGTAAGCGATGCTTTATCTAGCATCCATTCAGACTCACGTTGGTTTCGTCTCGACTCAAAATCTGCCACTAAATTGTCTTTGCCTGGGATGTGGGCAGCACTGATCCATAAACCTCCAGTGGAGACCCCTTTATACTCGGCACCCCACACTGTCAGTGATGCATCTGTGGTAATTTGGTGTTGGGGCTCTTCCCGTGTTAGTGTTTGATATGCGGTCTCAACATTCCGTATCCACCATTTCAACTCATTTATTCCCCCCGCTGATAACAGCATTTGTGCATCAAAATTTCCTTTGGCCTGTTTTAGAGCAGAGGTCTTATCTGTGTCAAGTTCCCGATAGTACAAAGGTTCATGCATTACCCCAGGAAAACGTACTACAATCTAACCAATTACTCTTGCATCTTCTCTTATAGTTAGTGTTTTAGAAGCAAGAAAGTTTGCCGTACACACATTTTTCAAATCATTAGTTTTCTCTGCAGTTAATTTGATTGTCATCCTTACTGAATTAATGAGAAATCCCAAAGTTATTATTTCCTGTGAAGGGATGAACCTAGATTTTGTAGGGTGTACTACAAATCCCAAACTATCCAGTAACAATGTGGTGTCAATTACATTTGTAACACAATTGCTGTAGGTATTGCCCTGTAAGTAGCAGTCATCAATGTGTGCTATTGCTATATTGCCCTTTGTGTGTAAAGTAGCTAAATCAGGTTTTAATGTTTTTGTAAACTTCCTAGGTGCACATGATAAACCATTTGGGAGACAAGTAGATTGATATAAGTCTCCTTTCCATTCAAATCTTAAAAATTTTTTATCCTCCTTATTTATAGGGAGTGAGTAATATGCATCTTTGAGGTCTAGAACAGCCATGTGACAATTTTGTGTCACTAATTTAGTCACAGTATGGATTGAGTCCATTTTAAAATGTCGGTATGTCACTGAATCATTGAACTTTTTTAGATTAAGGATAAGACGATAGGTTCCATCTTTTTTCGGTCTCAAGAAAATACCAGAGCACTTGTCCCTGTTCATATTGAACTTGTTTTATAACACCTTTATGAAGCAATTGTTTCACGTCTGCATCAATAATAGGGTACTCGTGTGGAAGGAAATTTGAGCTAGGTAAACTATGCTGGGTAGGTGTATCATCACAGTCAATTTTTAGACCTGATATATTAGATAAGATTTTTTTATCACTCGTTTTGGCAGTCCATGCAGGAAAATGTCCAGCTACTTGTCCCCCTTTAAACCTTTGACAACAATCAAACAAATATACCACTAATTTAGGTACAAATCCTTCAAATTTACCTACCGAATTTCGTATTTCTCTTAATTTTGCAATGATTTCCTCTGATGACCCTGCCACGTACGGGTTTTTCTTTTTGGGGTGGTTTTGGTACTGACGCTTGCCTAAAAAAGGCTTCGGTGTATATCTATGGTTCTTACGATCATAATTCATATCCCCATACCATTGTTTATTCTTGGAGAATGATTTAGTGGAACCCTTGAGGGCATGACCAATTTGGCTGGCTTCCTTGGCATCTTTCATGTTTTTGGCTAAATCATCAAATGGGAATTTGCTGTCAGAATTTCCTCTGTTCAACAAATTGCTGAATATTTTGACTTGAGAGCAGGTTTAATTTGGTATTTTCTAAATTGAGATACCTGAGCACTCGCATGCCCTAACATTGCAATAGAGTCCACTGATTGGGTAATTAGTTTGGAGAGGTCTCCTTTGCGTTTGTCTGAATTAAGCCATTAGCTGTCTGGAGTGTGGCCAAGGTGGCCTTGAGTAATGTCTGTTGTATATATTAGAGTTGGAGGCCATTCCCCTTTTTCTCCTTAGATAGCTTTGCCCATATTTCAGGATTAACCTTGGTGTTTGTTATTGTCTGACAAATTTCAGGGCGTTTGTATTTATCAAGGATGTCCTTAAGTTTTTCGGTTTCTAATTTTTTACCCCACTTTTTCTGTGCAATATCTGCCAGTTTAGTGTCAATTTTTTGTCTCCAGGGACCTCATCATCATCTAGAGACTGAGCAAGGTCGTCTAATAGGCTAGGTTGGGATTTACCAGGCCCCTTTTCGTGGCGTTTAGTAAGCTGACGTATGTCATCTTCCTCATCCCAACTATCACTTGCATGAACCCTGATTTCTGCATCTGCATCAGAATGGTTAGGTCGCTTTCTTTTGTACCTTGACCCATGTGCACTGTCTTGGTCAGATGACTCAGATTCAGAAGCAGATGTTTTTCTTTTTCGACCTGTAAGGCTGTGGTTTCGTGTTATTACACCGTGTTTGCCCGTTGGGCTCTGGGTTGGCGTTGTTACACCTCTGTCGCCACGGTTTTGTATTGTTACACGTTGTTTGCCTTAATTGTGAAGGCTCGCCTGCTGTTTCAGCAGACGCATTGTACATTTTTTCCAATATGATTGCGATTTGGCCCATATTCTTATTAACATTTGCCAATGTGGCATGTACATTAACATCTATAGTGCTTGGGTCCTCAATCTCACGCTGTACGGCCCCATCATGGTCGGCGTGCTCGCCCAAAGGCGCATTTTCCTCGTCCATATTTTTGCAAATTGACCCTAAATCAACGAAAAATTTTATTACATGGATACTTACCAACTCGGGCTTCCCTATGATCAAAATTTTACCTTGTTTTTTGGGCGGATGGCAAGGAGAAAGAAAGATTTAAAGAACGAAATACTCACAAAAGTTGTTGACTTTCCAGCAAACGACTTAGCACTGACCAGTAATGCGCATGCGCATCTCATGGGACTCCGTAGTGACGTGACTGATGACATGATAGAATCAAAAGTATATGAAATAAGTTCTTTAAGCTTGCATGGTATCACAAACATTTTTGACTACATTGAAAAAATCTTTGAAGTACAATTCTGTGTAAATTCAAATGCGTGTTGACGGTGTTGTCTTTACATGCAATCCCATGTTAGTAGAATTTATGCGTTTATGCGTTTATGCAAACGTGAAGTAATACGGTCTTCATTTCCAATGTTTCACAACAGGAATAAAAATGATGGACGCCTTTTGGTAAAAAGGGTTAGAGCTGTAGGTTACACTTGTGATAAGGTCTTAAAGGATAAATTGCAGGTGCTCCAAAACCGTGCGGTTAAAGTGATCACTGGTGCAAATTACGATATCAGTCCCAGCATGATATTGCAAAAATTAAATTTAGACACTCTAAATGTCAGACGTGCGCATGTTAAATTGAAGAGTGTTTTGTTGTATAAGGTCCTCAATGGACTTTCAGGTCCGGGCCTGACTGATAATTTTATAAAACTCCGAGATTTTAAAGGCTGCTATCATCTGAAAAATTATTACACTGATTTAAAATTACCAAAACCAAGAACCAATTTTTTAAAACGCAGTTTCAATTACAGTGCTTCAAGTATGTGGAATATTCTTCCGACAGAAGCAAAAAAAGCTACCTCAGTTAGGCACTTCAAGCGCTGAATCTCAAGCTTATAATTTCATTTAATGTATGATATAAAATAATTCATTAGTCTTTCACTCATTTATCTCTATTCTTCTAAATATTGTACTATTTTAAAAACTTTCTTTGTGTTATTCACACGCCTCTCCTGGAAATCAACTATTATTAAAGTTGAGTTGGGCTAGCGTGTTTTAAATAAAGTGATGTATGTATGTATGTAAAACTAATTACAACATGGCCCCTAACACATACCGGCTGATTCATGTCACATCCGCGTCGTAGATTTAATCATACAAGCCATTAGGAAATTAACTGACGTGTGTACACACATGTAGCTATCTTGATAACAATATATTTTTGTAGGGAAAGAAATGTTCAGAATTAAACCAATTCGAGTAGTACGCTGTCGGTCATATACGTACAGCTATATTTTGTTTGAATACTTTTTAAATTTAGTTTATTAAATTATTGATTTTTATTTATTATTAATACATTTGATGCTTTTATATAAATTTCGTTATTCAAGACACCATATAGTAACGACTAACGTACCACACGTAGTGTCTATCAATCGTCTCACTTTCTTAAGATGTCTTTACCGTTTGGTCGGTACGTTCGGGGTCATAGAAGGGACCCTTTTTTAAATGGCCATAAATTCATTTTAAGGCATGCTTTGTGGCCGCCAGAAACAATGTTATTGTGATAGCAAATGTCCAGAAATGTGAATATGCCACGTTTTGTGCGTTTGCGTTGCATTTTTCGTGATTTATGCTTTTTTGAGCGAGAAAATAAGTATTTTCAAAATAAGACACCGAATATTGACCACAACAATAATATCCCGAACTTTGTAGGGCTATAGCTTAGTGCGATTACACCCTATCGAGACAGAAATACCACCATTCGAATCTTTGTACACGTTTAGTCTACATGTGAGACATTACAGCCGTGTGACGTAAACAACAACTTTTTGGGCATATTCGGAAAGTGTATGCATGCATGTCGGAACTTGCCGAAATTTATCGGTCAACTTCGGACGCTAAAATCGCCGGGATTCTTTCTCTGTATGGGTTTTAGAACCTCAGGAAATCAACTCTACATTACCTAATGGTTTAGAATCGTGAATTTCATTGGTTTAAAGCAAGATTTGAGCCTCACGTGGGTACTATACGGGAGGCGTGCACGAAACGGCGAATATTTACAGTGTGACCAGATTTGGTGATTTTAATTACTTTTGGTAATATTTCACGGTTTTCTGGACTTTTTTAGTAATTGAGTAAATTTAGTAATATTTTTGGTAATTTCGTCTAAAAGTTAGTAATATTTTAATAATCTGCTGTAATGACACAAACTGTCATTCAAAAATTCATCCCAAGCTGTACCTACCCCCACCGGCACCGACCTTTATGCGTCAAATCCATTTCAAACAATAGATATAATCATCATATGGGGCTAGATGAGGTTACAACTCAATTATTGTTTCTTTTATATTATATATTTTGACATAGGTAATTGGAACCATATTGTAGTTCTTATATAGTTATAAGTTAATTTGTAACAATTGTCTGAATTAGACAAACTAGAGAAAAAAAAAAAAAAGGACGTTATGTGTATGTGGGCTAAAGGGGAACATAATGAGTAATTTGTTGAATGGTTAATTGCGAATTGAGGGGCGTAGAAATAGAAATAAAAATAACCAGATGGAGTGGTTTGGAATTTGTTGGACAACCGCCAACCATGTGGTGTGTTTGAAATAAAATTTTTTTAAAAAGGGGGTTTTGTTTGTTTATGATGGAGTTCTTCAAGAAACTATGTAGTTGCGTTTGTAGTAATAGGTTGTGTAGCGTTATTGGTGGTGTTTAAGTCAAGGTTATGTAAGGAGGTAGGTAGAAAAGTAAAACAGAAGACAAGAAGGCAAGCGTGCGAATCAGTATCCCCGTACGCGGCGTTTCATCCTTTTGCGGACTCGTCAGCGGGGAGCAGGGTTGGCTTTGTGTGAAGGAACAATGAAGATAAGAAGTGAGTAAAAGTGGTGTGTGTTTGTAGGAGAATCATAAAGAATCAAGGTTAAAGTTATCAAACCTGCGTGAGAGTGTATTCGTAAAAGGCAAAATGGTAAAATTAAACTGTGTGTCTTACCAAAGTTGTTGTTGACTTTAGATAAACCAACGCGGTGAGCCATCTCAGGGTTGATGTGAAATCGAGTGTAATTTTACTTAAAAATTGTTTTGAATTGCTTGACAGCAGAGCTTGTGTTCGAGCTTGTATCCGTTCAAGAGACTTGATCGAAAAGGGGTCAAGGATTGCACGTGTGTGCATAAAATGCGTTAATAGAGAGCTTTAGCAGTGACTACGAGTACGACTACGAGTACGAGATTTGTCATTCTCGTGCGTTGTTTGCTTACGCCATCAGTCAAAACTCGTAGTCGCCGGGCATTTGAGTACGAGTTTTTTGATAAACTTCGTACTCGAAAGCCCAACGACTACGAGTTTTGGCTGATGGCGTAAGCAAACAACGCGCGAGAATGACGAATCTCGTACTCGTAGTCGTACTCGTAGTCACTGCTAAAGCTCGCTAATATGTTACGTCACTGAGGTCAGGTGTCAAAGTCTGTGTTGGGGATAGTGGGGGTTTACGTGTCAATTATGGTTGTGTGTGGACATCCGAGGTTTAAATGTGTTTTGGTTGTAAGTTGTACTTCATGTAGTATGGTTGGTTATAATTGTTGAAGTTCCGTTTTATCACCGTAGTCATGAAATAAAAAATTGGGTTGAAATGTTTTGGATTTTTGGCGAGGAATTACAGAATTACAGTGCAATATCGTCATCTGTGGGTAGTAAACTACCACGGGTTCTAAAAACTTCCGTGTGTCGATGTTCGGCGATGCATCAACCGTGAGGGTTTCAATCGTGAATATCAATTTGAGGTAGTCAAGGTTTTTAAGGTTTGTATTTTAAAGTTTTATGATAAGCTTGTAAAACGTGCATATAATTGTGAGTGTAAGGTTGTAGGTATATAGGTATCATTATTTAGTAGGTGTTTAAATTATCATCGGTAATTAGAAGTCAACGTGGACGTTGTCATGCGTTTGAATTACTATAACTATATATATATATATACAGCATATGGATAGCGGATTGTACATTATATTACATAAGGATTGTTCAACGTGACTACATTATCCATGACCATGTTCATGTGGTTTGATTTGAAGTGTATTTAATCCGTGTGGTTGAACATTTAGGTTTTGTTCGGGCATCTGGTCATATTTATGGCTTAATTCTGCTATAAGGACAAGTATTTTTTTAAAAAATAATTCTATACTTATGTCCGCAGGATGCCCAGGATGCCAGATTTGATGTGACTGGGGCTAAATTGCAGAATACCCGTCCACTAGTCATGGAAATGATGTAGCCACTATTTCACTGGATACGCGGATACGCAGTCGAAAATTGTAAAGCAATGAATAGGTCAGCGGTAATTCCATAGATTACGTAATATAAATGTAGGTATTACTTTAAGTGGATACGCGGATACGTTGGATACGCAGTCGGTTAATATTTTAAAGTTCATAGACCTTAAATCAAAGACGCTTCGTCGAGCATGCCGATTCCCGAGTAAAACTTAGACAATGTCAACAGATAAACAAACTCTGAATGATCATATATAAATTGGGAGTAAACGTCTTTACTTCTATTACAAACGCAAATTACTCATTTATATGTTTCGTCTATTGATGTTAAAGTTTCATGCAGTTCAGCCGCACGACTGCCATATGATACTCAAATAAACTTTATTTTAATAACTTAATTAATATTATGAAACTTATCAGACGCTCTCTGGCTGTAAACATTTATTTATTACAAATTGAACCTATACGGCTCATCACAAGACAATAACAACATTATAGTTTCTAACACCATTCTTACTTCATTCGCATCGCTATATTACAGTATGGATAATTCTTAAAAATTTCCATATATATTTTTTACATCTATAAGGAATTTCTCAAACAAGTCATTGCCTTTGTGTTCGTAACGCCACAAGAACTCAGCTAAGTGCGATGAGAACATGGATTTTCTTACGCCAAAATCAGGCATCTTTGCCTTCGCCTGTCGCCAATGACCTTCGATCTTGTTGGTGTGGTCGCCATCTGCATTTACGAATTCTTTAGAATGATTAACACACTTATGAACATACCCATGCTTCTCAAGATTCACATACGCCTTCAACAATCTGAGATGATTGTGCTACCTTCGGCTATGTGGCGCTGAATTAATGGCAATAAAGTTTTCTCGTCACGCTTTTCAACAGCGACCAAAAAACATCTGCGGGATTCTTCTTCGATTCCTCCGAATACCCATTGTCCTTCAACTTTATGTCCTCTATGGTACTTTCTTTTCCCAAACTTACTCTCGTCGATTTGAACACTCTTTCCTGCACCCCCGATCTTGTCATCTCGCTCTAGAAGTGTAACTTCGCAAGTCTCTGGGCAAAAGCTGTCCCAATCTGCTGCCGTATGCTCGCTAACGTTAACTTCGTGCCGAATGTCCTCTTGGCTTACCCCTCTGCACCACCAGTATGTTAACTTAACGATTTCTGCAAGAGTCAGGTTGCTTTTTTCGAACCAACTGTCTTTTCGAATCGATATTTCAACCCTGTGTCGTTTCCCTTTGATTTGCCTCCTGCATTCCCACTTGAAACCGTCCGATCTGTCATTTGCGATTACCAATTTCATGATCTCATTGCAATGTCCGCATTTCCTGCTCGTAGCTATAAGCTTTTCATCCATAAGCCAACCAATCAGTCGATCTTTATTGCACAAAACTTCTTCTTTGAGACGGTCGTAGGTCCATTTACTGTTTTTGTTTTTCCGATAGCTCTCGTAGCTTTTTCCCTCGTCAAGGTGTTGTGTAGCAGCATCGTGTGTTGCTAATGCAGTCCATTCAGTTTGTGACTGTGAACTTGTCCTACACGTTTTCTTTTTTTTCGCACAGACTTGAATTCCCTTATCCATGCATGTGCTTTAGTTTTTCGGTTCTTGTTGTATAGCCGCGAGTTTCTCTGTCCAACTGTTTTGCTTTTCAAATGGAAAAATATAAAATTCAAAGAGTGTCAGTTTACAACTGCTGTGCGTCTATTCGTTGCCCACAGCGGCCGCGATCTCAATGTCGCACCTCGCTGACTTAATAAATAAAGTCAGCGGCTTACGTCATCGTCTTCAAAAGTCTCCGTTCTCGAGTATCTGCACGATATGTACTCGTTTTCATTGCTATTTACTGTGAACAGCGTTTTCATGTGTCTGTGGTTAATAAGCTGAGCGTATTCGACCGTACGTTATTAATCTTAACTTATTAGACTATTAGTGTTAAAACACAAGGTTTAAAAACACAACATTATACTTCCTGTGTTGAGCGCGTTACAAATGACTTTGAAGTGAAGTTAAATGAATTGAAGACACAAGAGTAAAAGTTTGGTAATTCCTTATCTTGGGAAACAAGGTGAATTTCTTGAGAAAATTCTAAATAAAAAGCTACAACGGTTTTGACACAACCACTCAAGCTCATTGTTATGTATCTCGTAGTAACGTAGTTTATAACTTTACGTACGTGTCCAGCTTGTGCTAAGGGGTATGTAGGAAAAACGGAAAGGAATTTCGGTAAACGTTTTTCTGAACACTCGTACCCGCTCAAAAATGCCGTCGCCAAAAATGTCACAGAATGTGAACACGCAAATTGTATCCTATTATCTTTACGATAATATTAATGATGATGACACTAACGTTTCTGGCAAACCATTTTCGTATTCTGATCACTTACAGATCGACTAATACTAAACTCCTTCAATCTCTGCAAAATAATAACTCTTACATCTTACTATACCTACAAACTTTACATATAAAGTTTCGTAAGCCGGAACTTAACAATGGGCTCAAAGCATCGAAATAATTACTTGTGTTTCCGCGATAATTCTCGCTTCTACAGTTGATTACGTCATCTTCCTGTATAGAGATCCTAACAAGCATGTAAATAATTTAGTCTGGTTTCACATGATTCTAAAATAGAGTCGAAAATAAACCAACTGAACAATTGCGTCTTTTTTACTTTAATCTCTAAACTTATACTAAAGAAAATTTTGTATCCGCGTATCCACTAAAAAATAAAGTTACCTCTAGCTTGAGAATCTGATCTCTTTAAACTAACTGTATGCCTCGTTCCTTTATAAATATTAAACGACTGCGTATCCACGTATCCGCGTATCCACTAAAAAAAAAGCTACCTCTAGCTTGAGAATCTGATCTCTTTAAACTGTATGCCTCGTTCTTTAAAATATTAAACGACTGCGTATCCACGTATCCGCGTATCCACTAAAAAATAAAGCTACCTCTAGCTTGAGAATCTGATCTCTTTAAACAAACTGTATGCCTCGTTCTTTAAATATATTAAACGACTGCGTATCCACGTATCCGCGTATCCACTAAAAAAAAAGCTACCTCTAGCTTGAGAATCTGATCTCTTTAAACAAACTGTATGCCTCGTTCTTTAAATATTAAACGACTGCGTATCCACGTATCCGCGTATCCACTAAAAAATAAAGCTACCTCTAGCTTGAGAATCTGATCTCTTTAAACTATACTGTATGCCTCGTTCTTTAAAATATTAAACGACTGCGTATCCACGTATCCGCGTATCCACTAAAAAATAAAGCTACCTCTAGCTTGAGAATCTGATCTCTTTAAACAAACTGTATGCCTCGTTCTTTAAAATATTAAACGACTGCGTATCCACGTATCCGCGTATCCACTAAAAAATAAAGCTACCTCGAGCTTGAGAATCTGATCTCTTTAAACAAACTGTATGCCTCGTTCTTTAAAATATTAAACGACTGCGTATCCACGTATCCGCGTATCCACTAAAAAATAAAGCTCCCTCTAGCTTGAGAATCTGATCTCTTTAAACTACTGTATGCCTCGTTCTTTAAAATCTTAAACGACTGCGTATCCACGTATCCGCGTATCCACAAAAAATAAAGCTACCTCTAGCTTGAGAATCTGATCTCTTTAAATTATACTGTATGCCTCGTTCTTTAAAATATTAAACGACTGCGTATCCACGTATCCGCGTATCACTAAAAAATAAAGCTACCTCTAGCTTGAGAATCTGATCTCTTTAAACAAACTGTATGCCTCGTTCTTTAAAATATTAAACGACTGCGTATCCACGTATCCGCGTATCCACTAAAAAATAAAGCTACCTCTAGCTTGAGAATCTGATCTCTTTAAACTATACTGTATGCCTCGTTCTTTAAAATCTTAAACGACTGCGTATCCACGTATCCGCGTATCACTAAAAAATAAAGCTACCTCTAGCTTGAGAATCTGATCTCTTTAAACTACTGTATGCCTCGTTCTTTAAAATTTAAACGACTGCGTATCCACGTATCCGCGTATCTACTAAAAAATAAAGCTACCTCTAGCTTGAGAATCTGATCTCTTTAAATTATACTGTATGCCTCGTTCTTTAAAATATTAAACGACTGCATATCCACGTATCCGCGTATCTACTAAAAAATAAAGCTACCTCTAGCTTGAGAATCTGATCTCTTTAAACAAACTGTATGCCTCGTTCTTTAAAATATTAAACGACTGCGTATCCACGTATCCGCGTATCCACTAAAAAATAAAGCTACCTCTAGCTTGAGAATCTGATCTCTTTAAACTATACTGTATGCCTCGTTCTTTAAAATCTTAAATGACTGCGTATCCACGTATCCGCGTATCCACTTAAAACTAATACCTACGTTTATATTACGTCTGTCTTTTACGTCATGTATTTCTTATGCCTTACAATCATATGCATTAGCTGACTGCGTATCCACGTATCCGTTATATTTAAAAAGCGTGGCTTGAAAAATTGCGGGGTATTCTGCAATCGCTCCGTGACTGGTTAAGTCATGTAGTTTTGTTGTTTTCACAGGAGAGTGCCACAGGGTTTGCTTGTCATGTGTTAATTGGTTCTTGCATGTTCTCACTTGTAACCCAGTGTTTCCCAGTAAGTTCTTTGGTTTGTTATATCCACTCTGGTGTTTTCAAGGTGGTATTCAGACTCAATGTCAATTGGGAGTGGTCAAAAATTTTTTTTGTATCTGTGTTTAGAATGGTGTGGAGGTTTTTGGCTGGTTTTGGTTAGGTTTGGGGTTGATGGAAGGCCTGGGGGATTTGGGTTATGGGATGTTATTATGTTTGGTTAGCGTGTCTGGTTTAAGTTTTGCTTGTGTGTGTGTCTCTCAGGTTAGTATTACGTTGGTAGGCTACAATTGGAGGTTCTTGCCATAGACTCCTCAGTGTGGGGTCATTCTCCAATATGTTCCAGTGTTTACGTAGGATGTTTGCAATGTATTTTGTGTTTGTGTTGTATGGAATGGAGAAAATTGGGCGGCTTGTGTTTTTTTGGCTTTGTTTCCTATTGAGTAGGTCTGTTTGGGTGTATTGTAGGGCTTTGTTGAAGTTGGTGGTGATGGTGTCGTGGTCATATCCGCGATGGATCAGTGCAATCAGGAGGTGGTTTAGTCGTTGTTGTAATTTGTTGTTGTCTGTAATTATGCGTCTGTATCGTAGAGCCTGACTGTAGATGACTGCGTTCTTGCATGTGGGGTGGGAATGAGCTTTTGTGTAGTAGAAGGGTTTTGTCAGTTGGTTTAATGTACAGGTCTGATTCCAGTTTGTTGTTTTTGTTTTGTAGATAGTTGTGTCAAGGAAGTTGACAGATTTCTCAGAGAAGGAAAAGTCAAATTTGATGGTAGGATGAAAATTGTTTATGTATTTAAGGAATTTTTCCAGTTTGTCAGTGCCATGTGTCCAAATTGCAAATATGTCATCTATAAATCTTATCCATTCAATAGGTATAAGATTTTCAGGAGCTTGTTGGAGGAGCTCCGTTCAAGTGCTGCCATGAATATGTTTGCATAGGTAGGTGCCATTGGTGATCCCATAGCAGTGCCATGAATTTGTAGGAAGTGTTCGTTGTTAAAAGCAAAGGCGTTCTTCTTAAGTACAAGGGATAGGATGTCATGAACTAGTTTCTCCATTTCAGGGGTAATTGTGTTGATTTCTTTCAACATGTCTATACAGGCTTGGATGCCTTGATCATTAGGTATGTTGGTATAGAGACTTCTTACGTCAATAGTAATAAGTATGAACTTGTCTGGTAGTGTGTTATTCTGAGCAAATATCCGGCATAGAAAGTCTGTAGTGTCCTGGACATATGATGGTATGTGTTGTAGGAGTGGTTTGAGTAGATGGTCAGCATATTGAGAAAGCTTGACTGTTGGTCCACCACAACCGGAGATAATAGGTCGACCTGGAATGTTAGTTTTGTGTATTTTGGGTAAAAGGTATAGTTGTGGTGTCCTGGCTTGATTGTCAATTGTGAGATATTTAAATGTTGTGTTGTCAATGGCCTTAGATTTGTGGAGTTTGTGTGCTAGGGTTTTGGTTTCAGTTAGAATTTCAGGGGTCGGGTCATGTGTTAGTTTCTGGTAGTGTTTCTCATTATAAAGTTGTCTATATGCCTCAGTAAGATAATCTTCCATTGGCCATATCACAATGGCTCCTCCTTTGTCTGCTGGTTTGATTATTATATCATCATCCTTTTTTAGATCATGGATGGTTTTAAGGCTTTGTGAGGATAAGTTGGTTTTTGTAGTTTGTTTTTGTGTTCCAAATTCAATTTTGAGATCGTAGAGTACATTTGATATGTATTCTAACAGGTTGCTGTTGTCGGGGTTTGGTGCTGTGAAGTTACTGGGTAGTTTAAATGGCTGTTTTTTAGTGTCCTTTCTGTTTCTGAAGAAATATTTATTGTACATGCTTTTTTTATATTTCAGAAAAGAGGCATATATGGTCTTGTATGGTGTGTGTTTGGGTGTCGGGACAAAGGTAAGGCCTTTCGACAGGGTTTTTTGTGCTTCTGTGAGATGGGTTTGTTAGAAGAGGTTAACAATAGTATTGTGTTGGGAGTTATATTTGAGTTTTTTATGTAGTTTATTTTTGCTTTTGTGTCTGTTGTTATTTGTGTTCCATTGTGTTTTCAAATATTTTAGGATGTTTCGTTTGTTGTAATTGTTTGTATCTGTGTTGAGTTTTATCTGTTTTTTTGTTATTTGTGGTGTGTGGGTTTGTTGCGTCTTAAAAAAACCAGGATTTGTTGTTGTGTGTTGTAGTTCAAGTGAGATGGAATGTTTATGTGGGGTGCTGATTGTTGTTCATTGTTGTTTCGTTGATGGGTTCGGTGTCTGTTGTTATTAGGTTGTCGATAGTGGGTTGGTATTCGAAGTTGTGGTGTTCTTGTTACTGTTGTTGTGCTAGTACCAGTTGTTCCGGGTTTGTGGTGGTGTGGGGTGTGGGTTTGCATAAGGGGTTTTGGTTTGTGTCTGTTGGTCGGTGTGTGTGTGGGTTTGTTGGTTGGTTGGCTGGTTGTTCTGTATGGTGTCCTATGGGGTGAGGAGGTTGTTGGAGTGATTCTGGTATTTGTGTTGTTAAGTCGTTTTAGTTTTATGTTGCGATTGTGGGATGGTGCTAGGCAGGCTTGTTTTGTGTATTTGGTTGCAATGGCGTCTGTTTGTTGTAGTATGTTGTTGGCAGTCATTGTGTCACATTTGTTGTTGATTTGTGCAGATTTGTGTTGTATTTTGAACTCTGTGTTTGTTATTTCCTGTTTGTGATAGTCAATGGTTACAGTCAGTAGTTCTTGTGAGGCATTCATTAAGATGTCCTCCCATCTTTGTCGTAGGTCTTTGTTCAGGTAGTGTTTGCTTTTGTGTGTGATTTCTAGTCCAGGGGGTAGTGTCTGTGCTTTTTTGTGTTCTTCCAGTTCGTCAAGTGTGCATTTGAGTTTGGATAACTTGGTTTTCTGTGTGCTAATAATGCGGAATGTTTCCAGGAGGTGTGGTGGTATGCTGTTGGGGTTGGGAATGGATTGTGGTTGGTCATTGTGTGGTGTGGTGTTGGTTGCGATTTCGGGGTTAGTTGTGATTTGGGGTGTGTTGTTTGTCTCTGGGTTTTCGTCTTCTGTGTTTAAAAGTTTTTGTTTTTCCTTATGTAGGCCTTCTATTATTGAATCAGTTTCCTGATCGGATATGATCAATTTGTGGCCAAAAATAAGGGAGGTGTCCAAGTCTGTTATGTCTCCGTCGTCAGTCTGTAAAAATTCGTTTATTTGTTCCTCGGACATGTCCGGTGAGGGTGGGGGGTTGGGTTGGATTGGGCATGGGTTAGTGTCAAGGGTGGGGATTGCGTTGTCAGGGTTATCAATCAACATATTCTGGGGGTCGGTTAGGTTTTCGGTAGGGTTTTCGGTCGGGTTGCTTCGATTTTTGGAGTTGAATGGGACTTCTTAAAAATTAAGGTTATCCTTTGTGAGTAATAGTTCCATTGAGTAGTGATCTTTGTGTTTGTTAGTAAGTGTGTTAGGGGTGTGTGAATAAACAAGGGGGACTGTTTTCTGGTTAACTGTATGAGATTGATTCAATTGTTACAACTAGAACTAAACAATATGGCGAGCTTGGTGGCGCTCTCTCCGTTCCCTATAGGGGTATCACAATGTTTATTTTATATTTTGACATAGGTAATTGGAACCATATTGTAGTTCTTATATAGTTATAAGTTAATTTGTAACAATTGTCTGAATTAGACAAACTAGAGAAAAAAAAAAGGACGTTATGTGTATGTGGGCTAAAGGGGAACATAATGAGTAATTTGTTGAATGGTTAATTGCGAATTGAGGGGCGTAGAAATAGAAATAAAAATAACCAGATGGGGTAGTTTGGAATTTGTTGGACATCGCAAGGCTCAGTGTTGGATTGTGGTTTGGCCACCCAGAGACAAGCCTGAGGGCCACTAGTAACGCTCTCTTCTGCAGAACTATTTAGTAGCGCTTCCAGAGAATACATAGCAGCAGCAATATGTTTACAGCCCCCATCTCTTCCACCCTTGCATTTACAAAATGCTTCAATCACACTTCCCTTATTTGGGCCTTTCCCCTCTAAGATAAACCATAGATCGTAATAACCTTTCCCCTCGTCAGTCCTAGATCGCATGCTTGGTTGAACTTTCCCAACGTAAACATGAATTCCTGGATCCTTTAGTGCCAATGTTTCCAAAGACCGTACATACCCATTTTCAAAAAGCCTGTAGTCTTCGTAGGATTTGTATGCAGCCAGTCCTTGTTTATCATAGTCAGATGTATGGTAGATCAAGTGATTAAAAATGTCATACAATCCAAACGGTGGCGATTCGATGAAGTCATTCTTTGTTTTCATACTGAACGGATCTTCGATTTGAATATCATGAATTATTAATCGACCTTTTATATTGCTGTCGGCATTATCACGCTCGAAATTCGGATCGAGAGGCAACATCATCTTCTCGACAGCAGACGCAATTTCGACCAAAGCAGGTTTGAGGTAGCCATTTACAGTAACTCCACGTTCTTGCAAATATTTCTTAATAGCGTCGACGTTCATCGATTTAAACGTTTCCTTGCTACCCGATTTCGACATCGTGTGTCTTTCTTTTTATAACTTAGTCTACATTTTTGCGCAAAATATATTTTTTTTTCTTTTATATTCACAAAATTATTAGTAGTTACAGTACACACGTAAAAACGCACGAGTTGTAACAAGCCTGCAGCAAGCTTGTCGCAAGCTCGTTTCAACAAGCTTGTTGCAAGATTTATTCGCACCGCTTGTCCCAAGTTGTTGTGACGGACGTGTAGCAAGTTGTTGTCAGACTTGTAGCAAGTTTGTTGTGACAATGCTGTACCAAGGTTGTTGCCAACAAGCTTGCTACAAGTCTGACAACAACTTGCTACAAGCTTGTTGAACTTGAGCTGTTCCAAGCTTGTTATAACAAGGCCGTTACAAGCTTGTCGCGACAAGCTTGCTGCAAACATGGCCGCGCATTAAATCTCGCTTGAAAACACGCGTGTTTTCCCGGAGATTGTGAAACAAAGAACAAACAACACAAAGTTTGATGTAAAAATCATATTATTTTAAAAACAAATTCAAAGGTTAGCAATTAAATAGAAACTTCACATTTGAAGTACCAAGATTACTAAAGGCTCAGTACAAGAACATATGTATTTTCCTTTCTGAGTATATAGCCTAATAATCAGTTCGTAAGAAAAGTTTCTTTGCATTCATATGGTAAAAATTAACTGGTGCATGAATATTCTTGTATAATACCAGTATTTCAGTCACTTGTTGAATTGACTTCGTCGTCCCAAGAATCAACAGCTAGCTGCACCTCATTCCTATAATTCACTTTGTTTGATACGACTTTCCGGCCAATACCTCAGTTTAGCTCCAGTTTGATAATCAAATTCCTATAAAGTATAATATACAATGGCTTCAGGAATCAGTTACTTTAAAAAATATGCAAATATTTTTGAGGAAACTGGTTTGCAAATACGTTGAGGAAACTCCATCCTGTCTGCTGTGGCGAGGGTCTTGCTTGCCATCCAAGTCTAATGTCAAATAAGTAATGTACAAATACTTTATTACCATAATACGTAAATATATATTATTATTTCTAATCATAGCATGCTAAAAACATACGCACAGATATTAAAAATAGGAAATTTTGCACTTTACCGCACACCTACACGTCATTAAAAATATTTGAATTATTGAATACAAAAAACCGGCAAAGTTTCGATTTTGATAAATATCCACAGAAACTAACAGTTCAATGTTTATAAAAAGCAATAAATTCAACAATATTTTAAAAACTATATAGTTTTAAAAGGCTAGCTTGTGTACTATAATAAATTGTGTTGCCGGCGTTGTGTACGCCATATCAAATATTTGGATGAATTAAACGCACATACCTTTATTAAAACGTCGAACTGTAGTATTCTTCAAACTTTTTTAAGTTGCCCATCCGTTTTAACTGATATTTCAACGTTTATTAAACTTTTAAAGGCTTAAAAAATCAAAGGTTTTGGCACAAAGATAGCTCAATGACCAGGTGAATCAGTGAACTCTTGAAAAGAGCAGGGAAATTTGCAAATATACTGACGTATATTTCAACCAATGAGATCACTTATACATAGTTTAAACAGAGTCTGAACCAATGAGATTACTCCGTTGAAATCGTCACTTCCTCAACGGTTCAACGGTTATAGATATCCTTGAAACAAGGAAATGTTCATCTGTAATGTTTTTAAGGAATTCGGATTCTTTTCAAATCTTATTACTAAAAGAAGTTATGTATATATATCAAATTTATTGAACAATGTTCAAACGAAGAAAATGCAAACGGGACACGAGATCCCATGCGAGGCATTCTTCCGAACTTCGTTGCAGAGTGTTAAAGTGTTTAAAAGCTCGTTGATCTTGCTTTTTCCATTTGATGAATGGCAATGATCAATAAAATCATATTTGGCCCAGTTCAAATTGATTTTGTTGTTATCGGAAAACTTTTGCCGTTAACAATGTCGCTACAATTTGTTGGAACTGTCTTGTTACAGCATTGTCACGCGCAGCCTTCGTACAAGCTTGTTGTGACAGGCTTGTTACAACTTGATGACTATAACAACTTGTCAACAAGTTGCTCCAACAAGCTTGGTACAGCTTGTTGTCGACAAGCTTGGAACAAGTTGTTCCAACAACTTGCTACAAGTCTGCAAGCCAACAAGTTGTAGCAAGCTTGATGTCAACAAGCTTGCTACAACCTGTTGTCTCAACAAGCTTGTTACAACTTGTCAACAAGCTTGCTACAAGCTTGTTGAGCTAACAAGTTGTCAACAAGATGTGAGATTTTTAGGTGTAGTTTGCAATGTGATAGTACACACGTAAAAACGCACAAGTTGTAACAAGTCTGCAGCAGACTTGTAGCAAGCTTGTTCCAACAAGCCGATATCAGGTTGTGTTCGCACTGCTTGTCCCAAGCTTGTTTTGACGGACTTGTAGCAAGTTGTTGTCAGACTTGTAGCAAGTTTGTTGTGACAATGCTGTACCAAGGTTGTTGCCAACAAGCTTGCTACAAGTCTGACAACAACTTGCTACAAGCTTGTTGAACTTGAGCTGTTCCAAGCTAGTTATAACAAGGCCGTTACAAGCTTGTCGCGACAAGCTTGCTGCAAACATGGCCGCGCATTAAATCTCGCTTTAAAACACGCGTGTTTTCCCGGAGATTGTGAAACAAAGAACAAACAACACAAAGTTTGATGTAAAAATCATATTATTTTAAAAACAAATTCAAAGGTTAGCAATTAAATACAAACTTCACATTTGAAGTACCAAGATTACTAAAGGCTCAGTACAAGAACATATGTATTTTCCTTTCTGAGTATATAGCCTAATAATCAGTTCGTAAGAAAAGTTTCTTTGCATTCATATGGTAAAAATTAACTGGTGCATGAATATTCTTGTATAATACCAGTATTTCAGTCACTTGTTGAATTGACTTCGTCGTCCCAAGAATCAACAGCTAGCTGCACCTCATTCCTATAATTCACTTTGTTTGATACGACTTTCCGGCCAATACCTCAGTTTAGCTCCAGTTTGATAATCAAATTCCTATAAAGTATAATATACAATGGCTTCAGGAATCAGTTACTTTAAAAAATATGCAAATATTTTTGAGGAAACTGGTTTGCAAATACGTTGAGGAAACTCCATCCTGTCTGCTGTGGCGAGGGTCTTGCTTGCCATCCAAGTCTAATGTCAAATAAGTAATGTACAAATACTTTATTACCATAATACGTAAATATATATTATTATTTCTAATCATAGCATGCTAAAAACATACGCACAGATATTAAAAATAGGAAATTTTGCACTTTACCGCACACCTACACGTCATTAAAAATATTTGAATTATTGAATACAAAAAACCGGCAAAGTTTCGATTTTGATAAATATCCACAGAAACTAACAGTTCAATGTTTATAAAAAGCAATAAATTCAACAAATATTTTAAAAACTATATAGTTTTAAAAGGCTAGCTTGTGTACTATAATAAATTGTGTTGCCGGCGTTGTGTACGCCATATCAAATATTTGGATGAATTAAACGCACATACCTTTATTAAAACGTCGAACTGTAGTATTCTTCAAACTTTTTTAAGTTGCCCATCCGTTTTAACTGATATTTCAACGTTTATTAAACTTTTAAAGGCTTAAAAAATCAAAGGTTTTGGCACAAAGATAGCTCAATGACCAGGTGAATCAGTGAACTCTTGAAAAGAGCAGGGAAATTTGCAAATATACTGACGTATATTTCAACCAATGAGATCACTTATACATAGTTTAAACAGAGTCTGAACCAATGAGATTACTCCGTTGAAATCGTCACTTCCTCAACGGTTCAACGGTTATAGATATCCTTGAAACAAGGAAATGTTCATCTGTAATGTTTTTAAGGAATTCGGATTCTTTTCAAATCTTATTACTAAAAGAAGTTATGTATATATATCAAATTTATTGAACAATGTTCAAACGAAGAAAATGCAAACGGGACACGAGATCCCATGCGAGGCATTCTTCCGAACTTCGTTGCAGAGTGTTAAAGTGTTTAAAAGCTCGTTGATCTTGCTTTTTCCATTTGATGAATGGCAATGATCAATAAAATCATATTTGGCCCAGTTCAAATTGATTTTGTTGTTATCGGAAAACTTTTGCCGTTAACAATGTCGCTACAATTTGTTGGAACTGTCTTGTTACAGCATTGTCACGCGCAGCCTTCGTACAAGCTTGTTGTGACAGGCTTGTTACAACTTGATGACTATAACAACTTGTCAACAAGTTGCTCCAACAAGCTTGGTACAGCTTGTTGTCGACAAGCTTGGAACAAGTTGTTCCAACAACTTGCTACAAGTCTGCAAGCCAACAAGTTGTAGCAAGCTTGATGTCAACAAGCTTGCTACAACCTGTTGTCTCAACAAGCTTGTTACAACTTGTCAACAAGCTTGCTACAAGCTTGTTGAGCTAACAAGTTGTCAACAAGATGTGAGATTTTTAGGTGTACACACCTAAAAATCTCACATCTTGTTGACAACTTGTTGGCTCAACAAGCTTGTAGCAAGCTTGTTGACAAGTTGTAACAAGCTTGTTGAGACAACAGGTTGTAGCAAGCTTGTTGACATCAAGCTTGCTACAACTTGTTGGCTTGCAGACTTGTAGCAAGTTGTTGGAACAACTTGTACCAAGCTTGTCGACAACAAGCTGTACCAAGCTTGTTGGAGCAACTTGTTGACAAGTTGTTATAGTCATCAAGTTGTAACAAGCCTGTCACAACAAGCTTGTACCAAGGCTGCGCTTGACAATGCTGTAACAAGACAGTTCCAACAAGTTGTAGCGACATTGTTAACGGCAAAAGTTTTCCGATAACAACAAAATCAATTTGAACTGGGCCAAATATGATTTTATTGATCATTGCCATTCATCAAATGGCAAAAGCAAGATCAACGAGCTTTTAAACACTTTAACACTCTGCAACTGCAACGAAGTTCATAACTTCTTTTTATAATAAGATTTGAAAATAATCCGAATTCCTTGAAAACATTACAGATGAACATTTCCTTGTTTCAAGGATATCTACAACCGTTGAACCGTTGAGGAAGTGACGATTTCAACGGAGTAATCTCATTGGTTCAGACTCTGTTTAAACTATGTATAAGTGATCTTATTGGTTGAAATATACGTCAGTGTATTTGCAAATTTCCCTGCTCTTTTCAAGAGTTCACTGATTCACCTGGTCATTGAGCTATCTTTGTGCCAAAACCTTTGTTTTTTTAAGCCTTTAAAAGTTTAATAAACGTTGAAATATCAGTTAAAACGGATGGGCAACTTAAAAAGTTTAAAGAATACTACAGTTCGACGTTTTAATAAAGGTATGTGCGTTTAATTCATCCCAATATTTGATATGGCGTACACAACGCCGGCAACACAATTTTAATATTATAGTACACTAGATAGCATTTTAAAACTATATAGTTTTTAAAATATTTGTTGAATTTATTGCTTTTTATAAACATTGAACTGTTAGTTTCTGTGGATATTTATCAAAATCGAAACTTCGCCGGTTTTTTGTATTCAATAATTCAAATATTTTAATGACGATAAGGTGTACGGTAAAGTGCAAAATTTCCTATTTTTAATATCTGTGCGTATGTTTTAGCATGCTCTGATTAAAATAATATATATTTACGTATTATGGTAATAAAGTATTTGTACATTACTTATTTGACATTAGACTTGGATGGCATTCATGGCAAGCAAGACCCTCGCCACAGCAGACAGGATGGAGTTTCCTCAACGTATTTGCAAACCATTTGCTGTTGATTCTTGGGATGACGAAGTCAATTCAACAAGTGACTGAAATACTGGTATTATACAAGAATACTCATGCACCGCCACCAGTTAATTTTTACCATATGAATGCAAAGAAACTTTTCTTACGAACTGATTATTAGGCTATATACTCATGCAGAAAGGAAAATACATATGCTCTTGTACTGAGCCTTTAGTAATCTTGGTACTTCAAGTGTGAAGTTTGTATTTAATTGCTAACCTTTGAATTTGTTTTTAAAATAATATGATTTTTACATCAAACTTTGTGTTGTTTGTTCTTTGTTTCACAATCTCCGGGAAAACACGCGTGTTTTCAAGCGAGATTTAATGCGCGGCCATGTTTGCAGCAAGCTTGTCGCGACAAGCTTGTAACGGCCTTGTTATAACAAGCTTGGAACAGCTCAAGTTCAACAAGCTTGTAGCAAGTTGTTGTCAGACTTGTAGCAAGCTTGTTGGCAACAACCTTGCTACAGCATTGTCACAACAAACTTGCTACAAGTCTGTCAACAACTTGCTACAAGTCCGTCACAACAAGCTTGGGACAAGCGGTGCGAACACAACCTGATATCGGCTTGTTGGAACAAGCTTGCTACAAGTCTGTTGCAGACTTGTTACAACTTGTGCGTTTTTACGTGTGTAGTTTGCAATGTGATAGTACACACGTAAAAACGCACGAGTTGTAACAAGCCTGCAGCAGACTTGTAGCAAGCTTGTTCCAACAAGCTTGTTGCAAGATTTATTCGCACCGCTTGTCCCAAGTTGTTGTGACGGACGTGTAGCAAGTTGTTGTCAGACTTGTAGCAAGTTTGTTGTGACAATGCTGTACCAAGGTTGTTGCCAACAAGCTTGCTACAAGTCTGACAACAACTTGCTACAAGCTTGTTGAACTTGAGCTGTTCCAAGCTTGTTATAACAAGGCCGTTACAAGCTTGTCGCGACAAGCTTGCTGCAAACATGGCCGCGCATTAAATCTCGCTTGAAAACACGCGTGTTTTCCCGGAGATTGTGAAACAAAGAACAAACAACACAAAGTTTGATGTAAAAATCATATTATTTTAAAAACAAATTCAAAGGTTAGCAATTAAATAGAAACTTCACATTTGAAGTACCAAGATTACTAAAGGCTCAGTACAAGAACATATGTATTTTCCTTTCTGAGTATATAGCCTAATAATCAGTTCGTAAGAAAGTTTCTTTGCATTCATATGGTAAAAATTAACTGGTGCATGAATATTCTTGTATAATACCAGTATTTCAGTCACTTGTTGAATTGACTTCGTCGTCCCAAGAATCAACAGCTAGCTGCACCTCATTCCTATAATTCACTTTGTTTGATACGACTTTCCGGCCAATACCTCAGTTTAGCTCCAGTTTGATAATCAAATTCCTATAAAGTATAATATACAATGGCTTCAGGAATCAGTTACTTTAAAAAATATGCAAATATTTTTGAGGAAACTGGTTTGCAAATACGTTGAGGAAACTCCATCCTGTCTGCTGTGGCGAGGGTCTTGCTTGCCATCCAAGTCTAATGTCAAATAAGTAATGTACAAATACTTTATTACCATAATACGTAAATATATATTATTATTTCTAATCATAGCATGCTAAAAACATACGCACAGATATTAAAAATAGGAAATTTTGCACTTTACCGCACACCTACACGTCATTAAAAATATTTGAATTATTGAATACAAAAACCGGCAAAGTTTCGATTTTGATAAATATCCACAGAAACTAACAGTTCAATGTTTATAAAAAGCAATAAATTCAACAAATATTTTAAAAACTATATAGTTTTAAAAGGCTAGCTTGTGTACTATAATAAATTGTGTTGCCGGCGTTGTGTACGCCATATCAAATATTTGGATGAATTAAACGCACATACCTTTATTAAAACGTCGAACTGTAGTATTCTTCAAACTTTTTTAAGTTGCCCATCCGTTTTAACTGATATTTCAACGTTTATTAAACTTTTAAAGGCTTAAAAAATCAAAGGTTTTGGCACAAAGATAGCTCAATGACCAGGTGAATCAGTGAACTCTTGAAAAGAGCAGGGAAATTTGCAAATATACTGACGTATATTTCAACCAATGAGATCACTTATACATAGTTTAAACAGAGTCTGAACCAATGAGATTACTCCGTTGAAATCGTCACTTCCTCAACGGTTCAACGGTTATAGATATCCTTGAAACAAGGAAATGTTCATCTGTAATGTTTTTAAGGAATTCGGATTCTTTTCAAATCTTATTACTAAAAGAAGTTATGTATATATATCAAATTTATTGAACAATGTTCAAACGAAGAAAATGCAAACGGGACACGAGATCCCATGCGAGGCATTCTTCCGAACTTCGTTGCAGAGTGTTAAAGTGTTTAAAAGCTCGTTGATCTTGCTTTTTCCATTTGATGAATGGCAATGATCAATAAATCATATTTGGCCCAGTTCAAATTGATTTTGTTGTTATCGGAAAACTTTTGCCGTTACAATGTCGCTACATTTGTTGGAACTGTCTTGTTACAGCTTGTCACGCGCAGCCTTCGTACAAGCTTGTTGTGACGGCTTGTTACACTTGATGACTCACTTGGTTACAGCATGGTGCTACAAGTCTGCAAGCCAACAGCAGCCGTCGTACAAGCGTTGTGAAAGCTTGGAACAAGTTGTTCCAACAACTTGCTACAAGTCTGCAAGCCAACAAGTTGTAGCAAGCTTGATGTCAACAAGCTTGCTACAACCTGTTGTCTCAACAAGCTTGTTACAACTTGTCAACAAGCTTGCTACAAGCTTGTTGAGCTAACAAGTTGTCAACAAGATGTGAGATTTTTAGGTGTACACACCTAAAAATCTCACATCTTGTTGACAACTTGTTGGCTCAACAAGCGTAGCAAGCTTGTTGACAAGTTGTAACAAGCTTGTTGAGACAACAGGTTGTAGCAAGCTTGTTGACATCAAGCTTGCTACAACTTGTTGGCTTGCAGACTTGTAGCAAGTTGTTGGAACAACTTGTACCAAGCTTGTCGACAACAAGCTGTACCAAGCTTGTTGGAGCAACTTGTTGACAAGTTGTTATAGTCATCAAGTTGTAACAAGCCTGTCACAACAAGCTTGTACCAAGGCTGCGCTTGACAATGCTGTAACAAGACAGTTCCAACAAGTTGTAGCGACATTGTTAACGGCAAAAGTTTTCCGATAACAACAAAATCAATTTGAACTGGGCCAAATATGATTTTATTGATCATTGCCATTCATCAAATGGCAAAAGCAAGATCAACGAGCTTTTAAACACTTTAACACTCTGCAACTGCAACGAAGTTCATAACTTCTTTTTATAATAAGATTTGAAAATAATCCGAATTCCTTGAAAACATTACAGATGAAATTTCCTGTTTCAAGGATATCTACAACCGTTGAACCGTTGAGGAAGTTGACGATTTCAACGGAGTAATTCATTGGTTCAGACTCTGTTTAAACTATGTATAAGTGATCTTATTGGTGAAATTACGTCAGTGTATTTGCAAATTTCCCTGCTCTTTTCAAGAGTTCACTGATTCACCTGGTCATTGAGCTATCTTTGTGCCAAAACCTTTGTTTTTTTAAGCCTTTAAAAGTTTAATAAACGTTGAAATATCAGTTAAAACGGATGGGCAACTTAAAAAAGTTTAAAGAATACTACAGTTCGACGTTTTAATAAAGGTATGTGCGTTTAATTCATCCCAATATTTGATATGGCGTACACAACGCCGGCAACACAATTTTAATATTATAGTACACTAGATAGCATTTTAAAACTATATAGTTTTTAAAATATTTGTTGAATTTATTGCTTTTTATAAACATTGAACTGTTAGTTTCTGTGGATATTTATCAAAATCGAAACTTCGCCGGTTTTTTGTATTCAATAATTCAAATATTTTTAATGACGATAAGGTGTACGGTAAAGTGCAAAATTTCCTATTTTTAATATCTGTGCGTATGTTTTTAGCATGCTCTGATTAGAAATAATAATTAATATTTACGTATTATGGTAATAAAGTATTTGTACATTACTTATTTGACATTAGACTTGGATGGCATTCATGGCAAGCAAGACCCTCGCCACAGCAGACAGGATGGAGTTTCCTCAACGTATTTGCAAACCATTTGCTGTTGATTCTTGGGATGACGAAGTCAATTCAACAAGTGACTGAAATACTGGTATTATACAAGAATACTCATGCACCGCCACCAGTTAATTTTTACCATATGAATGCAAAGAAACTTTTCTTACGAACTGATTATTAGGCTATATACTCATGCAGAAAGGAAAATACATATGCTCTTGTACTGAGCCTTTAGTAATCTTGGTACTTCAAGTGTGAAGTTTGTATTTAATTGCTAACCTTTGAATTTGTTTTTAAAATAATGATTTTTACATCAAACTTTGTGTTGTTTGTTCTTTGTTTCACAATCTCCGGGAAAACACGCGTGTTTTCAAGCGAGATTTAATGCGCGGCCATGTTTGCAGCAAGCTTGTCGCGACAAGCTTGTAACGGCCTTGTTATAACAAGCTTGGAACAGCTCAAGTTCAACAAGCTTGTAGCAAGTTGTTGTCAGACTTGTAGCAAGCTTGTTGGCAACAACCTTGCTACAGCATTGTCACAACAAACTTGCTACAAGTCTGTCAACAACTTGCTACAAGTCCGTCACAACAAGCTTGGGACAAGCGGTGCGAACACAACCTGATATCGGCTTGTTGGAACAAGCTTGCTACAAGTCTGTTGCAGACTTGTTACAACTTGTGCGTTTTTACGTGTGTAGTTTGCAATGTGATAGTACACACGTAAAAACGCACGAGTTGTAACAAGCCTGCAGCAGACTTGTAGCAAGCTTGTTCCAACAAGCTTGTTGCAAGATTTATTCGCACCGCTTGTCCCAAGTTGTTGTGACGGACGTGTAGCAAGTTGTTGTCAGACTTGTAGCAAGTTTGTTGTGACAATGCTGTACCAAGGTTGTTGCCAACAAGCTTGCTACAAGTCTGACAACAACTTGCTACAAGCTTGTTGAACTTGAGCTGTTCCAAGCTTGTTATAACAAGGCCGTTACAAGCTTGTCGCGACAAGCTTGCTGCAAACATGGCCGCGCATTAAATCTCGCTTGAAAACACGCGTGTTTTCCCGGAGATTGTGAAACAAAGAACAAACAACACAAAGTTTGATGTAAAAATCATATTATTTTAAAAACAAATTCAAAGGTTAGCAATTAAATAGAAACTTCACATTTGAAGTACCAAGATTACTAAAGGCTCAGTACAAGAACATATGTATTTTCCTTTCTGAGTATATAGCCTAATAATCAGTTCGTAAGAAAAGTTTCTTTGCATTCATATGGTAAAAATTAACTGGTGCATGAATATTCTTGTATAATACCAGTATTTCAGTCACTTGTTGAATTGACTTCGTCGTCCCAAGAATCAACAGCTAGCTGCACCTCATTCCTATAATTCACTTTGTTTGATACGACTTTCCGGCCAATACCTCAGTTTAGCTCCAGTTTGATAATCAAATTCCTATAAAGTATAATATACAATGGCTTCAGGAATCAGTTACTTTAAAAAATATGCAAATATTTTTGAGGAAACTGGTTTGCAAATACGTTGAGGAAACTCCATCCTGTCTGCTGTGGCGAGGGTCTTGCTTGCCATCCAAGTCTAATGTCAAATAAGTAATGTACAAATACTTTATTACCATAATACGTAAATATATATTATTATTTCTAATCATAGCATGCTAAAAACATACGCACAGATATTAAAAATAGGAAATTTTGCACTTTACCGCACACCTACACGTCATTAAAAATATTTGAATTATTGAATACAAAAAACCGGCAAAGTTTCGATTTTGATAAATATCCACAGAAACTAACAGTTCAATGTTTATAAAAAGCAATAAATTCAACAAATATTTTAAAAACTATATAGTTTTAAAAGGCTAGCTTGTGTACTATAATAAATTGTGTTGCCGGCGTTGTGTACGCCATATCAAATATTTGGATGAATTAAACGCACATACCTTTATTAAAACGTCGAACTGTAGTATTCTTCAAACTTTTTTAAGTTGCCCATCCGTTTTAACTGATATTTCAACGTTTATTAAACTTTTAAAGGCTTAAAAAATCAAAGGTTTTGGCACAAAGATAGCTCAATGACCAGGTGAATCAGTGAACTCTTGAAAAGAGCAGGGAAATTTGCAAATATACTGACGTATATTTCAACCAATGAGATCACTTATACATAGTTTAAACAGAGTCTGAACCAATGAGATTACTCCGTTGAAATCGTCACTTCCTCAACGGTTCAACGGTTATAGATATCCTTGAAACAAGGAAATGTTCATCTGTAATGTTTTTAAGGAATTCGGATTCTTTTCAAATCTTATTACTAAAAGAAGTTATGTATATATATCAAATTTATTGAACAATGTTCAAACGAAGAAAATGCAAACGGGACACGAGATCCCATGCGAGGCATTCTTCCGAACTTCGTTGCAGAGTGTTAAAGTGTTTAAAAGCTCGTTGATCTTGCTTTTTCCATTTGATGAATGGCAATGATCAATAAAATCATATTTGGCCCAGTTCAAATTGATTTTGTTGTTATCGGAAAACTTTTGCCGTTAACAATGTCGCTACAATTTGTTGGAACTGTCTTGTTACAGCATTGTCACGCGCAGCCTTCGTACAAGCTTGTTGTGACAGGCTTGTTACAACTTGATGACTATAACAACTTGTCAACAAGTTGCTCCAACAAGCTTGGTACAGCTTGTTGTCGACAAGCTTGGAACAAGTTGTTCCAACAACTTGCTACAAGTCTGCAAGCCAACAAGTTGTAGCAAGCTTGATGTCAACAAGCTTGCTACAACCTGTTGTCTCAACAAGCTTGTTACAACTTGTCAACAAGCTTGCTACAAGCTTGTTGAGCTAACAAGTTGTCAACAAGATGTGAGATTTTTAGGTGTAGTTTGCAATGTGATAGTAATAGGTCAATGTCCGCATCTCGGATTTGTTTACGTTTTTTATCACGTGACAAGCACACGTGCTTTTCAGACCTGAAGTCGCGTATTGGATTCAACACAGAGGAGGTTGGACAGCTGTCACGTGAATTTCTCGACCAATGAGATTGCGCTATTTTCCAAGCGTGCTTGCGAAGATTTTGAGCGAGAAAATTTACATAAGACGGAGAAACATAAAAATATTGAGTATATTTTTTAAAGTTTACTGATTAAAACGCATATTTTTTGAAAAAAGATTCATTGGACTGGCGATATCTGTCGAGATTATCGAGGTAAGCGTTACTTTTTAAGTCGATTTTTATAACTGAAGTTGGTCGGGTCGTTCCGAAGTGATGAGTCATGTGCTTGTCTGTTTACAATTTTCAAAGTTGAAAATCTCGAATTCCTGTGGTTCGATTTTTGAGATTCTTTGTAAGAATGAAGTTAAGTATGTAAAAAAAAAATCGGCTGGATCGACCCCTTGCGACCCCACACCATTTCCGAGATATCGGGCTTTGAATTTACCACTCTTGTTTTGAGATGTTCAAAATAGCGCATTTCGGGTCAATGGGATATTTCCCTTTCAAATATTGTTTAACTACATAATTTGTAATATTAATGTAAATTTTATTTGTATTCATGGTTTAACTTCCTTAGTTATTAACATTTAGACGGGAAAATAGTATTTTTTTGTATTTTATATAGATTTCCATTTTTGGCAGTGACGACTCCTATGCTCATTCGCTAACGCCTAGCTGTAATCCCACAACGTGGTCAATTGAGTGTTAGATCAGCACATTTCAAACAACCAGAAGGCTTACCACCACCACCACCTTCACAAAATTGATAAATATGAAACATATTGTGTGATTATATGTTTTCACTTCTTCAGTAAAATAAACTGACATTTTATATTGGTTCTGTTCTTTAGATGCTTGTTGATGTTTACAGTTAGTGTGAGTTAAGATCTGCATTACTAAGCCATTGTGTGTTAGAACTGGCAATATTTATGTATATTAGGTTGATTGAAAAGCTAAAGGCATGAACACCTTATCTAGTACAATTGATCTTCAAGTTTGCATGAATTGTAAATGCTATTAGCATAGAAACAATAGCATAGAAACAAAAAACAATGGTGTGTGTATGCAGGTTTTTACTTTTTTGAACATCATGTAAATATATGTATAAATGCAAAATCTTGGCTGTTTTGTCAAGGCAATTTTACTTACAATATTTTATAACCATAATAAAATTTGATGAGTTTATTTATTTGTTCATCAATAAATACAGATTTACATATTTATACCATGTATTGTATGAATATTTTTCTAATTTTCTTAATACTGCAAGGGTTTGTATGAAATATCACATGACAGTGAAGTGCTTTGGTTATAGACAATAGGTTTTGAGGATATAAAATAGAAAGCCTGGTTTCCATACAACATTGTCAGGGTGTTGTGTTAACCATTAAGAAAAATATCTATCATTATTAGTTATTATGCAACAACTTGATTGTCATATGGAAACCAGACTAAAAACAAGTTGATGGCAAAAATGCTGGAAAAATCTACATAGGTTAGCCAATGGAAATAATTGCAGAAATTCACAACTTGCAAACCCTGGTTCTTATGAAATTATATGTCAACGTACACTCATACTAGCCCTTACAATCTGACCTTCCCATTTACCACGCCTCTTTATCCAGATTTTTGGATAAAATCCTATTTTTAAAAAGTTAACCCGAAACTTGATGTGTTCAACATAGACGTCTAGTATATCTCCTGCTGCAATCAGTGGATGTAAATACTTGCAATGTTCAGAAGCTATATATCCAACATTTTCCCATTGAGTTCCATAATGAAGATCAATAGCAATTGCATTTTGGTCCCGAGGATTCTCCGGCTCTGGTCTTAGTCTAACATTTACTGATTCATTATATTCAAGGGCAAGATATGCCTGTTCCAGATGATGTTGGTAACTTTGTTCATGAGCAGCTCCAATGCACTTGAATGGTAGAGCATGAGTGATTTCTTCCTCATCACTTTCAACTTCTTCACTTTCATCTTCTTCACTGTCCTCATTATTAATTTCGATGTCATCAAAATCAGGAGTAACCGCATCCACAGCGCTCGTATTTTCTGTCAATACACGATCCACATCAAAATCCCAAATTAAAAGCATTCTCTCCGCTTTACAATGAATAAATTCATCAGGGATAGTACCAAACTAAAAAAAAGTTTCAGTTAAATTTTAATACACAAATCAAGCCTTAAAAGTTAATAAAAAATATTAAAAAATGAGGTGTTGACAAGTACTTTATACTAACCTCAAATATAGTACTTGCTTTAACGTTGATGACACAAGGAGATTTAAGGCCATTCAACTTCGAAAGCAGTGCTTCGGTGTTTGGTATAATACAAAGTCTTCTTTCAGACGGAGTATTATGAAAGGCGAAATGGCAGCAAAGCCCATGCAGCTTAAAAAACGGTAAACTCGGTACAGTAAAAGATAAGTCGTAATGCGGATCGCAACAATACATATACATCATAGTATTTTGCACTATCGCAGCTTGAAAATCCTGTCTTTCGAAAGCATCCATTTTTCCTATACTCGCAGAGCTCTTCACATCACGACAGTCAAAACGTCAAATGAAGCGTTCGCATAATTGAGCGCTCAATACCCATCATGCTTTGCGGCCTGCTGTCCAACCTCCTCTGGATTCAACACAACCAAAATGCAACGCTTAAACAATGCCTAAGAAATAAGAATACTTCTTAAATGAATATATAGCTGTAAAATTCCCAGTAATTGATATTCATTGCGTGAAACCTCTCTGTTTTATCATGAAGACCCTAAAAGGCGGTTCTCTGAAGTGCGACATTGAGATGAAACTCAAAATTTTGCGTGGGTGGAAGACTGGGGATAGTAATTTTTTAGCATTTGGTAATTTTTAGCTTCATTTAGTAATTTTTGATAGGTTGGTTTGGTAATTACCTCTCGAAAAGCTGGTCTCACAGGGCGCATTGCTATTTTTGCTGTGCTCAAATTGCAAAGATGGCTCTATCGGCGGACAATGTTCTGGATATGCTACGGCTCAGAAATCGTGAATCTGACGACGAAGGTCTATCTACTGACGAAGAGGATGATTTAAATCACCTTTTGGCCGATTCTGCTAGTGATCCAAGGCAAGTATTTATGTATTTTTAGCGAACAGATATTGTCGCGTGACCTTTGCTGCTTATCATATTTCTAAATATAACACAATTTCTTGCTTTGAATATAACAAATATAGGGCTTGTAGTATATTGTCAGTAAAATCTAAGGTTTGAAACGTGCATCACCATAGTGCTTCCCACATGTGGTGACCCACATGGCCTGGGCATTTATATTTTGCATTCTTGTCTCATATTGCACAGGATAATACCATAGAATTGTATGTTTATGCTATTTTTGTGTTTTCATAGTGAATCCAGTGATGGGGAAGAAGATGGAGAAGATGAAGTTGATGTCAATCAGGGGGGGGATGGTGAATTGGGGGAGAGTAGTGGGGAAAGGGCCCGATCCCCAATTAGGGAGCGAGGTGGCCCCACTTCTGTAACATCTACCAACAGAGGAAGAGGTAGTAGGGGCAGGGGAAGAGTGGGCAGAGTCATTTCTGAAAGTGGTAGGGCCAGGGGTGGAAGTGGTAGGGCCAGAGGTGGAAGAGGCAGAGTTGGAAGGGGTGATAATGATGAGATGTATAAATCGTATGATCACCCGGATGTTGGGAATAACATCCCTGCCTTCAAGCCAAAACGTCCACCTGGAATCCATTTTGAGGGCCCTGTTTTGAGGGGAGGGATGACAACTGCCTTACATTTTTTTCGACTCTTTCTCACCACTGATATGATCAAATCAGTTGTTGCCCACACTAACAGCTATGCTTACATGAAAATTTTAGCTGGGGGCCATAATTCATATCTCACTAGTGAAGGGAGCTGGGCAGCTACTACTGAGGCTGAGATAAATAATCTGATTGCTATTTTAATTTATTTTGGTTTGGTTAGGGTAGACTCAGATGTTGAAAAGTATTGGAGCACAAAGACACTTTATCATGGTCTTTGGGCTAGGTCCATACTTTCCCGTATTCGATATAAAGCCCTAATGGCTTTCTTGCATGTGGTAGACCCTGCTAATGAGACCCCAGGTGATAAGCTTCGTAAGGTTGATGAGTTCCTTGCATCATTCAAGAAACGATGCAGTTTATTATACCAACCTCACCAAAATATAGCAGTTGATGAACGAATGGTAAAGTCGAAAGCAATATCAGGGATTAGGCAATACATGAAAAACAAGCCTACAAAGTGGGGGATCAAACTTTGGGTATTGGCAGATAGCTCTAATGGGTATACCATCGACTTCAATGTATATATTGGCAAGTCTAAGCATGATGCACCATCAAGTCATGGCCTTGGATATGATGTGGTGATGAAGCTGGTAAACCCTTACTTAGGACAGGGCTATCATGTCTACTTTGATAATTTTTTTTCATCACCCAAGTTAGTACATGATCTTTTTTTGCAGGCCACCCCATCATCAGGGACATGTAGGATAGACAGAGAGGGTTTTTCCAACTCAATGAAGAATGTAAAAGTGTGGGCAAGGAAGGAAAAGCGAGGGAGTATGCGATGGGAACGAGAGTCAAATGTCCTAATATTACAATGGATTGACAACAAACCTGTTTCATTAGTGACATCAATTGATTCGGCGAATGAGAAGGTAGTTGCGAAGAGAAGAAGGAAGAAAGATGGTGTGTACTCTGAAGTTAGCGTAGACCAGCCCTATGCCTTCTATCGATATAATCAGTATATGAATGGGGTGGATAGATCAGATCAGATGCTGGCTTGTCACAACGTTTCACGTAAATGTTATAGATGGTGGAAGACTTTGTTCTTCCACCTTATTGATATTGCCGTTGTAAATGGTTTTCTCCTTTTCCAACAACATCGTAGAGAGAATCCAGACAATCCAGCTTTGAATCGTCATAACACATACTCAATTGTCAATTTCAGAGAAGAAATTATAAGGGAGATTTGTGGGTTGCCAGAGTATGATGTGCCTCCTGTGAATGAATTTGTTCCACCTGCCCCTCCTCCAGATGATCAGTTCTGTACTGTTCATTTGATACGTTTCACTCCAGACGTGAGACGTCATTGTGTTGTGTGCTATGCTGCTCGCCGTGGGAAGAAAAAAGTCACAACTTATTGTTCTGCTCCCCAGTGCAATCGGTACATGCATGCATCTGGCGAGTTTGAATGTTTTAGTGCATGGCATAGTAGGGATTATCCTCACAGATCATGAGTACTTCTAGTTTAGGTAATTTAGATGGATATTTTGTCCAAGATCAAGTTTGTCAAACAATGAAATCTGTGTCATATTTCCCATTGTGATTGCAGATCATAGCTTTGACATACATTTCCATTTTTGAATAAATTTTGATCCCTATATTTCAATAAAGTGTGTTGTGAATGAAGTTATGTGTTATGATATATTTTTGCATGTTTCTGCATATCATGTACAATCTTACAACTTGCCTCTCAGGCTTTGTTCCCAGTCATATCAGTAAAAAAATTGTCTTTAAACGTTGCAGGACACAAAGGTGATAACTAGAGCTGAAATGTATTGTATAGTACAACGTTTTGGTTTGGGAGGGGTGGTTTGACAAAAGGTGGCTTCAAAATGCTATCAATTGTCTTTTTGCTCAATTTATAAGTATTTTGCTATTAGAAATGATAGGTAAAAATTCAATTCTGAAAGCCAATAACAATACTATGTTGTAACCATAAATATATGTTAGTGACATAGTTGCTAAAGTGAATATACATGTAAGTCAAACATGCAGCAAGATATTGGCGTCGCAAATATGGTAGAATTCAAAAAATGACAAAAAAATATTTCCTTTTTATGAATCACCTTCAAACTAGGCCAGAATGTGCCTAACACTCTACTCTAAATTTTCATCTAGAAAATGTATACACCCGACTATTGTCTATTACAAATCCTACATTCTGATTGGCTACTCAACCATTGTCTATTCGTGATGGTGAACGTTTGGGAAAAATTACCGTATAAAATTGAATTAATTAAATTTTTTTCGGTGTAATTGCGGTGTATCGATTATTTTCTCGAAATTGATATATCATTATTATTATTATTATTAAAACTTTATTTCATGAGGGATTCACATTGTTACCTTAAGGTATTCTTCCCAATGGCCCTCGAAAGGTAATATGCAAGATTTCATCGCGAGAAACATTGGCAACGAATGATATGCTTGCATACAGTGCAGCTAAATTCATTAACATGGTCTACTTCATTGTTTAATTGAAGAAAAAAGGTTTTAAGCTTTTTTTTATAAGAGTTAGGTGAATAATTTTCAACGATTTTTAACTCAGAAGGTAAAGAATTGAATAGACTTGCACCACTATAAGATATCTTAGATTTAGCCTGCTCAGTCTTGACTAAAGGGATCTTTAAGTCTGTCGTTGTCGATCTAGTTTGAATTGGATGAGAGTCGCGAACGTAAACAAACAACCTTCGGAGATCTGGTGGCCAAGGAGTTTTTAAAGCATTGAAAACCATAAGAATTTTTCTCATTTTTATCAAGTTGAAGATAGGTATCCAATTAAGTTGACGGAAAAGTAATATTGAGGGTACTTCGGTTGGTAATTCAAGAATTAGTCTTGCAGCTCGTTTCTGTAGTTTTAGAAGGCACGTTATTAGTTCTTTATTTGCGTTTCCCCAGAGTGTACAACAGTATAATAGATGTGGGTAGATTAGTGCAGAGTAAAACTGAATACGACATTTTAGAATAAGGTGACTGCGTATGCGTTTTAACAGATAGAGTCTAGAGTTTATTATGTTGTAGATAGTGTGAATTTGCCTATCCCATTTCAAATATTGATCAAATGTGACACCAAGTAAAACAGCAGAAGAAATCTCCTTAATAGTATGGTTGTTGATCTCAATAGTTATTGGGTCAAGATCTGAAAATTTGGGTTGGGAGAATATTTTCATAATTTTAGTCTTTTTCGAATTGAGAGACATTTTGTTGTGAGTAGTCCAATGTGACACTGAAGTAACGTACCGTATCTAGGTACAGGGTGTACACTAAAACAATTAGACAGCTCGCCTTCGTTGTCTATTCGCTCATTAGACAACTCGGACTCGTTGTCTAATTGTTAAATAGAAACACGCTTCTCGACCAATCAGCACGCGCGCACTATAAATGTTATATTATAAAGCTTTTTGTTAATTTGTTTTGTGCGTGTGAGTTTGGAAGAACGAGAATTTCGAAGAACACGTTATTTCGAGATTTGTTTCGTCTGTATAAATATTGTAATTAGATTCAATTACAAATTTTCATTACATCACTTCGCTTGTCAATTTCGGCGGGGAAAGTCCCGTGTTTCTATTTAATAGCAAGTATAAGATGCACCAAATCTACCGTGACGCGGACGTGACATAAAAACTGCTACTAATGTTAGGAAACCAGTATTAATTTGTTTTACATACAGCTCTGACTTTGTTTATAAAAAAGAGTCTCTAATTTCCATCTCTGTTGGGAAACTGTGGAAATTATAGCAGTATTACTTCACGTCCTCGTCGGATTTGGTGAATCTTAAACTCACTAATAATTAGTCGCTGAGGGCGAGGTGATTACAAGCTAATATTCACTGTGCCGAAGGCTTGTAACCATCGAGATTGAGAGGACTAATTGTTTTTAGTATAAATTTCGATGTGTTTACAAATAATAATAATCAACATAATTTCATAAAAAAATTATAATCACTTCAAATTTCTTATTTGAGAAACAACAACCAAAAGCTATAGTCACCGATCTCTTCAATCACTTCATAGTATAAATTTCGAGGTGACTATTGATTCTTCTGCATTATTCTGATTGGTCAAGATTCACTCTCTCTGAAGTAATAATCACTGGTGATTATAGCTTTTTAGTATTTTTGAACTAGTGAATATAATAAATCCTCAAATTTGACGTAATATGCTGTTATTTTCACCTTCAGGAAAAATGGCGGTTAGCCGTTTATAGCCAAAAGGCATGCATTTATAGTATGCGCATGCTGATTGGTCATTCATAATAAAACATTTATAGTACGCGCGTGCTGATTGGTCGAGAAGCGTGTTTCTATTTAACAATTAGACAACGAGTCCGAGTTGCCTATGAGCGAATAGTCAACGAAGGCGAAGCCTGAGGCGAAGCCTGAGTTGACTATTCGCTCATAGACAACGAAGGCGAGTTGTCTAATTGTTCCTGTACCTAGATATATTAATTTCGAGAAAATAATCGATACACCGCAATTACACCGAAAAATAATTCAATTTTATACGGTCGCGCGAGCAAAATTTTCCCAAGCATGCACCATCACGAATAGACAATGGTTGAGTATAGGTAATCAGAATGTAGGATTTGTAATAGACAATAGTCGGGTGTATACTAAAACTGTATAGAAACACGGGACTTTTCCCGCCGAACTTGGCATTCGAATTATAACAATCGAATTATCATACTGATTTGCACGGACTCGTTTTTCCACTAGGGACGGCGGAGCATTATATCAAGTGCGGGGGCTACATCTTTACTCCTACTTATGATGTTATAAAAACGATTCCAATTTCCGAATACTAAGCACTGCTCAGTAAATAAGAAGTGTAAAAATCTTTTGGTTTTACTGTAAATACAAAGTGCGGGGGCTTTACTCCCCCAGCCCCGCCGTCTCTGCCCACTGATTATTCAGGATCGCTAGGGATACATTCAAGTTTGCATCCCTTGAAATTTTTGAAACAGGATAAAAAAAAAATCATGATTTTGTAGTGGACCACCTATATAAATGGCCTGCAAAGTTTTTTCACGCAAAAATAGATGAAAATTACTTACTTTCTCAAAGTTATATTAGCATTGAAAATGATATTTTCTAAGCTGCAAATTTGCATATAGTACGGAATATCCATTGTGTGATATTGAATTTGACATTGATAGTACAAATGACCGGCAAAATGGATAAGAAACTATAACAAATAATGAAGTTGAAAGCGAAGTGTAGATGTATTTACAATTCCCGGTTCTCTCAGCCTTTTGAAATTGTTTCATTTTTTGCCTGATTTCAAAATCAATATAATAAACTTAAAATCGCACTTCGTGTCGTGCATTTTTGTTGTGAAATCAAACTTGTGAAGTTGCACTTCGGCTTCTCGGTCCTGCGATTTTGTAAACACGCGTTTGATTTCCCAACAAATTGCAATTACCATTATATCCAAGTAAAGTGTAAGAACTTCAAACAAAGTTCTAGCATTTCTTTCCGTTTAGTTATTTTTCGTTATATTTCGAAATGCATTTCGAAAACGTATTTTGCCAATTTAAATCACTTACATTTTTATCGAAGCCTAGTAGTGACATAAATCGGAGTTTTAGTCTTGTCGAAGCAAAAACATCATATCGAAAAAAAATCACTGTATTGATATACTATAGCTATATATATTTAGTAAATAATCCCATTTTAAGACATGATTTCTGTATGTTAAGTATTTGTAAAGTTTGTATAATTATTTTTTATATTCGTGCCAATTCTTTTCCCGATGTCGATATCGTTTATTTTCAGCCACGCCAAGTTTTCTGGTCTGTACGTGCTTCTCCACCTGACAGGATTTTTCGAAATTTCGATTTTTTCATTTTGGACGCTTTTGGTATCGTTGACATTGTTGTAGCAGATTTTTGGATAAAATTAGTTCCTGAAACTGTAATTCTCTTTGGTGACCAATTGTTTGGTAGTGCGGCAGACGTCTTTATCATGCCACTTTCTGAAGCTGTAACTATCTTTGGTGACATGTTGTTTGGTAGTGCGGCAAACGACTCTCTCATGTTACGTTCTGAAGTTCTTGCACTTACAGGAATATTTTCACTTTCTTGCACGCGATTTGGTCGGATTTCATTTGTTGGCACGACTGCCTCAGACATGCCCATTCCTGACGTCTGCCTTTCTGTCGTCCCTATTCTTGACATCATTGACGCGGTTGTCGTTTTCAGTGCTGCAGACGCCACAGAAGCTTGGCTGGCCTCAAGTATTGCAGGTGGTGGCTCTTTATATTCCAGGCGATTTTTTGATACAAAATCCGCTGCTTGTTTGGAAACGCCTGGTGTGACTTCAACATTAACTGCCAAGCCAAGAGCGTTTCCAAAACCGGTTGCAGCCACAATTTTAACGTGATATTGCTTTTCTGGATGTTCATCAACGTCCGGCGTAAAAACATGATATTGCCACTCGTAATACCTTTCAATCCTTGTTGACGTGATTCCGTAGATTTTTTTGTCGGGGATATCGTCAAGAATTCTGTTGTACTTCGATAAGTCGGAATTCAACTTATTTATGTCACCATTATTCTTGATTAAGCTTTGCCCCAAAAATTCAAGAACATCTTTCATATCCTGAAGTCCGAATTTGTTCTCAATAACAAAGAGCGTATATACATGCAGGATTTCCACTCTCCAATTTTAATGGAAACCATGTTCCAATAACAATATTATAGTCCATACCAGCGATTTGATAGGACAGGAAATAGACTGTGTGTTTGAAAGTGTCTTTTATGTTTACTCCACCTAGCGGAATTTCCCATGAAATAGTCCCGTCTTCCGAAGGGTTAATGTCCCATGGAACGATGGATGTCGTATGTCCGGCAGTTATATACCAACTGGGGTTAATCAGCGATATTTTATTTGATCTGTTTTCTAATAAAATAGTTCCAGTTTGCGATGCAGGTACAAATTTCATTAGCTATATAATGTAAATAAATATATGGTTAGAAAAAAAAAGGCGATCGGCTTTACGAAGTTTGGATAGAGCTATTATAGCTACATCCACTGATAGTGGGTTTTTTAATCGCTCTAAAATTGCCTGTGTTTGGGATAATTTGAATTGAACTTTCTTTAAGTATCGTTTCCATTTTCATTGTTAGGTCAATATCTACAATTTTATTACTTTTTAAAGTATATTTTTAAATTTTAAAAGTTGAACAAACAGTTGAGAAAAGATGTATCCGCGGTGAATATCCCCATCCAACCTTCGTACAACCGTCCGCTGTGTGAAGTCATGAATAATCGCACATTAAACAGATTAAGAAGGGAATTAAACAGGTAGAAATATATTTTTATACTTACAGCTATGACATCTTAAGTGCCTCATAATCCTAGTTTAAGCGTTTTTATGAAATTATGCCCTAAATTGATACCTTTTTATACATTACGTTGAGAGCTGTAGTCATCAATCCCACAGTAATAGCTTCAACTGTACCGCCCTGTTTCAAAAGTAGAGGTTGAGTTACACGAGGAAGATCGTCGTTTTTTACCACCGTTAATTTCCCTTTTTTTTCCGATGTCATCTGCGCGCGAAACTTAAATTTAATACTCTTCCCACCAATTTGTAACGGTGGCAAATCGACCTGTACGAAAGAACCTGTATTTTTTGTTTTCGTCAAAGAAGCTTTCATTTTAAGATAAATCTTTTTAAGGTAGTTTTCGGTCTCGTGGAATCTTTTGGAGATTTCTACGTAAAACCTATTAGTTGACCCCGCCGATACTTTCCAAAATATCACTAAGAACCGATCAGTTGTTTCGATCCTATAGAAAAGCAATCCAGCTGTAGCTTGACCACTGGGTGTCGCTTCGAAAAGCGTTTCTATCGTTGCCCTGACTCCTATATTTAAAGGTACAGGCATCGGATGTTTTCCGTGTTTTAGGTACAGAAGTGGGTCGACGAGACGGAAACTAGTTAGATCATTATTGTGAACGGACAAAGCACATTTGGGAACGCCAATTCTGTCAACCTTGAGAAGCTTTTCAAGGATTGTGCTTGTCATTGATCCAGTTGCCAAACGAATAAATGGTGTTTCAAATGGAAATGCAACAAATGCTGAACTGTTGAAGAATTTGTCAACCGAAAACAATATACTGACAGCCAGTGCTATCCGTAGCCAAGCCATCTTTAACTGGAAAACGGCAAAAATAATCTTCACGGAAGAATGGGACTGAAGAAAATGAAACTGATTTCCTAATGCGGATTACATAGTGGTTAAGCCATTTTTTGCACATAAGGATTATAGTTTTTATGCCTGGTGGTATGATTGTATAGTTTATATAGTTAATTAACATCTTTTGCGATTGCATGACCCTGGAAGGCTGGAACAGCGCAATACATGTTATATACAACCTTATATATATGGTCAAGTTTACTGATAAAACTGGGTCGATTTATTTTTCTATTTCTGTTGACGAGCATGTTCAAAAAGTTAGAATTAAATGCAATAATTTACGGTCATGCATAAATAAATAAAGATCTATAGTCTATAAATTTCGATAAAGTAAATTTCGAAAACGTTCAAAATATTTGGGCTTGAATAATATATTATATATATAATTTCAATTTACTATCCATAATCTAGGTGACAAATGCAACAATAACTGCTCTATATATAAGGCAAGTGTGGGGCTGTTCTGTCGAAGCTAGGCTAAAGTGTTAATTGGCTGTTATTAAACAGGATTTAAATGATATCAGGTCATAATTATCTTTATCCAGATTATCTCTGAAAATTTTATTGTAGTTAAATCGTGGTCACTAGAGTAGCTAGCCTTACGATTTGTCACGCTATACTAATATTTTAGGGTGTGAAAACAATGAATTTCTAAAGAAACGAATAAGTATAATAACCTGGAATTTGGATAGCGGGACTGTTGAATTACAACTCTATCACTAACTACAGCCTTCCTGCTGAACAGGGTGTATCAAGAAAAAGTAGACAATTTTGAAATGTTTAGAAAACTATAAATTTATCAAAATATCTCATAGATTTGTGCTAGTATAGGTACTTTGGCATCTTCAGGTCATTCTAACACTAAAAACAAACAGAAAAATTGACCTCGAAAAATGGAAGAGCGGTTTGTGGAAGCATAATTTTGAATGGCTTGTGCAAACATGAATGAGAGGTTTAAAATCCAATTTGAATTCAAGGGCTGAACGTTTGGGTATTTGTTTACAAAGAATCGAAATTTCAGAAATTTTGATGAAAATTAAGTCAGCCGCGCAACTGCGTAAAAGTGGGTTTTTTTCCGTTTAACTCGCAGCTTGAGTAACTTTTTTCACAACACCATTGTTAGTTTAATCACCCGAGCAATCATTCATGCATGAAATCATTCGTGCATGAAAAAAGTTACTCAAGCTGCGAGTTAAACGGAAAAAAGCCCACGTTTACGCAGTTGCGCGGCTGACTTAATTTTCATCAAAATTTCTGAAATTTCGATTCTTTGTAAACAAATACCCAAACGTTCAGCCCTTGAATTCAAATTGGATTTTAAACCTTTCATTCATGTTTGCACAAGCCATTCAAAATGATGCTTCCACAAACCGCTCTTCCATTTTTCGAGGTTAATTTTTCTGTTTGTTTTTAGTGTTAGAATGACCTGAAGATGCCAAAGTACCCATACTAGCACAAATCTATGAGATATTTTGATAAATTTATAGTTTTCTAAACATTTCAAAATTGTCTACTTTTTTTTTATACACCCTGTATAACATATAGCCTGTGACAGTCATGGTCTGTCACTTCATCAAGGGACACTGCATGCACACTTGATTCTCTGTCCAAACACTGTGATTGAATTGAACACACCCCCAACCTCCGGCCCTCATGCATTTTAGACAAGTTCAACGGTCGTGTTTATATCTCGTTTATTGTTGGTTTCGAAACGGAAGGTCGTTCTAGTTGTTATTTCGTAAAAGACCTTTTGGCAAAAACAAGTTGTTATTTTCCGTTTTAGCGCGAAGATTTACCCCAAATGCGTAAATTTGCTTAGAAAATGCACAATGCGGTTGCCTTGCCTAGCCACGCTATGTCCGTCACAAATTGCTGTTTCTATGAATACGACTATGTTTTTAAGATTCGGTTCATTCTACACAAAAAAAGCTTACCTAACCTATAGGTTATTCATTCATTCTTCGTTCTCGAATGTGGACGCTTGTAAGAAAGCAAAGGTTTTTGCTACAGTTCTATATATATTCACGTTGTTCATTAAGTTATATAAAAAGTGCACTAGTCCACCTGTTTTCAACAGAAAAAATAAGCTTTCTTTGTATACTATCGCTGGCAGGGCAGTAACTTTTTTAGTGAACTTCATAGCGGGGCTCGGGATTTTTATACGACAACCCAAGCGGGACTTTTTTTAATATTTAGAATTGATTTGCTCCAGCACCGCGCCGTATACACATAAATTTTGCATGGGCCTGTTCCAAGTCGTCATCCTGTTACAAGTTCGTTTGCCCTAATGATAATAAGGGGGGAAAGTGAAACAAGAGTAAGAATAGTTTTGATCCTATCTTTGAACCACTGCCCATAACAAACAAAAGTTATGGCACCTCCACTTTTTGCAATTTTAAGGCAGTCCACCACAATTTTTTTTCTATAATTTTGAAAAATATAAAAATCTGTTCATGCCATATTGAAAGCCGAGTTGTTTTGAGTGAAAAAAACTTGTAGAAATCTTTAGTCACTATACAGTAGTTACCCAAACCAGACACACAAAATGGGGAAAATAGACGAATTTTGTAAACACGATAACTAACTTGGTCGATTCTTAGATAGATCTAACGATCTATTTAAAATAAACAATTGCTATTTTACTTAGACTGAAAGGAATACATCACTTTTTGTTTATGTCCGACCCATTTGTCTTTAAAGTCAACCATGAACATTTCATCAAGTTAGCTTATTACTTTTTAAGTTATTGTGCTCGAAAGTAAGGGTTACGAAAATTTCACTGAATTACGAAAAATAGGTACACTAAGCGTACATATGTCTGTGCTGGTTAAAGAATAATAATTTTGAACAGTAATGACTGTTTTATTTGAAAGAGAACAGAAGAGTTTTTATATGATGCACTGAGACCGTTCATGACTTGCAAAATTTAAGGCGATATTTTTGAATTGAAAAAAACTCTTTGCGATTGTTTTAAAATGTTGCTTAGTGGAGGCCAAACAGAACAATTGTGCGTCTGTAGACGTAAATCGTAAATATATAAACTGTTGGCATATGATATTGCCTACATTTTCACCATGTGTTATCGATATGATCGAAAGGAAGCATTTTTCATATTCTGTAACGAGTGCGGTCCTGAGTGAGTGAGAACCTCAGAAACCACAGTTTGCCGCAATCTGGGCGCCGAATGTTAATAAATAAACATCAAAATTACCAACCCTCCTCCTTTCGCATCCGGGCTTGGGACTTTTATCGATACTATGTCCAAAGACTATAAGGTTTTACTACGAGGGTAGGGCAAAACCATATCAGGGGAAAACCATATCAAATATCATTGATTTACGATCTATAGGTAAATTCATATTAATAAGTGTATATAAAGCCATTTGGCGCGATCCTATGATCCTATCTAACGACTAACTAAACACGCAAATTTTTGTTAAATGTAGTCCTGTAGTCCTGAAGACCTCTTGTGAGCAATTAAACTTGACTTAATTTAAATCCGAACAGTATGAATTAAATTAAAATATATTCAAGACAATTTACACACAAAATTTCCATTCAGCGCAGTCACGCAAACTTTTATAGTCATTTATATGAGTGATATATATTTAAGATGAAGACAGAAAGAATGTTTAGTATCGTTCATACCTGACAGGAACATGAAGCGCACATCTATTAAGTTGGCTGTTCGGAAATTGCAGCTTTGAGAACGCGCATACACGAACATTGACGCACTGGCGCTCTGACGAATGACGATTGCCTCTTCTCGACCAGTAAATCCGTACACAACTGTTTCAGATCCGAATTTCCGAAAGTTCTCTTAAAACATTTTCTCTACAACTTGACTGGTCGAAAATATTAACTAAATTTCTTAGTACGTTTTCTGAATGAATGGCCATTGCCCACTAAGTTCAACTCACGTTTATAATAGGGCAATGCTGTTGTTAGCTATATTGAACGAACTTTCCGAGGCTTCACGATAATTTTATTTCTTGCGCAATCAAAACACAGCCAAGGTATCGAAGGGTATCCAACGTCACAGATACACGACCTATGATTGGCTAGATACCCTCCAAGGTATCCAAATGCCTTATTTAGTTACTATTTTTAGTAAAATTTGAACCGCGGACCGTATCAGTACACCGTGGACGCATAAAAAATATTTTCCCGATCAATTTCCGATTGAATTTAATCCCTCGGTTCGTGCTTTCGGAAAGTTCTCGGCTTTTTTCGGTAAATCTCCATTTAACGACATAGAAACGTATTACATTTATACGTTAAGAGCTGTAATTACTCGAATTTTCATTATTTTTTGTAAACAGAAATAGCATGCGATAAAATGGAATATTTTTGGAATATTTTATAGAAAATATTTTACGGGAAAATCTGACCGTATCTAGAGCTACGCTCGATACCCTCTGGATCCGCCCCTGTGATAGACATTAAAAACACATACACTGAAGGAAAATCATAGCAACATGATATTTGTTAAAATAGCTAGATTCTCTCAATCAGGCTACTGGGAGATGGAAAAGCTATTAAATTTGTATTTAAACAAATTCAAGAAGCTGCATCTGTCACCTTAAGTTTTTCTGTGTACATGATATTAATATTATATATTTTATTGATATTGTTAGTTACTGTTGACATTTCAGGTCATAATGTAAAGTTGGAATTTTTGGTAGTATCCCATGATTGAAGTTTGGTTATTAATAGTATTTTATTAATATTGTTAGTTATTGTTGACATTTCAGGTCATAATGTAAAGTTCAAAATTTTTGGTAGTATCCCATGTTTGTAGTTTGGTTATTAATAGTATTTTTTTAATATTGTTAGTTACTGTTCCCATTTCAGGTCATAATGTTAAGTTGGAAATTTTGGTAGTATCTTTGTCTTCTTTGAATTATGAAAATTAATAATATGCAATAATTTCAGCAACAAAACAAGGCGTTAATGCGGCTTTTAACTCTGGCGTCTTCTGCGAATCGTGACAGACAGGAGCGAAATATCTTTCATGGATAGGCATATATCTTTCGCTCTCCCCCCCCCAATGATACAGTAGTTTTAAAGAAAAAGCTTTGAAATTCAAACTGAATATTGGAAATTGTATATATGCATAGGAATCCCAATAAATATTTTTGAAATAATAAGTAAATAGTCCAGCTAGGTTGTGAGTTCAGTGACATCAGTGATCGCGTAGCATAAGAAATAGTTATTGAGAAGGATGGAAACTCTTGTAATAATATAAACATACATACGAATTTCACTCGCAAAATTTCATATCAAAACAACGAAAATCCCTCAAATAAATTATCACAAATACAATTTAGATACTCGAACAACATTATTCCATTAAAAAATTTTAAAAAACAAATGAAAATGCACAAAAAATGTACAAAACTTTTGCCTATTTGCCGAAAAATATCGTGGGACCATGCGAGACATAAAATGCGGTTTGAGGAACGAATCTGATTGGTCAAAAAATAAACAAACGACGTGTGCTTGTCAAGCATCCGGGGGGTAAAGTAAACTTTAAGGCAAGTTGAAAAAGAGCGCGAAAACACAAAAAATTACAGTTTGTGTAAATACCTGTTGACTGTTGTAAATTTATAAAACCCTTTTTATATATACGAACGTTTTAAAATGCAAAAAATGGGCTAGAAGTTTAAGAAGACTGCAAAGGTTAACAGGTGCGTATTTACATCTGCTTAAATTTATTCATATTTAAATAAAAAATATTAATTTCATCTTGCATTTTGGTATTTAATATGCAAAAAGACTCATATAATAAAAAGCCACAAACATTTCAAGCAAACATCAATTCGCTTCTTTGTTAAGTTTTGATATCGTGTATCGTGAGCGCCAATTTTGTGGCGCTCATATGTATATAGCCTGGCTTAAAGTTATTTATTTAAACACAAAGATTTGCGATTTTTAATTTTGTTGGTATTAAAATACCGCAAGAAAAATAGCAGCGTAAACGTTTACTGATAACAGCCCTGTCAGTTTAAACAAGAGTCTTTATGTTATAATATAAAGCAACCGACCTCATTAATTAATGCGTTATATATAAAGGCAATGTGCACTTTTCAACTCGTCGGCTTCACTCAAACGTTTTCAACACCCAAATTATATATATTTTGTCCATCACTCGCAAGTCCTCCCAACATCTTTTGTATACAGCTCAGTCTCAAAACATCCACAAAATTAATTAGATGCGTGTTAAAATTAAAAGTCAACCAGTCCATAAACGTGAACATTCGCGTGTGCCAAGATGCTTGCTGGTCGCAATGACGAACAACTTCACGAAGTGGCGACTGGCGATTTTTTTTTATCCAGCTCCAAACCAATCTTCGACATAGAATTATATAAAAGATACAATTGCACACAAATTATACTTTACACTGATCCATAGAAAATTTCTGATGCACCTGAAACGAAAAAAATGAATATATCGGCGAAAATACGATTGTGGCATTTAATCTGTCTGCTGCCTCATTGTTAATGAAAGAAAGGTGGCTTTGATACGCCTGAATGAAGCAAAATTAATTTAATCAATTAATTTACTCATGACTGAACCATTGCAATTTTGTGCGGATGCATGGAGGTAGAAAGTAGGAGGCGTAGGAAGGCGGGGAAGGCACTGGGGGCACGTGCCCCCTAATTTCTAGAAGATAACAAAAAGTGCACTTTTTTTTAGGATTTCAGCATTCGCTAGCTTTAAGTATTTTTTCGAGGAACCCCGACTTGCCAATTGCGACGTTTATGTTAAAAAAAATAGCACAAATACCGAAAGTTTCCAAACCGGAAATATCACGTCTTCTTGTTGCTAAGTTACTAAATTTTGTTGTTAAAAATTCATGTTAAAATTTTAAACTCTTCTTTTATGATAAGATAGCATACAACATGGTCCTGCGCACCATGCGGCACTTTTTGAAAATACTACGAATTTTCTGTTTCAATGTAGCTTGCATTACAAATGTGAAATACAGACACAAGACAAAACAAGAATTGCGCTGTTTGGCAACCGAAAATGAATTAACTTGAGGCTGCCCTTTTTCTATGAGGAAGTGCCCCTGAAAGCATGTGCCCCCCAACTTTAACTTGCTTCCTACGCCACTGTATCATAGTTTCCCTGTACCTTCATCAGTATCAACATTTTTCTGTCTAAGACATCCTCAGCCAAACTGTTTCGCATTCGCGAATTAGGATTTAGTTGAAAGTGATCTCCCGTTAACTTTTCGTGCACTGGACATGAATTACTTCGTTGATCCCATGCGCACGCATCCTTCCAATATAAGACCAAAAAATATTTTGACCACCTACTGTAAACTTTCTTGCTGACCCACCTGTCGTACTTTTTTCAACGTTATTTCGGATCTTTTTCACGTTGTGCTGCAATGAAAAAGTGTAGACTTAAATAACAAATAAAATGTGAATAAAAATGCACGACGAATTAAGTTAAAGAAATATGAGCAGGTCTTTACCTTGCAAACCATGGTGAAAACCATCGGATCTTCGGTTAGCATGTTATAACCGATGAAATGCAAATCAGCAGGCTCACGACCCTCAAAGTTTATCTTGATAAATTGTCGGTTCGATTCTCTTCCGTCAAATAAAAAAAGTAGATTCTATAAGAATAGGGGAATTTCTTATATCGGTTGCCGTATTGGAAATATAGCTCAACGTACATACTGTATCCCTTCATGCCAACCTGAAACCTCCCAGTCCTGCGCAACTGCAACAAACCTTCCCAAAATTGAAGGTACAACACCGACGGGGGACATTCTACAGTTTGAAAATGTTCCAAAGGAAAGCGAAATCCTCCGTCGGTTAAGAATTTAAATTGGAACAGATGTGATGCTACTTGAACACTTGAATCATTTCCTAAAATGTTTGATAATAGACTGAATAATGTTAAAAACATCAAGTATTTGTTCCCCACCGTCTAAGATATGAAATTAACTGAACTAATAGCGCATGCATATATTTAAATGCATTTATTCTATCGATGCAAAACTATGCCCTCAGCTTTAATTTTGCACATATATCGTCATAGTATAGCTCCCCAAAGACACAACACCTGTTAGCTGGTGACGTGCTTTACTGTCCTTTGCAAATCTTCCTGCATTAATAATTTTTAAAATGTAGATGCAGTTCCGGCAGTCATTTAGATGTCAAATATATACAGCAACACAGTTACCTTTAGTTTCATCTAATCTATTTGTAAGCCTCCCCAGTATTCTTGCGGTTTCAATTCCTGATGATTAGCTTCCTAGCACACCAGTCCATCACTGCTTCGTTCCATCCAGATTCTTGAGTGACGGAGTTTTATTATATCTAAAATTATTATTAACATTTATCTACACTGGACTACATAGTGTAAACTGGGAAGGGTAACGTTTAGATGTATGCACATACCTGATAAGGCAGTTATTTGGTAGAATGATGAATTCCCTTAGCGTGTCCAACACTTTAGGACTTTTGCAATAATTCCAATAAATGTCTAACGCCAATCTTACTATGCTATAAAATAAAAGTATGGAAAAGAATTTTGGAAATATAGAAATTAATATTTGCTAAAATCAACTGCAATGGCTCAAAAATACTTTTAGAAAAATGGCTAATAACTATTATTATTTACTATTGATTATAATTTTAATATCTTGAGTAAATTGTACCTTGGATCCCAACGATAACCACGTGACGATTTTGCGAAGAGTTGTTTTTTCTGCATCTGCCAAACCAATTTCATGCTTGAAGGAACGTCATCTGCGTCGATTCCCTTAACAATTTTTGCCAAATCTGAGCTATCATCCTTCATGAATTCCAGCGTTGCCAAATTTCTTGCACATCGCGATTCTTTTTTAACCTCATTCCGGAGTTTTTTTTTGAGATGCAATTTTTCTTCCATTCTATTTCTATCTAGTAACTTGTTGTTGCATTCTTTCGGCAGGGCACAGATTGGGTTTGATGCCTTTCGTTTCCAATCCCTGCATCTGAACAATACCATTAATATTCACGAGAAGGCAAGAGCTTGAAACTAATCGAAGATGGTGTCCACTTTCTGTTAAAGTTGCGGAAATGACATTAGACCCGCAAACAGAGACTTTGAAGGGTGTTGACTCGTTCGTAGGTATTTCTCGACCAATGCACGGAAGAGCAAATTCACATATGAGCATGGCTTCTTCAATAGCTTGAATTAAATTCTTTGATTCGTGCACTCCATTAATTTCTTCGAGAGGTACGATATGCCAATATTACTGCAAATTGGTTCTTGGGTGAAAATCTATATTTACAACAATTCTAAAAGTAAGGCGCTCTCCGTTTACGACGAATTTATCGCTGGTTGAATGAGTCAGTTTCAATGAAGTCATGCGTTTTGTCAAGGAACCATCCACGTTCGCGACAAAGAGACTGGATCTTGCTAACCGAATTGTCATCTGAACCGTTTACTTGCGTATGTCTTCTCCCACGACTACCGTTTTGTAATTTTAGGTTGGCGTATCTCGACGTCCGCTTTTCGTACACCAGCTTCCCCTCCAGATTCTTTTAACGAGTTTGCCAAACAAATTTGTGCTCAATTCTAGCCCAGCTTGAAGGATATTCTCCTGTATAACGTTCAAAGGCAAATTCGAACTTTCATCATATTCGTAATTTGAAAGGATCCTAAAGAGGTACAAAAATTTTATATTAACACGAGAAATAGACCTTGTAAGAGTTCAGCCCAATCCCTGTATTACTTAATCATTTCATTCTGTGATAATTCTGCAAGCAATGTTCGGTGTTACTCATGCACTGAATGGCATTGCATTTTTCGGTTATTGTCGTTTTCTAATATGACACGCCCTTGTTTTTCATTATAATTTATCCACTCGTTATAATCAGCAAATCACGCATGCGCACACTGCACGCTATATGAAACCAACGTGTTTGAAAAAGATTACGATTGAAGTTGCCAAACGTGTTTTACCAAGGTATCGGAAGCAAGACAGTACGTTTTTTATGGTTTGGAACCGTTTTAAATTTTTTTTGTGTTCAAAGTTGTCGGAGCTCATTTTTGACATCTTTTTTCGTTTCAGGTGCATCAGAAATTTTCTATGGATCAGTGTAAAGTATAATTCGTGCGCAATTGTATCTTTTATATAATTCTATGTCGAAGATTGGTTTGGAGCTGGATGGAAAAAAATCGTCAGTCGCCACTTCGTGAGGTTGTACGTCATTGCGACCAGCAAGCATCATGGCACACGCGAATGTTCACGTTTATGGACTGGTTGACTTTTAATTTTAACACGCATCTCATTAAATTTGTGGGTGTTTTGAGACTGAACTGTACAAAAGATATTGGGAGGACTTGCGAGTGATGGACAAAATATATATAATTTGGGCGTTGAAAACGTTTGAGTGAAGTCGACGAGTTGAAAACTGCACATTGCCTTTATATATAACGCATTAATTAATGAGGTCGGTTGCTTTATATTATAACATAAAGACTCTTGTTTAAACTGACAGGGCTGTTATCAGTAAACGTTTACGCTGCTATTTGTCTTGCGGTATTTTAATATCAACAAAATTAAAAATCGCAAATCTTTGTGTTTAAATAAATAACTTTAAAGCTATATACATATGAGCGCTACAAAATTACCGCTCGCGAGACACGATATCAAAACTTACCAAAGAAACGAATTGAAATTTGCTTGAAATGCTTGTAGCTTTTAATTATTTGTATCTTTTCGCATATTAAGTACTAAAATTCAAGATGAAATTAATAATTTTTATTTAAATATGAATAAATTTAAGCAGACGTAAATACGCACTTGTTAACCTTTGCAGTCTATTTAAAGTTCTAGCCCATTTTCTGCGTTTTGAAACGTGAGCATAAAAAGGGTTTTATAATTCTACCAAATCACTAAGTACATCCGGGTTACCATGAGATGCGCACACACCGCCGCGGATCAGTGCACTGTTTAACGTCGTTGGATTCACGTGTTTGCGAAGACATTCGACATTTTTTTTTTATATTTTGGGCTTTTATCATTGATATTTCTTGGTAAGTATAGCTTATTTGTATCTTTTTTCATCTTATTGTTCTTGTAGTTGTAGACGAGATCTACTATATTTTGAAGCTTAAACGTATTCAATTTCCCGGCTTTGTAACGGGTCACATTGCCAAGTGGATTGTTTACAGGACGTGTCCTGTACAACATATGTTGAAATGTAAGACGTGTCTTCGCTTTCTGTTGTTTGGCACTTGTTATTATTGTGCCTGAGTATATTTACAGTCCTGCGCCATTTTTTTAGGTGATGGACGTCAAGTCCTCAAGGAATTATCATAGAGATTATAAATAACACTAGAGGAGCCATTCATAGAGATTCATACTCCGACTCAGTCAGGATACCTAGACCTTGATTTAGATATTGCAATTGGACTGTAATAGAAAATAATGTCGTTAGTTTCGCACGATCGTTAGGAAAATAAATTTTATATGACATACTTTACCAAGAGCTACTATTCGCTGTATTTGAGATAAGCTTTCGCCAAAGCAGCTTGGAAGAAGAATGAAAATTGGTAGATATTTGCCTAAATAAGTATACTGTTTCTTACAGGAAATTGCATTAGTGAACTGGCTTCAGCACTTGCATATATTTTTTCTAAATTTTTGGGGTTTTTCCAAGTAATGTCATCGACCCAAAGTCACCGTACTCATGCGGACATTTCTTTTAAGCATATCAAAATATGGGGGTCAAATGATCATATCAAATAATTCGCAGGCCGAGTCCAGCGCCGAAGAAACAAGCCTTCCAGGGTCCATATGCGTGATACGCGACCAACTATAAGCCAGTCTCTCAATATTGATCAAGTCTATTTCATCGCGCTCATATGTTTCACAATTTTCATTTTTATACACTCCATTGAATGTGGGTTTACATGCATGCATACAACGCGTACGCGAAAGGATCGCTTCTCACGAAATGCGTTATCTCTAGCGCCTATCCGCAAATTATGAGAATTCATAAAGTAGTTATGAATTGAAAAGGCGGATATCTGGAAAATACTAATGTATAGGTACCGGACAAACGATCGTAAAAGCACAGGCATGCTACATTATTTCTTTAATTACTGTTTTTATTAATATAGAAAATCTTACATAAAAAGCCATAATTAAATGAATATTAATATTACGTCATCCCACAAAGTCCTAAACTAATGGACGTTCCAGTCGTACAAACAGTAAAACAACTTATTATTGTGCGTGTATAAAAGCTTAAATTATGTAAATTAAGCTATTGATTTCAAAGGTTTCGCATCATTAATTTTGGTGTATATACGATCAATCAATCAATGACTCCAATGAACTGTAGTCCCCAATGGATATCCTTTACATTTTATCGAAGGGGTACCCACAAAGTTTCCCCAAGGTAGGACGGCACGAAAACTATATGCCGAACACCCGATGTCTTGAAGCGATAGAGTACTCGTACACTGCTTATCCCATCTATAATAAGAAAAATAAATAAACAGTCACATATTTTTGGCCCATTCAGTTAAGGCAACAGCTATTTAACAAGAGCGATACTTACAAACCACCACAGCCTGTGGCCTTACAACAAACTAAGGTCTTTCCGATCTGACTGATGGCGTACATGATTTTAGTTTCTGCAGTCAATCCGATAAGTCCCGTATTAGATCTACAAAATTGACTAAAAATTAGCTGCAAATAAAGTGTAATAACAAGTAATCTGTCATGATACACATGTATACATAGATTTAATATTCTTTTTATATAAACCACAGTCAAGAAAATAAAATTCGTTTTCTGGAAGACTCAGGAAACGATCGGACGATAAAGATGGAAAGAAGTGCACTTCTAAAATGATCCTATGATTTTCTTCATTGTCTTCTGTACTTCTTTCCTCTTAATCTTAGCAATTACCTGCATTCCCTACCATAAAAAAGGCGGGGCGTAACACGAACCACCAAGAACGGCGTTAGTTGATGAAATCATTGCAAAAACAAAGCACAGGTAAATTATTCCCTGCATCTCAGCCATCTATTTAGAACAATGATGTCAAAGAACGCATGTTAGTTAAGTATATGAATCAGTGGTATAAGTAATTTTGCTCGACCATAACCATTTTGTTCAATTTAAAACTACAAAATATTCGTGCAGATAGTTGGGTTGAGATTTATGTTGACAGGCGTACTGATATACAGTAAAAGACTCATTTAGTTTGGGGAATTGACGATCATATTTTTCCTCTCGGCCTCACGAGGTAAAATTCTTGAATAGACTGAGCCATCAGCTCAACCAAGAGCTAAACTTTACTTTGGATTTTCAGCGCACAGAAATATAAATAACGCTCCGCCGCGCCTCTCATTTTATGATACTCCGACTCAGTCGTGTCCTAAATATTTAATTCAACATGGTGTTTGCACAAGCTATACCTAAAACAAACAAAAATGTCACCATTCAAACATACAAGAACCTAATAATAGTATAGATTTCCTAGTTAGGACACCTACCTTGATTTAGATAAAATTATTGCAATTGGACTGTAATAGAAAATAATGTCGTTAGTTTCGCGCGATCGTTAGCAAAATGAATTTTATATGACATACTTTACCAAGAGTTACTATTCGCTTTATTTGAGATAAGCTTTCGCCAAAGCAGCTTGGAAGACGAGAATGAAAATTGGTAGATATTTGCCTAAATAAGTATACTGTTTCTTACAGCTAGAAATTGCATTAGTGAACTGGCTTCAGCGCTTGCATGTATTTTTTCTAAATTTTTGGGGTTTTTCCAAGTAATGCCATTGACCCAAAGTCACCGTATTCATGCGGAAATATCTTTAAAGCATATCAAAATATGGGGGTCAAATGATCATATCAAATAATTCGCAGGCCGAGTCCAGCGCCGAAGAAACAAGCCTTCCAGGGTTCATATGCGTGATACGCGACCAACTATAAGCCAGTCTCTCAATATTGATCGAGTCTATTTTATCGCGCTTATATGGTTCACAAATTTCATTTTTATACACTCCATTTAATGTGGGTTTACATGCATACAACGCGTACGCGAAAGGATCGCTTCTCACAAAATGCGTTGTATCCCTAGCGCCTAACCGCAAATTATGCGAATTCATAAAGTATTTATGAATTGAAAAGGCGGATATCTGGAAAATACTAATGTATAGGTACCGGACAAACGATCGTAAAAGCACAGGCATGCTACATTATTTCTTTAATTACTGTTTTTATTAATATAGAAAGTCTTACATAAAAAGCCATAATTAAATGAATATTAATATTACGTCATCCCACAAAGTCCTAAACTAATGGACGTTCCAGTCGTACAAACAGTAAAACAACTTATTATTGTGCGTGTATAAAAGCTTAAATTATGTAAATTAAGCGATTGATTTCAAAGGTTTCGCATCATTTGGTGTATATACGATGAATGAATCAATGACTCCACTGAACTGTAGTCCCCAATGGAATTCCTTTGCATTTTATCGAAGGGATATCCAAGTTGTTTCCCCAAGGTAGGACGGCATGAAGACTACTTGCCGAACACCCGATATCTTGAAGCGATGGAGTACTCAACGTACACTGCTTATCCCCTCTATAATAAGAAAAATAAATAAACACATATTTTTGGCTCATTCAGTTAAGGCAACAGCTATTTATCAAGAGCGATACTTACAAACGACCACAGCCTTTGGCCTTACAACAAATTAAGGTATTTCCGATCGGACTGATGGCGTACATGATTTTAGTTTGTGCAGTCCATCCGATAAGTGACGTACCAGATCTGGAAAATTGACTAAAAATTAGCTGCAAATAAAGTGTAATAACAAGTAATCTGTCGGCATGATACACATGTATACATAGGTTTAATATTCTTTTTATATAAACCACAGTCAAGAAAATAAAATTCGTTTTCTGGAAGACTCAGGAAACGATCGGACGATAAAGATGGAAAGAAGTGCACTTCTAAATGATCCTATGATTTTCTTCATGGTCTTCTGTACTTATTTCCTCTTAATCTTAGCAATTACCTGCATTCCCAACCATAAAAAAAGGCGGGGCGTAACACGAACCACCCTGAACGGCGTTAGTTGATGAAATCATTGCAAAAACAAAGCACAGGTAAATTATTCCCTGCATCTCAGCCATCTATTTAGAACAATGATGTCAAAGAATGCAAGTTAGTTAAGTATATGAATCAGTGGTATAAGTAATTTTGCTCGACCATAACTATTTTGTTCAATTTAAAACTACAAAATATTCGTGCAGATAGTTGGGTTGAGATTTATGTTGACAGGCGTACTGATATACAGTAAAAGATTCATTTAGTTTGGGGAATTGACGATCATATTTTTCCTCTCGAGCGCATCAGCTCAACCAAGAGCTAAACTTTACTTTGGATTTTCAGCGCACAAAAATATAAACTAAAACTCTGCTGCGCCTCTCATTTTACGATACTCCGACCCAGTCGTGTCCTAAATATTTAATTCAACATGGTGTTTGCACTAGCTATACCTAAAACAAACAAAAATGTCACCATTCAAACATACAAGATCCTAATAATAGTATAGATTTCCTAGTTAGGACACCTAGATCTTGATTTAGATAAAATTATTGCAATTGAACTGTAATAGAAAATAATGTCGTTAGTTTCGCGCGATGGTTAGCAAAATGAATTTTATATGACATACTTTACCAAGAGTTACTATTCGCTTTATTTGAGATAAGCTTTCGCCAAAGCAGCTTGGAAGACGAGAATGAAAATTGGTAGATATTTGCCTAAATAAGTATACTGTTTCTTACAGCTAGAAATTGCATTAGTGAACTGGCTTCAGCGCTTGCATGTATTTTTTCTAAATTTTTGGGGTTTTTCCAAGTAATGCCATTGACCCAAAGTCACCGTATTCATGCGGAAAAATCTTTAAAGCATATCAAAATATGGGGGTCAAATGATCATATCAAATAATTCGCAGGCCGAGTCCTGCGCCGAAGAAACAAGCCTTCCAGGGTTCATATGCGTGATACGCGACCAACTATAAGCCAGTCTCTCAATATTGATCGAGTCTATTTTATCGCGCTCATATGGTTCACAAATTTCATTTTTATACACTCCATTTAATGTGGGTTTACATGCATACAACGCGTACGCGAAAGGATCGCTTCTCACAAAATGCGTTATATCTCTTACGCCTAACCGCAAATTATGCGAATTCATAAAGTATTTATGAATTGAAAAGGCGGATATCTGGAAAATACTAATTTATAGGTGCCGGATAAACGATCGTAAAAGCACAGGCATGCTACATTATTTCTGTAATTTCTGTTTTCATTAGTATAGAAAATCTTACATAAAAAGCCATAATTAAATGTATATTAATATTACGTCATCCCACAAAGTCCTAAACTAATGGACGTTCCAGTCGTACAAACAGTAAAACAACTTATTATTGTGCGTGTATAAAAGCTTAAATTATGTAAATTAAGCGATTGATTTCAAAGGTTTCGCATCATTAATTTTGGTGTATATACGATCAATCAATCAATGACTCCACTGAACTGTAGTCCCCAATGGAATTCCTTTGCATTTTATCGAAGGGATATCCAAGTTGTTTCCCCAAGGTAGGACGGCATGAAGACTACTTGCCGAACACCCGATATCTTGAAGCGATGGAGTACTCAACGTACACTGCTTATCCCCTCTATAATAAGAAAAATAAATAAACACATATTTTTGGCTCATTCAGTTAAGGCAACAGCTATTTATCAAGAGCGATACTTACAAACGACCACAGCCTTTGGCCTTACAACAAATTAAGGTATTTCCGATCGGACTGATGGCGTACATGATTTTAGTTTGTGCAGTCCATCCGATAAGTGACGTACCAGATCTGGAAAATTGACTAAAAATTAGCTGCAAATAAAGTGTAATAACAAGTAATCTGTCGGCATGATACACATGTATACATAGGTTTAATATTCTTTTTATATAAACCACAGTCAAGAAAATAAAATTCGTTTTCTGGAAGACTCAGGAAACGATCGGACGATAAAGATGGAAAGAAGTGCACTTCTAAATGATCCTATGATTTTCTTCATGGTCTTCTGTACTTATTTCCTCTTAATCTTAGCAATTACCTGCATTCCCAACCATAAAAAAAGGCGGGGCGTAACACGAACCACCCTGATGAACGGCGTTAGTTGATGAAATCATTGCAAAAACAAAGCACAGGTAAATTATTCCCTGCATCTCAGCCATCTATTTAGAACAATGATGTCAAAGAAGGCATGTTAGTTAAGTATATGAATCAGTGGTATAAGTAATTTTGCTCGACCATAACCATTTTGTTGAATTTAAAACTACAAAATATTCGTGCAGATAGTTGGGTTGAGATTTATGTTGACAGGCGTACTGATATACAGTTCATTTAGTTTGGGGAATTGACGATCATATTTTTCCTCTCGGCCTCACGAGGTAAAATTCTTGAATAGACTGCGCGCATTAGCTCAATCAAGAGCTTAACTTTACTTTAAATTTTCAGCGCACAGAAGTATAAACTAACGCTCAGCTGCGCCTCTCATTTCATAATACTCCGACTCAGTCGTGTCCTAAATACTTAATTCAACATGGTGTTTGCACAAGCTATACCTAAAACTAACAAAAATTACACTCCATTGAAACATACAAGAACTTAATAACAGTATAGATTTCCTAGTTAGGACACCTTAATTCAGATATTGCAATTGGACTGTAATAGAAAATAATGTCGTTAGTTTCGCGCGATCGTTGGGAAAATAAATTTCAAAAGACATACTTTACCAAGAGCTACTATTCACTGTACTTGAGATAAGCTTTCGCCAAAGCAACTTGGAAGAGGAATGAAAATTGGTAGATATTCGCCTTAATAAGTATACTGTTTTTTTACAGGAAATTGCATTTGCATAAACTGGCTTCAGCGGTTGCATGTATTTTTTCTAAATTTTTGGGGTTTTTCCAAGTAATGTCACTGACCCAAAGTCACCATATTCATGCAGAGATTTCTTTTAAGCATATTAAAATATGGGGGTCAAATGATCATATCAAATAATTTGCAGGCCGAGTCCAGCGCCGAAGAAACAAGCCTTCCAGGGTTCATATGCGTGATACGTGACCAACTATAAGCAAGTTTAGATAAGTTTTAGCAAGCCTAAATAATTATACTGTTTTCCTACAGGAAATTGCAGTAGTGAACTGGCTTCAGCGCTTGCATGTATTTTTTTAAAATTTTTGGGGTTTTTCCAAGTAATGTCATTGACCCAATGTCACCGTATTCATGCGGAAATTTCCTTTAAGCATATTGAAATATGGGGGGATTGACTTTAGGTCAATGACCTACTTAAAGGACCCCCAAAAATTTAAAAAAAAAGACATGCAAGCGCCGAAGCCAGTCATTGATTCAATTGCCTTCATACAATCCTTTTTCACATTCAAGATTTATTGACATACACACAAATCTTTTCAACAAGATGCTGGTTTCCAAAAGAGGTGTGCACTACTATACAAAATAAATCCAACCCTTTAAGTTACCTATAATTATACGCTAAATGTAATATAGTATTGTATATAATATAAACATGAAAGTGTCAGTAGAGTATATGAATTAATATAGGTATATGCAAGTTTTTATTTTTAAACACCGTCTTACAAATATTTTTAAAATTTTCCCACAACGTTTTAAAAATAACATATTATGTATTGTTCCATAAAAACAGTTCACTTTCAAAATTGTGAATTGTGAGTCACTTTTTAAAGATATTTAGCTTCGCGTTTTCGACGCGGAACGGCAAACCGCAAACCGAATTAATTTTATCTTTGAATATTTATATCTCTAAACAGGTATAATACTAAACGTTTATGTAATGAATAACCTACAGTATCAAATTGATGATTATATATTCATTGCCTCAGGGAAGTGTCAGAGTGATGCTCGGAGAGTTTGCAAAAGTATACCTTTTTAAGTGCCTTTCCATCGAAATAGGGGAGTTCAGGCCAGTAGTCCTTCCTAACATGTTTGCCCTCAGCTTTTGCATGCAGTTTTCCCATGCAATGCTGCATATGTGTTGGTTGCATGACTATGGGGTACTGAGTATTGATTTATACCCCCTAGGCCCAGTTACAAAGTAGCATTTCACTTGCCAAGCTCCTTCCCTTATAATTTGAGCCCAAATAGGCTCCTCTCTTCTACATTTTATATAAATTGGTTTGGTTGGATATTATTTACATACTTATTATTGTATAAAGATTTTTGAAACACCTTTGTCATGTGTCATGTCTCAAATGTTCATAATAAAAACTCATCCATTTAAGGTCTGGCTCAGAAGAAGACTATACTGAGTTAACAATAATGTTGGAAGATAAATCAATTATGATTTTTGGCACTTCACTCGATGCAGGAATATTCTAGAGGTTTAAAGGGTCTTAATTTCGAGTGGTATTGTAAACACTTCAAATTCAAGCCAGGAACAATTGAAGGAAAAATTAGTCAACTATAGGTCCTCCGGCAGGAATCGAACCTACGCTTTTGCGATGCCGGTGCAATGCTCTTGCCAATGCTCAGTGGCAAGAGCATTGCACCGGCATCGCAAAAGCGTAGGTTAGATTCCTGGCGGAGGACCTATAGTTGACTAATTTTTCCTTGTTGGAAGATACTTGCATGTTTAGAAGAGACCAGGAAGATCTTAAGACTAAAGAAAAGAAGAAAAAAATAAAAATGAATAATTAAAAAAGAAAAACAGCCAGGAAATGCAAGATGCTGCACTCAATGGAATGAGTAGTATGTTGATAGTAGATTGCATGGCTATATCTATTGCATTGTATTGTTGTGGCGTTATATATGCTCGATCCTCGTATGGAAATTCTAATTTATATTCCATATATTATAGAAAGAAAATGTAATGATAATGAAAGTAGTGATACTGCAAGTGAAGATGAAATGCTTGAGAGTGAACAATACATCTCCAGGAAAGGTAACCATAATAAAAGCAAATTAGCTTTGGGCAGTACATTTGCAAAGAAATACTCAAAATGCATTTTTTAATTTGTAACAGGTAGAAAATGAAAAGTGTGTAAAAGGGTATCAAAGCTTACTGCAATTGAGATGCTTACTAACAAATATGAACAGAATGCCCAGTTGAAAGATTAAGAGTTGAATTTAAGAAGATTGGAACTTGACTTTCAAAGAGAGAAATATCTTGCTGAAGCTGAAGAGAGAAAATTAAAGTTTCATCTCGAAATGGGGGGAAAAAGGCATTCATTGAATTGTTACAAAAACGTTTTTAAGATAAAGTGTGAAAATATAACACACTTGATCACTTTAATATAAAAAACTTTGTCATATATTGTGCAAAAATTATTTCAGTCATTTAATTATAATTGCGATCATTTTATGTAACATGTTATTTATAAATATTGTCACATCAATAAACATTTTGTATTAAAGCTATAACTGATTTGATAAATATGTTTCTAATGAAGGGGGCTGAACTTTAAAGAATGAACTTGTTACAGAATCATATAGGCTGGTATGGCAATTAATTAGAACACTTCCAACCAAATAGTATTTTTATAAAGGTTGGGGCAAAACTTTCTGGTTCTTTTTGAAATCCAGAAGGGCAAAATACTGACACAACTTAATTTCCAAATCCCCACTCCACGCTACCACGAACTTTACTCATTCGCTTGTTGAATTCGCTTTGATTCTGTGTCAATTGTGCACCTCGATATGTTGCCAGGATGCAGTCGACATTAATACCATATGCCGGATCTCCATAAAGGACATCAGGTGTTTCAATATTTTGCAATGTTTTCTGTAAGACCACTTACACTAAGCAAGAAGCTAAGGCATCATGCCTTCGCCCCTCTATTGGTCCAAACCAGTTGACAATTAGATCATTTGGGGCAAAAGAAAACAAATCTCATGAAAATGTCTGATATATCATGCCATAAGTAATTGTCACTTAATACCTAAAACTTAATGCAGTGGACTCGTTTGTGTCCACTGTACATTATGTCTTGGTTAACTACAGGTCGTGCTATTGGTCGTACCATCAATAAATGCCCAACACTGTGTGAGTGGTGCACCTTAATTGACAATGAATGGCTTGGGCAAAGCACTCTGGATCAAGCCAAACTAGGTCCAATGAGTCAAGGAGGTGGCCAAAGCGGTTGTTTATGTCATCTAATATCTATATAAAATGAGAATGAATTGTTAGTTAAAGCTTAGTTTGAAATTTAACTGCCACTTTGTCGGTATAATTAAATACCTTGTTAAAAATCGAACTTAGTTGAGATTCACTCCTTCCAAAAATGCCTACTAAGTCACACCATCTGTTTGGATAGGCCAGAGGCTTTTGTCCTTTGTTCTGCTCGGTAGTATGAAGGAATCTAACGCAGGAAAAAGGCGCAACATGTCATCGTTGTGAAATCTAGTACGAGGTTATCCCCATTTAGAATGTATGCAAGTATTTTAACAAGTCTGCGGCAGAGTTGGAACAAGTCTGTTCACAAAAGATTTGTTCGCACTGTAATATTGCTTGTTTCTTACGCTTTCTCTATCTCTGTTTCTATATCCCTTACATAACTAGATCTCCATCAATTAATGTCAATCAATCCCCTAATCAATATCAAGTCTAAATTTAGCTATTACTGTCCGTGTCTATATATATATATATATATTACACGCACTGCTTGCTCCAATTTGTTGTAACTAGTTTAGAACAAGCAATATTGTAATATATGTGGCTAGTCTTTTGATTCAATAAGTTTGTTACAACTTGTTGATGCTGGACCCGCGCTGTTGACTTTTGAGAACGTTTGAAAATGACGAGTTTGTAATCTCATTGCCTGTTTTTGTTCTCGCTGTTGTGACAGCCAATCACATAGCAAAGATAAATTGAAGTATTTTCGGATTGTTTGCATATGTCCATGTGACTATTGTGATTGAAGTTGCCTACCTTAGGAATATTATGCTATATAATAGCTACCTACATTGCCTTGTCAAACAAGCAAGTCGCCTGTTGTAAGTAACAGGATTTAAGTACATATGTTAGCATGTAAATAAATGACATATGTGTGAATTTCATGAAAGTGCATATTTTTAAATCAAATAAAACCATTCGCCATTGGGCTGCCTATGCTACGACTAACGTAACTTCACTAACTTGAGTACTTTGAGTAATTTCCTTTTCATTAATGTTTAACCTAGTTCATTATATTTTACTGGCATAAATCAAAATGTTTGGGCATGGAAACTTTGCACTATCCTTGGGTCCCTAGTTCTTTGTGGAAACGTCTATACCAACGCAACAATATAATTCAACTTTAGGCTAAAATGAAAAATAGCGAACTCGTACAGTCGTACTTCCCGCACTAAATTTGCTACCGCGATTAACAATACGATGACTCAAGTGGATATAATCTCCCTAAATGAAGTATTACCTTCTTGTTATAAGTGCCCTAGACGTTAATGGCCCCCCAACTTAAATATGCTTCCTACGCCCCTGTCGTCAGCAGCTTGGAACAAGCAGTGCGAAAAAATCTTGTTGCAAGCTTGTGAACAGCTTACGGGTGTACACTGGTACACTCTTGCTAAATCAAATCCCTCCCAATGGAAAAGTATCACACGAAATAAATTTTACATATTGTATGCCAAAACAAAATAACGAATCGCTCATTTCAATTTATTCTTAATTCTTCCAATATAAAGATGTACCTGAACATTTTTTCACATTGCCAATTTCTGAGATCTTCCATATTCAATCGTGGAAGGCTGCTTTTCGTGGATGTAAACATGTGTTCAATTAGTGCTATGCCAAGATCATCTTCATCGCTGCTTTCAGAATCACTTTCAAATAACATTGAAATAGCAAAAAACAAAAAAGTGGTATAGAAAAAACTTGGCAAATAACTTAATTACTTTAATTAATATTAGGTTCGAACGGACCGCTTCCTTTATTGTCCTCAATTGCTGTTAATTTCCTGGCAACACTCTCAACAGATGCAGACGCTCTTCAAAAACAGGGGCAGATGCTCTTCTATTCAGGGATTCTAGCATCTGTTGTAAATCTACAATCATTAATCTTCCTAACCTTTTGTGTTATTATTTAATTTATTTTACTACATTTTGTTTCAATTATGTTTATTCCAGATTATTGTGCTTGAAGATCTGGGATGCTAAATTTCATCATTGAGGGTAGACAACATGGGAGTAGTTTTCCAAATTGGATCAAATCAAGGAAACCAGTTCTTGTCATGCAATCCTGAAATTGGCATTAAATTTCGAGAATACTTTGGTAATAAGTTAAAGAAAATTTTAATGTGTTGTACAGTATGTTGTTGATGCTGAAAATATTCTATAGATAGGATTTGGATTGGATTTGCTTTAGAAAAGGGTTGGCAAGAGAAATACAGTATGCAAAAAAATATTGTTTGATTACTTTGATGCCACATTACTGTAGATGAAGAACTAATGTTTTTCATGAGAGGTTGAAGAAAGGGTAACAACTTATGTAATGATGTCAAATGGCAGTGTTGGATAACAGAAAGTTCCAATATAAAACATACTTTTAATGTACTTTAGTATATTTCAATTAATTTTATAGGAAGCAGCAATCGAAAATATCACCGAAATGATGTCCAAGACCTTTTTAACAAAAAATACAGTAAGTCTTCGGTCTTCCACTTTGTATGTTACTGTACATATATATACTGGTTAACCCGCAAATAATGTACTGCACATGAATATGAACTATCTTTCGTTCAGGTGAAGCCGTTGGTAAAAACTGCAGAGTTCCTTACTCTAAAGGAGGATTCAGCGTTATTGGTCTCCTCGAAAGATCCAGAATTCAGTGTTCTATACCAAGATTTAACCTAAATTGCAATTACAATATAATTGGCGATTACAATATAATTGGCAATGTTCAGAAAATACCTCTAGTCTTGAAAGAGAAATCATATTAGTAATAGCATGAACATGGATAAACAATACATACAAGAACAGGCTACATTGATGGTAGTAATTCCCCTATTAGATCACAGAAATCTTTTAGAGGTACTTGATTATGAAGGAATAACTTTTCAGCCAAATCCATTAATTTCAGGTGAAACCCAATGGAGGGCCTCTCAGGAGATCCAGGCCAAAAATGAGCATGAATTAGTGTAACAGCATGGCTTTCACAGCTACAAACTGACACTTGTTTTAAGTGTTGATTACCTATTAGGCAATTGAAATTAAATTTCTTGCTATTATTCAGGATTTGTGATAATGGTGAAAGAGCACAAAAAAGCCATGTTGCAGGGAGGGAAGCTACATATAATTCCAAATACAAGGGCTGAGGAGCCTGATTGTATAATTGGGGTTATATGAGTGAACGAAGGGAGAAATATATGAGATTACAAATGGTATGACTTCGTCTTTACCGTGCTTCGGACCACTTTTTTAACACCAGGGTACCCCCTGTGAGAAGAAAAGTAAAATCGCGCGCTTTGGCACTGTTGCTATAGGAACGGTGTCGCATGATCCTCCAGCGACTATTTTAACACCAAACAAGAAGGGAGAAATTCAAAGAGTTATAGGGACGGTGTGTCCCAAGAACACCAACGGGAGGGACTCATATATTTCTCCCTTCGTTCACTCATATAACCCCAATTATACATCAGGCTCCTCAGCCCTTGTATAATTGGAATTATATTTCATGAACTCCGGTCGAAATATATGAGATTACAAATGGTAGAGTTTAACACAATACACTCCTGAAGTGAATAAGATCCTTTATTGTCAGGCTCAAACCCAAACTGTAACAAGAACCGATTAAACATTATTTACATGTATGGCCTAGGACAGCACGGCCAAATTGAGTGTTCATCACAGGTTTATAGTAAAACTTTTGGAAGGTAGAAGCGGTGGACCAATCAGCCATTTTTAAAATTTCCTCGAGAGGAACTGACGCGTTTGCTGCTGCTGAGGTGGCAGCTCCCCGTACCGAGTGAGCTTTGAATATTGAGGTGTCTATGCCGGCTTGGGCAAGGAACTCGCGAATCCATCGTGCTAGAGTTGAAGGAGAGATGGACGGTGTGGTTTAATGTAAGATATAAATAATTTATTCGGTTTGCCCTCCAAATTATTTCTGAGCGTAGTTGTCAACTCAATGTATTGTTTGAAGCAGGCAACTGGGCATAGTTTCGTATCTTCGGGGAAGGACGATACGATAGCGAAAACAGGAACATCTGGTCGTGTAGTTTTGGTTTGTGGTAAGGTGAATGTGATGCCTTCCGGTGACAACCGATAATGGTTAAGATCCAGCTGCGAAAGTGAAGACACCCGTTCAGGCAAGTAATGGCGAAGATTGTAGCCAATTTCCCAGACAGTTGTTTTAGAGTCAGCTCAGTATTATTTCCTAGTTTAGACAAGTAGGCGGTTACTTTGGAGACATCCCATGTCATGGAATACCGCGGTTTTGGTGGGCGGAGGTTTAGGATGCCCTTTAGTAAGTTGACCACGTATGGATATTGACCCACCGAGTAACCATCAATTTTTGGATGAGTAACAGAAATTGTCGAAACATTAATCGAACGGTACTGAAGGCCACTGTCATAGCAGTCTGATAAGAAGGTAAGTATGTCTTTCAGAGATGCTGAAACAGGATCAATTTGCCGTGGACAACACCAGCCGCGCCAGCGTTTCCAGCTCGATTCGTACGTCTTATGTGTGGAGGATCGAGTGGCTGCGATGAGAAGTTTGGCAACGTCTGCCGGAAGGCCTTCTGCTTGATAGCGCAGTGTGAGATATTGAATACGGCCATGTGAAGCCGAGGGTGCATTGGATGAATTCTCTTTGGTTCTGCCGGGTCTATTAGGAGGTGAGGTGATACCGGAAGCAAGACTGGCTGCCGGGTTAGTGGCTGAAGTAGTAGAGGCCACCATGGTTGGGCTTGCCATATCGGGGCCACTAGAACAATTTCTGTTTCGTCTGTCACTGTTTTGTTGAGGACCTTTGGGATCATGTTGAAGGGTGGGAAAGCATACCCTTTCAGTTGGTTCCAATTCAGACTGAAGGCGTCTGAGTGGAGCGCATTGGGGTCGGGTCTCCAGCTGATGTACGTCGGGAGTTGACAGGTTAGTCTTGAGGCAAAGAGATCGGTTCGGCAATGTTTCAGGAAAGGTTTGATGATGCTGGGTTCTAGCATCCAATCGCTGTTGTCTGTAAATAGACGCGATTCCCGATCTGCCAGATTGTTCAACTTCCCGGGGACGTGGAAAGCTACCACAAATATATCCTTCTGGATGCACCAGTTCCACATTTCTAGAGCGAGTTGGAGAAGCTGAGGAGAGTGTGTGCCGCCCTTGTGGTTGATGTACGCCACAGCTGTACCGTTGTCCATATTGAGCGACACAGTTATCGAAGTTTTGTTTTTCAACTGGGCTTGAAGGGCCAGGAAGGCACCTTTCAATTCTAGAATATTGATATGTAGTAGTTTCTCCGCAGCAGACCATTTCCCGTTCGTCCTCCAATTGGCGCAAACTGCCCCCCATCCCTGTTTTGACGCATCTGTGAAAATCGTAAGATCGGGAGGAGGGGTGACAATAGGGCTGCCATTGCATGCTGTTATGTTGCAAATCCACCATTGTAATTCCTCCCTTGACTGAAGGGACAGGGTCACTTTGGCACTGTAGTTGTCCAAAGAATCGATTAGACCCTGCTTCAGTTGCCGTTGTAGTTTGCGAATGTAAAGTGGGGCACGCCATATGGCTGGTCGAAAAGATTCGAGAGTGCCTAAAACTTGTGCCAAGTTATGAAGGCTGACTAGCTCTTGGGTGAGAAGTTGGCGGCAAAGTAGACGTAAGTTTGTGGGCTTGTTGGGGGGCAAGGTTAGAGTCATGTTGACTGAGCATATGGTGAAGCCCAGAAAGGTTAGAGTTTGAGTCGGGAGAAGAACCGATTTCTCTTTGTTGATGGTGAATCCCAAGGATTCTAGAAGAGACATGGTCATTTCGGTGAATAAGTGTGTTTCCTTGATCGAGGACCTGATCAGGAGGATGTCGTCGAGATAGATTATTAGTCGGATTGTCCTTTTTCTCAGAAAAGCTGCTACTGGTTTTAATAACCGTGTGAACACGCGTGGGGCTATGTTTAACCCAAAGGGAAGAGCTTGAAATTGGTAGGATTTGTTTTTCCAAATAAATCGGAGGAACCTTTGAGATGTTGGGTGGACTGCGACCGAAAGATAGGCATCTTTGAGGTCTAGTTTGGTCATGAAATGTCTTGCTTTTAAAAGCGTCTTTACTGCCGAGGGATTCTCCATTTGAAAGTGTGGACTTTCTATAAATTGGTTCAGTGAGCTGAGGTCTATCACAGGACGCATGCTTCCCCCTTTTTTGGGGACTAAAAAGAGGCGACTGTAATAACCGCCGCGTTCTAATGGGACTTGACAGAGTGCCCCTTTTTGCAGGAGATTCTGAACTTCTAAATCTAAAATCGGCATTAAATCTGCCGAGACCTGTGTAATTGGCACTTTGCTCTGATAAGGAACACAACGAAAAGGAATTTTTAAGCCTGATACAATGTTTAGGATCTCTGGATCGGACGTTAATTCTTGCCATTGTTTGAGATATTTTGGGAGTTGGGCGGAGGTCTGCGGGATTGTCGTGGACCTCGAAAAAAATTTTGTTTCTGGCGAGAATATTGTAGGTTCTGGTATTTGTTAGGGTTGGAATTTGAAAAGTTAGGTCCCCTGTAGTTGGGGGTTCTAGGGACATTCAATTTAGGTTTTACTGATGGTGCGAGGTTCTTTGCTAGGCCTCTGGAAAGTTCAGCCTCCTTAGAGGCGATAGAGGGGAAATCATCCCCAAATAACCACCTTTGGGCATTGGGTAAAAGGTGGTTGGCAAGATCTATCTTGCTTTTATTGATTGAGGCCAAAACTTTCTTCCGGCGAAGAATGGATAATTGGGTATTCGTTGAGCCCAACAGACAAAGTGTCTGTTCAATGGAGGTTTTTAACTCAGCTAAATCTACGTTTACATTGTTTTCGAGACGATCATGTAAGGTGCAGAGGGGCCCTGTGGCATTAAGTAAGGAACGTTGGGCAACCTGTAGTTCTTTGTCTCGTTTCTGTACAAATTTTCGATTGTTTTGTGCAATATGTTGTACCACTGAAGGGTCAAGGGTCGGGGCTAATAGAGCCTCAACCGAGGGCACAGCTTGATTCTCTAAAATTTCACTCACTTGATCAAATGAAAGTTTTCGGCGAAATTTTTTTCCAAAAAGGATGTAAAAACTTCTGAAGGTGACCAAGAAAGGGTCATATTATCAGGATCATACAATGAGTTATTAAGCTCTGTCGTAATAGAGGGAATATCTGTCCCTCTCCCGTGTAACTTCACAGAAGAATCCAAATCTGATGAGTCGACAGTCGTTTCTGGTGACTTAATAGTCAAATCTGATGGCTTAATAGCCGTGATTGGTGGCCCGAGAGCCGTAGGTTCAGGCAAGTTTGCATCTAAACTGTCGATATCATTTCCCGTTGTCACTGGTTCCGCGTCGTTTTGACGATCCGTTCTTCGATATATGATGCGAGTTTTCGCGCGAATGAGATCGTTTGCGATGATGTTGACTCGCCATATTCCAAGCTTAGATATAGAGGGATGAAAATACTAAGTTTTCGTCGCTGTTTAAGAGAAAGTTGGATTAGAAAAAATGATTTGAAAGGAAAAAACAAGAACTTACCTGTTTATGGCCGAAGCACAAGGTAAAAAAGTCGCTGGAGGATCATGGGACACCGTTCCTATAGCAACAGTGCCAAAGCGCGCGATTTTACTTTTCTTCTCACAGGGGGTACCCTGGTGTTAAAAAAGTGGTCCGAAGCACGGTAAAGACGAAGTCATACCATTTGTAATCTCATATATTTCGACCGGAGTTCATGAAATATAATTAAAAACTTTGGCTCATAATGAATTGGCTACAAGGCATTGAAAGGCTACTAATTTAGAAAGAGAGAGTCCTCTCAAAGCCTTATCTAAAACAAGCTAGCAATGTCTGTAACAAGCTCAGGACCATCAGCCATGGTTTCATTTAGGTCCCCTTTAGGCTATAGGGAGGATTTTAAACTCTGACCCATTCTGCCCATACCAATCTGATTAGTAGCAAACCCAGACAAGAATTACAGTCTTACAGAAGTGTAAATAGCTTGGACACTTTCGTATTGCACTGATGACCTGAATCAATTAATGAGTGATTTGGAAAAAGTGGGACAAACCTACACTCCTAGAAAACAGAAAAATATTATTCTTATTATTATCATTATTTAGCTTATTGTTATATTGTATAAAGTAACATGTATCAAGGCAAAACTTTAAGTATTAGCCTACCACCCACTCTTCCAACACGTGAAATTGATTTCTACTTTTGTGTAATGCAAATGCACATTCCCTGCAAAAGAATTGTCTCGCACCACAATATTGACATCGGATGCACGCTTCTTTGTTTAAACAACTGCCGCAAACAGCATTGTCGGGCATACTGGCGTCTTCAAAGCTCGCTTTTATTAACATTGGACGTATCTTCTCCCAATTACTAAAGCTATTTACATTTCGCAAATGAGCAGCGGATTCTTCTTGGCCAATGTTGTCAGCAAAATTTTCTTCGTGATCAGAAGATATGATGACACATGCCATACGCATTTTCCTGATCCGAAATGTCGACAGAAGCCGAAGCAGAGGCCTTGCTTGTATTGCCCACATCTACAGTTAAGGGCGTACATAGTGTAGACTTTCCGTTTCTTCCGAAGACAATTGTCTTTACACTAACCTTCTGAAGCTTTTTCATTTCGCAATTGGTACTGAATGATAATAATTTCTAAAGCAAAATTGACAGTTCTTCCAGCCGATTTCGCACAAAATTTGCGTATACAACGTGTGCCTCACACAAATCGTCATATCCGCTTGAAATTGTATATTTTGGATGGCTTAAATGATCATCTACAGCGGGCCGTACCCGCAAAAACTTGCTTTTATAATTGGACGTATCTTTTCATTTGAACCTCTAAAATTGCCCAAATCCACATTTAACGGCGTCTGAACTATTATAGACTTGTCAATTGATATTTATGGGTTTCACCCATTGATAATATGTGACACGGGTGTTTTTTTAGCTATTTTATATTTACTTTTTAATGTAACTACCCATATGGGGTTTGCAAATGATAAAAAAATTCTCAGTGATGCATAAATTACATCGTTTGCTTACACTTGTATGCGTTGTGCTCTGGCGTTAATATAATTATATATATATTAATATATATATATATATATATATATATATATATATATTAAGAAGGCTTTTTACACATAAAAAACTGCATGTTTGTTTCAAAGCACACCAGCGAGTGCTCTCTCGTCATATTTATACTCGTTCGCTCGTTCTTTAATAAAAGTTTTCCTCCGTGACAGCATTTGTTAGCAATTTGATTTCTACTGTTTAGAAATGTTTCTGGCTGTGTAGTTAGTTAACTACATAGAAGATCACATGCGGATACCAAAGAGGAACAAAGAGGTGGTTCATAGCTCAGGGCACATCAGATAGCTGCATGTGAATCACATAGGATCAAATGTGTTTCTCATGTCATTCACATGTGCTCTGCTGGCTTTACACCGGATAGATTTCTAAGTACAGTCGCATCAAGTATTTCTTCGTTGGGTGGTGATGGCAGTTCTTCCTTCTTTGATATTCTTGTCGAGACCTTCTGCCAATCTAATATCGGCCGAAAATTGCCATGATCTAATTTAATTATTGGCCAGGAAAGGAGGAAAGCTTGTCTACTAGTGAATTTCGAGCAATATTGATATAAGACATAGTTAATCAACATTACGGATTTGATGTTCTCTTCTCGTTCTCCGTTGTTGAATCGTGTCCAGAATCCGCTATCGAGAAAAACAGAGAATGTCTCACGAATAGCTGGTAAATCATGCAAATCTTGAAGAAACGTCGTACATCCAGTGATTGCAGCCGCAGGAGTTTCGAGATATTCCAGTATCTCCGAAACAACGCGTAATTTTGCAGCAAAGAGTCTGTCTTCAACATTTAACGATTCATTGCAGAACGCTTCGGTTGCTTTCTTGCGAGCATCTTTGAATCGTTCTTTAGCAAATTCAAACTCTTTGTGTGAGTTTATTTTAAGCTTTCCAATGGCGTTAGATAGTTGTAGAGCCTCATTCAAGATACCGACTTGGACAATTCTTGCCATTCCCGATGCTTCACCGCCATCCCCTCCAGTCTTGCTCGGTGCATCTTTCTCATCAAGATATGACTTTTCGATTGAATTATTAAATAGTATTATACCTTCTTTAAGAAAAGAGTAGCTGCTAAGAAGATCTTTCCGCGCAATACCGTCAAGTTTTGTGCTGATTTCGTTCAATTCGCGTACGAGTAACCGGCGAATTTTCGTATCCGTAACATCGCCTTCCTTCAGGTCAGCCGCAGTCGTATCTCGCGCATGGTTGCACAACAAACCCACTGTTGAACTAAGAATGCTTGTCACAATACCCGACATTCTAAACAGATCTTAAACAACAAACGAATAATGAACTTAATTTAAACTGCCAAAAACTCAAGCACGTTCACTCACGAAACATCTAATGCTATTGCAAATTTCCAAACTCTATGCTGCGTGCTTTGATGCATGACGTGCAGGTGGCTTATTCTTCCAGTCAGTGGGCGTATTTCAGGAAGACATTTGCATGAGAGTCTTCAATTGAGATCATTTTAGCGTTGAACCTTCGCGTATGGTATTCGCGATAGAGGCATTTTCTACAATGCTGTGCAAAGTCTAAAATACTTTAGTTCAGTCTACTGTTATATACAGTAGGTTTTTTCTGTCAACTATAATATATTGAACTAAGAATGCTTGTCACAATACCCGACATTCTAAACAGATCTTAAACAACAAACGAATACCGAACTTAATTTAAACAGCCAATAAACCTGTTACGCAAGGTTTCATAGTGATTGAGATACGCATATAAAAATAGCCATAAAAATAGAAGTAGCAAGAGCATGACAGGGATTAGTGATTAATTTTTGCCACAAGATGCCTGAGTAAATATAATTTCGGCCCATTCGCAACCATTATTCACATTTCCTTTCATGCATGACATTTCGTGGGATTGAATAAAGTAGTAAGGTGAAAATATCAATCATCCTGTCAGAACGTGTGCATCTGGATCAACAATCGTATGTCGTTGCCAAGTTTAACTGTCATAATTGAAAATATGCATGCTCGAGGCAGCTGCGGAGCTCTTATGTCAATCAAATGTGTTTTTTATAATGCGCGGTCGAGCATTTTAAGGATTACGTCAGAGAAAGTTTAAATCGATTAAAATAGTAGAATAAATAGTTAAGTTATAAAATAAGGTTCACAGAAATAATGTTTGATAATTTTAATGCTTGTTGACGATAAATATTTTAAGTTGTGAACATTTTTAAGTATTGATCGATTGAGCAGAAGACCAACTCGACTAGTGCGACAACGCCCTAAACAAACAGTATACGAGAGCTGGAACGAGCTTCTAAGACCAACCCACATTTCTAACTAACAACGCTGATTGGTTGGATAAGGATCAGCCCACTCTGGTTGATGACGTTTACAGTTGTCCCTCAACCATTACTATTAAAGGGCGTGCACGACACCCCAACCTTCAATGGACTAGCTTAGTAAAAAGCATATGAAACGTTAGAAAGCTCAACCTTTACAGAACCAACGACCGAAGACAAGAACGCAAAACGACGAAGATCGAGAAGTAGAGAAGAGAAGAACGGAGAAAAGAAACTGAATATTATTGAACTTTAGTCAAACCTTGTAAAAGATCTCCTACCTCGCGTATAGAGAAAATAAAGTCTTTATAACAAACCCAAGCAGATTCACTCACGAAACATCTAATGTTATTGCAAATTTTCTAGCAATATGCTGTGTGCTTTGATGCATGACGTACAGGTGGCTTATTCTTCCTGTCAGTACGTGGGAATTCAGGAAGACGTTTTAAATAGACAAGGGTGAAAAAGAGTCTTTGTTTAATTCCGAATTCAACTCTTTCGAACGATATCACTTCAATTCCTATTTGAGAATCTCAAATTGAGATCATTTTAGCATTGAACCTTCGAGTATGGCAGCTGCCTAATCTCGGCCAATCTCGTGGCTCAGTTGCATGCCAACAGTACCGGAAATACGTACAATGAAAAAGTCTTTTTGAGCAGGTAAATGGGTAGATTTTATATTTTAAAGCTTGCAAGCTAGTATTTTGCAAGTTTAATATGCAGATTTATGAACAAATGTATGACACCTCTGAATTTATTCGTCAATTTCGTTCAAATTTTAAAGGTGAATCTGTTTAAAAAGTAATGAAATTTCGCTAAAAATTCTAGTATTTAAAACTATTCGTAGCACAATTATGATTATAGTCGAATTTGATAGCTCAGAAGTCGACTTTATAATTGTACCAAGATATAGGATTTTACTTTACGAATTTCAGCAGAAACGAGTATTATAGAATTTCAGAGATGCATGGAAATATATGTCTATTGCTTCAGGCGAGGGAATTATGCATGCATGTATTTCTAGTAGATATGAAATAAAGCATTAGTGCATTATATATGTCATAGCTTCCTAATGAATACACTATCTCTCAGGGTAAAAAAGAATGTATTGTCATTACTCACTCGGTAATCAATTAATTTTATACTATTTTTTTGTCAATTTAATAAATTTACAGAACTGGATTGCCAAGCAGGCTCAAAGAATAAAAGGAAAGCGGATAAAGTTCAAAGGGTTAAACCTTCTGAGGCAATAAAATATGCACATCATTCTACTGTTCCCCGAAAAGATCGCACAAAATGTGGATGAAACATATTTCAGAAAGAGTATGCTACCACCGAGGGTGTGTATTATGCAGTATATCAATATATATTAGTTGATCATTACATGTAGCTATTTCTAGGGTATATGTGAATGGTCATATTTCTCTTAATTAAGTATATGGTATGTATTATTATGACAGACGTCCATATATACCTGATGTTGGATACATGTATGTAACGATCTGACGTCATGGTTTATGTGACGTCACTTGTATATAGTTGTATGCCACTTTATATTAAAATCATTATCATAGCAACCACTGACGAGAGCGTGTCTATTATTACCCTTCGCTAAAGATATTACATTGGCGACGAGGATGGGATAAATTTACTTGCGTTATGGCTTCCACATTACCACCATTTCCTTCGTTCAATGTCGAAGACGACCCCACCGCAACCGGTCAACGCTGGACCAAATGGAAAAAGCGTTTCGAAAATTTTATGCTTGCCATGAACATCGAAGATGATACCCGCAAACGTGCACTTCTAGATCTGCTACACTATATTGGCTCGTCCGCATTCCATATCTTCGAGACACTAACGGATACTGGTGAAGCGAAGGACTATCAGAAAGCGATGGACCGTTTAACGAAACCTACCATTTTCGTCAAGCTCGCCAGAATGCCAATGAGACGTTGGACCAATTTACCTCGGTTGACAAAGAAATCAAATCACAGATCATCCTCAGCTGTTTCTTTTCTCGCCTTCGTCGACGTGCACTTCGTGAATCGTCCTTAACCCTCAAAGCACTCCTTGATCTCGGTCGTACAATGGAAATCTCAGAAAAACAGGCCTCGGGTATTGAATCGAACGTCATCTCGCCTGCTGACGGTGAACTTTTAAATTATACTTGCTCTTCTCAGCCTCCCCAAGTCCGTCAACAGTCTTATACCCCTTCTTCCCGTTCCCGAGAGTTCTCTGCCCCGCCGTCCACGTGTGGTCATTGCGGGTTTGCATATCCCCATCCACAAGATCAAGCCAGCTGTCCTGCGCGCGGTTTCCAGTGTCGTTCATGCGGAAAAATGAACCATTTTGCCCGTAGTGTCGATCCAAACCTACTTACTGATGTTCGTCCCCCCGTGTCTTACCACGTTTTCCACTTCCCCTCCTAGTTTCGTGCCACGTCAACCCTCTTCAGGTGCGATTCGCCACATTGCCAACATTCCACAACACCCCACCTCCGATGATGAGTATCTGTTTCCAATCACTATCTCCCAAATCAGCAATTCAACCACGCCGAAGGCTAATGTGCTCATTGCCAAGGTCCCAACCCAGGTGTTAATTGATTCCGGCGCTAGTATTAATGTAATTGATGAAAAGGCCTATCACACCATCATGAAATCTGCAGCGAATAAACATCTCGTGTTATACCCTACCAACACGAAGATCTACGGTTATGGCGGTACCTTCCCACTACCTGTCCTTGGAACATTCTCCACTCAAGTTGAATCAAAAACACGAACAACCCCTGCAACTATCTACGTCATTCGGGGCGAAAACGGATGTTTGTCAAGTTTCAAAACCGCGACCACATTAGAACTCCTATCTGTCATCGCTCCAACCAATGTCAACATCTCAACGCCACCCCAATGACCAATGCACAAATACGCTATGAATATTCCGACCTTTTCGACGGCATTGGCAAGCTAAAAGATTTTCAAGTCCATCTACACATCGATCCCTCCGTACCCGCCGTGACACAACCTCATCGGCGCATTCCATTCCATTTTCGCAAAAAGCTCGACGACAAACTTGACAAACTAGGACGCCAGGGCATCATTGAACCGGTTGATGGCCCAACCCCTTGGGTGTCCCCTCTTGGACGATTCGTCTTTGTGTTGACATGCGCCAACCTAATCGTTCCATTTTACGTGAACGTCATATTACACCCACTATAGATGACCTAATTCACGATCTTAACGGGGCCACAGTATTTTCCAAAATTGATTTGAACTCTGGTTATCACCTGCTCGAACTTGCACCCGAAAGCCGGTACATCACCACGTTCTCCACGCACAGAGGCCTTCGCCGCTACACCCGTTTAAATTTTGGCACGTCCTCCGCTGCTGAAGTCTTTCAAAATGCAATCCAACAAACCCTCTTCTTGGTATGACCAACTACTGCTCCCGGTTTATCCCAAATCATTCCACCATAACTGAACCCTTCCGTGCGCTTACCAAGTCGGATCAGCCCTGGGCGTGGAATCCCGAGCATCAACATGCGTTCGATCAACTGAAACATCTGCTTAATTACCAGCGACACCGTTCTTTCCTACTTCGACCCTCACAAGCCGGCAACCATAATTTGCGATGCCAGTCCGGTTGGTCTCGGTGCTATTCTTTGCCAAGACAACCGTATTGTTGCCTATGCCAGTCGCTCGCTCACCCCCGTAGAACAGCGTTATTAGGGCCCTTAAGCATGTAGGACGGCAACACGACGACGACGTGGCTGGAATACTCCTTTAAATTAATGTTATGATAAAGCGTTGTTCTATATTTCTAATTTAACGAGATATAAGACGTTGAAAACATTAGGGATAATTCTATAGAGCCTAATTCGAGGTAGCGCTCACTGGGTCCTGAAATGCAGACGTTCTACATAGGACGTAATAAACGACGTTTTGCCGTCGGAAACAGAACGTAGATCGCGTCTAAAACTCCCATAGGTATTTTATTATTCATTTCTTTTCAATGAAGCATTGTATTAATAGCTGCCGTCGTCGTGTTCCCGTCCTACATGCTTAAGGTCTCTATTCTCAAACAGAACGAGAAGCTCTTGGCGTACTGTTTGCCTGTGAGCATTTTTACCTCTACATCTATGGCGCGAAATTCTCTGTCATCACCGACCACAAACCTCTTGAACGCATTTTCACCAACCCGGCTGCCCGTTCTAACGCCCGCTTAGACCATTGGGCCCTCAAACTTCAACCATACCACTTCATTATCTCCTATTCCCCTGGCAAAACTAACCCCGCTGATTATCTATCCCATCATCCTCTCCCCACAACCAATCCCTCCACTGCATCCACTCAAGCTAAAGAATACATTGCGTTCTTAGCACATACCACCCCAAAAGCTATGGCTGTTAATGAAGTCAAAGCCTCCACCCGCGCTGACCCTACTCTGCAAGCTGTTATCGAGGCCATCCGTAACAACTCCTGGCAATCCACCCCTGCCACTCCTGGGTCTCTTGTCAACGTTCAGGATTTCACCGCTTTCCACAAGATCCGGGACGAGCTCAGTGTTTCTGATGACTAGGATCTTCTTCTTCGGTCACACCGACTGGTACTCTCATATACCCTTCGCCAATGTGCCCTGAACATCGCCCATGAAGGTCATCAGGGCCTCATCAAAACAAAACAACTTCTTCGTGAAAAGATTTGGTTCCCGGGCATTGATGGCCTCACGAAAACGCTCCTTGACAATTGCCTCGCCTGTCAAGCAACCGTCATTCAGCAGCCCCTTGAACCTCTTCGCATGACCGCGTTACCCCAAGCCCCTGGCAACACCTCTCTGTAGATTTCTGAAGCCCTCTCCCACCTGGTGATATGCTCTTTGTGGTAATCGATGAATACTCACGCTATCCGGAGGTTGAAATTGTTCGCTCCACCGCTGCAAATACTGTCATCGCGAAACTTGACCGCATTTTATCTACGCAGTGAATTCCAGCATCCATAAAATCGGACAATGGACCACCATTCCAATCTAATTCCTTCCACCACCGAAAGATCACTCCAGAGTGGCCGAAAGCCAACTCCGATTCGGAACGCTTTATGCACACAATGCAGAAAACACTCCGCGCTGCGCACCTTGAAAATAAAAATTGGAAGCAGGAACTGTTTCTCTTCCTCTGCAACTACCGTGCGACGCCACATTCCACCACCGGTGCTTCCCCGGCTGAGCTCCTGTTCGGTCGAAAACTGGTCGTCAAACTACCCGAACTGGTCTCGCAACCACCATCACGAGCTCACCTCGCTGATACCGATTTCCACAAGAAAGAGAAGATGAAGGAATACGCTAATGCCGCAGCCAAAGCAAAACCTCATACGTTTCAGATTGGTGACACTGTTCTCGTTCGTCAAAAACGTGTCAACAAGCTACCATCACCATATAACAAACACCCATATACCATCATTAAGATAAAAGGCAGCATGATAAGTGTACAAAACGCGACCAGCTATATCACAAGGAACAGTTCCCAATTTAAGAAAATCACCATCACCACCAACCAACATGATCACGTAGTAGACCCTTTTGATGACGAGGAGATCAATCATGCACCACCTGCTGTTCCCGTGGAAATGAGACGCTATCCCATGAGAGAAAATCGAAGACCTCCAGAACGTTTAAACGCAGAATATCAGCACTGATAATTATCTAAATAAACTCCGTCTCATTACCATAAGCATAGATAACATTTCATACTATTTCATAAACGTTAAGATTCTCGACGAATTTCCATTTAAAGCAAGGGAGGGATGTAACGATCTGACGTCATGGTTTATGTGACGTCACTTGTATATAGTTGTATGCCACTTTATATTAAAATCATTATCATAGCAACCACTGACGAGAGCGTGTCTATTATTACCCTTCGCTAAAGATATTACAATTAACTACCAACATTTAACAAAGTATACAGGCCTATGTACATGACAATAGCTGTATATAAATATATATGGCCATGTGTAATATGATATACGTCAGATGACCCCTAATATTAACTTACTAGAGCTATTACCACATGCAAATATAAAACTCTCTATTCCAAGTCATGATATATATAGTGTCATATGTAGTACAATAATACACTTAACAATGTTAGTACATGAAGAGCAAGAAAAATGTTCAAGATGGTCAACTTCATAATTTAAATCACGAAAGAACTTTTTTAGTTTAAACTTGTAGGCCGAAGGGGAGTTGTCATGGACCATTTTTAGGTCATTTGGCAAGGAGTTAAACAGCAACACTCCACTGTATGAGAGTTTAGTTTTAGCCAGCTCAGATTTGACTAAGGGTGCCCTTAGATCGATTAAAGAACGTCGAGTATGGACATCATGCATCTCACCAGAGATATGAAACAGATTGCGAAGCTCACTTGGTGATGAGCTACGCAGGGTGTTGACAACTAACAGTATTTTTTCATCTTAATCAAGTTATTGATGGGAATCCAATTAAGTTTACGAAAAAGATCGACAGAAGGGGTTGACATAGTCTCATCCAAAGTTAATCTTGCAGCTATTTTTTAAAGTTTTAGCAGCGGATCAATAAGCTCGCGACGTGCATTTCCCCACATAGTGATGCCATATAAGAGATGAGGGTATATAAAGGCATAATAAAACTGAATTCTACACTTCACTGGAAGGGATGGACAAATACGCTTAAATAGATACAGTCGAGAATTTAGCAGTTTGAAGATTTGAGGATGTTAAGAGGGTGGAATCATCAGCGAAAAGTGAGGGATGTGTGGTGTTTAAAAATGTTGGTAGATCATTTATAAATAACAAGAAGAGTAACGGACCGAGAATAGATCCTTGGCGGACCCCGGTTTTTATTGTTAAGGGGTCTGACAAATGGTCGCTTATTTGGACTTGTTGAGTTCGCCCTTCTAGGTATGATGTGAACCATTTCAGAGTGAGATCAGTAGCTCCGTATGCGCGAATTTTTTGAAGCAAGATAGTATGATCGACTAAATCAAACGCCTTGGAAAAGTCAAGCATCAGAACTCCATTGATTTCTCCTTTTTCGATATTATTAACAAGATATTCATAAATCATTGTCAACGAAGTTTCGCATGAATGCCTCGGTCTGAACCCATGTTGGTGGTCCGATAGAATTTTATTTTCAGTTAGATAAGAGAAGTACGAATTGAACACATGCTTTTCTATGATCTTAGAGAGAATAACTAGATCAGAAATTGGCCTAAAATTTCCTCTTTCATTCTTTTCACCCGATTTATCGATTGGGATTAATTTAGCCTTTTCCAAAAAGATGGAAAGATACCTGTGGTAAAGCTTTGGTTTCAAATATTAGCTATAGAAATTGGTATCATTTTGGCAGGGAGCTTAATGAAGTGAGCAAGGACCCCGTCAAGTCCTGTTGCTTTAGAAGAATTCAATTTTTTCAAAGAGTCAGATACTTCCTCAATGGTAATGAGAGGGATACTAAATTGGGTTGGCTTAATCGGCAGAGAGAAGGCTGACTGGTTATAGTCAGCATTCTCCCTCATTTCAAATCTATCCTGAATGTTGGTAAAATATTCATTGAAAAGGTTACTGGTAGATACTGCATCATTATACAATATATTATCAACAGTTAGTTTATATATTATATAATATATTATCAACGATAGTTCCGATGAAACTTTCGACGGAAATTAACTAAAAAGCGCAAGGTCAAAGTCAAACTCAAACATGCAATTCGTACCTAGTACTATTCACAGCCTCGTACCCAGGCGTTTTAATAGTAAAATTTTTAACGTTGAATTCAGTATTGGATAGAGGTTGGTTGAAAAAAAGAGGGTGCTTGGGGTGGTTTTAACAAAGTTAGCGCTTGGCAGAAAATGATTTCAACGTGTAAATATTTAAATGGATCATATACAATATATTGAATATAATGCAATACAATATAATTATGTAATATAATTACATAAGTTAGATTCAGGTTTTTAAAAATGTTATAGGTTGATATTAATGTTCAACATTTCATGTTACAAATTATAACCGATAAATTTCACGTATGAAATCAATTTACTTTTAAGTTGTTCCCATTTCGCTTTGAATTCATCATCAGATTATTAAACCTGTAAACAAAGGAATGCGAGTTTATCTTTTATGTCATGAACAAAAACCTCTTAATATGTTGTAAATGCGTTCACTTTTCCCAATAGTAAATATGTAAATACGGCGAGCGATTATTCGAGTACTCTACGATATAGTCACTCTAATGAAAAATATTTAAATAAAAGTACCTTCAGATGATTCTTCGCCAAAGGAAACGTTCATAATACTTGGCTAGCCCATCGCCGGTCGATTCCAGTATAAAAATTTTAAATAATGAAAAAAAACCTGCAAAAATGCAAACGTTTTTCAGAAATCGGTCACGATTTGTTAGAAATCGTTTTTTTTCTGCCAGGCGCTTCCTCTCTAAAGAAAAACCACACATACACACCGCGCGCTGGCCTTTTTTTAGGTGACCTCTATACAATAACTGAATGCAACGTTATATACTTCCTATTAAAGCGCCTGGTTACGAGGCTGGTTTGGTCATGTGATTGACCGCCTGCATGATTTTGGGGGGTTTGCACGTTGTATTGGCAATTGGATCTAAACTTTAGAAGGAAACGAACAATGCAGACACATGTCTATTTTGAGTTATTATTTCTATATTTTAAGATAAATAACATCATAAAAAGTTACGATTAGCTCTGTTTTTTATAATTTCTTCTCCCAAACACCAGATTCATAAAGTTTGCGTGTTCTTCCTTTTCTCGCTGGCTTCAAGCTGCCCATAATATACAGATGCACTGACTGTGTCATTCTATGTCCACTGAGCTTTTGGCTGGACCATCATCGACCACATAATGAAAAACACGTCTTCGCTTTTCAACTCAGAACGACCGCCAGACCGCTTAATCGAAGGGGGTCAACGTATATTCATATATTAATATTTACATATCATAGAAAAATAGTGTCGGTTCATCAGAAATCAGTCGGTCATAAGACGAATATATGAATATGCGTTAGCAGAACAATTGGAACAAATTAAATCCAATTTATCTAAGCTTCTCTAATTTATTTATCCAACGTATTTAAGTTATCTGCTTGACGGATTTTCCTTACAGCGCATGCACAAATACAACAGCATATAGCTTTTGTTCGGCGCACGGAAGTATTTTGGTACGAAAGACAGAACTTATCAAACGTAAAATATCATTTGTGCTACGTGGTAGCTACGACTGCTAATTATAAATACAGCTCGTAAAGGTATTAGTAAAGGCAGCGTACACGAGGGCTATCTCCTAATTACGGCATACTTGGACCTTTCTATTAATGACGTCCGCGCGGAAAGCCTGATTTGTATTTCAGGCATCATCACTGACATCAGGCATAAATGACGTCATTTATATGAGAAAAGTCTATCTGTCACGATTGACATTTGACTAAGAACATAGCTCTGGTGCAGGCTTACGACAACAGTTGTGCCAAAGAAGAACTACTACCGGGGCGTGTAAACCAAACCCTACTTAACCAGACAGCATTTTTTGATATGGTTATTACCGTGTCAGCGGAATGGACGATGTTGAACACTTGATGTTAGAAATGATATACTTGTTGTAGAGTGTTGGGTAAACAAAGCAAAGCAATATGGATGATCTGCGTTTACTTCATTCAGGATTATGACGACCACAACTTCAGTGCTCTGAATGAAACTGATACGATCGTAGCCAGGCGACGGAAGTTAGACCGCTAAATTTGAGAAGGGGGGTTGTTTATTCATTTATTTTGGACGCTATTGTTTCTCTGATATGTAAACATGAATATATGAATATACACCCCCTCCCAATTAATTAATAAAGCGGTCTAGTGCCAGGGTCGTAGCTACGGACGCCGTAGCAGTTAAAATCCCGCCACTTTGGCCGTCCAACCCCGAACTGCGATGTAGTGTCCCCCTCCCGCACTTTCTAAATGGTTCCGCAGCCCTTGTTTCGACCCTGTTTGACGTACTGAAAGACACATTGACCAAGCGAGTAAGCGTTCCAAGTTCCAACAACGATTGGGTCTTTATGGGCTTTAGTAAGAAATTTTCCTTATTTCAGGGACGTCTTTAAATACTTATAAAGTAGTGGGGGAAATGTCCCACCGAACCCTTTGTGAACCTTTTGTTGCCTATAAGTTATTACCTAAATCGCATTGAATATGTCGATATATAATATTAATAATTTACGTGTTGAATATACTCAATGTCAGTGATACCCAGGCACTAGTTGTTTGAAAACGAGAAGTCCGACAAATATTCTAAACATTAACACATTTTGGTTGAATTTTTAATTATAAACGGAGATCTTGTATATTTTAAAGTTAACTGAAATCTAACATATTCATATGATTCAATATTGCTCAAATTTAATTAGTTCCCAAGCTTTCCCAATTCACCTTGACCGTCCGAAAAATCTAATTAGTGAGGTCGATATCATTGCTCATCTCAAATTCATCAACATTGGCAGAGTTCTTCAAGCACCGTTCAATAGGCCCATTAGTGAATCCACTTTGATACTTTTCACATCCCGAGGGTACTGGACCTTTGTAAGTCTTACAAATCAATTCAATCAAGTTGCTTTCTGCTTCGTTTTGTATCTCCTTAGTATGAACACCTTCTAAGGTTACCCAAGGTACGTAGGTATGCGTTGGCTTCAAAGCTTCGGTCTTTAACGCCATTTCGTGTTCAAGACGATTACCAAGATCACCGTTCGCACAGGACTCGATTTTCGAATAATTAAGGTGGAATTTTTGCGCGCAAGAAGGGGCTGCCGTGCTTGGATATACTTCTGACACTTCAATGCAGTGAATAAATGGAAAGAAATCACTGGCTTTCGGGTAAAAATGAATAGCGCAGGTTTCGATCAAATTCCCAATACATTCTTGCTTGCCATGCTGGCAGCTGAAAACCCACTTGTCGCCCTTCTCTTTTTCATTGGCATTACCATACGGTACCAAATGTACGTTCATGATACTGCCAATTGCCTGAAAAGCTGGATAGTACTGGTTCTTGATGAAGTACATACATCCCCCACACATGCTTTCATAATATAATGTGATGTTCACCCGTTTTGCTTCTTGCGCTGTTGATGAAGTAATCACGAGGTAAATTGCAACGATTTGAAGCACGAACTTTCATCATGGTTTTGCTCTGTAATAACAAACTAATACGACGATCTTCAACCAACTGATATCAATATCGATTGAGTGTTTTGCTTTGCTTGAATTTTGAGATATGATACGATGTCTGTCAATATCCAGAACCAAACATTACTGGACTCTGTCATGGATTCATGTGTGCAGCCATGTCGCCTTAATTCGTGTAAAACATGTTTGTTGTAATAAAACAATAAAACAATAAAAAAATGATATAGCTACGTATTCGATCAACTATCTGTGTACATGCCTTTGCTGGTCGGCTAAGATTAACAAACTGCTAGACATCTGGCGAAAATAAAAGCAGAATTTTGGTTTTACGAATCACTCACTAAAAAAGTTAAATTTAAGTCCAGGTTGAGAAAGTTCAGTTTGGAAAATGTCCAGGCAGTTGACAGTCACATGACGTCATAGCGGGCAGCTTAAGAAGGCCCTAAGAAAAAATATAAATATATATAAATAGCGAAGTAACATTGATTTTTTAATTGTTTTTCTTGTCATATAAAAGTGTAGTTCCAAAAAAAATAAATTACTTTTAGTAAGGCAAGGAATAACTGGAGAACAACTATTAATGACTATGACGCCAATGCAATGACTGCCATATGAGTCTATAATTATACAGTCGATTTACGTATATAAGGTAATCCGGATTGTTTGGATGTGATCCTCAGTTTTTGGTTGTCGTCCAACAGCACATACCAGAACTTCCCATCACAGGACTGCGATTTCGTAAAATAGGAAAACAATGGTAATATGCCCTTGACCTTGTTGCAAAATTACAGTTATTATACTTATGTGATTGATCGTTTGAATCTTCCAGTATTAAAATTATTTTTCCTTTTTTTCCTTTCACGCGGACAATGTATGGCGGTGCGTAAATATCATTTTGAGTTGTGATGGCGCTTTAAGAAAATATTAATTTAGCAAAAATCAGTTTGGTTCACTTACAAGCTAATTCCGTCATTGCTTTGAGAAAAATTAGTAAATATAATGATATCCAATTGATCTGAGTAGAAAAATCAACCAATCAGAAGCCCGACCTTGACAAAACTGAATTATTATCGTCGTTTCAATTTACAGCTGAACTGTAAATTGAAATTTTTCGCCTTTATAGTATTGGTTGGAAGAACGGGGAAAAATTAGTGAAATGACTGAAGAAAATTGAAGCAACGATAGCTTTGTTCTTGCATAATCTTCGAGCCAGTGCAAAGCGCCCTGCGAGGGTACTAATTCCAGTTGGGAGATTTATTACACCCGGGTATTTTGACAGAACATAACGGGACCAAAGTTAAAGAATACCCATCAGAAAGAGTTGTCAGAATTATATGTCATAGACGGTCGACGTTGGATAGTTTTGTTAATCAGGCGCATGCGCAGCAAGTAAAGACTGGTAATACAATACTACAGCTATATACTGCTAGCTATATTTATATATCCGGGGGCTGAAAATATGTATAGCCTAGGGACGGTTTGATTGCCAAAGCCGCAGGTGTATATTTATGCTCTACAAAACGATTTGGGCACATGCAGGTAGGTATACGCAGGAAACAAATCAAACAATAAGGGCATGCCTTCGATTTTAAAATAGTATTTTGAAGGCCCTTTCCCCTGCCCCATCCCCCTTTCTCTCCCCGGTTCCTACGTTACTGTATTTACATCTGAATTGAAATGCAATTTATCTAAGCTTCTCCAATTTATTTATCCAACGTATTTAAGTTATCTGCTCGACGGATTGTCCTAACAGCACATGCGCAAATACAACAGCAAATAGCTTTCGTTCGTCGCACCGAATCAAACACAAATTAACATTTCTGGTACGTGGGATGATTGCCAAATGTCGGTCTTAAAGGCATCTGCTATTCCACACACGAGAGCTATTTCCTTACTGCATGCTATAGACCTTTCTTCCAATGATGTAAACGCAGACAGTAGCGTAGCCAGCCTGTCGATTTGTCCCGCTATGCTAATATTTTCGTGTTCACTGATTGTGAAAACAATACATAGATTTCTAAAGACACGAATGATTATAATAACTCGAAATTTACATAGCGGGACAAAATCGTCAGGCTGGCTACGCCACTGAACGCAGAAGGCCTGATGTTACACGACGTTTGTTTGCCTCGTTAGTTTTGCATTTCCGTTTAACATCAGGATTTCCGCGTTTGACGTCATTATGAGGAAAGTCTATCTGTCACTTATGTACGATTGACATTTCACTAAGAATCTAGTTTTGGTGTGACCAGGGAAAAGCGACAAAGATACAGGATACTACAAAAATTTCCAACTTAACATTATGACCTGAAATTTCAACAATAACTGAGATTGTTATATATGTGCTGTGTATTTTAAATGTGATTGGTTGATTTGGTTCATTCATAGTCACATGACTTTAAATAAATGGAATGTTTCCCACAAGCTATAGGGAAAAAGTGAAAAATTGTTGCCCGCTTCTTGTCACAACAAAGTAAAGTGGGTATTTTTTAAAATAAAATTGTTGTGTAACATGTATGTTTTTGTTCCTATATAACAAAACACTAATGTACACTACCTCGGGAAATAGTGAGTTTTGTTTTCCCTCGAGTCTAAATGTTTCCCTTCCCTCAGGAAACATTCAGACTCTTGGGAAAACAAAACTCACTATTTTCCTCGGGAGCATACATTAAGTGTATAATATTAATAAAATATATAATACCATGTACACAGAAGAACCTTAGGTGGACCTGCAACTTCTTGAAATTGTTTAATGCATATCTAAACAGTGATATTAAACATCTAAATGTTTGGATAAAAGACAAAAATTTAATGAATCTTTCACGTTATCCAGTTTAATCACGTTTTTATTGGAAGCAGGTTTGATGACCTCTAATTCTTGTATTAAGTTTCATTAATTATGGCATTATGATGCTTAATAATTTCAATTGTAGGGAGCTGTCTTAAAATAACCTCAAAAACAGTTCTGATTCGGAGCAATTATAGAATACCTAACCAACCCACATCTTAACAGTGAATGTAATATAGTCTTCTAGATAAATGTACCTTGTTTTATGTTACTTAATCCATGAATTGGACATCCAGAGAGCAAGAATAAGCACTATTTTTAAAGAACGGGTTAGTTCTATACTCTAAGATTGATCCTCTAACAGATCTTTAGCATATTGGACTATTGGCCTGGTATTCTATAATTGTACCTCTGATTCTATTATTCATGTATTCCTGTTCAATGTTGTGGTGTCCAGATAAGCCTATCTTTGAAGTACATCCATCTCACAGTTGCTTGATTGAGATTATCTAGCTATTTCAACATACTTCTATGATTTTTCTCCAGTATGTCTTTTTATGTCTATCATGCAAACCACTTGTCTACTACAATATAACACAGTCTCTCTTCTTACAAACCTCACATTCCTAAAATTTCTCCCCAGGCGTGTGATTTGTATGTCTTGCACAGGCTGGTGCTTAATGCAGCAAATACATTTTTACAAACATCGCATCTATAAGGTCTCAATCCAGTATGTGTTCTTTGATTGGCAACCAAACTGCTACCATGTGGAAATTTCATATTATACAAACATCACATTCATAAGGTGAGTACTGTGTTTTTTTTTATAAGTAACCAAACTGCTACCATGTGGAAATTTCATATTATACAAACATCACATTCATAAGGTGAGTACTGTGGTTTTTTTGATAAGTAACCAAATTGCTACCATGTGGAAATTTTATATTATACAAACATCACATTCATAAGGTGAGTACTGTTTGTTTCTTGATAAGTAACCAAATTGCTACCATTTGGAAATTTTATATTATACAAACATCACATTCATAAGGTGAATACTGTTTGTTTCTTGATAAGTAACCAAATTGCTACCATGTGAAAATCTCTTTTACAAACACCTCATAAGGTTTCTCTCCAGTGTGCTGCAGTGTGCGTTCTTTTATGTCTAACCAAACCACTACCACAGGAAAATCCCTTCTTACAAACATCGCATTCATAAGGTTTCTCTCCAGTGTGCGTTCTTTTATGTCTAACCAAACCACTACCATAAGAAAATCTCTTCTTACAAACATCACATTCATAAGGTTTCTCTCCAGTGTGTATAATTTGATGACAAACCAAATGACTACCACCTGAAAATTTCTGCTTACAAACATCACATTCATAAGGTTTCTCTCCAGTGTGTATTATTTGATGACTAACCAAATGACTACCACGTGAAAATTTCTGCTTACAAACATCACATTCATAAGGTTTCTCTCCAGTGTGTGTTCTTTGATGATGAACCAAATTACCAACTTGTGAAAATCTCTTCTTACAAACATCACATTCATAAGGTTTCTCTACCGTGTGTGTTCTTTGATGACTAACCAAATGACTACCACGTGAAAATCTCTTCTTACAAACATCACATTCATAAGGTTTCTTTCCAGTATGTGTTCTTTGATGATGAACCAAATTACTACCATGGGGAAATCTCTTCTTACAAACATCACATTCATAAGGTTTCTCTCGAGTATGTGTTCTTTGATGATAAACCAAATGACCACCACGTGAAAATCTCTTCTTACAAAAATCACATTCATAAGGTTTCTCTCCAGTGTGTGTCCTTTGATGTCTAACCAAATGACAAAGCTGTGAAAATTTCTTCTTACAAATATCACATTCATGACGTTTACGCGTTCTTTCTCTTCTCGCTGGCTTCGAGCTGCTCATATTTGCCAGTTTTTGCCACACTATTGGCTCATTTGGCTGTTAAACAAGAACAAGAGAATGATATTCATTGCTTTTTATTAATATGGTTATTACCATGACAGCGGAATGAGTGAATTGAAATACTTAATGTTTGAAACGATATAGTTGAAAGAGTTGTTGTCGAACTAGGCGTTTCTATCGCAAGGAAAGTGTTGCTTTGATGTTGCACAAACTTCTTCGGGGAAAATGCATGATAATCCACTGGTAGCTCACGGGCACGCCGTAATATACATTTATTGGATGAGGCTGGGCATGATATCAAGAAATAATATACAATCTTCGTTCATTGGCCTAAATCTACTCGCGCGATTGGTCAAAATCAAACACTGTTGTTCCGCGGTCAGCTGTACCATTTTCTTTCGAAGCAAGAACAAGGCTAATTTAAATTCACAATTTCAAATGTTTCGTATTTAGCATTTTATAAGTTGCATTAAATCCCCATGGGCTAAAATTCGTGAGCACGGCATTCAAATTTTAACAATGAGTGATTTCAATAGTTTTCATTTATTTGAGACACCCTGTAGAGCGATAATTGGGGGGGGGGTGGATATTCACATATTGAGTTCTGCCCGACGGATTTCTATTGTAAGCTATTGCAATTACAAAAGAAATCTGTAGGGCAGAACTGGATACATGAATATTCACCCCTTCCCTAATTATCGTAGTAGTAGTTACGCGCCTGCTGGCCGAATCCGACTGGAGATTCGATCACTGATCAACATAAATACCGTACAGTTTCGCCGCACCACGGTAGGCCAGTGTCGTCGTACAGTAATACCCTTCGAAAGGTGAAAATTACTTGGATTTCTTCTCGTCTGTGAGCTACAATGCTACATCAATCTTCAATTTTGGATTCATCCACGTTTTAATAAATGGAAGCGAGGTATGTGACAGTGCACTGTGTATATAGCATTTATATATAAGAGAGGGTATAAATCAGTTGTGATTTTTGGCACTTCACTCGATTCAGATAAATTCTAGGGGTTTAAGCGGTCTTAATTTCGAGTGGAATTATACGGCACACTTCAAATTCATGCCGGGGACAGTGCGAACCACTAACCAAACCACAACCATTCATAAGGTTTCTCACCGCCGGTGGCGGATCTAGGGGTGTGCAGAATAAATTACTAGAGCTTAAAATCGGAATCGCATTGGTCGATTTTAATGTAAAAATATTCTTTTCAAATCTATAACCAATAGCGTTGTTATTAAGGTGTTTTGAATTTAAAATTAAGCTGTGTAATTTATTCTGCACACCCCCTAGATCCGCCACTGCTCACCGGTGTGTGACCTTTCATGTCAAACCAAATTAGGATTTGAACATAGAAAAATCCCCAGGGCCAGATCTAATTTCACCACTGAGAGTTTTACGAGAATGCGCATCGGAATTATCATTGTCTTTTCGCACATTGTTGAACAAATCCTTTTCTACAGGTCAGCTGCCTTCTTGTTGGAAACTTGCTAATACCACCCGATTATATAAGAAAGGCAATCTACAAAGAGTCAAGAAAGTATAACGATTAGATATACCTCACAGTGTTATAAATTGGTTTATTGATTTTCTCACCAATAGATTCCAAATAATTAAGCTGGGAAACTCCTACTTTTCGTCGTGGGACTTCCATCAGGTGTCCTTTAAGACACGAAATTAGGACCCTGGTTGCTCATTATTTTAATAAACAGCTTACATTTATCCCAAGCTAGGGGATATTAGTGGTATATGTGGACGACTCTACAACGTCTGAAATAGTCCCGAAATACGATATTAGGAAAGCTCAGGGCCTGGTCAACGAAATGTCTAGCTGGTCAAAAAAGAACAGAATGCAACAAAATTCAGAAAAGTGAAAAGAACTGCACATTTCCTTTAATGTAAACCCCATTGATATTGATCCCTTAATTTTAAATGGTTGAGAATGGGAAGTCTTAAGGTGGCTCGATACAGTTTCTCGAATTTTTTTGGGCTCATTTTAAACAGGGATATTAAGCACCTAAATATTTCACTATAAGGCTAAAAGTTAATATACTTTGCAGGAAACATATATAGAGCGGAAATTTTCTTAGAACCTTTGCCGGGCACCCGTTACCATGGAAACAGAGACGTTTCAAAATGGCCGCCAAACAAGGTTTTATCGTGTTTATATCACAAACGAGTTCGGTGACCCTCAATTTCTTTTGCATTAAACGTTTACGCTATAGATTATTTATCTGTGAAAAAGTTTTAAGAAAATTCTAACATGGGGAAATTTTTTAATAGGCAAAAATAACGTTTTTGTAAATAGAAAAAATTGCCCATGTTAGAATTTTTTTAAAACTTTTTTATAGATAAAGCATTTATGTCGTAAACGTTTAATGAAAAAAAATCGGGGGTCACCGAACTCGTTTGTGATATAAACACGATTATATATTGTTGGGACTCACCATTAACAGCAAATTGGAATGGAATGAGCACGTTGCTGTTGTGGTTAAGAAAGTGAATAAAAGATTGTGTTTTTTCTCATAATTAAAACGTGCGAGAGTGAAATCGATAATATTTGATAATATCAAACATCTCATTGTTGATTACCCAATACCACTCGGACTAGCCACAGCTCAGGCGTGAAAGCAGAGATTTAACTGTTAACTGTGGCTCGAACTTGTCATAACTGCGGCGTTAAAGCATGAGATTTCACACTGTTAAACTGTTATTCGGATTAGTCATAACTGAGGCGTTAAAGCATGAGATTTCACTGTTAAACTGTGACTCGGATTAGTCATAACTGCGGCGTGAAAGCATGAGATTTTACTGTTAAACTGTGATTCGGATTAGTCATAACTGAGGCGTGAAAGCATGAGATTTCACTGTTAAACTGTAACTTGGACGAGTCATAACTGAGGCGTGAAAGCATGAGATTTAACTGTTAACTGCAGCTCGAACTTGTCATAACTGCCGACTGCGGTGTTAAAGCATGAGATTTCACACTGTTAAACTGTGACTCAGATTAGTCATAAATGCGGCGTGAAAGCATGAGATTTCACTGTTAAACTGTAACTTGGACGAGTCATAACTGAGGCGTGAAAGCATGAGATTTCACTGTTAAACTGTAACTTGGACGAGTCATAACTGAGGCGTGAAAGCATGAGATTTAACTGTTAACTGCAGCTCGAACTTGTCATAACTGCCGACTGCGGTGTTAAAGCATGAGATTTCACACTGTTAAACTGTGACTCAGATTAGTCATAAATGCGGCGTGAAAGCATGAGATTTCACTGTTAAACTGTAACTTGGACGAGTCATAACTGAGGCGTGAAAGCATGAGATTTCACTGTTAAACTGTAACTTGGACGAGTCATAACTGAGGCGTGAAAGCATGAGATTTAACTGTTAAACTGTAACTTGGACGAGTCATAACTGAGGCGTGAAAGCATGAGATTTCACTGCTAAACTGTAACTTGGACGAGTCATAACTGAGGTGTGAAAGCATGAGATTTCACTGCTAAACTGTAACTTGGACGAGTCATAACTGAGGTGTGAAAACATGAGATTTCACTGCTAAACTGTAACTTGGACGAGTCATAACTGAGGCGTGAAAACATGAGATTTTACTCTCAAACTGTGGCTCGGATGAGGTGTGGAAGCATGAGGTTTCTTGCACTGTGTCTCCGATTCGTTAGGAATGCGTGTTGACTGCGTTCAATATCACTTTTAGAATTGTGCGTCATATCACTGCTGTAGTAATTAGCGAGCTGTAAAAACATGAGATTTCACTGTTAAGCTATGATTCGAATTCCGACTTATAGATGAAGAGTGAGGACATTAAATGTCACTAGAACTGTGACTCGAACTAGTCTTAGACAAGCAGTGATAACGTCTAAAGGCGTGTTAAAACACTTCAGCAAAAGCGGGCAAATGTGTCTCCTTCGTTTTGGCAGTTCTAGCAGGCTCGAGAGTCGATGTTCTAGTGGATAATCAAGCAGTCATTGGTGCTTGGCAAAAACATGGGGGTAGAAGTCACTCCCTTAACATCGCCTTGAAGCAGTTATTTTTTACTACGACCAGATTGAATGTCATCCTTAACATGACATAATTATTATGTCCCTTCTAGGGACAACCCGGCCGATGCACCATCTCGAAAGTTATCTTTGTTGGACTCCAAACTTGCCCCTCCAATGTGGGAAAAAGTCCAACAGGAGTTTGGAGGTATACATCGACACACACGTGATCTTATGGCCTTGGACTCTAATGTCATGTTAGACAGGACGGGCAGCCCACTACCCCATTCCACCCTTTATTCCTCTCCAGCTTCCCTTGGTGTTAATTTATTTGCGCAAGACCTATCCCATTCCTTTCCCCCATCTGATGCAGCGACCGTACGTCTTACCCCCCCCCCCTTGTTTTGGTAAGCCCCTGTTGCGATATCTCAAGGAGCATCACCTGTCGTGCACAGTGGTGATTCTAGACACATATCCAAGAAAGTATTGGTGGCCAATTCTGTCCGCTCATGCGACGACAACATACAGATTGGCTCCGCGAGGTGCGTCTGATGCTTTGCTTCGACCCTCGACACAAGATTGGCACCCATACCTTGACATCCCAGGCGATTTGTGGGTTTTTTCGGTGGTTTTTCCTTAAAAGGGCAAGTTCTATGCGTAATCATAACTAACCGAACAATGGATTTGTTTCTTTTTCTGTTGTGTTTAGTTTTTTATCTGTCGTCATAGGAGCTCTCGGTGGTTGCAAAGCTTTTTACTCCTTCCGTACGATGTCCCACCTGCCAACATGGGAACGATCGTGACTTCCGCGATTTTGCCAACGATGTGGTTATAGGCGAAGGATTCTTTATCCCGTTTCCACTACTCCTGCGACGATAAATCTCGCTAAAATTGATAAGTGGCTTGGTCATCTGTTAGACTACCATCAAGTGACAAGTTACCGTAAGAAGACGGAATCGTTGAGACTTGAGCTGGAAGCATTTCTTGCTGCGTTACCAGGACATGTCATATTAGCCACCGTCACTCCTCGCGATAATTGCCGTTTCCTCATTTATAATGATGCGAAAGGTAAAACTGAGGTTCATTCTTTTGGTTGTTTTTATCTTGGTCAGAAAGGTAGACAGGATTGTCGCCTAGCGTATAAAACAGTCGATTCATACATTGGTAAGCTGCGGGCGATATTTCACTCAATCGGACGAGATGGCGAGTGGGACAAACGTCTTGGATTAGGTAACCCAGCTGCAGATAAGTCAGTGAAAGACTATCTACGACTCGTGACTGTGGAGCAACTCAAAGCTAGGGTTACACCTAAGCAAGCTACTCCGTTTTTTGTCAACAAATTGACCCAATTGTGTCTTCATCTCGACAGGAAATTGCAGGCCACAACCGACCCAATTTCCCGTTTCCGTATCGCCCGCGACCAGGCATATTTCAAGGCTGCTTTCTTCAGTGGAGACCGTCCTGGCGACTTGGGTCAAGTAAAAGTTCCTGAAATTCTGAGATACCCCAAGAATGATGGTTTCCTTTTTAATCATATTTGGTGAAAAACCCTACGTGACGGTGATGAAAACGTTTTTGGTATTCGGCGCAATCTCCATGCAGTGATATGCCGGATCAGAGGAATTGAAACTTACGTTGATATTGCAGGACAGCTTGGGATAAATCTCACAACTGGTCATTTATTTCGCCCAACTACCCCTGAATCAGACGTTAAAGACCACCAGTTTTCCTCTTCTGCTGCTGAAGCACGACTAAAGTCCTATCTACAAGAAATGCATGCTGATGAAGCAGAAACAACACTTCATGGATTTCGTTCCGACTGCGCAATAACTTTAGCTCTATCAGTCTATCTGGTGCCGAGCTAACCGAGATCATGCACCATGTGGGCTGGTCTAGGCGACACACCGCTTTAATTTATACTACATGCAATTGGCAAAGGTGCTTATCCTGTAGGTGCCTCGGCGCGCCTAGCTAGCATCGAATCAAGCAATGGAGACATCTCAGCGTTGGCAGGACATTAATCGCTTGAGACGCTTTGCATCAGCATTTCCAATGGGAGAGTGAATCTGTGACATTTTTATATTATAGACGGCTAGTAGCTGGGGGAGTTTTTAGTTTGGGGGTTTAGTTTTGAAATTGAGTGCTGCTCCTATGTGAATTGGAGTGCTGGATGAAATTCATCAATAAATTTGATGGATCTCTCCAACTCAGCACGAGAACATGAATGGAACATGGTGAAGACTGCATTTTCTCGTATGAACTGTTCTCTTGTTGTTTCGCGTACTTAATAGTAGCTGAAATATCGTTTTGTGCGATGAGCAGATGAGCACATGGTTATAGTTGCTCATGAGCAGATGCTCATCTGCTCAATGAGATCTTTCAGACCCAAACTCCTATAATTGATATTGTTAAGTTTAAAAAGTAATGTTCGTTACAATTTTTGTGCGAAGAACAGATGAGCACACGCTCATAACAGTTCACAAGCAGATGCTCATCTGCGAGGGATCGTATTTGTTTACTCTCGACTCGTTAGGCGTTGAAGCGTTGCTTTTAGTAAACACACACATTGCGAAATCCACTGGATCGTAGTAGGGTTTGCACAATTTTTCATATTTCGGTTTTTGCCTCCGGGGCTGTAGTGATCGAAGGAAAGCACTTCATAATCCGATAGTGTTTTATATCCGAAATGACCAAAATTGGGGTTTTTAAATTAAAGCGTTCATTTTCTATTTCAATATATTATGTACGCTTTGTGATGAATGTTCTCGTGACTTGTGAACTGTTCTCTTATTGTTTCAACTGTGTACTTAATAGTAGGTGGAATATCGGTTACACTGATTTTTGTGCGATGAGCAGATGAGTACATGCTCATAACTGCGCACGAGTTGATGCTCATCTGCTCAATGAAGATATTTCAGGCCCAAACTCGGGCTACTTAAAAGGGTAAAACCCTAATTAGTAAAACTTTTTGTTTAATTCTCGTATCGATTACGGAAACATTTAAGTTTGCATCCCTGGAAATTTTTAAAACAGAGTAAATCGTGATTTTCAATAGAGAACTTGGCATTCAAGTTGCATCTCCTTGACGGGAAATGGAGTTTCACCGCTACTAAATACTCTATTTTAATTAAAAATATGACCGGTTTCACCATTTTTTTCGCTTAAAGAAAAGCGTGGAGGTTTTAAATCATTCTCCTAATATTCTAAATTATGAGATTAATTAGTTAAATGACATCAAGATTATGTATGTTAGAATGTAACCTCTGGGAAAATTAGTTGTTGCATGCACCAAAACTGTAAACCATATGGTAATGAAATGTAATACGTCAAAATAGTTAATATTGCTATAATTTTGTATATATATGAGTGATTTGTATGATTAAAATATATTTCCCTTTTGTGAAATTACTTATTTGTTGTATTTTGTACGTACGTGGTTCGTATTCAAAAAATAGCGATGGCAACGGTACAAACCCTATAACAGTATATCAGTGTTTTTTTTTTGCTTTATTACAGAATATTTTACATGAATTAAGCAACATGGCTGCAAACATGAATCCATAACAGAGTCCAGTAATGTTGGAGTCTGGATATTGTCAGATCTCGTATCAAGTCTCAAAAATTCAGCGAAAGCATAACACTCAATCCATATTGAAATCAGTTTGGGGCTGATGATCGTCGTATTAGTTTGTTATTACAGAGTAAAACCATGATGAAAGTACATTTCGTGCTTCAAATCTTTGCAATTTACCTCGTGATTACTTCATCAACAGCGCAAGAAGCAAAACGGGTGAACATTACATTATATTATGAAAGCATGTGTCCGGGATCTAAGAATTTTATCAATTACCGGTACTATCCAGCTTTTGATGCAATTGGTAGTATCATGAACGTGCATTTGGTACCGTATGGTAATGCCAATGAAGAAAAGAAGGGCGACAAGTGGGTTTTCAGCTGTCAACATGGCAAGCAAGAATGTATTGGGAATTTGATAGCAACCTGCGCTATTCATTTTTACCCGAAAGCCAGTGATTTCTTTCTATTTATTTACTGCATGGCAGTGTCAGAAGTATATCCAAGCAAGGTAGCCCCTTCTTGCGCGCAAAAATGCCAGCTTAATTATTCGAAAATCGAGTCCTGTGCGAACGGTGATCTTGGTAATCGTCTACAACACAAAATGGCGTTAAAGACCGAAGCTTTGAAGCCAAAGCATACCTACGTACCTTGGATAACCTTAGAAGGTGTTCATACTGAGAAGATACAAAACGAAGCATGGAACAACTTGATTGGATTGATTTGTAAGACTTACAAAGGTCCAACACTCTCGGAATGTAAAAAGTATATTCAACGCAGTGGCGTTCCGAGCCAGGCCAGCCTGATAAGTTGGGGGGACATATATATTCATATACTTGTGATTTACATTGTTCATTTTTTTTCACATTGATTGTTTTTACGGTCTGTCAACATGAATATAAGAATATGTCCACCCCACTTATCGATATGCTGCCGACGCCACTGAATTTGAACATTGTTTGAAATTAAGTACTCTGGCAATGTTGACGAATTTGAGACGAGTAGCGTAAGCAGACCTTCGTTTCGCCTTTGGGTCTCCCCGCAAATTTTAAGGCGGGCGAAACAAAGGTCTGTGATCAGGCTAGAGATCAGCAATGATATTGACATCACTATGATTAGATATCTCGGATTGTGAACTGGTTAAACTTGAATAATATTGCATCATATGATCATATTAAATTTTAGTTGAATTCAAAATATACAAGATCGCCGTTTATGATTAAAAATTCAATCAAATTGTGTTATTGTTTAGAATATGTGTTGAATGCCTCGGTATATCAATAATATCATTATGCAGGGTGTATAAATAAAGGCTATCTTTAAAGTTTAAAGAAGAAAACGAGGAATCGGGAAATGGGGGAATCTCGGGGAATAATATACACTTAATGCATGCTCCCGAAGGAAATAGTGAGTTTTTTCGAGGGGGATAATGAGACGCGAGGGAAAACAAAACTCGCTATTCCCCGAAGGAGTGTACATTAAGTGCTTTGTTACATAGGAATAAAAACATACATGTTACACCACAATTTCATTTCATAAAAACACTTTACAATCAACAAAGCCTAGGTGGCTTTATATAACAAACAAGCCTTCTCAAGTCTTCTCACAAACCTCTTATACAAACAATGTATTATAGCTGTGAAATGTCATTTTTTGTAAACGTTGATGGTCACAGCCATTTGCTCCGGCAAAAGTCCCTGAGAATCCACCGCGGAGATGTTAAAACTAGCATGGCGTGTTTAAGGTGGTCTTATGCCAAACAACGCGATTTATTCTGTTTTAAAAATTTCAAGGGATGCAAACTTAAATGTATCCCCAAGCGATCCTGAATATTTTTTTTTCCAAAAAATATATATAAAGAACGCAATAATTTGTTGGTCTTATACCAAATTTTCAGTTTTATTTTATTTTATGTAGGAATCTTCAATCACTATAGTTACCCAGACCAAACACATCCAATGGTGGAAAATAGACGATTTTTGTGAACACGATAACAAACCAGGTTTTAACGCTGGAACTACGGAATTTTTTGCCTCGAAACTGAACCTTTACAGGCTATAAATTTAAAGTTTCTACGATCTATCTAAAATAAACAGTCGCTATTTTACTTAGACCGAACGGAATACAACACTTTTAGGTTCACGTCCGAATCACTGATTGTCTTTAAAGTCAACCATGAAAATTTCATCAAGTTATCTTTATTATTTTTTGAGTTATCGTGCACGGAAGTTAATAGGGGAATGAGATTTTTAGTTTGCTAAGAAAAGCGACAAAAAAGTTTTGCATATCATTACATTCATAATTGTACTATTGTAGAGAACAATACAATAGAACAATTAAACAATAGAATAAGCCAATCGACTTGTTTTGTTTGCTTGGGGTCAAATCCTAATTAATAAAACTTTTTGTTTAACTCTCGCGTTCCTTTTTTGGAAAAAGATATTCAGAATCGATTACGGAAATTTTATCGATTTTTAAAACAGGATAAATCGTGATTTTCAATGAACTAGACCACCTTAAACGAAACGTTTTATTAATTTGGATTTTACCCCAAGGAAACAGAAGGGATCGATTGGCTTATTCTGTTTTTTCATTGTTCTATTATTGTATTGTTCTCTATAATTCATGAACATATATGCAAAGTCTATATTTTTTGTTTTGTTGCCTGCAAACTTTTTTCAAGTAGTCAATCGTTTTCGAACAAACAGTTTACATTTTCCTTGCAATTAATATCGCCACGTCAGCGTTCAAAGTATGCTTTAATCAGAATTATAAGAGAAAACATACTCCGAAAATAAACATCTTGTAAACTCAAGATATGAGTTGTTAAAAACAAGACACAATATTCAAGGTGATATTTCGACTTTATTTCAAAGTCATTGTCAAACCTAACTATTTACAAGCAAGCTGCGATCTTTATACAAATTTGACAGGAAGTAACGATGACGTAAATCAGTGAGTTAACAAGAAATACGAGAACATGGCCGGCGTACAGTCTAAGGGAAAACTAAAAGTTCCTTTGATGCCTTTAAGCCGCGCCATTGAGTTCTGGCTTTTAAAACTTTATATGCAGTGCCTCGAGGAACAACAACAGATTAGAATTTGTGTTGTTGAGACTGAAGTATTTTTGTATTCTTAGGAACGAGTTCAGCGTAAGAGTAAAAGGAGTCAGAATCATTAATTAAGGTTGTCAAAAAGATTGTTCATGTTAAGTATAGGTATAGTTTGCGTCGTCACAGTCCATTAAGTGTTTCGAAACTGCGCTTTTTAGTGGATCCAAATGTTCTGAAAGCCTCGTTGCCAAATTTCGCTCAGTTTTTCCAATATACGACATATTGCAGCCCGGACAAGTGAATTCGTAAACTAGATTGTTCCGCGACATATCCGGAATTTTATCCTTTTTAGGAAGTAAATAAGAAATCTTTTCGGTTTGGTATATAACAATAGATTTAACCGGTTCTGTTAAGTTGCGCTGGAGCTTTTTAATGAGCTTTTTTACTAAAAATTCACCTTGTTTACCTAAGAAAGGAACGGAATTTTTAGTATTTCCGGATGCCGTATTACCAATAGTTGGAGTATATTCATTATCGATCGCATACCTTTGTTTTAGTCTCCGTATCATGGAAAAGCGAACATTCGCACGGAAGAACAGTGATTTGTTCCACGCTGTTTTGCGTGGCCATGGCTCAAAATTATCGAAATGTGTACTGGCCGGTGTGTGTTGGTTTACCAAAAACATCAATGCCCGAATTTGAGATTTCTAAATCTAAAAAATGCACTTTACTATTCTCAAAAGTGTCCAAAGTGAACTTGAGGTTTTTGTCAAAGCTATTCAAATTTACTCAGAACAAAAGGTATATCTGCGGGTTTTATCAACACAATTGTGTCATCAACATAACGGCGGTAAAATTTTGATCATCAACAACGACTTTTAAAATTCCGTAAGAATGATGTTGGCTAATATTATACCGGAGCTAAGCATGGACCAATAGAAACGCCGTCAATCTGTTCACATAAAATAGATTATGATCAAACGAAAACACAGTCTTAGTAAATGAATCGGAAAGCAATTGTTTTCAACGTAGCTACGTTCCGAAAGGGTAGTTTTAATCAGTTTATCTTTAAAGACTCGCGAAAGAACTATATCAATCGTTCGTTTAAGTCAACTAATATAGCTTTTTTCTACGTTATCGACGGAGAAACGAAAGAAGTAATTTCAAAAAGTATTTTTTATAACAGTATTATTGCGACCAGCGAGCGAGCACCAGCGAGCGAGCTGGGAGCACTCTAATCTGGGTAGAAAAGAAAAATATACCGCTGGCTCGGATTAGCCTTTGACAGGATTCATACCGGCTCAGAAATTCGCATTCCATATTTGGGAACGTTTTCTATATATGGAATTTCATTCCGCATGGAATGATGTCGATGGAAAACGGTCTTTCTTTTGGAGAAACTTGTCAAACGTGTGCAAAGGTTAGAAATATATTTACATAATTTTGAAAATTATTCACATGTAAGTACTGTATTCGAAGCTCTTTTTGTGTGGGTAAATATTTACTTGTGGCATAGAGTGGCATAGTTAATTGTAAAAGTCGTGTGTTCGAAATCGAGACGACTATTCAAAAATCAAATTGCCAATTTTGGCAAGACCAATTGTGGTTTGTCCAATGTGGACTTTTAACTGAAAGAAACAAAAAAGCATTTGCATAATAGTTCACTTCTTATGGAATTTATGTTACGTGTTCATCTATAAAGTGCGAATGAGCAATAATATACTCTGTCTCCAATATGTCAACTTTTACGAATCAAAATGCCGAAAGTATAAATGATTTATTACTTCGTCTGAGAGAAAGGTTAGCGAGAAAAAATTTACAACCATATGATGTTGGCGGATCAGGTGACTGCTTCTTTAGATCGGTTTCTCACCAGCTGTTTGGTACGCCAGATCGTCATTTAGAAATACGTTTAGCAGGGGTTAATCATTTAGCAGAAAACCCTCAGTATTATATTGAATTCAATGCTCATGATTCCTGGTTAGATTATTTAACAACAATAGGAAAAGTTGGCGCTTGGTGTGATAACATCATTATACAGGCCGTTTGTGATGTATTTAACTGTATAATTGACATAACAGAAAGCGCGCTTGGGTTTGAAGAAACCACCTTAGTTAGACCACGTGCTATGCAAGAGCAAGCCATTTTAATACATATAGGACACTTAGATGAAATGCATTATGTGTCAACAACGCCACTGATTAATATTTTTCAAAACCAGATTAATTTACGCAAAGAAAAACAAAAAACTAAAAATCATGAAAGGTACTTAAAAAGGAAGGCCTCTGAAACAGAGGAACAAAGAGAAATAAGGCTTACTCGAAATAAGGAGTACAGGAAAAAAAAGAAAATGGTTTTTAAGTCTGTAGAGCATGATGCCTCTGTAGCTAAACAAAAAACAAGAAAGCATGACCAGTATTTGAAAAGGAAGGCCTTGGAAACAAAGGAGCAAAGGGAAAAAAGGCTTGCCCAAAACAGGGAATACAAAAGGAAACAAAAAAGTTGCTTGACAGAGAGTTCTAATTCTAATTCTAAAGCAATGCCTAATTCTAGTGCAGGAGTAAAACCAAAGCCTCAATCAAAAGAGACATATTTTAGCAATTTTAATGTTTCAAAATTTTGTGAAATTCATGAACAAGCATGGGCAAAACAAAATATGACTAATTTCCATAATTCAATTCTTTATTCTACTGTTCAATGTACTGTATGTAATGAGGCATGGCCAATTAATCAGAAATTACAAATTGATAGCTATGTTTGTAAGCGATGTAAAGCAGATAAAGAAATTGTAAAAAAATTTTCAAAAGAAAACTTTATGATTCCAAGTACTGTTCCTTTGGTATTATAAGGTCTTACTCAGGTCGAAGAAATGCTAATTGCACGTGCACTTCCTATAACACATGTATACTTAAAGCCTGGGGGTCAAAGAGGTTATTCAGGCCACTGCATAAATTTACCACAAAGTGTAGAAGAACTTGCTCAATCTTTGCCAAGATATCCAAAAGATATATCTGTTATAGTTGTTAAGATGAAAGGTAAAGATAACAATTTCAAACAGGTAACAGTACGAAGACAGACTGTTGCTGTTGCATTAGAGTGGCTTATACAAAATAACCCCCAGTACCAGGATGTCATTGTCAATCAGGACTCATTACATTTGTTGCCTGAAAATGGAATACCAAAAGAAATTTTGTCAGTTGATACTGAAGATGTTGATGACCATGACAATTTTACTGGTCAAGATTTAGGTCCTCAAGAGGAGGATGATATTGTTTATAATCAAGGAACAGATATGAGTAGTTTCTTACCTATTCCTGAGAGTGAGCAAAAAGAAATAGAGGCCATTCAAGCACATATTGTTAAACCACCTTTACCATGGCCAACAATAGAAAATAAGCCTATAAATGAGTATACTACACCATACCTGGCAACAATGGCTTTCCCCACTCTTTTTCCAGATGGTAAGGGTGACCCAACAAATCCGTCACTTATGAGAGACGTTTCTCTTGCAGAAGGGGTAAAACACCTCATAAAATTTGCTGAGAATAAAAATGGGAAGTGGATATATAGGTTTGCCAAACATCCTAGATTTGCTTACTGGGCTTTCAATATGATCCAAAGAAAACAAATTTTACAACAAACAGGTGTATTTCTAAAACAAAATCCTGGAGAGGCTCATTTGACAACTGAAGAGCTTCAGGAAATGGCAGCCAGTGACAATTCAAATGCTTTTATGTCAAAAATATCACGTTATGTTAGTAATATTACTGGATCAAATGCTTATTGGCATAGAAGAAAAGAAGACTTAAAAGCAGTAATAGCCGAAGCAGGTCCCCCAACATTCTTTTTTACATTTTCATCTGCTGATATGCATTGGCCTGAACTGCACACACTTTTTAGTACCTCAAATGATCAAAATTTACCTGAGAGCAAACGCCAAAATGTAATAAATAATCCGCATATTACCGATTGGTTTTTTACACAACGATTAGAGAGCTTTATTAAGCACTGGCTTTATAGCTCACTTGATGCTGAATGGCACTGGTACAGATTTGAATACCAAGCTAGGGGGAGTATTCATTGCCATGGAGTTGCAAAACTGAAAAATGATCCAGGGTTGTGTAAGCTATCAGAGACTGCCCTCAAAGGTTATTTGTCAGAAAGTTTGATTACAAAAGCTGGGCAAGGTGAAATTGAAGAATTAAATTTACACATAGCAGAAGGGAAAAAGGCTTCTGAAACAGTATGTCAGTATGTTGACTGGTTGCTATCTACTTATAACCCAAATTCTCCAGATAATGGTGTGTGGATAAAACCCAATATACATCCTTGTCAAAAACGATCTGATGAAATAAATGCTAAAGATTCCGATTCAGACTACGTCGATTTATTAAATACAGTGCAAAGACACACTCGCTGTAGTGCAAACTATTGTCTTAGAAAAAAACAGAGTGAAAGTGAGTTCAAATGTAGATTTAAATTCCCATTTGAAATATGTAACAAAACCAGACTAGAATTTGAACCAATTCATACAAATAATGACAATGCATGTCAATATAGGGCTAAGATTACAACAAGAAGAAATGATAGCAGGATCAATAACCATCAGCGCATCCAATTACAAGGTTGGAGAGCAAACTGTGACATTCAGGTGGTAATTGATTACCATGCATGTATAGAGTATCTTTCAAAATATGCTTCTAAAGGAGAACCAAGATCACAGGTATTAAAAGATGTATTTAGCTCTATTGTTCGTAATTGTGCAAAAGATGTTAATCCACTCAAACTTATTAAAAATGTAATTATGAAGTCATTAGGACAACGTGACTACTCTGCGCAAGAGGTAATGCATCACCTATTATCACTCAAACTGGTTAGTTCTTCCTTTAAAGTTATACCAGTAAGTCTTTATGGTTCACGTAGAATAAAAAATAATCCTGAAGATAGTGATTTTGTAACAAAAGATTCTCTTCTTGATATGTATGCAAAACGTAAGAATTATACCCAAGACTTTTCAAATATTGATTCCTTGAATTTTATTACATTTGCTACAAAATACAAAATTGTGAACAATAAGATTGTTAATCAAGCAGAAAATATTATTCCAAGAACATTTCCAGTGTTTTCATCCTCTCCTAAAAGTCCAAATTTTGGACTTCACTGTAAGTGCCAATTACTGAAGTATAAACCGTGGCACACAACCCCGGACAATGCTTGGGATGATCAGCCAGGAACTGATGAAATATATATTATCGAATGGAAGAGGTTTCTAGAAACACAATTTGCAAAAGAAAATGTTCCAGATTGGTCTGACAAAATAGATTTGTTACAGAACCAAGCTAATTGTAATGACAATGAGGAATCTACACCAGAATCTTTTGAAAGAGAAGAATGGATGTATTTAGCAGATCTTATACCTGGGCGGTTTGTTAATACTGATTTACCAGCTGCTAGTCAACCTGATTTTGTCTGGCAAAGTGACAAATGCAACTACACTGACACTGAAATAGCAGAAATGCCCTCCTGGATTAAAACTCAAAAGGAAAGTTTACCTTGCGATAATGCTAGAAACCAAACATTGGTCAATATTGGTACTTTTAGTGATATGCAAAGGTTGGCATACAATATTATTAGAAGCCACTCGCAACAGCACTGCCCTACACATCCATTGTTATTAATTATTATTGGTGATGCTAGTACAGGCAAAAGCTATCTTATTCATGCCATCAGAAATCTACTTCAAGCATGCTGTGCAATTACTGCCACTACTGGTAAAGCTTCGTACAACATTGGAGGCTGTACTATTCACTCTCTCTTACAACTACCAGTTGGCCGAAAAGGTGATAAAGACTTAAGTGGACAGAATCTTCTCAGGTTGCAAGAAAATTTAAACGATATAAGGTATATTCTTATTGATGAATATTCCATGCTTGGCCAAACAATGTTTGGCTGGCTAGATAGACGGTGCAGACAAGCCACTGGTATTAGTCATCAACTTTTCGGTGGCAAGTCCATTATATTGTTAGGTGATCCTGGTCAGTTACCACCAGTACGTAGGTGATAAACCTTTATACCATGCTAGACCATCTGGTTCTCTTGGAGAACAAGGTCATGCAGCTTTTTTCATGTTCACAAACGTTGTTAAACTTACAGTAAATCAGAGAGTTCATGGCTCAAACCCTGACCAAATTAAGTTTAAGGACTTATTAAGTCGTCTACGCACAGGAGATTCTAATGAGCAAGACTGGAAGCTTCTTCTTGCACGTCAGCCTTCCAACGTCAACAATTTGGCTGAATTTAAATCTGCCACACGACTCTACTTTAGCAACGAAGAAGTTGCAGCTTACAATTTTGAACAGTTACTAGCCCTACACCAGCCAATTGCATGTATAAATGCACTTCATTCTAGTGAAAAAGCTAAGAAGGCAACTCCTGATGAAATGTCAGGATTACAACCTACGGTTTTTCTTGCGAAAGGTGCACGAGTTATGCTAACCATGAATTTATGGACAAATGTTGGTCTATGTAATGGTGCAACTGGAACAGTTGTAGAATTTATTTTTGCTAACAATCAATCTCCTCCTAACTTACCAGTGGCAGTTATAATACAGTTTGATGACTACACGGGTCCAACTATCAGCAATAATAGCGCTGCATGTGTACCAATAACCCCAATTTCAGCCTTTTACTTCACAATGCTTAGATGGCGTAAATGAGAGACAACAACTTCCACTTAAACTTGCGTGGGCTATGACAATTCATAAAAGCCAAGGGTTAACTTTGCCAAAAGCATGGATAAATATTGGTAAAACAGAAAAAACTGCAGGCATCTCATATGTAGCAATCAGTAGAGTAAGAACACTTTCTTCTTGCATCATTGAACCAATGACATTTCAACGTCTCACAAGTCTAAAAAGGTCTAAAAATTTAAAATTTAGGCTTGAAGAGGAAAAACGCCTGGAGAGTCTCTATGAAAACACAGTTCAAAATGCAATGTTGTAGTATATATTGTTCTTTTTCAAATCACTTATCAAAAATATTGTCACTTCATTAAGAGTTTATCACCTTCACAGCCAGTCTTTGAATACAGGCTTACTATAATTTATGTGTATCTAATAAACCTATGGGCAGGAAAAGGTTCATCAAGTACAGTAGTAGCTGCAGACAATATATAGCTTTAATTGTATATTGATTAACTATTAGCTTCATGTGTACACATAGTTACTCTATGATGTAGATGAACATTCTACATCTCATCTATTTTATCTTCTCTTATTCATTTACTCTCAGGAATATTGTCAAATTCAGTATGGCTTCCGGTGAGTCTATACAAATCATAAGAAGTAAACCAAGTTTATTGTATTTTATTCTCGTCTTATTAGCTCTATACCCCAGTATATCTTTTTTTTATATAACTTATTGCTTTTCATTTGTCTTGCAGATTTTGGCACCAATTGGTAAATATTAATTCTCATTTGTTGTAATATTGTCAATTATTAGAGTCTATATATATAATATTATATATAATATATTATATATATATATATATATATATATATTATATATATATATATATATATATATATATATATCTTTTGAAAATAATTACTTTAAAACATGTTATTTTTATAACATTAAAGACAAGACAGACTTAAAAATTCAGTTCGGATGATGTTGATATTCTATTTGTCCCCTATATAAACGCATTGATAACCTACATATAACTTATGGGCAAGTGATTAAATTTCCAGTGGACAAAACATCCAATGCATTCATACTTATTCCCTCATTAACCATCTTATTACAAATGCTTGGTTTTGGTGTGGTGGATATCACTTGTTCTTGCAAGCCTCAGAAACTTTACTTAAAAACTTTAATAAACCTGGTCGCTCCAAACAATGCTTTTACTTATAATAAGACTTTTTTGGATACATCCAAAACAAAAGTATTGCTAAATTATTATAAATCTTCAATTACTAATTTATATATTTATACCTTTTGTAGGCATTGATCCAAACAGAATTGACTGCTTTGTCCACCAAGTTTCACCGATCAAAAATTCTGGCAAAACGAAGTATTTTGATTGCAAACTTCAAACAAGAACCAGTGTTGTAAAAGGTGTATGTTTCAGTCCAGAAAAGCGAAAGAATCTCGAAGAACTCATGCGCACTTGTGAAGCCGCAACATTAACCAAGTGTGAAGTCAGCAACAAGTTCAACGTAACCAACATCGTTATCAACAAGAAGTCCAATATCCAAAAGTGCACAACTCCCCTCAACTTCGAACGTGTTGACATAGAAAATACAATAGTCAAACTGTCAACAGTAAAATCTATCCAGCTTGGCCAACTTATTAATGTAAAGGCTTACGTTCGTCAAGTATCAGGCTCTAAAGTCATTTCGACTTCAGCAGGTGTCCGACTTAAAAAACAAGAAGCCATTCTAGCCGATCCATTTGGCTCGATCAGGATACTTCTCTGGGAGCTTTGTTGACAGTATTGAAACGGAAAAACATACCTGTTCAAGAACATACGATTGAAGAAAGATAACTATAATAACGTCGTTTATGTCAACACAGCGAAAACCGGTAGTGAAATCAATGATGCAACACCATTTGACCAGCCACTAGCTGAAGAATCTGACGACGCACAAGTTACCATTCTCTCTACCAAAGAAATAACTGCGAATGTTATTGGTGTCGCGAACATAAATAGCCATCGCACATGTTCTTCTTGCAATAAAGCCGTAGAACAAAAAGGAAATATAGCAAAGTGCTCATCGTGCAACCTCACGCAAAAGCTAACCAAAACCCACAGGCGATGGTATGTTAAGCTATTCTTCCAGGATGCAATTGATCATTCCATTAAAGTGCATCTTTCACTCTACCACACTATGATTGTGAAGTTCCTTAAAGTAGCCCATATCGAAGTGGATCTTGATCTTTGTGACGAGGAGGAGCTTACGCTTGCTTTGCTTGATGGGACATGCGTCACATTAGCCTATGATACTACTAGAAAAGTTACCGATGTAACTTCTACTGCATGTATAAACCTCCAGAAAGTTTCAGAACTTTGTGACAATATAATGCTATGAACCGCTGTCAAAGTTACCGCTGTAACGACATTACGACATTTTACCACATATTGTTGCATTATATCTACTTATGTTAAAATTAAAGTTACTTATCTTTGAATGTTGACATTTAGTTTCAATGAATGGTATACAACTCGAAAAGTTACCGATGTAACTTGTATGTACTGTATAAACGTCAAGAAATTTTCAGAACTTTTTCCAATACGGTATGGACCGCTGTAACGACATTTTACCATGTATTGTTGCATTATATCAAGTTGTGTTAAAATTAAAGTTACTGTTATATTTGAATGTTCAATTTACTTTCAATGAATCAGTAAGTCGCAGTGGCTATTTGTCGCTACTATCTAAAAATACCCGCCTTTACGTGTGGTGTATGTTTCAAATAACGTTGCTTTCGATTTGTATATTTCTATTAACACTTGTTTACAACAGTTTATGGCAAGATAATTAGGTCGCACTTTTAACCTGTGGTTACTCCTAGTAGTAGTACTAATTTAGTATTAGTGAAAAATTGTCAGGTGTGGGATTCGAACCCACGCCCACCATTGTGGACCAGAATTCCTCACCACGTTCTTGAGTCTGGCTCCTTAGACCGCTCGGCCAACCTGACGAGTAGCTACCATAACAACAACACCTACTGGTATAAAAAAATGAAAATTATCCCTATTAAGCCTGCAGCTGTCACAATTTGGGAAACCCTGTTTGTACATAACTGAGCAAATTTTATTGCATTACTCTTTAAGTAAAAAACAGACGTGACAGTAATGCAATTTTAGCATTAGGCAGCGGTGGGAATTTGGCAGCGGTGGGATTCGAACCCACGCCATCGAAATGACTGGTGCCTTAAACCAACGCCTTAGACCACTCGGCCACGCTACCTAAGCCTGATGCTGTTACAATTTGGGAAACCCTGTTTCTACATAACTGAGCAAAGTTTATTGCATTACTCTTAAGTATAAAATAGACGTGACAGTAATGCTAAAATTGCATGAAATTTGGCAGCGGTGGGATTCGAACCCACGCCATCGAAATGACTGGTGCCTAAAACCAACGCCTTAGACCACTCGGCCACGCTACCTAAGCCTGATGCTGTTACAATTTGGGAAACCCTGTTTCTACATAACTGAGCAAAGTTTATTGCATTACTCTTTAAGTATAAAATAGACGTGACAGTAATGCTAAAATTGCATGAAATTTGGCAGCGGTGGGATTCGAACCCACGCCATCGAAATGACTGGTGCCTGAAACCAGCGCCTTAGACCACTCGGCCACGCTACCGACAAAGCGTTACTGCCCAACTTTCCCTATTGCAAAGGGTACTTTCCCATAACGAGAACTAATGCCTGTGCAAAATGCATTACGATCATATGGTTAAGTATCTTTCTTATTTGTAAAAAAGTATGCCAATCCGGATTAGAACTTTATATCCACTGTAAAATATTGTGTCTAGTGTATTCTCATCTTCATTAACGTTTTTGAATGTTTCACTTTCTTTTTCACGATTGGAGGTGTGAGGAAATTTTGTCCAGCCAAAAAACTTTTTCTTACATGTCCAAATTTGACAGAAGTAATTTCAAAAAGTATTTTTTAAAACAATATTATAGGAGTACTAATTTAATATTAGTGAAAAATTGTCAGGTGTAGGATTCGAACCCACACTGACCCACCCTTGTGGACCAGAATTCCTCACCACGTTCTTGAGTCTCGCGCCTTAGACCGCTCGGCCAACCTGACGAGTAGTTACCACAACAACAACACCTACTGGTAAAAAAAAATGAAAATTATCCCTATATTATGATGTTAAAATCTTAAAAAAAAATGTTTCCGCATGAGGTACATGTACCCTGACAGTGGCAGCGGTGGGATTTCAACCCACGTCATCTAAATGACTGGTGCCTAAAACCAGCGCCTTAGACCACTCGGTAACTCTACCTAAGCCTGCAGCTGTCACAATTTCGGAAACCCTGTTTCTACATAACTGAGCAAAGTTTATTGCATTACTCTTTAAGTATAAAATAGACGTGACAGTAAATGAATGCTAAAATTGCATGAAATTTGGCAGCGGTGGGATTCGAACCCACGCCATCGAAATGACTGGTGCCTTAAACCAGCGCCTTAGACCACTCGGCCACGCTACCGACAAAGCGTTGCGGCCAAACTTTTCGTATTAAAGAGAGTACTTTCCCATAACGAGTACTATTGCCTGTGCAAAATGCATTACGATCATATGGTTAAGTATCTTTCTTATTTGTAGAAAAGTGTGCCAATCCGGATCGGAACTTTATATGCACTGTAAAATAATGTGTCTAGTGTATTCTCATCTTCACTAACGTTTTTGAATGTTTCACTTTCTTTTTCACGATTGGAGGTGTGAGGAAATTTTGACCAGCCAAAAAACTTTTTCTTACATGTCCAAATTTGACAGAAGTAATTTCAAAAAGTATTTTTTAAAACATTATTATAGGAGTACTAATTTAGTATTAGTGAAAAATTGTCAGGTGTGGGATTCGAACCCACGCCCACCATTGTGGACCAGAATTCCTCACCACGTTCTTGAGTCTGGCGCCTTAGACCGCTCGGCCAACCTGACGAGTAGCTACCAACAACAACAACCTACTGGTATAAAAAAATGAAAATTATCCCTATATTATGATGTTAAAATCTTAAAAAAAATGTTTCCGCATGAGGTACATGCACCCTGACAGTGGCAGCGGTGGGATTCGAACCCACGTCATCTAAATGACTGGTGCCTAAAACCAGCGCCTTAGACCACTCGGCCACGCTACCTAAGCCTGCAGCTTTCACAATTTAAAAAACCCACCGCGTTTCTACATAACTGAGCAAAGTTTATTGCATTACTCTTTAAGTATAAAATAGACGTGACAGTAATGCTAAAATTGCATGAAATTTGGCAGCGGTGGGATTCGAACCCACGCCATCGAAATGACTGGTGCCTTAAACCAGCGCCTTAGACCACTCGGCCACGCTACCGACAAAGCGTTGCTGCCCAACTTTCCGTATTGCAAAGAGTACTTTCCCATAACGAGTACTATTGCCTGTGCAAAATGCATTACGATCATATAGTTAAGTATCTTTCTTATTTGTAGAAAAGTATGCCAATCCGGATTGGAACTTTATATCCACTGTAAAATATTGTGTCTAGTGTATTCTCATCTTCAGTAACGTTTTTGAATGTTTCACTTTCTTTTTCACGATTGGAGGTGTGAGGAAATTTTGACCAGCCAAAAAACTTTTTCTTGTCCAAATTTGACAGAAGTAATTTCAAAAAGTATTTTTTAAAACAATATTATAGGAGTACTAATTTAGTATTAGTGAAAAATTGTCAAGTGTGGGATTCGAACCCACGCCCACCATTGTGGACCAGAATTCCTCACCACGTTCTTGAGTCTGGCGCCTTAGACCGCTCGGCCAACCTGACGAGTAGCTACCACAACAACAACACCTACTGGTATAAAAAAATGAAAATTATCCCTATATTATATGTTAAATTTTAAAAAAAAGTGTTTCCGCATGAGGTACATGCACCCTGACAGTGGCAACGGTGGAATTCGAACCCACGTCATCTGAATGACTGGTGCCTAAAACCAGCGCTATAGACCACTCGGCCACGCTACCTAAGCCTGCAGCTTTCACAATTTGGGAAACCGTGTTTCTACATAACTGAGCAAAGTTTATTGCATTACTCTTTAAGTATAAAATAGACGTGACAGTAATGCAATTTTAGCATTAGGCAGCGGTGGAAATTTTGCAGCGGTGGGATTCGAACCCACGCCATCGAAATGACTGGTGCCTTAAACCAGCGCCTTAGACCACTCGGCCACGCTACCTAAGCCTGCAGCTGTTACAATTTGGGAAACCCTGTTTCTACATAACTGAGCAAAGTTTATTGCATTACTCTTTAAATGCAATTTTAGCATTAGGCAGCGGTGGAAATTTGGCAGCGGTGGGATTCGAATCCCACGCCATCGAAATGACTGGTGCCTTAAACAGGCGCCTTAGACCACTCGGCCACGCTACCTAAGCCTGCAGCTGTTACAATTTGGGAAACCCTGTTTCTACATAACTGAGCAAAGTTTATTGCATTACTCTTTAAGTATAAAATAGACGTGACAGAAATGCTAAAATTGCATGAAATTTGGCAGCGGTGGGATTCGAACCCACGCAATCGAAATGACTGGTGCCTTAAACCAGCGCCTTAGACCACTCGGCCACGCTACCGACAAAGCGTTGCGGCCCAACTTTCGGTATTGCAAAGAGTACTTTCCCATTACGAGTACTATTGCCTGTGCAAAATGCATTACGATCATATGGTTAAGTATCTTTCTTATTTGTAGAAAAGTATGCCAATCCGGATTAGATCTCTGCATGAAAAACCGCGTATTCACAGGTGAATACGTGCGAATATGAGTTCGAATATGGTCCATATTCACACGTATTCACAGATATTCACTGTGAATATCCTCGGAATATTGGGGGTATTCCGATGTGAATACCTGTGAATAAAACACACCGCGTATTCTGACCTAGAATACCTTCGAATACTCTGTGAATATTTTTCAAGACCTATTATTCACACTTCGGCATAGAAAATGTGATTGTACGCATGAATACGGGATAATCAACGAGTTATATTGTGTAAATATTGCAGGAAATGCGTTTATATACCACGGAATAGGCAAAGTTGTTTCAGTTCAATGCCGGTGTCAACTGTTATCCAGCATTTCTTCTCATCACGGTCACAAATTGAAATTGCACTTGATTTGTTTAGGCGACAGACAATAAAGACAATAAATGTTACCAAACGCACAATGATTTTTATTTGATTAATTTTTTTGCTGCCGCAGGGATGTCGAGTATCGTATATCCTCAGTCGATGAGCGCTGAGTAGCCTCGTAAGTCGTAAAAAAGCTGTATAAAAAGAGAAATATCCATCAATTTCTTTAATTACCTGTGTAAAAGAAGTTATATATAAAAAATTACTTTTATTTTTGCTTGGATACGTAAACACATGGGTAGAAAGTTGATGATTCTGTATCGTCAAAAGCATCCGTAATATATACAGTTCAGTGTTGGGAAATCGTAGGAAATTTCCTTTGGGAAATTTCCTCTTCGACATGTTAGTGACAATTTTTGCGCCAAGGAATTGCGGCGAAATTGCGAATAAATGGCGAAATTCGGAGGTCGTATAACAATAACAAATAAATGTCTTTAAATGATTCCTCGCAAAAGTTGTCCAGTTCCCTTTGTTTACAAAACGATAACATGGCACAAATGTCAATTGGTTTCAACCAGGGCGCTTATATATAAATGCGTGGTTTCAACAGAAGTTCAAGCTGTTCACGATGTTACAATTTGGGAATGTTCGCGATGCCCCAAAATAATTCTTGTGGCGGCGCTAAAATCAGGTAAGTTATTTAATAAAATAACAAGAGTTATGTCATACTATAGTCCTGAAACAACACAACACAACAACAATAGTGCGAGGCCAACGCTTTTACGGCTGGGCTCATCACTTTTTTTGTTTTTATTAATATAAATAGATTACGATTGTGTTTATTGTAGCTAATTTGTACACAGCTAACTGTACCTGCTTGTAAATAAATAAATTGTATGATGGTTTTCATCAATCCTACCTCCATCACACACTAATTATAGTAGGTACAAATGTTTGCCATTTCAAAGCCATACTCAATACAAACAAAATTTAAAAGTTTGCCAATACTGAAAAGGGACATTACTTTCTTACCTACCACAAATATCCAGAAAGCTGCTGTAATCATAACTTTAACATAACATAACCCTTAGATAGATGTTTCAAGATGCATTGAAATGAGGTGCATTGGTGCATTTCATGAGGGTTTTTTATATTTTAGGCAAAATTTATATATTATAGATATATATTGTTATATAATTGTCACAGAATAGCTAATGATTGATTGCCAAAAGATTGAAATCTTAACAATCAGCTGCCCAAAGACAGAAATCTTAACAGCTTAGAAGTTCATGCTAGACTGTGTTTTTAAGTGAAGCCTTTTAACATTGCCCTCATCATAATTTAAACTGAGACTGTTTACTGATTTGTTTGCAATTACTTTTCCGTACATAAATTATAATCACAATACTTAAAGAATATACCATTAAAGTGTAGATGAGTTTACTACAGCTTCTCGATGTTTGCATACTAGCAGTAGCTATGTGTATATACAGCTTTAAATTCATGGAAGAATTTGTTTCCATTTCCACCCTAATTGATTAGCTTCCAAATTATATGAATGGTGTGTACATTGTACATTGTACATATACATTCTCCTAGGAATATTATAATTTTATTACACTGCATAAATTCTATGCACAACAATAAAAACAAATGGCCATGCATGCAACATCAGCTTTTACCATTATCATTAACCTTTCGGATAATAATCTATTATAGCTTAAGAAAGTTTGCTATGTATTTTGTTCAATAATTGCTTTAAGGTGGTTTTAATTGTTTTTAGCCATCAGGGGTTGCAAGATTGAGAAAATTCCCAAAAGAGTTGGCCTTAACTTTGCTAAAGATGAAGATGATTTTTCACCCAGTGAAAGAAGTTCCTGATTCATTATCTGCTCACCTATAGTTTTTAATATCTTACCAAGTGAAAAAACATCACTTGCTTTGCTCAACAATTTACTATTAAGTATAATTTCTGACATACTCCAGGAGCAATGTTTCATATATACTAAAACAACATTGCTTATAAATTAACAATCAGCTGATGAAAGATTGAAAATCATAACAGCTTAGTAGAAGTTCATGATAGGCTGTGTTTTTACTACATATTTTTGAACAATTTGTGATGTTCCAATAATATTTTATAAAATGTGAAATGTTGTAACCCATCACATGTACATGATCTGTTAAGGACTGTATAAAATTTAAATAATTGACTGAAATCTTAGTATTGCATTTGATCAACCTTGATAAAACACATTAACTGTGGATAAACCTACCATTGCAATGTGTATGACTGCTATGCAAATTAACATGGCAACCTAAAGATTATGCATGTTTGTTCATATTGATATTTTCCTTAATGGACAGACTTGAGGGACAATAAATGCCTAAACATTCGCACAGGCTGCGAACGCATAACCATTAACTCTTTGTCAGCTGATCAGATGACCTTTAAAAATGGTTGGCTCACTTTAACTTGCATTTTCTGTGCAAATACTTGGCTGATTTTAATAAAAATTAAACCATTTAAAAGAGGACATTGTCCTCAGTAGATAGATGTTTTTTTTTAGTTCTATATGTTTCAAATTCGCTAGGATATTTCCTTTAGAATGCATGCGATTTAGCTATTATTCGATATTATACCTCAAAGCGGCCTAATCCTTAGAATATTGCCCAAAACGCAAACAAAAACTGGTTACCGTGATTTAGTTCACATTTCTAGGATCATTTTGATATATTTAGCTTCAAAATGGTGCCTTTAGAAGATTTTTGCCGATTTTTTACATAAACATTCATAATCTGCATTATGGTATGTATTATCGCATCGCTCACGGAAAGCATTTCACAATAATAAAAAGATTCACCAAAAATTTCGGGCAAAAAAAGCCGAAAAACGGACCCCTTGGTCCAATTTTACGCCAGGAATCGATTTTTGGGGTCAAAATTTGCCTAGGGGGTGGGCATCACAGACTTTTGTCACATTTTTGAACCGCGTGACAACATTCCGAGCAAGCGCTAAACACGCGCTTAGCAACGCTCATCAAGGCTCATCGCTTAGCTCTTAAAATGGCTTATTTCTCCGATTCTCTAGCACATCCTAATCTAAAAATACATCGAAGTTATAACAGAATGGATAATAGGCAAAATTGAGACAGTCTAAAGCTAACAGAAAACAAAATAAATTGACAAACATGGAATTTTGAAAAGTATATGGTTGCCATGGGCATGTAATTTGAGATAACAACGCAAGCTACTATTTTGGCTTATATTACAAGTGCGGCTTAAAACTATCTGCGGATTTGAATATAGCATTTATATGATCTCTTCAAGCGCTATCGTTTGGTGGTATTCCGGTATCTTTAGCTTAAATACTTGCGGAGATATTCAATTTAAGCTAGGGTCCCTTCTATGACACCCAAACATTAGGACCTGTCCATAAAGAGTTTTAACCTCTTATCGCCAGGTAATTTGTTAATAAAATGTTGAGATTACTCCCAACATGGTCATAGGGTATAGTCTATAGGCCGGCTATTGAATTCAACTGCACGATATTTAGTCACTCACCGAAGAGGTCCCTTACGCACAAACAGTATATGCGTTTTCGGTTTTGAACAATAAAAAATCCTTGAAATACGGTTAATATTCGTTATCATTTTACACGTATTAGCGAACATAAGGTGCTGTGGAAATCGCGCCATGCAATCTCATTTCTATTTCGCGCATTTTCTTCATCAGACTTCGTGGGAATTGTAGCATACAAATACTCGCCGGCATGCTCTTTAACTGCGACCAGAGTTTCCAGACTTTACCAAGCCCTTGGCATCCTTCACTCTCTTCCCTTATTTATAAGCGCCAAAAAGATTTCTTACAGCCACAAACGCACGATCTCCTCGTTCAATGTTTATTAAACGAAGTGGCTAGACAGCCGGCTGTATAGTTTTTACTTGTCAAGCCTAAATAACCGGCAGCCGGCCATATTGTTGCTTGAAGTCAGCTTGAAATACTAAACGGCCGGCAGTATTCTTCGTTTGCGATGGCGTAATTTCGGGATTTCAGTTGGTGTGCAAGTATGAAGAAATATATTTTTGTAAGGCTTCTAGTCAATATCGTTGCTGGAACCAAAAATTATGTAGTGCCAGGTTTGGTTAATATTAAAGTATGTATATAGACTGTATAGACGGGTTGCAATGTTTGTGTTGGAGGCGGAAGTACTTATTATTAAACTACAAAAATTAATGATTGGTCGCTTGATGTTGTTAAATCTATGTTAGTGAAAATGATTTATTGATTTCTCTTCTGCCTCCAGTGCAATCTAAACAAATTACGTCACGAGAAATCCATCTTTACATCAAAATGTGTAAATATGATTTTAGTTATCAAAATATTATTATTAAGTATAAGTGTTCATTGTCTTATATACCAAAGTCTAGTAATTAGTGACCAGTTTTATACGTGCTTAGCTTTGCATTTGCTGCAAAACCAATTCCTTGTCTTGGGTGGTCTTTTCAGTGAAGTACATTTAATATGATACCAACACAGGCACCTTTCACATGCTACACTTTCATCTTTGCTGCTGATTGTGGTTGAACATCCAGGACATATCCACTTTGTCTTGTTCTTTTTTTCACTGACATTAAGAACAACTTTCCATGCATTGGCAACAAAATATTTCTCAATCCTATTCAAATCGACATTCTCTTTGTCACGAATCATGTCTGGAAGCTTAAGAGGATTTGTTTCGACTTCTTCTGGTGGTATTAAATCACCACTTTGGATTGCGTTGTTAGCAACTGAACAACGGACAAAGCACTCTAAAAGAATCCTGTCCTTTTCTACTGCTTTCACCTTGCAAAATGGCAGCAACCCTTTCTTTGCTTTCTTTACTTTGGGTAGCCCAATGACAGTTAATTCCGCTCCTTTGGGCCTTCCTCTCTTGAGCATTTTCGGTGGCATTTTTATGTTTTTAAGCTCTTTCTGCTTGCAATCATTTTCTTTGCTCTTTACTTGTGAAGATGTACCAGCAGTCTTAGACTTATCAGCGAGGATGGTGGGAGAAGTTTTGGCAACGTCACCTGGAACATTTGATTTGTTTTTGTTTCTACTGGCCTTTTTTGATCACGGGGAATGGGACCAAAATCTCTTTTATCATAGGGTATGTCATGATCTTTGTTACGAAAATGTTCGTTTTGGGTTTTGGTGGGCTTTTCTTCATCAATATTTGTTGTGTCTTCAGTGTTGCTGCATCTTCCAAGACTGTCTTGTGCTTGCCAAAGGTTGAGAATTTGTTGCAGATCAGCCATTCTACTGTCAAATGTCTTCATTCCGCCTTCACTTGCCAGTGAAGCCAGGGTTCGTGCCACATTCATTGCCTTGTGGAATTTCTGGGCTTGCGTCAAAGTGGTAGATTTCTCTTTACTTTCATGAAGGACATCGACGTTGCTGATGCCGCATGTGGTTGGCACATTGGCTGCCTCAGAAGCTTTATTATAGTATTCAACGGTCCATCTGGCAGAGAGGAGGGAAGGATCAAATCGAGATAACTTAAGCGCAGTTCTGGCTTTAAGGATGTGTCTACATGGAAGTCCCATTTTCACAGGATACGTGCATTGGCAAGTGTTACCTGACACTGTTACTTCACCATAGGTACAACTCTTTATTAAAACTTTGTTCTCGGACAAAACCTGTTGTACGGTTAAACGTTTGGCAAGTTCAACTTGACGCTTAAGGTGTTTGAAAGCGTATGGTGTTAGAACTTCAGCATATGTGCGGATGTCCTCCTCACACGATTCAATTGATATGGGCTTGCGTAATGTTGCCATAATTTTCTGGTGTGTCCTTTCATTCCGCAATGTTCCAAGGAGTGCAAACATTTCTGTAAAAAATTGTAAAAGTGTTGCATAGCGAGAGCAAACACTTTTAATCTTCGCATTAGCACTCTCTAAACGATTGTTGGTTGTTTCACCAAGGTTAAAAGTTGAATCCTTAAAACAAGAAACCCATTGCTCTTTTATAGGGTGCCAATTGTCAAAGAAATAGTTTCTTACAGCTTTTGATTTGGTTTCCTTTAACAGATTTACGTTTTCTTCATAGGCTTCTTCTGTTTTGGAATAAATTATTGCGGTTAATATCTCAAGAACTCTGTCCCGTTCACCTGACGTTATCCCCATTTTCTCAACTGTTATCTCCCTTCTGAAAGTTCGAAGTGTATGATAAAGGCATATAAGTAGGGATGCGCTGGGAAAGCATTTGGCGAAGGCTTGACGTTCCTTGTCGGACATGATTACTGTAGTCCTTATCCAAGCTGGATTGTGCCTTTTAAATGCTTCCATGGCTGCTGTTATGACAGTTTCACTCTCTTCAGCAACGATTAGAAGGGCGACAATATCACTAAGGCCATTTCCATCCACTACCATCAGCACATAGAGTGGCATTCTCAAATCAAGAAGTTTGTAAGTAGCATCCACAAGCAGGAGCTCAGGAAACCTGTCGTACGCATGTTTCATGTACTGGTCTTGAAAGAAAAGAGACTTAAAATTGCTGTCTTCGTCCGTTGCTACTTCTACAACTGCGCCTTCTTTTGTCTTCAGATAATCCACGACGACGTCAAGGTCATTGCTATTTATTTTCGACTTGGTTTTGGTTTTCAAGTTTGAAATATCCTTTAATGTTACTCGCTGTCCTGTCGTGGTTTGTATTTTCTGTTGCAGCAGTTTGTTGTTAGCTTTTAGGCGCACTGCACCTTGGATTTCCTCTTTCAGTGCACCAGTGAGCTTTCGCTGACGAGGTAGATGTTTGTACAGTTCTTCTGACAGAGAATGGTTGTGATCCATGGTCATTTTCATAACTTCTAACGCTTTTCCGTCCGTGGACAAAACAATATAAACTTCGAACTGACATCCTTGTTTAAAGGTTTTAGTATCACGCTTTCTGTCGTCTCTATTCTCTGCTTTTCTTCCTCCAAATTTGCAGCTTAATTTCAGGGAGTAGTACTGGAGGCTCAACTCAGCATTTGCTACTCGTTTGGGGACTCGCTTCTGTGCAGATACAAGGGTTCTGACATCTCGTTTCCACAGCTCGCAAAAGTGAATATCCTCATATTTGGCTTTGGCCTCATTAAAGTCATTTACAGTATAGAACTTTCTACCAACGTAAAATATGTCATTACTAGCATCTTGATCTACTTCTTCTTTAATCGAGAGGATGTCACCTGTTTCACTTAAGGGGGAGGATTTAACTACATCATCTGGCAACACTATCGCAGTCTGTTCTGGTGATGTTACAGATGGTCGCTCTAATGCGCTAAATGTGAAGACATATGAAAATAGTTAAAGTATTGAATTCAATGATTGCACACTAAACATCTCAGGAGAGGATAGAATGGATTATGATGAATAACATGCTTAGAAAACTTTAATACTTGAGTGGTAGCAGGCAACATGGCAACATTGTGACGACTAATCAACTGTACACTACACTACTGTATAAATTATACTGTGACAAAACTGGCAGATCATTACCATGCTTTAATTTCTTTGTTTCTTATTTCATTCACCATATCCAATCGAATTTTTGCTATATCTTTCTATAAATGCAAATATGATAACAGCTATGGTGCTTAATGAATTACTTTACATACTGTTAAATTAATAAGCACATATACTGCACATAATAAACAAACACACAGCAGCTATGCAGGACTATGATGGTTGTGTATACGTAAAAGTTTAGGAGACCAATTACTGCAGGACCAAAACTCAAAACTAAGAAACCGACACATTGCCATCACAGATATACTACACCATGTAACTAACAAACTAAAAATCCAAAGGCAAGGATACAAGGCAAAGGTAGTTAATTAAATGCAATACCTGGTTGAATGAGAATGGCTGTTGAAATACCAAATGCTTCATGTACTAGTTGAAGAAATAGAAAACATTATGGTTAAAAATATTATTGCCCTCAAGCTTGCCCAGCAAATAATATTTGACAAAGGCATATCAAAATTGTATTGAGCAACGTTAAAACGAAACGTTACTTGAATAAAATTTTATTAAATTATTATGCCTCTTTGGAGTATTATTTGCTGGCCAATAATATTTTTTACTAGAATTTATTTTCTGCCTGATGTTTTTATTGCTAAGGGACCGGTCATTAAATATGGTAGGTGGGGGGGGGGTGGAGGAGAAACCCAACATTTTGACACAAAAAAACCACAAAAGTTGTATACTTTTTCAAGACCTCCCCATATTTATCTTATATTTTTTGAAGACCCCCCTCTCGATCCTTGGTCCTCTTGAAAATTTAGTTTTGTAGTAAACATGCAGTATGGCCAGCCATACTGCATTCTTACTACAAAACTGAATTTAAATTTTCAAGAGGACATCCATCTATTTCTTATAGCTATTTCTTATAGACATTTCTTATAGTTTAAAAAGACATACCAGGTTTAATGATCATAGCATTTTAATACTGATTGCCTATCATAATTGTTTTGCATATTACAGTATACCTGACACAGAAATACTCCACAGTCAATGTAGTTGTCTTGTTTCGGAATATCCTAATAAATTGTGTCAATGAACAAAATAATATTTAATTAACATAAACTGCCTCCGTTTCTAATCACCAGTCAGCAACATTTAATTATAACATAAAGTTAGCCTGCTCACAGCAACCAGGTATCTCTGTCACTTAGAAATTCAAGACCCAATGTTTCATCCAAGTCTAGTGTCGGGGGTTATCTGAAGTAACAACTTTAAGGATCTTTATGAATACAGTGACATCATTGACCAACAAGGTGAAGATACTCTAGCAGCCAATAACAATAGCTACTACCTGCTCTAATCATAGCATTTTGGTTGCAAAATAATAATTTTATGTTACTATAAATTTTATGTTACTATATGTGGCCGAGGGTCAATTAAATCATCCAAAGCTGACTAATACCACTTTTTAACAATGAACATATATCAGTGCATGATCTGTCTTGCTCGCTGTTATGCTACAGTGATCTGTCTTAATTGCCTTCCAACGTACTGCTATATGCTATGCACATATGACAGCTAGTAACTTACTTTTTTGCAGTCCCAAAACTCCAAGACTCTGAATTATGTTCAGGGTATAGGTGAGTAACAAGTTTTCTAAAAAAAATGTGTATTTAGACAAAGTACATAATTAACAGGACTGCATTTATACTCATTACTTCTGAATTGACGTATTACCTTATTTTAAATGATCCACAACATAGTCAGGTATGCAATCTGTACCACCCAAGGAGTCATAGTAGGTGACAACTTTATTTCTTTTGTCCACCACCTTTGGTTAGATACAAAATTACTTAATTACATGTACATGTGAGCTAAAATATACTATACAATATGTCATATGTAGTACACTAATAAAGTAGTCTACTCTGCTAGTCCATGCATGCACATGTCATACATACACATAGTGTCCAGTGTTTATCTTCATTGATAGGGAACATGAGCAAGTCACTTAGAACTGAACTATCCTAAAAAATACAAATAAATTATTATTTTTTATCATATGTAATTAACAGTTGACTATCTAGCAATATCTTGTTATTTCTCAACATAATTATAGTGTTGCAACATAAATAATGCATACAATTTAGAGCAGTACTACTTAATTGATCGAGGTATTGTCAGTCACTTTTAAAAACAGAAAAAATGTAATTAACACATGATTGTTTTATTATTTTGTTTATTGTTTTACCACCTACAGAGATGCACCATTCCTTTTTAGACTTTCGGACTAGGCAAGTTAAACAGTATAGCTTAATCCCCTACTACTTTAAAAAAAGGGGTAAGCATTTTCCACACAAATACAAAAATATAAAAAATTTGCCAACATCACAGGGCTATATATTTTCTGTATTTTACATGTTTTTTTCTGCTGTACTGTTAACTTTCGAAATTCAAAAGAGGAATGGCGCATTGATATTATTAATAATATAGCCTGCAAGCAGGCTCTCCAGTTGCTACAGGTGTACCTTGTCCATCCATCTAGCAAATGAATTGGAAAATTCCTCTTTTTTAAACTTTGTGAAACAGAAGCTGTTTTTAATTGTGATTGATACATTCTGTAAGAGACAATATACATATATATACCAATAATTAATTAATCAATCAATTATAACATTAACATATACAGTAAACCTAGCAATGCTCACCTATTCTAATTATTATCAGAGAACATGCAATGGAATATATGATCAAGACACATATAAAATTCATAACACATGTACACTATTGTGTAGTAATACCATACAGTGCAATATCATGGGACACCATGGTTGCCTTGAATGTATGCATGGTTTTGCAATTGGCCATGTATTCCTCAACAGCTTATAGTATAATAGTGTGTTTAGACATAGCATCCTTGATTAATTGATTATGAAGTGCATGCATGTATGTAGCATAACATAATGAATCATATACATACAGGCATCTTCTGTGCGCATTCTTGTAGAAGATTTCCATAGAAATTTATTATCTAGAAAGGAACCAAACAATTAATGATTATAAATTAGTAACCTCTATAATTTAGTATTTCAAGCTGACTTCAAGCAACAATATGGCCGGCTGCCGGTTATTTAGGCTTGACAAGTAAAAACTATACAGCCGGCTGCCGGCTGTCTAGCCCATAGATATCTCAAATACACTAGATAGCGCATCCCACCCTGCAGGCGAGCAAAAATTGAAGCCTGATCGCAGTCGCATTTTGCGGGCGGCGGCCATATTGGTCGTTCCCACGGAGCCAGATAATTTGTTTATTTTGTATTGCGGAAATTGACCAAGTCGACTACAAATCCTCTTTTGTGCAGTCAATTTTGGTTTTTTGAGTCTGGAACTTGCTGCAAATGATGCCAGATCGTTAGAGCTTTTTATTTTAAATAACGGGTAAGCAAACTTTAATTATTTTTTTGAAAATATCAATATTTGTCGACCCGTTAAAGAGCGGTCAATGACAATGTTTATGACAATTTATACGGACATACTATTGTGTTTTTTCAACATTTGGCTGTTAAATATATGATGTTGTGTGTAGAATTAAGATTGTTGAGGCATTTTCATGTATAATCAATTCCAAATAAAGCATTTTGAGCCAGTACTGCGGTAAAGATAGCAACACTGAAAAACTTAAATTTTAGTCACAGTTTAATATCAATGGCAAAACAGTCGATATATAGCATTGACATTCAAACAAAAATGGTTCTTATTTCTTAGTATTTAAATATTTATTTAAAAACAACATATATGTATTATTTCTTAGACCCATGGATCATATCAAGACGAAAATGTAGTATTAGAAGCATAGATAAACTATGATCAGAAGCTAGAGAAAAACAATTACAACTTTATAATCGCAGGCAATATAACAATTGCTATTATAATATAACATTTATAGTACGCGCGTGCTGATTGGTCGAGAAGCGTGTTTCTATAACTGTATAGAAACACGGGAATTTTCCCGCCGAACTTGACAAGCGAAGCGATGTAATGAGAATTTGTAATTGAATCGAATCATAATATTTGTACAAAATCTTTTTATTGAGTTATATTATAAAAGAAATAGAAAACATTTTTTCCTGTGTTTCTATACAGTTATAGAAACACTTGTGGGAGTTTGGGAGAACTCGAAATAACGTGGAAAAACTCGCCCTACGGGCTCGTTTTCCCACTGATTATTTCTCGTTCTCCCAAACTCCCACGCGTGTTTCTATAACTGTATAGAAACACGGAAAATGTTTTCTATTTCTTAATTGTTTTATGTAAATGTAATTTATAATCGTATGAGTATAGTTTTTGATGTTGTAAGATATTTCTTTTGAGGTCTATGAGTACAAGACATTTCATTTTTAATCCAAGCAATCAAACTACCAAATTACTGTTATTTAGTAATAACAGCTAATTGTTAGAGTAATTTGTACTTTATAGCTGCTTTGGAAAATAAATTTTTCTAATAATGCAAAATATTTCTCCACATTACAGTATATTTTAAGATCAATGAAATAAACTGCATAGATTTTATACTCTTAAATATAGTTACATTCATTAATTATTGTATGAATAATTTTATAATTGTTATAATAAAATATTGTCTTTGTATTTGTGTAATAGCGCTTTGTAATTCTTTCACACAAGCCAAATGCACAACCCCAACCTTTCTAAAAACCCCCTGAAATTTACAACTCTTTTCTGGAAGTAAAAATATGATAAACTCTCAATTTTAGCCTTTCAATTTAGTGGTTACTGTAAATATAACTTAAAAAACGTACGATGTCCAATTTTAAAACCTTGCCGTATTCGAGACATAGATTTGGAGACCCGTGGCAGAGTTTTTACTCTTTTGGCGCCAATTTTAATTAACTTGATTTAAACTCAGCAACTTTTATAGCAATGGGAAAAGTTAGAGGCCCTCAATGTTGTGCTTTCGGATGTTCTAAACGTAAAAAAGTAGGTCCTGATTCAAAAACTACAAGAAGTGATAGTGAAGGGCCAAGTGATGAGGAATCAAAACTGAAGAGAAAACTTCCCAGGACATTTCATCAGTAAGCAATTTATTTTTACAGTGTACTATAGTATTTTATGGACTGAAATTAGACTTGCATTACATGATAAGCAACCTTTATAGATTTCCTAAGGATCAAGGCCGACGAAAACAATGGATACACAATATTCGTCGAGAAAAGTGGTCACCAAAAAAGCAGACAGTTATATGTTCTGACCACTTCAAAGAAAGTTGCATCAATAGAACTGCAAATGTGGTCAGGATAAATCAGGATGCTGTACCAACCAGGTTTAAAATGTTTCCAGATCATTTAAAAAAGGCATGTTATTATTTAGTAATAATTTCAGTCAGATATTTATACATAGTACATTATATGAACTACATTTCCATGCATGGTCATAGTGGTTAGTGGTTGTTCGGGCATGCCCCCCCCCCCTCTAGTGAAGATCACTGCTGTCTAAAATACTGTATTTAAAGGAAAAAAAGGAGGGTTACTTAGTCAAGAACACAATGTTTTAGTATTTACAGATATCTCTCCAGATATCTCATATATCTAAAAATTGAGCTCCAGAAGTTTAAAAATAATAACAATCATGATTTTTAAGTCATGCTACAAGTTCCCTCTTGAGGAGTGATGTCATCTTTACTGATAAAACATTAAAAGTGGTCCTGATAAACAGATTGAAACATAATAACAATTATAACTGTGGGTTGTCTGGAGTCACATGGTTTTGCCTAAGGTGCAGCACTGAATGTCATAAGAAGTAGGGGGTGTAAAAATACATATAAGTGTCACAAATTTTGTGATCCCTTATTAAAATTTACCTTAAGGTTACAAAGGAACGTAAAACAAAGTCAAGCACCACTCGTGCGCAAAGAGATCTTACTTCAATGCAGAGTTCAATACCTGTCAAAAGAAAAGAATGTCAACCTGATCAACACCAGTCCAGTATGCCACTAATGGAAGGATTGCCCTGTGCTAATATTAAAGAGACATCCTTACCAAGCGAGCTTGATCAAAGTCAACATAATCTGCCAACAATAGAAAATCCTTTGTTGAGCAAAAATGATCAAGACCAACCAAGTGTCCAGCCTTGTTATGAGAATGACACAACAATGGCAATTGACTGCAATGACACATCTTCTATCCTTCCTCACCAGGATGTTCCATTTGTACCCCTTCAAGAAACCAAATCAGTTGAACCAGCAATCCCAGTTCTGAAAGATGAATTGAAGAAGTCAGACAAGAAAATTAAGATGTTAAAGAAAAAGCTGAAATTGTCACAACAACGGTCACGTCGTCTGCAGAAAAAGGTTTTCTCATTAAAAGAAGTTGTTAAGGAGCTTCGAGATAAAAACCTGATTTCTCCTAATTGTGAGGACATTCTCAATCAAACATTTGAAGGGGTACCATTAGATTTGATGAAAAGAATGAAATCCAACAAAAAGTCTGGCAAAGGTTGTGTGTACTCACCTGAACTAAAGTCTTTTGCATTAACTCTTCAGTTTTATTCTGCTAAGGCATATTCTTTTGTTAGAAAAACATTCAATCTTGCATTACCAAGTCCATCCCAAATTCGAAGATGGTACAGCAAAATTCCAGCTGATCCTGGATTCACAAAACCAGCATTTGATGCATTGAAGTTGAAGGCAGCAGAATCCAAGGAAAATGGAAAGGAGGTTCTTTGCTCTCTGATGTTGGATGAGATGTCCATCAAAAAGCATGTATCTTGGGATGGAAAAAAATATCAAGGGTATGTAGATCTAGGCAATGGAGCAGATGACGACTCATTACCAATGGCAAAGGACGCTCTTGTATTTATGGTTGTTAGTCTAAACAGTTCATGGAAAGTACCATGTGGCTACTTTTTCGTAGACGGGCTTAGTGGGAAAGAGCGTGCAAATCTTGTAAGAGTTTGCATTCAACGTCTTCACGATGTAGGAGTTCGAGTAACCTCATTAACATGCGACGGACCATCATGCCATATTTGTATGTTAAGAGAACTTGGTCTCAGTCTAGATCTTTCTGACATGGTTACATACTTCATTCATCCTCAAGATCCCAAACTGCGAGTGTATGTATTCTTTGATATTTGCCATATGTTGAAACTGGTGCGAAATACATTTGGAGAATGGGGTATTATTGTTAACAGGGACAGTGAAAAGATTTGTTGGCAATATTTAGTAGAGCTTCATAAACTGCAAGATGAAGAAGGTCTTAGATTGGCAAACAAGCTGAAAAAAGCTCACATCAACTGGAAACAGCAGAAGATGAAAGTAAATCTGGCTGCTCAATCCTTAAGTTCAAGTGTTGCCAATGCATTAGAATACTGTGCACAAGAGTTAAAGCTACCTCAATTTCAAGGATGTGAAGCAACAGTGGAATTTATCAAGATGTTTGACCATCTTTTTGACATTCTTAATTCAAGAAACCCATTAGGAAAGGGATACAAAGCACCACTGCGTCCAACCAACAAGTGCACTTGGGATGCATTTCTGACAGATGTGTATGATTACATCATTAAATAAATTGAAAAACCTCTGGTGTACAAATGTGCCAAACAAAGCGTAAGACAGGTTTTCTTGGGTTTCTCATTGGCATTAAAAGCATCAAGCAAATGTTTCATGATTTAGTTGAATCACAATCAGCCCCACTTAAATATCTCCTTACATACAAATTGAGTCAGGATCATCTAGAATTATTCTTTTGTGCAGTCCGCGCTTGTGGAGGGTTTAACAACAATCCAACTACAAAGCAATTTACTGCAGCTTACAAACGGCTACTCCTGCGAAGCCATATTGAAGGAAATGGAGGCAACTGCGAGAAACAAGATCCTATTGACATTCTCAGTGTACTTGGAGATTCAAATGTTGTTAATGGTCACGAAATCAATATTTCTAATGTGGCTATCATCCGAAAGTATGATTTAACTGGAGAAAGCCATGAAAACAATGTTGATGATTATTCCAATTCGCCAAACATCTCGACACTTTCCCAATATAAGCAAGCAGCAATCTCATATATTGCTGGGTATGTTGGAAAGAAAGTTAAAGAAAGCATTCACTGTAAAGAATGTAGTATGGCACTTGGTTCAGAAAGTGAAAAAGCATGTTCCAACTTCTTAGTTTTGAAAGATCATGGTAATCTTTTCAAACCAACATCAAGCGTCATCAAAGTATGTGAAGAAACTGAAAAATGCTTTCAGCGAATGCTAGTCATGACAGATGGACAACTTCCTCGTGCCCGTGGTATTTCTGATGCATTTGTTGTAGCAGTGTTAGCTTCATTATCCATACCCAGTCTTTTTACAGAGCTTGATCACCATCTTTTTGATTCACCAGTGGGTGAAAATCATGTTGTTCAGTTGATCAAAAGCATAATCAAAAGTTACTGTAAAGTCAAGTTTTATCATCTTGGAAAGAGTGCCACTGAGAATTCATCTGGAGAAAAAATTAGAAAGAAATTAAACAAACTTGTACTTTTTAACCATCAGTAATTGACACACATGATGTACAGTATCAAAGAGAATTAATTATTACTAAAGATTTACAGTGAGCAATGAATGCCCAGGCTGAAAGTGTAGACTTTGTCTCAAACATTGTACTAAATATTTACAGTGAGCAATTAATACCCAAGCTAAAGGTTCAGACTCTGTCTTAAACATTTCACTAAAGATTTAGAATGAACAATGAATGGCAAAGGCACCGAACTAAACGTTCAGACTCTGTCGTAAACATTTCACTAAAGATTTAGAATGAACAATGAATGTCCAAGGCACCGAACTAAACGGTTCAGATCCTGTCTTAAACATTTCGCAGTTACAAGATTTACAGTGAAAATTTGTCCAAGCTGAAACGTACAGCCACGGTCATAAATATTTTACATTATAAACTGCCTTCACTGATATTCTAAAAGTCACTTACCAATTTCTCGTTTCCATCAAGTAGTGCCAGAAACGTAAGTACATGACTCTATATTATACACAGTATTTTCAGATTTACACTTCGCGATATAAAAAAGCAGGAAATATAAATTTTTAGCTTAAAAATGCGGTCCCACATCGTCAATTAATGATTTTTCTTGTAATCTTTTCCCAAAAAGCTGCGATTTCAAAGAGAACGTATCTTCAAAAGTATTTTTAATCCACAAATGCAGAAAAGTATACTATTTTCTATAATATTTCATTGATGAGTGGGAACGACCAATATGGCCGACTCCTATTTTCATGGGAGAAACCGCTGAGATTTTCGGCTTCAATTTTGTATTCCGAGATGCGCTATCTAGTGTATTTGAGATATCTATGGTCTAGCCACTTCGTTTATTAAACTCGAAAGCGCGCTTTTTGGTTTTTGCGCCAAATTATTTATAAAATTCCACTTCAATTTTTCAGCATTCAAAATAAAGTTTAAAAATGTCAGCTGATGAATTTATTTTGTGGAAACACGGATTAAGTGAGAAGTGAGATATTCCAAGTGTGAATATTGGTCAGAATACGCGGCATATTCACGGCGTATTCACACTTAGAATACTGAAGAATACGATGCCGTATTCACACTAATATTCCATGTCGGAATACGCTTGCAATATGTGTTTTATTCACACCCGTATTCACATGTGAATACCTTGGAATACGGCGCTTTTCATGCAGTGTTCGAACTTTATATCCACTGTAAAATATTGTGTCTAGTGTATTCTCATCTTCATTAACGTTTTGGAATGTTTCACTTTCTTTTTCACGATTGGAGGTGTGAGGAAATTTTGACCAGCCAAAAAACTTTTTCTTACAAGTCCAAATTTGACAGAAGTAATTTCAAAAAGTATTTTTTAAAACAATATTATAGGAGTACTAACTTAGTATTAGTGAAAAATTGTCAGGTGTGGGATTCGAACCCACGCCCACCATTGTGGACCAGAATTCCTCACCACGTTTTTGAGTCTGGCGCCTTAGACCGCTCGGCCAACCTGACGAGTAGCTACCACAACAACAACACCTACTGGTATAAAAAAATGAAAATTATCCCTATATTATAATGTTAGAATTTTAAAAAAAAATGTTTCCGCCTGAGGTACATGCACCCTGACAGTGGCAATGGTGGAATTCAAACCCACGTCATATAAATGACCGGTGCCTAAAACCAGCGCCTTAGACCACTCGGCCACGCTACTAGCCAGCTGTCACAATTTGGCAAACCCTATTTCTACATAAGTGAGCAAAGTTTATTGCACTACTCTTTAAGTATAAAAAAGACGTGACAGTAATGCTAAAATTGCATGAAATTTGGCAGCGGTGGGATTCGAACCCACGCCATCGAAATGACTGGTGCCTTAAACCAGCGCCTTAGACCACTCGGCCACGCTACCGACAAAGCGTACCTGCCCAACTTTCCGTATTGGAAAGAGTACTTTCCCATAACGAGTACTATTGCCTGTGCAAAATGCATTACGATCATATGGTTAAGTATCTTTCTTATTTGTAGAAAAGTATACCAATCCGGATTGCAACTTTATATCCACTGTAAAATATTGTGTCTAGTGTATTCTCATCTTCATTACGTTTTTTGAATGTTATCACTTTCTTTTTCACGATTGATGGTGTGAGGAAATTTTGACCAGCCAAAAAACTTTTTCTTACATGTCCAAATTTGACAGAAGTAATTTCAAAAACTATTTTTTAAAACAATATTATAGGAGTACTAATTTAGTATTAGTGAAAAATTGTCAGGTGTGGGATTCGAACCCACGCCCACCATTGTGGACCAGAATTCCTCACCACGTTCTTAAGTCTGGCGCCTTAGACCGCTCGGCCAACCTGACGAGTAGCTACCACAACAACAACACCTACTGGTATAAAAAAATGAAAATTATCCCTATATTATGATGTTAAAATCTTAAAAAAAATGCACATGCACCCTGACAGTGGCAGCGGTGGGATTCGAACCCACGTCATATAAATGACCGGTGCCTAAAACCAGCGCCTTAGACCACTCGGCCACGCTACCTATGCCTGCAGCTGTCACAATTTGGCAAACCCTATTTCTACATAACTGAGCAAAGTTTATTGCATTACTCTTTAAGTATAAAAAAGACGTGACAGTAATGCTAAAATTGCATGAAATTTGGCAGCGGTGGGATTCGAACCCACGCCATCGAAATGACTGGTGCCTTAAACCAGCGCTTTAGACCACTCGTCCACGCTACCGACAAAGCGTTGCTGCCCAACTTTCCGTATTGGAAAGAGTACTTTCCCATAACGAGTACTATTGCCTGTGCAAAATGCATTACGATCATATGGTTAAGTATCTTTCTTATTTGTAGAAAGTATGCCAATCCGGATTAGAACTTTATATCCACTGTAAAATATTGTGTCTAATGTTTTCTCATCTTCATTAACGTTTTTGAATGTTTCACTTTCTTTTTCACGATTGGAGGTGTGAGGAAATTTTGACCAGCCAAAAAACTTTTTCTTACATGTCCAAATTTGACAAAAGTAATTTCAAAAAGTATTTTTTAAAACAATATTATAGGAGTACTAATGTATTAGTGAAAAATTGTCAGGTGTGGGATTCGAACCCACGCCCACCATTGTGGACCAGAATTCCTCACCACGTTCTTAAGTCTGGCGCCTTAGACCGCTCGGCCAACCTGACGAGCAGCTACCACAACAACAACACCTACTGGTATAAAAAAATGAAAATTATCCCTATATTATGATGTTAAAATCTTAAAAAAAATGCACATGCACCCTGACAATGACAGCGGGGGGATTCGAACCCACGTCATATAAATGACGGGTGCCTAAAACGAGCGCCTTAGACCACTCGGTAACTCTACCTAAGCCTGCAGCTGTCACAATTTGGCAAACCCTATTTCTACATAAGTGAGCAAAGTTTATTGCACTACTCTTTAAGTATAAAAAGACGTGACAGTAATGCTAAAATTGCATGAAATTTGGCAGCGGTGGGATTCGAACCCACGCCATCGAAATGACTGGTGCCTTAAACCAGCGCCTTAGACCACTCGTCCACGCTACCGACAAAGCGTTGCTGCCCAACTTTCCCTATTGCAAAGGGTACTTTCCCATAAGAGTACTATTGCCTGTGCAAAATGCATTACGATCATATGGTTAAGTATCTTTCTTATTTGTAAAAAGTATGCCAATCCGGATTAGAACTTTATATCCACTGTAAAATATTGTGTCTAGTGTATTCTCATCTTCATTAACGTTTTTGAATGTTTCACTTTCTTTTTCACGATTGGAGGTGTGAGGAAATTTTGACCAGCCAAAAAACTTTTTCTTACATGTCCAAATTTGACAGAAGTAATTTCAAAAACTATTTTTTAAAACAATATTATAGGAGTACTAATTTAGTATTAGTGAAAAATTGTCAGGTGTGGGATTCGAACCCACGCCCACCATTGTGGACCAGAATTCCTCACCACGTTCTTAAGTCTGGCGCCTTAGACCGCTCGGCCAACCTGACGAGTAGCTACCACAACAACAACACCTACTGGTATAAAAAAATGAAAATTATCCCTATATTATGATGTTAAAATCTTAAAAAAAATGCACATGCACCCTGACAGTGGCAGCGGTGGGATTCGAACCCACGTCATATAAATGACCGGTGCCTAAAACCAGCGCCTTAGACCACTCGGCCACGCTACCTATGCCTGCAGCTGTCACAATTTGGCAAACCCTATTTCTACATAAGTGAGCAAAGTTTATTGCACTACTCTTTAAGTATAAAAAAGACGTGACAGTAATGCTAAAATTGCATGAAATTTGGCAGCGGTGGGATTCGAACCCACGCCATCGAAATGACTGGTGCCTTAAACCAGCGCCTTAGACCACTCGGCCACGCTACCGACAAAGCGTACCTGCCCAACTTTCCGTATTGCAAAGAGTACTTTCCCATAACGAGTACTATTGCCTGTGCAAAATGCATTACGATCATATGGTTAAGTATCTTTCTTATTTGTAGAAAAGTATACCAATCCGGATTGCAACTTTATATCCACTGTAAAATATTGTGTCTAGTGTATTCTCATCTTCATTACGTTTTTGAATGTTTCACTTTCTTTTTCACGATTGATGGTGTGAGGAAATTTTGACCAGCCAAAAAACTTTTTCTTACATGTCCAAATTTGACAGAAGTAATTTCAAAAACTATTTTTTAAAACAATATTATAGGAGTACTAATTTAGTATTAGTGAAAAATTGTCAGGTGTGGGATTCGAACCCACGCCCACCATTGTGGACCAGAATTCCTCACCACGTTCTTAAGTCTGGCGCCTTAGACCGCTCGGCCAACCTGACGAGTAGCTACCACAACAACAACACCTACTGGTATAAAAAAATGAAAATTATCCCTATATTATGATGTTAAAATCTTAAAAAAAATGCACATGCACCCTGACAGTGGCAGCGGTGGGATTCGAACCCACGTCATATAAATGACCGGTGCCTAAAACCAGCGCCTTAGACCACTCGGCCACGCTACCTATGCCTGCAGCTGTCACAATTTGGCAAACCCTATTTCTACATAACTGAGCAAAGTTTATTGCATTACTCTTTAAGTATAAAAAAGACGTGACAGTAATGCTAAAATTGCGTGAAATTTGGCAGCGGTGGGATTCGAACCCACGCCATCGAAATGACTGGTGCCTTAAACCAGCGCCTTAGACCACTCGTCCACGCTACCGACAAAGCGTTGCTGCCCAACTTTCCGTATGGCAAAGAGTACTTTCCCATAAGGAGTACTATTGCCTGTGCAAAATGCATTACGATCATATGGTTAAGTATCTTTCTTATTTGTAGAAAGTATGCCAATCCGGATTAGAACTTTATATCCACTGTAAAATATTGTGTCTATGTTTCTCATCTTCATTAACGTTTTTGAATGTTTCACTTTCTTTTTCACGATTGGAGGTGTGAGGAAATTTTGACCAGCCAAAAAACTTTTTCTTACATGTCCAAATTTGACAAAAGTAATTTCAAAAAGTATTTTTTAAAACAATATTATAGGAGTACTAATTTAGTATTAGTGAAAAATTGTCAGGTGTGGGATTCGAACCCACGCCCACCATTGTGGACCAGAATTCCTCACCACGTTCTTAAGTCTGGCGCCTTAGACCGCTCGGCCAACCTGACGAGTAGCTACCACAACAACAACACTACTGGTATAAAAAATGAAAATTATCCCTATATTATGATGTTAAAATCTTAAAAAAAATGCACATGCACCCTGACAGTGGCAGCGGTGGGATTCGAACCCACGTCATATAAATGACCGGTGCCTAAAACCAGCGCCTTAGACCACTCGGCCACGCTACCTATGCCTGCAGCTTTCACAATTTGGGAAACCGTGTTTCTACATAACTGAGCAAAGTTTATTGCATTACTCTTTAAGTAAAAAAAGACGTGACAGTAATGCTAAAATTGCATGAAATTTGGCAGCGGTGGGATTCGAACCCACGCCATCGAAATGACTGGTGCCTTAAACCAGCCTTAGACCACTCGCCACGCTACCGACAAAGCGTTGCTGCCCAACTTTCCCTATTGCAAAGGGTACTTTCCCATAAGGAGTACTATTGCCTGTGCAAAATGCATTACGATCATATGGTTAAGTATCTTTCTTATTTGTAAAAAAGTATGCCAATCCGGATTAGAACTTTATATCCACTGTAAAATATTGTGTCTAGTGTATTCTCATCTTCATTAACGTTTTTGAATGTTTCACTTTCTTTTTCACGATTGGAGGTGTGAGGAAATTTTGACCAGCCAAAAAACTTTTTCTTACATGTCCAAATTTGACAGAAGTAATTTCAAAAAGTATTTTTTAAAACAATATTATAGGAGTACTAATTTAGTATTAGTGAAAAATTGTCAGGTGTGGGATTCGAACCCACGCCCACCATTGTGGACCAGAATTCCTCACCACGTTCTTAAGTCTGGCGCCTTAGACCGCTCGGCCAACCTGACGAGTAGCTACCACAACAACAACACCTACTGGTATAAAAAATGAAAATTATCCCTATATTATGATGTTAAAATCTTAAAAAAAATGCACATGCACCCTGACAGTGGCAGCGGTGGGATTCGAACCCACGTCATCTAAATGACCGGTGCCTAAAACCAGCGCCTTAGACCACTCGGCCACGCTACCTAAGCCTGCAGCTGTCACAATTTGGCAAACCCTTTTCTACATAACTGAGCAAAGTTTATTGCATTACTCTTTAAGTATAAAAAAGACGTGACAGTAATGCTAAAATTGCATGAAATTTGGCAGCGGTGGGATTCGAACCCACGCCATCGAAATGACTGGTGCCTTAAACCAGCGCTTAGACCACTCGGCCACGCTACCGACAAAGCGTTCCTGCCCAACTTTCCGTATGGCAAAGAGTACTTTCCCATAACGAGTACTATTGCCTGTGCAAAATGCATTACGAATATGGTTAAGTATCTTTCTTATTTGTAGAAAGTATGCCAATCCGGATTGCAACTTTATATCCACTGTAAAATATTGTGTCTAATGTTTTCTCATCTTCATTAACGTTTTTGAATGTTTCACTTTCTTTTTCACGATTGAGGTGTGAGGAAATTTTGACCAGCCAAAAAACTTTTCTTACATGTCCAAATTTGACAAAGTAATTTCAAAAAGTTTTTTTAAAACAATATTATAGGAGTACTAATTTAGTATTAGTGAAAAATTGTCAGGTGTGGGATTCGAACTCACGCCCACCATTGTGGACCAGAATTCCTCACCACGTTCTTAAGTCTGGCGCCTTAGACCGCTCGGCCAACCTGACGAGTAGCTACCACAACAACAACACCTACTGGTATAAAAAAATGAAAATTATCCCTATATTATGATGTTAAAATCTTAAAAAAAATGCACATGCACCCTGACAGTGGCAGCGGGGGATTCGAACCCACGTCATATAAATGACGGTGCCTAAAACAGCGCCTTAGACCACTCGGAACTCTACCTAAGCCTGCAGCTGTCACAATTTGGCAAACCCTATTTCTACATAAGTGAGCAAAGTTTATTGCACTACTCTTTAAGTATAAAAAAGACGTGACAGTAATGCTAAAATTGCATGAAATTTGGCAGCGGTGGGATTCGAACCCACGCCATCGAAATGACTGGTGCCTTAAACCAGCGCTTAGACCACTCGTCCACGCTACCGACAAAGCGTTGCTGCCCAACTTTCCCTATTGGCAAAGGTACTTTCCCATAAGGAGTACTATTGCCTGTGCAAAATGCATTACGATCATATGGTTAAGTATCTTTCTTATTTGTAAAAAAGTATGCCAATCCGGATTAGAACTTTATATCCACTGTAAAATATTGTGTCTAGTGTATTCTCATCTTCATTAACGTTTTTGAATGTTTCACTTTCTTTTTCACGATTGGAGGTGTGAGGAAATTTTGACCAGCCAAAAAACTTTTTCTTACATGTCCAAATTTGACAGAAGTAATTTCAAAAACTATTTTTTAAAACAATATTATAGGAGTACTAATTTAGTATTAGTGAAAAATTGTCAGGTGTGGGATTCGAACCCACGCCCACCATTGTGGACCAGAATTCCTCACCACGTTCTTAAGTCTGGCGCCTTAGACCGCTCGGCCAACCTGACGAGTAGCTACCACAACAACAACACCTACTGGTATAAAAAAATGAAAATTATCCCTATATTATGATGTTAAAATCTTAAAAAAAATGCACATGCACCCTGACAGTGGCAGCGGTGGGATTCGAACCCACGTCATATAAATGACCGGTGCCTAAAACCAGCGCCTTAGACCACTCGGCCACGCTACCTATGCCTGCAGCTGTCACAATTTGGCAAACCCTATTTCTACATAAGTGAGCAAAGTTTATTGCACTACTCTTTAAGTATAAAAAAGACGTGACAGTAATGCTAAAATTGCATGAAATTTGGCAGCGGTGGGATTCGAACCCACGCCATCGAAATGACTGGTGCCTTAAACCAGCGCCTTAGACCACTCGGCCACGCTACCGACAAAGCGTACCTGCCCAACTTTCCGTATTGGAAAGAGTACTTTCCCATAACGAGTACTATTGCCTGTGCAAAATGCATTACGATCATATGGTTAAGTATCTTTCTTATTTGTAGAAAAGTATACCAATCCGGATTGCAACTTTATATCCACTGTAAAATATTGTGTCTAGTGTATTCTCATCTTCATTACGTTTTTGAATGTTTCACTTTCTTTTTCACGATTGATGGTGTGAGGAAATTTTGACCAGCCAAAAAACTTTTTCTTACATGTCCAAATTTGACAGAAGTAATTTCAAAAACTATTTTTTAAAACAATATTATAGGAGTACTAATTTAGTATTAGTGAAAAATTGTCAGGTGTGGGATTCGAACCCACGCCCACCATTGTGGACCAGAATTCCTCACCACGTTCTTAAGTCTGGCGCCTTAGACCGCTCGGCCAACCTGACGAGTAGCTACCACAACAACAACACCTACTGGTATAAAAAATGAAAATTATCCCTATATTATGATGTTAAAATCTTAAAAAAAATGCACATGCACCCTGACAGTGGCAGCGGTGGGATTCGAACCCACGTCATATAAATGACCGGTGCCTAAAACCAGCGCCTTAGACCACTCGGCCACGCTACCTATGCCTGCAGCTGTCACAATTTGGCAAACCCTATTTCTACATAACTGAGCAAAGTTTATTGCATTACTCTTTAAGTATAAAAAAGACGTGACAGTAATGCTAAAATTGCATGAAATTTGGCAGCGGTGGGATTCGAACCCACGCCATCGAAATGACTGGTGCCTTAAACCAGCGCTTTAGACCACTCGTCCACGCTACCGACAAAGCGTTGCTGCCCAACTTTCCGTATTGGCAAAGGGTACTTTCCCATAACGAGTACTATTGCCTGTGCAAAATGCATTACGATCATATGGTTAAGTATCTTTCTTATTTGTAGAAAAGTATGCCAATCCGGATTAGAACTTTATATCCACTGTAAAATATTGTGTCTATGTTTTCTCATCTTCATTAACGTTTTTGAATGTTTCACTTTCTTTTTCACGATTGGAGGTGTGAGGAAATTTTGACCAGCCAAAAAACTTTTTCTTACATGTCCAAATTTGACAAAAGTAATTTCAAAAAGTATTTTTTAAAACAATATTATAGGAGTACTAATTTAGTATTAGTGAAAAATTGTCAGGTGTGGGATTCGAACCCACGCCCACCATTGTGGACCAGAATTCCTCACCACGTTCTTAAGTCTGGCGCCTTAGACCGCTCGGCCAACCTGACGAGTAGCTACCACAACAACAACACCTACTGGTATAAAAAAATGAAAATTATCCCTATATTATGATGTTAAAATCTTAAAAAAAATGCACATGCACCCTGACAATGACAGCGGGGGGATTCGAACCCACGTCATATAAATGACGGGTGCCTAAAACGAGCGCCTTAGACCACTCGGTAACTCTACCTAAGCCTGCAGCTGTCACAATTTGGCAAACCCTATTTCTACATAAGTGAGCAAAGTTTATTGCACTACTCTTTAAGTATAAAAAAGACGTGACAGTAATGCTAAAATTGCATGAAATTTGGCAGCGGTGGGATTCGAACCCACACCATCGAAATGACTGGTGCCTTAAACCAGCGCCTTAGACCACTCGTCCACGCTACCGACAAAGCGTTGCTGCCCAACTTTCCCTATTGCAAAGGGTACTTTCCCATAAGGAGTACTATTGCCTGTGCAAAATGCATTACGATCATATGGTTAAGTATCTTTCTTATTTGTAAAAAAGTATGCCAATCCGGATTAGAACTTTATATCCACTGTAAAATATTGTGTCTAGTGTATTCTCATCTTCATTAACGTTTTTGAATGTTTCACTTTCTTTTTCACGATTGGAGGTGTGTGGAAATTTTGACCAGCCAAAAAACTTTTTCTTACATGTCCAAATTTGACAGAAGTAATTTCAAAACTATTTTTTAAAACAATATTATAGGAGTACTAATTTAGTATTAGTGAAAAATTGTCAGGTGTGGGATTCGAACCCACGCCCACCATTGTGGACCAGAATTCCTCACCACGTTCTTAAGTCTGGCGCCTTAGACCGCTCGGCCAACCTGACGAGTAGCTACCACAACAACAACACCTACTGGTATAAAAAATGAAAATTATCCCTATATTATGATGTTAAAATCTTAAAAAAAATGCACATGCACCCTGACAGTGGCAGCGGTGGGATTCGAACCCACGTCATATAAATGACCGGTGCCTAAAACCAGCGCCTTAGACCACTCGGCCACGCTACCTATGCCTGCAGCTGTCACAATTTGGCAAACCCTATTTCTACATAAGTGAGCAAAGTTTATTGCACTACTCTTTAAGTATAAAAAAGACGTGACAGTAATGCTAAAATTGCATGAAATTTGGCAGCGGTGGGATTCGAACCCACGCCATCGAAATGACTGGTGCCTTAAACCAGCGCCTTAGACCACTCGGCCACGCTACCGACAAAGCGTACCTGCCCAACTTTCCGTATTGGAAAGAGTACTTTCCCATAACGAGTACTATTGCCTGTGCAAAATGCATTACGATCATATGGTTAAGTATCTTTCTTATTTGTAGAAAATACCAATCCGGATTGCAACTTTATATCCACTGTAAAAATTGTGTCTAGTGTATTCTCATCTTCATTACGTTTTTGAATGTTTCACTTTCTTTTTCACGATTGATGGTGTGAGGAAATTTTGACCAGCCAAAAAACTTTTTCTTACATGTCCAAATTTGACAGAAGTAATTTCAAAAACTATTTTTTAAAACAATATTATAGGAGTACTAATTTAGTATTAGTGAAAAATTGTCAGGTGTGGGATTCGAACCCACGCCCACCATTGTGGACCAGAATTCCTCACCACGTTCTTAAGTCTGGGCCTTAGACCGCTCGGCCAACCTGACGAGTAGCTACCACAACAACAACACCTACTGGTATAAAAAAATGAAAATTATCCCTATATTATGATGTTAAAATCTTAAAAAAAATGCACATGCACCCTGACAGTGGCAGCGGTGGGATTCGAACCCACGTCATAAATGACCGGTGCCTAAAACCAGCGCCTTAGACCACTCGGCCACGCTACCTATGCCTGCAGCTGTCACAATTTGGCAAACCCTATTTCTACATAAGTGAGCAAAGTTTATTGCACTACTCTTTAAGTATAAAAAAGACGTGACAGTAATGCTAAAATTGCATGAAATTTGGCAGCGGTGGGATTCGAACCCACGCCATCGAAATGACTGGTGCCTTAAACCAGCGCCTTAGACCACTCGGCCACGCTACCGACAAAGCGTATCTGCCCAACATTCCGTATTGGAAAGAGTACTTTCCCATAACGAGTACTATTGCCTGTGCAAAATGCATTACGATCATATGGTTAAGTATCTTTCTTATTTGTAGAAAAGTATACCAATCCGGATTGCAACTTTATATCCACTGTAAAATATTGTGTCTAGTGTTTTCTCATCTTCATTACGTTTTTGAATGTTTCACTTTCTTTTTCACGATTGATGGTGTGAGGAAATTTTGACCAGCCAAAAAACTTTTTCTTACATGTCCAAATTTGACAAAAGTAATTTCAAAAAGTATTTTTTAAAACAATATTATAGGAGTACTAATTTAGCATTAGTGAAAAATTGTCAGGTTTGGGATTCGAACCCACGCCCACCATTGTGGACCAGAATTCCTCACCACGTTCTTAGGTCTGGCGCGTTAGACCGCTCGGCCAACCTGAGGGGTAGCTACCACAACAACAACACCTACTGGTATAAAAAAATGAAAATTATCCCTATATTATATGTTAAAATCTTAAAAAAAAATGTTTCCGCATGAGGTACATGCACCCTGACAGTGGCACCGCCTGTGGCCGGGATTCGAACCCACGTCATCTTAATGACTGGTGCCTAAAACCAGCGCCTTAAACGACTCGGCCACGCTACCTAAGCCTGCAGCTATCACAATTTGGGAAACCCTGTTTCTACATAACTGAGCAAAGTTTATTGCATTATTCTTTAAGTATAAAATAGACGTGACAGTAATGCTAAAATTGCATGAAATTTGGCAGCGGTGGGATTCGAACCCACTTCATCGAAATGACTGGTGCCTTAAACCAGCGCCTTACACCACTCGGCCACGCTACCGACAAAGCGTTGCTGCCCAACTTTCCCTATTGCAAAGGGTACTTTCCTATCACGAGTACTATTGCCTGTGCAAAATCCATTACGATCATATGGTTAAGTATCTTTCTTATTTGTAAAAAAGTATGCCAATCCGGATTAGAACTTTATATCCACTGTAAAATATTGTGTCTAGTGTATTCTCATCTTCATTAACGTTTTTAATGTTTCACTTCCTTTTTCACGATTGGAGGTGTGAGGAAATTTTGACCAGCCAAAGAACTTTTTCTTACATGTCCAAATTTGACAGAAGTAATTTCAAAAACTATTTTTTAAAACAATATTATAGGAGTACTAATTTAGTATTAGTGAAAAATTGTCAGGTGTGGGATTCGAACCCACGCCCACCATTGTGGACCAGAATTCCTCACCACGTTCTTAAGTCTGGCGCCTTAGACCGCTCGGCCAACCTGACGAGTAGCTACCACAACAACAACACCTACTGGTATAAAAAAATGAAAATTATCCCTATATTATGATGTTAAAATCTTAAAAAAAATGCACATGCACCCTGACAGTGGAAGCAGTGGGATTCGAACCCACGTCATATAAATGACCGGTGCCTAAAACCAGCGCCTTAGACCACTCGGCCACGCTACTTATGCCTGCAGCTGTCACAATTTGGCAAACCCTATTTCTACATAAGTGAGCAAAGTTTATTGCACTACTCTTTAAGTATAAAAAAGACGTGACAGTAATGCTAAAATTGCATGAAATTTGGCAGCGGTGGGATTCGAACCCACGCCATCGAAATGACTGGTGCCTGAAACCAGCGCCTTACACCACTCGGCCACGCTACCGACAAAGCGTTGCTGCCCAACTTTCCCTATTGCAAAGGGTACTTTCCCATAACGAGTACTATTGCCTGTGCAAAATGCATTACGATCATATGGTTAAGTATCTTTCTTATTTGTAAAAAAGTATGCCAATCCGGATTAGAACTTTATATCCACTGTAAAATATTGTGTCTAGTGTATTCTCATCTTCATTAACGTTTTTGAATGTTTCACTTCCTTTTTCACGATTGGAGGTGTGAGGAAATTTTGACCAGCCAAAGAACTTTTTCTTACATGTCCAAATTTGACAGAAGTAATTTCAAAAACTATTTTTTAAAACAATATTATAGGAGTACTAATTTAGTATTAGTGAAAAATTGTCAGGTGTGGGATTCGAACCCACGCCCACCATTGTGGACCAGAATTCCTCACCACGTTCTTAAGTCTGGCACCTTAGACCGCTCGGCTAACCTGACGAGTAGCTACCACAACAACAACACCTACTGGTATAAAAAAATGAAAATTATCCCTATATTATGATGTTAAAATCTTAAAAAAAAAAGTTTCTGCATGAGGTACATGCACCCTCACAGTGGCAGTGGTGGGATTTTACCCACGTCATCTAAATGACCGGTGCTTAAAACCAGCGCCTTAGACCACTCGGCCACGCTAATTAAGCCTGCAGCTGTCACAATTTGGCAAACCCTGTTTCTACATAATTGAGCAAAGTTTATTGCATTACTCTTTAAGTATAAAACAGACGTGACAGTAATGCTAATATTGCATGAAATTTGGCAGCGGTGGGATTCGAACCCACGCCATCGAAATGACTGGTGCCTTAAACCAGCGCCTTAGACCACTCGGCCACGCTACAGACAAAGCGTTCCTGCCCAACTTTCCGTATTGCAAAGAGTACTTTCCCATAACGAGTACTATTGCCTGTGCAAAATGCATTACGATCATATGGTTAAGTATCTTTCTTATTTGTAGAAAAGTATGCCAATCCGGATTGCAACTTTATATCGACTGTAAAATATTGTGTCTAGTGTATTCTCATCTTCATTAACGTTTTTGAATGTTTCACTTTCTTTTTCACGATTGATGGTGTGAGGAAATTTTGACCAGCCAAAAAACTTTTTCTTACATGTCCAAATTTGACAGAAGTAATTTCAAAAAGTAGTTTTAAAACAATATTATAGGAGTACTAATTTAGTATTAGTGAAAAATTGTCAGGTGTGGGATTCGAACCCACGCCCACCATTGTGGACCAGAATTCCTCACCACGTTCTTAAGTCTGGCGCCTTAGACCGCTCGGCCAACCTGACGAGTAGCTACCACAACAACAACACCTACTGGTATAAAAAAATGAAAATTATAGATAGATAGATAGATAGATAGATAGATAGATAATTTAATAGTTTCTCCCAGAAGGGTATTTCAGAACCTATTTACAATATTTAAGAAATAATTATATTATACTGGATAATTTACAATTAAAACTAAACTATGTTTAATAGAATGTTAAAAAGCTAATAGTATTTACAATGTCGATAACAGGCTAAAATGACAGTAAATGATCTTTCAAATGAGTTTTAAAAGTCTTAAGTGATGTACATTCCTTCAGTTTACTATCTAGGTTGTTCCAAATCACAGCTCCTCTATACGCAAATGACTGTTGACCTGTACTTGTTTTGAACCGGGGTATTTGTACTAAGTTGCAATACCTAGTTGACCTATTATGAATAGAAGTTGTCTTCTCGAACATATCACAGAGGTATTTTGGCGCTAAAGTGTTCATGCATTTATAAGTCATAACCGCATCACGGAAATAGAGCAATTTGTCGACAGTCAGCCACTCCAGATCTTTAAGTAATGGGGTTACATGATCATATTTCTTAGATCCTGTGGTTATTTTACTTGCAAATTTTGAACCGATTGAAGTTTCTTCATGTTAGCATTTGTTGTATTTGACCACACTGTGGAACAATATAACATTTTATTGATCACTAACGAGGATATTATCATGGTGAGTGTGCTCTTATCGAAGTTGTTTTTAACTCGGTTATCTGGCACAATTTGTGGAGGCAAGATGATACTACTTTAGAGATATGTTTGTCATAACTTAGGTGTTTGTCCATCAACATTCCTAGATCTTTCGCCCAATCAACAGGTTCTAAAAGCTTTCCCATGAAAGGAACCGAGATATTAACATCGAGCTCTCTTATCAACTGTCTTGTTCCAAGAATCATAAATTTAGTTTTGTCTGGGTTGACCAGAAGACTGTTTTCGCAGCACCAAGTCGCGATCATATGTAGATCTTGTTCCAAGTTTTTTACAGCGTTGTCAACTTCTGATAGAGGAAACGATAACAGTAACTTTGTATTCTACATATGATTCCAGATTGCCATTGTAGGAAGTAGCGGGTAAATCGTTTACGTATATACAGAAGAGCAGTGGCGATAAAATGGCCCCCTGAGGTACCCCATGAGTTAATAATAGTGGCTCCGATATTGTAGAATCAATACGAGTGACTTGAGAGCGGTCAGTTAGGTAACTTCTAAACCAATTTATTGTGGAATTAGAAGCTCCGACATTGAATAATTTTTGGAGTAGCCTCTGGTGATTTATACTATCGAACGCCTTTGAGAGATCCAGCAACACTAGCGCTGTAAGCTTCTTTTTGTCCATGGCATCTAAGATTGAGTCAGTGGTGAAAATATTTAATGTTTCCGTCGAATGGAGTGTTTTGTTTCCACTTTGGTGGGGAGTTAATCGCTTGTAGTTGATTAAGTAGGAATTCAATTGTTCAAGAGCTAATTTTTCACACACTTTCGACGCTACTGCTAGTAGTGACACTGGTCGGTTATTAAAGGGTAGTTCATGATCACCTTCTTTATGTATAGGAATGAGCTCCGTGCCAGTGGAAAGGTAGAAGTTCGGAAAGAACAGTTAATAATATCCGTAAGAGGACCCAAAATGACTGGAAGACAGTCTTTTATTATCTTTGGGTTAATTAAATCTGGGCCGGGAGATTTATTGTTAGGTAAAGATAACACCACTCGACGAACTTCATAACAAGATACCGCCCTAAACGAAAATTGATCGTTTTCCGGTATATAAACTTTTTCATAGGGTTCCTGCAGAGCGATGTTATTAGCAGCTGCTAGATGAATAGATTTCTTTGCAGCATTTTCACCAACTGATGAAAAAAATTGGTTGAATTCGTTTGCGATAGATTTGTGATCTTTGGTGTAAATTTGTCTCTCTTGGCTCTTTGATGGTACCAGACGGTTTATTATTTTTCAGATAGACCTCGGGTTATCTTTGTGTTGCTGTACTTCATTAGAATTATGTTCATTTTCTGCCTTCCTGAGAGCTTTTTTAATATTATTTCGGTAGATCTTGTAAATTTCCCAGTCCTTAGTGTCACGCGTAATTAGAAATTGATGGTGTAATCGGTCTCTCTCTTTCATTTGGTTTCTAAGATTTTGTGTGATAAAAGGGCAAGGTCGATTACGAATCGCTGTTGTTTTAATCGGTGCGTGAACATCTAGTGTTGATTGCACAACATGGTTAAAGCGATGGAGTTTGCTATTTACATCTTCCTCTTCCAAAACGGATAAGAGGGAGTCTGACTTTCTAGCTAGATCGGTGAAGAAGTCATTAGGTACATAGTTTTTGTAGCTACGCGTAGTGATATATCTTGTGGCTTGTCTAGGAGGTTTAAGTTTGAGTTCCGCGTACACTGGCAAATGGTCGCTGATAGATGCGTTTAATACCCCACTTCGGCTAACTAACGACTTCGACGACACTATGATGACATCTAGCAATGAACAAGTTGAATTCGTGATCCTCGTTGCGGTTTCGATGATTTGGGTAAGGTTCATTTCATTTAAAAATTTTTCAAGAGATTTATACTCTGCGCAACCACTCTTCAATGCATCACAATTTAGGTCTCCTAGGATCAGGATTGGTTTGTTTAATAATAAAGCTTCCATATAGTTTGGCTTAAGAGCGTCTTCCAAACAGTTCAAGGGACAGTCAGGTGGCCTGTAAGTTACACAGATTAAAAACGATTTGGATTTTTTATACTGAACATTTATCCATTGTTGATGGAAGTTGTCTTCAGAGATAGAAGACAGAGACTTTATGACAGATGCTTTAAGTTCTTTACGAACATACGTGCACACCCCTCCACCTCGTTTATGAAGGCGGTCTAATCTTAAAAGATTGAAACCTTCTATTTTTACTTCAGCAGACGATACACTTGTATTTAGCCACGTTTCTGATATTGTTAAGATATCAAATTTTTCATTTCGCGTCAGTTCTCTCATTTCGGTGAGATGTACATTGTTCCTAAGCGAGCGGATGTTTAAATGAGCCACTTTAAGCCTGTTGTTTTTAAGTTATACCTCGAATTCTGGATTCCTGATAAACTTGGTGACTGAGTTTTGGACATAGGAATTGGGATTAGATTATTTAAGTTTCTCTTTTTTGAATTAGTGCAAGATAATATACCAGGGCGTCGTAAAGAAACTATAGGGATTTGCTTGCTGACTTTATTCTGCCGTGTTGATGGGTTAATCAAGTTATTATTTGACTGATGGAAATATTCTTCGGGAGGAATGAGCATATGTGTCGTGTCAGATATTACATTCTGGTTATCTGGCTGACTAATTGTAGGTGTTTGTGCCAATTGTTTGGTTGGTGATTCGAACGGCCTGTCCGAAAATCCCTCTTGCTCGATCGCCAGTGATCATTCGGGGACACAGGGTCGTTACGAGGTGTTAGATTAAATGAAAAATCTCTCGGAGGTAAGCGGACCATCCGCTCAACGTGTTGATTTTTCTTTATGAGTTTGAACGTTTGTTTGATGTTCTACAGATATATCCTTATGTTGGCTCTCACTTAACGATAAGGAGTCTGTCCATTTGGTTTGTTTTGGATCAATAATTAATGATGCGTCACCTACGCCTTCAGAGATTTTGGGCTGATCAGATGTAAACGCCTGTTCATTGTTCAGGATAATTGTAGGTGATTGGAGCGTGGCATTTTGTTCTCCTTTTTTACAATGGCTTTGTTCTTGAGTTAATACTTGGGCGCTTTTACAATCATTACTTATTGTTACATCCATGCTTAGTGATGCTTTGGAGGCTTCGGGATTAAATTCTGAGAGCATCAATTCGTCCGGCGCACGATCGGTTTCGTCTACCAGATTAGATTTAATTTCTAAGTGAGCAATTTTTATCTTGAGCAGATCTAGTTCCGATCTAAGTTGTTCAGATTTCTTTCTCTCGTCGGCGAGTTCCAACGTAATGCATTGAATGTTGTTTAAGTATGTATCTATCGGGTCAAGTATCTTATTTGCATTTGCCAGACTTTGCAGGGCATCAGTTCTCGATTGTAAAATTTCATAGTTTAACTTCATATCATCCAATTCCGCCCGGATACTTTCACATGAACACTTACAGCTTGATGTATTTTCTGAGTGATTCATTTCCACTACTTTGGCTTCCATTAGCGTGGACGACGACTTGTCAGCAGTGCAACCCAAATCAAGACGCAAAGCCCTCCTGCTACAAATGTTAACTAGAATTTGTCTTAAACGTTCACCCGCTTTCCTTAAAATAATAAGGTTTTCTGTTTCCCAAAGTACCATGTGAAACACAGGTCAGAGAATTCGCTTTTGAAACGCCGAGATTGACCTCCTGGCGATGTCCATTTGCCCGATTCTTTGAGATTATTTTCAACGAACTCTTTCAACAGTTCGTAGTTATTTTTCCATTTGATTCGTTTACCATCATATGTGACATTTAGATAAGCATTATTGCTACATAGTGCAACCGCCATGTTGTTGAGTTTGAGAACGAGAATTATCCCTATATTATGATGTTAAAATCTTAAAAAAAAAATGTTTCCGCATGAAGTACATGCACCCTGACAGTGGCACCGCCGGTGGGATTCGAACCCACGTCATCTAAATGACTGGTGCCTAAAACCAGCGCCTTAAACCACTCGGCCACGCTACCTAAGCCTGCAGCTGTCACAATTTGGGAAACCCTGTTTCTACATAATTGAGCAAAGTTTATTGCATTACTCTTTAAGTATAAAATAGACGTGACAGTAATGCTAAAATTGCATGAAATTTGGCAGCGGTGGGATTCGAACAAACGCCATCGAAATGACTGGGGCCTTAAACCAGCGCCTTAGACCACTCGGCCAAACTACCGACAAAGCGTTCCAGCCCAACTTTCCGTATTGCAAAGAGTACTTTCCCATAACGCGCGGTCTAAGGCGCCAGACTTAAGAACGTGGTGAGGAATTCTGGTCCACAATGGTGGGCGTGGGTTCGAATCCCACACCTACTACCAACAACACCTACTGGTATAAAAAAATGAAAATTATCCCTATATTATGATGTTAAAATCTTAAAAAAAATGCACATGCACCCTGACAGTGGCAGCGGTGGGATTCGAACCCACGTCATCTAAATGACCGGTGCCTAAAACCAGCGCCTTAGACCACTCGGCCACGCTACCTAAGCCTGCAGCTATCACAATTTGGGAAACCCTGTTTCTACATAACTGAGCAAAGTTTATTGCATTACTCTTTAAGTATAAAATAGACGTGACAGTAATGCTAAAATTGCATGAAATTTATCAGCGGTGGGATTCGAACCCACGCCATCGAAATGACTGGTGCCTGAAACCAGCGCCTTAGACCACTCGGCCACGCTACCGACAAAGCGTTCCTGCCCAACTTTTCGTATTGCAAAGAGTACTTTCCCATAACGAGTACTATTGCCTGTGCAAAATGCATTACGATCATATGGTTAAGTATCTTCCTTATTTGTAGAAAAATATGCCAATCCGGATTGCAACTTTATATCCACTGTAAAATATTGTGTCTAGTGTATTCTCATCTTCATTAACGTTTTTGAATGTTTCACTTTCTTTTTCACGATTGATGGTGTGAGGAAATTTTGTCTAGCCAAAAAACTTTTTCTTACATGTCCAAATTTGACAGAAGTAATTTCAAAAAGTATTTTTTAAAACAATATTATAGGAGTACTAATTTAGTATTAGTGAAAAATTGTCAGGTGGGATTCGAACCCACGCCCACCATTGTGGACCAGAATTCCTCACCACGTTCTTAAGTCTGGCGCCTTAGACCGCTCGGCCAACCTGAGGAGTAGCTACCACAACAACAATACCTAGTGGTATAAAAAAAAGAAAATTATCCCTATATTATGATGTTAAAATCTTAAAAAAAAATGTTTCCGCATGAGGTACATGCACCATGACAGTGGCAGCGGTGGGATTTGAACCCACGTCATCTAAATGACTGGTGCCTAAAACCAACGCCTTAGACCACTTGGCCACGCTACCTAAGCCTGCAGCTGTCACAATTTCGAAAACCCTGTTTCTACATAACTGAGCAAAGTTTATTGCATTACTCTTTAAGTATAAAATAGACGTGACAGTAATGCTAAAATTGCATGAAATTTGGCAGCGGTGGGATTCGAACCCACGCCATCGAAATGACTGGTGCCTGAAACCAGCGCCTTAGACCACTCGGCCACGCTACCGACAAAGCGTTCCTGCCCAACTTTCCGTTTTGCAAAGAGTACTTTCCCATAACGAGTACTATTGCCTGTGCAAAATGCATTACGATCATATGGTTAAGTATCTTTCTTATTTGTAGAAAAATATGCCAATCCGGATTGCAACTTTATATCCACTGTAAAATATTGTGTCTAGTGTATTCTCATCTTCATTAACGTTTTTGAATATTTCACTTTCTTTTTCACGATTGATGGTGTGAGGAAATTTTGTCCAGCCAAAAAACTTTTTCTTACATGTCCAAATTTGACAGAAGTAATTTCAAAAAGTATTTTTTAAAACAATATTATAGGAGTACTAATTTAATATTAGTGAAAAATTGTCAGGTGTGGGATTCGAACCCACGCCCACCATTGTGGACCAGAATTCCTCACCACGTTCTTGAGTTTGGCGCCTTAGACCGCTCGGCCAACCTGACGAGTAGCTACCACAACAACAACACGTACTGGTATAAAAAAATGAAAATTATCCCTATATTATGATGTTAAAATCTTAAAAAAAATGTTTCCGCATGAGGTACATGCACCCTGACAGTGGCAGCGGTGGGATTCGAACCCACGTCATCTAAATGACTGGTGCCTAAAACCAGCGCCTTAGACCACTCGGCCACGCTACCTAAGGCTGCAGCTATCACAATTTGGCAAACCCTGTTTCTACATAACTGAGCAAAGTTTATTGCATTACTCTTTAAGTATAAAATAGACGTGACAGTAATCCTAAAATTGCATGAAATATGGCAGCGGTAGGATTCGAACCCACGCCATCGAATTGACTGGTGCCTTAAACCAGCGACTTAGACCACTCGGCCACGCTACCGACAAAGCGTTGCTGCCAAAATTTCCGTAATGCAAAGGGTACTTTCCCATTTACGAGTACTATTGCCTGTGCAAAATGCATTACATTCATATGGTTGAGTATCTTTCTTATTTGTAGAAAAGTATGCTAATCCGGATTGGAACTTTATATCCACTGTAAAATATTGTGCCTAGTGTATTCTCATCTTCATTAACGTTTTTGAATGTTTCACTTTCTTTTTCACGATTGGAGGTGTGAGCAAATTTTGACCAGCCAAAAAACTTTTTCTTACATAACCAAATTTGACAGAAGTAATTTCAAAAAGTATTTTTTAAAACAATATCATAGGAGTACTAATTTAGTATTAGTGAAAAATTGTCAGGTTTGTGATTCGAACCCACGCCCACCATTGTGGACCAGAATTCCTCACCACGTTCTTAAGTCTGGCGCCTTAGACCGCTCGGTCAACCTGAGGAGTAGCTACCACAACAACAATACCTACTGGTATAAAAAAAAGAAAATTATCCCTATATTATGATGTTAAAATCTTAAAAAAAAATGTTTCCGCATGAGGTACATGCACCATGACAGTGGCAGCGGTGGGATTTGAACCCACGTCATCTAAATGACTGGTGCCTAAAACCAACGCCTTAGACCACTCGGCCACGCTACCTAAGCCTGCAGCTGTCACAATTTCGAAAACCCTGTTTCTACATAACTGAGCAAAGTTTATTGCATTACTCTTTAAGTATAAAATAGACGTGACAGTAATGCTAAAATTGCATGAAATTTGGCAGCGGTGGGATTCGAACCCACGCCATCGAAATGACTGGTGCCTGAAACCAGCGCCTTAGACCACTCGGCCACGCTACCGACAAAGCGTTCCTGCCCAACTTTCCGCTTTGCAAAGAGTACTTTCCCATAACGAGTACTATTGCCTGTGCAAAATGCATTACGATCATATGGTTAAGTATCTTTCTTATTTTTAGAAAAATGCCAATCCGGATTGCAACTTTATATCCACTGTAAAATATTGTGTCTAGTGTATTCTCATCTTCATTAACGTTTTTGAATGTTTCACTTTCTTTTTCACGATTGATGGTGTGAGGAAATTTTGTCCAGCCAAAAAACTTTTTCTTACATGTCCAAATTTGACAGAAGTAATTTCAAAAAGTATTTTTTAAAACAATATTATAGGAGTACTAATTTAGTATTAGTGAAAAATTGTCAGGTGTGGGATTCGAACCCACGCCCACCATTGTGGACCAGAATTCCTGACCACGTTCTTGAGTCTGGCGCCTTAGACCGCTCGGCCAACCTGACGAGTAGCTACCACAACAACAACACGTACTGGTATAAAAAAATGAAAATTATCCCTATATAATGATGTTAAAATCTTAAAAAAAATGTTTCCGCATGAGGTACATGCACCCTGACAGTGGCAGCGGTGGGATTCGAACCCACGTCATCTAAATGACTGGTGCCTAAAACCAGCGCCTTAGACCACTCGGCCACGCTACCTAAGGCTGCAGCTATCACAATTTGGCAAACCCTGTTTCTACATAACTGAGCAAAGTTTATTGCATTACTCTTTAAGTATAAAATAGACGTGACAGTAATCCTAAAATTGCATGAAATATGGCAGCGGTAGGATTCGAGCCCACGCCATCGAATTGACTGGTGCCTTAAACCAGCGACTTAGACCACTCGGCCACGCTACCGACAAAGCGTTGCTGCCAAAAATTTCCGTAATGCAAAGGGTACTTTCCCATTTACGAGTACTATTGCCTGTGCAAAATGCATTACATTCTTATGGTTGAGTATATTTCTTATTTTTAGAAAAGTATGCTAATCCGGATTGGAACTTTATATCCACTGTAAAATATTGTGCCTAGTGTATTCTCATCTTCATTAACGTTTTTGAATGTTTCACTTTCTTTTTCACGATTGGAGGTGTGAGCAAATTTTGACCAGCCAAAAAACTTTTTCTTACATGTCCAAATTTGACAGAAGTAATTTCAAAAAGTATTTTTTAAAACAATATCATAGGAGTACTAATTTAGTATTAGTGAAAAATTGTCAGGTTTGTGATTCGAACCCACGCCCACCATTGTGGACCAGAATTCCTCACCACGTTCTTAAGTCTGGCGCCTTAGACCGCTCGGCCAACCTGAGGAGTAGCTACCACAACAACAATACCTACTGGTATAAAAAAAAGAAAATTATCCCTATATTATGATGTTAAAATCTTAAAAAAAAATCTTTCCGCATGAGGTACATGCACCATGACAGTGGCAGCGGTGGGATTTGAACCCACGTCATCTAAATGACTGGTGCCTAAAACCAACGCCTTAGACCACTCGGCCACGCTACCGACAAAGCGTTCCTGCCCAACTTTCCGTTTTGCAATGAGTACTTTCCCATAACGAGTACTATTGCCTGTGCAAAATGCATTACGATCATATGGTTAAGTATCTTTCTTATTTGTAGAAAAATATGCCAATCCGGATTGCAACTTTATATCCACTGTAAAATATTGTGTCTAGTGTATTCTCATCTTCATTAACGTTTTTGAATGTTTCACTTTCTTTTTCACGATTGATGGTGTGAGGAAATTTTGTCCAGCCAAAAAACTTTTTCTTACATGTCCAAATTTGACAGAAGTATTTTCAAAAAGTATTTTTTAAAACAATATTATAGGAGTACTAATTTAGTATTAGTGAAAAATTGTCAGGTGTGGGATTCGAACCCACGCCCACCATTGTGGACCAGAATTCCTCACCACGTTCTTGAGTCTGGCGCCTTAGACCGCTCGGCCAACCTGACGAGTAGCTATCACAACAACAACACGTACTGGTATAAAAAAAACAAAATTATCCCTATATTATGATGTTAAAATCTTAAAAAAAAATGTTTCCGCATGAGGTACATGCACTCTGACAGTGGCAGCGGTGGGATTCGAACCCACGTCATCTAAATGACTGGTGCCTAAAACCAGCGCCTTAGACCACTCGGCCACGCTACCGACAAAGCGTTGCTGCCAAAATTTCCGTAATGCAAAGGGTACTTTCCCATTTACGAGTACTATTGCCTGTGCAAAATGCATTACATTCATATGGTTGAGTATCTTTCTTATTTGTAGAAAAGTATGCTAATCCGGATTGGAACTTTATATCCACTGTAAAATATTGTGCCTAGTGTATTCTCATCTTCATTAACGTTTTTGAATGTTTCACTTTCTTTTTCACGATTGGAGGTGTGAGCAAATTTTGACCAGCCAAAAAACTTTTTCTTACATGTCCAAATTTGACAGAAGTAATTTCAAAAAGTATTTTTTAAAACAATATCATAGGAGTACTAATTTAGTATTAGTGAAAAATTGTCAGGTTTGTGATTCGAACCCACGCCCACCATTGTGGACCAGAATTCCTCACCACGTTCTTAAGTCTGGCGCCTTAGACCGCTCCGCCAACCTGAGGAGTAGCTACCACAACAACAATACCTACTGGTATAAAAAAAAGAAAATTATCCCTATATTATGATTTGAAAAAAAAAAAAAAAAATGTTTCCGCATGAGGTACATGCACCATGACAGTGGCAGCGGTGGGATTTGAACCCACGTCATCTAAATGACTGGTGCCTAAAACCAACGCCTTAGACCACTCGGCCACGCTACCGACAAAGCGTTCCTGCCCAACTTTACGTTTTGCAAAGAGTACTTTCCCATAACGAGTACTATTGCCTGTGCAAAATGCATTACGATCATATGGTTAAGTATCTTTCTTATTTGTAGAAAAATATGCCAATCCGGATTGCAACTTTATATCCACTGTAAAATATTGTGTCTAGTGTATTCTCATCTTCATTAACGTTTTTTGAATGTTTCACTTTCTTTTTCACGATTGATGGTGTGAGGAAATTTTGTCCAGCCAAAAAACTTTTTCTTACATGTCCAAATTTGACAGAAGTATTTTCAAAAAGTATTTTTTAAAACAATATTATAGGAGTACTAATTTAGTATTAGTGAAAAATTGTCAGGTGTGGGATTCGAACCCACGCCCAACATTGTGGACCAGAATTCCTCACCACGTTCTTGAGTCTGGCGCCTTAGACCGCTCGGCCAACCTGACGAGTAGCTACCACAACAACAACACGTACTGGTATAAAAAAAAGAAATTATCCCTATATTATGATGTTAAAATCTTAAAAAAAATGTTTCCGCATGAGGTACATGCACCCTGACAGTGGCAGCGGTGGGATTCGAACCCACGTCATCTAAATGACTGGTGCCTAAAACCAGCGCCTTAGACCACTCGGCCACGCTACCTAAGGCTGCAGCTATCACAATTTGGCAAACCCTGTTTCTACATAACTGAGCAAAGTTTATTGCATTACTCTTTAAGTATAAAAAGACGTGACAGTAATCCTAAAATTGCATGAAATATGGCAGCGGTAGGATTCGAACCCACGCCATCGAATTGACTGGTGCCTTAAACCAGCGCCTTAGACCACTCGGCCACGCTACCGACAAAGCGTTGCTGCCAAAATTTCCGTAATGCAAAGGGTACTTTCCCATTTACGAGTACTATTGCCTGTGCAAAATGCATTACATTCATATGGTTGAGTATCTTTCTTATTTGTAGAAAAGTATGCTAATCCGGATTGGAACTTTATATCCACTGTAAAATATTGTGCTAGTGTATTCTCATCTTCATTAACGTTTTGAATGTTTCACTTTCTTTTTCACGATTGGAGGTGTGAGCAAATTTTGACCAGCCAAAAAACTTTTTCTTACATGTCCAAATTTGACAGAAGTAATTTCAAAAAGTATTTTTTAAAACAATATCATAGGAGTACTAATTTAGTATTAGTGAAAAATTGTCAGGTGTGGGATTCGAACCCACGCCCACCATTGTGGACCAGAATTCCTCACCACGTTCTTAAGTCTGGCGCCTTAGACCGCTCCGCCAACCTGAGAGTAGCTACCACAACAACAATACCTAGTGGTATAAAAAAAGAAAATTATCCCTATATTATGATGTTAAAATCTTAAAAAAAATGTTCCGCATGAGGTACATGCACCATGACAGTGGCAGCGGTGGGATTTGAACCCACGTCATAAATGACTGGTGCCTAAAACCAACGCCTTAGACCACTCGGCCACGCTACCTAAGCCTGCAGCTGTCACAATTTCGAAAACCCTGTTTCTACATAACTGAGCAAAGTTTATTGCATTACTCTTTAAGTATAAAATAGACGTGACAGTAGTGCTAAAATTGCATGAAATTTGGCAGCGGTTGGATTCGAACCCACGCCATCGAAATGACTGGTGCCTGAAACCAGCGCCTTAGACCACTCGGCCACGCTACCGACAAAGCGTTCCTGCCCAACTTTCCGTTTGCAAAGAGTACTTTCCCATAACGAGTACTATTGCCTGTGCAAAATGCATTACGATCATATGGTTAAGTATCTTTCTTATTTGTAAAATATGCCAATCCGGATTGCAACTTTATATCCACTGTAAAATATTGTGTCTAGTGTATTCTCATCTTCATTAGTTTTTGAATGTTTCACTTTCTTTTTCACGATTGATGGTGTGAGGAAATTTTGTCCAGCCAAAAAACTTTTTCTTACATGTCCAAATTTGACAGAAGTATTTTCAAAAAGTATTTTTTAAAACAATATTATAGGAGTACTAATTTAGTATTAGTGAAAAATTGTCAGGTGTGGGATTCGAACCCACGCCCACCATTGTGGACCGAATTCCTCACCACGTTCTTGAGTCTGGCGCCTTAGACCGCTCGGCCAACCTGACGAGTAGCTACCACAACAACAACACCTACTGGTATAAAAAAAGAAAATTATCCCTATATTATGATGTTAAAATCTTAAAAAAAAGTTTCCGCATGAGGTACATGCACCCTGACAGTGGCAGCGGTGGGATTCGAACCCACGTCATCTAAATGACTGGTGCCTAAAACCAGCGCCTTAGACCACTCGCCACGCTACCTAAGCTGCAGCTTCACAATTTGGCAAACCCTGTTTCTACATAACTGAGCAAAGTTTATTGCATTACTCTTTAAGTATAAAAAGACGTGACAGTAATCTAAAATTGCATGAAATTGGCAGCGGTGGATTCGAACCCACGCCATCGAATGACTGGTGCCTTAAACCAGCGCCTTAGACCACTCGGCCACGCTACCGACAAAGCGTTGCTGCCAACTTTCCGTATGCAAAGGTACTTTCCCATACGAGTACTATTGCCTGTGCAAAATGCATTACATCATATGGTTAGTATCTTTCTTATTTGTAGAAAAGTATGCTAATCCGGATTGAACTTTATATCCACTGTAAAATATTGTCTAGTGTATTCTCATCTTCATTAACGTTTTTGAATGTTTCACTTTCTTTTTCACGATTGGAGGTGTGAGCAAATTTTGACCAGCCAAAAAACTTTTTCTTACATGTCCAAATTTGACAGAAGTAATTTCAAAAAGTATTTTTTAAAACAATATCATAGGAGTACTAATTTAGTATTAGTGAAAAATTGTCAGGTGTGATTCGAACCCACGCCCACCATTGTGGACCAGAATTCCTCACCACGTTCTTAAGTCTGGCGCCTTAGACCGCTCGCCAACCTGACGAGTAGCTACCACAACAACAATACCTACTGGTATAAAAAAGAAAATTATCCCTATATTATGATGTTAAAATCTTAAAAAAAATGTTTCCGCATGAGGTACATGCACCATGACAGTGGCAGCGGTGGGATTTGAACCCACGTCATCTAAATGACTGGTGCCTAAAACCAACGCCTTAGACCACTCGGCCACGCTACCTAAGCCTGCAGCTGTCACAATTTCGAAAACCCTGTTTCTACATAACTGAGCAAAGTTTATTGCATTACTCTTTAAGTATAAAAAGACGTGACAGTAATGCTAAAATTGCATGAAATTTGGCAGCGGTGGGATTCGAACCCACGCCATCGAAATGACTGGTGCCTGAAACCAGCGCCTTAGACCACTCGGCCACGCTACCGACAAAGCGTTCCTGCCCAACTTTCCGTTTTGCAAAGAGTACTTTCCCATAACGAGTACTATTGCCTGTGCAAAATGCATTACGATCATATGGTTAAGTATCTTTCTTATTTGTAAAAAAATATGCCAATCCGGATTGCAACTTTATATCCACTGTAAAATATTGTGTCTAGTGTATTCTCATCTTCATTAACGTTTTTGAATGTTTCACTTTCTTTTTCACGATTGATGGTGTGAGGAAATTTTGTCCAGCCAAAAAACTTTTTCTTACATGTCCAAATTTGACAGAAGTAATTTCAAAAAGTATTTTTTAAAACAATATTATAGGAGTACTAATTTAGTATTAGTGAAAAATTGTCAGGTGTGGGATTCGAACCCACGCCCACCAATGTGGACCAGAATTCCTCACCACGTTCTTGAGTCTGGCGCATTAGACCGCTCGGCCAACCTGACGAGTAGCTACCACAACAACAACACGTACTGGTATTAAAAAATGAAAATTATCCCTATATTATGATGTTAAAATCTTAAAAAAAATGTTTCCGCATGAGGTACATGCACCCTGACAGTGGCAGCGGTGGGATTCGAACCCACGTCATCTAAATGACTGGTGCCTAAAACCAGCGCCTTAGACCACTCGGCCACGCTACCTAAGGCTGCAGCTATCACAATTTGGCAAACCCTGTTTCTACATAACTGAGCAAAGTTTATTGCATTACTCTTTAAGTATAAAATAGACGGGACAGTAATCCTAAAATTGCATGAAATATGGCAGCGGTAGGATTCGAACCCACGCCATCGAATTGACTGGTGCCTTAAACCAGCGACTTAGACCACTCGGCCACGCTACCGACAAAGCGTTGCTGCCAAAAATTTCCGTAATGCAAAGGGTACTTTCCCATTTACGAGTACTATTGCCTGTGCAAAATGCATTACATTCTTATGGTTGAGTATCTTTCTTATTTGTAGAAAAGTATGCTAATCCGGATTGGAACTTTATATCCATTGTAAAATATTGTGCCTAGTGTATTCTCATCTTCATTAACGTTTTTGAATGTTTCACTTTCTTTTTCACGATTGGAGGTGTGAGGAAATTTTGACCAGCCAAAAAACTTTTTCTTACATGTCCAAATTTGACAGAAGTAATTTCAAAAAATATTTTTTAAAACAATATCATAGGAGTACTAATTTAGTAATAGTGAAAAATTGTCAGGTTTGTGATTCGAACCCACGCCCACCATTGTGGACCAGAATTCCTCACCACGTTCTTGAGTCTGGCGCCTTAGACCGCTCGGCCAACCTGACGAGTAGCTACCACAACAACAATACCTACTGGTACAAAAAAATGAAAATTATCCCTATATTATGATGTTAAAATCTTAAAAAAAAATGTTTCCGCATGAGGTACATGCACCATGACACACATAGATGTATCATGTATGTAAGTCTTGTATAACCTTTCCACTTCCGGCTAAACCTGACCTTTATCACGCAACAGCTGCCTGATATAGCTAAAGCAGTGAGATTTACCACAATTACCTTCAAAAGTAGAATTAAAACAAAAATTATTTTCCCACTTTCTTCACCTCTTTCGATGACTAGCAGAACGTACATCGTGGTCAGAAATGAAAAATGACATTTCAGAAACAATGTTGGACATTGTTATTTGTTAGTTTTTCTGAAATTTAGAAAAAAAGACGCGTTACAAGCAGCGAGCTTCATATTAGTAGAAATTAGCTGTCGTTTGTGTACCATTTTGCTGTTCATCCACACATAATAACTTTCGAGTTTGACTATATTTATTAAATACGTTGCGTTAAAGTATGTAAACTTAGAATCCTCTCAACCATAGACTTTGCATGCATGGGCAGGGGCGTAGGAACCGGGGGAGCACAGCCCCCGCCCAAAATTGTTTCAAGAGGAATTTTTGGAGAAGCTGATGGGTATGTAGCTGCAATTAAATACTATTTTAAAACCAAAGTTGCCCCCTTTGTATCCTACGCATGCCCACTTACACGACGCAAGCCAATCTTTCAGGGGCCAGTAGTATAAAAATTTATTAACTACATTTTGCACAGTTAAATCCTAGTTAACTCCCAAATACACGATTCTTATTGGTCAATTCTTCTCTTAAATACAATTAAACGTTTTATACAACTGACCCCAGTAGAGCATAAATATAAACCACGCTGGTGGTGTCCTTCCAGCTTTGACAATCAAGCCGTCCCTATACATATTTTTAGCTGCTTTTTTTATTAACCAAAAATGCCCCTGGAAGTTGGTGCCCCCCTAACTCTGGATGCTTCGTACGCCCCTGTGCATGGACAGTGTTTGCTCAGCACTGGATTCTTTATATTTATTAGTTTATTTTATATAATAAGTCTCAATGATTTCGAATAAAAATCACAAGGATGTTTATGTTTGTTTAAAATCTTTATTTTGCTTCCTCAATTATTGGTTACAATCGTCAGGTGTGGGTAAACAGATTTATGAATTGTACCCTTTCCAGTCATCCATTTTCTTACGCCATGTAGAGAACGCCATTTGAACCAATACAAAGTTTTACATTAACGCCGGCAACGCGCTCATGACTTTCAATTCTCGTTGCCTGCATTGATTTTGTTAATCGTTTGGATTGCGAATTTCATTCATGAGTTATTGAATCACGGTTTAAACTTGAGTTATAGACTCTTTAGTTATTGTTTTTACTAAGGTGAAGATTGATTTATTTGAACATTCAATAAAGATTTATTTACAGTACATGTAGTTTCCCTGTTGGAAACTGAAATTGCTTCGTCGCTCTTTCAATTCTGAACAACGGACATGATGTGTGCATGTGGAAAGTTTTACTCACCATTTGTGATATTTGCTCAGAGATTGAGAACAACAACAGACAATTGATAAGCTTACCTGTAGATTGTGCCAGTGCAGATCATGCTAGTGTGTGTTAATTGAAAGTAAAAACACCATGATTTTTTATATTTACGACTGTGATGTTTACCAGCAAAATACTAACAGCAGAATACTAACAGCTGAAATATGCATCAATTATGCTTTTCATTGTGTAATTAAACTGATTCGTGAAATATTAATAAATGACGCATATAATAAATTTTATATTTCAACTGATTCTTGAAATTAAACTGATGCATTAAACGCAGTATTACCCTATGCAACCTTCCTTGCAACTTGCAATGCAAATCTACTCCTGAGGCATCTAAAGTAGTCAAATGGTAATATTTCGTACGATCTGCCAATGTTTTCTTAACATTTCAAACACTCTTTACTAATTACTATGCCTCAAATTTATAATTGCATTGCTTGTTGGAAAGAAAATTGCACACTGCGTGTAACAGCGCCTTAAATAACGCATATGTAATTAAACTGATTCATTAATATTGACGTCTTAAGAAGGCTTCTTGATTTCAAAACAGACGTCGACACGATTCAAAATTCAAATCTCTATTTGTTATAAGCGCTGTTTACACTTCAATCAATTTATTGGCACGGCTCGGCTAAAATTGGCACCTGTCCTCAATTATTTTAGTGTTTAGGCTACCAAAACAAAGGCCGAGCACAGATAAAATCCGCACGGGTACCCATTTTAGCCATACCGTGCCACAAAATTGAGTGTAGTGTGAACTGGGCTATCATTTCTAACAGTAGGCCTAAAGAAATTAATTAGTCTTGTGAAATTCGACATATTAATTGTGTAACTTAATAACATAGTGAAATTGTGAGATTAATTAATTTGTGCGAAAAACAGCCTGGAGCAGTTATCTCAGAGGCTGAAACACTCTCCAAATATTTACTAGGAGTTACTATCGCAAGGAAATTGCTTCCTTAACATCCCCGGTCAGGCCAAGGAAAAAGGCAGCATGCGGAATTTTCTGAATTCGTTTTTTATATGATCCTTGTTAGCCAGGACTAGATTCACAGTGAAGTGAGATTATTCTTATGTATTGATCCTTGAAAGACGCAAAAACGTCATGTAAAATTGCAAAGTAATCTGAGTTCTCATGGGTTTGGGAATCTGGGTATACTTCATTGTTAATTGTAGTGACGTACAATGGCGACATAGAAATATTAGATACCTGACAAATTAGATATTTAATATTTCGACGAGTCATGGCATGGTAAAAGTCATATGAGCTCAACAATCGATGAGCGAGATCAACATTTTGAAACCTATTTCGACTAAGCTATTATGACTCATTTTCCTATTGTGATCTCATTTTCTGATAATGATTTTAGTTTAAGCTTTTCTTGTATTTTCTTACAGTATTCATTTTTAAAAGATCGTTATTTAATTTGTGAAACTGGATGTTTGAAATGCTCTAATGCTTCAAAAGCGCTATATATAGGCTCAAAAATACAAAAAATAGTCATTTCGACTAACGAGATCGACATTTTGAAATGTATTTTAACTAAACTGCTGTGATCTCAAGCGACGAATTTACATAACTCGCGCGTGTGGACTGGGGGCGAAACCACCGTTCGTCAAGAATAGTGTGCTGCCTCGCTAGGGCATTATACATCTTTTCAATTTGATTAATATAATATTGTGTTTTCCGTTCGATTTTAATTACTCAAAGTATTATAAAACTCGATTGTGACTTCAGGCAAATTAATATGTCCAACTGATCCAAATTTGCATGTGTTTATACAATAGTTATTGCATTTCGTGTCGTGCAATTTTGGTCTGAAATTTTCGATTACAAATCGAAAAACAAAACTTTTTCACCACTGAAAGATGTCTATGGACAGAATACTGTTATAACTGTCGAACAATATACGGAAACTTTAGTGTTCATTACTTTTTATTATACTGAAATTAAGAAAGTTTAAATTGCTTCATGTACTAAGTAATCAGTTCCTTTACTGAGGCTTTTACTTGTTATATATATCTGTTCAACAAATAATACTGCGTGAATATTTACGAGAAAGTGAAAGCTGGGTAAAAGTTCGTTCAACGCGTGCGCAAGGGCTTTTGTTCACTATTTCACTCATGACTACAGAAAGGGCAAACTTTCAGCCAGCGATCTTAAAATAGGCCAAACGTGGCACGTGATTTTTACCTTAAGACGTATTTAGCTTATTTTCCTAAACGACAGAGATTTACATTCGAAATTGAAGTGTCCCGTTGTTTCTTGTTGTTGGACGGCGAAAGCGACACGCCATGCGTGTCAGTTAATTAAATCGTTCGCATTAAATAAAGAAAAATACAGTATAGGTAATGATGAGTAATACGATGTACGAACTTAAAAGTAGGTCTATTGACTATTGTATGTTCTTTATAATGCCGTATCAAAGCCTGGACTAAACTACTTTTTGCACTGTCAAAACAAACTCCCGCACACGGGTAAAACGTACTTTTTTAAAAAGTCAGCTAAACGTTTACGTCTTGGTTTAAAAGCTGATGAAACGAGTGTGGTAACTTATGTATAACTGAAATTATAAAATAAACTGATTAGATATGTTCTAGTGATTCTGCATGTAAGTTCTAAATAGTGGTCTTACTTCCAAAAACCTTATTAAAAGCTTTTCTTAGTGGTCTTGGTGATATCGACAATCTGCGTTCTTTCTTTTTCTTGATAGTCTCGCCATATAGTTCATGAAAAACTCGCAGAATGTCTTCATAATTTTCCGACGCTGAACACTCGTACAGAGGGCAATTCAATTCTTGCACACTTTGCAGGGCGAATTCCTTGGGCACACAGCGCTCGCTGGAGAGGTCACTTTTGTTTCCAACTATAAATATGGCCGGTCGGTAGTTTGATCTTAATGTGACTATTTCATGTTTCAAATTAACAACTTCATCGAAGCTCTTCACATCTGTTATAGAGTAAACGAGAAGAAATCCGTCTGCCCATAATACTTTCTCCGCTATTTTTTCTGGCTATATAATAAATAAAACGTTGTTTATCATTAAGACCTGAGGCAATTCAACGGATAATCGTTCATCTAATTTAATCACAATCATTGAATATGATTTTAAATTAGCTAACATGCAGGACACCTTTTCGGAAAATACTCATGGAAAAATATTCAACTTTTATAAAGAAGCGATAAAAAAAATTGCAGTACAGATTTGTCTTAACCCTAGGTTAAGTTTACCGTCTTTTGAACAACTGACCTCTGGAGCTTTCTATACCGGTGTAATTAGTTTTGTTAATGTTAGGAATAGAATGTGTTGCGAGGCAGGACCATGGTTGATGGTGCCGAGGTAGAAAAATTCCAAGCCTATTTTAAGCACGTATAACATTAAATATTCAGACTGAATTTTTCGGTTTGTGTTGCATGTTGGGAAATTCACTCGAATTTGATGCTGATTTTTTTTACTAACAACAGAGCATTTTGTGTGATCTGTGCACTGTGTGATCTTTGAACTGTGTACAAATAAAATCTTGTTTTATTCCAAAACGAACCGAAAATGTTTTCATGTTTAAACATAATTTTAACCGTGAAGAAATATATTGGCCTCGTTCTCGCGTAACTCGAAACATGTCTCAATAATTACTCGCTCTTTACCAAGCAGGTTAATTGTTATATAGAAAATAATACACGGATGCGCTGAAATATGGAATTCATTTCGAATGTTGTGAATGATATCGAACGAGTGAGCGCAGCGAGCGAGTGAGATATCTTTCTCAACACGAGAAATGAAGTCCATATTTCCAAGCATCCATGCATATATTATTCTGTTTATTATATAAAAAAAACTGGGTTTTCGAAAAGTTTTTTATCCCCCTTCCTGATTCCAGATCGGTGAATGAAACACGATAATCGCACATGTGTTTTTATCACTTTTTCAAAATGGCGGCGGAACGCCGGTTCGTCAATAAAACACTGCATATTATATAATAAAAAGCAATATTGCATACCGGTGATGTCGCGTCGAGTATTTCCATTGATACTTTGTTATTGTCGATTGAAGATTCAAATGTGTACGTGAAGTCTAGGTAGAAAAATATATGTTTCTGTTTGATGGCTGTAGGAAACCTTACACTGACCATACTATAGGTGACACAAAAATATATGCTACTCCATTGTCTGTCTTCCTGCAAAAATCAATTCGATCTATTGAAAGACAATGGTATTCCATATATGGAGGTAAATTCAGCGGAAATACCATAACGAAGTGACCAAACACGTGACGATAAATTAAGCGACCCATTAATTTAGTCCATTAGTCGCTATTAGATGAAGACCTCGTTAATTTAGTTACACTCTTCCGTCCGTAACAGTGGCGTAGCCAGCCTGACGATTTTGTCCCACTATGTAAATTTCGAGTTTTTATAATCATTCATTTCTTTAGAAATTTATTGTTTTCACAGTCAATGACCACCAAAATATTAGCATAGCGGGACAAATCGTCAGGCTGCTACGTTACTGCAACTACTGCATGGTCTGTAATAGTAAAATGTATACAAATTTTCCAACTTCGCTTGCCTATATCTTGGGAATTTTACAATATTTCGCAGCCAAACTTGGCAATTTTACTAGGTTTAGTACGCCTTTCGGAAATTCCCTTTTTGTCGCCAAAATCAAAAGTTGGTCTATTATGCAAGACGTCCATTCAATACATTCGTCGCTTATGGATGAAGGCCTATATGTGCATAAATTTCCATGAAAAAAAACATATAACAACGTCCTGTTTATCCTTCTCTCGTTCTCATTATCTATATGCACTAACCTTGAGAGGAGTCGTATTCTCCAATGAAACGTTTGGTCAAAAATCTGACAGTCAAAGCTAGAAAAAAGAATATCGATCAAAGTCCATCTTCAGTATTAAAGACTATATATACTCTATAGTTCTTAGCGCTATATGCTTAGGCCTGGGTTATACGTCGTATTTTGTTTTCGTCAAATGCAATTCAAACATAGTAAATCAGATGGTAAATCTCATTAATTAGGCTTCATTATCATCTCGTTTTCTACTGTTTGAATTGCATTCGACGCGACCAAAAGGCGACGTATGAACCAGGGCAAAGAAATGCCAACTTAGGTGAAATTGGAAAAAAAACAAGGGCACTGGAACCATTTAAAAAAGTGAGGTGGGAGGGAGGCAACAAAAAAGGGCTTTCTCATAAAGTAATAAAATTACCGAAATGTACTAAATACAACCATACAAAGGTGAAGAGAAGTGAAAGTAAAGTTTGTCGTTTTACTCAATTGCTTATTTTTCTTGCAAATCTCTGTTTATATCATGTACTCCTGTTTCGTACTTTTTTAATTTACAATAATTATAAGTATATCCATGACTCAAAAAAGGGCATCTGCCGAATGAAAGAAGTATATCTTAATCTATTTTGCAAAAGTGTGGAGGGGGGCACAGGGCCCCAGTTCCCCCCTCCTTGCGAGACTCTTTGCCCTGTGAATCATGTTGATGCTGCCAAACAATAGAAGTATATTTTACTTAATTAATTGTTGTCCGAGCGCATTGAGTACCGATCAAAGTAAGTGTAAAACTTCGACAAGGCAAAAAACAATCAGTTTCAAAAGTCTTGGAACAGGTAGACAAAAAAACTCGCTTTCGCAGTAATTTGCTTCCCCCTCGCCCCCTAATCAAATAGCGGGAGAGGTCCAGGTAGAAGGGGCATGAAAAGTTGATAATTCCGCGATAAATGAAGCTTGCAGCTATTTTTTTCTCTAAATTACAAGTGCCCCAAGCACTTTTGAAATTGATTAAAGATGTGTAACAATTTCACGCACATGCAGAAACAGTATTTCTTCGACGGTTTTGTTTAATACCTATCGAATGCATGGAAATATGGTTTGTGGTTAACGATTTCGCGTCACTAGAATTAAGCAAATGTTTTTATAATAAAAAAGATATTAGCTAAACACCGTTTAGGTCATCTGGACTCGCTTATAGGAAGCGGTATGTCATTTAGCTCATTATAAAATAATGTGCAAACTTGACTTTTTAATTATAATCGTGTTGTTCATAGGAACGCCAGCCGTTAGTTATCGGGTCGACTAGTTAATTGTCTACAAGTTTTGAGGTTGCGTATGGTTTTCATCGGATATCATCTACAGAAAATATTTCGACACAGCTGTCCGCACTTTTTTAAAAATATTTTGAGGTTTGCTAGTCCTAAATAAATCAAGTGAGTAAAAACCCGCCTTAATAAAAAACCGAAAAGAGGACTCGTACAGTCCCAATCCGAGCCTCGTGCCTTCACCGGAGTTCAGCTTGCCTTCAATCTCAGGGTCTCGCCAGGAAAATCAAACAAATTGTGAATGTTATGAAGGGAATGATGAAAATAGTCACAGTTTGATGTTTAAGTAAAGGTCAATTGCTTCATGTATGTAGAAGAGATTGAAAAACCCGAGACGTCCAAATATACGAAAAATAGCATGGTGATAGAAATTAAATTTTCACTCAATTCAATTGGTGTACGCCTGTATATGGAGGTGCTGTGAGAAATATCTCTACAACCAAGAATGCGGAATATTAACCACGCGCGGGGGCTATAAATCGTCAATCGTATATCAAAATATTATTTCAAATAATAAACCGTGTGCAATCAACTCAATTAATTAAACTATTTCAGGTAAAGCGGGCGGTTTAAGCAACCAATGCAGCTCACCCCCCTTGCCCTGGCTTTAGTGCACTTGTTTAAACAAAATATTTACTTTAATTTACCGTTTTGAGACAGAGAGTTGAACAATAAAAAAATTGATGCTATAGCTACTTTAATTCAGCCTTTAATAGTCTAGAAGCTAAAGTTTCGTACCAATTAACTGCTTTTACTTCTTAAATCAGGAAATGTGTGTCTAAATCCAACTCGCGGCAACGCCGGAATAATTTATTTGTTGTCTTATAATGCTATATGCATCATATGTGGTACAAACAGCGAGCTGCCTAAAATAGACAAAAACACTTATGAAGTTTTGACCTTTGTTTGGAGTGTCATCGTACTCTGCTGACGAAGGCCCTTACGTCGAAACGTCGAGAAGTGTTTTTGTCTATCTTTTAGGCATGCTCCATGGTAATATTGATATGTGCCCATTTATATCTCAGGGATGCAGTCCCAGGAAATCTCAGTTTCCGGCACGTAAAATAGACCATAAGGTGCTTTTCAAAATTTTAGTGGTGAAATTGCAGAACGTATAATAAATCCCTGATATATTTCGACTCACATTTTTTTCAACGAAGTCAACATGCACTTATTTTGTCTTCAAAACAAAACAGGTATGCCTGAATGCAAAGTGCTAGACAATTCCATGAGAAAAGGAACAGTGGGAGGTTGACGAATGAAATAGAAAAAAGACATGTATTGTTTGTCTGTCAGAGTCTCAGCGAAGTCAGTTATCATTGATACTACAGATTAAAAACAGGTATCATACATAATGTTCGGTATACAAAATGAACGTATTTATAATCGTTTGTACCAATACAGCGCAATCGATAGCTATATAGTAGAATTTGCAGCTGTCCTACTTATCAGTCAGCTAGCTATCATGGCTTAGGGCTAGTTAAGTTTCCTCATTCCTAAATTTCCTATAGCTAATGCTTATATATATACATTATCTTTCTGAATCGAAGAGTGGGCTATACTTTGTGAATGATTAAGAAAGTATTGAACTAAGGTCGGTATTTTGCACAGCTGTCTGTCTCCAGAAGAGATTAGAAAGCTTGCAATTGACGCCAACGCAGGCAGAATGTTAAAATTAGCAAAACAAAGTTTTTTTTATACACGCGGAGTTCGAATTGCGCTAAACTGTCGCAAAAGTTGCAACATTCCCATCTATGTACATGTTTGCTGAATATTTCAAGAAAAACAGGAAGCTGTATTTAATCGGAACTTAGGAAACATTTAAATAGGCGATCGAAGTGAAGTGGTGAGCAACTATAATAGCTAATCAGTAGTTCTTCCATCTGTTCCATGCATGAAGAGGTTGTAGTCCCCGTTTTATGGAGAAGCCGTAATTTTATAGATAATCAAAACTGATCTAGTTTGTAAACATTCAGAAAGTTGTTCGCAACTGAAGTTCTCGAACGATTCAAACTCCCGGATTTGAATTCCTGATCAGTTCAACAACACTGGCTTGTGGCCTTGAGCGTATACAGGAATGCCAATTTCCACCTCACAATGTAAACTAAAGCCAGCTTTCGATGCATGCGGCTTATATACTTTGATATAACATGCCCGGAAAGGATTGTGTTATCACTATAACCCAATATCAGATTTTTATTACAGGCTTTAATCAAACTCACTAACTGCAATAAAACAAAATACACTAACAAATGACCGAAACACAACAAACAACACAAAAATAGGTAGTACAATACAAATTACTCTACATTACACATCATAAAATATAATTAACGATATATATACGTGTGATAAGGCCCGTTTACACTAGCAATTTTTTGCTTCGATTTTATGTGTGGTTTTCTTCTTTTGATAGATATGAACGAGTGAATTAGTTACGGATGTTCAAATAGGAGCTCGTACACATCAAAGCATATGAAACTAATTTACTCGTTCACATCTGTCAAAAGAAGAAAATCGCTTGCACATAATATCGCAGCAAAAATCGCAAGCGTAAACGGGCCTATAACGGGTTGGTAACGAACTCGTCGGTTGTACTGCATGGTTATCCGTTATACGGCTAAGGTTGAAAACAAGCTAGCTATACATACAGCATGAAAGACCAGACAATGAGTCGAATGAAGCTCAGTGAAATTTTACCAAAGGTTTTGCCGGCCTAAAGCAAAAGTTTGAAATTCATATGTTCATTTCCGTTTGATCTATAAATACAACTTTTTTAGACAGCCATGCCGAACATGGATTGCGCGTAGCGTCAAAATGACAGAGGTTGCAAATTGCAATGTTTTTTCTCTGCACCATGAGTCAGATCTTTTATACCGGTTAGATAGTGCAAATGTTTACCTGAAAATTACATAGGCATAGCAAGAAACGGTCTACAGATTGCAAACATATGTTGACTTATTTAAGTAGCCTATGCTGAGGAATGGCAATTTTAGGAGTGATTTAAGTGCACTTACAGCCTACAGGATATTACAACACCATAAATGATAGCCTGATTGCACATCATGTAACCGCGCCGTTTTTAAACCACAAAATAAACTAGTTACACCGCGCGAACGTTCGTGTTGATCTTGCTATACGCTTATTTTGAACTCCAATCAGATTTTAGAGCAAACGAAAAAATCTTTTAAGACAAACTGAATATTTAGTTTCTACTTTGTTATTAGTTTCTAGTGTTAATAACATTATATGGAACATTAAACCATAATTAAACACATTACCCGACTTTCCAACGTTTTGTGAACCAAGAACCAAAATTCGCACATCGCTTTTCCCCTGCGGTACGGAGTCTTTCCGATTGGGTACAGTCAACATGTTTACCGCTCTATACAAGTCGTTCCAAGTCGGGTATTGCAGTTTTATCGTGAAACCAGTAAAGTATATTAAGGGAGTGATGACCAATATGTTTTGAGAATTATAAGCTGTAAGCTAAGAGCATCAGGTTGTCTGGAACTCGTATCCGTGCCAAGTTGATAGCAATGTTAATCCTTACCGCTTTAGTATGATAATACTGTAAGTTAAGCGCTTTCGGTACGTTTTGATGTAAGGGTCAAATGGGTATTTTAGGAGGTCGATTGTTCACGGCAGTTATACAGCACATTAGGTAGCTAATGATTGACATTTACTTAATTCCCAAGGGGTTTAAAATTTCGATACCGATAAAGTTATAACTGATAAATGCTGCAAGGGGAATGAACTTATACATCAATCAGTGCTTTCAGTAAATGTATTTTACCGTAGCCATATGTTGCTGATGAAAAATGTATTGCATATTATTGAGGTGATTCCATTTGGATTAATTCAAAATCTCTCATGCAATTGGCCGACTCTCGACAGGATCTCGGCCATTTAATTAAAATTTAAAGCATTTAAAGGATGGATAAACGGATTAAAATAAATATCATAAACTTCGTGTGTTATAGTATTATAGGGTTTGTGAAACAAAATTCTTTCATCGGCATTTCTGCACATCCTAACGTTAAGTAAATATACCCCAGAAAAACAGGCTTGGGACATGTTTTGGAACCACTAGCTATGAAATTGAAAATACCGATTGTTCATCATGGCTGTAGTCTTTGGCTATATTTAGGCCCGGTCATTATTTATAACCGCGGGTGGGGGCAGAAAGCAAAATTTATGAATAACCAAAAATAGGCATGCACGCATGGGGTGCAGTAAAACAAGGATATACTGAGGTAGGTTTTAAAAGCATTAACATGCAGGATAATTTTATTAATAAAAAAATTTAATAATAAAAAAATGAAATCAAACATGAAATTCTGCTTCATATTCCAAGATCATTCATGAAATACCTGTCTTTGGGGAATATCAGGAAAGCAATGTCAAGTTATAAGTTATAACGGCCCATGTATATACACTAAGTAGGTCATATCTTTTGGGTGGCTTACAATAAATACGAACATGCAGGACCTTTTAAATTTTAATTTATCCTCGAAGCACCATACAAACCCCTCCTCCAGGGGGTGAGTATATACTGTATATACACCTTCGAGGTTAATTTCCGTGTAAAAACTGATAGGTTAAAATAACAAAAAACCTTATTTGGACCAAAGTTTTTTCATATGATGTCACAGCCAACTTACTAGCACTCCGAACAAAATACTTCTAATTAGATTATTTTATTAGGCACACCTTAATTGTTGTTGGCCTGCATTTTGTTGCATTTTCATGCAATTAGTGAAAACATACCGAAACAGGCCCGAGGAATAAAAATGAGATAGATTAGATAAAAATCAGAAAATCATTTCTGAAAAAACAAACAAATACACGCTACTCTCAAGAATGACTACACCATGCAACGCTTGTGTCATGTTATTTATACTTATTTCAATACCTTAAAGTCATGTCACGTCCACAGCCCTCTGGCGAATAGGGATCTGAGGGTAGCACAAATATATCCAAATAAAGAGATGTATAATAAGTTTACTTCATGAGGTCGAGGATCACAAAACGAAAAGTATGGGTGCTTTTCTTTAAGCGTTCAAAATAGTCAAACCGGTCATATTTTGAATTGAAATTGAGTATTTTGTTAAAAATAAAGCGGTGAAACTGCATTTTTCGTGCTAGACAGATGTAAATAACGATATACTTGAATGCATGTTCTTGTACACTCTAAATAAAGTACCAGTAATCTATATCTGTAAGGTGTAATGAAATTCAACAGGACCGGTCTGACCGTTTTTACCGTATATAGATGAAGGCACCGAATCTGGAATTATTCTTGGCTTGCTTTGGTTACGATAACTTTGGTTGCGGGGCTCGGGTTCGTGTTTATATATAGAGATTAACACATGGGTGCTTGAAAATATGAAATTTATTTCGAGTGTTGAAAGTCATATAAATGAGATATCGCTTTCAACACGAGAAATAAATTTCATATTTTCAAGCACCCATGTGTTAATCTGTTTATTATATCAACGAAAATTAGAAATTAGCTTAAATATGTATCGAGTTGAGATGGCGATAGTTCTTCCATTCTTGTCGGTTTGTTGACATGGCGTCCAGCTTCATGCACTTGCGATATAGGAATGAATTAAATTGACGTCTTGTTCTGTTTTTTCTTTAGTATTTTGATTATCCTGTTTCATTCAGAGTTGCAAAAAAGCTGCGGGTACGCGGGTGCCACCCGGAGGAAGGTTTGCTTTGAATAAGGTTTTTGAGGAAGATTCAAAGTTGAACAATCCAATTGATCACATGCATGTACCAAAAAACCAAAAAAATCTCTTTATGCTGGTTGCAATTTGACTCAGTGTCGTAACGTCATTTTGAGGAAGGTCTCAAAACTTGAAATCCTGCCGGAGGAAGGTTGAACTCTTTTTGCAACTCTGGTTTCATTGAACTCTTAGACATCCTTTTCATTAATCTAATTGAATCGTTCACCCATAGTTTTAGGCGTTTTCAAAACTTTATACAAATGAATTTAAAAACTGGCTGCTGAAAATTTTTGACGAATTTGTTGTCAGTTATAAGGAGCGTCGTAATTCGTTGAAAATAGGATATTTTTCACCGGGGCTATACACGACGTTTCGCTGTGGCCAAAATCTTTATACAATGACACTGCGTTTTATGAAAATTTTTTTCATGGCTGTGTAACACCACCAAATGACCTTATTTTGTCATCAATAGTTAATGCTGGCCGTAATATGCACTTGGCCCTCCATAACACGTTTTCACTCACAAAATGCGTCCTAAACACGGGCCAAAAACATATCTGCCCACATGAGCATTATATTGGCAGAGTCTATATACATGCAAGAGACTGAGTTGTGTAGTCCGCTGTGAATATTAGGAGATACATTTAGCTCTTTTTGTAATGTTGTGTTCGTAATTCGTCAACCAGGTAATGGGGAGCAGTGACCACGAGTACAAGATTCGTCATTCTCGTGCGTTGTTTGCTTACCAAAACTCGTATTTACCGAGCTTTTGAGTACGAGTTTGATGGTACGAGTACGATGGTTTTGTCAGATCGCCTGGTGAGAAGCACCGAGTTTGGCGCGAGAATGACGAATCTCGTACTCGTAGTCACAGCTAAAACTCCCAAATAACTCATCTCACCAACGTGAGCTGTTTCCTATATGCGCAAAGTTAGTCCACCTCTCTCCTCTAGAGTGTCAACTAAATCAGTTGATCCCAAGGCTGGAGAACACAATTTTTTGCGAAATACTGCTGGGCGAAATAATTTGCGTTTCTTGTATTATAGGGGACATTGGGACACGTATTGTATTTGTAGTAAATGGCGTGAAAATATCTGGAATGTGAAGTTTGGCAACATATACAATTGAATTACATGCAGTATATTACGCCTAAAATAGGAGTTGAGGTGGATTGATATGCTACAAATGTTCAAAAGGAATCGGGAACTCTCCACACACGCTTTCCACAAAGGTCTCCCACTCACTGTGTTGAGACCAACATCTGGGAGGAATGTTATCACAAGTTCATGACGCACATTTAGACATTTGTCAGAAATAAAAACGGATTTCTATAGAGCGGTGGTATTAGCTACGGAATTATCTTTCTTAAGCAGAGTCATGCGAAACCGGCTTTGGGGGTGATTTGCAGCAATGGTGAAAAATCTGTAGGAGAAAGACATCCGATTAAAAACTCTTTTAGAACGTCAGTTTTACATACTTTAGAGGAAGGAATTGTTGTTTTCTATAGTGTAAAACATTTGAGTGTTTTTCAGCGTATTACATTCTCCTATTTCAAGCGCATTTAACTTAATGTAATTTCTTGTCATTATTCTTTCTTATATTTTATGCTACTGCTATTTTCCAATCCCACTACTACTTTAGGCGGTTTCATATGTGATATGGTTGACGAGAAGATTGAAAGCTACCACAGCAAGTGAAATAGGTATTTAACGGTCGCATAACGCAAATTTGAAATTCAATCTTGTCACTTATTTCCAAAATAAAAATATATAAAAGGGCCGGTAGCGCGAAGCCTGTTTAGCTAAAACGGCAGGTAAGCTAATTATAAATAACACTTCCTTGCTGATCAAGCAAGAATTTCGTTTTGAAATTTCGTGGAAATTTTCTTGCAACTTGCAATACGGTTCTACTTACTACACTTCAAGGACCCTCCGCATTTACATTTTCAAAACTTTTCACTAATTTACATGTCTTAAAAGGTGGCATTGCATTGCAAATATACCTTACGCATACGGACGTATTATAAAGCCGTGACGCCTGCAGGGAATTCTGCGAAAAATTCAAACTTCAAAATTTCCGGCCGTGACTACTAAGACCAGAATTCCCTGCAGGTATCTCAGCTTGTTACGTCATTATGCATAAGGTCTATTGCAGTGTAACAGGGCTTTAAAGTAAACAGGCTTCATACAGCCGACCCCAAAACGTCATTACAGCATGATACTACACCACAGAGACTATAGTAATATGACACAATGAACAATAAATATCTTCTTAAAATTTACCATTTTTCAGTCACCCAGCTAAAGCAGGAGCTAACGTTTTAACTTTTTCCTTTTTTTCTGTTGTTGTTGTTGTTGTTGAGTTCGTAACTTTCTTTCAATTTTTCAACTTCATCTTCAAGTTTAGCGATTCGTAAACTATACAAAAAGAACAAGAAAAATCATACTTGAGTGCGGTACTCGTGCAAATTGTTAAAAGCTTGGCGACATGGGTGATTCTTGACGTTCGTTTTTTCTTTCTGGTGTATGCCATTGATCTAGGGGGTGTGCAGAATAAATTACACAGCTTAATTTTAAATTCAAAACACCTTAATGACAGCGGTATTAGTTATAGATTTGAAAGGAATATTTTTATATTAAAATCTGCCAATGCGATTCCGATTTTTAGCTGTAGTCATTTATTCTGCACACCCCTAAATCCGCTACTGTATTTAACATAGTAGATTACTTTAAAACGCCTATCATACGCTAGAAAAAGAAAATAGCTGACAAAAATCGCTCGTCTTAACGCGGCTTAAGGAAACACGCACGTCACTGATGCAAAATTTTGCCAGTACACCAAAGGAAAATTGTATACATAATTTCCTGATAGCAAATTTTACAATAGAAGCCAATCAACGTTGAAGAGTGCCTAGAAAACCTTGTGGTATTTTTAACTTCAAACATTATAGAGGTGCCCCCGACTATATCATAGACTATCGCCTGTATTCAAAAAGCTCACTCACACTCACACTCATTGAGTGTGACATATATATTTTGTTAATGCTGATCAATGAGAAAGTTTTCTCTGAATACATGGAAAGATATAAGGTAAATCACTGAAAATCAAGCTCCTATTCGGCTTGAAATACCGCCATTGAAACGTTATGAGAAGATTAAGATCTCCCACTCAATGAGTTTGAGTGTGAGTGAGCTTTTAGAATACAGGCGTATATCATATAGTTCATTATTTTGAAGGGCATATATAAGGTATGCAAATAGCATCTCAAAAGGCATGTTAAATCCGGTTTTCCACTAAGCAAATTTTTCGATCGAACGAAATTTTTCGCTCGATTTTCTTTTCAATTGTGAGAAATCCACCACGGCGCATGCCCTTGATCGGTCACAATTGAAAAGAAAATCGAGCGAGAAATTTCGTTCGATCGAAAACCGACGTAACAAACACACAGCATAGATGTTCAGAACACACTAACAGGAGTGTCCGAGAACACACCAAAATAATCGTAAGATGATGAAAATGTTTTTGAGAATCCTCAAGTAACCGAGAAACGTCGAAGCGATCTCGGGACCGCGAAATCAATAAAATAGGATGCAGACTATTTGAAGCAAATTATCCGTGAAATATAATTTTATTATTGATAATAAAGGAAGTTTATGCCGAAGAGATGTTATTGCAGTTGTCACGAGACCGGGCCTATGGCTCCCCTGTATTACATCCTACCCTCAGTATAAATACGACTTGCCTAGCTCCTAGCCAACACTTTTTGTGCGCGTTTGAGCAGGAAGTCTTAGAGAACCTTCGCACTCCCTGATCTAACACGATCGCATCGTCTAGCTCGATCGCTTCGTTTCGCTCGATCACATCTCCGTGTTACCGTCTCCATCCCTACCGATCGGCGATCGATCGGCAGCGGCCAAGATCTAGTTTATAGACGCTACTGTAATATGGCGCGCGGATGAACCTTCTCTGGTGGGGGGAAGAGCTTCGACAATTTTTAGATCATTAATACCAGAAAACACCGATGTAAAAATCGTGAAGAACTAGAGTTCTAACGAGTGATGCAAAAAAGGTCCAGCAGCAATCTCGCCTTGGAAATGTAGTTGCGATTAAGAGTCCTGTGGAGTCGAACTTGAGCCCCCGCGTTTATATGATAAGCCCTGACGTGATACTAAACAACTTCTCCTGACGAAGGCCCTCATGTCGAAACGTCGAGAAGTGTTTTGTCTATTTTAGGCAGTTGTTATACCACATTTGATGCTAAAAAACTACGGTATTTACCTTTTTGCTTCTTCTCTTTGAATGTCGCCAAAACTTGACTCCATGTTGCTAGTATCTTCATCTCGACCACGAAACCTTAACAGACACACATATGATGAGATAATGCTTTGCGCATGCGTCGAATACAGGGGTCCGTGTACGAAAGCTGGATTAAGGCGTTATATTATATATTATAAGGCGTTTTATACCGGATAGTGTTTATTAAATGCTCAAAAACTACCCGTTGTTAGAACCTGAATTAATACTAGGTATTCACAAATTGGGGATTCTCTTTCATTGATTTTTTGGCCCGACTTTGAACTTATATTAACTTTAAAGGGCAATTTTTGTATAACAAATGAAGCAACAGGTAAGCACTTCAGTCATTCTTCTGATTGGTTTAGATCAGCGGGATTAAAAATATTTCAGCCCAGCAAATTTATAATTTTAGCGCGCAAAATACACCGCAAAGCCCGCTAAAGTTAATATAATGGGGTCTTTTGCTACTATTCCTAAGCAACCTTACAATTATTTTAAATTCTTACGCAGTACTGAAAGAACAGTCATTTAGCTTTTCAACGATACCTTTTTTATTTCATAACAGCAAGAAATGATAGAATAATTTCAAAATAAAAATTACTCATCGAAATCAAGTTTGCCCAATTGAATGCCAAACAAAATTAGGTGCAGCTACATCTCTGCATATCCATGGAAATTCATGCAAACCATTTCATCGCAACATCGTTTGTAGACAGCAGTATCTTAATGCAAGGATGCAAAATTAGGATGCAGGGAACTGCCCATTTGAGATCATGTATAATACAAGAGGATTCTAAACCACAATTCGAGCTAACTTATATTGGTTGTAAACCTTTCGCAAAACGAGAACCTAACCCAGCAAGTTAGTGCCCTTATTCCACTGGTGATTTTTCTCGGCGAAATGCAAAAAATTCCGCCGAATTTCAGTTTCTTTTGAATTGCGCCCACTTGAATAAATAAATTAATTCTGCTCAAAATTCAAAAGGCGCAGTCGAAATATTTCGCGACTCGCATGAAAATTTCTCCCGTAAATCAGGGTTTAAGCCTGATACTGAGAAAAAAGCAGTACATATGTAGCTACTTACTTATTCTTGTCGTATCCGAAAATTTCCTTGATGTAACTAGAAATAGTATCTGGTGCCTCCTCGCTATCATCAATAAAGTCATCATCCTCTTCCTCTTCCTCCTCGTACGGGTTGTGTCGTCTTTTACGTTGAAAATATTCTTTATGTCCTTGGTATTTCATTGGCGTGCCATAGTCTTTCTGAGAAATTGTTTCACGTTCTATCGTCATCACTTTTGGTTTCTGAAATGTTTTACCCCTCAAATCTACATTTGAATTTTTAGACAATTTTGGATTATTTCCTTTTGAGACTTTTCGATCGACAGTCGACGGAGCTTTCCGATGGCGAATTTCCGATGATATTTGATCCTGTCTTTCGGAGTTTTTTCCTTTTGTATGTTTACTTTCTGGTAACTTTTTCTCCGTCTTTTTCGAACTTTGTTTATCTTGCGAAACTGTGTCTTTTTTTCGATCATTATTACCAGTACCTTTATAATTCTTCCCTGGAATTCTTATTTCCTCATTTCTCCAATCGTTCATGGATTGATCATTCGTTTGTGTTCTCTCCCGACTATCGTTTCCCGATGTTTGCTCGTTCACAGCTCGGAACGCTTCGGGATTATCCGCCTGTTTTTTAGCAACGTTCATCAATTCCTGAAAACTCAAATTTGGTGGTGGAGGTTTTTTAACTTTTCCAATATGTTTCTTTTCTATGGTCGTATTAGTCCTTTCTTGAGACGAATTTTTCAACTTTTCATTCTCTTTCGACTTTGAAAGTTGTCTTTCATCTTCGGACTTTTTCTTTTGAGCTAAATTGTGTTTTGACTGTTTTTTGGATATAGAAGAAGTCGAGTCATAACCTCTCCGTGTATGTTTATTTATTGCAGAAGTTTGTTGGGTTCGTTCACCAGCTTTATTAACATCTTCAGTATTCGTCTTTGTCTTTGATTTATCCAGTTGCTTTCCCTGCAGTCGTGCTTGTATTCTCGCTCGTCTGGCAGCTTCTTCCTGTTCTGAAAAAAAGAATGAATAAGTTAGTTAGACCGCAAATTCAAACGGCGTATCGCAATAGCGCATCATTCGTGTTCGCTGCCGCCGTAGATATTTTTGGTATACATCACCCATATTCATCGGTGAATACAATTCGTAAATATTAGGCCACGTTCACACGGGAAAGGGCGAATTTGGACTCGTACTTGAGGTGTTCACACGAGGAAACGAGACGAATTCGAGCACGGTCTCAAATTCGTCCGGTCCCGTGTGATATCATCTATATCATATGCACTATGTCATATGCACTATCACTATATAAAAACTTTATTGTCATCAGTAGCAGCGCTCAGGGAGGGGGAGGAGAGGAGGCATTTTATCCCCAATTTCCCAACAGTTGTCTGTCCCCTAGATATTCACATGTAACGTAAGTAGTTTATAGTTTAATGCGATGTTCGCTTCACTTATATCTTATCCCAAAATATTTATTTAAGCTCAATTGTCCCCCGCCCCTCATTTTATTCTGGCGCCGCCACTGATCGTCATACTAGAGAGCTTTAGATTTGACTACGGCTCCTGCTACAGGTACGAGATTCGGCGCGAAACAAACGTTGTATGCATACGCCACTTCGTGCCGGCATGGTAAACCTTGGCGAACACAATAATGAAACGCATGTTTTTATATACTGTCAAATATTTCGGAAATATCTATTCTTACCATTTCGAGAGTACACATAATCAGAGCCACGGTCATGGAAAACAGTTCTCTCAAAGAGAAAATATCCAATTTTATTGCTTTTTAATTCATGTAGTGACGTACACCTGTAGTCAGATGACCGACGGCTACGAGTATATAGCGTCAACACGAATATCACGTCAATATGACGATCTCGGTAGCGAGAGCCATAGTCAAATCTAAAGCTCTCTACTGTTAATCTATGCAGTGGATTTCGGTTAAGGCTACTGTGATCAGACGACAAAATTCGTACTTTCTCTTGCCAAATATACAGTAGCTACAACACTGCTCGTAAACTTCAGAAAACCCAAACACAAGGTATCCAATGTTATCATCGACAACTTTTAGGTAATTTTGAAAAAAATCTCGACTTGAATTGAAGAAGAGTTTTACGTAGCACTTGGCAAGCATGCACACGTTAAGAAGGTGGCGGTCAAAACTGGTTAAAAATGCTTTCCCCTAGCAGGCAATATAACAAGACACAGTTCATCTCTTTTTCACATATGCACGGAAGGATTTTTTTTTACAAACGCAGAAAAATGTTTAACACGAAAGCGAGCAGAGTGAGTTATTGTTAATATAATAGACGTGGGGTATGGTATTACATTTACCATTAGGCAGATTTAGCATGAAGACGTGGACGTCAAAGAGAAAGTGAATGGCGAATAAATGTCGTGATGCGTCCATATATGGACATGCCACGCCATTAAGCTAAGCCAGGAACAGTTGAGAAAAATGTGTCAACTATAGGTCCTCTGGAAGGAATCGAACCTACGCCTTCCCGATGCCGGTGCAATGCTCTTGCAACTCAGCTACAGAGGTGGCTGGCAAGAGCGAGCATGGTTGGGTGTGTATATACATAAGAATGCGTGCGAATTATAGGTGAGTGTATAAATTAAATTTTATAGCACCTCCAGTCTCTGGAGGAGGGCCTCAATTAGGAGTGGAAATCAGGCACAATTCGAGTTCAAGTCAGGAACATTGAGAGAAATGTGTCAACTATCGATACACTTTTTTCAAAACTATTTGTCAATAGAGAACTTGACGTTTTTCCGTCAACCGCAAACCGCGGCTTTAACGCTCAGATTTTGCCGTTTGGCGTTTCGGTTAACGGTCTTAACTGCTGAAAGTGTATTTTCACGTAGCTTCAGCTTTTTGTTAGTTCAATTGTCTCGTAAGACCAGTACTATAGTAGACATATTAGACATCCAAATCGTGTTTGCGGTAATTTTTTAGGCTTTTGCAATAAGTTGCTCTGATTTTCATCCCGAAAGCGGTTACCGCTATTCAATAATACGTTAAACAAGTCGTTAGGCAATATGCCGGTTTGTCATGGTATGGTAAAACGACGTTTGATTATAAAAAATATGTAGCTAGCTAACATCCGGAATAACTGAAACCAATTTAACAGCGAGACTTACAATGCGAATTTTGAAACATATTAACACGAGGTATGAAAATAACTGCAAAATTATTGTCAAATTGGTAAAAACGACAACCGTCAAACCGCTAACGCGAACCTCGGTTTCCCGTTTGTCGTCAACGTCAATACAACGTATAAAAATCCTCGGGCGAGGTTGTACTAAAGCTTGATAGCGCTATCCACTGGAACGTGGTTTTACAACTTTTGTAAATATATGCCCGAAAAGAGATAAAACTACAGTACGGTAGAGATTTTAGGCTAACAACATTATCGTTTTAAATTTAGAACCACCTTAAATAAGATGGATTTCAAGTTTAATTTACTCTCACCAGCTGTGTGCAAAGATGCAAAACATCCCTCTTCAACACATGCATAAAAAAGAATTTTTAAGCCGGGAGCCTCGTCTTCGAGTAATGGCTTATTACCACACTTATTTGTAAAAAAATTGTGCATGCATGTGTTGAAGAAGGATGTTTTGTATATTTGCACATAGCTTGTGAGAGTAAAACTTGAAATCAATCTCATTTATTATTATTATTTATTATTTCAAAACTTCAGGTACATGAATAACAACGACACATACATAGGCAGGTGACAACAGGGCTATAACACCCTAGCTAAGGCCACCCACCTCTATTTAAAAACGAAAACAGACAGAAGGACAGACGGACGGACAGAAAAAGAAACGGACGGACATGATCTAATACTAATCATGATCTAACAACACTAATCATGATCTAACAACATTTAAAGTGGTTCTAAATTTAAAACGATAATGTTGTGACGTAATCATCGAAAAGGTCTATCCTGAATTTAGGCCGGAATATTTAGTGAAGTCAGGTTATAGCCAACAACGGGCAATTTTCGAGATTTTGGAAGAGAAAAACAATATCCGATGGACAGCGCTATCCGGCTTTCGTATGTAGCTCTAACTGGCATCTGTATTTTAAAAACCAACCTTTTTGCTTGATTTTCTCGGCATTTTGTCGCGCCAAAAAAGCTTTAACTGCCGCACTTGAAACTTGATTTGAGCCATTGTCTTTGGACTTTTTATTTTTAACCTGAAAGGATAAATTATATAAAAACATCGTATCAATAGACTATAGCTTCTCCCCTCAGTTTGTACAAGAAGACCTTCTGAAAATTACATTTAACCTACATTATTCACCACGTTTTCTTGATTCTTTGAAGCCCTGTTCATCAGGTCACTAAAATCCATGCTATTTTGCATTGCTAGTTCAAAACAGTTCGTTCTGTAATTCAAAAGAAAATAATGTTAATAGACGTGATATCTAATGTGATTCAGTGACTAATTGTAAAGATTTCTTTGTTTCTACTCTTGCCATTGAGGTATTTTATTTTATTGCGAACCATGTGATGGAATTTCTCAATAAGTGACTGGTCAGTATTTATGGCAGGGGTGGAAGCTGAAGAAAAACTGAGTGTTCCCTAAATTTTCTCCACCAAACATTTTAATGCTGAAAAATAAAATGAACCCCCATTTCAAGACAGTGTAAAATTTAAACCCTGCTACATCACCAACCCCTTCAAAAATTACAGTACTATAATATTTGCAAGCTTTGAATACTGATTGGCAAAGAGCCATGCTGAATATGTACTCAGTAGCGTAGCCAGCCTGTCGATTTGTCCCGCTATGCTAATATTTTGGTGTTCACTGACTGTGAAAACAATAGATTTCTAAAGACATGAATAATTATAATAACTCGAAATTTACATAGCGGGATGAAATCGTCAGGCTGGCTACGCCACTGTATGTACTGTGTGTCATTATATAACACCTTAATGCCTTTTAACCGGCCATTTTCATATTTTGATCATGTAGCACTTAGTTTTGTTTCCATCCCACTGTTTCTTTCACTATATAAATTCAATCAATCACAGAACTGAAAATTTGTGCAATAAAATATTGATTCAATTTCCACCATACTAAGGAATCTAATAAGGTGTGGGAATATGAGAGATATATTAAAAAAGTAATAAATAGTGTCAAAATTTTCACATCTTCAATGATCACTTTTGACCATGTCCAGTCACATTATCTTATATATATGTTGGTTGTTTCTTGATGTAAATTTCTTATGTTTACATTTGTGAAAAATAACTAAATCAGGCTTTGTATGTGCTGAAAGCTTACTCTCTGCCTCTGACACACTTTTTGGTGTTGTCAACCATTCTGCTCCAGTATATTATGTATGTAACATATGGTATTCTGTCCGATGATGAATTTGTAATAGAGTAAAAATGTACAGACTCATACATTTGTCTTGTTTCAAAACTTTTTCTTTCCGAAGTTGGGGAAATGTTCAGGGCTTTGGATGAAAAAAGTGAGGAAGGATGGCCTCACTTGACAAATATGCCCATATATACATCTTATTTGCTGCCAATACTTACAGACAAATTACTATCCCTTACTCAAATCTGACTGCATAAGTGCTCTGTGGGGTCAAATCATCAGACCCCTATACATACAAGATAGGTTAGCACTATTTCCCATCTAGCAAACCACCCTATAATTTTAGAGAGTGGCATATGGGTCGGGTATATACAAGGCAGTGGGTAAGGATCTATGTACCTTGAGTGGAATTTGTAAAGGCACTTTGCAGTTTGCCTGATTACATGAACTTATATTGTGTTTTATATATATAAAAAAAACACCAAAAATGTAGCAAGACCCACTTTATTTTGTCACAGCAGATGTGCTGTCTGTCATACGAAAAGGCCTTAAAGTATGGTAATAATAGAGTGACTTACTACCTGTTAATTAACTTTATTATTATAATATATCTTTATAGTTATATAATAATTTATTATATAATATGTAGTGTTTTATTGGCGAATCCGGCATTGTGGAAAACAATAATAATACATGTGCGATTATTGTGTTTTATCCGCCAATCAGGAATCACGTATATGTGCCCTGGGGGATCGATAAAAAACATCTCAAAAATAATACTTAAAATATGGAATATTTCTAATGTGTTGAGTATGTGCACAATACTCACTCATTCCCTGCATGTGCTCACATTATCAATATTTATATTCTTGACAGTTGAAATAAATACCATATTTCAAAGAATCCATGCATTATTCTCTATATACTGTATGTTGGAACTGATTAAAGATGAAGCCTCTGTCTGGAACTTAAGAGTTATGGTAGAAAAATACCTGGGTTGTCCATACTCCCCTCAAAGAAGCAAAAAAGCTTTGTGGAATAAAGGCCCTGTTCACATGGGCAAACTCTCTTTTGGCAATTTTCATGTTAGAAATATATTTAACTTGTGTAAAAGTATAAATTATCACAAAAGATCGAATGTTGATTTTTCATATCAAAGAAATTTGCCAGGGGGGTATTAAACATGGCATATGTAAAGGTCAATTTATTAAAGAATACAGTGCTAACTTGTAAATGGTTTTCATAACACTTTATTTCAATACCAGACCCTAGATAAAGCCTACAACTTCCCTGACTGACTTTGCATTTAAATCACATAAAAACACATCAGCGTTCTTGAGACACATCACTCACTTGTTTTATGATGATTTCAAGCCACAATTAATAACATCCAGCAGTCAGACTTCATTATTACCAACCAAGTAAAAAAATAATAATTTTTCTGATTATATTTTAGATTTTACTTTTATTATTTTATATCATTTCTTTGAAATTTTCTATATTATTTTAAATGGCTTCTAGCCACTTCTTCCCATACAGTTCAATGCTTTTTGATTCCAGCGGATATACGAAGTGCTTCCACTTATAGAATACCTCGTAAATACTTCCAATTTCCACAGAAAAAGCTAGGTTACCCATGGGTAGAAATGCTGCCTAAAAGCATGATGTCAGCAGTGTTCGGGTTGCCCTGCAATCTCGTTCCACAGAAATTCTCTAGGAAGAGGAGAAGTTCCTAGTTTGATTTTCAAATATTTCATTTAATGCCTGACCCCAGTGTTTTCTATTTTGGTTCCTATTTACTTGTTGAGTAGTTTGTTCGCCGATCTATAAACCCTTCGAAGTTAAATTTACCGGGTATGATAGTGCATGTGGTTCAAAATTTTGTTAATCTACTTTGGATTTAAGATATTGTTGATTATATACCTCCTAAATTCCCGTTTACACTTGCGATTTTCTTATTTTTATGTGAACGAGTGAAATCAGGAAATTAGTTTTGCATGTTTAAATAAGAGCTCAAGAAGTAGGTGAACAATAATCCTCACCTGTTGATATAGCTGAAACTTTTAGTAATTATTCGTCAACATCGAGGGGAAATTAGCTACTGAAATTCCTGAGTATGAACCAGAATCTCACCCAGTCACCTCCCACCAACCAATCCAATCTTTACACTACAAGTTCCTACGAAACGAGTCCGAATCAAAGTCCAAACCACGCCTGGTTGGACAGCACCCAGGCTAACCCTCTCTGTTTTGATGTAAATAGCTGTGTACTTCATGTTGTTTAGTTAAATTAAAGGGATTAACATGCCGAAAGGTTTCATGGGAACCACGTGGATTAAACAAAAGGCACTAAAACAATTTCGAAGGTTTATGTTAAAGGTTTATATGTTTTATTAATTATTTATGTTTACGAACGGGAAACTTTGCTCGGAACAGATGTAAGTCAACTTTACTATAATTTAAACATTTAGTTCGCATAATTTACTTATAAATTTATCGTATAATCTGCATCTTAGTTTCAGATTGTGTGTGACATATTAAAATACTGAAATTCCAAGCGTTTCCTGTCTAATATATTCGCCGTATGTTGGGCTTCATTCCACATCGGTCCACTCTCATTGTAGCAGTGTTTTCACATTGGGCATACTGAAGCAAGGCGCCGTCTGTTTATTATTCATTTGATACATCATTAAATATATTTAGGTCAGTTCAAGGTGCGTCCTGTAACCGGACAAGGTAAGTACTGGAACTAGCAAAGGCGAAGTTCAGAATACGGAAAAAATTCGACTTCAAGTTAAATTTTATGGCGGTTTTCAACTAGGCGGAATTTTTCAACGGAACGAATTTTTTCGCTCGATTTTCTTTTCAATTGTGACCGGTGATTCCCAATTGAAAAGAATATCAGACGAAAAATTTCTTCCGCTGTTTCAGTTAAAACAAAAAGTTTAATTTTTTATATAATATAATGAAGTTATACTTTGAATGTTACTCGAACCAATTGATTTCAAGCGTTCGTTCACTTGTTCGTTCACTTCATAAAAAACACCATATTTAATTACTATACAATTATACGCCACTTATTTCCAGCTCTTTACCTTTTACTTACTCCGCGACGTTGATGCAGCTACATTATTTTATGATTCAGGTCCTCCGCGGCTCATAAAAAAGACTTCGAGACAATTTCGTTGCCAGAGTCCATCAATCTAAAGCTGCGCTGCCCGCTGAAGATGAAGGAATGTACACGTGGTTAGCCATGATTTTAGAAGTGCATTCTTAATGAAGTCGTTGGATCAGGTGAATATGTAATAACTTTCAGACAGCTAAAATTGTGAGCACTACCCTCCCCCCATTGATTTTTTAACCAGGAGTTACAGCTGGTTTGGCGCATTGCTTCTGCTCATAACACTAGAAAGACCATGATTTAGAAGTTGTTTGTTTTGGAATACATTGATGGTCGTTATTTGCCGGTGAAAGTTTATTATTGCCTTGTCGCGTAAAACCACTTGAAACATTTTTAAATATATGTTTTATGTGCCATTTTATTGCCTTGCTGTCGTCGAAATGAAAATAAATCATTTTTAATCGCTTTATTTCTATCTTCAGACGCCAGTCATCAATCGTAAACCGGAATTCCCATCCGATTCTTACGTGGCCGCCAACGTTGGTAGCACCGTTCACCTGAAATTCGCCTTATTATTGTTATTGGAAATTTTATTTGAGTATGGTAAAAACCTCAGTAACTGGTAGATTAATTACATAGGTACATTAACTAAGACTGGTTTACAAGTTTGCCGCGAGAGTCATTCAGATGTAGATTTACCAGATGATTATAATGATAAATACTTTCTTATATAATGGTAATTTTTGAACGAAGCTCTCATACCTATGTTTCCACTTTCAGGCAAACTCTTTAATACAGTGCTGCCCCATTGTAACAAAAGCTTCCCTTTAGTTATATTTGATACGTAGCCCTGGTTCCTCACTTATTATCTTAAAAAAATAATATAGTATTTTTTTTAGTTTTGAGGTTAAAAGTTAATAGTCAATAAAGACAACTACATTAATCAACTCGACCAGCTATTAGACCAGCTATTTGTAGCTCCATGCAACTGACGCGATCTGTGTACTATATGTTTATGTAATGAGCAAAATTCATATTGGTATTGGGTCTGCAAGTTGTTGTATTTTGCCTTAAAATATTCATAAAGTTGGTCGAAGATTTGGAAACTGATGGAATAACAGATAGTGGTCGATAATTACTTGGTTTATTATTTACACCATTTTTATAAACTGGTGTTACATTCGCATTCCTTCCTTTCGTTAGAAAATACTATCAATTGATTTTGCTAATATTTCAAAGAAGGTGCGACTAGATATTTTTATATTAAGACCAACGATTTTTTTATAAAAATAAGTGACTGTCATCTCAACACTTATATCCAATTCTCGTCTGAAGCAAATTAAAAAATCAAAAATTACCAGATTAAATAAGTTAGGATCTGATCAAGAAGCAATGGTTCATGGACGGCGGAAAATCGACGGAAGGCATATATATAGGGGCTAATATACAATATAGTCCACTGGTAAAACTCATACATGGGCTCACATCTACTGTTTCTCGAAGCCGCCTTAGGATGCTGAGGCCTGCATTTACCCTCCTAGTGATTTGGCTCACTTGGGCATTCCATGACAAATTTCTCGTCAATCTTTATACAAAGTGATTTGGTTACTGTATGTATTTCCCACCTCCAATAAGTATATGAGAATGTACATCAATTTGGCTAATTCTTCTACTGCTATACCTACTATCAGGTATTCCGTTTTAGAATGATTTAGGCTAAGTTGGTTAACTGGCATCCAAGATGATACTTTTTCCAAGTCCTGATTAAGACTATGTGCACATGATAACGTTTTCGAGCGTTTCCATTTTCGTTTTCATGCCAAAACGGTTTCAAACATCGTCAAATAACAATAGAAGTTGAAGCTAATTTAACATATTGAGCACATTTTTCCTTTGATCGTGTAGACGGGCCATCAAAACGATAGACTAGATAAAAACGATTTTGAAAACGCTCGAAAACGACGCTCGTGTGCACACAGCCTAAGATTGTCTACAATTTCATTAATATTTTCACTAGATGTATCGCTTTGAGTGCAGTAGCGTAGTCACAACGATAATTGGGCCGGGCTCATTTTCAACACCTGATGCCTTCGAATCTAATTTAGATGAAACTGCTTTTCGTTTTAAACATGCATTATGTGGCTTTTTTTAACAATTAGGGCCTTAGTTAACCATGGCACGCGTTTGCCAGATACCCAACGTTTTTTGTGGGTAGCCTGCGCATGCGCGGCTAACCACTATGTAGTCGAAAAAGTATCCGGATCTGTGTGTGTTTGTGGGTGCCACATCTTCGGCAATCGTCGGATATACGAAAGATGACGAACGGTACGTTCTACTTCCGGAAAATTTCGTTGTTTTCGAAGGACGGAAGCAACCGAAGTTACACGTTTGTCAAATTTTAAAGCGAAATTGAGTACTTTAAAGACGAAAAAGAGGTGATCGGTGAGCGTTGAATCTACAACTACAAAGTTACACTAATAGGAAATAAATTAAACATTAACTTCGGCAAATGGTAGTAACAAGTTGCCCTGTTTTATAACTTATGACTTATAATGCAATATTTCACCTGTCAATTTCTTGCTTGTGGACATGCAGCTATTAAACCAAAGACATTACCTTATTGCAAATGGTAGTCACAAGTTGCCCTGTTTTATAAATTACAATGCAATATTTCACCTGTCAATTTCTTGCTTGTGTACATGCAGCTATTAAACCAATACCTTTAATATTGCAAATGGTAGTAACAAGTTGCCCTATTTATAAATTATAATTTGGCAATGGTAGTAACAAGTTGCCTTGCTTTATAAATTATAATTCAATATTTCACCTGTCAATTTCTTGCTTGTGTACATGCAGCTATTAAACCAATACCTTTAATATTGCAAATGGTAGTAACAAGTTGCCCTATTTTATAAATTATAATTTGGCAAATGGTAGTAACAAGTTGCCTTGCTTTATAAATTATAATTCAATATTTCACCTGTCAATTTCTTGCTTGTGGACATACAGCTATTAAACCAAATACATTACCTTAATGCAAATGGTAGTAACAAGTGCTCTGTTTTATAAATTATAATTCGGCAATGGTAGTGACAAGTCGCCCTGTTTATAAATTATAATGCAATATTTCACTTGTCAATTTCTTGGTTGTGGACATGCAGCTATTAAACCAAATGCTTTGGAGTTCAAAAAACAAACTGTTAACAAAAGTGAATTTCAACTGATCAAAAATCTTTAAAATATTGTTCATGTACATAGATAAGTCCTTAAAAATTGTTAATGCGAAACGTTTGAAACATTTTGGACTCTTTGTATGTGACTGTAAAATGATCTGGCAAATCAAGTAGTTTATCCTCGATGAAATCTTTGTTAAGATCTTTCTCCTTCTAAACTAAGCTTTATGTTATCAGACGATGTGTGCCACCATCCCAGAACCTTACTCTCCTTTTTGTTCTGTTCACCTATTCTGCTTTAAAAATTTCATTTCCTATCTCTTGTAAAAATGCTTTTATATATGTTTTGATCTGTCCTAAAATGTATTTAATACAATAAAATATTATAATAAATCGACTCTGTTATAACTGTATTCAACCAGCTAACTATAGGGCATTTATTCCGTTGTCTATGGCATTAGAACATAAGACTAGAAAATAATATTTTATTGCATCAGTTGAAATTTACTTGCCACTATAGTGTTTTACTAATGTTTCACAGGCTACCCACATGTACGCATTGCGTACCTATTTTTTAAAGGTGCATGCATGTTTATTAATAATAATATCAAGAAACACGTTCTTCCAGATTTTCCATGACTTGTTAGGGTCCAAATAGTCTAAATTAAGGTTTGAAAGGGATTCTAAATCAAGGAGGAAATTTGTTCTGTCGAAGTGCTTAAAATCATGATATTCGGCAACATTTCGAGGTGACTTTTTAGTTATATGGATTTTGCGTATATATCAAATAATGATCAGTAATAGCAATAATTTCGACACCACTAGAGCATTCGGCTTTTTTTGTATAGAAATGATCAATTAGAGACAGACTGTCTTTTGTAACTGTGGTGGGATCTTTTATTAGTTGTTCATATATTGGAAAAATTTAGTAATCAAGTCCATGCATCTCTGAAACAATGGGCGCAGGGTTCTTACTTAGCATTTCAGAATTAACATCGCCCAAGATAATACTTTCTTTATTGTCAGAAGCCGAAGCACGCCTCAAAGTATACCTACACGAGATGAATGTGGACGAGGGTGAAACACTGGCCATGGGCATGGTTTTTGTTCTGGGTTAGCAATAACTCTGGCGCTTTCGGGAGCTGAGCTGACAGAGATCATGGACCATGTTAGCTGTATGGTCAAGGCGACACACCGCCTTATACATACCGCCTAATCGTGCTTGCACGAGATTCAGCAAAATGCGAAAAATTTAGTACAGTTGTTATTAGTAAGCGATTAATTTGACCTGTTGCCTCTTATAATTGTGACACTTTACAAACTCCACATGCAATAAGGTTATTGATGATTTTTGCAATCTTACAACTTATGGTTAAGTCACTCACAAACGTCTGATTCAAAGCATTTCGTATATAGGATATGGAAAAAAAGATTCACCTTGACTGTCAAATAAAGTTTAAAGCAATATTCAGTTTACTTGATATCATTTACTTAAGAGATTAAAGTTCACGCTACAAGCAAAATTAATTAATGTCAATATTGGTGTTTCCGAAAGGCTTGCGCTTTTTCGTTTCAACGCGTTGAATGAACTTTTTATCTTGATACTGCTGACATGCCTGAGGTTTCGGGCTGCGTTTATACGTCTTACAAATTAGACCAATCAAGTTGAATATCGCTTCGTTCTGAATCTCATCATTGTGAACACCTTCCAAGGTCACCCAAGGTACGTAGGAATGTGGCGGATTTAGGGCTCGGGTCTTCAACGCCATTTCGTGTTCAAGACCGTTCCCCAGATCCCCGCTAGAACAGGATTCGATCTTGGAGTAATCGAGTCTGTATTGTTGTGCGCACGAAGGGGCTGCCATTCTTGGCACGGATGAGGATGTCTCGATACAGTGGATGAATGGGAAAAATTCGGTTGCATTCGGGTAAAGATGTATCGCACAGGTTTCTATTACATTCCCGATGCATTCCTCCTCGCCATGTTGGCAATAGTAGACCCATTTTCCTCCTTCCTGCGTCTCTTGTGCGTTTCCATACGGTACCAAATGTACATTCATAATGCTTCCAATCAACTTGAATGCTGGGTAGTACTGGGATTTAATGAAATCTCTACACCCCCCACATTGACTTTCGTAATACAACGTGAAATTAACTTTCTGCGCTGTCGAGAAACAAATTCCAAACAAAATGGTCACTACGAACGATAGTCCGAAACATTTCGCCATCTTTGCGGGACGTTTTACTCTCCAAATGCCTAGGCAAAGACTGAGTCACTTGACGAACACGTACTCGGGTTCAAAGATAACCGTGCACTTTGAAAGACTGTTGGGAAATCGGTGTTCCGAGCAAATATCAACAATTTCCATGCATGGTTTTTTAAACAAATAAAATCAGCAGGCGCCCGTCATGTGAGCCTTAACACTCATGCATTTTGCCTTTTTAGACAATTATATTGGAATGGTGTGTAAATCACGCGCAAATTTGGCGATGCAAATCATACTTTCATGCGACGATCATTCGTGCGACAACAATTGAAATAGTTCCGGATGTTGCTCAGTCGTTTCTTGAAAAAAAAAAACTTGCCCAGTAAACGTTTTAAAAGTCGCTGAGCCGTCTTAATTCAAATTCTTGTTATGGCTGTATCTAATTTAAGATAAGCGATGCTATTGTATGCAACAACTCCTGAAAACAATGTGTCAAAATACATAGATATATGTGTCGGGAACTGACAAATAAGATGATTATACTGACTTTTTTCCTTAGTTTAATTATGTGAGTAATAGTGCATGACGTAACAGTGATTGACAGGACGAAGATGTGGGTGGTGTGGTCACGAGAGTAGAGAGTAACAGCATTTTAGACTACACGATACGTTGTATACAATTATTATCCTGACGAGTGCAACAGGCCAATGCCACAAATTCATTGATTGATTGATCAGGGCGGAATTTGAAATGTCACGTTGTTCGTGTGTTCATACGTTCACATACGCCGGCGTAAGAATAGCATGCGACAAATCGCATAGTGTAAATGGGCCTTTGGTTAATTAGTTGGACTCTGATATTCAAAGAAAGCGAGAGGAAAAAAATATTAAAATCGCTTAGTGTAAATACTCCTTATCAGAGTAAGATTTATTTAGGAAATTGTTATATATATCATATGCATCGCACTTATGCACGTGTACTGAAACATTTTGTGTTGCACTACGATTTGCAAAATGCTCCCTAACACTTGCTTTGCTGCATGATAATCTGGCCCTGTGTAAAATTCTACTTCAGCATTATGAACCACGGAGTCAGTTTAAAAGCGGGGGGGGAGGCCCAGAAGCTAATGCCGTGTAATTTAACACCCGTGTAATGTATTACGAAACAATATAAATTAAAATGGTTTGTGCTGACATAACAGAGAGTTTCGTGTTTAACTTAATTAAAGGGGGAGGAGTATATGTACTCATATATTCATATAGGTTATGCCTGGCTAATTTCTTGTGGGTGGTGCGGGGGTTAGCATCTTCTAGAGGAAATGTACCTCCCCAATTGAACTCAAAAGAGCTGGAAGGCTACCTCCTGACTAAAATAGTCAAAATGTAATTGTTGAAGCCAAATTTTACCTCCAGACACGCGTGTTTTTCCTCCAGACATGCGTGTTTTTCCTCCAGACATGCGTGTTTTACCTCCAGACATGCGTCCATGTTGTCAGACATTCTCGCGAGGGCCTTTTCACTGAGGAGTGAACATAAGGAAAACATGAACTGTTTAGCGGCGAAGTTACATTCGTTCGGATTTATCGTTTATTTTAACGCTTTAAGCCATAATTTTGTAATCAATTCTGATTAAAAAAAACTTTCCCAGCAGACAATTTTGCAAAATATAAAAGAAAATATACTCCGAAAATAAACATCTTGTAAACTCAAGATATGAGTTGTTAAAAACAAGACAAAATTTTCAAGGTGATATTTCGACTCTATTTCAAAGTCATTGCATGTCAAACCTGACTATTTACAAGCATGCTACGCTCTTTATACAAATTTGACAGGAAGTAACGATGATGATGAAGTCTAAGGAAAAACTATAAGTTTCTTTGATGCCTTTAAGCCGCGCCATTGAGTTCTGGCTTTTTAAACTTTATATGCAGTGCCTCGAGGAACAACAACAGATTAGAATTTGTGTGTTTGAGACTGAAGTATTTTTGTATTCTTAGGAACGAGTTCAGCGTAAGAGTAAAAGGAGTCAGAATTAATCATTAAGGTTGTCAAAAAGATTGTTCATGTTAAGTATAGGTATAGTTTGCGTTGTCACAGTCCATTAAGTGTTTCGAAACTGCGCTTTTTAGTGGATCCAAATGTTCTGAAAGCCTTGTTGCCAAATTTCGCTCAGTTTTCCTAATATACGACACATTGCAGCCCGGACAAGTGAATTCGTAAACTAGACTGTTCCGCGATATATCCGGAATTTTATCCTTTTTAGAAAGGAAATAAGAAATCTTTTTGGTTTGGTATATAACAATAGATTTCACCGGTTCTGTTAAGTTACGCTTAAGTTTGCGTTCATTTACGTATAATTGTTTAGACTTAGATCCTAAGCATCCTATTACAGATCGTAAACGTACCCGCTTGCTTGCTAAGATGTAAAAAACTTTATCTATCTTGAAGTCCGATAAAGGAAATGGAATTGTCGTCTTAAAACGCACAGATTATGTTAGGTCTCTCAAGTCCATTTTCGACAATGCAACCAAATTCTCTCGCCTCAATGAAGATCCTTATTTACCTGTACTCCACTAAACACACTACAAAACTACCTTTCGACTTTGCGGAAACGTGATGAAATTTCTGAGTCCGAATTTAAGTTTATGCGCCCCAAGGCAGCAAGTTTCGACCGAGCACATGGTATGCCTAAAACACGAAAAACCTACACCGGTATTCCGCTTTTTAGACCAATCGTAGATACAACATCTACACCGCATTATAATGTCGGAAAATTTCTTGTTTCGTTGCTTTATCCGTTGACTATTAACAAACATAATTTTGACTGACTCATTTGAAGCTGTTTCAGCTATGAAGGCTATTCCTTAAAAATCTTTTCGATGAAGGTTACCGTTTAGTTTCTTTCCACGTTGAACCACTTTTCACTAAGGTGCCTCTTAAATTTAGTGCCAAAATACTTTGAACAGTCAGGTTAGCCTAGCGGTCGAAAGCGCCAGACTTAAGGTGGCTCCCTACGGTTTTAAGAATATTGAAATCTTGTTGTTTTGATTTAAAATTTTAGCACGAGATTTCTTGGCAAGTATAAGAAATTTCCCATATATATTAACCAATATTCTAACAGTCAGAAATTGCCCATAAGCATGACGTCATCACCGTTGTTATGGTAACAATGGCGATTCAATATGGCCGACATTTTACCTATTCACGCATTTTACTCGAAAACAAGTTCGGTTACCCCAATTTTTTATTTTATAAAAAGTTTTCTTACAAAAAAATGAGAAATTTGAGCAAGTTTAAAAAAATTCTATGGAGCCAAAAAATTTCTATAATGAAAAATCACGTTTTTTCATTTTTAATAATTTTGGCTCAATAGAATTTTTTTTAACTGGTTCATATTTTCCATTTTTTTGTAAGAAAACTTTTTATAAAATAAAAAATTGGGGTAACCGAACTTGTTTTCGAGTAAAATGCATGAATAGGTAAAATGTCGGCCATATTGAATCGCCATTGTTACCATAACAACGGTAATGACGTCATGCTTATGGGTAATTTCCGACTGTTAGAGTGTTGGTTAATATATATGGGAAATTTCTTTTCCTTACCAAAAAATCTCGTGCTAAAATTTTAAATCAAAACCACAAGTTTTCAATATTTCAAAAAATTGTAGGGAGCCACCTTAAAATGGTTTACGATGTCTGGTCCACGGTTGTGTGTGTAGGTTCGAATCCCACACCTGACAAATTTGGACATGAAAGAAAAAGTTTTTTTGGCTGTTCAAAACTTCCTCACACCTCCTACCGTGAAAAAAAAAGTGAAATATTCAAAAAAGTTAGTGAAGATGAGAATACACTAGACACAATATTTTACACTGGATATAAAGCTCCAATCCGGATTGGCATACTTTTCTAGTTTAAGGCACCAGTCATTTCGATGACGTGGGTGCGAATCCCACCGCTGCCAAAAATTCCATGCAAGTTTAGTATTACTGTCACATCTATTTTATACTTGAATAGTAATGCAATGAACTTTGCTCAGTTATGTAGAAACAGGGTTTCCCGAATTGTAACAGCTGCAGGCTTAGGTAGCGTGGCCGAGTGGTCATTTAGATCGCGTGGGTTCGAATCCCGCCGCTGCCACTGTCAGGGTGCATGTCATAGTTGGTAGATATGCAAATATTTGAGGCCAAATTGTCAAAAGTGCTATCAAGAAAACAAAGAAAACAAAAGGCAAAGACAAAGAAAACAAAAAACTAGTGTGATGTTGTTTGGCCTGAAATATGCAGCAATCTACCAACACTGCATGTAGCTCATGCGGAAACTTTTTTTTTCAAGATTTAAGATCATGATATAGGGATAATTTTCATTTTTTTATACCAGTATAGGTGTTGTTGTTGTGGTAGCTTCTCGTCAGGTTGGCCGCGCGGTCTAAGGCGCCAGACTCAAGAACGTGGTGAGGATTTCTGGTCCACAATGGTGGGCGTGGGTTCGAATCCCACACCTGACAATTTTTCACTAATACTAAATTAGTACTCCTATAATATTGTTTTAAAAAATACTTTTTGAAATTACTTCTGTCAAATTTGGACATGTAGGAAAAAGTTTTTTGGCTGGTCAAAATTTGCTCACACCTCCAATCGTGAAAAAGAAAGTGAAACATTCAAAAACGTTAATGAAGATGAGAATACACAGACATACATATATTTACAGTGGATATAAAGTTCCAATTCCGATTGGCATACTTTTCTACAAATAAGAAAGATACTTAACCATATGATCGTAATGCATTTTGCACAGGCAATAGTACTCGTTATGAGAAAGTACCCTTTTCAATATGGAAAGTTGGGCAGCAACGCTTTGTCGGTAGCGTGGCCGAGTGGTCTAAGGCGCTGGTTTCAGGCACCAGTCATTTCGATGGCGTGGGTTCGAATCCCACCGCTGCCAAATTTCATGCAATTTTAGCATTACTGTCACGTTTATTTTATACTTAAAGAGTAATGCAATAAACTTTGCTCAGTTATGTAGAAACAGGGTTTCCCAAATTGTGACAGCTGCAGGCTTAGGTAGCGTGGCCGAGTGGTCTAAGCCGCTGGTTTTAAGCACCAGTTATTTAGATGACGTGGGTTCGAATCCCACCGCTGCCACTGTCAGGGTGCATGTACCTCATGCGGAAAATTTTTTTTTAAGATTTTAACATCATAATATAGGGATAATTTTCATTTTTTTTTACCAGTAGGTGTTGTTGTTGTGGTTGCTACTCGTCAGGTTGGCCGAGCGGTCTAAGGCGCCAGACTCAAGGACGTGGTGAGGAATTCTGGTCCACAATGGTGGGCGTGGGTTCGAATCCCACACCTGACAATTTTTCACTAATACTAAATTAGTACTCCTATAATATCCATTGTTTTAAAAAATACTTTTTGAAATTACTTCTGTCAAATTTGGACATGTAAGAAAAAGTTTTTTGGCTGGTCAAAATTTCCTCACACCTCCAATCGTGAAAAAGAAAGTGAAACATTCAAAAACGTTAGTGAAGATGAGAATACACTAGACACAATATTTTACAGTGGATATAAAGTTCCCATCCGGATTGGCATACTTTTCTACAAAATAAGAAAGATACTTAAACATATGATCGTAATGCATTTTGCACAGAAAATAGTACTCGTTATGAGAAAGTACCCTTTCCAATATGGAAAGTTGGGCAGCAACGCTTTGTCGGTAGCGTGGCCGAGTGGTCTAAGGCGCTGGTTTAAGGCACCAGTCATTTCGATGGCGTGGGTTCGAATGCCACCGCTGCCAAATTTCATGCAATTTTAGCATTACTGTCACGTCTATTTTATACTTAAAGAGTAATGCAATAAACTTTGCTCAGTAATGCAGAAACAGGGTTTCCCAAATTGTGACAGCTGCAGGCTTAGGTAGCGTGGCCGAGTGGTCTAAGGCGCTGGTTTTAGGCACCAGTCATTTAGATGACGTGGGTTCGAATCCCACCGCTGCCACTGTCAGGGTGCATGTACCTCATGCGGACACATTTTTTTTAAGATTTTAACATCATAATATACGAATAATTTTCATTTTTTTATACCAGTAGGTGTTGTTGTTGTGGTAGGTACTCGTCAGGTTGGCCGAGCGGTCTAAGGCGCCAGACTCAAGTACGTGGTGAGGAATTCTGGTCCACAATTGTTGGCGTGGGTTCGAATCCCACACCTGACAATTTTTCACCAACACTAAATTAGTAGTCCTATAATATTGTTTTAAAAAATACTTTTTGAAATTACTTTTGTCAAATTAGTTAACATGCACCGAAAGACTTATATAGCCTCATTAACGAACGAAACTCACCAAATTCGTTAGTTACCGTAACAAGTCGGGCACTCATTGGTTTAACGTTTACTGTAATATATTCAGGCTATCTTTAAAACCAGGAACGGGGAATCGAGGAAGGGAAGTGAACGGGGAAGGGAACGGGGAATGATAAAAGCCGGATTCTTTAAAACCAGGAATGGGAAAAGCCGGAATCTTTAAAACAAGTAATGAGAAAAGCCAGTAGTGTTCCTATATTTTATTTCATTTAAAGCGCCTGGGAACGAGGCTGTATTCATATACGAAAATTAGTTTGCACTGCTATTTTGCATAAGTTCTTTCAACGCAAGCTGAATATTTTTGTTTATATGAAATCTCGAACTCTTCGACGTACAACGTTTCGCTCTCCGGCATTTTGCCTTTTGGTACAGGGGTCTGACATCTGCTGGTAGCTGTTCAAACCGCTCGTCCCCAAAGACTTCATATACCACGACATCCCAGAGAGCGCCATTCCTTCTATAATGGTCGTGAAGCAAGTTTCTCTCCACTTCGCGTATTACTGAATTTGCGCCCTCTACGTTCTCGCGGTGGCATATTATTGAAGACAGTAAGACTTTTCTAAAAATGTTGAATATTATCGCATCTATAGGTATTCCAACTGAGAAAATGTTTGTTGGTGAAAGACTGCTTTATATTTCCATATCTATTGTGCTGAAAGATATCATGTCCCAAAGGACTAATAGTTTTGATCTATCTTATGAGATGAAAATTTATACCGGCATTGCATGCGAGTTATAATTGTTTTCTAACTTTTCACAATGTTGTGCATGTTTCGCGACGATCATATAAAAATTAATAGTGTCAGGTGCAGGTATAAGGGATGCTTTGTCGACAATACTATGCTACAAAATTTATGGAAAATACCGAAAATATAACGAATTTTGAAAACATTGTAATCGACTAATTACTTTTAACGAACATCAACATGCTTACATGCATACATCGTCTCATTTGCAATTATTATACATTTAGCCAATCACAATTAGAAATTTTACGTTCGTACATTTGCATAAATGAATATAACGTCGCTTACGGTCTTCGGTGAATGTTAACTATTTGGACATGTAAGAAAAAGTTTTTTAGCTGGTCAAAATTTCCTCACACCTCCAATCGTGAAAAAGAAAGTGAAACATTCAAAAACGTTAGTGAATATGAGAATACACTAGACACAATATTTTACAGTGGATATAAAGTTCCAATCAGGATTGGCATACTTTTCTACAAATAAGAAAGATACTTAACCATATGATCGTAATGCATTTTGCACAGGCAAAAGTACTCGTTATGAGAAAGTACCCTTTGCAATATTGAAAGTTGGGCAGCAACGCTTTGTCGGTAGCGTGGCCGAGTGGTCTAAGGCGCTGGTTTCAGGCACCAGTCATCTCGATGGCGTGGGTCCGAATCCCACCGCTGCCAAATTTCATGAAATTTTAGCACTACTGTCACGTCTATTTTATACTTAAAGAGTAATGCAATAAACTTTGCTCAGTTATGCAGAAACAGGGTTTCCCAAATTGTGACAGCTGCAGGCTTAGGTGGCGTGGCCGAGTGGTCTAAGGCGCTGGTTTTAGGCACCAGTCATTTAGATGACGTGGGTTCGAATCCCACCGCTGCCACTGTCAGGGTGCATGTACCTCACGCGGAAACATTTTTTTAAGATTTTAACATCATAATATAGGGATAATTTTCTTTTTTTTTACCAGTAGGTGTTGTTGATGTGGTAGCTACTCGTCAGGTTGGCCGAGCGGTCAAAGGCGCCAGACTCAAGAACGTGGTGAGGAATTCTGGTCCACAATGGAGGGCGTGGGTTCGAATCCCACACGTGATAATTTTTCACTAATACTAAATTAGTACTCCTATAATATTGTTTTAAAAAATACTTTTTGAAATTACTTCTGTCAAATTTGGACATGTAAGAAAAAGTTTTTTGGCTGGTCAAAATTTCCTCACACCTCCAATCGTGAAAAAGAAAGTGAAACATTAAAAAACGTTAGTGAAGATGAGAATACACTAGACACAATATTTTACAGTGGATATAAAGTTCCAATTCGGATTGGCATACTTTTTTACAAATAAGAAAGATACTTAACCATATGATCGTAATGCATTTTGCACAGAAAATAGTACTCGTTATGGGAAAGTACCCTTTGCAATATGGAAAGTTGGGCAGCAACGCTTTGTCGGTAGCGTGACCGAGTGGTCTAAGGCGCTGGTTTTAGGCACCAGTCATTTAGATGACGTGGGTTCGAATCCCACCGCTGCCACTGTCAGGGTGCATGTACCTCATGCGGAAACATTTTTTTTCAAGATTTTAACATCATAATATAGGGATAATTTTCATTTTTTTATACCAGTAGGTGTTGTTGTTGTGGTAGCTACTCGTCAGGTTGGCCGAGCGGTCTAAGGCGCCAGACTCAAGAACGTGGTGAGGAATTCTGGTCCACAATGGTGCGCGTGGGTTCGAGTCCCACACCTGGCAATTTTTTACCAACACTAAATTAGTACTCTTATAATATTATTTTAAAAAATACTTTTTGAAATTACTTCTGTCAAATTTGGACATGAAAGAAAAAGTTTTTTGGCTGGTCAAAATTTCCTCACACCTCCAATCGTGAAAAAGAAAGTGAAACATTCAAAAACGTTAGTGAAGATGAGAATACACTAGACACAAAATTTTACAGTGGATATTATTATTATTATTATTAAAAATTTTATTTACAGACACTAGCCCCGTCAGTTACCACTGATTTCCACGGAGGGCGTCTACTTAATTACATTATGAGCGTCTACTTAATTACACTATACAAATATAAACTATATATATATAATATGCAGAATTAACTACTTGAATTTATGAGCCTCTTGAAACAATGAATCGATTGAGCAAACTTAGCTTCACGCGAAAGACTATTCTATAATACAGCTCCTCTATATTTAAAACTTCTTTTGAGAAACTCTTTCTTAGGTCTCGGGATTGATAGATCAGTATCGTAATGTCTCAGGTTATAACGATTTTCAATTACACTACGCTCAGCAAAGGATTCGCGAAGGCACGGAGCAGTACCGTTATTTAGGATATTATAAACGAGAACTGCTTTGTTAGTTTTATATTTAGTTTCGAGATTTTTCCATCTAAGCTGCTCCAGGAGTTCAGAGGAGCTTGTATTGTAGTCTGCCCCCGTTAACACCCGAGCAGCCCTATTTTGAAATTTTTGCAACTTTTCTTTCAATAATAGACCGCAATTGTCCCAAAGAGGGGAACAATAGTCAAAGTATGGTTGAATTAAAGCTTTGTAAATGGTGTGCATGGTTTCTTCAGGAACAAAGGGTTTAACTCGTCTCATTACACCTATTCCCGCGCCTACCTTTCTGCTTATTGCATTTATATGGGCTTCCCAATTAAGTTGTTCATCAATCTCGACGCCCAAACATTTAAAAGATCTATAACGGGTTACTGGTACCCAAAGATCACTGACTTATTTCCTAGTTTTTTGAATGTTATACGAAGAGCCTACAAACAAAAGTTTAGTTTTAGTAGTATGATGTTGCAATTTATTATCACTAAGCCATTTACTGATATTTTTTAAATCAGATTCAACATATCTACTAATTCATCAAAGTTATCCGACGACGCAAAGATTTGAGTGTCGTCTGCATATTCCAGGGGTAGTAGATTTTAGGTACTCTGGTAAGTCATTGATATACAGCAGAAACAACAGGGGACCCAGAATGGAACCTTGGGGAACTCCACTTATTATTTCTTTGCGAGTCGATATATAGTCATTCACATAACACACCTGCTCTCGATTAGTCAAATAGGAAGCAAACCAAGCAAGTTCGGAGTGTTTTATTCCAAACTGGGTTTTCATTTTTATCAGTAGAATTTCATGATCAATTGAGTCAAAAGCTTTTCGAATATCTAAGGAAACTATACCAGTAATTTTACCCTCGTCCATATTTTCCAACCATTTATCACACATTTGAAGAAGTAGAGTTAATGTTGAGTGTTTTGGTCTAAAGCCAGATTGAAATTTTGGAATCAGTAAGTTCTCTGACAGATAGTCATATAGTTGTCGAAAAATTTCTTTCTCAAATATTTTGCTAACAATTGGCAGAATGGAGATCGGGCGGTAATTTTCACACTTTCTCCTATCTTCGGATTTATAGATTGGTTGGACTCGTGCTATTACAATTTGTCACTTCAGCCGCTAGTGACGGGCCAATATTAACAAAATAGTTATTTAGTTGATTTGCAATTGAAACTCCGTCTGTAATAACACTGCCGCCGATATTGAGTTCATTGACTATTGTAGATTTACTACCATCTTTACCTAGAAGAGTATTAATTAATGACCAGCTTTTTTTAACATTTCTCTGCTGAGAGGATTCTGAAAGTTTATTATTAAAGTAGTTAGCTTTAGCTTTCCTTATTTCAGAATTCACTTTGTTTCTGATGGTTTTATACTTTTCCCAATGCGCTTCAGAGCCAAATTTTTTAGCCAATTTCTGATGGAGGTCTCTTTCCCTCATAAGTTGCTTTATGGATGCATTTACCCATGGCATTGATTTAATTTTAGTCCGCCTACTCTGAATTGGCGCATGCCTATCGAGTGTCTCTAGAAAGAATAATTTCCAAATTTGCCAGCTATCATTTGGGTCATTAAATTGGTTCACATAATCCCAGGGAACCGTATTTAAGTCTTCGAGAAACTGTCGTTCATTAAAATTTTTAAAATTTCGAAATTCCTTAAAGGCTTGTTTTTTCTTTGGAAACACCATTTTTTTGACAGCAAAAATTAGGTTATGATCGGAAATCCCCAAATTAATTACTCCATAGTTAGAAATACTCTCAGGATTGTTAGCTAGAACCAAGTCAATTAAGGTTGCAGTTGTTTTAGTCACCCTAGTTGGTTCTTCTATCAGTTGTTTCAGCTGATATAACGTACATATATTTAATAATGTTTGCGTGTGATTATCATATGGGGATTTACTAACGTCACAATTAAAGTCCCCTAAAGCTATTAATTCTTTATTTTCCATATCACATTTTTGAATAAAGCGTTCAAAGTCGTCAAACAAACTTATATTAGCATTCGGAGGTCTGTACCAAGAACAAACTAAGAATGGCTTGCTATATTGACGAAAAATTTCAATGCACACCATTTCAAGCGAATTTGGGACCAATTCTGTACGTTCAACACATGAAAAGCAGTTTCTAACATATAAAACGACACCCCCACCGTGTCTATTACGATCCTTTCTGAATAAATCGTATCCATATTTTAATTTCATGGTCTGAGACAAATTCATCGATTTTGGACTCATTGATGGCTAAGACATCAATCGGACATTTTTCCAATATTACTCGAAGCTCATCGATATGCTTCAAGAGGCTATTAACATTTAGGCTAGCTATTCGAAAACCTTTGAGATTAGCAATTTCGCTAAGAGCAGATTCAGAATTACAATTTACTATTGCCGGGTCATTCAACAAGTCATTTAGTTGATTATCGGAGGTTATTGCTGAAATGTCCGGGGAAATATCATGTCAATTAGGTATATTATTTGCAAATTCTCTTAAATTGTCCTGAAGAATTGAGCTGCCTACATTATTTAGATGAAGGCCTCTGAAGTTCAAATGGGAACTATTAATGTTAGCATTTTCTAAGTACGATATTTGGGAGTGTTTACAATGACTTCTTAGCATTAACTTGTTTTACCTTACCAGCAAGTTCTTGATTATCATTCCTTACCACAAGTGCTGAGACACCTACAACTGTATCTAGAGAGGAGTGCTTGATTGTGTTCGTAAGATCTACGATAGAATCGGCAACAACTTTTGCGGACGAACTCTTAAGATTGTTGGTTCCAACGTGAAGAATCAGCTTATCTGGTCTTTTCCTGATTAGCGGTTTAATAAAGTCATTCATGTCTTCAACAGTTGCTCCTGGAAAGGGCTTTACCACATAGAAGTGATCCCTATCTACATTACTCAATTTTGCACCTATAACATTTTTAACCATGGAGTCACCAGCGATGACAACGGTTTTCTTTTTTCCTGGGTGTATCGTCGTTCGGTTGAAGGCAGTTTTTGAAGCAGCCATATCATCGGTTATTGCTGACTTTACAGTTTGCGTGGCCGACGTTGCTATTGACGTATTGATCTTTTTCTTTTTTGGTGTTTGCTTTAGGCCTTGTTTATTGGACGTATCGCCATAAAAAGCATCCTTATCATTGGATATAAAGTTCCAATCCGGATTGGCATACTTTTCTACAAATAAGAAAGATACTTAAACATATGATCGTAATGCATTTTCCACAGGCAATAGTACTCGTTATGAGAAAGTACCCTTTGCAATATGGAAAGTTGGGCAGCAACGCTTTGTCGGTAGCGTGGCCGAGTGGTCTAAGGCGCTGGTTTCAGGCACCAGTCATTTCGATGGCGTGGGTTCGAATCCCACCGCTGCCAAATTTCATGCAATTTTAGCATTACTGTCACGTCTATTTTATACTTAAAGAGTAATGCAATAAACTTTGCTCAGTTATGTAGAAACAGGGTTTTCCAAATTGTGACAGCTGCAGGCTTAGGTAGCGTGGCCGAGTGGTCTAAGGCGCTGGTTTTAGGCACCAGTCATTTTGATGACGTGGGTTCAAATCCCACCGCTGCCACTGTCAGGGTGCATGTACCTCATGCGGAAACATTTTTTTTTAAGATTTTAACATCATAATATAGGGATAATTTTCATTTTTTTATACCAGTAGGTGTTGTTGTGGTAGCTACTCGTCAGGTAGGCCGAGCGGTCTAAGGCGCCAGACTCAAGAACGTGCTGAGGAGTTCTGATCCACAATGGTGGGCGTGGGTTCGAATCCCACACCTGACAATTTTTCACTAATACTAAATTAAAACTCCTATAATATTGTTTTAAAAAATACTTTTTGAAATTACTTCTGTCAAATTTGGACATGTAAGAAAAAGTTTTTTGGCTGGTCAAAATTTCCTCACACCTCCAATCTTGAAAAAGAAAGTGAAACATTAAAAAACATTAGTGAAGATGAGAATACACTAGACACAATATTTTACAGTGGATATAAAGTTCCAATCCGGATTGGCATACTTTTTTACAAATAAGAAAGATACTTAACCATATGATCGTAATGCATTTTGCACAGGCAATAGTACTCGTTATGGGAAAGTACTCTTTGGTATACAAAAAGTTGGGCAGCAACGCTTTGTCGGTAGCGTGGCCGAGTGGTCTAAGGCGCTGGTTTAAGGCACCAGTCATTTCGGTTGTGTGGGTTCGAATCCCACCGCTGCCAAATTTCATGCAATTTTAGCATTACTGTCACGTCTATTTTATACTTAAAGAGTAATGCAATAAACTTTGCTCAGTTATGTAGAAACAGGGTTTCTCAAATTGTGACAGTTGCAGGCTTAGGTAGCGTGGCCGAGTGGTCTAAGGCGTTGGTTTTAGGCACCAGTCATTTAGATGACGTGGGTTCAAATCCCACCGCTGCCACTGTCATGGTGCATATACCTCATGCGGAAACATTTTTTTTAAGATTTTAACATCATAATATAGGGATAATTTTCTTTTTTTTATACCAGTAGGTATTGTTGTTGTGGTAGCTACTCGTCAGGTTGGCCGAGCGGTCTAAGGCGCCAGACTTAAGAACGTGGTGAGGAATTCTGGTCCACAATGGTGGGTGTGGGATCGAATCCCACACCTGACAATTTTTGACTAATACTAAATTAGTACTCCTATAATATTGTTTTAAAAAATACTTTTTGAAATTACTTCTGTCAAATTTGGACTTGTAAGAAAAAGTTTTTTGGCTGGACAAAATTTCCTCACACCATGAATCGTGAAAAAGAAAGTGAAACATTCAAAAACGTTAATGAAGATGAGAATACACTAGACACAATATTTTACAGTGGATATAAAGTTGCAATCCGGATTGGCATATTTTTCTACAAATAAGAAAGATACTTAACCATATGATCGTAATGCATTTTGCACAGGCAATAGTACTCGTTATGGGAAAGTACTCTTTGCAAAACGGAAAGTTGGGCAGGAACGCTTTGTGGGTAGCGTGGCCGAGTGGTCTAAGACGCTGGTTTCAGGCACCAGTCATTTCGATGGCGTGGGTTCGAATCCCACCGCTGCCAGATTTCATGCAATTTTAGCATTACTGTCACGTCTATTTTATACTTAAAGAGTAACGCAATAAACTTTGCTCAGTTATGTAGAAACAGAGTTTTCCAAATTGTGACAGCTGCAGGCTTAGGTAGCGTGGCCGAGTGGTCTAAGGCGTTGCATGGTTTTAGGCACCAGTCATTTAGATGACGTGGGTTCAAATCCGACCGCTGCCACTGTATATGTATATGTATTATATCTTGTTCCTGATAATTATTAAATAAATATATTATTGGCTGCAAACTTTTTTATATCATCGTGGAACTTTGATAGAGCAAAAAGAGCTTTTGTTCATCATTAACTGGGAAGAACAAAAATGAAGAGATGAGTCTCGCAATACAAAATTGTTACCAGTGTCCTTTAATGCCATTATATACAAAATTAACCGAAAATGCAAGTTAATCAACCGAATAGCTTAAAGTTTAACTAGTAGACACACGAGTCTATTCGATTTCAACAAAAACAATAATATTTTATAGGTTCTTATTTTCAGAACATTTTTTAAGAAACCGTGGACGTATTGCTCCTAACTAGAAATTTTTATATAAGATACAGAAGTTTGTATCGGGAACTGGGTCACCTACCCCAAATTTTTTTTCTGTATTTTTAAGTTTCTCTGACGTCATTTCCTGCATTTTGGGAAATATTTACTGACGAATCCTTTGTGTAGAGAAGTTCCTTATTTTCTTCTAAAAATGGTTATTTTGCTATTATTTCACTCAAAAGGGTCTTTGATGGGCGGGGGACTGGCGCTGGAGCGCAGAAGGAGAGGCTAGGGATGGGCTTTTCTACCCCTCCTCCAAGTTATAAACTTAAAAAAGGCCCTGTTCATATTTATTGCAGGTGTGCGACTCAATACCACTGTTTTTGTGGTTAAACGTGTTTCGCAATGGATGGTCTGTGTCAACGAATGTGTCAGTGAACCTTGCTGTAGATCGGTCAACTTTAAAAATAGCTCGCCGTTGGAGAATGACACAAACTGTGAAATGTTACATAACGTTCCATACAATGTTTCCGAGAAATTACTGCAGCGAAATTCTCAATATGATCACATTTATTTGATTAACCCAATAAAGGTGGGAGGGATTGAGTGCTATTGACTGTATTTAAAAGACAGCATTTTTACCTTCTTAATACTTAAAGTGGAAGTCAAGTCCGGTATGTAAACAAACGGTTTGTTTGCATTTTTAACTTCAATACTCTTTATACAATACAATAGTTTTTTTAATATCTAATACTGTATTTAGGTTCGCTACGCTTCTATAAATGAACATAATAATTATTAGAGCGTATGTGCAGAAAAATCTTAAACATGCGATGTTTGGGCAAATTTTTATAGAGAGGGCTCTCCATTGTTATGAGCAGAACCAATAAGCAGCGAACTTGACTTCCACTTTAACGTTTTAAGCCAGAAACATCGGACCAAAGATTTTTTGGCGAAGATATCCATCCATTTGTCCATCTTTTTCCAAAACCATTTTCCCTCTCAGCATCCATTTTTCAACTAGACTTTTAAAATTTTATCGCGTAATTAAAACACAAGAAAAGTGAAGATGGAAGAGCTATATAATAATCTGCATGTATCAACAAAGTGTTGTTGTAGGAACGTAAACAGTTTTCATTTTCCAATTTTTCGAGTAAGCTACAAACATTTCAACTTTTAGAGATTCAATACAAGCTGCATTCCATCTGTGACTAAACAAAATATTAAAGGTAAAGGTCATTGTGAGTTTTTATCCTTTGTCTTCAATGGGAGTTGTTTCCCATTGTCTTTTTTGCGAGTTGTTTCCCATTGTCTTCATTGGAAGTTTTTATCCATTATCTTCATTGTGAGTTTTTATCCATTGTCTTCATTGTGAGTTGTTATCCATTGTCTTCATTGTGAGTTTTTATCCATTGTCTTCATTGTGAGTTTTTATCCATTGTCTGCATTGTGAGTTTTTATCCATTGTCTTCATTGTGAGTTGTTTTTAATGTATTGTCCTTAATGTATGCTCCCGAGTGAAATCGTAAATTTTGTTTTCCCAAGAGTCTGAATGTTGGAGACCCGAGGGAAAACAAAACTCACTATTTCCCGAGGTAGTGTGAACATTAAGTGTTTTGTTATATAGGAGCAAAAACATACATGTTACACAACAATTTCATTTAAAAAAAAAACATTTCACTTTGTTAGTGCAAGAAGCGGGCAACAATTTTTCACTTGTATCCCTGACGGGACGACATTTAAAATACACAGCACCTATATAACAATGTGAGGTGTTTTCCATTGTCTCATTGTGAGTTGTTATTCATTGTCTTCATTTTGAGTTGTTTTCCATTGTCTTCATGTGAGTTTTTGAAGGCAAAAATCTTTTTTTAGGTTCTAGTTGTCTTGATATAAAGCGTAGAAGTGTAGGGAAAGCAGACGGAAAATATATTATTGATCAACATGGAGATGGCCAAAACCTTACATTCGAGGCAGACTGTGATATGACGTCATTTGGTGGTGGATGGTCAATGTGTTATACAACAGACAGTCATGTCAATATAAAGACTGAACTCACCACTACACCTGAACTGGGATATCGAACAGACTGTAACAACATTCCGGTAAATATTCATCATTTTCTCTAAATTATTAGGAATTATAATTTTTATTTTCTGCTTTTTTAAATTAAAATCATTTAAGCTTGCCTAATATTCATTTTTGAAAATCTCCAAACAAGTCTGATTTTCCGCTTCGCTGGTCCACAATCTCACACACTGGGACTGTATATAATTTTACATTTATTCAGGAATCAACAATTCACGCTCTAATACACAACTAACTTACAACAATGATTTTAACTTATATTTATAACACTAAAACAGGATGCTTTACCAAACAATGATGCGTTTCTCTGACGCATCTCTTACCGAACCACAGGATGTTTTTCTGCGGTTTTTTCTCCCCTACAGCCCACATTTGCGTCCGTTTACGTTATTACTGGTTTCGCGGTTGCTACAACGTGCTACCTCGAACCTTCATTTCCTATGTTATATTACACATACTTCATTTCCTATGTTATACTACACTATTCTATTAACATTACATAACAATTCCTTTTACAATACATATACAATTTACGACCCTAACACTATATCTGCGCACACTATGTAAATGACTATTCTTATGGTTGGTGTGCTCAACCACGCGTTAACTAAATTCCACAACATTTATTCAATTAAATATGAAGCAGTTCCGAAAGTGGATGCAGCTTGAGTGATCGATTCGGCTGTCTTTGAAGCCATTGATTCATTTTTACTCTCTAGAATTTGTCTGAATTTGCCTTACTATATAATATTTTACTGCTCCCGCTTGAGCTGTAATTACCTGATGTACCTACAGCTGCCTTCAAGATGAGGGCCACGGGTTTATCAGCGTCAGCGTCAGACTAAAAATTTCTGTCGAAATTAACATGTAACAAAATTTGGAAAACTTGAGAATATATAATAAACGTTCTTTAAATTTAATGTATATCCAGGATTGCATATGCCAAAAATGACAGGGGCGTAGCTTTTGTTCTTGGAACATGTTTTAGAAGTAGCGCTAGCGCTAGTTATCGTAGCCAGCCCGACAATTTAGTCATGCTATGCTAATATTTTAGTGTTCGTCGACTGTGAAAACAATGAATTTCTAAATTCTGGTCCTATTTTAATTATATCGCTGCTATTTTGCCGTTTAACAAGATGTGGTCGTGTATGGGCGCGTTGACACCTCGCAGTTTGCACACGATTGAAGAATACGATCAAACACAGCACGAACCATTTACTACCTCCTCCGCAAGCGTTTCATAGCGTTTCCTCGTCATTTTGTTTTCCTTCGCATTACCCGCATTTCTAATGCTACCTGCGCCGATCGCTCCCTAATTTACTCGCCTGCTCGAATATTTACCCCCGTTTTGAAAACTATCAACTAGAGCATTAAATAATTCCACCTACAGCATCGGGTTAAATCAACTAAATCGATTCTAATATGGAAAAGAAGAGTGAAATCCATTACTTTAAAGGTAGTCTGGGAATGAGTAAAAACTGCAAAGTTCAGTTGGGAAACAAATGTAGAAAATTTCATAACCCTGCAAAATCAGCACAAGACGTAAAGCGGAAATGGACATGGACATGGACATGGACATGGACAGAACAGAACAGGTCAGGACAGATTTCAGTTATATGAAAGTTATAAGCCATTATTAGACTTGCAACGAAAGTCATTCCATTGGCACTTTTAACCGATCATTTGATTTTTTCTTTGAGCCTTGGTACCTCTGAATTATCCCCGATCATGTAAACAACCCACTTAAAAGCCTGGCCATGCAGAATATTTATGCTAAACTTTAAAACCAATCATCCAATATCAATGTTTACTTTTATCTTGTGCTTGTTCCTGAACTAAATATTGCGCATGCTTTTCAGGCATTTTAAATTGCCTGTATTACGTGACTGATCTTATATTTTGGAAATCCACCACTGAGTAAGAAGGTAGGACATAATGTTTTTAGTAATAGTTAACTAGTAGGGAATGTTATTTTACAAGGGAATGTTGTTTATTAAAGGCACTAAATATTCATTAATACCGACATATTAATTAATAAAGTCGTGTGGTGGGGTATTCAATATAAGCAGTGCAAGCCGCAAGATCGTATCATTTTAATCAGCTTTAATGTCGCTCTTAGGCAGGGATTAAAGACGAATTTAACTATAGAAAGCCATTTCGATTAAATATTATTAAAGCTACATTTAACCCGTTGATAATGACTGTTTAAAGTAATGTAAAATGACAATTAACCACATATTCTGACCTGATTGAACTGGTAAGTGGAAGTTTAACTCGCTTTAACTACGCCCTTTATTGGATTATATATTATTCTTGACTTGGAATATTGATAGCAGGCGTAGGCGATAAACATTTCCTAGCATTTTCCCGAACAATTATTGCCATTGGCATGCTTTTATACATACGAATATTTAAATAGGTCCTAATCCGAGACTTATGCATGAAAACACGATCTTATAAGTTATTATTGTCGTTAAACATTACATGCATGCACAATTCAGTGGCGTAGCCAGCATCGATAATTGGGGGGGCAACTTCATATATTCATGTTAACAGGCTGTAAAGACAATTCATTTGAAAATAAATTAATCCTGCGTATTGCGAATATATGAATGTTGCAAGAAAACGTGGGTAACTGTAAAATTAAAACGCGGCATAAAATTGCGCTTTAGACACACATGCCGATACACATAATTCATAAACAAGCAACAAGATTCAATTATAGTTCATATATATAAATAATAATTTATTGCAATAACCATAATTCCAGTTTATGTCCTCGACACTTTGTCTTTGTACATATAAAACATCACAATTTCGTTTTATAAATAACTTTCGTGTCTATTCTATTTATGAAATATTCCTCTATATATTGCTGTAAAACTGTATAATGACGAGATTCAAGGCCAGTCGTAAGCGCACGGCATTGCGGCCCTTGTTTAACTTGTGGGTGCATGCGCATATATAAGCTAGACTATAGGGATCCAAGGATAGTGCATAGTTACATAGATAGATAGTTCTAAGCAGTGAGACATTTGTCCCAACATAAACGCGTTTGACTTATATGTCAGTAAAAATATAAAGAACTAGGCTAATTAAACATTACCCTTAATCAACAGGAAAATACTCGAAGTACTCAAATTACGTTAGACGCGATATTGTCATAAAAGAGGGCGCAATTTTTACAGTTTAGTCTCTTTTCTTCGTCAAACAACTGTAACTACATGAACTACATGTATATGATGGCAACATATATGGCAACATACAATTTATTCGTCATTTCAAAAGAGTAACAAAAATAGTTGCGTTGTAAATAAAGTAAATAAACCGTATAAATCGATACAAAGCAATAATATTATACTTATAATCAATACTGTATACCGCCAAAATGATTTGATTACTGCACAAAATGTCCGTTTTGTATAGTATCAATTATGTACCGTATCGACTTGGTGTCCACATAATACAGAGTGCTGACCACACACACGGTTTGACTAATTTGAATCGAAGTTTGGCGTCCATTTACGCAGAATATATGTGACAAAATTGGTTCACTTGATTTTTACACCATTGTTAAGTTTATTTATTTGCCTTTCAAATGACATCCATGTACGCGTCATTCTGTTAAATAATGAACAAATATTGGGTCGACAAAACAGTCGATAAAAATTACATTCTTCTGCCGATGGAAATTGGACATTTTTCTTTTGAAAATTTGTCAAACAAGGCTTTGAAATGCTAATTATCACTGAAAACAGAAATGCAAATTTATCGCAAACTTCTTCCTGTGCCAAACAAGCGCTTTGTTCATTGAGTTAAGTTTGCATTATCTTTTGTTTTTTAGTGTCAATTCGAGTTCCTATATAAGCGGAAAATTGTTATTTCAAGCAACTCATCACAATACTTTCAGTAAGTTTCAAAAGAAACTTTGTACTAAAAATATAAAGGTTAAAGTAGTTCAAATTATAGTTCAGCGTATTATTCAGTCTCCGTGCTCTCTCGGTATAACTGTGCGTTTTGACAGACCAGGAAGTGAGTCGTGATGGCTTTGATCGAGTTTTCTCTTTGCCCGCTTCAATTCTCGGCTTTCCCAAGCAAAACCTCTAACGTTATAATGCTTAACTTTCAAGGTTTCTTCCTCGACCTCGCTCTCTTTGGATGACGTGTACTCCATTCTTAGAATATCAGCCACTTTTGCCACTCTCCTAGGCTCCAGTCAACATGTTCAGTTTCAAACACAAAGTTTCATCTGTGCTTTTAAGTGCCCTGAGCTTTCTTCTCACATTATTCTAGTAATTGCACAGAAAATAATGTAAGTTAATACACACTGTGTTTTTCGATCCACTAACTAAAACAAAAAATCAAACTTTACTGATATACACCGAAAGTTTTGAAATTAACCACTGGCAGTGTTTAAACCAAACCTGATTTCTCAGACAAATTTTTTAAATCCACATTTCTATTTTTGTAGAGTTTTGTAGCATTGAAGATTCTCAATTATGAAATCGTTCGGTTTGTGCGTTGTTTTACTGGCGTTTATTCCGTTTTTCACTACAGCGTTTCGAAAGGGTGGGTACAAATATTATCTACTGTCTCAGCCACAGAACATCTGCACTCACTTATTTATATTGATGATATATACATAAATATCATTGAAACTATCGATTAAATCAAGTTAAATGTGATTGGGTAATATTTTGTATCATTACCATGCAACAATTGAAAAAACTTTTGAACATTTTATCTTTGATGGGATATGTATTATACAGGGTGTCCTTAAACTATCGAAATCACCTATTGTTAGAATTTGAATGCTGTAGCAACAAGCTGAGCCCACGAGTGCATAAAATGAGCCAACGAGGACATTACCACATAATAAATGATAAATATACTAGTATAATACTCAATGCAATTAACTATTTTCCTGCCAGACAAAACAGCTAAACCCATGCACGGGTGCATATTCAAAATGCAATTAAAGTTTATGCATGGTTATTTTAGTCTTTTTAATTTGGTTTAAATTCCCATGAGCAAAAAGTACTTTACAAAGATATTTAAATTTTTTGCAAAGTGCCATGGCATTCATACTCTAACAATAGGTGCCATTTCAAGCTGACACCCTGTACAGGGTGTTTTAAAAAATACCTTTACAAATCAAACTATTGTTATTTTAATGTCTGCTCAATTTGTTAGCCCACGGGTGCGCAAACATGTCCAGTCCGCATTTTACAACTAGGATGTTAAGAACTAGGAGATGTTGTGTGTAAAAGCATAGACTATATGGTAAAAGCGTTTCTTGTATCCTACTTCCACCAAAAAACGCAATTTCTATGTTTAGATTATCCTTACAAGACAGTTGGACACCATGACATACTTGCCCGGCTGTTATATCCTACCATCACATTCCCCTGTTCTGAAATGCCAAACGTTTGTGCAAACATGAGAAACGCCATTCAAAAAGGCAAACCAACACAACTCTATTACCTCAAAAATAAATCCCAAACTGATAAAAATAGAAGAGCCTCTGGTTGTCCAAAATTACAAAAAGACCATGGAAATCCGACCACAAGTTGTGACGAGTATCCCTTTGCGTCAACCCAACAAGGTAAAATACATACTTTGTTTGGTTCGGGTGCGCATGACAGGGCAGGAGATTGTGGCAAATGTCATAATTATATACAGAGCACTTAATATTCAGCCTTCAATTAGGGGAGATAAAGTAAACTACGGCAGGAAATGTTTACTTTTCTTCTGATTGATATAGGCTAGTTTTCACTCAGGAAAAATCTCCTTTGGATCGGAACGGACAGAAAAATTTCCTTTGTCGGTGAGTTCTCAGGCGGCGTTTATACAAAGGAAACTTTCCTGTCCTGCCCGATCCAAAGGAGTATTTTCCTGAGTGGAAACTAACTTTATGACTGACTGACTAACAGTCAGTACATAATATAAGTATAATACAGTAGTATTATTTAAGCTATGGATGCTTTGAGTATCTGCAGCCTCGTCTGAAGTTTTGCAAGTCATCCACTCGTTCTCATCCATCAAAAGGAAAAGATGCTGCAGACTACATCTGTCAACAGCAGAACATTGCTAGAAACCACAGCAAATATTGCAAGAGTAATTGTGCAGCCTAAAGGGTGATAGCTCAGCCTCGAAAGAGAAGGGACACCCTTTAATCTAGGTCTGAATTTAAGTGGAGTTAATCTCCCTTGATAGCAGCATACTGAAATTTGACACATTCTGTTTACAACTGGAGACTATACGTACTGTAGTAGTGGTTTACCCACCAAGGGTTGATAAAAAATTGCTAATGTCAAGCAAGTTCTCGAAATATAGCATTATATATGCGGTACTTTCCCTACTCAGTTTAAAAATGGTTTAGCACCCCTTGTGGTTGAACGTTGGCAATACCTCACTATTATCAGAAACACAGGCCAACTCCAGTGCGGTGTACTGCCATGGACGAGAAAGCAAAGAACGCATTCCCTGCAACACTGCATGTAATCTTAGAGGACAGCGCCAGGATTCACGCGACCCGGTAAAACGTATGAGACAAGCATCGAAAGATGTTTTTGAGCCTTTATTTGCAAAGAAAACGCTATTTTTCTGTATCAAAATCTTACTTTCAAATTTCAAATAGTGCGTAAGTTGTTGTTACCGGTTCTTGAATATTGTGCACCTGTATTGCACCATTCATTACCCGCATACCTATGCACTCAAGGAAAAAAAATATATATATATATATTATTATATTATATATTACTACCAAAACGACAGAAATAGTAAAATATTCACAGAAGACACAAAAAATAATCTCTGGCTAGTTACACTTCTGATTTCTGATAATAGGGACCTTAAACATGTACACGACGACGACGCGGCTGAAATTCTCCTTTAAATAAATGCTACAGCAAAGTTGTTGTTGTATATTATTTATTGTACAGATTTAGTGAGATATAAGGCGTTAAAAACATTGTGTTTATGTTTAAGGACAATTCTATAGAGCCTAATTCGAGGTAGGGCTCGCTGGGTCCTGAAATGCATCCGTTCTAGGCAAGACGTAAAAAACCACGTTTTCCCGTTGTAAACAGAACGAAGACGACTTTTAAAACCCATCATGGGTCTTTAATTATTCATTTCTTTTCAATGACCCATTGTATTGATAGCCGTCGTCGTCGCGTTCCCGTCCCGCATGCTTAAGGTCCCTAATACCTATTCCCAGGGCCGTAGCTAGAAGCTTAATTGGGGGGGAGGTATATTCATATATCCGTCTTATACCCAATTGATTGATTTTGCACGCTATTGTTTTTACGGTATATAATTAACAGTTATTCTGCGAACTCGATTCGTATATGAGCTGATAGCCGACGAGGCGCGTAGCGCCGAGTTGGCTATTGGTTATATTATACGACTCGAGTGAGCAGAGTAACTGTTTTATTATATTCACAAACTTCGTCGCCCCTTCGGTGCATTTTGGTGTGCTATTATCAACTAAAGCTTGGATTTCTATTTCACTCAACTCCCCAAATCTTTCGGCCATTTTGTTTACTTTCTCTACTAGACAGATATGAGCTAATATCTGTCTAGTAGCCAACCAATGAAATTGCAGCATACCTCATATCTGGCGCTTGTGTATATAATAAACATGAATATATATGAATATACACGCACCCCCACCACCCTCCCTGCCTATTCCTTGGTATGGGTAGCTGACAAAAACATCTTAAAATTGTTCCTATTTCCTCTCTTTGAGTATCTTCCTTTTAAATTTGGTTGAACGTAAAAGTTACGCAAAATACTTATTTTTTAGGAATTGTGGGGAGCCACCTTAAACCCAATTTTCTATTTTTTTAAGGTGGAGCCGGTGCTTTTATAAGGCTTGTTCCAAGAGTTGAAAACAGCAGACAAGGTGGTTATTTGAGCGCATTTTACCAAAAGAACATCCCAAATGGGGGTTATTTTAATGTCGCACTCAAACCATAAATATTTTTATTAATTCTAATTGTATTTGAGATGGTATCCTATCTTAAATGTTATTAATTGTACTTTGCATGCGTAACTTGATTTTTGAATTTGAAAACTGAATTTTGTAATTTTGTTTTTTCTTTTTGCTTGGAATGACGAAATAAACATTTTTTTCGATTTGAAACGAAGATAAAATGCTGTGTTGTATGTTTAAGACGGTATACAAATATGTTACTGGGAAATATTTTGCATGGAAGGAAAATCAATTCGCCTTAGAATGCCTTTGCAAGAGTACTTCACACATAGGTTCATTGAACACGAAAGTGTGTTGAATAATAAACATTTTTTAGAATTTTAACATTTACATGTAACATTCTGGTGCAACAAGTTGTCCAATCTACATTGGATCGATTGTTGCTGTGCGGAGTAATGATTTAAGCTATCGGATATGCTGTACCATGCACAAACCCGAGGTCTGTTATGCTGTTAATTACTAACAATGCCAGAGGTTTGTCAGCTAGGGCTTGATGCCTAGTCTGCTACTACACCAGGGTCTCCCATTATCATGTTTTCCCTTACCGTTTGTTTCTTTTTTGTGTGTGTTACTTTTAGTTTAAGCCATACCTAATGGAAGTAGTTGAGTTTTAATTGACTGCGGCAATATCTGACAGTCGCGTTTGTCTCATTCTACTTCAATGCTGCACTATGACCAGTTTGCACTTGTAGTTTAAATAGTGCATCTTTAATGCGTTGCACATTGTTTCGCACAACTATTGAAAATTGAGTTTTCCTCATGGTCTAAGCTCGAAAAGCGTGATGGGATAAACGGAATAACCGGGTTCTTTGCGTTGGGCAATTCCTACCTACATATTATACTTTTTGAAACCTAGTCGGACGGCTGGATGATAGGGGTTGCCTTTGATTCGTTTTCCGGATGTGTTCTGCTTACAGGTTGGGTGGCTTTAGGTAAGCGCAACCTCAGTTACCTAGCTTATATTTTTCAGAATTCCTAAGAAAAGTTGTTTTTTCAGGTCTTAGCTTCGGCTTCCTCTTGGGGAGAAATGTCAATGGACTCAAGAATGCGTATTATTCGTCAAGTATTGTCCTCATGGGCGAGTTCAACAGTCCAAGCGTATATATTACACAACACAGAAAATATATTTAGAGAAAATATAGTCTCTAATCGAGTCCTGTCAGAATACAAACTTCCTTTGCAAGCAAGCGTCTTAATTCCAGTCCCTCGTTTAGGAATGAGCCGTTATCGATCCATAGTGTGGAGGCCATTGTCCCGCGTTTTGCATCGTCAAATAGCGACTTAAAGGACACGCGAACCGCGCTTTTATTCGTTCTCGGGTTTTCTGGTTTATTTCGGGCTTCTGAACTAATCAAAATCCAAGCTAAGCATATCATAGTCAACTCTGGTCATTTGGCAACTTTAATCCGAACTATATAATAAAACAGATCAGTATCGTGACGGCAATTTTATTTCCAAAACTGACGGATTGTGTGTCCACATCACCGATTAAATAAAACACGCGCCGGGGACGAGGCTGTGTCCACATATACTATTCCAAGTGCACTCATGCAGTCATGCGTAACAGTGACTTCAAAAGCACTGAGTTACAATAGTTCAAGCAGTACTCTGCTTCATTTACGGCGGCAAAAATCTACTGTTAATTGTTTATTCTTGAAACTTTTCGATCAGTGCCACAAGAAATTCAGATCTCAATAAACTTTCGCTTCGTGAATTTCGTTTAAAATCCGAATTCGAACCAGGGATTTTTTGAACCAGGGAATGTGCCAGGGATTTTTTGCACAGTGACAACAAATATCCAAGCTGTTTCAGAGCTATAGAGGTGTAAATTTTGTCTGAGCATGCGCGAACAAATAAGTCCGTGTACTATGTGGCGTGCGCGTGACACACGGGAGAACGTTTTCCCTTAGAAGCGCGTGAAAATTAACTAAAGGCATTTAAAAGCCAAAACAAACAAAATGAATACACAGAAAACTAAAGCCTCGCTTATTGTACTTTTGCTTTTTCTTGAACACGTATCGACATTTTCGACTTTTGCCAATAGAGCAAAGAGGAACAAAGCATGTAGCATTTGTGAGATAATAAATGGCTATTTTTAAAATAGGGAATGGGGAATGCGGGAATGAGAAATGCGGGAATGGGGGAATGCGGGAATCGGGGAATGTGGGAATAGGGGGATGCGGGAATGGGGGAATGTGGGAATGGGGAATGTGGGAATTGGGGAGTGGGGGAATGGGGGAATGCGGGAATGGGGAATGTAGGAATGTGGGAATGCGGGAATGCGGGAGTGGGGAATGCGGGGATGGGGGAATGCGGGGATGGGGAATGTGGGAGTGGGGGGATGGGGGAATGCTGGAATGGGGAATGTGGGAATGTGGGAATGCGGGAGTGGGGAATGCGAGGATGGGGAATGCGGGGATGGGGGAATGCGGGAATTGGGGAATGCGGGAATGCGGGGATGAGGGAATGCAGGAATGGGGAATAAGGGATGTGCGGAATGCGGGAATGAGAAATGCGAGAATGGGGAATGCGGGAATAGGGAATGTGGGAATGGGGGAATGCAGGAATGGGGGAATGCGGGAATGGTGGGATGCGGGAATGGGGGAATGGGGAATGTGGGAATGGGGAATGTGGGAATTGGGGAATGGGGGAATGGAGAAGGTGGGAATGTGGAAATGCGGGAATGGGGGAATGCGGGAATAAGAAATGCGGGCATGGGGAATGGGGGAAGGGGGAATGTGGGAATGCAGGAATGGGGGAATGCGGGAATGGGGAATGCGGGGATGGGGGAATGCGGGAATTGGAGAATGCGGGAATTGGGGAATGCGGGAATGGGGGAATGCGGGAATAGGGGGGTGGGGGGATGCGGGAATGGGGAATAAGGGAATGAGGGAGTAAAGGCCTAGGAACGGGGGGATAAGGGAATGGGGGAATAAGGGAATGGGGGAATAAGGAAATGGGGGAATAAGGGGACGCAGGAATGGGTGAATAAGGGAATGGGGGAATAAGGGAATGGGGGAAATCCAATTGCAATATTCACTCCCCCTAATTTAACGACCTTTCGCCGCCTATATATGCTGATGAATATCCCTAGTTTTGAATTTAGTTTAATGGTGAATTTGGTCCATTGTTAAATTGTAGCTTTTGAGGATACGTTTGATAACAGCAAACATACAAAGTACCAAGTTCACATCTCATTTGCGTGCGTAGTTTAACGGTTAATGTTTACTATCTTCGTAGTCGTAGAATTTTTCAGAAATATCTTACAAAATTCCTCAAAACCTGAATTCATTAAAACTCCTAAAACTCTTCCTAAAAAAAGATTCCTATTTGGAATTATTCTTAAAAGTGAGAACATTGGTCCAGCGGTCGTGTTGTAAACAAAAAAAAATGGAGCTCTAGAGGCGAAACTACGGGTGAGTGAGTATATATTTTTCAGCTTTTTAATTCATAGAAAATGCTTAAACATTTTATACTGGATTGTCACACAAGACGTGATTTGTAGTGTCGTAGCAAATAACGATCCCTCAGTAACAAAATAGAACTAAATATGCGCATAATTACCTCATGCGTACGAACAGAGACATATAAAAGGACAAATCATATATATATAAGAAAAACGGAATACGGAGTCTTCGAGTAAACATTAATATTTTCGTTAGAATTGTAATATATATTTAGAAACATAGGTGAATATTAGGAAATTATACCCAAAAGGACAGACATTAAGAAAAGTAAAGAGCATCATGCAACCATACCACACAGAGGAAAATCCAACTCCACCATTACGTATTATTGGCAAATTCGACGCGATGATTGAATCCGAGACAAGATTGGTGTCAGCAACATTTTACGTGGTAAAGGGAAAGACAAAAACAGAGCCATTGCTTAGCTACCAAACTGCCCAAGAACTGAACATGATTAAGGTTGTAACGGCAGTAAAGGAGCAACCCTCAAGAGTGGAGGAATTATTGACGACTTATAACGATAGATTCGAAGGTATTGGGAAAATGAAAGGAGTAAAAGTCGACCTCAATATCGACACAGAAGTTAAACCAGTCGCACAACCACTTCGGCGGATACCGTTTAGTATACGTCCGAAGATAGAAGAAGAGTTGAAAAGGCTGGAGGAGAAAGATATCATAGAGAAAATAGATAAACCTACTAGTTGGGTGTCCCCCACAGTAATCACCCCCAAGAAGAATCCAAACGAAATACGTCTCAACGTCGATATGAGAGTAGCTAATAGTGCCATCCCCCGAGTGAACAGCATTACGCCAACGATCGAAGAAGTGATACATGAATTAAATGGAGCGGAAGTCTTTTCCCACCTAGATATGAACCATGGATACCACCAGTTGGAGCTTGAAGAAAACAGCCGTGATATAACAACCTTCACGACACATACCGGATTCTACAGGTATAAGAGACTCAACTATGGGACGAAATCAGCTGGTGACATATTTCAAAACAAAATACGGGAAGAACTGACCCAGCACATACCAGGCGTTATTAATATCAGCGACGATATACTGGTATCGGGGAGAAATCAACAGGAGCACGACGAAAGACTAGAACTACTTCTTGAAACAGCGAAAGATAAACAGGTTACTTTCAATAAATCGAAGTGCGAATTTAGCAAAGACAAGTGTTTATATTTCGGGTTAGTATTCTCGAAGGACGGAGTAAGCCCAGACCCGGGCAAAGTTCAGGCAATCAAAACAACATCTCCACCACGGAATGCCAAGGAACTTAATTCATTTTTATGCACAGTGCAGTATAACGCTAGATTTATGAAAAGATTTGCACCTTCGACTGAAAAATTGAGGAGCCTTTTGAAAGACGAACATTTTAAATGGGAAACTGAACACCAGAGAGCATTCGAAAACCTAAAAAAAGGATTGTGTGACGAGACCAGCCTAGTGTACTTCGATCCCAAGGCGGAACACGAAGTTCACGTAGATGGGTGTCCTCTGGGGATATCAGCAACACTGGTGCAAAGAAGTGACAAAGAGGGACCGTGGCGAGTAGTACAATACGCAAGCCGCTCGTTGACAGATACAGAAAGCAGGTACTCACAGATTGAGCTGGAAACCCTGGCTGTAGATTTCGCATGTAAGAAATTTCACCTGTATTTATACGGAATACCTTTTACAATAATCACGGACCACAAACCATTAGAAGCAATCATAAATAATCCAAGACATCAAACCTCAATACGGCTACAGAGAATCTTGGTAAGGATTGTGGACTACGATTTCAAGGTAGAATACAGGCCGGGAAAGAGCAACATATCCGATTATACTTCAAGGCACCCGCTACCGCGTAAGGAGTGTACCAAGCAAGAGCTAAGTACAAGTAAGGAAGTAAAACAATATGTGAACTATATTCTCCAAAATGACGTGCCTATCTCGATTAGTATAGAGGAAATGAAGCAAGCTGTGAAAGAAGACCCAGCAATGAGAAAACTGTCGCAATGCATAAAAAGAGGACAAATGGTGAATACAGAGGATATCAGTGGATTAAAAAACGTATTCCAGGAACTGGCATTGGTGGACGACCTGATCATGCGAGGTGAAAGAATGGTAGTCCCAGACAAGTTGCAGAAACGAATGATACAGATTGCCCACGAAGGACATCAAGGAGTAGTACGAACTAAACAAATGCTCCGTGCACACGTCTGGTTCCCGGGAATAGATGCAGCAGTGAAAAACTACACGGACAAGTGTTGGGATGTCAAGCAACTACGCCATTGAATAACAGAGAGCCACTACAAATGACAGAACTACCAGATGGACCATGGGAAAAAGTCAGCATGGACTTCGCGGGACCCTTACCAAACAAAGATACGATATTGGTAATGTGGGATCAATATGCCAAATACCCAGTAGTCGAATTCGTCACCACAACATCGGCAGAAACAACAATACGTGCGCTGGAACGTATCTTCACTACATATGGTACTCCAAAAGAGATAAAGACAGATAATGGACCACCATTCAACTCGGGAAAATTTTCAGAATTTGCAAAAACGCTGGGTTTTAAACACCGGAAAGTTACTCCAAAATGGGCCGAGGCAAATGGTGATGTCGAAAGAATGATTCAAATCATAAAAAAAAGTGCGAAGATAGCGAAAATAGAAGGAAAGAACATCCGACAGGAAATTCAAAAAACAATCAGAAGCTATCGAGACACGCCACATGGAAACACCGGAGAAACCCCCAACAAGTTGATCTTTGGGAGGGAACTGAATGGTCGTCTACCACCTCGAATGGCGAAGAAGACAGTATCTGATGCAACCATCCGACAAAGAGACGCAACTGCCAAACAAAAGTGCAAGGCCTATGCAGACAGCAGGAGACATACCAAAGCGATACACATCGAAGTGGGAGACAAAATACTTGTGGAGCAGGACAAAATTGACAGCTTAACCCCTCGTTATAATCCGGAACCGTTTGTGGTGATCGCAAGGAAAGGCTCGATGATAACAGCTCAGAAAGGAGAGACTATACTATGCAGAAATACAGCGAAGTGTAAACGTTTGAAATGCGCTGAGGATGAAGAAAGCGACAATGAATGGCAACCATCATTAAGTAGGCAGATGCAACCTGATAGAGAAGAGAGAGAGCCGACGAGACAGAGGAGCCCACGACCAATGAGGAATAGAATATCGACAAAGCAAACAATATACAAGGATTTTCATACATAATAGACGGAAAAATATATAAGAGGGGAGGGATGTAGTGTCGTAGCAAATAACGATCCCTCAGTAACAAAATAGAACTAAATATGCGCATAATTAGGTACTCATGCGTACGAACAGAGACATATAAAAGGACAAATAATATATATATAAGAAAAACGGAATACGGAGTCTTCGAGTAAACATTAATATTTTCGTTAGAATTGTAATATATATTTAGAAACATAGGTGAATAAATATCGATACTAACACGATATCCTACATGATTGTCGTTCAAACTTGGTTATTTTCGATAATATTAGATATTTCATGCATTTTCAACGCAAATTGGTAAAAAATCTAGTCGAGTGCCTCAAAACGAGAGCTGCTTTAAACTAAGAGCCTTTATTCTCTAACCTTCTTATTTTTACAGGAATTGTAGTCGTAAAAATTTAGACTGATGCGAATTTCGACACATTTCACATTGGGTATGTGATTGTCACTATTTGTGGCTGCTCAAATGCCGTTTAAAAATTATTACTATTTTGTTTAGATGGTTTCAAAATTATGTTCAATGCCTTGATTTAATACAGACTATAGCAGTATTTAAAAGTGTGTTTTCTAATCTTCTGTGTTTTTATTCTTGTGTTTTTGAAGTTTGAAACTATCTTTTTTTTTCGCCCAAATTCTGAAGGTTTGTTTGAAAAAAAAGTAAATTATTTTAAGATTTTGCCGAGTGCCTCAAAACGAAACAGGGATAAAAATAATCTCTGTTAGTCATAGTTTTTATGCACAAACTTTTGATTACTTTCAAAATTCGGCCTCATGGAGATCGTTAAGCTCAAAAATGGGCCTATAAGGCCAAATTTCAAAATGCGTCGAAGACTTTATGAGCGCTTTACGAGGGTACACCGACCGCCACCCGAGCATCCAACGAGTGTGAAATTCCTATTGTTTTGACTTTAAATTCTATTTATTATCGGCTATCTTTAAATTTTTTTTAATTTTTATAATTGCAATTTGGTGATACAGTGTAAAAACAATCAATTTTGACCAGTCTTGGTAGTAAACTTACGAGTTTTCAAACTCGTGAAAGAAATTTTAACAAAGTAGTAGAAATTTTCGACATTTTCCAAGGGAAGTTAAAAAAAATCGGTTGTTAGAGGCTTAGAGCACTGCGCTGAATTTTTTTTTTCATCTTATTTGAGGAAAAATTTTGTTCTGAGTTCTTTCTGAAATTGTCGGGAAGCGAAGTAAATGTTATAAAATCTGGCTAAAATGTCTTTTTTCATAAAACAGAACTCAAAGGATATGAAGTTGAACTTTTTCTTCCGTTATAAAAAGGAAATTAAAGCATTAAATTTAGGTTGTATGAAGTCAAACGGAGATGTATATTTGAGTTGTATATATTGGGTCAAAAGCATGTGTTGTGGGTTGAAAGAATTGAACTAGTAAGAATTATCTGTCTTTGTTGAATGATTGAAACAAATGCAAGCTTGCATGTGAAAGAAGTTGTGACAACCATTGAATACCATACGATTTACACATTTTGAGAACTTTTTTCTTGTAGATGTATATTCAAGGACTGATCTTTGTTTTGTTTAACAAACTGTAACCCCAGTTAGGGAGTGCTTATTACTTGCCCAAGGTGAACTCCCAGAAGAGGGAAGGAGGTGTCTTACTTTTTGCATGTTCGTTATATATTCATTATGAAATTCTGTAATTATTGATAGATCATTTCCAAAACATCTGTCGTTCATAACAGAGTCTTTACAAACTACGCCTCCTCCTACTTGCTCTTGTTCTTGTGTGAACGGGTTTACTCGAGTTATTTTGAAGATCAAAGATATTCGTGTATGATTGACATGAATAATCTGCGGGAAACGCAACGTGTACAGCTTTGTATATATTGCAGTAAAAGCAGTCTTAAGGCTGTTTCCACCAGACGACTTTACACCGCGCGAGGCCAAAACAAAGTACCAACGTAATTGTTCCGCAAAAAAATTCGTTTTGAAAAAATATTTATCGCTCTTTTGTTTGGACTGGTTCGCGTCCGCTTTGTTAAGGATACGCGCTTTAGAATTACCGCTACCTTTATATTGCAGGGGCCGGTTGTATCAAGCCTGTTTAGCTTAAACGGTGGATACGTTCAAATAGTATAATATTCACAACCCTCTAGAGATGCTCTAGTGATTAGTATGGGGAAATATGATCCAGCGGTGTAGGCCAGGCTGGCAAGCCTGGTGATGAGGTGGCGATTTTTACGACCCACGCAATGTCGGGAAGGGCGGGTGGGTCGTCCTTCGGCCTTTGTTGTCCGCTGGAATCAACTGAGCACCCGCTTAGGGGTTTAACCCTTATTTATAGTCAAACTGCCGTGTATTACGCATGCCCACAGCCACTGACGCATTATATGTCACTCCAGTGATAACTCATCCCTTTGCATCTCATTATATGGGTTGTGAATAGAAAGCAAGTCTGCCGACCAAGTCCAACGATCATGTTTACAACCACATATTCAGTGCATAATATTCAAGTTGACTCATTCAAGAGAGTTGTAAGAGTGTTATTTCATTTTGACTTACCAGCGTTCCAGCTAAACGGGCTTGATACAACCGGCCCCAGAACATTTAACAATTGCCTCTCACTTAATATCAGGCAACAAAAGATTTGGTGGAATAGACAGTGGAAGAAACACCATATCGCCTTTGCGATCAGGAAAAGCCAGCATGGTTTCTTTGGGGGAAAGTTGAACTGTTTGTCGCACCCATCCATAATCGAACTGTCGTTGAACAGAACGTTCGGAAGCTCCGTCAGTAAACATCTTAAAATAAGAAGAACTTGTATTGGTTTGTACTCTTCTCTTGAGAATATAAAATGATTTTAATATTAGCGGATATCGCAGGAATCGAGACTTGAATTCAGAAGAATATAACCTTTTAGAATGACCAGTATCCAGATCAACTTCGTCAATGCGCCAAGCTAGCGTGTATGAGAGAACAGCAACCTTAGAATCACTACTGAACAAACATCTGATTTCACGATCAAAAATTACATCCATTATATCATCATATGTAGAGCGATAAAAGACTTCATACAAAGCTGGTTCTTTGGCGTTTCTTTTCCAAATATAAGCATTATTGTTATTATAACCAAAGATAAAGGCACCATCAATCGAGATTTCTACACTCTTAGGCTCAATCCCAGGTAACTATGGCCACTACGGGACCGTCAACACCTCCGACATCAAGGATTTTTACGGTTTTATTGCATCCGGGTTCAAAAATGAGAAAGCCTTCAAGGTAGGCCGTCCCACACGAGAATGAAACCATTTCGCCTCTCGTCTCCTTTTCTCTTGCTCTTCATCAGGATCACGTGATGCATCAACTGGGTTCCTTCGTACCCAAAACCGCAAGGCTTCTGCAAGATTCTCCAGATCCCAAGACTCCCATCCACTATCCGATCGTACCAAATCTCCCCGAATTGCTGGTAACTTGTCCAGTGTCAGTGAGGTCAGACCATTCACACCATCCAACTTCTTCATAGTCTGCAAGGACTGTACACAGTAGGTTAATTTTTCACTGAATTCGCTGATCTTCTTTGGGTTATTTGATGTTACTACCGGTAAATCTAGTATTTTCTTACTATATGCTTTCACGATCTCGCTTTCTTTCCCGTATTTCTCACACAAGATAGCTTTCGCCCAATTGTAGCCCTCGGCAGTGAACGGAAGTGACTCGACGTCACGTCGTACTTTGTCGCCTAGTAACTCTTTTAGATACGAAAATTTCACAACACTTGCGATGCCAGATTTCTCTATAGATTCGCTGAGTTGCCCCAAAAAACGATTCCCGTCGGTTAATAATCCGTCGAACTTTGTTATCACTAGCTTTGGCAGCTTTACAGCAACATCCTCCTTCACTGAAATAGCTTGTTTACCCGAAACTTTCGTATTCTGTTCCGATTGAAGTTGTAATTTAGTTCGTGATGCTTTATTTCAAAGTTAAACTCCATAGACTCTTTCTTTTGCTTGTATTCGTCTTGCTATTTCTCGAGCCGCTTAATATCATCATCTGTCATCGATAACTTCTCTTTAACTTCGGCATTCCATGTCGTTATTTCAGCTTCTGGCTCTTCATTTGTAATTTTTACTAACTCGACTTCGCGGCGCGATTTCTCGAAATCTTGTGAAAGTGCTTTTAGCGAATCGATTTGCCGATTTATTGCGATGTCTTTCGTTGATTCTAATACAGAGCCAGTCCTCTCACATGTAATAAGTAGTTGCTTTAGTTTAACGTCCAGCACTGCAATTTTCTCATCAGGTTTTGTAGCCATATTAAAAAGTATCCAAAATATTACCACGTCCAAGATGCAATCACAGATGTAATCACAAAATATAATCGCAAAATATATATATAACGTAAACCGTTAATAACGTAATTCCGTCAGAGGTGCCACGTTTCGTAAATTACCCGTCTCCCAAGTATGTATCTACGAAAAATCACTAGTCGTTTTGAAAAGAACAGTCTCAAAATCCCTATATTTTATCTCGCTCCTAGCACATGTAAACCCAGTCTCCCTATTGGCTAAATTATAATCGCTACTTCCTGTTTCACGAGTGTTCGAGACAATTTCCGACACAGTGAGTTAGTACAGTTAGTTCACATTTTCAGGAATATTTTGATATCTTTAGCGTCAAAATCGAGCCTTTAGAGGTTTTTTGCCGATTTTTTTATATAAACATGCATGATGATATGAGTTATCACATCACCGGCAATACTATTTCACAATAATGCAAATATCGAAAATGAAATTGGACAAAAAAAAGCCGAAAAACTGACTTCTTGGTCCAATTTTACATCAGGAATCCATTTTTGGGGTCAAATTTACCCTAGAGGGAGGGTGTCATAGAGTTTTGTCGCCTTTTCCCACCGCATGACAACATTCCGAGCACGCAGTAAGAACGCGCTTAACTCAAGTTAATATCATGGCGAATTGGCAACATATATATCGATCTAAAAAATGCATGTATCTACTGAGGAAAATTTCCTCCTTAAAATGGTTCTATTTTTATTAAAATCGGTAAGTATTAACACAGAAATCGCAAGTTAAAATGAGCCACCCACTTTAAGATGCAATCTGATCCGATGACAATGAGTTTTAAGATTCAATACGAATGGCGGTCATAGAAAGTTTTCGTTTTTGCCACTTTGTAGTCAAACCGCAAGTGAACACTGAATTTAACGATTTCTAACGAAGCATTCGTCTTATTGAGCGGTTTAACTTGCTTGAAGTCACAACAAAGGATGATTTGTGTTGATTTGTATTTCCGCGTGGTGACAAGCGCACGACAGCCGCCCCGAAAAGCCGCCACCCACCTCTTATAATAGCCTTAAATTTTCACACTTGCAAGCAAAGCATTGCGGGCTCTGGGCACACTGGAGACGAGATTGAGTATTACTATTATTAATTGAAATAAAATCCCGTCTCGCCACAACAACACAGTGCTTCGTTAGACATGGCGGCAAAAAGGAAAACATTCTGTGACCGCCATATGTATTGAATCTTAGTGTAAATGCCTGAATTGGCGGGTCGCGCAGCTCAAACCCAGTTTTTTTTGCCCTGCAGCCGCAGGCAATATGGCGGAAATAACCTTGATGAGTCTATTCACAACTGCTCTAACTCTCAGCACGCGTGAAGCTGCTAGCAGGAGCAAATTAATGCTGTATCAAATACACGCATAAAAATCATCGTTGATGCAAGTTGTTAAAAACAGGAGCGAACAATGCTGTCCTGCACCCTGTGAACAGTATTGTTAACAATATTGTTGAAGCTTGTTGAATCGTCAATGTTGTCGCAACTTGTTACAACAACATTGCATCGTGATTGCATTAACATTGATGATTCGACAAGGTTCAACAACATTGTTAACAATATTGTTCCCGGGGTGCAGCACAGCATTGTTCACCACTGATGCGACAACCTGGTCAATTTTTAACCGTGTACACGCGCAAAAACACATGTTGTCGCAACATTGTTACTGTAACAGTAGTGCACTGTAACACTTAATGCACCACCTTACTGTAACACCTAATGCACCACCTATTGTTCACGACAATGTTTACAATATTATTCATTTGAAAAAAAAGCCCAGAAAGCCTCTGTGGAGTAGACAAATTTAGTTTAAACAGCCGTTGTTTTTCTTCAAAATGCGATAAATAGACTTGCGATGCCAGCACTTCCCTTGCGATAGTAACTTCTAGTTAATAGAAATAAATGCATGCAGCAACCCCTCGCTATTTCAAACCAAGTGCACAATTTCCTGAGCTAAACTGACCTAAACCTATAAACTATTATTATGAAATGACACAAAACTCAAATCAGTCTATATTATATTCCACCGAGTATATTATAGCTAATGTTTCCATCATTAGTTACAAAAATTTATTCTTTGTCTCGGAAGAATATGTACTATTCCTTTTATTAGGGCGATTTTTAATAATTCTTGCAATGCTATTTTAAAAAATAGGCACGCGGTGCGTACATGTTGCAAGCCACGATGTTGGATGTTCTAGAGTGCCTGCATGAATTCTCTCCTCAATTATAGCTTGCCCATTGGCTAGTTGACAATACGTTTGACATTTTAATCACATCTCGCCGGTTTAGACATACATGCCGATACACATAATTCATAAACAAGCAACAAGATTCAATTAGTTTCATACACAAATAATAATTTATTGTAACAATGACAATTCCAGTTTATTTCCTTGACACTTTGTGCATATAAAACATTACAATTTTGTCTTATAAATAGTATTCGTGTCTATTCCATTTATAAAATATTCCGTAACTGCTAATTACTCCGATGCGAGCGACGGAGTTGAAAATACGCCTCGGTTTTGAGTTTTTTTTATTATTATTCTCGTCGTCGCAAGTGCGTTTTGGCGCGATATGTACTAGTATTGGAAAGTGAAATGCTAATTCGTACCCAGGACTTGACCGGATGCGACGCTCATTGAAGAGCGTATGTGACCGTATTTATCTACGTCAATGTTTTGTCTCCCAAAAATTGTGGTGCACAGCTCGAAATCTTTGGCTAATTTTCCGATGGGTGATTTGATTTCGCTAGCATGATACGGCAATTCCTCCAAGAGAAACAAACAAACCATCTTTTTGATGCTGTTCGATTAAGTTTAGATTTAATTGGGGTAAGATTAAGAATGTATTTAATACGTGTAGATTCTGGTCCGATTTTAATAATATCGCTGCTATTTTGCCTTTTAACCAGATGATGTGGTCGTGTATGGGCGCGTTGACACCTCGCAGTTTGCACAGGATTGAAGAATACGATCAAACACAGCATGAACCATTTACTACCTCTTCCACAGGCGTTTCATAGCGTTTCCTCGTCATTTTGTTTCCCTTCGCATTACCCGCATTTCTAATGCTACCTGCGCTGATCGCTCCCTAATTTACTCGCCTGCTCGAATATTCACCCCCGTTTTGAAAACTATCAACTAGAGCATTAAATAATTCCACCTACAGCATCGGGTTAAATCAACTAAATCGATTCTAATATGGGAAAGAAGAGTGAAATCCATTATTTTAAAGGTAGTCTGGGAATGAGTAAAAGTTGGGAAACAAATGTAGAAAATTTCATAACCCTGCAAAATCAGCACATGACGTAAAGCGGAAATGGACATGAACATGCACATGGACAGAACAGAACAGGTCAGGACAGATTCCAGTTATATGAAAGTTGCTAGCCATTATTAGACTTGCAACGAAAGTCATTCCATTGGCACTTTTAACCAATCATTTGATTTTTCCCTTGAGTCTTGGTACCTCTGAATCATCCCCGATCATGTAAACAACCTACTTAAAAGCCCGGCCATGTAGAATATTTATGCTAAACTCTAAAACCAATTATCCAATATCAATGTTTACTTTATCCTGTACTTGTTCCTGAACTAAAATTGCGCATGCTTGTCAGGAATTTTAAATTGCCTGTATTACGTGACTGATCTTATATTTTGGAAATCCGCCACTGAGTAAGAAGGTAGGACATAATGTTTCTATAGTAGTAGTTAATTAGTAGTTAACTTATTTTACAAGGGAATGTTATTTATTAAAGTCTTAAAGACACTAAATGTTAATTAATACCGACATATTAATAAAGTCGTGTTGTGGGGTATCAAATTAAAGCAGTGCAAGCCGCAAGATCGTATTTTAATCAGCTTTAATGTCGCTCTTAGCCAGGGATTAGAGACGAATTTAGTTATAGAAAGCCATTTCGCTTAAATATTATTAAAGCTACATTTAACCCGTTGATAATGACTGTTTAAAGTAATGTAAAATGACAATTAACCACACATTCTGACCCGATAAAACTGGTAAGCGGAAGTTTAACTACGCCCTTTATTGGATTACTATATTATTCTTGACTTGGAATATTGATAGCAGGCGTAGGCGATAAGCACTTTCTAGCATTTTCCCGAACAATTATTGCCATTGGTATGCTTCCAAGACTAATGCATGAAAACACGATCTTATTATTGTCGTTAAACATTACACAATTCGCTACGCAGCCAGCATCGATAATTGGGGGGGCCAACTTCATATATTCATGTTAACAGGCTGTAAAGACAACTCATTTGAAAAGAAATTAATCCTGCGTATTGCGAATACATGAATGTTGCATGAAGACGTGGGTAACTGTAAAATTGAAACGCGGCATAAATTTGCGGTTTAGACACACATGCAGATACACATAATTCATAAACAAGCAACAAGATTCAATTAGTTCATATATATAAATAATAATTTATTGTAATAACCATAATTCCAGTTTATGTCCTCGACACTTTGTCTTTGTACATATAAGACATCACAATTTCGTTTTATAAATAACTTTCGTGTCTATTCTTTTTATGAAATATTCCTCTATATTGCTGTAAAACTGTATAATGATGTTAGATCGAACGGGATTCAAGGCCAGTCGTAAGTGCACGGCATGCGGCCCTGGTATAACTTGTGGATGGATGCATGTGATGCATGTGCATATATAAGCTAGACTAGGGATCCAAGGATAGTGCAAAGTTACATAGATAGATAGTTCTAAGCAGCCAGACATTTGTCCCAACATAAACGTTTGACTTATATGTCAGTAAAAATATAAAGAACTAGGCTAATTAAACATTACCCTTAATCAAAAGGAAAATATTCAAAGTACTCAAATTACGTTAGACGCGATATTGGCATAAAACAGGGCGCGATTTTGTCAGTTTAGTCTCTTTTCTTCGTCAAACAACTGCATGTGACTACATGAACAACATGTATATGATGGCAACAATTTATTCGTCATTTCAAAACAATAGCAAAAATAGTTGCGTTGTAAATAAAGTAAATAAACCGTATAAATCGATACAAAGCAATAATATTATACTTATAATGAATACTGTATACCACCAAAATGATTTGATTACTGCACAAAATGTCCGTTTTGTATAGTATCAATTATGTTCCGTATCGACTTGGTGTCCACATAATACAGAGTGCTGACCACACACACGGTTTGACTAATTCGAATCGAAATTTGACGTCTATTTACGCAGAATACATGTGACAAAATTGGTTGATTTTTACACCATTGTTATAAGTTTATTTATTTGCCTTTCAAATGACATCCATGTACGCGTCATTCTGTTAAATAATGAACGAATATTGGGTCGACAAAACTGTCGATAAAAATTACATTCTTCTGCCGATGGGAATTGGACATTTTTCTTTTGAAAATTTGTCAAACAAGTCTAATTATCACTGAAAACAGAAATGCAAATTTATCGCAAACTTCTTCCTGTGCCGAACAAGCGCTTTGTTCATTGAGTTAAGTTTGCATTATCTTTTGTCTTTTAGTGTCAATTCGAGTTCCTATATAAGCGGAAAATTTTATTTCAAGCAACTCATCACAATACTTTCAGTAAGTTTCAAAAGAAACTTTGTACTAAAAACATAAAGGTTAAAGTAGTTCAAATTATAGTTCAGCGGGAGATATTTAAACCTACCGTATTATCGCAAGAATCAGCAGTTTGCTGGCTTTTGCTTATTGCTGGGTCAGTCTCCGTGCTCTCTCGGTATAACTGTGCGTTTTGACAGACCAGGAAGTGAGTAGTGATGGCTTTGATCGAGTTTTCTCTTTGCCCGTTTCAATTCTCGGCTTTCCCAAGCAAAACCTCTAACGTTATAATGCTTAACTTTCAAGGTTTCTTTCTCGACCTCGCTCTCTTTGGATGACATGTACTCCATTCTTAGAATATCAGCCACTTTTACCACTCTCCTTGGCTCCAGTCAACACGATTTAGCTGCTTCAATCTCATTGGCAGTTTCTAAACAAAGTTTCAAATTATTTTTATTATTGTTGTTGTTATCATCACAATCACGAATTTTGGCATGACAAATAAAATTCACGGATCAAAGAGAAGTGGGAGCCTGGGGGCTTGGCCACTCACATAATAAAATTATCTTTTAAGGCTCATGAACGACTAAAATTTCAAAAGTTTTCCTATAAGGGCTTTACCCTGCCCCTTCCCCCCAAGAAAGCTGCTTTCTATTAAATTGCAGGACACATTTCAGTTAATATTGTTCAAAAATGGTGCTGTAATTAAGATTATGGAAGACCTCACACCCCCCTAACTTTACTCACACCCGTATCCACAAAAATGTTTTCACACTCTAAACAATTTGATTGACATGCGGTAGACTAAAATTATTGGATCTATCAAAGAATAACATCTAGCTACTATATACATAATTATATATAAATATATATAACTTTCAAAACAACCACTGACCAAGGACAATTTTCCTGTCCTCCAAATTCACGATTCAATTCTTGTACCAGTCTGGGAAACAGCTTGACATTGTCTTGAGATTCTGGGCTACATAAGTTTGAGAATAAAAAGTTAAATAATTCCGAACTTAGATCTCTTCGTTGCTTTTAGATTCCTTCTTCCCTCTACTTTTTATTCAATTTAAAACACAACTCTCATCTGTGCTTTTAAGTGCCCTGAGCTTTCTTCTCACATTATTCTAGTAATTGCACAGAAAATAAAGAAAGTTAATACACACTCATGTGTTTTTCGATCCAGTAACTAAAACAAATAATCAATCCTTTCATGGGGGAATTTGCATTCGCTGCAAAATGTCGCGCTATCGACTTCTTGCGGTCGGATTATATTCTTTAGACTACCTTCTTGTCTCGCTTTTGTTTCTAAATTTCTACCCGCAAAATATCACCGCTAGTTAAAACCAGATTAAATGCTTCATTTGCTTTAATCAGCTTTAATCCACGAATTAAAGATTTAAAGCGACACTCATTAATTTTACTCCTTTTCTTAAAGGTGATTAATGGCGCGATTTTCGTCCTGTGTTAGCCATCATTAATAATTTATCCTTTTAAAAAACTATTCTGATATACACCAAACATTTTCAAATTACCTGCTGACAGTGTTTAAACCAAACCTGATTTCTCAGAAAAATTTTTTAAATCCACATTTTTTTTGTAGAGTTTTGCAGCATTGAAGATTTTCGACTATGAAATCGTTCAGCTTGTCCGTTGTTTTACTGGCATTTATTCCGTTTTTCACTACAGCGTTTCGAAAGGGTAGGTACAAATATTATCTACCGTCGCAGCCACATAAATATCATTGAAACTATCGATTAAATCAAGTTAAATGTGATTGGGTAATATTTTGTATCATTACCAACAATTGAAAAAACTTTTGAACATTTTATCTTTGATGGGACATGTATTATACACGGTGTCCCTAAACAACCGAAATCACCTATTGTTAGAATTTGAATAAATAATTAATAAATAAATAATAAATCATAAATATACTAGTAATACTCGATGCAATTAACTATTTTCCTGCCAGACAAAACAACTAAACCCATGCACGGGTGCATATTCAAAATGCAATTAAAGTTTATGCATGGTTATTTTAGTCTGTTTAATTTGGTTTAAATTCCCATGGCCAAAAAGTACCTTACAAAGATATTCTATTTTTTTGCAAAGTGCCAGGGCATTCATATTCTAACAATAGGTGATTTCAAGCTGACACCCTGTACAGGGTGTTTTAAAAAAAGACCTTTACAAATCAAACTATTGCATGTTATTTCAATGTCTGACCAATTTGTTAGCCCACGGGTGCGCAAACATGTCCAGTCCGCATTTTTCAACAAGCCCCTCGCGAGGATGTTAAGAACCAGGAGCTGTTGTGTGTAAAAGCTTTTCCTGTATCCTACTTCCACCAAAAAACGCAATGTCTATGTTTAGATTATCCTTACGAGACAGTTAAACAGCTGGACATACTTGGCCGGGTGTTATATCCTACCATCACCTTTCCCTGTTCTGAAATGCCACACGTTTGTGCAAACATGGAAAACGCCATTCAGAACGGCGCACCATCACAACTGTATTACCTCAAAAATGCAACCCAAACTGCAATAAATAGAAGAGCCTCTGGTTGTCCAAAACTACAAAGAGAACATGGAAATTCGACCACAAGTTGTGACGAGTATCCCTTTGCGTCAACCCAACAAGGTATAATACATACTTTGTTTGGTTCGAGTGCGCTTGACAGAGCAGGAGATTGTGGCAAATGTCATAATTATACACAGAGCAGTTAATATTCAGCCTTTAATTAGGGGAGATAAAGTAAACTACGGTAGGAAATGTTCACTTTTCTTCTGATTGATATAGGCTAGTTTCCACTCAGGAAAAATCTCCTTTGGATCGGAACGGACAGGAAAATTTCCTTTGTCGGTGAGTTCTCAGGCGACGTTTATACAAAGGAAACTTTCTTGTCCTGTCCGATCCAAAGGAGAATTTTCCTGAGTGGAAACTAGCCTTATGACTGACTGACAGAACTAGTATATAAACTATGGATGCTTTGAGTATCTGCAGTAACGTTTTAAGAAAAACTAACTCATGAAACCTCAGAAATTATTTCAACCCATGTCAAATACATCCATATGCAAAATTTCAAGAGAATTGAACGCTACAGTCGGAAAAATTGAATTTAAATACTGACAAAAATATAGTTAATAAAACTAAATGATGTTTTTATTAAAGCTAAATTTAAAGGCAATCAAAATGTAAAACCAAAGCAAATTTTGCGTCCCTAAACAGGGATGCCTTATAACCTGCATTGTTTGTGGAACCATTGTTTGCGAAACCTTTACTACATGTTGACATAATTTAAAAGTCAATAAAAGTTTAAAAAATAATATTTTATTAACCAAAATACATGCAGTAACAGTTTGCACTCGAAGCTACACAGGACAGAAACGAAGCAGGCAGCAGGACACTCCACAACCAGCCAGCAAAAGTACATATAATCGTTCAAAGACTGTGAAAAGATCTTCAGAAACAACAATACAGAAATATCCAATAAGCAATTGAAATAAAAAATAAAAACCTACAGCAACAGTTACGGCGATGCAAATATAAAATTGCCATCATGTCATATGTGATCAACAGCTTGGAGCAGAACTTGATTGTCAAAACTGAAATTGCCGACAGATTACACGCTTCATTTGGCAAATGATTACAGCTATCCATTTTCCACAATGCCAAAATCAACACAACTGTCTCCCCATATGGAAGACGATACACTGATGACATCAAATAATTAATATATTGTCTCTAACATTGCATTATTATTCATCCAAGGGTAAGGCATATTAATATGATAGCCGATCATATTATTGCCAAATCCATCATTAATTCAAAAATGGTCAAGCTCAGTTAACTGTGAGCCAGGTTTTTTGCAATCATTACAAAGTGAGATTAAAAAAAACACCTTCGAAGAAAGACTGCTGCCTCATCCTTGATGCCATGGCGATAAGGAAGCAAACATTCATTTGTGGGACCCAAAGAAAGCCGAACAGTACTCAGGTTTTGTTAATTATGGCCCAGTACAACCTAAAGATCCTGAAATCCTTACATCTGAAGCATTAGTTTTCATGTTGGTTGGAACACGATCCCACTGGAAGTGTCCACATTTTTCTGACTGATAAAATGACTATTAAAACCCAGGCGTATAACTGGTTAAAATGGCCTTGGATAACTAGCAGCTGACATCGGATTAAGGGTAAACGGTCGATAATCGCTGACGGTACATCTGTGAATATGAGCATGTTCACTCTCTTAGGTTGCGTATTCAGGAATACTTTTCATTAAAATTAATTAAATGAAATTAAAAATTAATCTAAAATTCATTTAAAATTAAATTTACTAAATTATATCAATTAAAAGCCAACAAATTACCACTAAAACGACAGAAATAGTAAAAAATTCACAGAGGACACAAAAAATAATCTCTGGCTAGTTACACTTCTGATTTCTGATAATACCTATTCCCAGGGCCGTGGCTAGAAGCTTAATTGGGGCGGGGGGTGTATATTCATATATTCGTCTTATACCCAAATGACTGATTTTGCACGCTATTGTTCCTACGATATATAAACATGAATATTTGAATATACACCCCCCCCCTCCAACCCCCTTCCTATTCCTTGGTATGGCTAGCTGACAGCATCCAAAATATCTTGAAATTGTTTCCATTTCCCACTCTTTGAGTATCTTTCTTTTAAATTAATTTTTTGAAAACTGTGGGGGGTCACCTTAATCCCAATTTTCTTTTATTTTTCAAGGTGGAGCCGGTGCTTTTATAAGGCTTGTTCCAAGAGTTGAAAACAGCAGACAAGGTGGTTATTTGAGCCAATTCTACCGACAGAACATCCCAAATGGCGGTTATTTTAATGTCGACTTTAATTAAACCATAATTTTAATTCTAATTGTATTCGAGATGGTATCCCATCTTAAATGTTATTAATTTGCATTTTGCATGCTTGATTTTTGAATTTGAACACTGAATTTTGTAATTTTGTTTTTTCTTTTTGCTTGCATGAATAACGAAATAAACATTTTTTTTCGATTTGAAACGAAGATAAAATCCTGTGTTGTATGTTTAAGACGGTATACAAATATGTTACTGGGAAATATTTTGCTGGGAAGGAAAATCAATTCGCCTTAGAACGCCTTTGCAAGAGTACTTCACAAATAGGTTCAATTGAACACGAAAGTGTGTTGAATAATAAACATTTTTTAGAATTTTAACATTTACATGTAACATTCTGGTGGAACAAGTTGTCCAATCCACATTGGATCGATTGTTGCTGTGCGGAGTAATGATTTAAGCTATCGAGTATGCTGTACTATGCACAAACCCGAGGTCTGTTATGCTGTTAATTACTAACAATGCCAGAGGTTTGTCAGCTTGGGCTTGATGCCTAGTCTGCTACCACACCAGGGTCTCCCATTATTATGTTTTCCCTTACCGTTTGTTTCCGTTTTTTGTGTGCGTTACTTTTAGTTTAAGCCATACCTAATGGAAGTATTTGAGTTTTAAGTGACTGCGGCAATATCTGACAGTCGCGTTTGTCTCATTCTACTTCAATGCTGCACTATGACCAGTTTGTACTTGTAGTTTGAATAGTGCATCTTGAATGTGATGCACATTGTTTCGCACAACTATTGAAAATTGAGTTTTCCTCATGGTCTAAGCTCGAAAAGCGTGATGGGATAAACGGAATAACCGGGTTCTTTGCGTTGGGCAATTCCTACCTACATATTATACTTTTTGAAACCTAGTCGGATGGCTGGATGATAGGGGTTGCCTTTGATTCGTTTTCCAGATTTGTTCTGCTTACAGGTTGGGTGGCTTTAGGTAAGCGCAACCTCAGTTACCTAGCTTATTTATTGCAGAATGACTAAGAAAAGTTGTTTTTTCAGGTCTTAGCTTAGCTTCGACTTCCTCTTGGGGAGAAATGTAAATGGACTCAAGAATGCGTATTATTCGTCAAGTGTTGTCCTCACGGGCGAGTTCAAGAGTCCAAGCTTATATACTTCACATTAGAGAAAATCTATTCAGTTTCTAATCGAGTCCTGTCAGAATACAAACTTTCCTTGCAAGCAAGCGTCTTAATTCCAGTCCCTCGTTTAGGAATGAGCCGTTGTCGATCCATAGTCTGGAGGCCATTGTCTCGCGTTTGCATCGTCAATATTAATAGCGACTTAAAGGACATGCGAACCGCGCTTTTATTCGTTCGGATTGTGTGTCCATATACTATCCCAAGTGCACTCATACGTAACAGTGACTACAAAAGCACAGAGTTACAATAGTTCAAGCAGTACTCTGCTTCATTTACGGCGGCGCGTATATGCGGCGCACGATAAGGTTTCTGATAGCATAGAAATGAGAGAATACAAGTTGCATCCTACTCCCTCCCCCCCCCCCCTTTGCAAAGAACTTGCTTTAACTCCCGGCTCGTTCTTCCCATAACTCTCTGTCTGTGAGTAAATGAAGTTTGAGTGTGGTTGAGAGAGAGTACTATTGTTGGCATGTTTTAGCCTTCAATTTGAGAAATAATTTTTGTAGTATTTACACCTTTCAACTTTCCAGAAAGGTGTGATTTTGTCATTTGAACTGTCGTGAATAATAAGAATATTTAAACTGCCCATTTGAAAAAACGGCAATATTTAAACGGCAATATTTGTAAACGGCAATATTTAAACAAATGCATAAATTTTTGATAACATCCATACCAAAGTCTTTTAATTACAAAATTTAGTTTATTTTTAAAAATCATTCATCCAATTGATTGATTCACTGTGGCCTGTGGGATGCAGGAGGATAAGGATGTACTCCTCTTATATAGGCCAGCAGGAATAAATATAAGGGAATGGGGAATGCGAGAATGGGGGAATAGGGGGGTGAGGGAATGCGGGAAAGGGGGGGAATGCGGGAATGAGGAATAAGGGAATGGGGGGATAAGTGAATGGGGGAATAAGGGGATGGGGGAGTAAAGGAATGGGAGAATAAGAGAATGGAGGAGTAAAGGCCTAAGAACGAGGGTATAAGGGAATAAGGGAATAAGGGAATAAGGGAATAAGGGAATAAGGGAATAAGGGAATAAGGGAATAAGGGAATAAGGGAATAAGGGAATAAGGGAATAAGGGAATAAGGGAATAAGGGAATAAGGGAATAAGGGAATAAGGGAATAAGGGAATAAGGGAATAAGGGAATAAGGGAATAAGGGAATAAGGGAATAAGGGAATAAGGGAATAAGGGAATAAGGGAATAAGGGAATAAGGGAATAAGGGAATAAGGGAATAAGGGAATAAGGGAATAAGGGAATAAGGGAATAAGGGAATAAGGGAATAAGGGAATAAGGGAATAAGGGAATAAGGGAATAAGGGAATAAGGGAATAAGGGAATAAGGGAATAAGGGAATAAGGGAATAAGGGAATAAGGGAATAAGGGAATAAGGGAATAAGGGAATAAGGGAATAAGGGAATAAGGGAATAAGGGAATAAGGGAATAAGGGAATAAGGGAATAAGGGAATAAGGGAATAAAGGAATAAGGGAATAAGGGAATAAGGGGATGGGGGAATAAGGGAATAAGGGAATGAGGGAATAAGGGAATAAGGGAATGGGGAATAAGGGAGTAAGGGAGTAAGGGAATAAGGGAATAAGGGAATACGGGAATAAGGGAATAAGGGAATAAGGGAATAAGGGAATAAGGGAATAAGGGAATAAGGGAATAAGGGAATAAGGGAATAAGGGAATAAGGGAATAAGGGAATAAGGGAATAAGGGAATAAGGGAATAAGGGAATAAGGGAATAAGGGAATAAGGGAATAAGGGAATAAGGGAATAAGGGAATAAGGGAATAAGGGAATAAGGGAATAAGGAATAAGGGAATAAGGGAATAAGGGAATAAGGGAATAAGGGAATAAGGAATAAGGGAATAAGGGAATAAGGAATAAGGGAATAAGGGAATAAGGGAATAAGGGAATAAGGGAATAAGGGAATAAGGGAATAAGGGAATAAGGGAATAAGGGAATAAGGGAATAAGGGAATAAGGGAATAAGGGAATAAGGGAATAAGGGAATGGGAATAAGGGAATAAGGGAATAAGGGAATAAGGGAATAAGGGAATCAGGGAATAAGGGAATAAGGGAATAAGGGAATAAGGGAATAAGGGAATAAGGGAATAAGGGAATGGGGAATAAGGGAATAAGGGAATAAGGGAATAAGGGAATAAGGGAATAAGGGAATAAGGGAATAAGGGAATAAGGGAATAAGGGAATAAGGGAATAAGGGAATAAAGGAATAAGGGAATAAGGGAATAAGGGAATAAGGGAATAAGGGAATTAAGGGAAAAGGGAATGGGGAATGGGGAATAAGGGGATGAGGGAATAAGGGAATGGGGGTATTCAAATTCTAATATGCTGATGAATATCCCTAGTTTTAAATTTTAGTTTAATAGTGAATTGGGTCCATTGTTAAATTGTAGCTTTTGAAGATACGTTTGATAACAGCAAACATACAAAGTACCAAGTTCACATCTCATTTGCGTGCGTGGTTTAACGGTTAATGTTTATTATCTTCGTAGTCGTAGAATGTTTCAGAAATATCTTACAAAATTCCTCAAAACCTGAATTCATTAAAACTTCTAAAACTCTTCCTAAAAAAAGATTCCTATTTGGAATTATCCTTAAAAGTGAGAACATTGGTCCAGCGGTCGTGTTGTAAACAAAAAAAACTAGAGCTCTAGAGGTGAAACTACGGGTGGGTGAGTATATATATTTTCAGCTTTTTAATTCACAGAAAACGCTTAAACATTTTATACTGGATTGTCACACAAGACGTGATTGTCGTTCAAACTTGGTTATTTTCGATAATATTAGATATTTCATGCATTTTCAACGCAAGTTGGTAAAAAATCTAGTCGAGTGCCTCAAAACGATAGCTGCTTTAAACTGAGAGCCTTTATTCTCTAACCTTCTTATTTTTACAGGAATTGTAGTCGTAAAAATTTAGACTGATGCGAATTTCGACACATTTCACATTGGGTATGTGATTGTCACTATTTGTGGATGCTCAAATGCCGTTTAAAAATTATTACTATTTTGTTTAGATGGTTTCAAAATTATGTTCAATGCCTTGATTTAATACAGACTATAGCAGTATTTAAAAGTGTGATTTCTAATCTTCTGTGTTCTTATTCTTGTGTTTTTGAAGTTTGAAACTATCTTTTTTTTTTCGCCCAAATTCTGAAGGTTTGTTTGAAAAAAAAGTAAATTATTTTAAGATTTTGCCGAGTGCCTCAAAACGAAACAGGGACAAAAATAATCTCTGTTAATCATAGTTTTTATGCACAAACTTTTGATTGCTTTCAAAATTCGACCTCATGGAGATCGTTAAGCTCAAAAATGGGCCTATATATAAGGATATGAGCGCTTTACGAGGGTACACCGACCGCCGCCCGAGCATCCAACGAGTGTGAAATTCATATTGTTTTGACTTAAAATTCTATTTATTATCGGCTATCTTTAAAATATTTCCTGGTGATAGAGTGTAAAAACAATCAATTTTGATCAGGCCTGGTAGTAAATTTACGAGTTTTCAAACTGACTCGTGAAAGAAATTTTAACAAAGTTGTAGGAATTTTCGACATTTTCCTAGGGAAGTTAAAAAAATTCGGTTGTTAGAGGCTTAGAGCACTGCGCTGAATTTTTTTCACCTTATTTGAGGAAAAATTTTGTTCTGAGTTCTTTCTGAAATTGTCGGGAAGCGAAGTAAATGTTATAAAATCTCGCTAAAATGTCTTTTTTCATAAAAGAGAACTCAAAGGATATGAAGTTTAATTTTTTCTTCCGATAAAAAAAGGAAATTAAAGCATTAAATTTAGGTTGTATATGAAATCAAACGGAGATGTATAATAATTATTTGAGTTGTATATATTGGGTCAAAAGCATCTGTTGTGGCTTGAAAGAATTGAACTAATAAGAATTATCTGTCTTTGTTGAATGATTGAAACAAATGCAAGCTTGTGAGAGAAGTTGTGACAACCATTGAATACCATACGATTTACACATTTTGAAAACTTTTTTCTTGTAGATATATATTCAAGAACTGATCTTTGTTTTGTTTAACAAACTGTAACCCCAGTTAGGGAGTGCTGTCACTTGTCCAAGGTGAACTCCCAGAGGAGGGAAGGAGGTGTCTTACTTCTCCATTCTTTAGACCAGCTCCAAGCAAAGTCTAGCCGCTGCCCGATCATAAAGTTATTGATGGTAGTTTTCCATATTTTTTTTATTTTTGCATGTTCGTTATATATTCATTATGAAATTCTGTAATTATTGGTAAATAATTTCCAAAACATCTGTCATTCATAACAGAGTCTTTATAAACTAAGCCTCCTCCTACTGGCTCTCGTTCTTGTGTGAACGGGTTCACTCGAGTTATTTTGAAGATCAAAGATATTCGTGTATGATTGACATGAATAATCTGCGGGAAACGCAACGTGTACAGCTTTGTATATATTGCAGTAAAAGCAGTCTTATATAAGGCTGTTTCCACCAAACGACTTTACACCGTGCGAGGCGAAAACAAACTGCCAACGTAATTGTTCCGCAAAAAAATTCGTTTTGAAAAAATATTAATCGCTCTCTTGTTTGGACTGGTTCGCGTCCGCTTTGTGAGGGATACGCACTTTAGAATTACAGCACCTATTTATTCCAGGGGCCGGTTGTATCAAGCATGTTTAGCTTATAATAAACGGTGTATAAGTTCAAAATAGAAAGCAAGTCTGCCGATCAAGTCCAACGATCATGTTTACAACCACATATATTCAGTGCATAATATTCAAGTTGACTCATTCAAGAGAGTTGTAAGAGTGTTATTTCATTTTGACTTACCACCGTTCAAGCTAAACGGGCTTGATACAACCGGCCCCAGAACATTTAACAATTGCCTCTCACTTAATATCAGGCAACAAAAGATTTGGTGGGATAGACAGTGGAAGAAACACCATATCGCCTTTGCGATCAGGAAAAGCCAGCATGGTTTCTTTGGGGGAAAGTTGAACTGTTTGTCGCACCCATCGATTATCGAACTGTCGTTGAACAGAACGTTCGGAAGCTCCGTCAGTAAACATCTTAAAATAAGAAGAACTTGTATTGATTTGTACTCTTCTCTTGAGAATATAAAATGATTTTAATGTTGGCGGATATCGCAGGAATCGAGACTTGAATTCAGAAGAATATAACCTTTTAGAATGACCAGTATCCAGGTCAACTTCGTCAATGCGCCAAGCTGGCGTGTATGAGAGAACAGCAACCTTAGAATCACTACTGAACAAACATCTGATTTCATGATCAAAAATTGCATCCATTATATCATCATATGTTGAGCGATAAAAGACTTCATACAAAGCTGGTACTTCGGCGTTTCTTTTCCAAATATAAGCATTATTGTTATTATAACCAAAGATAAAAGCACCACCAGTCGAGATTTCTACACTCTTAGGCTCAATCCCAGGTAACTTGACCACTACGGGACCGTCAACACCTCTGACATCAAGAATTTCTACGGTTTTATTGCATCCGAGTTCAAAAATGAGAAAGCCTTCAAGGTAGGAGGTCAAGCGCTCGTCTCCGCTCAATAAATGATGCAGCGACACTTGCTGATTGGAAGTGGACAGGATCTCTAAATTGTTATCCACCGGGTATCGCGTTAACTTCGGAATACCGTGAGACTCACTAATCGCAGACAAGAAATTTTTCGACCACAAGCATAAAAATCTTGATCCCTCTTGATTGCTTTCGAAACGCTGTTCAACTTTGCTGGTATAGACATTCCATACGTTGATATATCCATCTGACGTGCAGGATGCAAGTCGAGAGCCGTCAGGAGAAAACGAACTCGAATAAACCATCGTTGGAAGTGAAAGACAGGATTGCTCTTGCGCAGAAGCTAATGTCTTTAAGACCATCAGTTTTTTACGATCTGCACAGAGCCACATATTATTTTCTAAAGCTGTCGCTTTGTTTTTCGGATACAAATCAGAATCAGAATTATTAGAAAGCAAGTAGTTCAAAGCAACAACCGCAGCCATAGGAATAATTTCTAGTACTTTCGAACCATAATACTGTCCAAGAGAAAAAATAAACTCCACACCTTTGCAGATCCATGGACAATACGTTATAAATTCTCTTCCAAGTGGTTGACACACTGTTATTTCTAATCTTTTAGAATTTGGTTCCTCAAATCCTCGATGAAAACATCGTTCACATTCCTTACACTTTAACACTCCTCGTTCATCCATATTTCCATGACACAATCTTCGTTTATCACTTCTTTGGAATGTGATGGCGTTCCAAACGCAGAATGAAGAACCCACATACCTCGAATACATGGATTGTTCTGAATTTCCAATGATAAACAACCCTGTGATGCTAAAAAAGCAAAAATCAACAGAAGATTCAGAACAAAGCAAAGTGAGCGATCTTTGTTTAGCAACGTCCCATAGTTTAATGGTGTTTGAACCATCGCTGGTCACCAGCCTCTTTCCGTTAGGGGAAAACGTACAGGACAGGAAAGTCTCTTCATTTCCGAGGAAAAATGGAACTTCCTCTCTTTCAGCGATGTTTAACGCCGTTCCAAGTTTTCCAAATAATATGAGAGAATCGTCTGGAGAAAATGTGCAGCAAGAAATTTCTTTAAATTCTGTGGAATAATTCATAATTTCAACTAAAGTTGGTAATGATAGCACATGGATAGATTTTCTTTCCACAACTGCTACTTTTTTCTTATTTTTCGATAAGCAAAAAGCTGTAATCTGCTTCACGCCGGTGGATTTCCAGACTGCTCGCGGCAAAAACGAGTCTTTATAAGTATTTAGGCCAAAAAGTCGGTGGGCCTTTGACAGTAGAAACCTTGCGATTTTCTTCTCGTCTTCACTGAAATAACCTTCTTGAGGATGTGTAAGAACAGCTTCTAGATACGATATTGAAGTTCTCGACAATAATCCTGAAAATTTTGTGTACTGAAAGTTCTCGTCGAATAGGAACTGATAAAGAATTTCAAATTCAACGACATGCCACGAAATGCGGGCACGCAGGTCTTCGCTTTTAATCTCAAAACTGCCTAGAATTCTGCTCCACAATTCTACATAATTCCGTCGACGTGGCTTTACCAACAGCATATAAAACAGAATAATAACATCTACTGACCAAAAGACACATTCCTCCATATTACATTCTTCTAGGTGTTCCATACCATGTTCCAGAGCGTATATTACGTCATTAGTCAAGTTCGCGTTATGTCCTGACCGAACATGTTTCACGATTTTTTGAAAAACATTTTCGCATAAAAGCCAAAGCGATCTATGTCCATCATCGACCTTGACAGCATACTGGTGATCTTTGTAGCCCTTCGCTAGAAGCCAATCAATAACGGATTTGTGAAAAACGGTTAACATGTCATCTGAAACGTACAACAAGCAAGACACGATTTCATTAATTTTGTTGATGATTTCTTTCGTTTCGCGACAATCTGCAGCTAAACCAAAAGCCTGAGCGACGAAAATGAGAGGAAGAGGTCCTTTGGAAGCAGCCAGCATTTCCAAAATTTTCAACACATTGAACTTTTCATGTTTTATGGCTTTGAGCTCGTCTTCAAGGCGCTTGAAATATCCTTCGTAAATAGAATTCAATCCTTGTGGGAGAAACTTCATGACTTCATTGTTTGTTATCTTCCGAATATCATAGCGAGTTTTTAGTCCATATTGAAAGTGATATGCATAGAGAAATGAACCAGCGCACTTCTCAACCACAACGGAAACTAAACTAATATCATTTACTTTCTTGTCAACTAGACTTGGAAGACATTCTTTGAAATAAAGTTCAAGATCTAACTGATTGTTTGCGTCAACGTTAGTAATGTCCGTCTTTTCGTCGTCGCTTAGTCTGCTCGTCACCAAGATTTTGATAAGCCCGGGAAGATCAGGAAAATACTCAGCAATCAAATGCGTTATTTCATTCTTATTATCTGCAGCACTTTCATCCAAGCCATCTATAACGAGTAAACGTGGTTCCTTCATTTGCAATTCATCTAAGGGATTTTGTAAATATATTCGAAAGGCATCTTTCAGGTTTTGGACTTGATGAGGTCGCTTTAATTGATCAAGGAGCTTTTCTTTAAACCCAAGAACGCTTTCACACATTTGACTTGCGAGAGACTGCAGCATCACCATAGGATCTCTTAGGTTTGAATCACTGAAATCACAAAAATGACAAGCAGCCAGCATTCCATTCTTCTCAAAATCTTCACAGATTTTAGCGGCAAACACGCTTTTACCAAATCCCGGTCCAGCTGTTATTAATTTTACTCTTGAACCGCTATCACTCTCACAAAACCACTCGTTAACGTCTTTTAGCAACCACATCCTTGTTCCAGGCTGGAAAAATTTCACTTTTCTTTGAATTTTATTCTTAAAATTATGTTTTGCAAGATTTCGTAGTAAATCCTCATCACTCTCCTTTTCTTTTTGTAGTTCATTTATTCCGTCGCGGTTTTCTTCGGCGATTTCTATTAAATGATTTAAAGCATATTGAATTGTTTCAAGCTTTTGCACATAAATTTCTTCTTCTGGTCCTAAAGGACTTTTTTCTATGTCGACATCACTTTGTGGAATGCCCAATTCTACTAACGTCTGGGAGATTTTCTTCCATAAAGACTCAAATGTTGAATTGTCAACCCGAGTAGATGTTACATGGGCATAAACTTCATTTCTGTAACACTTGATTCTTGCGATATTCGCTTGCATTGACCTATCTGTATCCGGTGGCATAACATCCCATCCTGTTGATGGAAAGCCACAAATGTTTCGGAGTAAAACAGTAAGTAATGTGACATCAAAGGTTTTGGAATCTGGTGGGTTGCCAGACGGAGGGAACAGCAAATCCCACTGGGATTTATTAATAACTCGAGGTTTTAACCTTTGAAGAGTTGCTTTTTTTGCAGCCAGTACTCCGGGTAGTCTCACAGGTGAATTTATGGTATCAAATGTAATTCTCAAAGCCTCGGTTCCTTTGTCAACCAAAAGTCTACTAAGCATCGAAAAGTTTGCCTTTTCTTGTAGATCGAGAGAAGCCATAGCATTGGACGAGGTTTTACTGTAACAAAATAGTGATTTATATGGATAGGTTTCACTTAGAAGATCGATTCGGGTTGGAGATTTTTATATAGAACACTATTTTGTGAAAAATACATTACTGTGATATTTGGACTGTGAACCGTACACGGATAAAAACTCTGAGCCCGCGTCGTAACCGCAGTGAACTATTTTGTCATGCCCATATTGTTTACACAATATTGAACAATATTGTTGAAAATGATGAAATAAATCGCAATACTGTTCATAAAAACTCTAAAAAATGTGGGCAGCACAACATTAATTTTTCAATCCTGTTCATATCAATATTGTAATCGCGGTCAACCTGATTGTTCACTAGATGTGTATGTATATTGGAAAGTGCATTAAAATTGAAGTAGAGCGATCTCGTTGCAAATTCGTGTAAAAACTGTGAAGTACTCTGGTGAGCCGAACTTCTGAAATTGCATTTTTGATATTGTGAAGTGCCAAAAATCGTAATTGATGTAACCGTAATAGTTCCAACATTCAGCCTCGGAGGAAAAAAATATTAACCCTCTTTGGATGATACACGTTCCGTTTAGGTTCCTTGGTTCTAATTTTTGTGATGTCTCGTGAGAACGCCCAATCGTAACTAAGCTTGCACGTCTTACATGTCTAGATATACTCATGTCACATAGAGACTTAGGGTCTATTTACATGGGCCTGCCTGGTTAGACGAGTTTAGACGAAGTTTAAACGAGTTTATAATTATATAGTCAACTCGACAATAGCACGTGCTTGTTTGGTTAATAAGTGCTCATTTCAATACCTCCGAATCATCTTGCACTTCGTTCAATCTCGTGTGACCCGGCTCATGTAAACAGCCGGCCCTAACTTACTGAACGGGCCTGGTTTTAAGAACATAACTTCAGAACATAACTAAAACTGACACAAACGTACCTTCTAAAATCTTCAAAGCTTTAATATATCATGTCATGTTTACACTATGACTGAATGTATATCGGACCATACTGACTGACTCTTTTGGTTTCTTGCCACTCGTCACAAATATGCACACAATACTGCAATGTTTCTAGCAAACTTTGCACTAAACCAATATTGACAGAAATGTACCTTTTCAAATGTTGCAGGCTGTATTTCTACTACATGCCCAAAACTGCCCCAAAATGAGTCAAATTGACGGGGAAATGTAGATTTAAAACCTAGAAAGCAACAAATTTTAATTAGGGTAATGTCATTAGCACTGAAGCATTCGTATATTATGTATGTAAATTGTATCAATCATGCCATCATCTCATTAGGGATCCAAGGATAGAATCAATTATATAAAGCGAGACCAGACTCTGCAGACTCTTTTATAAGCGATTGCACTTACAAACGAAATCTATTGGGCAGAACTGAATATATGAATATTCACCTCCCCTCCAATTATATTTCTACTGAGTTACGCCACTGATGCCAGTTGACGAAGCATAATTCTTGTTTATTAAAACTAAATAGTTTTTATTTGATATGCTATAATTTCTTTAACAGGGTAAATGTTTTGAAAAAATCTTTGTTGTCTAACCAGATATGAATGATTTAAAGCGTTCTTATTCTATATTGGAGATCCTATTAAATTTACTATAGACGCGTTACTAGTTTGTTAGTTGCCCGATTTATACTAGAGACGGATTATCCATCTGGAGGAATGATCTTTCCAAAAAGGAACAAAATTCCGGATCTTTGACTTTGCAAAGCGAACGTCGTGTTTCAATTTAAATGTTCTGCTTGTGGCCATACGTACGTGGCCAAAACCGAACGCAACCTACAAACTCGTTTGAGACAGCACGCTGCCACCTATAACAAGTTTAGTGCCTTATCCTAACACCTCCATGATTTCCACAACGGGGACGGACTAGCGGTCGGTCATTCGGGCACCGCCCGACTTTGCACCTATTATTTCTTCCGAGTTAGGATGAGTCGAAAACGGAAATCATATCCCGGATGTAAGCCAGGATGCAAAAACACACGCCTATTGGCTATTGAATTATACATCAATCTATAATGTGGGCGGAACGCCGATCAATCCAAGTGAAGCAAAACTTGATAACGAAAAGGAAAAGTAAATTTGTATGATATATTTACAACAATGTTTATATCATAAATAGATTAAAAACAAAGACCCGACAAGTTTAGAGTGTGGAGTAGAGCTATGTGAACAGTTGAAGTTCTTTATTGGCTTTAAGGAAGGTGTTAGGAGAAGGTTGGTTGGGTTTGATGAGAATGTTGTAGCTATTAGACTTGGGTAAATCAATTATGATTTTTGGCACTTCACTTCATGCAAGTAAATTCTAGAGGTTCAAAGGGTCTCGATTTAGAGTGGAATTATACACACTTCATATTGAAGCCATGAACAGTTGATGGAAAAATGAGTAGAAATAAAAAGAACCTACGCTCTTGCGATGCTGGTGCAATGCTCTTGCCACTGAGCTACGGAGGTAGCTGACAAGAGCAAGCGTGATTAATGTGTATAGGATGGTAATGCCGGGAATAGGTGAGGGTAAATCGATTATTAATTTTGGCACTTCACTCGATTCAAACAGCATTTCCTGTTCCTGGCTTGAATTTGAAGTGTATATAATTCCACTCTAAATTAAGACCCTTTGAACCTCTAGAATGTGTGTTGTAAAGTATTGTATTTCATTCTGTCTGAAGATATAGCTTTGAAATAAAGTCGAAAATTTACAGTTTCAACCTGCATCTTGTTTGATTCAAATATTGATTCTCAAGGTGTCTTTTCCTTTCGGAATTTGTCTGGTAGATGCTGCTTTATATATAATGCACTATAGCTATAACTTTATATATCATACACTATAGCTATGGCTTTATATATCATACACTGTAGCTATAACTTTATATATCATACAATATAGCTATAGCTTTATATATCATACGCTATAGCTATAGCTTTATATATCATACGCTATAGCTATAGCTTTATATATCATACACTATAGCTATATGGCTTTATATTATACGTATCATACACTATATATAGCTATAACGTTATACATCATACACTACAGCTATAACTTTAAATATCATGCACTATAGTTAATTAACTATTTCAAATCACTATCTTACTTCTTCTTAACCAAGTTCTCTCATCATAGTGACATCATGACTTTCACCCTCATAGACATTATTATCAACTAACTGACACACTCTAACAATATACCTTCGGCAATCTGGTCTTCGTTTGTGGACACCAAAGCTGTATGTCGTTGTCTTTCAGCTTATCTTCCCAGATAAACCTTGTAAAAACCGCTTTAGTTCTGCTGAAGCACTAAACTACTGCTTCGTCAATAAATACGCTAGTTATGTCTTATGAACGACGAATTGAGACCTTCTACTCCGATATTATGGTTCATTTGATGGCATACAAAGCGACCATCAGATCTGGTATATTTAAGCTAGATTCGGTTGGATGCACATTAACAGCCCCACCTGATTTTAATAATTACCAAAATCATTCCAGGGGGGGAAGTAAACTAGATTTGAGCAGCTTTGCTTATAAAATATTCCTATTAGATGATACCAGATGATACAAAGAGAAATAAATACAGTGGCGTCCACTGAGCTATATATGGCCATTTATGGTATCGTAGTCTGAGCTGATGGCTATGGCTCATTGAACTCACCCGATATGACGTCGTCGCTAGCGTCTTGTACTCAGACTCTTTTCCCCCGGCCCTGCTTAAAGTGCCCATGTCATAAAATTGGAATTTATCTCATTAGAATCGCCGTGAAACGTGAAACGTAAATAGTAATCACATTTGAAATTGAATTTGTTTTCGCGGAGAAATAAAGCGATAAAGTTTGAAAATTTCAAATTTTAACGGCAAAAGTTTTTGAAATCCGCGACAGTCGGATTGTTGCGACTCAAATTGTTGACATGTAAATTTGAGAAATAATTTTGGAAGTGTTTACCCCATTCAAGAAAGTCTATATCTTGGTTCGAACTGTCTCGACATGGCCGATTTTTTTGAGAAAAATTGTAGTTAGTTAATCAGAATATTTTTAAACTGCCCGCTTGAGATGTCTCTTGCATATTTTGGTTTCCATAACATTGCACCTGAATAGCTCGTGCTTTTTTGCGAAAATTTGTTTTAGGTTTTGGGATATAAGAAATATTATAATAATTAGGGTTGCTGCTTTTGCTAAACATGATAGTCGCAGATTCGTCAAGTCTATTATCTTTTTACTTTGTCAGTTATAAACACCGCCTTATTTAGTTTTCTGCGGTTTCATCAATTGTGGAAATACAGCAAGTTCATAGCATGAGTAGATGCTTGTAGCTCCCTTCCCCTGGAAGCAATGTTGCTAGTTAGAAGACTGAAGACACTATGTACAACAAAACTTCAACCTCACCTCAACCAACATTGCTCTTTTGGGCGAAGGAACAAACACGAATTGGTTATTCATTTCTAAAGAATTTTTCATTTCATTTCATTTAATTGATGAGTCCGCCGACGAGTTGTTAATTGTAAGATCTAATTTACTAGAAATTGCCTGGTGATTTTCCCACGATTCTTGTTTCACCGACGAATTACCAACATTCTTAGTTTTTTACCGGCAATTTACCCCGGCGGTCGGCATGCACGTGCCAGTTGATAGCTGAGGTCTGTGGTTAATGTTTAAAACATGCAGATAACAGCAGGGTATAAAACAATTAAGGCGTTGTTTGCCTTTCGTCATTTCGTCTTTTGTTGACAGTAAAGGTCAACGCGAGTCGACGTGGAAATGCACAACCAATATTTTTAGATTAGTAAACTAAGTTTGAGTATTCGAGTCCAGCTCTGATTTGTTTAATAATACGGCGAAATCCCTTTATGGGAAAATAAAAAATTATATAGTATAACAGTAACTCATTAGGCTATGGATTTTCATTAATTAGTTTTCTCTTAACTAATATGCCTAGAGGGCAGATATATACTAGCGGCATTGCGCCATATAGGTATACGTATGCAAAAAACGCCACGGTAGAATACAGCTCTAAGATGTATGGGTTTTTGTAGATCCGTATTCTTGAGTTCTTTCTGCGTCATGAGCACTTTAAAACCCGTAATAAAATCAATGTATTTCAAGGTATACCATAAATATATTTTGTTCATTACAGCAGAGTCAGGGGACATTTTTTTTGTGTTTGCCAAAAATCCAACTTTGTTTGCCTAAAATTTTTATGTGTTGAATGGTGTTGACATATCCATCTATGCATCTTTTATGAATATTAATGTAACTAAAGTTAATATTAAATAAGTTATTCAATTTTCCCTCTGTGAATAGAGACGCGCACATAGAGACTTTTGCCTGTATTAAACCACAATGAATCTATATGATATTACAATTTTTTCTGTGATTTATTTGCCCAGTCATAGCTATGCCTGATACCAACTTGCGTGTATAAGCTGTGAAAATAAATATTACTTTTCATGCATTATTCTGCTGTTACCTGTCACTACCTGAAAAGGGGTTGACGTAAGGTAGACTAAATTAATTGTATATGTCTACCGCATATGTCACAGATGTTTCGATGCGTTATCAGCCCGCGTTATGCAATAGTAAATGTGACAGAGGTTACAATGATTATGAACATAAAGACATAAGTGAAGGTCACACTATCCTATAAGTTTCTGTATGGCTCGACTTATATTAAAAATGCGTGGCCAGTGGCGGCGCCAAGGGGGGGCAAGGGGGGGCAAATGCCCCCCCATATTTTTTTCTGCCCCCCCATTTTGCCCCCCCTTTCTCAAATGTCTGCGGAAATTATTGCCGTAAAAGATAATATTTAATAGTAATAAATTGAAATACAAAATAGCTACAGGATAAAATGGGCGTGACTGTCAATTGTTGACACATCGTAATCTATTACACACCGGTTTATGGATTTCTGTTTGAAGGATTTTGCCCCCCCAAAATATTAATTTGCCCCTCAAATGCCCCCCCAAATTTTCAGACCTGGCGCCGCCACTGTGCGTGGCAGATGGTATACACTTTAAGGGCTGCTTTGCAGTGTCGTTTTTTTAGCACACGTACACGCACGTAAAAATTTTTCAATTTATCGACTTATTCATTTAGTGTGTACGTGCGTATGAAAAACACGACAGTGGAAAACAGCTCTATAATTCTTTGCCCTAAGTTTTCCGGCATCCAGTTGTCGAAATCGATCTCCAGTATGAATCAGCCGGTCGTGACGGTTAAATCATGTTGTTCTCGTATTTACCAACAACATAAGTGGAAGATTGCTTTGAAAATGCACGTTCAGAAATTAATAACGCGGTTTATCCCTACAATTCGCAAGTATAGAAACAAGAGTTTCACGACTGGAGCCGCATGTCCGCTCTGATAATAATTATTATAACTGTAGAAAATGATGTCACTCATGCTGTTCAAATAGAATACAATTTCAAGCAATTAGCAAAATTTTTAATTTATTATAGAAAATATATAATATTTTTGCATAATAATTATTATGTATATAGCCATATTACAATTCCCGTCGGCAAACTTCAAAGTTTTACCGACAGTCGCGTCGCATGAAAGAATTCTTGCTCTGTTTGCATAAAAATAATGGTTTTTCGCAAAACCCTACTCTTCGACTGATGGCGTATGTCTTCTTCGACTGAAGTCTTGCATCGCGACGTAAAAGGATTTTATTTGTACCGTTACCGACCCGCGAACGGTCAATATTCCACCGATAAAACATAGAATATCATGATGAAACAGCGATTAATCCATATTTTCATACTATTTCTATGTATCAATGAAAAGAACATGGCAGTGACAAACTCCACCCGTAAGTTATTTGATAGATCTTTTATTTTATATTGTAATAATACAGAAACGATTGCGATATGGCCACTGCCCCGACCGTTATTGTTTACAAATTGCGAGCTAAAAGGGCCCGCTCACACGGCACCAGATTGCCATCGGAACAGGTACAATTTTGTACTTAATAAAAGGCAGTGGAGATTTTTAATGTCCCAGAGCTGAATAAATATATCAAATCTATCAAATTGATAAGCATTTGCTAAAAACAGTGTTGCTTCATAACGGCAAACGAAGATGTCGTGACGAGCGATCCGGTACCCGGCGTGCGAACTCAGACTTAAGGCCCACAAAGACCGGACGCGTTTTGGTAACGCGACACGATTTTCATTTTCCAAAAGCAAATCAATTTTAAACTATTATTATATTCTTGTAGATTACGTAACGATAATACATTTTGACTACTCTGGCGTCCATACATTCCAAATTTTGCTTCAAAAATTATATTTACATGCTTCTTAAAACTGAAAATTCGCGTCGCCTTGCCGCATCGCATCCGGTCTGTGTCGACCTTAACATGCACTATATATAGGCTTAATACATGCACGACGCGAACATCATAGTAGTCGCTGATTGGGATTTTAATATTGTGATCGCTGATCAGTGGCAGCCAGCTTCACCTTGTTTTACTTACTGTTTAGCAACTGAAGTCTATAATTTTGAGTATTTCGTATTCGTGTAATTGAATAATTTTTAAAACTTTACCGTTATAACTAAAGCCTTGCTAAAGCTTTCTACGACTTAGGCCGGGCCTGTTCATATGAGACGAGCCAGCTCGGTTTAGCCGGTCTAGCTCGGCAGTGCCGAGATCTCGCTTCGCATATTATTTTACTGTATATTGCTTTAATATACAATCTTCGTGCATTGGCCTAGATCTACTCAAAATCAATCACGTGGTTTCTTGTTGCCTGGCGACAGATCATGGGAATCATAATTTATTTGCAATAACTCATGAAAATCGTGGTTTATTCGGAATAACCCATGAAGATCATAGTTTATTTAAAGTTAGAGACTGTTGTGAGTGTTTTGTTGACAAATAAACGCACTTGCTGACCATACAATGAACTCGAAATTTCAATCGTGCAATATCGAAATTTCTCGTTCATTGTATGGTCAGCGCGTGCATTTATTTGTGAACAAAACTCTCACAACAGACAGCCTCTAACCCTTAAATATCCGGCTAAAAGAACACCCAAAGGAACTCAACTGACTAGGGCCCTCTCATATGTACATGCCTTTAGCCGGCTTATTAAAAAGACTATTTATAGTTCCTAATAATCGTACATGTCACACTGTGTTATGTTTTCTGGTCTGATATGTGTACACAAATTGTAAAAACTGAATCGCGTAAATAAAATAAGACATTCCATGGAACAACTTCATTATAAAACAATCAAGAATCTCTAATTTCTTATACACACTTTGTGAAAGAAACGCCCGGTGAAAAAGGCACATCAGCCGCGTTTATACTACGCGCTTTGACCTGGCCTGGGCCAGGCCTAGGCCTAGATGTGAACGTTGTTTATCTGGCCTAGACCTAGCCTGGACCTGATCTAGGCCAGAAAATCCAAGCCAACAGCAGAAGGTGGCCTGAAGAAGGCCTGGACTACACCTGGGGCAAGATTTTGGTAATGTGAACAGGCTTTACCAAATCCTGACAAATTTTGAACTTAATAGTATGATTTGTATAGGATACATTATATTAATAGTATTACCACTTTTCGGCGTGTTTTGGGTCTTTTTCCAAGTATTTTGTCATTTACTTTGGCTATCCGATATCAGCAGTAAGGAAGACAGTCAGAACGTAGCACATATTACCTGGACTTGCCCTAGACCTGGTCCAGGCCAGTCTAGGCCTGTAAACGCAGCTGTTAATTGACTTAATTTATTCCTGGGCATTCAACAACTGGCTGTGAATAAATGGGAACTTACAAAGCCTTGCTTACTGACGACGACGACGGTTCGTGCAAATCGTGCAGATGATGCTATCCACCGGATAGTGATTTTTCGAACCGTTGTAAAAATGCTTGAAAAGCAATAAAGCTAATTATTTCAAGCTAGAGATTATTAACGAGAATCGTCAATTTAAAAATATTATGGTTTTTTCAAAGCTTTACCGAACAATGCGACTTAAAAAACCAATATCCGATGCATAGTGCACGCTATCCAGCTTTCGTACAATCGGTCCCTGATGTATACATATCATATCTGCAGCTAATTCTCCTGTCAGGCTTTGAAAAAGAATCCTGAACCAGGATGCGCCCACTTCAGGTGTTCACACGGTAAAAATAGATATAATACATACATATGACTATATATAACTCACTAATAAATAAAATAATAATTGTATTCAAATCAATGAACAGGTTGCGATGAATACGTTATAATATCTGAATATTTTATATTACACTATACTAAGACAAAAGTAATGATTATTGGATCAAAGCCCAACCTTCAGCCTTGCCAGCGTTTTCATTTATAAACACAGGTTTTTTACAATTAATTTTACAGTAACAAACTCCTCCGCTTGGACCATACACGCTTCTAATACACAAAGTGAATACCTTAACCTTTTTAGTTTAGTCAAGATCATAAATACATAAAATATTCTTTCGCGAGCATCAGTCAAAATGTTCGGTATGGGTGAAAGAAATTCATGTTCGTCGATTTAATTAAAGCGCTGTTACGCTGTGCAACTTTCCGACGGCAACTTGCAATGCAATTCTACTCCTGAGGCATCTAAAGTTGAAAAATACATACCGGCATTTACGATGTGCTATAACGTTTTCTTAACATTTCGGACACGGCTCTTTGCAAATTAACACCCGATCCCTCAAATTTATGATTGCATTGCAAGTTGCAAGGAAAATTCCATAGTGTAGCAGCAGAATAAATCAATGATTCATAATTTCATTGTCTGGACATGTTAACTTTAATGAATATAACCCGCTATTGTAGCCATAGTTACATCCAGTTTCATTTTATTGCTAACTACACAACTAATTTAAAGCTCGCAGGTTGTATTGTGATGTATATATAGTAGCAATTACGTGCTGTTTTTATCCTAGTTTCCACGCATTTATAATTGCACTGTTAAAGCCACCGTAAATCGTTACAATTAAGTATAGCCCATGCAGACTTTGTGTGGATATTTAATATTTTAGTTCCCAATATTTGCATTAGGATGCCATCTGATGGGTATATATTGTGGCATAGTATATTCTATGGAATTATATTTCTGCACTAAACATATGGTACGGGTGAAAATTTTGGTGGAGAGGCCATTATTTTAGCGAAAATAACCTGACTCACGAGTACAAATTCCCAAACTTATCAATGATTTCAACGAAAATTGCCCTATATTGGGTACTAATATTTAATTTGATAAAAATTCGCCCAAATTTTTGCCATACAATTTATAAAAAATATATTAAAAAGATAGAATATAGAAAATGATGGGCAAGAATTCTTCTAAAGATCTGTTCACACGATCCAATTAATTCACTTCTGGGGCAGGTTGTATGATTTTTTCAACTCGCTTTAGAATCGCCCGTTGTTTGCTATAACTTTGATTAAATCTTAGTATTCCTAAATGTAGAGTGAAATAGTGAACTCAACTTAAGCATGTATTGTATTGGCAACAGAAAGAAATTATTTCTTAACAGGTTCTCTCGATGTTAAAGTATGGAATGACAGCACGCAAGGAACGATAAATACCACAAATGATATTTATTCAACACAGACATCTGCATTAAGCGTTCTTGCAACAAAAGGTACAGCCATTCCTACATCACAAAATGTCTACAAAACAAAGGATGATGAATCTCGAAACATTAGTACAGCGGCAACTGCCTCCAGGAAAAGCGACACGGGATCGTCTTACAATGCTCCTCAAAATCCTCAAAGTACGCATATTATTAATTCCAATAGCAATAGTCTTAACTCTCACGCCTGTATTCGAAAAGCTCACTCACACTCACACTCAAACTCATTGAGTGGGTGATTACAATTTTTTCCTAACGTTTCCATCAGTAATAGCAAAATTTAAACGTCACATTCAATGAGTATAAGTGAGCTTTTTGAATACAGACGTTAGTGTCTCTATCATCACACACATTGAGAAACATTTATACATATGTAACCAGAACAAAGCATAGAGCAACCATCCCAAGACAATTCGGACAAAAAAACTTTCATAACTTCAAACACGGTCGATTTCCATCAAATTCCATGGTCACAACAAAGCACATAAATCACCAAACCAAAGAACGGATCATTGCGCACTGTCGCGTCAGTTTTTGAGCGTTTTTGAGTACAACGCTACAAGTGCATAAAAGTTTTAAACCTTTGAAGGTGTTACATCATTCATTTTAAGCCAAAAAAACACACCAAATTATCGTCAGAATCCAACCCCAATCCAAGTCATATTTAAAAAATTTCAATTTTTTACGCGTATTTGCACACGTACAAAAAACGCGACAATGGAGAGTTCCTTACTACCTTAATGAATCAACTTAATTACCAATATAATGAAACCATCTTTGACTTTTATAGATAGTACATCAAAATTATATCAACCAACAGGTATTTCACTCGATACAACGACGGCTTTTATCAATGCAACAGGATCATACAAACAAAATACTCTTCGAACTGAGGAAATGAGCAATACCAATGGCAACAAAGTTAGAACATTCGCACCCAATATTACTCTACAAATTATCACCATGATCAACGCAACACAACCAGTTAGTATAACTCCCAAAATAACTCTACAAACTACTATTAACGCAACCCAATCACCTATAGTAACATCTAATAAAACTCAAACAGCTATCTTCATCATTAACGCAACTGAATCTAGTGGTACTAAAATAAGCGCAACTGAATCACCCTCTCTCGCTATTAATAAAGCAACGCATTCACTTGGGGTCACCCAAAATTCTTCATCATCAGCTGTAGCTACTAAACGAACTGAACCACACAGTATAACACTTAATAGAACTGAAACAATTATAACCATTATCAATGAAACTGGATCACTTGGCATAACACCGAATGGAACTCAACCAACTATCACTGTTATTAACGCAACTGAATCACTTGATGACACACCTAAAAGTTCACATCCAACTATAACTATTATCAATGCAACTGAGTCGTTTAGTATAACACCCAATAGAACTCAACCAAATCTAAACATTATCAATGCAACTCAATCACTTCTTATAACCCCTAATAAATTTCCACCAACCATCACCACCATAAATGCAACTGAATCGCGTAATGTAACACCCCATAGAACCCAACCAACTATAAGCATTATCAATGCAACTGAATCACTTGTTAAGACACCCAATGGAACTCAACCCACTATAACCATAATAAATGCAACTGAATCACTTAGTATAACAACCAATGTAACTCAACCAACAATAACCATTATAAATGCAACTAAATCACTTGCTGCTCCACCCAACAGTTCACAACCAACCATAACCATTACCAATACAAATGAATCACTAGACATAACACCAAATGGAACTCAACCAACTATAACCCTTATCAATACAACTAAATCACTTAGAACTCATTCATCTATAACCATGATGAATGCAACTGAATCACTTGGTATAACACCTAACAGTTCACAACCAACTGTAGCCAATATCAAAGCAACTGAATCACTTAGTATGAAACCCAATATAACTCAAACAAAAATAACCATAATAAATGCAAACGAATCACTTGGTGTTACACCCAACAGTTCACAACAAACTGTAACCATAATCAATGCAACTGAATCAATTCCTATAACACGCAATGGCACTCAACCAACTGTAACCATTACTAATGCGTGCCAATCACTTGCTATAACACCACTAGCAACTGAATCACTTGGTGTTAAACCCAAAAGTTCACAAGCAACAGGAACAATTTCCAATGCAACTCAACCACTTCGTATAACACCCAATGGAACTGAACCAACTATTGCCATTAACAACGCAACCGACTCACTTAGTAAAACAACCAATAAAACTCAAAACACCATAACCGTTATCCATTCAACTAAATCACGTGCCGTAACACCCAAGGGAACTCAAACAACCACAACCATATTTAATGCAACTGAATCACTTGTTATGACACCCAATGGAACTCAACCAACTATTACCATTATCAACACAACTGAATCATTTAGTATAACACCAAATAAAACTCAAACAACTATAACCGTTATCAATGCAACTGAATCACTTAGCGTTACACCCAACAGTTCACAACCAACTGTAAGCGTGATAAATGCAACGGAAACAATTCGTGTTACAGCCAACAGTTCAAAACCAGCTTTAACCATTATCAATGCAACTGAATCACTTGGTATATCACCCAATAAGACTCATATAACTATTGCGATTGTCAATGCAACGGAATCACAAGGTGTTGTATCTAATACAACTCCTGCGACTATAACAATTATCAATGCAACTGAATCACTTAGTATGAAACCTAATAGGACTCAATCAGCCATACACACTATCAATGCAACTGAATCAATTGGTATAACGCCGAATAAAACTCAACCAACTATAAGTATTACCAATGCCACTGAATCACTCAGTATAACACCCGATGGAACTCAACCAACTATAACGATTATCAATGCAACTGAATCACTTGGTGTTAAATCCAAAAGTTCACATGCAACTGGAACAATTACCAACGCCACTCAGCCACTTCGTATAACACCCAATGGAACAAAACCAACTATTACCATTATCAACACAACTGAATCATTTAGTATAACACCAAATAAAACTCGAACAACTATAACCGTTATCAATGCAACTGAATCACTTCGCGTTACACCCAACAGTTCACAACCAACTGTAACCATTATTATCAATGCAACTGAATCACTTGGTATAAAACCAAATAAAACTCAAAAAACTATAACCGTTATCTATTCAACTGAATCACGTGCCGTAACAACCAAGGGAACTCAAAAAACCATAACCATATTGAATGCAACTGAATCACTTGTTATGACACCGAATGGAACTCAACCAACTATTACCATTATCAACACAACTGAATCATTTAGTATAACACCAAATAAAACTCAAACAATTATAACCGTTATCAATGCAACTGAATCACTTGGCGTTACACCCAACAGTTCACAACCAACTGTAACCATAATCAATGCAACTGAATCACTTGGTGTTAAACCGAAAAGTTCAGAACCAACTAGAACCATTACCAATGCAACTGAGTCACTTGGTATAACACTCAATGGAACTGAACAAACTATTAGCATTATCAACGCAACTGAATCATTCAGTATAACACCCAGTAAAACTCAAACAACTATAACCGTTATCAATGCAACTGAATCACTTGGTGTTAAATCCAAAAGTTCACATGCAACTGGAACAATTACCAACGCCACTCAGCCACTTCGTATAACACCCAATGGAACAAAACCAACTATTACCATTATCAACACAACTGAATCATTTAGTATAACACCAAATAAAACTCGAACAACTATAACCGTTATCAATGCAACTGAATCACTTCGCGTTACACCCAACAGTTCACAACCAACTGTAACCATTATTATCAATGCAACTGAATCACTTGGTATAAAACCAAATAAAACTCAAAAAACTATAACCGTTATCTATTCAACTGAATCACGTGCCGTAACAACCAAGGGAACTCAAAAAACCATAACCATATTGAACGCAACTGAATCACTTGTTATGACACCCAATGGAACTCAACCAACTATTACCATTATCAACACAACTGAATCATTTAGTATAACACCAAATAAAACTCAAACAACTATAACCGTTATCAATGCAACTGAATCACTTGGCGTTACACCCAACAGTTCACAACCAACTGTAACCATAATCAATGCAACTGAATCACTTGGTGTTAAACCGAAAAGTTCAGAACCAACTAGAACCATTACCAATGCAACTGAGTCACTTGGTATAACACTCAATGGAACTGAACAAACTATTAGCATTATCAACGCAACTGAATCATTCAGTATAACACCCAGTAAAACTCAAACAACTATAACCGTTATCAATGCAACTGAATCACTTGGTGTTAAATCCAAAAGTTCACATGCAACTGGAACAATTACCAACGCCACTCAGCCACTTCGTATAACACCCAATGGAACAAAACCAACTATTACCATTATCAAGACAACTGAATCATTTAGTATAACACCAAATAAAACTCGAACAACTATAACCGTTATCAATGCAACTGAATCACTTGGCGTTACACCCAACAGTTCACAACCAACTGTAACCATAATCAATGCAACTGAATCACTTGGTGTTAAACCGAAAAGTTCAGAACCAACTAGAACCACTACCAATGGAACTGAGTCACTTGGTATAACACCCAATGGAACTGAACAAACTATTAGCATTATCAACGCAACTGAATCATTCAGTATAACACCCAGTAAAACTCAAACAACTATAACCGTTATCAATGCAACTGAGTCACTTCGTGTAACTACCAATGGAACTCAACCAACTCTAAGCGTGATAAATGCAACGGAAACAATTCGTGTTACAGCCAACAGTTCAAAACCAGCTTTAACCATTATCAATGCAACTGAATCACTTGGTATATCACCCAATAAGACTCATATAACTATTGCGATTGTCAATGCAACGGAATCACAAGGTGTTATATTTAATTCAATTCCTGCGACTATAACAATTATCAATGCAACTGAATCACTTAGTATGAAACCTAATAGGACTCAATCAGCCATACACACTATCAATGCAACTGAATCAATTGGTATAACGCCGAATAAAACTCAACCAACTATAAGTATTACCAATGCCACTGAATCACTCAGTATAACACCCGATGGAACTCAACCAACTATAACGATTATCAATGCAACTGAATCACTTGGTGTTAAATCCAAAAGTTCACATGCAACTGGAACAATTACCAACGCCACTCAGCCACTTCGTATAACACCCAATGGAACAAAACCAACTATTACCATTATCAAGACAACTGAATCATTTAGTATAACACCAAATAAAACTCGAACAACTATAACCGTTATCAATGCAACTGAATCACTTGGCGTTACACCCAACAGTTCACAACCAACTGTAACCATAATCAATGCAACTGAATCACTTGGTGTTAAACCGAAAAGTTCAGAACCAACTAGAACCACTACCAATGGAACTGAGTCACTTGGTATAACACCCAATGGAACTGAACAAACTATTAGCATTATCAACGCAACTGAATCATTCAGTATAACACCCAGTAAAACTCAAACAACTATAACCGTTATCAATGCAACTGAGTCACTTCGTGTAACTACCAATGGAACTCAACCAACTCTAAGCGTGATAAATGCAACGGAAACAATTCGTGTTACAGCCAACAGTTCAAAACCAGCTTTAACCATTATCAATGCAACTGAATCACTTGGTATATCACCCAATAAAACTCAAAAAACTATAACCGTTATCTATTCAACTGAATCACGTGCCGTAAAAACCAAGGGAACTCAAAAAACCATAACCATATTGAACGCAACTGAATCACTTGTTATGACACCCAATGGAACTCAACCAACTATTACCATTATCAACACAACTGAATCATTTAGTATAACACCAAATAAAACTCAAACAACTATAACCGTTATCAATGCAACTGAATCTTTTGGCGTTACACCCAACAGTTCACAACCAACTGTAACCATAATCAATGCAACTGAATCACTTGGTGTTAAACCGAAAAGTTCAGAACCAACTAGAACCATTACCAATGCAACTGAGTCACTTCGTATAACACTCAATGGAACTGAACAAACTATTAGCATTATCAACGCAACTGAATCATTCAGTATAACACCCAGTAAAACTCAAACAACTATACCGTTATCAATGCAACTGAATCACTTGGTGTTAAATCCAAAAGTTCACATGCAACTGGAACAATTACCAACGCCACTCAGCCACTTCGTATATCACCCAATGGAACAAAACCAACTATTACCATTATCAAGACAACTGAATCATTTAGTATAACACCAAATAAAACTCGAACAACTATAACCGTTATCAATGCAACTGAATCACTTGGCGTTACACCCAACAGTTCACAACCAACTGTAACCATAATCAATGCAACTGAATCACTTGGTGTTAAACCGAAAAGTTCAGAACCAACTAGAACCACTACCAATGGAACTGAGTCACTTGGTATAACACCCAATGGAACTGAACAAACTATTAGCATTATCAACGCAACTGAATCATTCAGTATAACACCCAGTAAAACTCAAACAACTATAACCGTTATCAATGCAACTGAGTCACTTCGTGTAACTACCAATGGAACTCAACCAACTCTAAGCGTGATAAATGCAACGGAAACAATTCGTGTTACAGCCAACAGTTCAAAACCAGCTTTAACCATTATCAATGCAACTGAATCACTTGGTATATCACCCAATAAGACTCATATAACTATTGCGATTGTCAATGCAACGGAATCACAAGGTGTTATATCTAATACAATTCCTGCGACTATAACAATTATCAATGCAACTGAATCACTTAGTATGAAACCTAATAGGACTCAATCAGCCATACACACTATCAATGCAACTGAATCAATTGGTATAACGCCGAATAAAACTCAACCAACTATAAGTATTACCAATGCAACTGAATCACTCAGTATAACACCCGATGGAACTCAACCAACTATAACGATTATCAATGCAACTGAATCACTTGGTGTTAAATCCAAAAGTTCACATGCAACTGGAACAATTACCAACGCCACTCAGCCACTTCGTATAACACCCAATGGAACAAAACCAACTATTACCATTATCAACACAACTGAATCATTTAGTATAACACCAAATAAAACTCAAACAAATATAACCGTTATCAATGCAACTGAATCACTTGGCGTTACACCCAACAGTTCACAACCAACTGTAACCATAATCAATGCAACTGAATCACTTGGTGTTAAACCGAAAAGTTCAGAACCAACTAGAACCACTACCAATGGAACTGAGTCACTTAATATAACACCCAATGGAACTGAACAAACTATTAGCATTATCAACGCAACTGAATCATTCAGTATAACACCCAGTAAAACTCAAACAACTATAACCGTTATCAATGCAACTGAGTCACTTCGTGTAACTACCAATGGAACTCAACCAACTCTAAGCGTGATAAATGCAACGGAAACAATTCGTGTTACAGCCAACAGTTCAAAACCAGCTTTAACCATTATCAATGCAACTGAATCACTTGGTATATCACCCAATAAAACTCAAAAAACTATAACCGTTATCTATTCAACTGAATCACGTGCCGTAAAACCAAGGGAACTCAAAAAACCATAACCATATTGAACGCAACTGAATCACTTGTTATGACACCCAATGGAACTCAACCAACTATTACCATTGTCAACACAACTGAATCATTTAGTATAACACCAAATAAAACTCAAACAACTATAACCGTTATCAATGCAACTGAATCACTTGGCGTTACACCCAACAGTTCACAACCAACTGTAACCATAATCAATGCAACTGAATCACTTGGTGTTAAACCGAAAAGTTCAGAACCAACTAGAACCATTACCAATGCAACTGAGTCACTTCGTATAACACTCAATGGAACTGAACAAACTATTAGCATTAACGCAACTGAATCATTCAGTATAACACCCAGTAAAACTCAAACAACTATAACCGTTATCAATGCAACTGAATCACTTGGTGTTAATCCAAAAGTTCACATGCAACTGGAACAATTACCAACGCCACTCAGCCACTTCGTATATCACCCAATGGAACAAAACCAACTATTACCATTATCAACACAACTGAATCATTTAGTATAACACCAAATAAAACTCGAACAACTATAACCGTTATCAATGCAACTGAATCACTTGGCGTTACACCCAACAGTTCACAACCAACTGTAACCATAATCAATGCAACTGAATCACTTGGTGTTAAACCGAAAAGTTCAGAACCAACTAGAACCACTACCAATGGAACTGAGTCACTTGGTATAACACCCAATGGAACTGAACAAACTATTAGCATTATCAACGCAACTGAAATCATTCAGTATAACACCCAGTAAAACTCAAACAACTATAACCGTTAATCAATGCAACTGAGTCACTTCGTGTAACTACCAATGGAACTCAACCAACTCTAAGCGTGATAATGCAACGGAAACAATTCGTGTTACAGCCAACAGTTCAAAACCAGCTTTAACCATTATCAATGCAACTGAATCACTTGGTATATCACCCAATAAGACTCATATAACTTTTGCGATTGTCAATGCAACGGAATCACAAGGTGTTATATCTAATACAATTCCTCGACTTATTTCAATGCAACTGAATCACTTAGTATGAAACCTAATAGGACTCAATCAGCCATACACACTATCAATGCAACTGAATCAATTGGTATAACGCCGAATAAAACTCAACCAACTATAAGTATTACCAATGCCACTGAATCACTCAGTGTAACACCCGATGGAACTCAACCAACTATAACGATTATCAATGCAACTGAATCACTTGGTGTTAAATCCAAAAGTTCACATGCAACTGGAACAATTACCAACGCCACTCAGCCACTTCGTATAACACCCAATGGAACAAAACCACTACTTACCTTATCAACACAACTGAATCATTTAGTATAACACCAAATAAAACTCGAACAACTATAACCGTTATCAATGCAACTGAATCACTTCGCGTTACACCCAACAGTTCACCACCAACTGTAACCATTATCAATGCAACTGAATCACTTGGTATAAAACCAAATAAAACTCAAAAAACTATAACCGTTATCTATTCAACTGAATCACGTGCCGTAACAACCAAGGGAACTCAAAAAACCATAACCATATTGAACGCAACTGAATCACTTGTTATGACACCCAATGGAACTCAACCAACTATTACCATTATCAACACAACTGAATCATTTAGTATAACACCAAATAAAACTCAAACAACTATAACCGTTATCAATGCAACTGAATCACTTGGCGTTACACCCAACAGTTCACAACCAACTGTAACCATAATCAATGCAACTGAATCACTTGGTGTTAAACCGAAAAGTTCAGAACCAACTAGAACCATTACCAATGCAACTGAGTCACTTGGTATAACACCCAATGGAACTGAACAAACTATTAGCATTATCAACGCAACTGAATCATTTAGTATAACACCAAATAAAAATCAAACAACTATAACCGTTATCAATGCAACTGAATCACTTCGCGTTACACCCAACAGTTCACAACTAACTGTAACCATAATCAATGCAACTGAATCACTTGGTGTTAAACCGAAAAGTTCAGAACCAACTAGAACCATTACCAATGCAACTGAGTCACTTGGTATAACACCCAATGGAACTGAACAAACTATTAGCATTATCAACGCAACTGAATCATTCAGTATAACACCCAGTAAAACTCAAACAACTATAACCGTTATCAATGCAACTGAGTCACTTCGTGTAACTACCAATGGAACTCAACCAACTTTAAGCGTGATAAATGCAATTGAATCACTTCGTCTTACAGCCGACAGTTCAAAACCAGCTTTAACCATTATCAATGCAACTGAATCACTTGGTATATCACCCAATAAGACTCATGTAACTATTCCGATTGTCAATGCAACGGAATCACAAGGTGTTATGTCTAATACAACTCCTGCGACTATAACAATTATCAATGCAACTGAATCACTTAGTATGAAACCTAATAGGACTCAATCAGCCATACACATTATCAATGCAACTGAATCAATTGGTATAACGCCAAATAAAACTCAACCAACTATAAGTATTACCAATGCCACTGAATCACTCAGTATAACACCCGATGGAACTCAACCGACTATAACGATTATCAATGCAACTGAATCACTTGGTGTTAAATCACAAAGTTCACATGCAACTGGAACAATTACCAACACCACTCAGCCACTTCGTATAACACCCAATGGAACAAAACCAACTATTACCATTATCATCACAACTGAATCATTTAGTATAACACCAAATAAAACTCAAACAACTATAACCGCTATCAATGCAACTGAATCACTTCGCGTTACACCCAACAGTTCACAACCAACTGTTACCATTATCAATGCAACTGAATCACTTGGTATACAACCAAATAAAACTCAAAAAACTATAACCGTTATCTATTCAACTGAATCACGTGCCGTAACCACCAAGGGAATTCAAAAAACCATAACCATATTGATTGCAACTGAATCACTTGTTATGACACCCAATCGAACTCAACCAACTATTACCATTGTCAACACAACTGAATCATTTAGTATAACACCAAATAAAACTCAAACAACTATAACCGTTAACAATGCAACTGAATCACTTGGTGTTACACCCAACAGTTCACAACCAACTGTAACCATTATCAATGCAACTGAATCACTTAGTGTTAAACCCAAAAGTTCAGAACCAACTGGAACCATTAGCAATGCAACTGAGTCACTTGGTATAACACCCAATGGAACTGAACCAACTATTACCATTATCAACGCAACTGAATCATTTAGTATAACACCAAATAAAACTCAAACAACTATAAGCGTTATCAATGCAACTGAATCACTTGATGTAACACGCAACGGAACTCAACTAACTAAACCAAAATGAATACCACTGAATCACTTGTTATGACACCCATTGGAACTCAACCAACTATTAACATTATCAACGCAACTGAATCATTTAGTATAACACCAAATAAAACTCAAACAATTATAACCGTTATCCATTCAACTGAATCACGTGCCGTAACAACCAAGGGAACTCAAAAAACTATAACCATATTAAATGCAACTGAATCACTTGTTATGACACCCAATGGAACTCTACCAACTATTACCATTGTCAACACAACTGAATCATTAAGTATAACACCCAATAAAACTCAAACAACTATAACTGTTATCAATGCAACTGAATCACTTGGTGTAACAACCAATGCAACTCAACCAACTATAACCGTTATCAATAAAACTAAATCATTTAGTGTAACTCCCAATGGAACTCAACCAACTATAAGCGTGATAAATGCAACTGAATCACTTGGTGTTACAGCTAACGGTTCAAAACAAACTGTAACCATTATCAATGCAACTGAATCACTTGGTATATCACCCAATAAGACTCATATAACTATTGCGATTGTTAATGCAACGGAATCACATGCTGTTATATCTAATACAACTCCAGCAACTATAACAATTATCAATGCAACTGAATCACTTAGTATAAAACCCAATAGGACTCAACCAACCATAACCATTATCAATGCAACTGAATCACTTGGTAAAACGCCGAATAGAACTCAACCAACTATAAGTATTACCAATGCCACTGAATCACACAGTATAACACCCAATGGAACTCAACCAACTATAACCTTTATCAATACAACTAAATCACTTAGTGTAACAGCAAATAGAACTCAACCACCTATAACCGTGATAAATGCAACTAAATCACTTGGTGTTACACCCACCAATTCACAACCAGCTGTAACCATTATCAATGCAACTGAATCACTTGGTGTTAGGCCCAAAAGTTCAGAACCAACTGGAACCATTACCAATGCAACTGAGTCACTTGGTATTACACCCAATGGAAATGAACAAACTATTACCATTATCAACGCAACTGAATCATTTAGTATAACACCCAGTAAAACTCAAACAACTATAACCGTTATCAATGCAACTGAATCATTTGGTGTTACACCCAATGTAACTCAACCAACTATAACCCTTATCAATACAACTAAATCACTTAGTGTAACACGCAATTTAACTCAACCAAATATTAGCGTGAAAAATGCAACTGAATCACTTGGTACAACACCCAAAAACACTCAAATAACTATTGCGATTGTCAATGCAACGGAGTCATATGGTGTTATATCCAATACAACTCCAGCGACTATAACAATTATCAATGCAACTGAATCACTTAGTATAAAACCCAAAATGACTCAACCAACCATAACCATTATCCATGCAAGTGAATCACTTGGTATAACGCCGAATAGAACTCTACCAACTAAAAGTATTACCAATGCAACTGAATCAATCAGTATAACACCCACTAGAAATCAACCAACTATAACGATTATCAATGAAACTCAATCACTTCGTGTTAAACCCAAAAGTTACCAAGCAAATGGAACAATTTCCAATATGACTAAGCCACTTCGTATAACACCAAATCGAATTGAACCAACTATTACCATTATCAACGAAACTGACTCACTTAGTATAATCCCCAGTAAAACTCAAAAAACTATAACCGTTATCCATTCAACTGAATCACGTGCCGTAACAACCAAGGGAATTCAAAAAACCATAACCATATTGAATGCAACTGAATCACTTGTTATGACACCCAATGGAATTCAACCAACTATTACCATTGTCAACACAACTGAATCATTTGATATAACACCAAATAAAACTCAAACAACCATAACCGTTATCAATGCAACTGAATCATTTGGTATAACACCCAATGGAACTCAACCAACTATAACCCTTATCAATACAACTAAATCACTTAGTGTAACACGCAATTCAACTCAACCAACTATAACCGTGATAAATGTAACTGAATCACTTTGCGTTACACCCAAAAGTTCACAACCAATTGGAAACATTACCAATGCAACTGAGTCACTTGGTATAACACCCAATGGAACTGAACCAACTATTACTATTATTAATGCAACTGAATCATTTAGTATAACACCCAATAAAACTCAAACAACTATAACCGTTATCAATGCAACTAAATCTCTTGGTGTAACACCCAATGGGACTCAATTGCAACCAACTATTAGCGTGACAAATGCATCTGAATCACTTGGTATAACACCCAAAAACACTCAAATAACTATTGCGATTGTCAATGCAACGGAATCATATGGTGTTATATCTAATACAACTCCAGCGACTATAACAATTATCAATGCAACTGAATCACGTAGTATAAAACCAAAAATTACTCAACCAACCATAACCATTATCAATGCAACTGAATCACTTGGTATAACGCCGAATAGAACTCAACCAGCTATAAGTATTACCAATGCAACTGAATCACTCAGTATAACACCCACTGGAACTCAACCAACTATAACGATTATCAATGCAACTGAATCATTTGGTGTTAAACCGAAAAGTTCCCAAGCAACTGGAACAATTTCCAATGCAACTCAGCCACTTCGTATAACACCCAATGGAACTGAACCAACTATTACCATTATCAACGCAACTAACTCACCTAGTATAACACTCAATAAAACTCAAAAAACTATAACCGTTATCCATTCAACTGAATCACGTGCCGTAACACCCAAGGGAACTCAAACAACCATAACCATATTGAATTCAACTGAATCACTTGTTATGACACCAAATGGAACTCAACCAACTATTACCATTATCAACACAACTGAATCATTTAGTATAACACCCAATAAAACTCAAACAACTATAACCGTTATCAATGCAAATGAATCTTTTGGTGTATTACCCAAAAACACTCAAATAACTATTGCGATTGTCAATGCAACGGAATCATATGGTGTTATATCTAATACAACTCCAGCGAGTATAACAATTATCAATGCAACTGAATCACTTAGTATAAAACTTAATGGAACTCAACCAGCCATAACCATTATCAATGCAACTGAATCACTTGGTATAACGCCGAATAGAACTCAACCAACTATAAGTATTACCAATGCAACTGAATCACTCAGTATAACACCCAATGGAACTCAACCAACTATAACCTTTATATATACAACTAAATCACTTAGTGTAGCCGCAAATAGAACTCAACCACCTATAACCGTTATCAATGCAACTGAATCACTTGGTGTTACACCCAACAGTTCACAACATACTGTAACCATAATCAATGCAACTGAATCACTTGGTGTTAAACCCAAAAGTTTAGAACCCACTGGAACCATTACCAATGAAACTGAGTCACTTGGTATAACACGCAATGGAACTGAACAAACTATTACCATTATCAACGCAACTGAATCATTTAGTATAACACCCAGTAAAACTCAAACAACTATAACCGTTATCGATGGAACTGAATCACTTCGTGTAACTACCAATGGAACTCAACCAACTTTAAGCGTGATAAATGCAACGGAAACAGTTCGTGTTACAGCCAACAGTTCAAAACCAGCTTTAACCATTATCAATGCAACTGAATCTCTTGGTATATCAACCAATAAGACTCATATAACGATTGCGATTGTTAATGCAACGGAATCACAAGGTGTTATATCTAATACAACTCCTGCGACTATAACAATTATCAATGCAACTGAATCATTTAGTACGAAACCTAAGAGGACTCAATCAACCATACACATTATCAATGCAACTGAATCACATAGTATAAAACCCAAAATGACTCAATCAACCATACACATTATCAATGCAACCGAATCAATTGGTATAACGCCGAATAGTACTCAACCAACTATAAGTGTTACCAATGCCACTGAATCACTCAGTATAACACCCGATGGAACTCAAACAACTATAGCGATTATCAATGCAACTGAATCACTTGGTGTTAAACCCAAAAGTTCGCAAGCAACTGGAAGAATTACCAACGCAACTCAGCCACTTCGTATAACACCCAATGGAAAAAAAACAACTATTACCATTATCAATGCAACTGACTCACTTAGTATAACACCCAATAAAACTCAAACAACTATAACCGTTATCCATTCAACTGAATCACTTGGTATATCACCCAATAAGACTCATATAACTAATGGGATTGTTAATGCAACGGAATCATATGGTGTTATATCTAATAAAACTCCAGCGACTATAACTATTATCAATGCAACTGAATCACTTAGTATAAAAGCCAATAGGACTCAACCAACCATAACCATTATTAATGCAACAGAATCACTTGGTATAACGCCGAATAGAACTCAACCAACCATAAGTATTACCAATGCTATTGAATCACTCAGTATAACAACAAATAAAACTCAAACAACTATAAGCGTTATCAATGTAACTGAATCACTTGATGTAACACCAAACGGAACTCAACCAACTATAACCATAATGAGTACAACTGAATCACTTGTCATCACACCCAATGGAACTCAACCAAACATTAACATTATCAATGCAACTGAATCACTTAGTATAACACCCAATAAAACTCAACCAACTATAACCTTTATCAATACAATTAAATCACTTAGTGTAACAACAAATGGAACTCAACCACCTATAACCGTGATAAATGCAACCGAATCACTTGGCGTCACACCCAACAGTTCACAACCAACTGTAACCATTATCAATGCAACTGAATCACTTGGTGTTAAACCCAAAAGTTCAGAACCAACTATTACCATTATCAATGCCACTGACTCACTTAGTATAACACCCAATAAAACTCAAAGAACTATAACCGTTATAAACGCAACAGCATCACTAGCTGTAACACCCAACGGAACTCAGCAAACTATAACCATATTGAATGCAACTGAATCACTTGTTATGACACCAAATGGAACTCAGCTAACTATTACCGTTATCAACGCAACTAAGTCATTTAGTATAACACCCAATAAAACTCGAACAACTTTACGCGTTATCAATGTAACTGCCGTATCACTTGATGTAACACCAAACGGAACTCAACCAACTATAACCATAATGAATACAACTGAATCACTTGTTATGACACCAAATGGAACTCAACCAACTATTACCATTATCAACACAACTAAATCATTTAGTGTAACACCCAATAAAACTCAAACAACTATAACCGTTATCAATGCAACTGAATCACTTGGTGTAGCACCTAATGGATCTCAACCAACTATAAGCATGATAAATGCAACTGAATCACTTCGTGTTACAGCCAACAGTTCAAAACCTGCTTTAACGATTATCAATGCAACTGAATCACTTGGTATAACACCCAATAAGACTCATATAACTATTGCGATTGTTAATGCAACGGAATCATATGGTGTTATATCTAATACAACTCCAGCAACTTTAACAATTATCAATGCAACTGAATCACTTGTTATGACACCCAATAAAATGCAAGCAACCATAGCCATTACTAACGCAACTGAATCACTCAGTATAGCACCAAATGAAACTCAAACAACTCTAACCGTTATCAATGTAAATGAATCACTTGGTGTAACACCCAATGGAACTCAACTAACTATAACCATATTGAATGCAACTCAATCACTTGTTATGACAGCCAATGGAACTCAACCAACTATTAGCATTATCAACACAACTGAATCATTTAGTATAACACCCAGTAAAACTCAAACAACTATAACCGTTATCAATGCAACTGAATCACTTGGTGTAACACCCAGTGGAACTCAACCAACTATTACCCTTATCAATACAACTAATAAATCACTTAGTTTAACAGCAAATGAAACTCAACCGACTTTAACCGTGATAAATGCAACTGAATCACGTAATGTTAAACCCAAAAGTTCACAACCAACTGGAACCGTTACCAATGCAACTGAGTCACTTGGTATAACACCCAATAAGACTCAAATAACTATTACGATTGTTAATGCAACGGAAGCACATGGCGTTATATCTAATATAACTCAAGCGACTATAACTATTATCAATGCAACTGAATCACTTGGTATAACACCGAATAAAACTGAACCAACTATAAGCATTACCAATGCAACTGAATCGCTTAGTGTAACACCTAATGGATTTCGACCAACTATAACCACTATCAATGCAACTGAATCACTTGCTGTTACACCCAACAGTTCACGACCCACTGTACCCATTACCACCGGAAATGAATCAGTTGGTATAACACCCAATAGGACTGAAATAACTATTGCTATTTTTGATGGAACTGAATCACATGGTATTACATCCTATAGAACTCGACCGACTATAAGCATTGTCCATGCAAGCGTTATCAATTCAATTGCATCAGTTAGTATAACACCGAATAAAACTCAACCAACGATAACCATAACGAATGCAACTGAATCATTTGTTGGGACACCCAATGGAACTCAGCCAACAATAACCGTTATGAATGCAACTGAATCACTTGGTATAACACCTAATAGGACTCAACTGACTGTTGCTAATATTAACGCAACTGAATCCCTTGATGTTACACACAGCAGTAAACAACCAACTGTAACCACTATCAATGCGACTGAATCACTTGCTATAACTCTTAGCAGTACTCAACCAACGACAACCATTACCAATACAACTGAATCACTTAGTATAACACCCAATAAAACTCAAACAACTATAAACATTATAAATCCAACTGAATCACTTGCTGTTACACCCAACAATTCAGAACCAACTGTGACCATTACCAGTTCAAATCGATCAGTTGGTATAACACCCAATAGGTCTGAAATAACTATTGCTATTGTTAATGCAACTGAATCACATGGTGTTACATCCAATAGAACTCAACCTGCTATAACCATTGTACATGCAAGCGTTATCAATTCAATTGCATCAGTTAGTATAACACCCAATAAAACTCAACCAACTATAACCATAACGAATGCAACTGAATCATTTGTTGGGACACCTAATGGAACTCAGCCAACAATAACCGTTATGAATGCAACTGAATCACTTGGTATAACACCTAATAGGACTCAACTGACTGTTGCTAATATTAACGCAACTGAATCCCTTGATGTTACACACAGCAGTAAACAACCAACTGCAACCACTATCAATGCGACTGAATCACTTGCTATAACTCTTAGCAGTACTCAACCAACGACAACCATTACCAATGCAACTGAATCACTTAGTATAACACCCAATGGAACTCAACCAACTATAACCTTTATCAATGCCACTGAATCCGTTGGTATAACACCAAATGGAACCCAACCAACTATAACCATTATCAATTCCACTAAATCACCTGGTATAACACCTAATAAAACTCAAACAACTATAACCATTATAAATCCAACTGAATCACTTGCTGTTACACCCAACAATTCACAACCAACTGTAACCATTACCAGTGCAAATCGATCAGTTGGTATAACACCAAATAGGTCTGAAATAACTATTGCTATTGTTAATGCAACTGAATCACATGGTGTTACATCCAATAGAACTCAACCTGCTATAACCATTGTACATGCAAGCGTTATCAATTCAATTGCATCAGTTAGTATAACACCCAATAAAACTCAGCTAACTATAACCATAACGAATGCAACTGAATCATTTGTTGGGACACCCAATGGAACTCAGCCAACAATAACCGTTATGAATGCAACTGAATCACTTGGTATAACACCTAATAGGACTCAACCGACTGTCGCTAATATTAACGCAACTGAATCACTTGATGTTACAGCTTACAGTTCACATCCAACTATAACCATTATCAATGCAACTGAATCACCCGGTATAAACTTAGTAGTACTCACCAACAACCGTGGTATTCACTCAGATATTTCTTTTAGTTCAAAAATAACTATGTCCATTATTACCGCAACTGAATCACTTGGTGTTACACAAAATAGTCCACAGCCAGCCCTAACGATTATGAGTGCAGTGGGATCCCTCAGTATCACACCAAATAGAACTCAACCAACTATCACTACTGTCGATTCAACTAATTCTCTTAGAATAACAGGAGGTAGAACTGAACCATACATCGCTACTATTAATGCAACTGAATCACCTAATACACAATTAACTATCACTATTATCAATGTAACCGAGAAACCAAGCATTTCAGCGAAAAGTAAAGAATCGACTGTTGTTATTTATAACACTATAAACCTAGAATCATCCAGTAAAAGACCTGACAAGACTCGACAAACTTTATTCATCATTAACATAACTGAATCACTAACCGGCACTGAACCAACTGCTTCCATTTTCAATTCCGCAAAACAAAAAACATCTGAAACAAAGCTCATATCATCGCAAACAAATGATACAGCTACTGAAACACGCTCCACAAGTTTTATTCCAGCCGGATCGATTTTTCCTAACAAAAATAATTCACATAGCACAACGTCCGTTCTAATCAGAAAATTTTCTATCACTCCGATTACAAATACTATTAAATCACGTTCCTTAACTACATTTGTGTTGCAACCAAGTACTGGTATTTTCAATGGCAGTAAATCTTCGATCTTACCCAACATTGGTGCACAATCAATGACCACTATCCCAAAAACCACCGAACTGTTCCCGAGTGTTTTGCCCACGAAAAGAAGCGAGAAACCGTTAATTCTCGAAGCTACAATAAAGTTTACGAGTAGAATCTTCCATGAAGATCTTCATAACAAGCAAAGCTTGAAGTTCTTGCAATTAAAGCTGGAGGTTGAGATCAAAGTGTCAAATGCTTACAACGAAACAAAAAATTTTATATCTGTTATCGTCATTGCATTTTTTCCTGGAAGCATTGTTTGTGACATGCGGTTGTACTTTGGGAACTCGACTAAAAATGACGTTCCTGATCTGGAGAAACCATTGGCGGATTATGGAACATCCAGCGGTGAATTTGAAGTTTCTAGCTTCAAAGAAGCACCCGAAGAGAATGGTACTGCGGATGATGACGACGTAATACTGGGATTAGATTGGTGGCAGATCGGAGTCTTTGCTGCGGGAGTAGTTGCACTTATATTTTTCATGGCTGTTATTTTCCTTTGTGTAAGTTTATACTTTTTTACTTTCTTTTAAAACCTTTCAAAATAATCTGGTATATATAACAACTACCTGGGATTAGTTAAGGGACTTTTCCACCTGCATGGGCGCGTTAATCGGGACGGTTAATATTGTCGTAGTTGGTTTGATTATTTGCTAGAAAACATACTAAGAGACTTTTTCTGTCCGGATATGTAATTATCTTTCACGTTTGATGGGTAGTTTTCAACAGAATACGATTTAGTTAGTTACAGGTCAGGCCTGTACTTGTTTCTAGAATAGCCTCTTTTCCTGCCTAACGATTTGCAGTAAATGATGTCAGTCCAGTGGCGTAACTAGAACGATAATTGGGGGCGGGATGGGTGTGAATATTCATGTATTCAGTTCTGCCCGACAGGTTTCTTTTGTAAGTGCAATAGCTTACAATAGAAATCCGTCTAGCAGAACTGAATATATGAATAAACACACCCCTACTCCACCTCCCAATTATCGTTCTAGTAACGCCATTGCCTTACACTAACAAACGTATTGACTAGATTATGCCATAGGTTCAGTTTCCGGGTGTGAATGCGCCTGGATCCAAATTGTACTGTACGCCCATATCTGCAATGATGAGAGATATTTTGCCTAAGCTTGTTCAAATAATTTAGTTCGTGGTGCAGATAGATAAAAGGTTATTCTGATTGAGACCCATCCCTACAATCGATCGTTCTTTTAACCTGCAAAACCATGTGCATATAAAATTAATGTTGCATAACCGACGGTAAGGCCGTGTTACACGATGCAATAATTTTTTCCAACTTGCAATGCAATTCTACTTTGGAGAGACGTAAACAGTGGCGTAGCCAGCCTGACGATTTTGTCCTGCTATGTAAATTTCGAGTTATTATAATTATTCATGTCTTTAGAAATTTATTGTTTTCACAGTCAGTGAACACTAAAATATTAGCATAGCGGGACAAATCGACAGGCTGGCTACGCTACGTCACGTAAAGTAGAGGAGCGTTTTCATAATGTGAGTTTAAGATGGAGTAATAAACACAAAAGTTTCGTAGTAGCCAAATTTACATCTCTCAAAAGTTGATTCGGACTGCAAGAAAAATTGCATAGTGGAACAGCGGGGCTTATTTCTCTTTTATCATATTCATATTCTAGTGCAAGATTTCACGAATGGGAAAGAATAGAAAAGCGGAACTTTTATCATACAACGCCCGCTTTTCGAGGAATAACATTAATGAACACGAAGAAATCGGACTACGAGCAAAAACATTGAATGACCAGAATGCTGGAACAAGTACAACGACTGAAAATATTGATCTAGAGTCTGGTGGACGAGTAAGTTTACTTTAACTGTTTTTGTTCACCTGTTAGGTGTCAAATGTTAATATATTTCATGCATTTTATTGGCACCATGTGACGTCGTCTAACTCAATAACACGAACAACAAATATCATTGAATAAAGTTTGTTTTATGTAATGAATGTGATTAAGTGAAGCACCTGTAATATCATGAAATTAAGATGCCCCCTAAAATTTAGAATTAGACACTTTACTTTACGCTGTAGACAGAGGAAAACATCAATGATGCTTCGAGAAAATAAGAAAATTAACTTATATTAGTATAATTCATGATTTTATGTTGCAATTACTTTTGCAGGACGTAAACATTTCATCCAAGGAAACACGTCATGATGGTTTGGTGAAATATTTTAGAAGATGGCGTACATTTACATTTCGATGAGGTTGTTGAAAATTCTTAAATCACAAAAATATACTTTGGCCCAAGTGCAGATGAATTCAGCACATCATCCCTTCACGTCTTTAACATATCGGCAAGACAAAAGAATGCTGGTATATGCAATCAATTTAGATGTCATAGACATCCAATATAATATAACAATATTTCAGAAACATTGATTAGATCTTTTGAAGGTCATGAAGTTCTTGATAAAGTTGGATCAATACGATATAACTGAAAAAACTGCAGGTTTGGAAAATATCTCTTTTTGGGGGTGCATGCTTTAACTTACTTTAGTATAGGTATTTATCAATTATGTAGGCAGTCAAATTCTCGCTAATGTATGTTAATGAACGACATAAACGTATTCGCAAACGTATTCAACTTACTGAACAGTTAAAGATGATAATAAAGTCTATTCTGTGTATATTTTCTGCTCATAACAAAACTAAGCAACATTCGAAAAGTGACACGGGGCACCTCCACTATTGTTTATTTAATCAAGCAAGACAAATCTTCTTTTATACTCCAACTGCCATGTCATGACGCCTGGAATGTTGCTTATTTTGTTATATAATCAGAAGACATGCGCAGAACGGAAAAAATGAAAATGTACCATGGTACAGTATGAACCACGATACAAGTTTGGGAAGAATTTTCGCAGCTTGCATTCAGTGTAGAAGCGATTTTCATGGATAATTTGAGGAGATTTTCAAGGAATTTTGGAATATTTGCACAAAAAACGTTGCAATTTTGGCATTTTTCTTTCGCCGCGTAATTTGAAAATCCGAGCACTCAAATACAGGTGGCCCACGACATCGGTTTCAAAAATCAAAAACTAGCTATATTATCGGGCAGAATAACAGAAAAAAGAAACAACAAAGGTATGGCAGGCCAAAATCAAGCCATCTTTCAAAATTGATGGCTTCCTACTTTCAGAAAATCGTTGCAACCTCGGAAGAGAAACAGGAAACCTCGATGTGACCTCGAGATTGAAATCCGTTAAAGAACGAGCCTTTAAAAACCGTTTGAGAAAAGCCGTGCGAATGATCGTAAGAGTTTCTTGCGAACTAGTCCAAAGTTTTATGAGGGATTGGATTGACAAGTGTTACGAGAACCACCTGGAATCGTCTGTCAGGGTTGAATCATATGACTACAGCTAAAGCTTCCTCTTTGCATTAGGAAAAATAACTATATGAAAAAAAGGTTAAACTTTGCACAATTCATTGATAAGTCAAGAGCTAAACTATAGACTGTCAAAATGGTAGAGCCAATGGATTAGGTGAACGTTTGCGATAGATCTCCCTACAAATCACCTATCATGCAGGATTGGGCCGATAATTCGCGTATATGATTCAGCGATAATGGTGGATCCTCGGTCCTTTTTATGTACATAAAGAAGAAAACTCTGACCTCCGCGGCGTATTGAGAATTTCTGAAGGATATACAGCAGTCAGCAGCAATCAAATGGAAGTGCCCTAATCCTTTAACTGAAGATTAAGGAATCTTCCCCATTGACAATGTGTTGTCCTACATTTTTGCCAACTCACAAAATCCCTTGGATTTTTGAAAAACGAAGCATATGGTGAATAAATTTTTACCCATTTCATCCAGAAGAGTTCAGAATTTTGAAGTTTCTTTTAATTTCTGTAATCCTGGTTTAATGACTAAAACATAAATGAGAAATTTTATGGAGGTTTTTTATCAATTGTTTGACTGTTTTCGTAGAGTTCTTCCCGAACTAATATCGTGTTTCATACTGTCATGAAAATCTTCCAGAGTATTTAACACAGAGGTACTGTTTTCGAGTTGATTAGCTTATTATTCGTGATTAATATTATATTTTCATAATAGTTTAATATACTCGAACGAAAAATATGTAATAAGTCCATTTCATTCTTAACAATTTTCTAAGAAGTATTGTATATAAAAAAGTTGTTTACTCGTAATAAAAGTAAAATACCAAGCATATTTAATAACAGTATTTTGACGTGAAGAGAAAAGAAAAGAAAAATGGCAAGTGGAGAAAGACTTGGCTTGTTATTACAGATAGCTCTCTTGAAAGTAGGGATCGAGACAAAGATATCGCTTCGAAAAGGGAGAACATCTGGTGTTTTCAAAAAACTGGGGCACCATGCCAACTACTTCCCACTTCCGCGACTTTAGTTTTGCTTTTTTAAAATTTATCAAGAATAATACTATTTTGTGATATACTTGAAGAATGGAATGGTATGATTGAGACTATTCAAGTCTTATACCGCTCTTTTTATGGCCATCTACTCAGGAAAGTACGTACGTTTATATTTTTAACTAAGATGAAAAGTGGTCAACGCGACCAGCGGCTCGCCTGACTCAATACTTTAGGTTAGTCAACCTTCACGTTCAGCCGTTAACCTAACACGTGACCAAAACAATCCGAAACACATTTCATATATCTATTTGTTATTCAGATATTCCGGTATTTAAAACCTGTAAAGTGTTCATAATCAAATAATATCATAATGTTATTATGATATTACGATATAATTACGATATATTCAAATAACCACCTCCCCCTACCCCTTCCCTTGGGTACGTGCTCCAGACGCAAAAGAGATCAGCTGATTTTATTCCGTTCCAGTACAACAGGCTTGTGAATCGCGAAAATGATTCCTGGCCTTCTCTGAGAGCCTCTCTGTAGGGAGCCTTTATTCAAAGCTGCATGACTTAAAGACCTGAATAGTGAAAGTAATATTTTGAATTCTGTTGATCTGAATCTTCACGCCTTTTATACGATATTTCAGTTATAATGAAATATTTTTACCCATAATGAGAATATATTTGGGAGCCATAATTCACTTCGATAAAAAAGTAGATATGATTGCTTGATTGCACATATTTTTTACGCCAATTATAATATAATGCACTGTGGAATGTTCAACTCTATGTTGTGACAACTATACTTAGTGTTCGTGATAACGGCATAAGCATCAAGCTTCGACTGTTCGACATACCGCAGGAGGAAGACTGAATTTCACGTACCTGGGAAAACGTCATTTTCCGAAGTATTTGGGTAACTATTTAAACAGCGGAGAAATGGTTATTCAGGGAGTGATCTTTATATTCCTGTTGTTCAACTGCACGGCTGTCTTAACATCAACAAATGTGACAGCGAGTAAGTATTTATTTATTTATTGCCACGTACGAGCAACAACACGCCTGGTTATCGCTATCCGCCACAAGTGTAGCTTGTGATTCGTGAATGTTGGTGCACGGTTTGGTGCGATATAGATATAGATATAGATATAGACTACCTTCCTTGACGATAAGTCTATTTCAATGTCTGGAGGCCAGTAGAATCGCTTGATTGGGTGTTTGTATTTATTCGGTCCAGCATTTTTTGTGAACACTCGACAACAACACAAATTGTTTCACATAGGAATGAATTCTAAATACACTATTTTGTGTTCGTACGTCCGTGCCTCCTTATGATTATAAATCCGTGTATTAATTTTAGTTATAATTGAGACCCGATATCCTGGTCAAAACTATTGCCTTGTCACTGCTTATCTGCCATGGACTCGAAGTTTAGGTCACAGTGACGCGTTGGTCTTAAAATTGCCACATTGGTTTTAGAATATACATATATATGAGCCGAATTTTATAAAATTTCGACTGAAAACAGGTATATGAACTTCAATTTGGAAATCGAATTGACAGATGATTGATTTAGGCACGCAGTGAGGAGGCGGGAAAATCTGACCGCCTGTGACTTCCTTGAGATATAGGCTTTGTTCAAATATATTTCTACCGATGAGAAATAGTCCCGATGTAAATTTGTCTATATTTCTGCATTCCGGCAAATCGGTCATTGTTGACCGCACACACATAGAAATAATTCTGTCACATCATCCAGCTATGACATGTTCACGACACCCACGACTAAATGCATGGAGACCAGGCATTAGGTCAAAACATCGAGAAGTGTTTTTGTTTATTTCAAGCAGTTGTTATACTACATTTCACGCGAAGTTGTTTGAAGACGCCACCATTCTGCTCCCCGGTTATTATAATTTCCGTCCTGTAGATATAATATGGAGTTTAAGATTACTCAACAAACAGACAGAATCTTTGTATTCTGTAGCTGTGAACAGAGCGTAGGAACCGAGGCTACGTGACCTCCATCCCCACGCCCCCCCAAAATTTTTTTCAAGGGCCAAAAGTGCCTTTTTTGCAATGAAAAATGCCTTTTTGCTGAAGCTGACGTGGCTGTAAATAGTTAATACTATTTTGAATTCGTAGGTGCCCTTTTGTTTCCTATACGTATACCCACTTACACGTGCTCGAATCTTTTTGTAGAGCATAAATATAAACCACATTAGTGGGTCCTTTGGCAATCAAACCGTCCCTATACCTGCCGCTGGAAGCTTGTGCCCCTCTCCCCCCCCCCAGTCTCTGGATGCTTTCTACGGCACTGGCTGAAAACTTTAAAACAGTCAACAATGACCGATTTGAATGCAAAAGGCAAAGAAAATTTATGATAAAAGATGAAAAGAAGACTATTAATCGGCCATTTCAGATGTTCCAAACGTTCTTCGTTCTATAGACCCTTTGTGGACAATAAGAATTTTTATCACTTACCCCCGGCAAAAGTTGCTCCTCACTACGGATTTTTAGATTTTGGTCCTCAACCCAATTTTTTCCATAAACTCACGCCCTAGTTTGCGGAGAATAAACTTCTGAAAATCGTTGATATACAACATAAAACGAATTTAGAATTTCAGTTCGAGTAGCCAGCCCTTTGACTTAACTCATTTATCAGCGAAATTAAACTCCCCACCCTGGCCCTGTCATTCACTTCGATATTGTATCAATTTTTTGGTTCACATAAACCCCAACCGTATTCATTTACTTTACAGAAGCAGGATATTCAATGAATTGCTGCTAATCTAATAATTAAGACATATTTTTGTTAATATGACAGATAGTTTGAATACGTCGACGCCATATATGCCTGCTCCATCAACGAGTTTCATAGAAACAGCAGAGGATAATAAAACTTATGTAAACCCAGTGATTTCTAGTACTTTCTACGCTCAGCCCAAACGGCCCAATGGAACTCATGGAATTCCTACTCAACCTATGACTTCCTCTATGGTTATTACCACAAGCAGAAAGGTTATTACATCACCCATGCCTTCTCCATCAACGTTTTCAACGAGTTTTATAGGAACAGCAGTGGATGATGAAACGACATCCATGGTTATCACCACAGCAATGGATCTTAATACTTCCATTATCTCCACGAGTTCCAATAATATTCTGATTTCTGGTTCTGTGACAGTAAACGTGTCTACGTCTAGTACTTTTTACTCTAAAGGAAATAGTACTCGTGCCATTCCTACACAAGCTTCCTCCACGGTCATTACAACACCCAAAAAAGAAGTGTTAGTTATCGAGGCTTCTTTAAATTATACCAACGAATCTTTCCATGTCGATCTCAACGATAAACAAAGCTTGGAATTCTTAACGATGAAGAAAAGAGTGGTGAAAGACGTTGAAACCGCGTATAGAGCTTCAGGAAATCTTCTTTCGGTGGCTATTATTAAATTCAAACCTGGAAGTATTGTGTGTGTTGCACGGCTGTATTTTCAAAATTCAAAAAGTGCAGATTTACGTAAATTAAAGAATATTCTCGATGATTATGGGACAAATACTAGTCAATTTAAAGTTTTGGCATTCGAATCGTATAATGAAATTGATGAGGAGGATGATGATGACGATGTTATACTGGGATTAAATTGGTGGCAGATTGGAGTAATTATTGCGGGAATTGTTGTGTTTATTCTTATAATCATTATCATTGTTTTGTGTGTAAGTATCTTTTAGTTATCATTTTAGATCAATCAGCGGGTTTGTTTACATTTTTCGTTACCATTTACCATTGGCAATGCATAAATTTTGATTACTTCCGGTAATAAAGTACCTTATTTACCATTTTACATGAGGTATTAAAGTGCCCATATCACTTGTAGGATCTTTACGGATTTGAAGAGAGCTTGCATGAAAAATTTGTTTATAAGTTCTACAACCGTTTTTGATATAATTAAATAGTTTCGAAAATACGTCGGTTGGGGGGAATGGGACTCAGGAATGACTTGCAAACACGCCGTCTTTTATAATGTAAACATGAAGAGTTTCACTGGCGATATAGTTTGCGCTTTCAAGAAAAAAATGCGGGAACGGTGCGTTGTGTATGGCTATAGCAACTCGGCGAGTTTTTCTCAAAATATTTTACGTTATTGGAAGAAGTAAAATTACAATTGATTATATTATGTTTGACAAGAACTCTGTTCCTGAGTCCCAGGCCCCCGAGCACGACGGAAATTTAGGCAAATCGTCATGTTTAGATGTAAATATTTCCGAAACTATTTAACTATATCAAAAAGGGTTGTAGAACTTATAAACTAATTTTTCAAGCTCTATTCAAATCCGTAAAGGTCCCACAAGTGATATAGGCACTTTAAGTTTAGGCATTTTGATTGGCTTTGCTGAAAAATGTAAACAGATATAACGATAAGTTAAAAACAAAATTTCAAACGAAATCAAAGCGCTCTTCGCACGGGCGGAGGGAACGGTAATGGAGAATCGGCTTTACTGAAACGGGATTCAAGCGTTCAAAGAATTTCAGAAATGTTTGTACGCAAACACACTTTTGATATGAGAGCCCGTTTTTATGGAGCGAGTATCCCGGCTAGGCGAGGTGAAAACCGCATAATTCTTATATAGTGAATGATTAATCCAGTTAAGCCTTAATTTGATCTAGCTGATGCACTTTTTACCTCGCCTAACCGGGATAACTCGCTCCATATAAACAGGCCCTAAATGTAAAATTTCGCTTTTAAGTTTAAGACAAAAAAGTCACAAAAAAACGTTACAACTTGGAATCTAATTAAGACATGTTTTGTGATCACGTGCATGCGCACGCTTAGATGTACAGACGGCATAGACTTAGACGCTTAAACGACGGTATACCTTAATTTGTTCTTAAGTGTTAGGTATATTTTTGGCGGAAATCTATTGTTTTACAGTCTGTCAGCTGAATATATAAAATAATATGGCCACCATAAAACTATCCAGCTAACTACGCCATCGACAATGAAAGGCCTTTGTGAAAACAACATTTGTTACGGCATTTTTAAATGTGACAAAGACAAATGCGACTGTACAATATTCTTACAATGGCTCTTTAGAGGGCAAGAGTAAAAAAGCCTTGGACAGCATGCATTTGTTCATCCGTATACCTGAACAAAGTTCTTTCCCTTGTTTCAGTGCAAAATTTCAAGAAATAAAAAAAAGAAACAAAAACACCAGTTCTACGAAGAGCCGTCATATGTTGTTGCCAGAAACCTTTATGATGCAGTTAATGAAAATGAGGAGATGAAAGTTCTGCCGGACACAAAGCCAACTGTGGTGGCCGGTGAAGGTACAAGGTCGGTGGATGGAAGTGGTGGTCCCAAGTCTGGACAACAGGTACGTTTTTTGGAAGACTTAGAAATAAAACTAAGATAAGTTAGTCAATTTATGTAAACACATATTTCAAATACTGTACCATAGCACAAAATCGGCGGTTGTTGGCTATAACTTTGGTTAAATCTTAGTATTCCTAAGTAACAATCGTTGTTATTTAGTATTCCTGTAACAATCGTTGGTCCCAAAGCTGAAATTTTATGTGCTCCTCAAGCATGAAAAAATCACTATCTGGTGAATAGCGCTATCCGGCTTTCATATAACCGGCCCCAGCTCTGTAGAAGTAATTAATTTTAAGGGAGCGAGGCGCGTCCTCTTTTAAAATGAATCTCTAAAGATACCTAGTGCATAATTAATGTTACCCCAACATATACGTTACGTAGTGACATTGCGGCATCACTCTTTGTGTCACGAATTGAACATCCCCATGCATCATTTTGCGTAAGATTATGAAGATTGCGTTCCTTTATATCATATTAAAGTACGAAAACTGTATTTAGTGGCGGATCTAGGGTTATGCAAAACAAAATAGAAGGCCTAACGCAGTTCAACCTCATGACTTCTCGACCACCACGAAACCGTGGTCCGTATATTCCGTATCTGGACCAGTGTCTGAGAGTTCGGCCATAGAATAAATCGATTATTGACCTCGTTTGTTCGGTCTGTACTGTGAAATATCAAACGGAGACTTTTTATTATGGAGCGAGCGACGAAGGAGCGAGTACAGTCAGAGTAAAAATCAGTTAATATGCCTAATCAATATTTTTACAGGAAATAAGTATGCACTCCTCCCCCTCTTTCACTGATGGGACCAAAGCCAAGGGCAGCCCCGTGAACGAAGCAACATCAGAAGTTGGAAAGGAGAATCCTGGAACAGACGTCACTGATCACGTCACTACTGATCACGTCACTACTGATCACGTCACTACTGATCACGTCACTGATCACGTCACTGATCACGCCACTGAGACCAATGCAGCTTCTGGTTCAGAAGAGCTAGGCGTAGTCAATGTGTAATATAATCTTCTAGACAGCACTTTTTACTTTGTAATCTCTTTAATACTTATATTAATAGCGCAAAGCATAGAGAAACAATAACATAAATTTGACCATAGAAAAATCAGGTGATTCATAACCATTGAACTATTAAGCAATCTTTTAAGATATATAATTGCGCACTCCATAATTTCACTATATATGTAAAGTTTTCGAATTCTAGATCGTGGAAATCTTCTTTATTAGTTTCATATGATTGACTAAGCTTTAACTGAATAATGATATAAGTTAGGACACTTCTTTCCTTGCAATGTCAAGAATTGCAGACTGGTAGCTTCGTTCCATCTAAATCTGTTCACTGCCCCAGGTGAAATGAATCTATGAAACTAAATATGATGCCGATATATGAACTTCCATCGTTAACATTTTATTTATCCTGATGGCATTAATCATTGATTGAAACTTAAGCTACTATAAACAAATCTCATTGACATGCAACTTTAGCTAAATCCTCATTTTATCCCGAATAATAGTAACATGACTAACAGGCTTCAAGGCTTTACTTGCTGAAACACCTTGTCACCATGACAACGTTGTGGTCATTAAAACGCACACGAATCTCTCGTTTGGTTTACGGAGTCAGGATTACTTTCTAAAACTCCATCACATCTGATCACTTGCGTTTTAAGGATCGGTATCTCAAATGCCAGTCATCTTTTGACCCTGAATTAAGAAAACCTCTACAAATTGAAATATTCGGCACTTTTCATGTGCCGAATGACCTAAATTCTTTGTTTTGCTTTATTTGCATGGGATTCAAAACATTAAAAGTTCGACGACTTAAACCGGCGTGATCACCTAATCGCTTAAATTTTTTCGTAAATTTCTATAGTACTTCTCTTGTGGATCTTCAGAAAATCTGGGCTTTCAATCAATTCGGCTTTCCTTCAAAAGAGAGAATTTGCGTCCTTAGTGCAGTTTAGAGCTAAAGTATTCACATATTTAGGCATTTAGTTTGGTATATCACCAGCGCTAATTGTTTTAAAAAAAGTGTTTAGGGCCTATGCTGAGATAATCCTAATAATTATGGGAAGCAATACTGCATGTATAGATAGAAATAACATTGCGATCTCTCTTGATGTCGTATAACTCTTGTTGAACGTAAAGAAGATACACACACTGCCTATAAGTGGTTGAATGTGGGGAGGGGATTAAGAGCTTTGGCTTCATCATAATTAGTAAGCATTAAACGAACGTTGCTATGACACCGCGTCTATAAACATTAAGCCTAGTCATCCAATACAAATGAAGGTCTGACTAAGGGAAACTTGGTAGAAGAAAGTTGATCTAATTAGTTTGCATAACCAATACTTTTTAAGCCCATCACAATTCAAGGAATGCTTGAATCTGTGACGACTTTGTTACGACATATATTTATATGTATCATAATATAGGCTTAGCCATTCCTTCTTCTGGTATACCGAGTTTCGCATCGTGAATACTTGTTCAAGATTTCTGAAGTAACTGAGAGATGAAACAAACATTGATATTTGTATTCCTGTTGCTTAACAACATGTTTGAGTCAACCATGGTGACGGGTAAGAATTCTTTCAATTATTCGTAAAGAATCAGTTAAATATCCCTATTGGTTTGTGCACAAAGTCTATGATCAACTTTGAGAGCTAGCATAGGATTTTTTTGTACATGCCGCGTTCCATAACGATATTGAACGTTCTAATTTGATAAAAATAAGCGAAACTGAAATACTTGATCGAGATAGATCGAATATACGAGTTTGTACATAGGTTGGCGCTAATTTCATAGTCGACTGGTACTAAATTCAGAAAGGTTTTTTTCAACCAAAGTCGAGAATGGGAGTTCTAAGCTATAGTATAGGTATAAAGTTCGCGAAATTCGAATAAAATTGAACTATTATATATAAATCGTAGAGAAGGGGGGGGGGAGGTGACTTGCTACCTCTGCGCCAAAAAGCTGTATCCAATAATCTCTGCACTTTACTAAGAAATATATCTTAAATACGGACGGATATACACATGCAATATCATTCGCAATATATGTTACGAAAAAGTACAAAATCTGAAGTCATTGTGAAAAATGCAACTCAATTCCTGCTAGAGTTATTGAGCCGAAGATATAGACAGTAAAATTAGGTTGTATCAGAATTCAGAATCGTAGGTTAGTCCCGACGTTGACATAGTAAGGTATTAATTTATAAAATATTAATATTCATATATAATATTTGATAAAACGTATTTCCCGAAACATTCTTGTCTGGTGATACATTCAACTCCACTAAAATTTGGGAGAATGGCGACATATAGGATTTGGCTTTGTTAATCACAGGATAAAAACCTACTGAAATTTGCATTAAATTTCTAGGTATGTAATTAATGCAAGTTTTAAATTGCGCATAATTTGGCTATAGAATAAGACGACAGTGTACAGAAGTTCAAGTATTTTTTCTCAAATTTGCGCCAAATATCCATACTGAAAAACTCTGAATTTGCAATGCCAATGGTCGATTGTGTCGAAAATACGGCGATTGCTACCTTCGCTACACTTTTGCAAGTATCGGATTATTTCTAATCTCCGACCGGGCGCGGAGCGCCTGCGAGAGCATACTAATTCCGCTCGGAGATTATGAATTACACCCGGAATCCGGGAGAACATAGCCAAAGATTAACACCCATATGTCTCACTTCTGGTTAAAAGTGTAAGCGCTTGCTTAAGCCTGCAGCACACGAGAACTATCCCCCGAGCAGAAAGTTATTCGTGTCTGTTTGCTCAGCACTTTACTCTCCTTGTACGCGTGAATTTCACTGAATATTTGGCCTCATCAAACATGTTTGATATTTTTTACTCCCAAGGCGAAAATATCACCGTGTGCGCTTAACACGGGCTAGATGCTGAGCAAAAAATGCTAACTTAGCCAATAGCAATGCATTCTTTTGTCACATGACTAAAGTAAAGATGACGGCATCTAGCTAAGTAATGAGCGAATATATTTTGGAGGACAAAATTGCAGATTTATGGCCGAATTATCCATGCTTATTCGACGTTCGATCACCGGATTTTAAAAACAAAGACAAACGACAGAAAGCACATGAATTAAACCAAACAGGTCAATTATTGTCTCTCGCAAAAGGTTAGCATATGCGCCTTGTCTTGTTCTTCTCATTATCCACCTTTTAGTCCATAAAACTCTACTTAGCGCTTTGTAACGACGACGTTGACGTCTATTCAGCGATGCAATTCAGTAAGTAAAAGTGTTTCTTCTTTATCCGCCATCTTACTTTAGTCATGTGACAAAAGAATGCATTGCTATTGGCTAAGTTTGCATTTCTTGCTCAGCATCTAGCCCATGTTAGGCGCACACGGTGAGATTTTCGCCTTGGGAGTAAAAAAATATCAAACATATTTGATACGTGAGTCAAGGCTGCATGAGGCCAAATATTCAGTAAAATTCACACGCACACGGAGAGCAAAGTGCTGAGCAAACAGACACGAATAACTTTTTGCTCAGTGGATAGCTCTCGTGTGCTACAGGCTTAAGCAAGTTATTAGAGGCATACACTCCCCGAAATTTCAAAATGGAACCGATGGAGCCGGATAAAAACGCGTTGCACGAAGCATGGATAGTGGAGTAGATAGCTATCCATGCAATAGATCATAGTTCAAATTTACCTGTAGAAAACAGGATTTTCCTGAAATTTTGTACCATATTAAACTCATAATCATTATGAATTCTCGATTAGCTTGAACAATCATTGATATTCTTGAAATCTAATTGTTTTCTTTTTCGATTTTGAGCACATTGACTGGCTAATCAAAGCGAAGAATAAAAAATTGTAGCCTTGTAAGGGGCTGATTACATGGAGTGTTTTCAGCCCGGCTAACCGTTGAAACTTCAGCCAGGGGTTGTTATAAAATCCTAACAAAATCGCGCACGCAATTACATGACAAGAATTTCAGCCCGGTTTGGGTTGAAACGTAATGTTGCTGTCATGTAATCCGGCGTAAATAAACTTAAGCCCGGACAGAAAAATTCGTCTTGACAATGCTTTTTCGTTTGTTTATTTCATTTTTATGTGTAGTCATAGCTCCTTAAAGGTCTAGTTATTGTCATTCGGGATTTTAAAGCGCTCGAAGAATAGAAATAAGTCTACTACCAGCCTTTACAGACTCAGCCCGGGCTAAATTTTCAGCCCTGGTCCTAAAATAATTCTGACGTGTCGTAACACCGCCCGGGCTGAAACTTGCCATGTAGCTAATTGAAAAATACTTTGGCCCCGGTTTGCCGGGCTGAAGCGACACCATGTAATCAGCCCCTTAGTTCAAACAATATGAGCAGTTCCCTTGGAATAGTACAAAATAAATGGTACATAATAGTCACTGCATGCATGCTACAAGTTAAGCATGCTGTTGCAGTTAACAAATATTTTATTCGGCTTTCTTTTTTTTCTGATTCGTTTGTTCGTCCTCCAGAATTTTTGGATAGACTGATGCCCTTAAACTGACCTGTAGTGTAGCCAGTATGACATAATTAGTTTCAGTCCTGCTATAAATTTATCCAAGGGGCGGAGGTAGTTTATATCCACTATCAAGTGGATAAATTCGAAGATACGAGATAACACTGTAAACATTCACGATAAAAAAGGTCCTATCAGGACAAAAATGCAATATTCTTGTTTCTGTGTTTCAACAAACTAATGTACATGATTGTACCCACTATTATATAATAATGTTTTCGAAGTGCAATCCAGCCATTGTTATATTTGTCGCAGCAGCGTCTCACGTTGCCTTTCGTTCCGAGCGGCGTCTTTCTGGAAATCCGCACGATGATAAATTTATCATACACTTCTTATTTGTTTATAAATGCGAATATGCAAAAAAGATTCAACCTATTCTGCTTAGTCTGCTACTACAAAATGCAAACTGCTAGCTGTTTTGCAACTACTATACCCGACCAAACGAGTATGAACTTTCATGAAAATTTATCAGTTTAAAGCCGATGTCAGTTGATGAGAGTGTGCACGAGAGAGCATGTATTTAAACCTTAAAGTCGTATAGTACAATGTGCATGATGAGGATTAAATTCAATACCTCAAAGTCATCTTAAAAGCAATGTCTAGTCCAGGCTTTGTGCATCGGTTCTGCTCATAAAACTGCCTAAATTTCGCATGCTTCGGATTTTCCTGGTCGGGTGACCGCGGGCTTATGTATACGTTAACGGCCCTTACAAGTATATTGCGGGACGAATTATTTCAGGTAACTTTTTCTCTCAATATAAGTCCATTACCCCACCAATGAGTCAATATTACAATGGGTGATAATTAGTCGGTGATTTCTTACAGGTTCGTCTTCAGTTCCAGGGAGTACTTCTACTGTAAACCAAAAGCTGTGTGACCGTGTCAACAGTTTCAACAATGTCACCCGTTTATACTTCGGTAATTCATCCAAACATATCAACGTCGTCAGCATACGCATTCCAGTCTACAAGCTCCAGTGCTATAACATCTAAACCTACGGACGTTAATACTGTTCATACTTCTGGTAATTCATCCAAATATACAACGTCGTCAGCATATCGCAGCTCAGCCTACAAGCTCCAGTGCTATAACAGCTAAACCTACGGACGTTAATACTGTTCATATATACTTCTGGTAATTCATCCAAACATATCAACGTCGTCAGCATTACGCATTCTCAGTCTACAAGCTCCAGTGCTATAACATCTAAACCTACGGACGTTAATACTGTTCATACTTCTGGTAATTCATCCAAACATATCAACGTCGTCAGCATTACGCATTCTCAGTCTACAAGCTCCAGTGCTATAACATCTAAACCTACGGACGTTAATACTGTTCATACTTCTTGTAATTCATCCAAATATATCAACGTCGTCAGCATTACGCATTCTCAGCCTACAAGCTCCAGTGCTATAACATCTAAACCTACGAACGTTAATACTGTTCATACTTCTGGTAATTCATCCAAACATATCAACGTCGTCAGCATTACGCATTCTCAGTCTACAATCCCCAGTGCTATAACATCTAAACCTACGGACGTTAATACTGTTCATACTTCTGGTAATTCATCCAAATATATCAACGTCGTCAGCATTACGCATTCTCAGCCTACAAGCTCCAGTGCTATAACAGCTAAACCTACGGACGTTAATACTGTTCATACTTCTGGTAATTCATCCAAACATATCAACGTCGTCAGCATTACGCATTCTCAGTCTACAAGCTCCAGTGCTATAACATCTAAACCTACGGACGTTAATACTGTTCATACTTCTGGTAATTCATCCAAATATCAACGTCGTCAGCATTACGCATTCTCAGCCTACAAGCTCCAGTGCTATAACATCTAAACCTACGAACGTTAATACTGTTCATACTTCTGGTAATTCATCCAAACATATCAACGTCGTCAGCATTACGCATTCTCAGTCTACAATCCCCAGTGCTATAACATCTAAACCTACGGACGTTAATACTGTTCATACTTCTGGTAATTCATCCAAATATATCATCGTCGTCAGCATTACGCATTCTCAGCCTACAAGCTCCAGTGCTATAACAGCTAAACCTACGGACGTTAATACTGTTCATACTTCTGGTAATTCATCCAAATATATCAACGTCGTCAGCATTACGCATTCTCAGCCTACAAGCTCCAGTGCTATAACATCTAAACCTACAAACGTTAATACTGTTCATACTTCTGGTAATTCATCCAAACATATCAACGTCGTCAGCATTACGCATTCTCAGTCTACAATCCCCAGTGCTATAACATCTAAACCTACGGACGTTAATACTGTTCATACTTCTGGTAATTCATCCAAATATCAACGTCGTCAGCATTACGCATTCTCAGCCTACAAGCTCCAGTGCTATAACAGCTAAACCTACGGACGTTAATACTGTTCATACTTCTGGTAATTCATCCAAACATATCAACGTCGTCAGCATTACGCATTCTCAGTCTACAATCCCCAGTGCTATAACATCTAAACCTACGGACGTTAATACTGTTCATACTTCTGGTAATTCATCCAAACATATCAACGTCGTCAGCATTACGCATTCTCAGTCTACAATCCCCAGTGCTATAACATCTAAACCTACGGACGTTAATACTGTTCATACTTCTGGTAATTCATCCAAATATATCAACGTCGTCAGCATTACGCATTCTCAGCCTATAAGCTCCAGTGCTATAACATCTAAACCTACGGGCGCTTATTCTCCCAAACATTCCAACGGCAGCATTACTCCCTCCCAACCTATGAGCTCAGGTGTTATGTCTATTAAACCTACGAGTGCCAATACTATTCTTATTAATACTTCTGGTATTTCGTCTAAACATGTCAGCCTCAGTATTACACCGTCTCAACCTATGAGCTCCATAACAGGTACCACAAAAACAAGCAAAAAATCGTTAGTCCTCGAGGTTTCATTAAAGTACAATGGTAAGTTCGATAACAAACTTTACGATAGACAAAGTTCGCAATTCAAAAATATGATGGTCAAAGTAAAGGAGGACATTACAAAAGCGTACCGCCCAATCAACGTGAACGTTTCAGTGTTTATTATTGCATTCAAACCTGGAAGCATCGTGTGTGATGTACTTCTGGTTTTTCAAAATTCGACACGTGGGGATATACCATATTTCAAGCAAACTCTTGAAAAGTATGGAGATACTCGTGGATTTGAAGTTTCTGAACTAAAGTCTTACAATAATGATGACGATAATGGTGATGATGATGAAGTAATCCTAGGATTAGATTGGTGGCAAATTGGAGTTATTATCGCGGGAATTGTTGCTTTTATCCTTCTTATCACTATAATTGTTTTGTGCGTAAGTATTATTTAGTTTTTGGCTTTTTCTTTGATACCGAGACCGTAGCTAGACCGTTTATTTTAGAGAGTGCATATCTATTTTCACACATTTACATATCTAGAAACAATAGCTTCCCAAGAGATCAGTAGGATATAAGACGAATAGATGATTATCCCAAGTCCAATTGAGTTTGTAGCTACTATCCTATTTTACTGTAAATTTTGAATATGAGCCGAGAGTACACACAGTAAAAGCATAACAGCCTAGTCCAAGGCCTTGTAAGCGCGCGCTGTTAATTATGCAGGGCAGCCTACGCTGAGAGGCCTATCACAAAATGTTGAGATTTCAAAAGTTGTCCCTGATTTTGTCCGGAGAAAAATTTTCTTGCCGCCATTTTGAATTCAGAATTAAAAACTTTTGTGCTAGTCCTCCCCCGCGTTCATACTGGTGACGTCACAAGAATGAAGGCGCGCTAAGGAGGACTAGGGACTAGTCTGAAAGCATAAGAGAGAAATAGGAGACTAGGAAGAGTATGGAGATGACTGTTCATGAAGCTTTAGCAAATGGATTAAACCAAATTTCGAGGAAGTGAATTCAGAAAAAGTAAACTTTCTTTTACCTCAAATAAGATTGTCACAAATCATCTTCCATTATGTTTTCTTAATGTTTCGTTTCTGTTCAGATTGCAATTTCTGTTTTCGTTCAGATTTGTTTCTCTTGTGATTGTTCTTTGTATTCAAACCTTGTATAGTTTTTCCGGATGCGCATGACGCTTCACCGCTGTATTGACAGGAGTGAGGTCTCAGCTGCATTTCTTTTTCATTTTCCAGTGTAAGATTTCAAGAATACAAAAAAAATCAGGCAACGTGTCGTCATATGTTAGCGGACCGTTTTATGATATCATTGACGGAAATGAGGAAATGAAAATTTTGCGAGCAACTCCAACAAGTACAACTAAATTGTGTACAACATCTGCTGATGGAAAAGGAGATGTCGAGTCGGGACAGCGGGTAGGTTTTCTCGTCAGAATACTTCACCTCAATATCCTAGACACTTTGTAAATATCATTGTGAGTAAAAACAAGCGCAGAATATTCTATAAACAATAGTTTAAGATTGCATTACCCGTCTCATTTTCTGAATGGAAGAACTAATACCAGTCACCTTTATTGTTTTAATTTTCGGCGCAATTATCGTAAACTGCGCCTTGGTTACCTTTTGACCTCAAATTAGCTTCAAGAATGACATTGCAAATGGAGTTTCTGGTGTGCCATTCAGGATGCAGAAGAATTTCTCATTCACAGTGTACAGTACTGAAATACTACAAATGTTGCCGAATTGTACTCGATAGGTTTAGTCAAAATGCATTCCGTACATGTTACTTCTTTCAACGGTTTGACAGTTTTGCAACATACTTTCGTAAATTACTCGCCTCCCAAAAGTATGTATCTACGAAAGATCACTCGATTCGATATTTATGACTTTTAATAATATAATCTCGCTGTACAGTCTTCGATAAACTATGCGTCGATGAAAAGAAAAATCCCGATGGGACTCGCTTTTTAAGCACATGTGAAATCAGCCCTTTTAAATCTTCCCTCACACGAGTGTTCGTCATAACCTAGGCCTAAAGGATAATCCCTACGAAGTTTACACTGCAGGTGTTTGAGCTTTCTAAAAAATTCTTCGGAAAATTAAAAATTTCCTCTTAATATTTTTACAGAAAGTAAACATGTATTCCTCCACGTCCTACACTGATGTAAAAAATGATGGTCTTGTCAAGGAAACAACATCAAAAATCGGAAAAGATAATTCTGGAGCAGATATTAATGACAATGATTACGTCACGATTATGGAGGATGGGCCTGGTTCTGGCGACGTTCTTAAGCTGTAATGACTCTATAAACTTCACTCAAACATCATGCACTACCATATCCTCAATATTTATAAGCATGTCCTGCACCGTGTGAGGACCCCGAAACAACATTTACAATATTATAAACGAATATCATTATACTTGCAAATGATTAAAGCGATTTTCATTTTAGAACCATTAAAATTCGGTATGTTATACAATAAATCATAAAGGCAATTTAGGCTGTGAAAGTAAACTCTTGTTATTGCAAAAATAGTTAAAATTTTCCCATCATGCGAGGTCGAAGCGTAAACCAAAACCAAGTAACATGACTCTTGGGGAAAAACAAAACTGATTAGCCACTTCCTAATCGGAGCAGGGTACCAGGTCTAGTGATAAACCGCAAAACATCTATGGACTCTTTGGAGGGACAGGAAATATAGGTTTAAACTCGTTTGTCTCTCCAAACAGTTCATAGATGCTTTGCGGTTCGCGACTAGACCCAGTACGCTGCTCGATTGGGAAATGGCTAATTTACTAGTTCTGTAGTTCAACTGAGTGAACTGGTCAATATGAAGTTAGTAAATAAAGATACAAAAATTAAATTTGGTTTTTTGATCGATTGATCGATGTGTTCTCCAATCACTCCGCTGTTAAAATAATCCCACGATTATAATTTTGGGCAATTTCGAATGGAGGCTGTAACTTTCTTGCAACCTTGCATTCTATAAAATACGGGCATCCCTACTTCTTTCCTGACAGTCTGAAGCTGAAAACTGTTTTGTGGGGGCTTTTTTGAAAGAAATGCATTTATTGATGAACTTTGTGGAGTCACGTTGTTGTTAAAAATGTGAATAAACTATTTTAACATTTATATGCAAGAAAATTGGGATCATAAAAATTATGCTAGTCTTTAAACAATGATACCTGGGCTAAACCACCCCGTCTTTGACATTTACTAATGTTTAACGTGTTATTTGTTATTTTAACATTTTTTTAACATTTCTTTTTTGGGGGAGGGACGTAACTAGGCTACCGATTACTTGGAAAAGCACAGCGAAGATTACATTGAAAATGCATATACAACAGGCGCTGTTACACTATGCAATTTTCCCTGCAACTTGCAATGCAATTGTAATTGAGGGATTTTAATTGGTAAAGAGTGTTCAAGATGGTAAGAAAACGTTAGCAGATCATAGATTTAGTTCATTTAATTCAGACAATTGTTACAAATTGACCTATAAATAAGAGGACGGCTTAGACGTCTCAGACGTTAAGGTCGTCTTATATAAATACGAGAAAATGGTGAGATGAAATAAACGAACTAGACGAATTAAACGTCTCAAATTAAGTGCGTCTAAACGACGCCTTTAACATATGAATTAACCGTCGTAGACGTTAAATTCGTGTAGTATAAATACGAGACTATTGCCGATTATTTACTATCCAGGCGATTATGTGGGTCCAGACTCCAGACATCTTTCGGAAAACGTAGCAAATTAATTTTTTTGGGCGTGTCATCTATAGTATTTATACTAGTAGCACCCAGCCACAAGACGTTTAATTCGTTCAGACGTCTAAGCTGTCCTCTAATATAAAAACAGGCGAGTAGAATTGCATTGAAAGTCGCAATAAAAGTTGCATACTGTAACGGCGCCTTATATAGCCTAGATCATACTGTACGTCGCATTTTGGTCGCGACGAATGCAATTCAAACAATACATAATGAGATGATAATCATAATGAATAATTTTCGTTTCAATAAGGTTAATTATCTTTTGTTTAAATTGCATTCTCGCGACTATATTGCGAAGTATGAAATTGACCGAAGGCGAAGGGTATATTTTGCACGCAATTGAAGAAGTAAACTGGCAGGATCAAAAGAGGTTTAACAGATTGGTGTGACAAAGTGCGAGTAATGTGGATTCAAGAAAATTCCTCTTTAAACCAGCTGATATAATTTATCAAAGCTTCAAGTGTAATAATATATTAACACATATTACATATAATATGGGTACGCGGCATTTTAGAGTGTGACATTGTGTGTACACACGGATCAGAATCAAAGTCACAATGGTGTTAACTCCATCGAATTAATTGCAACATCGATCTACATTTACGCTGGTAAAACTCTGCTAACCATCATCATTAAGAGCCTCATATTATGAGACACAATAATTATAACACTAGCCGTACGCAACTAATTGTTCTCAACATAAAAAAGCCCAGCGAATTAGAACTAAACTATAACTCAACTTTAAACTGCGTGTCTCCCACTAGTAAATATCCGTTTGGTTAAATGTCGTCATTGGAACCCGTTCTTCGTCTTTGTACAAAACATCATCGTTGTTTTTCAGATGAATTGCGGGCGAATATTCCTGAATTTCGTTAGAATCTGCCAGTGAGTGAGAATAGTGCCGTCTCTGGATCTATAAATATTTGGAAAAATAAGAAATCTATACATCATATACTTTAAAATCTATAACGAAATCCTTCGCCATTAAATACGTGCATTATAATTTGTGGCTTATTTACAACTATTGCTCTTATTAAAACATACTGTAGTACCCTGAATTAACTTCTGGATAAACTTAATTAGTCTCTAGTGGGGCCGGGATTCAAATCAAATACTCTATTAAACTCGACTGGCGGATGTATTCAACCTAGATCATCACAGTAGATGTATAAAACATTTTGGTTGTTAAAACGGTCGTAATACCATTGGAATTCGTTTCAAAATCCATACTTTAAAAATCCATACTATATCCATACTGTTTTCATAGTGTGGATATCCTAAACTTCCAAACCATTTCCAACTAACAACCATACTGTATCCAGAAATGTGGATTTTGAAAAAAATTCCCATAATATGTCATCTTCACTGGTTCAAAATGTAAGATTACTGACAGATCAATAACAAAATGGGTTGAGTACGTATTCTCGTCGACCGTAAAACGTGTATAAAACACGTACTTTACTAAAACCGGTCACAACAGGATGTTATGTGCTCCGGAATCAACAACCGGCCACCGCCGCAGTGGATATCCACACTTTAATACACATAGTCTTTTTTCACCTGTTTCATTGCATTTAATCATAAGCTCTCCCAGTTACCTCATCTTTCGAGGAATGCAATTTTGCGCATGTACGAAATACAGTATGGGTATTTTAATGTTACAGTATACTTACACATTGACTTATGACCATCACAATCAAAACAAAGCAGACTCCCCCGAGGATTGAGACAACTATTATGGGAATACGACCCCATGTCTCTTTTTCATCTTTTTCATCCTCATCTCTGCCCTCAACGTCAGGACTTTCTTCCTTAACCTTGATATCACCAACGATATATTTTCCAAATCCACCTTTAGTATTCCTTGCTTTATTTAGGGTATCATTAACTTCCACAACTGACACCGGTTCTGAGTCTTTGGATTTCGTGTGTATTATTACGTCACATCCCAAACTTCCACTGAAGAACTTCAAGACTTCCGTAAATACATACTTCGGCATACTTTGGAACACGATATTGAACTGAGTTTCTATCTCTCTGCTTTTTTGTTTAAATTCATTGGAGCTCTTTATGAGATATTCTTCTTGAAATTTTTCTGAGAGTATCAGGATAGTGACACGAAATTGTTGTTCCTTCACCATTGCCATTGGCAGTAGAGTCGATAGCACCGGCGTAGAACGCTCCTTTCCGATATACCACGAGGAAGCTGTAATATACGGCTTTTTTACTTCACTCTTATCGGATATCTGAGTAGAATACCTTAAAATTCCGAATTTTGTTTCGCTCCTCTTAGGCTTTTCTTTGATGGTCATCGACGGCGATATTGCAATTTCTTCCGTGCGGTTGGAAAGAGTATTGTAGAATGAAGAAAGGATGGTGGAAGGTCGAAGGATGATGGAAGGTATCATACCAAAAATCGTATTATTCGCTAGAATTTCAGATCGGTTGCTTACAATTTTGCTAAATAGGTCGGGTTTAGAGATGTATCTTGCAATTGTTGAGCGGTTGGCAACAGGAGGGATGTCAGAAGAAGTATGAACTTGAGAAACGAATATATTTCGGATCGGAGATGCGGTCAAATTTTTGCTTCGCAACATTGGAACTGAGCTAAACCTGGTGACGCTTTCTTTCGCCATTGTTTTATCAAGAATACTTTCCATAGTATCATTAACGGCTGCGAGGCTGTTTGATGAAAACAAAACAAGTTTAGGTTGAACAATTGTATCATTTCGTCCTGTGAATAGGATACTCTCAGATGATTTACTGTATGGAATGACTTTACTTTTCAGAGTTTCCGATAAGGATGTGGTCTCAACTTCGCTACGCTGCTGTTTCGTGATCAACGACGGACTGGGTTTCAAAATCATCGTCATGTTCGCTTGTTTTCCTGTAAGAGTCGAAGTTGTAAATGTCAAATTTGCGTCGATGCGTGGTACCTTTGAGACAATCTTGGAATACTTCAATGTTGTGGATGCTATCTGAAGAGAGCTCGGAGCTGTGGTGTTGACAATTCCAATCACTTGTGTAGTGTGTGTCGGAATTACTTTCAAAGCGGAGGTGGACACAAACGATTGCATACTGTCGAGAGAAGGTGTATATACCAATAATTTGGTTTTGCTTCCAACATCTGTGATATTTGCTTTTCCATTTCCGGGGACAATCAAAGGCTTTTCAGGAATTTGGGAAGTCTTGGAAACCATTGATCTTTCTGATTCATTTGGCGAAACATGCTTCGGAATTGTTCTATTAATGCTCGATATCGTTGATGAATTGGTTCCATTCAAACGTTTTGCAGGAGTAGATTGTGCGTGTGTCATTAGGGTTCTGCTCAGAAACACGTTTTGCATACTTGATGTGATATAATCAGGGGACGTTGACGTTTGCTTAAACGCGGATAACATTTCAGTTGTCATTTTTCTTCCACCTTCGGACCAGTTAGAAGTTGATCCAGTAGCGTAAATCATAACTGTAAAATTTGCCATAACGGGTTTGCTTTTAGAAGTATTCATGAACTTCATAGGCCGGGTGCTTAACGAATTCTCCAGATCGACTGTTGAACGAAAGCCGGAAAGGGTTGATACTGATCCGGTTAAAATGGCAGATGAAACGTTATGCGATGCATTAGTGTGTTGTGCTCCAGCAAGAGCGAAGAGAAAAACATTTAGGAATATGGAAAGCGCCAGACGTCGAATGGTTAACCGTTCTAACCACATATCGGATAATTACTCGGAAGATTGTATCTAAAAAGGGAATAATAAAGGTATTGAGAAAGGTACTGTCAGCAATCATGTTATATTACTCAATTTTCATGTATCAACTAAAACCTACTACTAGAAGTAATCAAAGAATGACAAAGATTAGCAAGTGCGTTAGGTGTTCGGATTTCCCATCGTTAAAACATTGCAAGATATGAAGGCTTCGATAAGAATCCTCACTCATAATTAAAATACTTCAAAATCAAAATAATGTATACAATTCCTAGAACTTCTTAATGTGCCCGAATGCAAACGCAAAAAACTCTTGTACTTCTGCATGTTAAAATAGTATTTGTATCTATTTGACCCCTACTGATACCAGCATGTATAGTTCGTGCTCACAGGGTCTTATCCGGCTTAATAACATTCTATCTATCTATCTAAACACGAAAGCGAGGCAAATGCCAAACGAAGATCTCAGAACGAAATAGCATCCAGCCTTGACGTCACGATTAGTAAGCGTTCTCCTTCGTTGATCCAATTGCTCAATTTGTTGACGCAAATGCTTGATTCAGTCTCAATTACATATGCACGGTAGACAGATGAAATGAAAATGCATGCAATGTGACTGAATCGAGCATTTTGACAGCAATTTTTTTGGGGGGGTGTTCTATATAGATTGCGCCAGAGTTTCAACTGTTTTACACACAGTACAATGTTTTGAACAAGTATAATTTACGTAAATTAGCTTGTAGGTGCACCACGTATTTGATACTGCAAAGCTTTCGGTCCGTTAACTCGGGCCTTCTGTATGCGAGTAAGGCTTTTATAAAAACCTGGTTTCCACAGCATATTACAAGCAGATATTACGTCCTACGTAAATAGTAAACTGTATCAGAACGGGGGGTGCATGTTGTAGTGGATCACACCCCTTTTATATAGGGTTATATAACCCTTCCTATAGGGTTAACCTCAAAACTTCCTTGTCGAATGTAATTTATTCCTTTGTGCATCTTCATTAAATTATTATGAACCACCCCCCCCAAAAAAGCAAATTTTTCCTGCATGTGAAACATTTTCTAGGTCATACATAGGTTAGTTATGCATGTACACTCCTTTGTCTGTTAGCACTGAATGAGTACGGTTAGCACTAGTTATAGCACTGGTGTACTGTTAGCACTTAACACTGAATAATTTTACAAAATTCTGAACAATAAACACTTAGAAAACGCTTAACATTACGAACTCTTACTCGTCGTTTCCACTAATTTGTGTCCTCACTAGGAACGACGCTGAAAAACAAAGCTATATGCATACAAGTGCTAATGACATATGATATCTCATGATTAAAAGTTCTTTAGAAGCTTTACACCCGTGGTCAGGTTTCGGTCCCTGCTTGGTGATGAATATATCAGAGATTTTTAAACTAAAAGAGTAATAAAGAACAATGACTAGATATGTCTAACAGTTGTCAAAGAATGATTGCTTAAAAACGTCTGAAGAGCGTATTAGAAAGATGAAATATCGTTGAATATTGAATAATACATCAATTGTATTTAATGTCAACACTCCCTGCAATAATAGAGCGCTATTTTGAACTCATACCCTCCACATATCCTCCTCATCCCTCCTCATACCCTCCTCATACCTCCTTGTACCCTCCATAAACTAGGAGACTTCAGGTTTTTAATCACTCACTCATAACTGTAGGAACCACAGGGGTAGCGGGAGAAGCCTGTGTCGTATCAACACAACAGTAATATAACACGTTTAACCCCGTTTTATCCTAATTTCTAAGGCTATCTTACATTTGCGATGCGCGCTCTTTGACATCAATTGAAAACTTACTAATAAAAATATCTTTGTCGTGTGAATTTGCAAATCTGTGTGTACTTGTATGTTCAAGCTTCCTCTTCTTACGGTTGCTAAGGTGAAACGAGATCGGGAGTGCCCCCTTGCCCTTAACAACTTCCGGCAGCACCGACTGTAGAATATTTATTAGATATAGTATTCACGTGAATTTGATTCTTTATCGCGTTTACTTAAACTTTTTAATATTGTCAACAGAAATGGCCGGACAAAGTTAAAAGAGAACGCCCACAATTAAGGAATCTAGAGATCTACAGGAGCTACGAACGCATAGCTAAATATTCCGTTATTCTTGAACGCCATCTAATTTTCCTTATGACCTCATTCGCTATTCAACTAAGATGACTTGAGTCTCGAAACGAGCATTTCTAACAACCGCAGGATATTACATTGGTATATATGGACATTGGTATTAATTTCTTCTCACGAATCTCTAACATTGGCATATTCATAATTCCTTGTCGAAACCAAACCACGGAAGTAAATCCTCCTTTCAATAAACATGCAGATATCACATTTCATTGGATTTGGCATATTTGAGCGTCATTCCTGATGATGCCTGCAGATTAGTCTATAAACGGCTCTCGGAGTGTCGATTTCAGCTTTCGGAGTGTTTTGCATTGTACTTAGGCAATGATTACACTATCAAGGATTGCCATTGTCACGAAATCAAAACTAGCCGGCAAGTCGGAGCGAATTTTATCCCAAAAAGTATGATAGCATGATTGCTGCCATTATCTGACAAATGAAAAAGTTCTGGGAACAGAGATAACCTAAAAAACTTAAACTGGTGTCGTGCCATGTGAATCCGGAGCAGTGTAAACTGGATCTTCTATGCAGTCCCTGTGCCATGAATTTGGAGAACAATTGTTGCGCCAACAACGTTCAATGGCGTTTTTGCCTGCATATGACTAGAAGCTTAAGTTTTATAGATTTTTGAAAAGATTGACGCAAAATTAATCTGCTTTATAACTGAAGAAAAAAATTCTCGTACAATTACAGAAAAGCCAAAAGGAATGAGAACCAATATGTGCAGAATCTATTCTTTCGGTACATAAAAAGTGACGTCCGAAACGGGCCATGATTTAAATCGATAATTATTCAAATGCGCCATAGCAATTGCGTAAAACAGACAAAGTCGAACCTTCTCGATGGGAGAACAGAAAACACGGGCATTAAGCAAGCGAATTTCCTATGAGTCCTGCACAAAAAAACACACAGAAAACTTCTTGAATGCCTTATGCCAAAAACTATCCTATAAAGTGAGATCAGAATGCAGAGGATTAATTTTAGAATGAATAGAAACAAATGCTGCGATTACCTAATGCAAAACATGTAGACCGTAAAGAGAAAAAAGTATAACAGAACAGGACTGTACTTCGTGGGGGGGAGGGGCGTGATTGCATGGACAGCTGTCCCTAAAAGAATTCAGCTTATATACGGTTTTATAATGTAATATATTGTTATGCTGAAATATTTCAATTAGACACGCTAGGCTCCCAAGACTGTTCTTTTCTCTAATAACTGTTGAACTATCCCAATAGCTTGATAATCGTCTGTACGGCCCAGTAAAAGTATGTTCGGCAGTGAAAGAATTCTCGATTAAAGCTAACCTGATCCTTGTATCTATTTTCTTATTTTTTTTTATGATAACGAGCTAGAATACTCGAGAGTAGCTAGAGAGAAATTTAAGATACAAGAATCTCTGGCAACTATGCAGCCATTATCGAAGATTTCAATCACATTCACATGAAACGTATTTCCATGTCTCCCGAAAAATAACGCTCCCGTGCAGAGTTGATAAATATAATTTTAATTCGGCAAATGTATTCGTGAGAACAACATTACCTTCGCCGTAATTGTTCTAGAACGATCACGAGTTTAGAACATCAGAGACAATATTAGAATATTGAGCTCTGCGGGACTACCAACTTCTCAGAATATTCCTCACATAAAAAACGCTGTCGTTGATGTATTAACGTTATTAGCTAACAGAGTTAGCTGGGCTACATGGAAGATTAAATTTTTAACCTATTTTGCGGTTTTCCATCCTGTATCTAATTCTTCTCTAGCTAATTTGGGTTATTTGTTTCAAAAAGTACTTTTAATGCCGCCTGTGTGGTTCCGCGGTATTGGCACCAAAGGTCCAAAACACAACAAAAATAATATTTATTAGTCAGCTTGAGTTTTCCTTTTGATGCGGAATTCTTTGTTTCATAAGCAGCAGGAGAAGTAAATCAAGTAATGTGAAAATGCATAGTCAAATTCTACCTTTGTCTTACAAAATTTGAAACCTATATTTTGCCAATGACAACGGCCATTTTCTCAACGACAAAGGCCAGATAAAAGAATATTGAGGCCGCGGTAAGTTGAGAAAGAAAGGAGCAAAACTGCACAAGTCAACTCGAGTGGTCGCTTAAGTTCGGCCGAAGCAAAACATTCCCCGCACGTTTGCACTATGCGACAAGGTAGTTATTAAATTTTAATGAAAGAACTGCACATTCCCACTTGCAAAGCTCTTGCAATAAACGCAAACTTACTGAAATAAGGTAGGCCGTCGAAATGTGCCCAGGCAGACCCTAGCAAAGTTAGCATTAGCTACTAAATAATACTCGGCTAGTATTATTCTCGCCGCTTCGACCAAAAATGGCAAAAGAATTTCGGTCTGTCATCTGAGCAGTATCTCTTGCACGTTAAGTGCATGAGATATCGTTTCGAAATCAAGTTCAATGCGAGTAAACAACTGCCAGCTGTTCAGCATAACATATTCCGAGCTGGGTCAAAACTCGAAATGTACAGCCCTTTACAAATACATCCCAATTTTCTACGTGCTTATGACTTACTCATTAACATGTGGATGGGACTCAAGTAATATTAGACTTAATAATCAATTTTCCGGATATGTCAAAAGTTAAAGAAAGGGATGCAAAATTTGACAAGCAGATTATAATCCGTTAATAAAGTTATCTGTAATTTCCTATCATAAGCTAGGCGACATGACAAAAAGATTAGTATAAACAAACTATATTCCTTCATCATAGCCATACCGCGGCAGATAATTAGTAAGACCGTCGAGTGTGATAAGGAAAGGACTTTGATCATAAATAAGTAATCGGTGAGAACAATATATTCGGTCTGTTTCGTTTGCAGTGTTTAAAGAGAAATTTCAAAGCCTGAATTAGTACCCGACTGTGAAATAAATGTGCGGTAATAGGGACCATTACTAAACCAATTAGACGGGAATTTATTTTCTCGTGATGGCGGACATAAACACAGATGAAATCAATGAGAAATCATGTTTTTTTCGCCTCCCAAGTTCGGACAGAACATCACAAAGTTATAGGATAAAATAGCTTACCATGTGCGTCCTAAATCTCTTCTTGTTGAAAAACGCAGGTGAATAAAAGCAGACTCTTCGGACAATTGTTTTCTATGATTCTTTCATTACTCCTGCACGTGCAACCTTATAACAATATGAATAGCAGTGGCAGCTTAACAGGGGGTATCAATGTAAATTAGTTTACTTGCATACTATATCGCATCCGGTCAACCGCGAAATTATTCCATCGTCGATGTGGAGCTGTTTCGAATGTCTAGAAGATTCGAGGTACACAATTTTGCAGTGGACACACAATTCTCAAAATCTTTTTTCCGTAATTCTGATGGACGGCAGCTGTACTAAGCAGTGATATTAAGCCCTGGCAGTAAACACTAAACCAGAAGAGTATATCTACTATACAGAGGTGACAATTAGGTGCCCTTACCGCCCTATAGGCCAGTATAAAAACAAACACCGATCATTTGGGTCGGGAAAGCATGTAAATACGAATCACCTTCAAAAACATCGAAAACCGATAACGAATTTTCCTTCTGAATGACACGCTTTTGTGTTATTTGCCGAAGACATGCTGAATCTTGACATAAGTCATCACTGAGAACAGACCTGACGACGATTGTAAAGTCAATAATATACCAGACTCTCAAGGAAATCACGTTTAAAACGCGTCTTACAGAAATAAATGGAGTTTTAATTTAAACTACGATAACTATTAGCGCATATACAGGGTTTAACAAAAACAAGTCTGTAAACTTAGTTGGAATCAGATATTCAATATGAAAGTTGCATAATTGTATCACTGTATAATTTATCATGATTTGAACATTATGAAAACTAACACGCCTCATTGCATTTCTTTGTTTTCCTTTTGTCTTTCCTTATGCTTGTGCTTATTCCACTCGTGTGAATCAGGCTTTAGGGTCGCTCACGAGAAAGGACATCGAATTGTGTACATGAAACAAAATTTATTGAAGACTGTGTCTGTGATCGAGCTTGAGCTTCAGTTTGCGTTTATTAAACACGACAAAAACTGTGGTGTGGATTGTGGTTAGCTGCGCCATTCTTAATCAGTCGCACTTATAATAGCTATTCCTTATTTGCTGTTTACTTAATTTGTGAGCCATTCGAATAAAAAAATTAAGTAACGTAAGTATTAAGTATAGTTGCATTGGCATTGAGATACTGTTAGTACTGTTTTGATACATCCTGTAGCCTGTACTAATAAGGGTCATATTCAGTCACATCTATTCGGCCATTCGCAAATAGTAAAATCATATTATTTTAGTGGTGTGTGGTACTGTGTACCTGAACAACGTGAGTCTGCACGGAGCACACTAATGAGGCTATAACAGAAAAGAAAACAACACCCTGTCTCTTATTATTGGCATTTATCTAACTGTATTCTAACAAATTATTGATGTACATACCCTGCAAGTATACAGCGTGGAAAAAATTTAATACTACGACACACAGACTTCAAAATATAAAACAAATACATTTTTATTACTAATTCTTTGAAGTCTATATATTCAATTTTATTCTATTCTATAAGTTCTCTATTTTAAAGAGAGGTGAAGCTTTGGAAGTATGCCTCATGCTCAAGCCAAATTTTGGGTACTTTTGCTGCGATTATAAATTCGATTTTCTTCTTTTGAAAGATGTGAGCGAGTGTATGGGTTACGGAAGTTCAAATAAAGATAATAACACCCGGCCCAACATTTGTAATTATATTCACTTCTTTGCATATGGAAAGACTGAATAGTAACAAAAAACGATGCGCCATAGAAAACCCAATATATCCGGTTTTGTTTACACGAGAATTACCCCAAATTACCTAAAATTTTCACGGTTTTGACTTGGTGTGAATATAATATACATAAAATATTTACATGTCATTGCTTGGTTCAACTTTCAAAGGTGCTAAATCGTTATTTCCGATGCTTTTAATTTATCTGTTGATTTAAAGGCAGGTGCTATATTGTGACATTTCGCAAAAATTTCGAGCATTTGCTTTTAAAACTGCTAACACGATGAATCAACTTGGTACTGGAGGTGAAAGTTCTAAGAATATTAGAATACCTGCTTATATAAGCATACAGAAGAGGTCATATATAGGTCACATCTTGTCTCAAAATTTCCTGCCCGGAACTGACCGAAACCCGCCCAGAAAATCAGACAAACAGGAAACCCACTTATGGGCTAGGCTATGGCCTGAATTAGAAACTTATTCAGAGCCCTTCAGATTTCTGACAAGTCATGAGTTCATCAGTGAAATTCAAATAAAGGCATATAAAGTATATACTGTCGCCGAATGTAAAGAAAGAATTCTATGTAAGGCCAAGAACTTTATCAAAAACATGAATGCTTTCTAACAATAATTCGAGAATTTTCTAGACCGGTTATTGATCATGACAATTACTTTTGGTATACTGAATATCGAAAATAAAACTAGCGCCTGTGTTGTTACGTTGGCAGTTTTCACTAAGGCTTTTCAATTTCGTTTTTTATTCAGCATGCATTGTATAGTAGTGTGATATAGCGATATACTAGCTAAATACACAGGTCGGTAATTCATGGGCATAAAACATGGGAAAAACTCGAACTTTGTCAATATGTGCGAGAGGAGCAAGAATACTATTTCTGATGGGCACAATATCGATGGAAATATATGATATTGTCATCGATAGCATGGAAGCAATTGAATATCGAGCTGGCAAAATGTTGCATTTATCGAAACCTCAACCCGAAGCTGCAGTTGCATTCATAGCTCTTGCCTGTGTTGGGGCTGCATTTTCGTTGGTAAAAATAATTTACAGTTTGGTGTACTATTGGAAAGTCACGAAAAAGCAGAAAGGTGAAAGCTATACCAAATGTAATCAAGACGTTTCAAGAGATATTTTTGAGAGTAAAGAAGCGATAGAAAGGCGTTTTGATATCATTAACATTGCCATAAAATCTTTAACATTAATATTTGAAGACATCGCCCAAGCTGCTCTCCCCTACTGGTTCGTCACACGCTGTTCTGTTGACTTTGACTCGATTGTAAAAATATGCTTCATTTGCGTTTCCCCGTTTTTGAATTTTGCCTATTTTACTTTTATTGTCGTTAGAGCCATGTATAAATATAACGGCAAACATAAATCAATCTTGCGAATCGTTCTTATATTCTTGCTCGTCGTAAATATTGCTCCGTTTACATTTGGAGTCCTTTCTAGCAAGGAGGCCTTTGATCGAACTCATTTGGTAGGAAATGTGCCAAAAATTGTGTTAGTTCAACGCGAAGGATGCAACGGGACAGAAAATTGTTTAGAAAGGCACCCAGAGTTGTGGAAAGAGAAAAGCCTGTACGCTGTATGGAGGATAATAGAGAGAGCAGAAAACCATTGTGCGAATATCGTTTTCAAGTGCAAAAATGGATCATTCCTTAACAATGAAATATTTAATGGTTGTTTTCAAATTCGTTTCATACTATGCTATCACAGCACCTCGCGAAACATTTTCTATAAAATTCAGATCTGCCGCAAGGATGCATCAACCTGCAACTATATATCACCTGGTAAAACTGGATTGTCCCTGAAATACACCTCGGACTTTTGCGGTGAAGACGAAGCTAACTCGGAGCAGGCCAATTCCACGTTCATTCTGCGAAACACGTAAACAACAGAGAGAGAGAGAGAGTAATAATGGATTCGGATCGCAGAGAATGCATGGGTTCAGGAGCCGCGGAAGATCTTTCAGTGGGAGCCGGAAGGGGGGGGGGAGGCTAATATTCATGTATTGGTGTTAACAGACGGCGAAAAAGATGTAATTAATGCATAACGCGAGTATATGAATATTAGCCCCTTCCGCCGTGAAGATCCTCCGCGGCCCCATGTGGAGTAAAATTGAACTTGAGTAAAAATGTATATCAGTGAGGCTTTCTCTTTTAAAGTACTATCAACCAAGACCGACGAGAAGAGAGGTGTTGTGGCAGTGGGAGCGAAAATCCCTGGCAAGTAAATAGGTGGTGATACCTTTGTTGGGTGCAGCCGGGATGCATGTGCCCGGGATCACCAATATGTCTTACAGTTATAGTCATGTCGAATCTCACCAGCCTTGCTATTAACTCAAGTTTGTATCAGATCATCGCTAACGAAGAGCAGCTTCGCTGAATGAAAAAAATATTAAACGAATATGCCTATATTATATGATCACGTCGGCACTATGTGTTACTACTAACCGCGGTATATATTAGGATTATTAATATAAAGCAGTCAACATTGTGCCATGGTGAATGGCTTTCATTTTTTAACTTCATTGGAACATTTCATTCTTTTACATCAGTTAAATAATAAAGTTTCACTTAAAACTATGTTTCCCGCATGGAGCTATCTTCCCTCGAGGACGTACCTAGGGCATGAAGGTAAAACCCTCTTTGCAAATCCTGGAATTAATCATAATACGTAAATTTAAAAACGTTTATCGTTTAACCTCATGCTTCATAACAATCACAGATAACTAATTTAATGACCATCACTGAGCTCCCCGCTCGGACACACCTGATTCTGACGCTGTTCACTATACCGGATTCACAAAATTTTTTTTACTGAGCTGACCATATTAAAGCAATCATGCTATCATATTTTGGAGGGTAAAAGTCGCTCTGCAGAGTGGCTAGTTTTGACGTCGTGACTCGTGAACTAGCATAGCATGCCACGTGCGAATCCGGTATAGTGCATGTAAACAGGGCCTCAACCTGGCACCGACGTACGAAACACTACTTTTGAGTTAACTAACAAGCAGTGTACCAAATTTTGAAAAACGCTTCACTAATATATATCTCTCAAAAGTGACACTGCATTGCAAGTTGCACTGTTTAACACGGCCGTAAAAATAACTAACGTTCACTGGCGATTGGATTGGAACCTTTAATTGGCCACGACTATAATCTACCACCCGCCCTTATACAAAATAATAACTAAGGTCGAGTATGTGCCGTGATTATATGACATCTTTTCTCTAAACCTGATGAATGGTATTTCAGAGATCTTACCTAGCCGACGATTTTTCCCGCTTTGCTAATATATTAGTGTTAATTGATTGTCCATTTGAAAGGATATACTACCTCAAATAACTCATCATACTAACTTTAAACTTGCATGCCTGGCAGTGGCGCCGGCAGGGGGGGGGGCGAAGCGCAGAAGGGGATAGCCTGCTTGCAATGATTTTTAGAATCGATTTTCAAATTTGCCCAAATTCAGGGAAAAGAAGACCCTTTCCTTTTAAAATTTTGACGTTTTCAACTAACGTTAGAAAGTAAAAGTGCTCTAAGACCTTATGGGGGTGTTACTAAATGGCAGGACTGAATCGTCAGGTTGGATATAGATAAATATAATTAATTTAGTGATCATTATAACACACTTAATAAGATAAATTGATACAAAATGTAAACAAACGCGTAGGGATCCAGGTTCGAATTTTTATGTTGTCAGGGTTGGCGCCGGGGCCTCATCAACAACGGGGTTGTCGCTAACAAAAGCAGAAGCTCTTTTCTGCCATAAAGGAATATCTTGGTTATCTATCCATTGACCATTCTCTTTGATTGGAAGACTGTAGTTATTGCATTTTGCTTTCTTTTTCAATGATCGGTTTTGGCACTAAAATATAAAGTAATTTTAGAAATATAGAAAAAATAAGGTATACGGTAAACCGGCGTGGCGTGTCGTGGCGGGGCATGGCATGGTATGGTATGGTATGGTATGGTATGGTATGGTATGGTATGGTATGGTATGGTATGGTATGGTATGGTATGGTATGGTATTGGTATGGCGTGGCGTGGCGTGGCGTGGCGTGGCGTGGCGTGGCGTGGCGTGGCGTGGCGTGGCGTGGCGTGGCGTGGCGTGGCGTGGCGTGGCGTGGCGTGGCGTGGCGTGGCGTGGCGTGGCGTGGCGTGGCGTGGCGTGGCGTGGCGTGGCGTGGCGTGGCGTGGCGTGGCGTGGCGTGGCGTGGCGTGGCGTGGCGTGGCGTGGCGTGGCGTGGCGTGGCGTGGCGTGGCATGGCATGGTATGGTATGGTATGGTATGGTATGGTTATTGAGTGTGAGTGAGCATTTAGAATAAAGGCATAAAACTAATTCATGTTTTTTAATAAAAAATAATAAAGTAAACTTACGCATAATAATACAATGACGATCAGAAGAAGAAATATAAATACTCCACAACCAATAGCAACAAACTCCCACACAAACAGTTCAACCTTAGGTTCGTCATCGCTTTTTTTATCATTGTCGTTCTTCACGGACGAAGAGACGGGAACGACCTTAGTTGTCGCAGGTGACACAGCAGTATTCAATTCTGTAGTTGTAAGGCGTCCAGGAACCCCTGAAGTTTTTTCTGGTACGATTGAAGATGAACTTATTTGACTTGTTGATCCCGCTTGATATTGGCTGGTCATCTTGGATGTGGCTGGCAACAATAACAGAAGACGTATACAGTATGAATATTCTTAATTCCTCTGCAAGTTTCCTGCGTTTATTACACGAAGAAAGTCATGACATAATTCGTCATAATAGTTAAGTTATATAACTTGACTATTATGTCATACTTGACTATTTTTTACGTCGTATACTGGTTTTCATAATAACTCGTGATAAGTCACATATCGTGAATTTGTTATAATTTGTTGTAATTTGGTTTTCATATGTGGGATTTCGGCGGCATAAGAATGGCCAGATTTATACTAAAGACGAATCAGCGTTTTTCGTATTGCTGGGGCCAGTATTAAATACCCAGTACGTGGTGTACCTTTATTGTTGAAGAAGTAAAAGTTACGATAGTATTCAAGATAAGATACATATTCGCATATGCTTTTAAGCAAAAAATACAAATTGCTAAAAATATTGCTTGTAAATTTTGAGTCTAAAAAATATTCAAAATTAAAGACTAATTACGTAAAAATTATTGGTGGGGCTAAAGCCCAGTGATCCACCCAGATCCGCGGTCCCTGTAATCCGTCTGGACGAACTTGTGCAAGCGAAAGATAGTTCGTCTTCTACACGGACAAGCAGATGCATGGATCATCCGCGTCAACACGAATTATCTGCATAGTTTGTATATTCAGACGAATTTGAATGGGTTGTTCGTCTCGCCGCATCATCCGTCTGTTAGTCATGATAAATAAATACGGGGTGAGGACGAACTACGAAAAATTCCGATCATAAAACGGCGCCTGTCCACTCCTTTTACCACATAAAGGATTTCCCAATTCCTGTGCGCTTTTTGAATAGGCGATTCTGTTTCGTCTGACATATTCATCTCCAAAGTTAATTTAGATAGTTTGTTGTATGTCTATAGACTCTATACTCAGGCGTCTGTCAGACAGATCATTCGTCCAGACGGATAATCTGTCTCTAGTAGAAATCGGCCCAATAGCACATATGAAAACAAGGCTTGACAAATAATCGAATTGGCCTTTCGAACACGGTTAGCTAAGATTCCTGCATGAAGAATTTCTGTTCTGATCGGATTTTTAAAAACAAATCTGAACTAATTTCACTTCATGTCGTGTAATTTTGGTGTGAAATCAAATTAAACTTGATTTAACACTAAATTGCACTCAGTTATATAAAAATATATATCTGAGTGCAATTTGATGTTAACTGCAATTAATTCAACCATTCACGAGTCATTATCGCCCATGCCCAATAAAATTTACTGTACTATTTACAACCTGCCAACGTTCATCATTCACTCCGATGATGTACTGTAATGAACTGGTATATTTCTGGATTAATTTACAGACATGCTGACAATTATCACATAAATAACTTGAGATACGACTGCAATTCTCGTACTGTTTGGACGAAGCCTTACCTGCATTTGGTGTAGGTGTTCTTGATAATATTGTTGTAGGGCTGAGACTTGACATTGAAGATGACATACGCTGGCTGGAAATTGCAGTCATTGTCACTGAGGTTACACCTATAGAAAACAAAAAAGAGAAAAATCAAATATTATTTCCACTTTTACCGCACATGCATGCACGTAATGGCTAATTTGCCAACAACGCTACAGTCTTCAGTTGTCTCATGAAGATATGTAGCATTTGCACGCATAAATCATGGTTGTAGGAAGCTAGCAAAAAACTGGGGGGGTTGTCGTGATAAACATTAGGAGAAAGAGGTTGAGCAGGATGGATTCAGAGAAGTTTTCTTAGGGGGGGTGCGAGCACCGGCTGTTTGGGAAATTAGAATATATGTTTGTTTGAAAAATTATAAAATCGATATTATAAGGTGATAATACCTCCTAGAGCCGAGTGAATAAATATAGATAGAATAAATATACATATAAATATAGATATAAATATAGATAAAAATATAGATGAAAATAGAATAAATCATATATATGAGATTTTAGAGAATTTTTGAAGGCTCGGCACCGATAAAAACTTTTCAAGATGTGTAATGAATTTGACATATGTAATTAATGATATGTATGACAAGATATGATTTCTATATATTTTAAAGATATGATTTTCATTCATGACTCATGTACCTGTTTTTTTTAAATCTCAAAAATTTCTGAAAATCTACATGCATAGCCCCTAAAAAGCTGGAAATATTTCGGTTGAATTCGTTCCCCAAATGGTGGTCCATTATTAATCATCGGGGTAATCAATAAGGATTAATTATAAGCTCTTGACAAAGAAATGAGAGAATTAATTTGCAATTATAGTTACAAACATTACAGCTTAATATAAGATTTTGAATGGTATAAAAATGCTTGCGCGAGGCGTCAAATTTTAAAAATTATCTTTCTGGGCGCCAGTTCGGTGACACCTTGTTAGTCATCCCTCCCAACACCTCCCCCCCCCAGCAGGGTATAAGAATAATATCACACTGAATAGGCGTCCCTGCGTCCTACAGCAGCACAGCGCACTGGTGAGTCAACATAAGCCCCGTTTACACTACGCGCGATATTTGGTACGGCACGGATAACACCGGCACCCGTACCATTAATTTTTATCGGTGCTTGGACTACCTATTTAGGTAGTCCAAGTACTTGTAAAAGAGGCACGGCCGGAACTTTTATCCGTGCCGTACCAAATATCGCGCGTAGTGTAAACGGGGAATAAGTGATTAATGTTGTCTGTTTCGCGATTTACAATACCAATAATAAAACACCTCTCTTTTATCAAGAGATTTTCAGTCAAGAAAATATTTAGAGTTATATTTTTTGTTTAATGTAAGCGTTTTCATATTTTAAACTACTGTAGGTCTAAAATTTGGTTTGAGCGAAATAAAATATTACACGACCCTGAAGTCGATGATTTTGCCAAAAAATCACGTCATGTATTACTTTATATCCTTTTAATACGATATTGATGCTACAAATCATGCTCATAGAGAAGTTTATTTGGATGAATTTAAGCGTTGTCGTCGGTCGGCGAAGTCTGAAAGATCGTATACGGAGCCGCTTTCGACATCAAACTGTATCAAACAAAGACTGTCGAACTAAAATTGACAGAGCAAAAATCTACACTCATTTTAAGGTTTAAATCTCTTACCAGATGTTTGTAACGCTGTGGTAGGATTTAAAAATGTTGTACTTGATGCTGAATATGTGCTTTCAATCGAGGATGTATTATTGTTCGGGGTTATGCTTGCTTGCCCCCGCCAGTTGGATCGTTGTATGACCAGAAAAAAGAAAACATTCAGCCAAACTCTTCCGTTTTTCTCCATTTTGGTTTTAAAAATCTTTGTAGTCTGCCTGCCGATTATCCTCGATTCAACTATCTATACGCTTTCAACGTTAACAACAGACAAAATCGAATGTTCTATATCAACATTGCTATAAACAAATCCAAAGATGAAATATGATATATCAGGTTTTGCAATTAGTGAGGTGTTCTTTGAGGGTTAAAAAATCGTGGGTCGTGGGTCATTTCCGCCTATTCATTCAGGTATTTTATTAGAGGTGAACATATACTTGGTTGTGAAAATACAACGTTTGAAATATTTCTTAGCAACAATTATATTATGGCACAATTTCAATGTGAGTTTTCTCTTATACTAGTAATGTCTAATTTGCCTTAACCAAGCCTCACTTTAATGTTGTATATACTCTTTACAGTTTACTTTAAAGGCGCTGTTAATTTAAGGCCAGTTTCCACTCAGGAAAATTCTCCTTTGGATCGGAGAGTACAGGAAAGTTTCCTTTGTATAAACGCCGCCTGAGAACTCACCGACAAAGGAAATTACACTATGCAATTTTCCTCACAACTTTGTCTTACAATGCAATTATAATTTTGAGGGATGTTAATTGGCGAAGACTGTTCGAAATACTATGAAATATATAGTAGTTATAATAGTAGATCGTAAGAGATATTCGTATTTGATGCAATCAGGAGTAGAATTGCATTGCAAATGGCAAGGAAAGTTGCATGGAGTAACAGAGCCTTAAAAGCGATTTATATCAAAAGAAGCTCAGCATCTGTGTGAATAAAAAATACTTAGTGGACAAATAGTCAAGCCATTAAACACAACTTCTGGAATGGTAGTAAAAATTACATTCAATAGATCATTATTTAATAGTATAGCTAAAACCTATAAACCTTATTTAGCTTCATGACCATCTCATTGACTGTTGTTTGAATTGCATTCGATGCGACGAAAATGCGACGTACGAACTAGGCCTTAAGGCTAATTTCTACTCCGGGGGCCGGTTGTTCAAAAGCCGGTTAACGCTAACCCAGGGTTAAATTTGCTTAACCCTGGGTTAAATTTTAACTCTGGGTTACTTTGCGTTGTTCAAAACTAGGTTATCTTTAACCCTAGGTTAAAGGAAGGGTTAACTTTAACCCTCCTCGCTAGATGGGTTAACTTACTTAACCCTAGGTTAACGTATCAAGTTTGCAAATAAAACATGGCAGGCTTTCCTCTTAATTTGTTTCGAATAAATCATCCTCGTCGGGAAAGACGATATCGTCCACGTGGCATAAATATTGACGGCCTTTACGACGATGAGCTAAGGGCAAGGTATAGGTTTGGCAGAAACACAATAAATTACATTACAAACCTTCTGCATGAAGATTTAATTCGCAATACGCAGCGAGGCCATGCACTTGAGCCACAACAACAAGTCCTAATTGCCTTGAGATTTTATGCCTCCGGCAGTTTCCTACAAGTTGTTGGAGATAGTTTCGGTGTTGACAAATCAACGGTGTCTCGAACGGTCAGAGATGTATCTTTGGCACTGAATAGAAGACGAAATGATTTCATAAAATGGCCGTCTTCAATAAACGAAATCGAGAAAGTAAAGAACCACTTTTTTGCACAAGCTGGCTTTCCGTCTGTGATTGGTTGTGTGTTGACTGTACACACATCAGAATTCAGGCGCCACATCATAACGAGAATAATTACGTGAACCGGAAGCGCTATCACTCTATCAACGTACAGGGCATTTGTGATCATGAAGGTACATACTGATACTGTCATAATTATATATAATCACACTGCTATTACTTGTACTGGGCGTCCCAAAAGATTAGTCCAGTTTAATTAATAACTTTTTGAATCAGTAAAGCCATTACACCACACGTTTAAATGTACTACATTTTTAATATACTCCTCTGATAGGACGGTTTACAAACATTGTGGCTCGATGGCCTGGCAGCACCCATGATAGCCACATTTTCCACACATCTCAAATATGCCAGCAGCTTGAGAACAACCACAACCACTTGGAGCAAGGAATTTTGCTTGGTGACAGTGGCTATGCATTGAAGCCATACCTTATGACACCATATCATGAGCCAGCCACAGCAAATCAAAGGGGGTTTAACCGAGCCCATAGGAGGACCCGGGTCATAATTGAACAAGTATTTGGTAGATGGAAAAGACGATTCCATCTTCTGCACTCAGAAGTGAGAATGCACCCGGAAAAGGTTTGCCAGCTTATTGGTGCATGCGCAATATTGCATAATATTGCAATTGCATTTAATGAGCCAATGGATGATGATGATGATGAAGATGATGAACTGGAAGTACAGGAATATCAAGGGCATGAAACAGGCCATCTTATCAGAGACCATATAGCAAACACTTTTTTTTAAACAGCTATTAATTGGCATGAATTTGTGTATATTAAACCACAGGCTATTATGGTAAGTTGATTGATGTGTTCAAGCTTGTAAATGACTGAGTGTACACTCTACTTTTTCCACATACCCATTTAATTAATATTAAATATTATCATATCAAATATTATAATTTAATATACAGTGTCAATAAAGTATGGGTTATAAATTATATTGCAAATATGTAATTGTGATTAGTTTATGAACAGTTTATGAATGCTATAAATAAATAAATATATAACATTAATATAAATACTTTACACACAAAATTATATACAGCTAAATGAAATTTATATTAATAAGTTTTTCCTTTAACGTTGGAGGAATAAAGAATGATAAGTACTTGAGAGTGTGTATTTACAATCATGAACATGAAAATTTGTTGCACAAGGCAATCTGTCTGCTTTTAATGTGTAAATGCCTAGTACCTTACAACCCCTATTACCACTTGCATGCATAGAATTTGAGGTTCTGAAAGTCCAACCATAATTAAGCTGTATAGAAATAATTAAGTTATCAAAGGAATGAATAGACACAGTACCCTTCAAAGCTTCAGCATACTATTTTGTGCCTCTCTTAAAGCCTGGTTTTTTAGTTTTAGGTTTTCCTTCTTCAATATTAAAACTTCTTTCTGGTGTTGTAGAACTTCAGCTTGCAGCTTTAAAACCTCTTGGTTTGTTATTCTCCTTTTTCGTTCTGTTTTGCTTGGTGGAGGGAGGGCGGGGATAAGGGTGGTGGGCACAGGTAAACAATTAGGAGTAAAGACTTCTTCCTTATTGAAAGATGGTGGTATCGGACGCTGTTTTTCACGATCATAATTATCTTCATCTGAATCATCTGAGTCGAGTTGTCCTACTTCTGTTAATTCTTGAAGGATACCGTCTCTAAGTGCGGGCGTGCTACAACCCTCCAAGGATTGTCTATCCTGTCCGTCTGAAAAATGAAGAGACATAAAATACCCAAATAATAAAACATAATACATATACAATAAACAAAGTATATGCTTTAAAAAAAGGCGAAACTGCAAAATGCAAAGTGTTGACACAAGCATTTATATATAGCAGAGTCTTGGCAAAGTTAGAATTTCAACTAGAAAGAAAAAAACTTATCTTAGTTTAGGAAGCCGTTTTCACTAATGGAGTTGAACAAATATTAATAGTTGAAAACTTGGCAATTTCTTTGCAAACATGGCCGCGTTCGTGCAAATATGATGATATGAAATGAATATATGATTACAATTTAATTAAGCGTTGCGCTCTGGAAACTAATTTAGAGACTTGCCCAAACTTGTACCACAGTTCAGCGCAACAAATGCAATCACTTCCCACCGGTACCTGTTTCAAAGCCGCTTAATCCGGTAAAAAGAGGAGTATCTTCAAATATTTTGATTATCCTCTCTTGCGCTGCAGTGGGTTCTTTAGGTGGAGGACCACCTCCAGTTTTTCGCATCTGCCTATTCACATCGGCAAACGTTTTCTTAGCGGAGCTGGTCAGGTTCTTCCACTTCTCTTTAATTTCGCTTGTTGTGCGGTTTGCCACCCCTATCGCGTTTATTTCTTTTGTGATATTCTCCCAAATTTTATTTTTTTTCTGATTCGTTACCGCATTGGTTAGTTTTGACTGGATTAGTCCTAAATTTTCTTGCACTCTGCTGGTCAAAGTGTCTATTTCGGTCACCGTAAAGTTGAGCTTTCTTCTTTTCTTTTGTCTCCCTCCTTCAACGTCCGCCATTTTGCAAGAATTCGCGCGCTTTTTAACCTAAGGTTAACTGCCTTAACCCTGGGTTAGTTAACCGCAACTTTCACACTGCTTTGAACAACGGAGTTTTAACCTGGGGTTAGCTAACCTTGGGTTAAGGATTTTAACCCAGGTTTAACGCTAACCCTGGGTTAAATTTAACCCGCTTTTGAACAACCGGCCCCGGAAAACGAGCAGCGGATCGGATCGGATCGGATCGGAACGAAAGATACTGATCCGCGCGTGCGCCGTCTGTTGAAATTTTTGGCTTATATTGATCCAAAAGCGTCCGAGACCGGATAAAAAAAAGTTCAAATAGTTTTAACCTTTTTTTATCCGATCCGAAATCACTTCATGGATCGGACCAGGCTCCAAATCCGATCCGATTCGCAGTTTGTTTTCCGGAGTGGAAATTAGCCTTCAGTAAAGGCATATTATTCAGGGTGTCGCAGAAAAAGCGGAACAAACATAGCTAACATAGACATAGTTATTTACATATGCATTAAGCATAATCCGCAAATAAAATTTCCTGTTTGTGATTTTTTCGTTCTTTTGCTTTGTCTTTGACTGTACAAATTATTCACATGAAATCCCAGAGGCACAGAAATGTCAAGTTTATTAGACTATTGTGAGTATTTGCAGGTCATCCTGAACATACCGACCTATTATCGAATATCTCATTCTCGAAGCTTTTGTTTTGTAAAAAATTTGCTATTTACTTTGCTATACTCAACTAATTTTGCTGCACGCACGCAAAAACACGCAATCTTATACTTACAGTCTTATAGCTGTCACTGACCAATATTTAATTAAGGATTAATGCACTCTGTGAGTGCATTATCGGGTTTTATATGCACGAGTTCACGAACAAGGAACGAGAAGTTCAATACTGTACAAGGCGAAGCCGAGTGCAGAATTGAACTTCCAGTTCCTTGTTTGTGAACGAGTTCAAAAAGAGTTCTTTAATGCTTTTGATATTCATTTTGAGTAAACTCGTAAAGACTTTATATCATTTTTAAACTTAACTAAACAACACATGCTTACCTTTAAATACTAAAAAACATTCAAGCGGTTGTCCGTTTAGTATTTTTCGGTGTGGATTCATCTATAATTACATTAATTTCCTCTTAACTAAGTTCGGCAAATTTTTTGTTTGTGCAATAAATCCTATAACGGCAGTTTACGGCACTGCCGTGGCGTTGTTGTTATATAACATTCACTCACGTGGTACAAATCGACCAATCAGAACGTATGTTTACAAAAAATGAATATTAATATTCACTATATGGCCAACAAACATTGATTTATGTCACGTGCTGGTAGCCAAGTTTCGGCAAGATCGAAAATTTCAAATAAAAAAATATTAAATCCTACCGAAGATTATAAGCTCTAAAAGCTTGCTTGATCATGACCATGGTTTTCTACAAATCTGATCGGGGGGCATGCAAAAGCGGAAAGAGGGCTAAACTTACGGCTCTATTGTTTCCAGTATTACAATTTAAAGGAGAATTTTGGCACAAAAAATTACGTGCACTTATGTGGGATTTTATGCTATTAGTCAGTTTAAGATGCACCAAATCTACGATGAGGTCGAAAAATACTATCCATGCAGGCGATCTCGCGATTTTAATTTAGCTAAACAGCGCTAAGAAATTGTAGTTCGAAAAGAAATCCATTCCGCAGTATTCAACTGATTATATCTTTCGTTACTCTTTATGAAGCTTGATAAAATTTTGTAGTTATGTTTATTTACGAGAAGTCGAGAACTATAGCTCAGACATAAATTTCAAACGGAAAAAAAGTATATTTCAAGTGATACTACGTTGCCTTAATCGAACAAGTACGATCGTACTATTGGACCAGGAACTGGTGAATATAGATTCAATCTTTCTCTCCAGGATGAAATTTCAAATATCTATGAACCTAGGCAATCTTGCGGTTATGTTAAAATTATCGCTTTTCTACATTTTTCATCTGCTTTCAATACAAAGACATTTAAAATATGCCGAGTTGCACATCTATGTCCTAATCTATGCTGCTGTAGCTGGCGAGAAGCTAGCGTTGCGTGCACCGTGCCACTGTCATTATAGTCGTTTTTTATGTATATGTATGCTGGGCAAACCCTAAACAAATAAATAAAAAATAAGAAATGCCCTAGAGAGAAACGCATTTAACGCAATGGTCCTATAGTCATGAGTATATATTGTGTACAAAACAACGAAAATACACGACCTTCTAGCTTGAACTCATAGGATATGAATATTAATAATATTAAAATTTGCCTCTCGCTACAATCTGACATGGCTTGCAAATCTTCTGCAGAATACAAGCACAAACAATTTAACTCCGTAAGTCGACAGAGAATAACCTTTAAGATAGTTGTGTGAAGTTTTATCACGATCTGGAGCGAAATGACGGAGCCTTAGCCATTCGAACTTGCTTCAGTTATGCATACTAATATTGAATATAATCTATACGCATTACTACGCTACAATTTTGAGTTGCTTCTAAATTTCTTTAAAAAAAAAAATCAAAATTATAACTCCGTCAATCGATGGGGAATATCGCTAAGAATAGTTGTGCGAAGTTTTATTGCGATCTGATGTGAATTGACGGAGCCTTAGGCTTTTTTAAAGAGCGTCACCCCCTAACAACAACAACAACAACAACAACAACAAGAAGATTAGCCGCGTGTGGGGACCAGTTCCTGGTCCAAAAATAGATTGTTATTTTACAACTAGTTCCAGTCTTTCCCCCGTTTTCAAATTACATGGCGTTGTTTTCACAACAAGAGCAGATTCCTTTTGGTAAACAAAGTCAGAGCCGCAAGTATACAAATTATTCCAAGTGATATCACGTTGCCCGAATCGAAAAATGGATTTCTACATGACGTCACAGGCATATAAGATTTTATATTATATATTTGAGGCTCAAAACGTCGTTACAGGCTGTATGGAGGACCAAGTCCGTAAGAGCTAAGGATCCTTCCGACCAGACCAAAGTATGGCAAGGTGATGGTAAATGATGCCGAATCGATCGTTACTCACAGTAGGAAGGACAAACTACGTATTACACAATGATCACCATATAGTTGCTAACGGATCGTATGGTACGATAAAGCTACATATACATAATGCGTCAGATTGTGAGGTGGAAAGGTCACTATCACGTTTGGTTATTAATAAATTATTAGCCTTGTAGACTTTGGGCCTTGACGCATTCCCGCTAAATCGCTCGCCATTCCAATTAAGGTTCTAGATTAGGTGCAATAGGTCGCTTGATGTTCCCTAATTTGATATTTTACCAAAATTCATGTGGTTGGGAAAACTATTTGACGATGATTTTTCTTACCATACTGTCTGATATAACGATTTTTTGGTCTTATAAGCATTATCAGCTTTGTCCCGCTATACTTCATTGCCTATATACGACTATGCCTATGGCGATCCCCTCAATCGCGCGGGCGAAGCGCGGCTTTTGAAAATGTCCCAATGCGACCGTGACCGGGCTTCTGGGCTTCGCCCGCGCGGGCAAAGCTACTCCAATGGAAATTTGCCCTTAATCATCATTTTTAGCAATAGTAGTTCACTGTATACATCCAAAAAATTAATAGTTTTACTTTCCGTTTTAATCGGTTAGTTTTATTTTGAATAAAACACACTTACACCTCAGCTAAGATAATGAGTTCAAGTTTATTCACATTCTTTCTCACAATTGTTAATTTTTTCCCGAATTACATCATCCCCTAAAACAATATTATTTGGTTAGTTATATACAGTTATTTCCAGCAGTGGCGTAAAGCTATCTCAATAATCCGAGACCCATATTTATATATATTGTCCACTGTCGTTGACGGCAATCGATTTTAATATAAAATTACGACAGCAAAACATTGTAATATATGAATACGCTCCTCCAATGATTGAGCTGGTACACCACTGACTTTAATATATGACCCTAATCTGTATTTTACACCTGTCATATTTAACTACAATTTAATGTTTCTATGAACTAGATTCTAAATAATATTCTATCATTTCATTAAACATGGTTTTCATATACGGCCTTGCATGAATAATTGTCAATGTTCTTCTTATAAGAAAGAAATTATTACTCGAAATTATTACATAAAAAATTTTATGCGCCTGCATGGCAAAAAATATATTCATGCTAATCTTAATATAGGTACATCTTAGACCACCCTACCACAGCCTTTCAATTATCAGAAGAAGAAATAGGTCTACCTGAAGGAATTACAGCGTGTCCCAAACAAGACCCCTTGTATAAATTACTCATCTTTTGAACTATTCTAAGGTCATCCTTTTTTAATTATCACTAATCATTCAGAAAAAGGTAAAGGCTAAAGCGTATATTTTATGTGTTACTTTACTGTGTTAGAAGGTATTTAAATTCCTGCATGGGGCCGGTTGTATAAAAGGGTAGTTAACTAAGGTTAGTGACAGAATTGGCCAATCGGAATCGTGTATTTTTAAGTTAACTACAATTTCACTACTCAAAATCTAGTTTACAATGTTTTATACAACCGGCCCCAAAGGTGAAACAACGCGTGTTTGGTAAAAGATGAGCAACAAATATGAAAGAAGCTGGGTGGGTGAACAAAGTTTGTAAATTCTTTTTGTTTTCAGAGCACAATCAGAGCAAAAATTTGAATAACTTTCAAACGCTTAAGAGGGCACAACTATATATTATAGCTATATGAACAAACTAAAAACTCGAAAAGCAGCATTAGGGCGGTTTTCCACTGAGCTAAATTTCGAGTCTAACTTTTGAATATCCAAGCCCAAACGTTCACGCCCGAGAGACAGAGTTCCAGGGCGAATAAAAAAAACAGTTTTGGATATTTTTTAAGTATTATAAGATATGAAATGATAAAAAATAATTCTGAAACACGCGTGGAAAACAAAAATTATGTGTAGCAATTAGTGCATTGTGCAGTAATGAAAGACTTTCAGTTTTAAAAATTAGACTCAATAGACTTCAGTTTACGAAGCATGAATAAAAATTGATTAACTATAGGTCATTACTTTACGTTATTTCCCATGTCCAGAACTCTCTGGGAAGAATGGTATAGTCTCACGTTCCTGCATACAATCGACTAGAATTTTTTTCAAGGGACTTTCTTCTATACTCAATTGACAAGAATTTCTTTCATGCATGCACAGAAAACAATGTGCATGGGAAATTCCGCGGTTGCTGTTTTTTCGAAAACCCGGCAGTATAATAATCCGGCTTTTCATCTATAAATGATGAATTACACTGTATATGATTGAAAACCATAGGCTTTGCAGGCGATTGAAAATTATTATGTCGAATTCTTATAATGATATAGCCATTTATATACAAACAGTATAATATAAACCGATTTATATTTACATACATTTTTCTGCATCATAGAAACTAACTAGGACATGTTCCAACTGTATATCTATAGTAAGCCATCTGGCAGACACCATGAAGATGGACGAATGCTCCTGCCACAACCAGTATGTGAAAAATCTGATGACTTTGAAACTGAAAAGCATGTACAGTATAGTGGTAAGAACATTGCAAAACATTAACCTTGCAAAATATATCCCTGCATGGCCAGAGGGCCTGAAGTTTTCTTTAAATGCACATAGCATGCATAAACTCTTTTTCGTAAACTTAAGAACTGTATGGGGTCACATGCAGTTGTATACGAAAGCTGGATAGCGCCATCTATCGGCACCGCGGATATTATTTTTTCAATCGTTGTACTAGCCGACAAAACTATACACGTTGTTCTGTATATAACCTATGGATTAAGCCCCGTACAGACGGGCAAGTTTTCCTTGACAAGTTTTCTTGACCAGTTCACTTGTTCGTGTGTATGAGCTTGCCAAGTTTTTTTTACGCGAAAAATTTTTCTTGACAGGTTTTACGATAATATGAGTATATTTTACGATACTATGAGCCATAATAAAGTGAGTATACGACCGAATCTCAAAACAAACCAAAATCATAATACTTCAAAAAACACGCTAGATAGACACCGCAGAAATTGGTGTTTAAGACGTTTCAACCCGAAAATCTAATCGCTGGTTCACAATTGTGCATTTCTGTATCGCCCTATCAAAGAGAAACCTTTTGAATATCTTAAAAAAGTTCAATTTTTCTTCTGAATACGCATTCTGCAATCTTTTGACAGCTCATCATACACATCTGACCGCTGTGAAATGGCCATTTTGAGGCTTAAAGTATACACAAGGTTATTAATTCAGACGATTCGTTTTTACCGTGAGCAAGCTTCAAATCTTTTGTACAAGACATATTTTCTTGAATATTTATAAATCTTTTTCCTCACCAAGTTTGAAGTCTAAGTATTGAGAATTGCGGCTAAGCCTATACCAATTTCCGCGGTGTCCGCTAGATATGGCTTGAAGATATTGTTACGCAGTTCCCTATACTGTTGCGCAATTCCTTGCCAAGTTTATGACGGCCGTACACACGAGCATTCTTCCTTGTGGAAAAGCTGCCATGACTAGCTTTTGAACAAGGCTCCTTGTCAAGGAAAAGCTCGCGTACACACAAGCAAATATATCTTGCCAAGGAAAACCCTTCAAGGAAAACTTTCCCATCTGTACGGGGCTTTAAAGCTTAGTATTTTTAACTTGGGATGTTCTCTTTAACACCTGAAAATCTGTAAATCAATGCATTGCTTTACCCCTGGATAGACCACTATATTCAGACACGGGAAACGCACACTTCCCGGCAAATGCATCCCTGAGGCCGCCCTGAAAAACTTACCACAATATTGCATTTTCCTGGAAAAAAACGCTCTGGAATTCTGGTTGCGTATAGCAGAGCACCGGTAAGGTATAATATACCCATTAATATAAGCCAACCCATGGATGCTTGCGTCAATGCAATCGTAATACCATGTGCGATCAGAATGTGGACACAAGGAATGATGCCAGAACAGCCGAGACTAACGAACACAACTAAAATATTTTGAGAGAAAAATTGAAGCAACAACCAACGCGATAATTGGGGGGGGGGTGCATAACGAATGAATATATGAAGATGCACTATACAAATTACACCATCTAGTTTCGGCCATGCATGCATTCATTCATATTCAGTTACAATTAATTAAGACATGCATTTACTAGCACTTAAAACGTTAGGAAATTTAGTTGAGAGTTTAGTATTCAATTTATTATATCATATTTATGTTTTGGGAAGCTCTGAGAAGCACGTTATCGTCTTGTTTTTAATTTTTTTCTGGTAAACATTCTAATATCTATTACAGCGAACACCCTAACCCTCCAACAAAAAGTGCTAGAGAGGGTAGTACCAGTACACAAGAAATGCAGTATTGTAAAGAATAGCTATAACAAACTCAATGCATGGGACTTAAATTCATCGAAACTTTACACGAGAACGAGAAATTTTACACATCTTGGATGTTTTCGAAATTAGTGTTGAAAACACTAACTTGTTTTGAAAACAAACTTGAAGTAGAATTATCTACACATTTTATCAAATGTTTTAGATCAACTAAATTTGTCTAAAATTTAACCAGAAGCAACTCATATTAATTTTTATGATCAATTTACGGATAAACGTTTGACTTTTTTGCAAATATTAAATAACGACTTTGAGTTAAGTTAGCGATTATTTTTATTCACTCGGAAGTATAATTGAGCCGTTTTAGATGACGACAGACGTTTTTGTTCAAAATCACAAACGTGAAACCTGTTCTGCATGGATTTCAAATCACGAAAAGCTAACACAAGAATTTACCGTTAAATAACTGTGTTGTTAAAAATGTCGCGATCGCTATGTAGCTATAATGAAGGCTAAGAGATGGATCGCCGTATTCAACTTCTGTCAGATGGAGAGTTTTCAGAATTGACACTCGTGCACAAGTTAGGGTTTTTACCTGCTCGCATAATTCTGTATTTTGGCGTGTTGAACTTCTCCCACAGGGAGATAAATATACAGCACAATCCAAGAAAACAAACCATGGTTATATAGACAATCTTAATTTTCGGATAGCAATAGAATCCATAGTAAAGACAAGGAATAAATGAACCGATGATCAAGAGCGCTATTCCAGTGTAATCCAACCTACAAACGCATTCAAGAATTTATTTAGCCTATTATAGTTTATAAATAGCAACATAGATAACTACCAATAAGGACCACTGATGATAGTACACTACCAGCTAACTACCGTCTACTAGCTGATTTCGCAAAAACCTCACTATAGTATCTCAAATGAAGATTGAGTTCCCCGAAACACACATTCCAAAACATTTTAATATTTTCGCAGTCAATACAGTAGTTCATATTGTGTTTTAGATCTATACTGGATCTCTGACTGGGGAACCGTACGGATTGTAAACGATGGAAAATGCCGAGGCTTAACGTATGTACAGTACCCGCGTGTCTGCCAGGTCAAGCTTCTGTTATAAATATGAAACTTCCTTTCTGGGCAAGACCAATTTTGTATCAATATGTCACTATCTTTTCATTTGCAGAGAATTTCGTGGCTTTGGTGACAAGTAAAAAGGCTGGCGGAAGACGAAAAAACCTCGAAAGAAAGCCAATCTTCATGCACCAAATTGATGTGACATGCACTGTACAACGCTTCAAAATTGTCTTTATAACTGCTTTAAATTGGCAAAACTACTCTTTAAAGATCGACATGGTGCTATAATCTTTTTTCATTATCGCAAATTAGTGACTACTCTTTTTCTCGCTATATCGACAGCAGATCGTTATTCTATCCGTATTGCTTAAAGTTTTGATGTAAGATAAGTTTTATTTAAGAATTTTCGATGGAAAGATACTGGCCGAAAAACATCTCCATAATGTCTGAGTGTTTAGTTATTCAATCCCACTGTTCTTTTCACTTTTATAATCCACAACAACATTTAGGAGAAGTTCAACCTTGTCGACTGTCAAACAAAGTTCTCATTTTGGTTTTTCGCGTTGGATTTGGTTGATTTTTCTTTTAAATTAGACATCTGTCGTGAAATTATCTGAACAGGGTCTAATTTGTACATTAACAGGTTGTATTTAACCCTGGCTATTGGAAAAATGCTTCTCATCTCGGGAAATGTTTATTGACGTTTTTCTTTCCAATTGCATTATGTCTGCAAACTGTGCATTCTAAAGTAACTGCTCTACAAAAGTAAGTAGCAAGTTTAGTCACGCACCAAATCTCCGGTCGCGGACATGACACGAAAACAGCCGCTAGGGACCCATGGTTTGTTTTACCCCAATCATACAGACCTCACTTTGCTCGAAAAAAAGGATCGAGTTTTATATTTTCATGATATCATACGATCCAATATCGGATCCAATTCACTTCTGATGGAAATTTTCTATTGTGTCGACTTGCAAAGTATTATGAGCAGTAAATCAACTAAAACTAACGCAGTACTGCTTATCAATAACTATATATTCCATATTACGTAAGAAGTGAATTAGATCCGAGAAAATTGGATCGTGTGGAAAGAGCTCCAAGACTACGACTCACCTGCTAAATAGGTTCGAGATCTTGTCCGAGTGACAGTCCATCGTATGGTAAAGCGTGGAGAAAGCAAGACAGAATAATGCCCCACCAAGGAACGAACCAAAAACAACTTTCTCCGTTGCGTCTTTTGGGAAAGGATTCGTTATCGACACAGGTCGTAGGAAAAAATACAATGTGACGCACACAAATGCAATGAATCCAAGTAAATGTGTCCAAATATTTCCAGTCTCTGTATGAATGCGAAAAATACTTTTAAAGCACAGTCGAAATGATTCCAACGGAGGTCGATGTCCGTGATCAATGAAATCATTATCTCGAAGCCATTCTGGTAGCTCCCAGTGTGCCACGACACGCCATCCTCGTTTTCCAACTTCAATTACTTGTCGTGCTAAACGTTCCGCTTGCTCAGCGGCTTCCTTCACGTGAATACGCTCCTTGACATTTTGAAACATTACTTGCAAGTTCTCCTCTCCTCTACCAAGCAATGCCTGAAATCAGAAAGAGTAAGTATAGTTTACATTGCCTGCTTTACATTATTAAAGTATTTGCCGAAAAAATGCAAGGCAAATATAACACAGTCTATTTCATTCTAATATTTCGTACAAATTCAAATGCGAAACTCCTACTGTGGGTCACAGGAACGTTGAAAGTTTAAACCGGGCCTTAGGAGCAGTCATTAGCTTAACCCTGTAGTTTATTGCGAATGTACAATTAATTATGAACATAGTTCCTAGTTCCTCATTTTTTCTGGTTTAATTTCATTTTCCAACATGGAAACTGAACAGAATAGCCATCAATCATGATTCACGATTATATTTGCTTTGAACAAGAGAGATTAAAAAAAAAAGTATACATACGTACTCTAGATTTTAAAGCAAATAACAACTAGAATTTATTCATTTTGTTAAAAGAGACTACAGGCTAGTTAATATACAACAATAAAAGTCCCTAAATGCATGGGTAATGACGTCTGGGCAAGGGCAATGACCATATAAACAGGAAAACACATGCAAGACCAAGACACTCCCAGGGATTGAGCACTAATGGAGAAACTAAGACACAATCTTATACTCAGGGTATCTTTTTGGGTAAACTAAAACCTTGGCTTTTGTCACTATAATACCAATATATAGATCAACAACCTAACAAATAATAATTTGAATAATGATTCTGTTATCCAAATGATTGGTAACATATAGATAGAAATGATATATAACACAATATTTGATATGTTGACATTCAGTTTACTGTATGAAACAAATGAAAGTATGACTCCATGTATTTACAAAAAAGTTAAACTTATTGACTGTGTTCTGTTTTGTGTCCATATAGGACAAGATCAAGATCTTTTACAAAGATGGATTAAAGGAACCTGAAATGGAACCCTCCAGGATTCTGGAAAAATGAGCCTATATAACTACAGGTCAATCAAGTGAGTGGTGATATCAGCCTTGGCTTGCCTTGAATTCAAAGAAACGCCAGCTATTGTACACTGCAAGTTATATATAAAGCTGTCAATGTCAGATGTCTCTGTTTATATCCAGAAATGAATTATATTGCATGTTCATATGTGAACTCCCTCCATTAGCCTTAATTTAATGTTGGAAACTGTTATATGGCTAATAAACCTCAGATTATTGATCACACATGCAAGGTATTTATAACTTATGGTCAGGTATGATGAGGACCTGAACTGCCTCAACCATCCATACTTCCCCAAGGCATACTTTAAGACAAACTAACACTTTTTTATGCTGTTCATGTTTCATTTTATGCTGTAATTACCGAAAAGGTCTATTAAGTGCCATGCCTTAATTTAAAATACATAGGGAAGCATCTTTGCTATACACAAAAAAAGTATACATTGTAGGGTTGTCAAACTGATGAATGATAGAGAATCATCAATCCAAAAGCTATAAAGGAGATATGCACATAAAAGTGTAAAAAGTGAAAGTCAGATAAAATTGATGTTAACAAAGCCATAGACAAATGGACAGATTTTTAGTGGGAAGTGTGGAAAATATGGTTTGAACATATATGATATTTTGATGTTTTTATAAAAGAAATTTTTATTTCTTTAATAATAATGGTTTTATTTTCTTAAAATCCTGGCAATGCACCTTACCAGTCTACGGTATTGTTCCAGAGCCACTAGCAGAATGTTTTAGTAACACTCAAAGGTATTTAATAAAACACAAATAATTAATAAGTGTATGTTCATTCTAGATCATTTAAAAACTTATTACTTTTTCAGCGCTGGGCAAGTGTTAACCTACATCCCAAGTTATGCTTGCATGTGAGTCCACATCTCCCCTCTCCATATTGCATGGTTTTATAATCCAAGCAAATTGCTGTAGCCCTTGTATGTATGTATGCATGCCAAATATTTATTTAATTAACAACTGGTATTTTATGGAAACAATAATTTTATAATTATATATCCAAGTTATTTCACACAAGGCACTTTACGATATTACGAATGGAATGAAAAATCATAAATTTCGAATAGGCAATGAATGGGGAAAATGAACGCTGTATACAGCTGTATAATAATAATAATACGGTATTTAGGTTTTCATATCTCGATCGTAGGTCTTATATTGCGGTCAAAATTTCCTAGCGGAAACATCACGACAAACACAATATAAACACAACTGCAAGAAAATATATTAGCGGCAATTTCGCGAAAGAAAAAAGATTTGACCGAGTAAAACATGAAACAAATTAATAATTTTAGTAATTTTAGGCGATTAGGATTACCTTGGCAGCATTAATGTCCGCTTGTAATCCCGCTTGAATATCTCCTAATATGCGAGAACATCCAACATCTGTTGCCGAAGCCAAACTCTCCATCGAACCGCTAAGATTTTGAGCCCTTTCGGAAGTTGACAAACTTTGATGATCCAACTTAGCAGACGTTCTGACTGATGAACACGTAGGTTCGTCTTCTTCAGGCAAATAATCCATGGATATTGTTGGAGTGTCATCGCAATCCATTGCTTTTTTCCACTTTCGATCCCTCACGCTCGTATTGAGTCGCTTCATAAAGTCGCCAAGCCAACGAAGTTTAAACTAATTAAATCGTAACACCAGTCGGGCAAAAACCGCATAAATAAAACAAAATTTTAATGAGGAAAGGAAGTTGAATAGCTTTCCCTTATTTTTAAGTAAAAATGAAGGCAATCCGTTTTATTTCATGCAACGTATGATCACAGATATGATGAATATCACGAGAGGTAAACAGACGTTAACTTTGAAGAGACAAGAGTATTTACTTCCGGTGTAGTGCTTTTCGCGATCAAGTTTTGATATTCCTTGCTTGGATCTGACAAATTCCTTGGGATTCGTCTAAAATTTCTTAATTTCACTTGCACTTACAACAGCCTTTCCCAAATCTATGGACTTTTCTCAACAAGAGTTTTTTCAAACTTTGTTTCAAGACCTTGAAAGGTCTTTTAAAAAAGTATTAAAAAAGAGAAATTCCATAAACTTTTTGTAAATTTCTAATTCTAAGGAAAAAGCGAAAGGATGGCATCCGATAATGTTTGTTCCGGTGTGTTGGCGATGGCGTGACCTGTAAACCGTGACTTCCGCTTAGACTTTGACACCAAGTCGCAGAGACTGAGTATAAAATAAAAATATCTTTTATTCACTCTATGAACACAGTGGTGTTGAACAGTGTGTAATATATTACAGAATTTATACACTGATTTGACGCTCATCTGAAATAACAGATTTGAAGAAGCACAAAATTTGAATACGCTCCTAGGATTTTGTGATTTTTGTCGCTGACCAGAAAGGCGAGATAAATTTTTCTCATTTCTCTCGCGACCATATATAGGTATGGTCGTCGCACCTGGTACCGGCTACATTTAGGGTACTATTCTAGTAAATTTCTAGGGTACTATTTCTAGAAAATAGGTACTATTTCTCTAGAGTACTATTTCTAGTACATTTAGGGTCCCCTGGATCCCGGGCTCTAGTTTCGAGATTGGTACCACGGGGCTTTATTTTCCCAAAAGCTTCTTTTTGAGGAACTACTAACATTTCTATCCAAGGCAAATTCTATAATCGAATTCGACGAAAACTCGTTAACAGGCTTGGAGAGAAGCTATTCCATAGACAAACACCTAAGATTGGCGCATTCCAATAATCCTGAAGGCTCATTCAAAATACCCAGTTGACAAAATACCTTTAAGCCCCGTTTACACTACACTGAATTTATCGGCACGGCAAAATACCAGAACCAATTTCATTCGTGCTCGGCCTTATTGACAGCTTAAAAACTGGTAAAATTGGGTAAACTATGAAACAAGTTTTATTAGCTACAGGAAAGCCATATCAGAATTTGATATGTTCTGGTTGTATTTCATAAGAAAATTAATTCGTTCAAGATGGGAACCATATTTCGGGTTGTCCGTCAAATATTTTCAAATGCACCGGTCGTATAAAAATATTATTCTTCTCTTAACTGAAGCACGCACAGTATACACTCAACAATGAAATCTTAGGCAGCCCAAACATGTCTAATAATTTGAACGTGAAAAAATTTTAGGCAATTTGTTAACTACACCATGTTGACAAATTGCCGAAAAATTTCTCGCGTAGAAATTATCACGCATATTTGGGCTGCCTATGATGGAGCATTATGCATGCTATGCATTACACATTCGCGCGATGATTTATTGAAATTAAATCAGTTTATCTAACGCGAGAAAATCATGCAAAATAATTTTATTTGCTTGCTATACGGGATATTTTGTTCATTTGTTGCATAATTTAGAAACATCTACCAATGTGCTATTGTCAAAAATGCTACCTTCGCCAAGATGTGATCTTCGACGCAATCACAATTTATTCCAATAACACAAAATCCCAATAAGCGCACGGGCTGCTCACGTCACACTTCACTATCACACACTGCTCCATAACTCCCCACGTCCTCGTCTTAAACTTCGATTATGTTACTGACGTCACGTGCGATTGAAACCCTATATAACCCTATATAACTAGGTTACCTGCAAGGTAGGGATTGCTGCGGGCATTAAAAACAAATTGAACCAAATATCATATAAGAACAGGATTGGCAAAACTGTACAATTGTTAAAAAAAATATTACAAAAGCGTTGAAATTTATGAAATATGTGTCACACGATCAGGTCGCAACTAATTTAACAAATGACGTGTTATGGTGAAATTTTTCTTGCAACTTGGAATTCTGCTTGTAATCAGTAAAGTCAATGAAGATATGCCATATGGATTGGAAAAATATCAACGCAAAACACGTACTTTGGCATTTTACATTTCTCAAGAGTAGAGTTGTATTGCAAGTTGCAAAAAAATTGCATCGTGTAACAGGGTCTGGACTAAACTCTAAAGTTAACAAAATAAAAATGTAAGTGACTCCTTCTGCAGGGCAATCCACCTTTGATGTATTCGGCGACCCTTCGGCATCGTCGTCTTGCCTTAAATAGTTCAAAGAACTGCTATACTCGTTTGCTGTATTTTCGTATATGGCAGATTGCCCAGACCCACTATGACGATGAAACACGAGGCTCAATGACAAAGATGTAAAAATAAACTTGGATTATCAAACTAAACTGTGGTCTAACAGTAAGATAAAATAGGAAATACTATCAAGCGCAAAGGTGCAAATGAAATCGAAGATATAATCAGTTCCTTCAAAGAATTGCTACTCGATCATTTACTGTATTTACATGCGGCAAGCGACAACGAAACACGAGCCGCAATGACAAATATGTAAAACATAACACTTGGATTTTTAATTTTAAACACTTAATTGCCGCTTTTACTGAGCTTTTTACCCCTAGTAAACGTCACACTGAATTAAGCGCAGTACCGTAGTGCAAATGAAACCGAGAATAGCTACAAACAGTTTAATCAGTTCGAAAAAAATGAAATTCGAATACGGCAAACTGCCCAGGCACACTATGACAATGAAACACGAGGCGCAATGACAAAGATGAGGAAATAAACTTGGATTACAACACTGAGTCAAAATAAGTCCAAACAGGCAAAACAATCAACAATATACTTAAAATACGATTTGATAGTCAATGCTGTATATCGCGCGTCGTATGATATGCTAAACGAAAAATCTAGACATCAATGCGCGAATATTTATATTGTTAATCAAAACAAATTACAGTAGAAATCAGGCAAAACGACAAGCAACTGTCAACCTTATAATAAATGGAAACAAAGGCGAATGAAGAACAGAATGTATGTTAAATCTGGACTGGTACCTCTTCCAGACTTGGACGCCTGACTTTTAAGTTTTAATCCATATTGGTATTTAATCCATGTCACTGAAACGTGAGATTAATTTGTGCACAACTGCGCATACAAACAGGCCTGATACAACTGCGTCACTGCGCACAACCACAATGCAACGCAACCCTAAAAATTTGCTTTTCACTGCCTACTACGCCAATTAGACTGCTGCTACGCTCGCTCGCTTCAGGCTCGCTCGCTCCGCAGCAATTACGTTATTAATAGCGCCAGTCTCCCACACTATGTACTTTAAAGAAACTGAATATAATTGCAATCATTGCTTCTATCTAATGAAATAACTTCAGTGTAATGGCTCATTTTGTTCATTGATCAAACCTTTTTTTGGGACACCCTGTATAATGCCTAGTGGAGTAGTACTTTAATGTAGATATGAATTGGAAATAAAGTTCTGGGGTGTATTAGAAAACGTTCGTTAGCATTTCATGCTGATAACAACTATCATTATTTATTACACTTATGATATTATATATTTGCCATTTTCCGTGGTGGGGATGGAATTTGGTTACTGTTTCTGGATGGTCTGCAACGTCTTAGACCTCCATAAACAGGCGAGGGCACGAATGTACCACACCAACCAATGTAATCACCTCCATCCCCCACCGCGCGGACAAGTCACCTGTCTAGCACAGGACCAGAGAAAGAAAGAAAAAACCCCTAACACTACTACGGGCTGCAACAACTGCCTGCCCTAGGGTAGCGTGTACCATTATACTTGCTACAATCTAACTTACCGGAGTGGAAACAACAAGGAAACAACAAGAAAAGGAGAACATTCTTACACGCTGACGACTTGAAGCAACTAGGAGTATGCTGCCTAAAACCCCTCAAAGAATATGCAAGTTAGGTTGAGTCGCTTAACGCAACACTTAATATGCAAGAACATTAATATAGCTCTAAAGCGCAATAGATAAGCACCTCTGGGAATCGAAAATGGCTCTTAAGAAGTAAGAATATGCAAGAATATTAATATTGTTCGGGTTTGTACCATAGTTCAGCTAAAATTACTTTTAGCATTTTAAATGAAGGATTAAGAGCCATTTTCGATTCCCAGAGGTGCTTATCTATTGCGCTTTAGAGCTATATTAATGTTCTTGCATATTAAGTGTTGCGTTAAGCGACTCAACCTAACTTCCCTCTATCGTTTATTTTATCTATTTTTTATAACGAGCGTATCGATGCGAATCAGCCTACACTGTTAACTTGTCATAAAAATCTATTTTAACGATCAATGTTCGCCTTTAATAACTTATATCACAATCAGGGCGTGTATATGTAACCCGGGCACGCAAGCCCCCTAGCCTCTCCTTCGACAAGTCGACAACCCCTCTCCCTCCCTCACCCAGTAAAAGATTCCCTTGCCCCTAGTATAAATATTACCAAAATAAGTAAATAACCATGCTCAGAGCCTCAGACGAAAGAAGTGCCGATATTCTCTTAAAAATCCTCGCTCTGCCGAGATTCCGGGATTCAAAATTACCAGCTGATCTGGGTTACTATAAAGATCAAACAATCAGAAGCCAGATCTTCGACAAAACTGAATTATCATTTCCTTCATTGCATATGACTTCGACACTCGAAAGTAATTTTGTTATATTTAAGCGAAAACAGGTTTATTTCTTCTCAACTGTAAATTAGAATTTAAATTTTTCACCCTTTATATTATTATTTAGAAGAATAAGGACAAATAAGACCAGATACATGACAACTCAGTTTTGTCGAGACGCTTTATGACGTCATGATCTCAGATCAGCTGGTAGTGCGCCCCAAAATACGAAAAACGCGTGATAAGGGCTCCAAATAGACGAGGTGTTTTTTCTTTTAAAAGCGATTGTTCCTGGTAGGTAAACATGAATATATGAATATACACCCCCAATTAGGAGGTCTAAGCTACGTAGGGTACTACAACAGGGGCTGCCTCGATCCTCTCTTGCCGTTGACGTGTAGGGGGGGGGGGGGAGGGGGCAAGGTGTAGCGAAGATACACTTTCAAGCTTCATCAGTTTAATTCATGCAGTAATAGGATAGTAATACTAAGAGTCACTGAAATTCAGCAAGAGTAAATTATACAAGCACATGTTGATTTATACTATTCTTTCAAATGTTTTGTTTTTCGGTCCAACTACTTTCTGGTTAACTTACACATGCATAAGATTAGTATTACACGTTCGCGTAGATACACGCCATTCTAATTAAATATATACGAATTATATAAATACCATTTCTGTTAGACACTACAAATATAGGTTAATATAGGAGCTCGATACTCGGAAATTATTTTGGAAAATTTACGCAAGTAAAGACATCTATGAACGCATGCAGCCAACCTAAAGTAATGAACCTTTTGCATAATAGAAAATTTACTAAATAATAAAAATTTACTAAATTTAGTATGCTCTTTTCGGGAATTCCCTTTTCGCTACATAAATAAAAAATTGGTCTATTATGCAAAAAGTAATATATAATATATATGCAGGAATATTCTAGAGGTTTAAAGGGTCTTAATTTCGAGTGGTATTATACACACTTGAAATTCAAGCCCGTAACAGTTGATGGAAAAATGAGTCAACTATAGGTCCTCTGGCATATTAGCCGCTACATTCATCTCTGTGGAGCTCCTATACTCAATCCTATCATATTAAATCTTAACTCAGTGCAACATCTAATATTTTATCGAGGTTGCTCGCACCTCTCGATACTCACTAGTTCCTCCATTTTCGTTCTTTAATAAATATATAGTTACACGTGAATGAACGACATTGCTATAAAATTTCGCAATTAGAGAAAAGTATCTTTCTCGACGATTATTACGTCTGGCTCTGAGTAGCCCTAAAAATGAACGAAGAAAATTTAAGTTTTAAAAAATTCTCAAAAAGCATACTTTCCTGTCAGGTGGATCGGAAACGATTCCCAACTAACAACAATATATGCACGACCGAGGATTCACATTTGGAGTGTGTGCATGTGTGTGATGGGGGAGCTCAGCGAGTCGGTCCGGTCGGTCTTGCATGTATGAGACCAAGAAAGTCGATCCGTCTGGAAACCCGTTTGGGAAGTCGATCCGGCTTAAATCCAATGATTAATTATTCCAGTTTTTGACTGGAATAATTAATGCAGCATGCATGAACCTTGCGGCTCAAAATATTTATTTTCTTAATGTGCGCCCCTGAGTACGACTCAACATTAAAAAATAGGGACGTGCCCATCCCTCTTCCTGACTGAAGCAGGCGAGACTCTTTCACTCTAAATTTGCGAAACTTCCAGAAATTTCTAAAATTTTACTTGTTTTCCAAAGATGTATTGCTCATAGTACATCATATGCATGTGAATAAGCTTACTCAAACCCCTATCGTTATAAATCTGCCAGGAATATAAAGGGATGACTTCGTGAATCACATACGTCCTGAATTTTCGACCCTTAGACCATTTATAAGCAATATCTGTTGAGTTCGACTTACTTGCGTTGATGCAGCTTTTGAAAACATTTCCGCGTTATCATAGGAGTACAAATCGTAGTCCAAAGCTAAGTGATTACCACCTTCTTCCAAATTGTAGCTATTATATTCACTCGACGACTTTGAACTACGTTTACACAAAATAACCTGCAATAAAACCAATTGTGATTTTGGTGCATTAAATCCTTGCAATTCTATTCTGAGATGTAAATTAGTGAAGAATCTTGAAAAGGTAAGAGTAAGAAAACTAAGAATGGTCCATGCATTGAGTACAGAAAATATATACGTTTCTTAGTCGCCAAATTTACATATTTCAAAAGTAGAATTGTATTTCACGTTAAATTTAAGTTAAATATAAACAAGTTATAGTTTTACTTACTAGAGTGGCAACCAAAACTAGAATTACGAATAAAACAGCCAAGCCAACAATCAATACTATTAACCACGTTTCCATTCCATCGTCATCCTCAACCCCTCTTTCTGCTACTGATAAAATCTTAAATGGTGCGTTGGGATCAGCCTTCGCTTTTTGGATTGGCTCAATAACTTCTTGGACGGTAGTGTTAGCTTCAGTCGAGTTGAATATCACATCAAAATCCACAATGACGCTTCCTGGTGAAAATGAATTAATCCTAATGCGAAGAAATCCGGGGAATGGTTGATACAATGTTATCAGGAAAACCTCAATATTTGAACTTAAATCTTTATATTCTTGACTGTTGCTATTACTCAATTGGTTGTCATAATCGCGGTCAATTGTCATCACAATTCCGAAGGTAGTTATTCCCGCTGTAGGAAGGGTTGTTGGAGAATCGGTGGGAGACGTTGTGGCAACGGAAACAGAGCTTGTCACGGCTTTGACACTGGAAATGGATGTAGATGGAGTTGGAGAAACTGAAACAGCAACACTGGAACTGGATTCTAATGATGGTGATGGAGTAACTGGAACAACAATACTGGAACTGGATTCTGATGGTGATGGAGTAACTGGAACAACAACACTGGAACTGGATTCAGATGGTGATGAAGGAACTGGAACAACAACACTGGAACTGGATTCCGATGGTGATTGAGTAATTGGAACACCAACAATGGAACTGGATTGAGATGGTGATGAAGTAACTGGAACAACAACACTGGAACTGGGTTCCGATGGTGATTGAGTAATTGAAACAACAACACTGGAACTGGATTCTAATGATGGTGATGGAGTAATTGGAACACCAACAATGGAAATGGATTCTGATGATGGTGATTGAGTAATTAGAACATCAACAATGGAACTGGATTCTGATGGTGATGAAGTAACTGGAACAACAACATTGGAACTGGATTCTGATAGTGATTGAGTAATTGGAATAGTAACAATGTAACTGGATTCAGATGGTAATGGAGGAACTGGAACAACAACAATGGAACTGGATTCTGATGGTGATTGAGTAATTGGAACACCAACAATGGAACTGGATTCAGATGGTGATAAAGTAACTGGAACAACAACATTGGAACTGGATTCTGATGGTGTTTGAGTAATTGGAATAGTAACAATGTAACTGGATTCTCTGATGGTAATGGAGGAACTGGAACAACAACAATGGAACTGGATTCTGATGGTGATTGAGTAATTGGAACACCAGAATGGAACTGGATTCAGATGGTGATAAAGTAACTGGAACAACAACATTGGAACTGGATTCTGATGGTGTTTGAGTAATTGGAATAGTAACAATGTAACTGGATTCTGATGGTAATGGAGGAACTGGAACAACAACAATGGAACTGGATTCTGATGGTGATTGAGTAATTGGAACATCAACAATGGAACTGGATTCAAATGGTGATGAAGTAACTGGAATAACAACATTGGAACTGAATTTTGATGGTGATTGAGTAATTGGAACACCAACAATGGAACTGAATTCCGATGGTGATGGAGTAGTTGGAACCACAACACTGGAACCGGAATGGGATGATGATTGAGTAATTGAAACACCAACAACACTGGAACTGGATTCTGATGATGAAGGAGTAATTTGAACAACAAAAATACTGGAACTGGACTCAGATGGTGATGGAGTAACCGGAACAACAACACTGGAACTGGATTCCGATGGTGATTGAGTAATTGGAACAACAACACTGGAATTAGATTCCGATGGTGATGGAGTAACTGGAACAACAACAACACTGGAACTGGATTCTGAAGATGAAGGAGTAATTTGAACAACAACACTGGAACTGGTTTCTGAAGGTGAGGGAGTAACTGGAACAACAACACTGGAACTGGATTCTGAGGGTGACTGAGTAATTGGAACACCAACAATGGAACTGGATTCTGATGGTGATGAAGTAACTGGAATAACAACATTGGGACTGGATTCTGATGGTGATGGAATAACTGAAACAACAATATTGGAACTGGATTCTGATGGTGATGAAGTTACTGGAATAACAACATTGGGACTGGATTCTGATGATGATGGACTAACTAGAACAACAATATTGGAACTGGATTCTGTTGGTAATGGAGTAACTGGAATAACAACATTGGGACTGGATTCTGATGGTGATGGAATAACTGAAACAACAATATTGGAACTGGATTCTGATGGTGATGAAGTTACTGGAATAACAACATTGGGACTGGATTCTGATGATGATGGACTAACTAGAACAACAATATTGGAACTGGATTCTGTTGGTAATGGAGTAGCTGGAACAACAACATTGGGAATGGATTCTGAAGGTGATGGAGAAAGTGGAATAACAAAATTGGAACTCGATTCTGATGGTGATGGAGTAACTGGCACATCAACATGGAAACTGGATTTCGTTGGTGATGGAGTGTGTTGAATAATAACAGTGGAACTGTGTGGGACACTCACTTTAGAAGTCAGAGGTACTGATAATAGGACAGACGATTGGAAAGAACTTCCGACATGGACACTAGAACTGGAAAGTGGTGGTGTCTTTATTTGAGTAACATTCAGACTAATAATGTTAAGAGTATTATTTCCCGCAGTGATGGTATTATTGATTGCATTTGTTACATTCTCTTTGGTTATGGTGGAATTCTTTTCAAAAACAACCCTTGTGTCTGCAACAATACTTCCATTTGAAAATGAAAGGACTTCAGCGCTTTTGAATCCAGCATAGTTGGTGTAGACATTAGTTAAAAATTCAACGAGCTGATTAGCCAAATCTTGAAACTTTTTACTGGTTTTGTTTTTTAAGTCATCAGTAAATTCTTTTCCCATCGTTATGGTTGTTTCAAACACAATGTCTTCAACAACTGGCTCAACGATAATTGATGTGGAAGAGACCATCACTTGTTCAGACGGAGAAGGTGATATTAATAAGGCCATCGAACTTGACATCACCTGTGTCATGGACATGGACATTAACTTTGATGGTGTCACTGACATTAATTTGGACATAGATTTTGAATCTGGTATTGTCTGTAATGGCGACGTTGACATTAATTCAGACATGGACATTGACTTTGATGCTATCATCGTCATCAATTTTGACATAGATTTTGATTCTGACATTGACTTTGATGGCATAATTGTTTTCATTTCAGACATTGATTTTGATGGTGACATCGACATTATTTCATTCATAGTCTTTGATAGTGTCATTTTCGTTGATAGTGACACAGATTTCGATTCCGACATAGACTTTGATGGTGACATAGCCATGAAAAGTGATAATGACATTGTTTTCGACGGTAACATTGACATCATATGTGACACTGACATTGTCTTCAATGGTATCATTGACATTAATTGGGACATAGATTTTGATTCAGGCTTAGACTCTGATGGTGACATTGACACTTGTTCTGACATTGCCTTCGATGATGACATTGTCATCAATGGCGACATATATTTTGATTCGGACATAGACCTTGATGGTGACATCTCCATCAAAGGTGACATTGACATTGTCTTTGATGTTGACATTGACATTAATAGTGATATAGATATTGTTTCTGATATAGGCTTTGAATGAGACATTGAATAAAGTTGAGCACCTGTGCTGTACTTCGACATTGATTGACTAGGTTGAACACTTATGGAGTATATTGACATTGATTGACTGGGTTGAACACCCATCGTGTATATTGACATTGATTGTCTAGGTTGAACACTCATCGTATGCATTGACATTGATTGACTGCGTTGAGCGCCCATCGTGTGCATTGACATTGATTGACTGGGTTGAGCACCCATCGTATGCATTGACATGGATTGACTGCGTTGCACACCCATCGTGTGCATTGACATTGATTGACTGGGTTGAGCACCCATCGTGTGCATTGACATTGATTGAACACTCATTGTGTGCATTGACATTGATTGACTTGGTTGAGCACCCATCGTGTGCATTGACATTGATTGAACACTCATTGTGTGCATTGACATTGATTGACTGGGTTGAGCGCCCATCGTGTGCATTGACATTGATTGACTGGGTTGAGCACCCATTGTGTGCATTGACATTGATTGACTTGGTGGAGCACCCATCGTGTGCATTGACATTGATTGACTGGGTTGAGCACCCATCGTGTGCATTGACATTGATTGACTGGGTTGAGCACCCATCGTGTGCATTGACATTGATTGACTGGGTTGAGCACCCATCGTGTGCATTGACATGGATTGACTAGGTTGAACACTCATCGTATGCATTGACATTGATTGACTGCGTTGCGCACCCATCGTGTGCATTGACATTGATTGACTGGGTTGAGCACCCATCGTGTGCATTGACATTGATTGAACACTCATTGTGTGCATTGACATTGATTGACTGGGTTGAGCGCCCTTCGTGTGCATTGACATTGATTGACTGGGTTGAGCACCCATTGTGTGCATTGACATTGATTGACTTGGTGGAGCACCCATCGTGTGCATTGACATTGATTGACTGGGTTGAGCACCCATCGTGTGCATTGACATTGATTGACTGGGTTGAGCACCAATCGTGTGCATTGACATTGATTGACTGGGTTGAGCACCCATCGTGTGCATTGACATGGATTGACTAGGTTGAACACTCATCGTATGCATTGACATTGATTGACTGCGTTGCGCACCCATCGTGTGCATTGACATTGATTGACTGGGTTGAGCACCCATCGTGTGCATTGACATTGATTGAACACTCATTGTGTGCATTGACATTGATTGACTTGGTGGAGCACCCATCGTGTGCATTGACATTGATTGACGGGGTTGAGAACCCATCGTGTGCATTGACATTGATTGACTTGGTTGAGCACGCATCGTGTGCATTGACATTGATTGACTGGGTTGAGCGCCCATCGTGTGCATTGACATTGATTGACTTGGTTGAGCACTCATCGTGTGCATTGACATTGATTGACTGGGTTGAGCACCCATCGTGTGCATTGACATGGATTGACTTGGTTGAGCACCCATCGTGTGCATTGACATTGATTGACTGGGTTGAGCACCCATCGTGTGCATTGACATGGATTGACTTGGTTGAGCACTCATCGTGTGCATTGACATTGATTGACTGGGCTGAGCACCCATCGTGTGTATTGACATTGATTGACTGGGCTGAGCACCCATCGTGTGCATTGACATTGATTGACTTGGTTGAGCACGCATCGTGTGCATTGACATTGATTGACTGGGTTGAGCACCCATCGTGTGCATTGACATGGATTGACTGGGTTGAGCACCCATTGTGTGCATTGACATTGATTGACTTGGTTGAGCACCCATCGTGTGCATTGACATTGATTGACTGAGTTGGGCACCCATCGTGTGCATTGACATTGATTGACTCGGTTGAATACTCATCGTGTGCATTGACATTGATTGACTGGGTTGAGCACCCATCGTTTGCATTGACATTGATTGACTGGGTTGAGCATCCATCGTGTGCATTGACATTGATTGACTGGGTTGAGCACCCATCGTGTGCATTGACATTGATTGACTTGGTTGAGCACCCATCGTATGCATTGACATTGATTGACTGGGTTGAGCGCCCATCGTGTGCATTGACATTGATTGACTGGGTTGAGCGCCCATCGTGTGCATTGACATTGATTGAACACTCATTGTGTGCATTGACATTGATTGACTTGGTTGAGCACCCATCGTGTGCATTGACATCGATTGACTGGGTTGAGCGCCCATCGTGTGCATTGACATTGATTGACTGGGTTGAGCATACATCGTGTGCATTGACATTGATAGAACACTCATTGTGTGTATTGACATTGATTGACTTGGTTGAGCACGCATCGTGTGCATTGACATTGATTGACTGGGTTGAGCGCCCATCGTGTGCATTGACATTGATTGACTGGGTTGAGCACCCATCGTGTGCATTGACATTGATTGACTTGGTGGAGCACCCATCGTGTGCATTGACATTGATTGACTGGGTTGAGCACCCATCGTGTGCATTGACATTGATTGACTGGGTTGAGCACCCATCGTGTGCATCGACATTGATTGACTGGGTTGAGCGCCCATCGTGTGCATTGACATTGATTGACTGGGTTGAGCACCCATCGTGTGCATTGACATTGATTCACTAGGTTCAGCACCCATCGTCTGCACTGACATTGATTGACTTGGTTGAGCACCCATCGTGGGCATTGACATTGATTGACTGGGTTGAGCACCCATCGTGTGCATTGACATTGATTGACTGAGTTGGGCACCCATCGTGTGCATTGACATTGATTGACTCGGTTGAGTACCCATGGTGTACATTGACATTGATTGACTGGTTTGAACGCCCATGGTGTAGATTGACATTGATTGACTGGGTTTAACACCCATCGTTTGCATTGACATGGATTGACTGCGTTGCGCACCCACCGTGTGCATTGACATTGATTGACTGGATTGAACACCCATGGTGTACATCAACATTGATTGACTGGGTTGAGTACCCATGGTGTACATTGACATTGATTGACTCGTTTGAACACCCATGGTGTACATCGACATTGATTGACTAGGTTGAGTACCCATCTTGTACATTGACATTGATTGACTAGGTTGAGCACCCATGGTGTACATCGACATTGATTGACTGGGTTGAGCACCCATGGTGTACATCGACATTGATTGACTGGGTTGAGCACCCATGGTGTACATCGACATTGATTGACTGGGTTGAGCACCCATGGTGTACATCGACATTGATTGACTGGGTTGAGTACCCATGGTGTACATCGACATTGATTGACTGGGTTTATTGGATATCGACCATGATAAAGATGGGGTTTCTATAAACTTAACGCTATGAACTGACATTGATGGAGACACCGTTACAGTTGAACAACCTGGAATAGATACAAATAATAAAATGATTAACGTGATAACGTTTATAAACGTGATTACGTTTTCATATAGCTAGTGACAAGAATTTTTCGTCTTTTATATAAATATGAATCCTAGTTGCAATTTCAGCATTTTTCCTCTAATAAAATGATTGTTGTTGCCTTTGCCCATATCATATGTCTGTCTGGTGCGTTTATAACAGAGCATTGGTATACCAATGAATATGAATTATCATTATGTGTGGATATACATTGATTGACATTTTGAAATATTAACATTTTCTTATTGTTTAATTTTTTTAACAACTTTATCAAAATTAATGTGACTGGTGATCCATGCAGAGCATTTCCCCATTGATGAACAGAGTAACACATTGATATATAATTGTGAAATTTTGCTATGTAGGAGCTTGTAGTAGTAATGATCGTTTTGTTTCCTATTTTATGATGTTTTTTTACTGATGACTGAAAATTATTCCAACCAGTTGAGACACGTATCGTGCGAATCAAATTTGGCCGATGAAATCTTCGGTGATGAAATAAACGGTTTAAACGAAAGATGGCAGCTATGTCCTGAGGTTTTGCGTCTTGCGAAAAGCGATTGGCCAGAAAAAAGGTACGACTTGGTAAACAAGAATGTCGAAAGAATACGGACAACAATCTGCATCGTAAAGAAAACCTGGAGAAAAACCTGTAGAAATTTTATCACCGCCCAAGGTTCTCCAGAAATATTCGTGGCAGCCTTCATTACTCGTCAGTCGCATAAAAGCAAAAGCTGCCTTAAAGCAAAAGCTGCGCAAAACCGACTCGCAAGCTCGCCGGGAGTGGGTGCCTTTAATTAAAATCAACATAAAGCATTTTCATTGGATGAAAACCCTCGCAGCAGGCTTGTGGGCTTGCCATTGTGAGGACCGGAAAAGAGCCTTAGGTGTAGGTTCGATAGCGACTAATGGAGTAATAACCACAGCATGTGAAGTGAGACCATAAGACATAAAGACCTAGAGGCCATGATCGTGTCAACTCAGTTCATGTGCTTGTTTTGTGAAGAAACGCTACTTAAGTACATGGTGAAGAATATTGAATAAGTTGAGTTATTATTTCTTACTTATTCGTGTCTTACGTCTAATTTAGTTCATCAGTAATTTAAAAATTGGAAACAATTATCTAATTTTGACAAGCTACCAATTTCATGAACAGAATACAATATAAGCAAATTGAACAAATTCTCGTCGGGAAAAGGTCCTTGATTATGGCCTTGAGCCAAAAATTTGGCTTGCAGATCACATTTGCTAACTCTCCCCCCCCCCCCCCAAAAAAAAAGTGATAGTCTCACCCCTACGTGCAAGGAGATGCTCCACTAAGATAAGAACGATTGGCTACAATTTTAGATTGCTGACTTCTAAGTAGCGTGCGATGGGGTGATAACTGAATAAACTGATGTTCAATGTATTTCCGTTTTGACTTTAGAGTAATCCGCATTCCTCTGCCTACAATTTGTTGGATTTGAATCTAGAATTAGTCTACAGTCACGTCTGTATATAGATATTTCATGATCAGACCAGTATTATACAATATATTATATAATGTATAACAGAACATAGGACTACAGATTTACGTGACAGGTAAATCAGAGCATGTTGAAGAAGAATCGTTTCGTCTGAGCAGAACCAGCGAGAGCATGCAATGTCAATGAGCATATTTATCATCTTCGTGAGCATCAATTTTCGACGAAACAGTTATCAAAAGATCTCTCGGCTCTCGCGGTTTGTTTTAGATACTTATAAGGACATACAGATATTGTGTCGGTGTCATGTAAATTCTCGCTTCGTGGCAGAATATTTCAGGATTGTTTAAAATTACTGAATCATGCTGTTGTTTTTCCTCTGGCAACAGTATCATAGAAAACAATTGGTTGTCGCCTAACAATTGCCCAGCATGCTTTTTTCATCCACACCATCATCACGATACTATCAACAAAGACTCGGTTGTTGAAATGTTTCCAAATTATATTTTGCCGAAAACATCTTAATAACCACTGCTGTTATATTGTGTCCATCCATTAGGCAGTTGGAAAATCAAAGCTGCTTACGGAGTAGGCGTGAGTAAATGGTAAATTTGGTAGGGTTTGACTCTTGTATATTTATTATTAAATTGTTGATCACGCACCGCCAGGTGGGTAGCTGGCAGAGGAGCGCTCCTGGCCTCCATAGGGACTATGAGTACGAGATTCGTCAATCGCGCGCGTTGTTTGCTTACGCCATCAGTCAAAAATCGTTGTCGCCGGGCTCTCAAGTACGAGTCTTTTGATAAATTTCGTACTCAAAATTCTAACGACTACGAGTTTTGGCAAACAAAGCGTGAGAATGACGAATCTCGTACTTGTAGTTGTACTCGTAGTCGCTGCTAAACTCCCTAATATATCTAAGAGGATCGGAATAACTTTCCACCCCCCCCTAATAATACAATACTTTAAATGAAAATGCTTTGAAATTATATACATATTGTAGTAACACATATACCTATGCTCCGTAATGGCTATTTTCCGAAGATCTATATATAAAAAATATTTCGTCTCGCTCGGCGCCAACTGTGGTGGCGCCTCGTGAGCGTGGGCCGTTCCTGCAATTTTCAACACCTTCCTGCGCCCCTGCGAGCCGTATAAATAACTCTTAAGAAATGTGACCAAATCGTGTCCGTAATGATTTCTAATAAAGTAAGGCATGCACTGAAGAAGTATTTTAAGAAGATATTAACAGAAAAACTATATTTTAAAAGAAATAATGCCGAATATAAGCTGGTCAATGTTTAACCGATAAACAGTTCAAATAGTTACATTCCATGAATTTTTCTGTCGAAAGAATAAGATCATGATTTTGGCAAGGTAAAACGATTCATTACTCGGAAAAAAGGCATTAGATTTTTTCAATTGCGCTACGTTTCTCCCTCCAACCTCCCCCCGCCTGGATACAATGTTGATATTCACGCGATATATTTTGTCAAATGGCTCAGTCATTTCATGCAACATCATTAGCGGGGGAGGAGGAGTGAAATTTTAGATCATTATCGAGTTATTATATTGTTGGGCGGTCATTCACCTGCATGTCCCTTCGCCTCTAATATTTTGGGACCGTCAAATTCAGTTGTAAATTAAATAATATAGATCAAAATGTAAAGAACACGTTTGCAACGTGGTACATGGTGAAAAATATTAAATGAGTTACATTGTTGTTTCTTATTTTTTACTTCGATCGCTATCTGACGTCTAATTTGTTTTATAATTTAAAAATTGGAAACAGTTACCTAATTTTGTTAAACTAACAACTTCATGAACAGAATAGAATATAATATAGAGCAAATAAAACATATTCTTGTTGAAAAACTAAAAAGGACCATGACGTCTAATACAACTGTAAGGGATTGTTTAAAATTTGGCCTGCAGGGCAAACTTGCTCCAACCCTCCGCCCTCAGCAAAAGATACAACGAATATAAATGACTCAACTACCGGTCCTCCGGCAGGAATTGAACCTACGGTATTGCGATGCTGTTGCAATGCTCTTGCCATATGCGCTCATGCACTGGCATCGCAATACCGTAGGTTCAATTCCTGCCGGAGAACCGATAGTTGATTCATTTTTCCATCAACTGTTCCTGGCTTGAATTTGAAGTGTGTATAATCCCACTCGAAATTAAGACCCTTCAAACCTTTAGAATTTACCAACATCGAGCCAAAAATCACAATATGTTTACAAATATGAATGGTTTACTTATAGGTTGCGGTAGGGTGATATATAATGTTAAACGTTTTTCCGTTTAGACATTAGAGTAATCTGGCCCATTCCTTTGCCCAAAATTACTTGTTGGACTGAATACGTAGTAGACAGTCACGTCTGTATATAGATACTTTGATCAGTGCCCTATTATAAAGGCCTATAGTAGATTATACAAAATAAGGGGAATCAGTTCATGTTGATATAAAATCGTTTCATGTCATCGTATTAGCAAAACGTGGTCTTGAAATCTTGCTGACTTTATAACGGCTGACTTTATAAATTGGACCCGGTTAGAGCATATGTCAATGAGCACAATTATCATGCTCGTGAGCATCAATTTCCGACGAATCAGTTGTCAAAAGATCTCTAGCAGTTGGTTTTAAAGACTTATAAGAAGAGCATACAGATATTGTCACTTCGTGACAGAATATTTCAGGATTGTTTAACTGAAAATTACTGAATCGTGCTGTTGTTTTGACTCTAGCAACAGTATCATAGAAAACAAATCATTCTAGTTGTCCCCTAACAATTACCCAGCATGCTTCTGTTCGCAACATCATCTTCACGATGCTATCAAGTTATCAACAAAGACTCCGCTCACCAACCGGGTTACTGGGTAAGCTGAAAAATTAGCTTGACACCTGCGTCGTGAGTCTTATGCACTATCACTAAAGACTCAGCTAGTGAAATGAGCTATAACTCGTGATGGTCTGACTCGTGATGTTCAGTATTATAATATAGGAAATCAATAGTGCATACACCCACAGCCGTTCAAACATTATTATACGGCCGGAAACGTGAAACACATTGGGCAAAGATGAATTTGCCGCTTTTATAAAAATCAGCAATGGTCTATTGCTTTCTTACAATATTGCTGAGTTTCATGTAGGATATTTGTAAGATGGTGGAGTTAAAACACAAAATTTGTTAGCGGTTTGGCATTTGTCGTTAACGTCAATCTTAGGCCGTTTCCATTCAAGGCGTTGATCTCGCGCCGTATGAATATGACTATAAACTAATCGCGCGTTCACGACTGATTTCTAATGAAGTAAAGCACGGACAGGAGAAGCATTTTAAAAAAGATTTCAACAGAAGAACAATATTTTAAACGGCCATGCAAAAGTAGAAATAATGCCGAGATAACGAGCTGATTAACAGTTCAAATAGTTGCATTCCATAAATATTTCTGTACAAAAGATCAAATAATGAATTTGCAATTTTTTATTTAAAAAAATGCCCGCTGAGTCACCGCCGTTTTTGACGTCTGAAACGAGCTGTTTATTCCCTTTTTACCTGACAACTTTGTTTTGTATTAAGACTCACTGATCCGTCTATAATATATTATACAAAAAATGCGACTGCTTCAAAAAATGTTTAACGATTCTTTACCGTTATTAGCCAAAGAATACTAATTTTAACTAATGCCATGGTAAGTACAATGCCAAGCAGCATTTATGTTACTCCTCCTACAAGTTGCTACAATGTGATCAGTGATAAATCGCCTCCCGAGGTTCCTGGGTTACGGCTACGCAAAAAGAGAGAACCAGTTCAGACCATGAAGTATTTAGGAAGATTTTGTTCAATTGCTGTTTTTTGATCATTTTTCCGTCAAAACACAAAATACAGGGTGTATCAAAAAAAAGGTAATCCAACTTTGGTGCGCTATTGTACGTGAATTACTCATTCTATTAACGAATTTTTTTCACATTCCGAAAGGTTAGGCTTTTATCTATCGAATGACATGTTTTTGATAACAAATGGTGAAAACATGAGCAAATAGGAGGCTGCTAAAAAGTGTTAGTCAAAATCGCATATTTTCACCTCTGAGAGTTGGGACTAAAACCATTGAAAATGAAATCTCTTTGGGATTTAAATGAAGAATTTTGCTTTTGAATAAGCGACCCGCATATGCATATTAAGTAGGAATAAATCACATTAGGAGAACATTCTAAGCAATGCGGCATAAAACCAGTGCAAGCTGTGACATGTTGTGATTAATTGTTTTTTTCTTTTGTTATGCACTGCTTTAATTAGGCTCAAAGGTGAAAATATGCATTTTGACTAACACTTTTTATCAGCCTCCTATTTGCTCATTTTTTCACCATTTGGTATTAAAAAACATGTCATCCGATAGTTAAAAGCCTGATCTTTCCGAATGTGAAAAAAATTCGTTCATAGACTGAGTAGTTCACGTACAATAGCGTGTTGAAGTTGGATTACCTTTTTTTTGATACACCCTGTATGTAACCAAAGCGATGCTTATAGTTAACATGCATATATATTTCTATACATTCCAATTTATGGATTACTCAAATCAAATGGAACTAAAATAGCTTTTGCCGACAACCCAGAACAACGACGCTGATCCTAATTAACTCATAAGTGTGTATTGTTATTTCAATAGCACACATGAATTAATATTGACTTATATGATCATACTTAAAATTCCTCAAAGTGTATAAGTTTTGTAACGATTTCATAATTAACGCTCGTAACGTTCGGCTTTTGGCTGTTAAAAGCAAAGTTCGTATTTGATGGATGATGTCGTCATGCTGACGTTGAATGGCGTATTTCAAAAATATGATATTCTTCTTGCTCTTCTTGCATGGTATCATAAATCGCTTCACATGCATATTGGGTATAAGTATATAAAAATCTATTAATTCTCAAAGGCCTACCAACTTTTTTCATTGAAAAGACAGCAAAAACGTATTAACCCTAACCCTAATGTCAGTAATGAGTGTTTATTTTTTATACACCCTAGCTGCATGTATACTAGATAATGGAACAGAATTCAAAACGCCGGCCAACAAGACACAAGCCTTCCCCCCACGCATGCACGGCATGGGAAACAAGTCACATACATGTACATGCAGCAATGTTGTAAAAACATTCAAAAATAATTGGATATACAAAACCAAGTCATCCACGCACAATCGAATGAACTGAATAAATTAAGTAGAATAAGCTAGCAGAACTGCATTTTGTAAAGGAAGTTTTTTTCACACCGTGATTAAAAATGTAAAATTGAATGTTTTGATAGTTGCTGTTGACAGCCAATACTGTGTGATCCTTGTGTTTAAATAATCACGAATTAACCACACAGTGGTTATTTATATCCTGGCCGTGTCCATAGGCTTAGCAATGAGATTGCACAATAGTGACAATACTACAAAAATATTAGCTAGACTAGTTTGCTTGGACACTTTATGAAGTACAAAAAATTGTTGTTAGGGTACAAAGATCACTGTTTATAGCCGTTCTTTAATTAGGAGTTATCAGGATTGTTTGCATATTAATCTTAGCAGGTAGCTCAAAACTTATATGGAAATTTTAAAGCAAGAATGTTAGCCACATGCAATCTTATTTCTATCATAAAATCAATTTTCCGATAACACATGGAGCTTTTTCAGATAGATGGATCTTCTTGTTTTACACTTAAGACAAACATATAACTTTTGAACCAATTTAGGCCACTTCAGTTTGATAATAACTTAATGCTTTATATAAGTGGCTTACATATGCATATCTCCGGTTAATTGTCGGTGTGAATGTTAGCAAATATATTTCATCTACACTAAAATAAAATAAGGCAGTAAAGCCAAAATATCTCAGAATTTCGAGGTTAAGCCGAAGTTACGATATTGTACATTTGTATTAAATGTATGCCGTGCGTATATTGGCATAGTGCATGTATACACTAGCTGTCCTTTCCCTTGATTGCTCTGAATGCCGCGACACGTATGAGCGCTTTATGATCTATTTACTGTTATTTTTTTAGGTTTATAATTTTCTGGATAAATACAGGAATCAGAAGACATTAAGACAATGTCATAGTTCATATTTTGACTTGGCACTAAACTAATAATTTAATATAAAGCACAAGTCACGATGAACACAAACTCGCAAGGTATTCGACAGCCACTACACTGGTAAGCACCTGCCCACTTTTTATTAGATATATGGCTTGCGTACGGTGTAATTGCTTTGGGTATGTAGCATCATTCGTATATATCAAATGATAACATCCTCTAAATCTTATACTAGCAATACAAATCCGATGGATTCTCACGCCGAAGCTTAATATGCCTCTGAACACTGGTTATATAACTGTCAATGCAATTAATTAAAATACTTGTGAAACTCACCGCCAATATCAAACAGCAGTCCGGCACTTCCAAACAGGATAACTAGAAGCTGCAGCATTCTCAAAGCAGAGAAAACAAGGCACTTTGTTATCGTGAACGTAAAGAAAAATTAAAGTTACTTTTGAATCCAAAAATATTTGCTTCAGAAGAAAAATTCCGACCAGCACAAAATTGTATAACCTCAGACTTCTTCGTCTGATCCACAAATGATCAGTCGCGAATCAATGACGTATTAGTCACTGGTTGGCGTGGAAACACAAACATTGAGTCAGCAACGCCTATATATTTAAAAATTATTGAGTCGGTTGAGTGGGCTGTATTTGTTTAAAGACAAATGCTTTATGAAGGAACTTAACATTCTAATAAAATTCTTCACATAGCAATTCTAGAAGCTAAATTAGAAGTTTCAAAAGCTTTATTGAGACATAAATTGTGGATCTGTTGAAACTTCACTTCGGTTTTCTGTTTCCGAACTTTTCGTGTTTTATTGCAGTTTATTTTATCTCACAAAACTTATTCGAAACATTCTTTGACATGGTGCTACGGCCCGATTTGCTAACGCGATGCAATTTTTAGTGTGTAGTTCAAGTATATTGTTATCGTTAGAATATACAGCGTGTCCCAAAAAAGTCCCCCCTAATGAAATCAAGCTTTTGCTAGAATTAGAACGCGGTAGTGTGTAAATAGATAGTTATTAGGTTCAGGCATTCAAATAGAGCGTCTTGCTTTCAATTGGGTTTATCATATTAATCATAATATTAAGACAATCAGATTCTAACAAAGGCTTGAAAGCAACAGAGGAGATCTTTTTTGGGGATATTTAAAATCTACAGAGATATCCAAACAATAACATAACGAAAGTTTAATAACAGGGTATATATAAAAAGCAACCTGCCATATATTTCTCGTATAGCAACAAAGGCCAACAAGTATATCATAATTTCCTGTTCTTCTGAGATATTAAAATAAAAAAGCTTTAAAAAAACTTGATCTCTTTTGGGGGTGTTAAAATGCATTCTCAATTAAATTTTCAATCTCAATTAAGTTCAACTGGTTTGATACGAACAACCCCGGTAGCTTTGTGGTCGAATAATGACCCTACGTTGTTGGTATATATAGGCATGTCTAGTCTTTATAAACAGACATTAAACAATAATAACCATGCCTTGGTTATCGCGTTGAACGGGTCTACCGGAGCCGCAAAAGCAGAGGGAGCAACCTGTGCCCTTTGTTAGCTAGATCTTGTTAGTTCAAAATAATACAGCATTGTGCTATATTGGTCTGTTGCATAGCTAATTAATAATAAGTTTGGCTGTTGTGCAATAAAAACGTTTAATTACGCGCAAATTATTCAACTAAAATTTATTAATATCTACGACAATTGGGGTACAATTGTAAACCAGGGTACGTAAGTTTAAGAGTTATTCGTTATATTCTTTATTGTTTATATGACATTGACATTGTTTCTTAATTGCTGCATGGTTTAAGCAATTTAGCTCAGTATAGTTTTTACTGTCATACTTTAGTTCGAACCTACACTTGCCACATCTATATCTATGTCTGCGTCTATTCATCAATTTAAATTTTAGCTACAACTCTACGCATGCATCTACAGTATACTATCTACGCCTAACCTACGAGTTACACATCGTGCTATACCAGTCCAAATATCTCACTACTTCGACACGTTGCGTGACTTGTACAAAGGCCATTGTTTCTAGTTGATTAAAATTTATTAGTTGTACGTTCGTTATTGAGTTCGAATATTCTATTTCACTTGTATCTGCATTTACCCTGTAACTCTTGTATTCTGAGACCGGGCGTTACGTACAGATCTAATAATATCATACGTTCACCATTTTGTCTTAATTTTTAACAATAAATAACAAGGTTGTGTTTTAATGATAATGAATGCTCTCTAGCACCGATAATATTATTGAGCGATTATGAGGGGGGTGTAGTTTTGGCCCTGTGACAACCCCACATTTTGAAATACGATTGGTAAATTTCTATCAGGTTGATAGTGGCTGGTTGTTCAGTAATGGTTATTTAAACAAAATTAGTTGGTATTTTGAAATCTACCTCCTAGTCGGATCTGCGAATCAGTTTTCATTTTATACTCATAACAAAACAGGAGCCGCTGGTTTCAAAACTCGAAGTCCAGCATATTCATTCATATATATTCAATGTCGGACTCTTTTTCTGACAGTTCTTTTAAATCGGGATTGTCCATTTATATTTAGATTTTTTGTTCAGTTTTGGAAAAGAGTGCAAAACTTTTAAAACCCAGTGATGTGAGTAATGTGTTTTATATCATCTACAATCACGTGCAAAAATTATGAGACTTTTCAGATTTTCCATCAAATTTGAAGTGCATCGCGGTACCCCTGCTCCCGTAGTCCATGCTAAAAAAAAAGCCAATTTTTCCCCACCGTACATCCTCGCAACATTGATTTTGGGGAGAGGAGGTCATTTATGTGGTTGTCTCATTAATTTTTGCATCTGATTGTAAGTGCCCGCATAGACACCAAGAGGGGTTGTCTACGATCAAAACTCGACAGGAATAGAATTATGAATGGATTCGACCTCCTAATTATAAAGAAGATTTTGCTAAGCCCCAATAAATTTCTGTACGGCCCAGTGTGCTCGTTTTTGCTTCTCGTGCAAACTTAAAGCGTAGGGGATTCCACCCGAGGATGTGTGATGTGTGTGGCAAAGTTGTTCTAATCACTTTGTTCTTGGTCAGAAAAATATACCATTATAAATTTAAGTGAATTCACCAAATATGCAACACTTACCGAATTGTTTCGCACGTTAAAGTTTTGTTTTACTCAAAAATAGACTTTTCAAAAGATCTCAGAGGCTTAAAATTTGAATATTTTTTTCTCTCCGCACCAAATAATTATGTCGTGTCTCGTGAGCATGCCTTTTAGGCTTTTACACCTACAAACGTCCTACACCTGAGTCATTTAGATGACATTATTACTTAAGTTTAATAACTTTTAGTATAAATTTCGAGCTGACCATTGAATTTTATGAGATTATGTTGATTATTATTCGGCTCAGTGAATATTTGCTCGTAATCACATTGACTAATTGTTAAATATTGACCTGGCCATACTAACGTATTTACTATAGTATGATTTATGGCATATCATTGCATAACAAACCTTGCATAAGCAGCAAACATTGTTTCATTTCATATTAATGACACCAATTTTGTCATCATCCAGCAACAAGTTATCCTAGCAAATAAAATCAGAACACTTAAGGCTTCAGCATCAAACATCACTGACCAAAAAATAGCGCAGATTGACAAATAATCATTTGCAGTAAGTATCTACCTTCATATGAACGAGTTTTTGATTGGCTTTTTGTAACAATTGTGAACAGTGTTTATGATTCGTTCTTTTAGAAATCAATTTCTATAGTTTTATAGTTTCATTGTGTTTTATTGTTACCATCAACCAATAGCAAATCTTGTTCTTAGGTTATATGTACCGAGCCGAAATAATGCCACGTTTCTCTGCAACTTGCCGTGGCATACCATTTTCCTGTGGTAGAGATAATTCATAGGAACTACATAATATATGCTAGACGTGTGGTGGTGGACAAGTTTACGAGGTAAAGTGGTGGAGATTACCATTTTCCTGTGGTAAAGATAATTTATATGAACTACATAATATATGCTAGACGTGTGGTGGTGGACAGGTTTGTATATACTGTACCATGCACGCCTCCTCAGACAAACCTATTGCAAATTCTGCAGGTCTTGAGAGTCTGGAAGTCTAATCTAAAAAAATCTCTAATCGGAACAAATCTGCATAAATTAATTCTCACCCATAACAAGAAAAGATTGTTTGTTTTTTCCATTCGCTTCTGCCATAAGCAGCCTGTCAAAAAAGAAATGAGAGTGCACCAAATAGTGCCGTGCGGCGGGGCTATATCCATACTGTCGCCTGCCTGTAATGCAAAACATTAATTCTCAACTTCTTTTCAGAAGCGTGTAGCAGCTAATAAAGTATTGCATCAACAATACTTTATATCAGTAAAAACTAATCTCCGTTTTCATTACACTCAATAGAGACCTTAATCCCGACGCACACGAGAGCTATTTCTGTTAAGCTAAAGTCACTCGTGAACATTAACGTAAGCAAGTTCTCCCAGTGCACGGCGACGTTTTGCGAGATTTTGTTAACGCGTGCTATTTGCACCATATATTCAACATGTTGAATAATTTAGTGCACGAGTGCATTACTTTTTCCCCACTACGTGTGCGGGCAAAGAGAGCAAATTTCTGCCATAACGTATACAAGCTAATATGCATATACAAATTTGCAAATGTTTTACAAAGTTGCATACGTCCAATTGCGAGCTTTTGTTCACTCGCGCCATTTCCACCACATATTCAAAAGTCAATTGTACATATGAATTACTATCACTTAGCGCCTTATACAATACTTTACAGGCTGTATAAAAAAGTACCCCCTTTTGAACTAAAGATTCTGTTGGAATTTGAATGCATGACTAACACTGGTAAATAGCATAGTAATTAGCTATACGTACATTTTTTAAAAGCACCGGTGAGTTTGGCATAATAATAAGGCATTCAGAATTTTACCAAAAGCTTGATTTTAATAGGGGGCACTTTTTTATACACCCTGTATATCCAAAGCCTGTAAATATAGCTCAACACATCGTCGGCTGGACCAAATCACAACCAGTAGCCTAGGCTTACAGCCACACGCTAATGTTTTCGAGCGTTTTTGCATTCGTTTTTATGCCAAAACGATTTCAATCACCGTCAATTTACAATACAAGTTGAAGCAATTTAATTTTTATGGGCGCTGAAATGCCCAGTTTGCAAGTTGGATGAAATGCTTACCAAATACGTCTATAAAGTGGTATGAAACTTCGCAATTTTAAATATATTAAAATTTAAAGTTAACTATTTGTTTCCAATACCACATCCCTATTTGATGTATATCACTTACGTTTACTATATAACTTATACAGTAATATAGTAAAAAAATTATATTCCCAAAAATGGTATTATGTTTTTCTGGTGCATTTTACATTTAAGCACCAAAGTTTGGGAGTTAAGTTTGCCTTAAGTTTTAACCGATTTAACACCACTAATGTGTTAAAATTGGTTACTTTGTCTCGTGTAAATTAAAACCTAAAACGATAATTTTACACCTGTTTGGAGTAAAATTGACGGCAAAGATTTTTGCATGATTTAAGTTAAAGTACACCGGATCATGGAGTACAATAACTCGTGCACCTCGCATAATAGCTATTACACCAGCTTTAGGTAAATTTACCAAACGTGTAAACCTTTACCATGACTTGGTGTATGCTGAAGGCGGACATTTACACCATTTTTAGTGTTGGCTGAACACTCAGACATTTGGAGTGATGCAACACCATCCCCGAAAATTAAATTACTCACCGTATCTTGCTATGATAGAAAATTAGGTAATTAGAAAATCAGTTATTGAGAAAAATAACTATCCATAATTTGCATCTATGCACAAAAATATATACATATTTTAGGGAATACGTACCGTTATAATTTAAAACGTACCGTTAAAACTGGAACTGGATTTTGATGGTGCTTGAGTAGTTTGAACAACCTCTTCTTCTTCTGCTACCGATAAAATTCTAAATGGTGCGTTGTTATTATCTTTCGCTTTTTGAATCGGCTCAATAACTTCTTGGATGGTGGTGTTAGCTTCAGTGGAGTTGAATATTACATCAAAATCCACAACGATGCTTCCTGGTGAGAACAAAATAATCCTAATGCTAAGAAATCCTGGGAATGGTTGATATAATGTTAACAGGAAACCCTTAATTTCAGAACTTAAATTTTTATGTTCTTGACTGTCGCTATTACTCAATTGGTTGTTATAATCGCGGTCAATTGTCATCACAATTCCGAAGGTCGTTATTCCCGCTGTAGGGAGGGTTGTTGGAGAATCGGTTGAAGAAGTTGTGACAACTGAAACAGAGCTGGACTTGAATAATGACTGAGTCGCAGTAATTCTAACATTAACACTGGAACTGGATACTGATGGTAATGGAGTAGGTTGAACAACATTGGAGCTGGATTCTGATGGTGATGGAGTAGGTAGGACAAAGCTGTGACTTGATTTTGATGGTGATGGAGTAGGTTGAACAACACTGGAGCTGGATTCTGATGGTGATGCAGTAGGTTTAACCACACTGGAACTGGATTCTGATGGTGATGGAGTAAGTTGAACTACACTGGAGGAGCTGGATTCCGATGGAGATGGACTAGGTTGAACAACACTGGAACTGGATACTAATGGTGATGGTGATGGTGATGGTGATGGTGATGGTGATGGTGATGGTGATGGTGATGGTGATGGTGATGGTGATGGTGATGGTGATGGTGATGGTGATGGTGATGGTGATGGCGATGGCGATGGCGATGGCGATGGCGATGGCGATGGCGATGGCGATGGCGATGGCGATGGCGATGGCGATGGCGATGGCGATGGCGATGGCGATGGCGATGGCGATGGCGATGGCGATGGCGATGGCGATGGCGATGGCGATGCGATGGCGATGGCGATGGCGATGGCGATGGCGATGGCGATGGCGATGGCGATGGCGATGGCGATGGCGATGGCGATGGCGATGGCGATGGCGATGGCGATGGCGATGGCGATGGCGATGGCGATGGCGATGGCGATGGCGATGGCGATGGCGATGGCGATGGCGATGGCGATGGCGATGGCGATGGCGATGGCGATGGCGATGGCGATGGCGATGGCGATGGCGATGGCGATGGCGATGGCGATGGCGATGGCGATGGCGATGGCGATGGCGATGGCGATGGCGATGGCGATGGCGATGGCGATGGCGATGGCGATGGCGATGGCGATGCGCGATGGCGATGGCGATGGCGATGGCGATGGCGATGGCGATGGCGATGGCGATGGCGATGGCGATGGCGATGGCGATGGCGATGGCGATGGCGATGGCGATGGCGATGGCGATGGCGATGGCGATGGCGATGGCGATGGCGATGGAGATGGCGATGGCGATGGCGATGGCGATGGCGATGGCGATGGCGATGGCGATGGCGATGGCGATGGCGATGGTGATGGTGATGGTGATGGTGATGGTGATGGTGATGGTGATGGTGATGGTGATGGTGATGGTGATGGTGATGGTGATGGTGATGGTTATGGTGATGGTGATGGTGATGGTGATGGTGATTTTAATTCTGACATAGACTTTGTTAACGACGTTGATATAGGTTCACGCATTGTCTTTGATGGTGACATTGATCTCAATGGTGACATTGAAATGGACATTAGTTTTGTGTATATTGGCATTGATCGATTGAATTGGGCACCTATGGTGTACATTGACATTGATTGACTGGGTTGAGCACTAATAGTGTACATTGACATTGATTGACTAGGTAGAGCCCCCATGGTGTACATTGACATTAAATGACTCGTTTGACCTCCAAATGAGTACTTTGACATTGACTGACTGTCTTGAGCACCCATCGTGTGCATTGACATTCATTGACTGTGTTGAGAATCCATCGTGTGCACTGACATTGATTGACTCGGTTGAACACTCATCGTGTGCATTGACATGGATTGACTGGATTGAGCACCTATCGCGTGCATTGACATTGATTGACTGGGTTGAGCACCCATCGTATGCATTGACATTGATTGACTGAATAGAAATCTCATCGTGTGCATTGACATTGATTGACTCGTTTGAGCTCCCACGGTGTACTTTGACATTGACTGACTTGGTTGTGCACCCATCGTGTGCACTGACATTGATCGACTGGGTTGAGCACCCATTGTGTGAATTGACATTGATTGATTTGGTTGAGCACCCACGGTGTGCATTGACATTGATTGACTGAATTGAACACTCATCGTGTGCATTGAAATTGATTGACTGGGTTGAGCACCCATCGTGTGCATTGACATTGATTGACTGGGTTGAGAACCCATCGTGTGCATTGACATTGATTGACTGGGTTGAGCACCCATCGTGTGAATTGACATTGATTGAATGGGTTGAACACTCATCCTGTGTATTGACATTGATTGACTGGGTTGAGGAGCACCCATCGTTTGCATTGACATGGATTGACTGGGTTGCGCACCCATCGTGTGCATTGACATTGATTGACTTGGTTGACCACCAATCGTGTGCATTGACATTGATTGACTTGGTTGAGCACCCATCGTGTGCATTGACATTGATTGACTGGGTTGAGCACCCATCGTGAGCATTGACATTGATTCACTTGGTTGAGCACTTATCGTGTGCATTGACATTGATTGACTGGGTTGAGCACCCATCGTGTGCATTGACATTGATTCACTTTGTTCAGCACCCATCGTGTGCATTGACATTGATTGACTGGGTTGAGCACCTATCGTGTACGTTGACATTGATAGACTTGGTTGAGCACCCATCGCGTGCATTGACATTGATTGACTTGGTTGAGCACCCATCGTGTGCATTGACATGGATTGACTAGGTTGCGCACCCATCGTGTGCATTGACATTGATTGACTCGATTGAACACCCGTCGGGTGCATTGCCATTGATTGACTTTGTTGAACAGCCATCGTGTGCATTGACATTGATTGACTGGGTTGAGCACCCATCGTGTGCGTTGACATTGATTGACTGGGTTTAGCACCAATCGTGTGCATTGACATTGATTGACTGGGTTGAGAACCCATCGTGTGCATTGACATTGATTGACTTGATTGAACACCCATTGTGTGTATTGACATTGATTGACTGGGTTGAGCACCCATCGTGTGCATTGACATTGATTGACTTGGTTGAGCACCCATCGTGTGCACTGACATTGATCGACTGGGTTGAGCACCCATCGTGTGTATTAACGTTGATTGACTAGGTTGAGCACCCATCGTGTGTATTGACATTGATTGACTGGGTTGAGCACCCATCGTGTGCATTGACATTGATTGACTGGGTTGAGCACCCATTGTGTGCAATGACATTGATTGAATTGCTTGAGCATCCATCGTGTGCATTGACATTGATTGACTGGATTGAACACCCATTGTGTGAATTGACATTGATTGACTGGGTTGAGCACCCATCGTGTGCATTGACATTGATTCACTGGCTTGAGCATCCATCTTGTGTATTGGCATTGATTGACTCGGTTGACTACTCATTGTGTGAATTGACATTGATTGACTGGATTGAACACCTATTGTGTGAATTGAAATTGAATGACTGGGTTGAACTCCCATCGTGTGCATTGACATTGATTGACTGGGTTGAGCACCCATCGTGTGCATTGACATTGATTGACTTGGTTGTTCACCCATAGTGTGCACTGACATTGATTGACTGGTATGAGCACCCATCGTGTGCATTGACATTGATTGACTGGGTTGAGAACCCATTGTGTGCGTTGACATTGATTGACTGGGTTTAGCACCAATCGTGTGCATTGACATTGATTGACTGGGTTGAGAACCCATCGTGTGCATTGACATTGATTGACTTGACTGAACACCCATTGTGCGTATTGACATTGATTGACTGGGTTGAGCACCCAACGTGTGCATTGACATTGATTGACTGGCTTGAGCATCCCCCGTGAGCATTGGCATTGATTGACTCGGTTGAATACTCATCGTGTGCATTGACATTGTTTGACTGGATTGAACACCCAGTGTGTGAATTGACAATGATTGACTGGGTTGAACACCCATCGTGTGCATTGACATTGATTGACTGGGTTGAGCACCTATCGTGTGCCTTGACATTGATTGAGTGGGTTTAGCACCATACGTGTGCATTGACATTGATTGACTGGGTTGAGAACCCATCGTGTGCATTGACATTGATTGACTTGATTGAACACCCATTGTGTGTATTGACATTGAATGACTTGGTTGAGCACCCATCGTCTGCAATGACATTGATTGACTTGGTTGAGCACCCATCGTGTGCGTTGACATTGATTGACTGGGTTGAGCACCCATCGTGTTCATTGACATTGATTGACTGGGTTGAACACTCATCGTGTACATTGACATGGAATGACTTGGTTGAGCACCCATCGTCTGCACTGACATTGATTGACTTGGTTGAGCACCCATCGTGTGCATTGACATTGAATGACTTGGTTGAGCACCCATCGTCTGCACTGACATTAATTGACTTGGTTGAGCACCCATCGTGAGCGTTGACATTGATTGACTTGGTTGAGCACCCATCGTGTTCATTGACATTGATTGACTGGGTTGAACACCCATCGTGTACATTGACATTGATTGACTGGGTTGAGTACCTATGGTGTACATTGACATTGAATGACTGGTTTGAACGCCCATGGTGTAGATTGACATTGATTGACTGGGTTGAACACTCATCGTGTACATTGACATTGATTGACTGGGTTGAGCAGCCATCGTGTGCATAGACATTGATTGACTAGGTTCAGCACCCATCGTGTTCATTGACATTGATTGACTTGGTTGAGCACCCATCGTGTGCATTGACATGGATTGACTGCGTTGCGCACCCATCGTGTACGTTGACATTGATTGACTCGATTGAACACCCATTGTTTGCATGGACATTGATTGACTGGATTGAACACCCATGGTGTACATCGACATTGATTGACTGGGTTGAACGCCAATGGTGTGCATCGACATTGATTGACTGGGTTGAGTACCCATGGTGTACATTGACATTGATTGACTGTGTTTAGCACCCTTGGTGTACATTGACATTGAATGAGTAGGTTGACCACCCATGGTGTACATTGACATTGATTGACTGGGTTGAGTACCAATGGTGTACATCGACATTGATTGACTGGGTTGACCACCCATGGTGTACTTTGACATTGATTGACTGGCTTGAGTACCCATGGCGTACATTGACATTGATTGACTGGGTTCAGTACCCGTGGTGTACATAGACATTGATTGACTGGGTTGAACACCCATGGTGTACATCGACATTGATTGACTGGGTTGATCACCCGTGGTGTACATCGTCATTGATTGACTGGGTTGAGTACCCATGGTGTACATCGACATTGATTGACTGGGTTGAGCACCAATGGTGTACATAGACATTGATTGACTGGGTTGAGCACCCATGGTGTTCATTGACATTGATTGACTGGGTTGAACACCCATCGTGTACATTGACATTGATTCACTAGGTTGAGCACCCATGGTGTACATTGACATTGATTGACTGGTTTGAACGCCCATGGTGTGGATTGACATTGATTGACTGGCTTGAACTCTCATCGTGTACATTGACATTGATTGACTGGGTTGAGCAGCCATCGTGTGCATAGACATTGATTGACTAGGTTCAGCACCCATCGTGTTCATTGACATTGATTGACTTGGTTGAGCACCATCGTGTGCATTGACATGGATTGACTGCGTTGCGCACCCATCGTGTACGTTGACATTGATTGACTCGATTGAACACCCATCGTGTGCATGGACATTGATTGACTGGATTGAACACCCATGGTGTACATCGACATTGATTGACTGGGTTGAGCACCCATGGTGTTCATTGACATTGATTGACTGGGTTGAACACCCATCGTGTACATTGACATTGATTCACTAGGTTGAGCACCCATGGTGTACATTAACATTGATTGACTGGTTTGAACGCCCATGGTGTAGATTGACATTGATTGACTGGGTTGAACTCTCATCGTGTACATTGACATTGATTGACTGGGTTGAGCAGCCATCGTGTGCATAGACATTGATTGACTAGGTTCAGCACTCATCGTGTTCATTGACATTGATTGACTTGGTTGAGCACCCATCGTGTGCATTGACATGGATTGACTGCGTTGCGCACCCATCGTGTACGTTGACATTGATTGACTCGATTGAACACCCATCGTGTGCATGGACATTGATTGACTGGATTGAACACCCATGGTGTACATCGACATTGATTGACTGGGTTGAACACCAATGCTGTGCATCGACATTGATTGACTGGGTTGAGTACCCATGGTGTACATTGACATTGATTGACTGTGTTTAGCACCCTTGGTGTACATTGACATTGATTGAGTAGGTTGACCACCCATGGTGTACATTGACATTGATTGACTGGGTTGAGTACCAATGGTGTATATCGACATTGATTGACTGGGTTGACCACCCATGGTGTACTTTGACATTGATTGACTGGCTTGAGTACCCATGGCGTACATTGACATTGATTGACTTGGTTCAGTACCCGTGGTGTACATAGACATTGATTGATTGGGTTGAACACCCATGGTGTACATCGAAATTGATTGACTGGGTTGAACACCAATGGTGTGCATCGACTTTGATTGACTGGGTTGAGTACTCATGGTGTACATTGACATTGATTGACTGTGTTTAGCATTCTTGGTGTACATTGACATTGAATGAGTAGGTTGACCACCCATGGTGTACATTGACATTGATTGACTGGGTTGAGTACCAATGGTGTACATCGACATTGATTGACTGGGTTGACCACCCATGGTGTACTTTGACATTGATTGACTGGCTTGAGTACCCATGGCGTACATTGACATTGATTGACTGGGTTCAGTACCCGTGGTGTACATAGACATTGATTGACTGGGTTGAACACCCATGGTGTACATCGACATTGATTGACTGGGTTGAGCACCCGTGGTGTACATCGACATTGATTGACTGGGTTGAGTACCCATGGTGTACATCGACATTGATTGACTGGGTTGAGCACCAATGGTGTACATAGACATTGATTGACTGGGTTGAGCACCCATGGTGTTCATTGACATTGATTCACTAGGTTGAGCACCCATGGTGTACATTGACATTGATTGACTTGTTTGAACGCCCATGGTGTAGATTGACATTGATTGACTGGGTTGAACTCTGATCGTGTACATTGACATTGATTGACTGGGTTGAGCAGCCATCGTGTGCATAGACATTGATTGACTAGGTTCAGCACCCATCGTGTTCATTGACATTGATTGACTTGGTTGAGCACCCATCGTGTGCATTGACATGGATTGACTGCGTTGCGCACCCATCGTGTACGTTGACATTGATTGACTCGATTGAACACCCATCGTGTGCATGGACATTGATTGACTGGATTGAACACCCATGGTGTACATCGACATTGATTGACTGGGTTGAACACCAATGCTGTGCATCGACATTGATTGACTGGGTTGAGTACCCATGGTGTACATTGACATTGATTGACTGTGTTTAGCACCCTTGGTGTACATTGACATTGATTGAGTAGGTTGACCACCCATGGTGTACATTGACATTGATTGACTGGGTTGAGTACCAATGGTGTACATCGACATTGATTGACTGGGTTGACCACCCATGGTGTACTTTGACATTGATTGACTGGGTTCAGTACCCGTGGTGTACATAGACATTGATTGACTGGGTTGAACACCCATGGTGTACATCGACATTGATTGACTGGGTTGAGCACCCGTGGTGTACATCGACATTGATTGACTGGGTTGAGTACCCATGGTGTACATCGACATGGGTTGACTGGGTTGAGCACCAATGGTGTACATAGACATTGATTGACTGGGTTGAGCACCCATGGTGTACATTGACAGTGATGGACTGGGTTGAACACCCATGGTGTACATTGACATTGATTGACTGGGTTGAGCACCCATGGTGTACATCGACATTGATTGACTGGGTTTATTGGATATCGACCAGGATAAAAATGGTGTTTCTCCAAATTTAACGCTATGAACTGACATTGACGGAGACACCGTTACAGTTGAACAACCTAGAATAGATAAAATGAAATAATAAAATGATTAACGGGAATACGTTTATAAACGTGATTACGCTTTCACATAGCTAGTTGCAAGAATTTTTAATCTTTTATATAAGTATGAATCCTAGCTGCAATTTCAGCATTTTTCGTCTAATATAATGATTGTTGTCGCCTTTGCCCATATCATATGTCTGCCTGGTGCGTTTATAACAGAGCATGGTATACCAATGAATATGAATTATTATTTTGTGTGGATATGTATTGATTGAAATTTTGATATATTAACATTTTCTTATTGTTTAATTTTCTTAACAACTTTATCAAGATTAATGTGACTGGTGATCCATGCAGATTATTTCCCCATTGATGAACAGGATAACACATTGATAATAAATAATATAAGGGTGAAATATTGCTATGTAGGAGCTTGTAGTAGTAATGATCGATTTGTCTCCTATTTTATGAAGTTTTTTTTACTGATGACTGAAAATTAGCCTGGAAAAGGACTGAGAAAAATTGGCAAAAGCGTATTTAGGTAACTGAAAATGGGTCATCAAGAAACATAAATGTTGGTTTTGCAGAACAACAGCGAAGGAAAACCCGAAGTATGAGGTTGAACAACCGCGATCCTAACCATTACCAGAAATTTGCGACATGATAATTTGCATGTATACTAATTTGCATTTAACTTTCAGCATAATGGCCTTCAACTTTCACTATAAAATACATATAGTAAATATACAAAACCTAAAAATGCCGTTGACCTAGATCTTGCCCACTGTTTGCCGACCTCTGGATCAATAGAACAGCCGTTTCCCAACGTTTTAATGATCGAATTATTTTCCTTAGGTATTTCTACGTTCGGCCAAATGATTGTGAACAAATGTGTATATAGCCTTCGTATTGTTCAAGTTCCAGACAAGACTGATAATATTTTTTAAAGTGATTGCAGTAAAAATCCGAGCCGTATAGAAAAGTTTATACACAAATACGAAAGAGAATATCTTAAACAATTTTTTTTGGTACATTATACGTCAATTCATCAACTACCTGAATCGAAATATTCGAATCAATGTGAGCGATTTTATAAGTTCGTGGACAGCACACGGACAAAACTTTGAGCAATATATTTTTAAATTTGGCCGAATGCAGAAATGCCCAAGCTAAAAAATCCTGTCACCAAAACGTTTCTAAACAGCTGCTCTACCGATCTAGAGGTCGGCAAACAGTGGGCAAGGTCTAGGGCAAGGGCATTTTTAAGTTTTGTCTATTTACTATATGTATTTTATAGTAAAAGTTGAAGGACATTATACTGAAAGTTAAATGCAAATTAGTATACATGCAAATTATCATGTCGCAAATTTCTGGTAATGCAATGGAGACATGTCACACGTATCGTGCGGATCAAATTTGGCCGATGAAATCTTCCGAGGAATATCAATACACGAGTTAAACGAAAGATGTCAGCTTTGTCCTGAGGCTTTGCGTCTACCGAAAAAATATTATCCGAAATAAGTCTGACCTTCGTAAGCAAGAATATCAAAAGAAATAAAGAAAACCTTGAGAAAAACCTGGAGAAATTTTATTAATACAGTATTATAATATTATTCTCCAGAAATATTTGCGCCGCGCTCATTACTTGTCAGTCGCATAAAGGCCATTTTAAAACAAAACCCGCGGAAAACCCACACTCGCAAGCTCGCTGGAGGTGGGTGCATGTAATTAAAATCAATATAAAAACATTTTCATTGGATGAAAACCCTCGCAGCGGGTTTGTGGGTTCGCCATTGCGAGGACTGGAAAAGAGCCTTTTACGTGCGCGTACGTACGTATGAAAAACGAGTAACTGCACGTAAAATTCTAAATCCTTATATATTCTATCGTTGAAAAAACTATTAAGTAAATAAATCGAAAGAAGGTAGTTTTCTGCACATTTTAGTTTGCACTTGTAGACCAGGGGCCGGTTGTATCAAGCCCGTTTAGCTTAAACGGTGGATTAGTCAAAATTAAATAACACTTTTACATCTCTCTTGAATGAACCAACTTGAATATTATGCACGGAATATGTAGTTGTAAACAGTATCTTTGTATTAAGGTTGAAAACATTTAGTTTGCTTGTTGAATAAAACGATAGACTTGCTTTCTATTTTGAACTTATCCACCGTTTAAGCTAAACGGGCTTGATACAACCGGCCCCAGGATGTTAAATAATAAAAATTTGGAAGCATTTCAAATTTCCCGTGCGTGTACGTGCGTATGAAAAACGCGTAAATGGAAAGCAGCCCTTAGGGTTAGGTTCGGTAGCAACCAACGGAGTAGCAACCACGCCATGCGCACTGAGACCCTAAGAAATAAGAGCCAAAAGGCCATGATCTTGTCAACTCAGTAAAGTTCAAATGTTCGTTTTGTGAAGAAATCCTGGATTCTGAAGATGACGCAATAGGTTTAACAACACTGGAGTTGGATTCTGATGGTGATGGAGTAGGTTGAACAACACTGGAACTGGATTCTGATGATGATGCAGTGGGTTGAAAAAAATATAAAATATGCTAGCCTTCACGCACTTTTGGGAAGATTGCATAGGAACATATACTGGTTGTATCAAAAACTGCAACCCTAATAATTCCTAGAGGCCTACGATCTTTTGGTATTGAATGAATATATGAATATTAGGGTTATTATTTAAGCTTTTTAAATTTTTAAAGTATTTTCATAAATATACAGGGTGTATAAAAAAAATTCGAATCGAAATTTTGCGTGTAATAATGCAAAATATATTTGACAAACTTGGTTGATTTTTACATCATTGTTAAGTTCATTTATTTCTCTTTCAAATGACACGTTGTACGTGTAATTTTGTTGAAAAATGAAGAAGTACTGGTTCGACAAAAAAAGTTAATAAAAATCACCATTTTCCGCCGATGGGAACTGGACGTTTGTTTTATTGAAAATTAATCCCAAAGGGCTTTAAAATCTAATCATTACTGAAAACTAAAACGCAAATTTATCTCAAAAATTCTCCTTATTCAATATTAAACGATAGAAGTTTGAAGAACACAATGCCTCCATTATTTAAATTTGCATTTTCTTTTGTCTGGTGGTCTCATTTCGAATTCCCATCGGCGGAAAAAATTGATTTCGGCAACAATTCGAGCAACAATTTTTAAAAGACGATAACTCGGCCAGTTTTGGTCGTGTCGATATAAGAACGGTATAATCGCAAACTAAATAAGCTAATCTTTGTTGCCATATAAAAATTATAACGTTTACTTTAGTATTTTATACACAGCAGCCTGTCAAAGTTGGATTCGAATTTTTTTTATACACACTGTAGAAAATAGGCACTGTAATTTCCGCAGTTCATTGTCCTTCATTGTTATGAATGACATATCACAAAGTTTTTTTCATAAAGGTTGGTTCTTGGCAATCCAATTACTTTTTAACATAACGGAATCAGTATTCGTACGCTAACGTTACGTTGTGCATGTTAACTATATAATAGTTAACATGCACCGAAGACCGTAAGCGACGTTATATTCAGTTATGCAAATGTACGAACGTAAAAGTTCTAATTGTGATTGGCTAGATGTATAATAATTGCAAATGAGACGATGTATGCATGTAAGCATGTTGATGTTCGTTAAAAGTAAGTAGTCGATTGCAATGTTTTCAAAACATTGTTTTTGAAAACATTGCAATCGACTATTTTTCATTGATTGCAATGTTTCGTTATATTTTCGGTATTTTCCATAAATTTTGTAGCATAGGATTGTGGAAAAAGCATCCCATATACCTGCACCTGACACTATTAATTTTTATATGATGGTCGCGAAACAAGCACAACATTGTGAAATGTTAGAAAACAATTATAACTCGCATGCAATGCCGGTGTAAATTTTCATGTCATAAGATAGATCAAGACTATTAGTCCTTTGGGACATGCTCTCTCAGCACAATAAATATGGAAATATGAAGCAGTCTTTTACAATCAAACATTTATTTAGTTGAAATTACCAAGCTGCGAGAATACATGAACTTCTAGTATAGAACTAAAAGTTTTACTGCCTTCAATGAGAGGACGCAGGGTAATCCATGAAGTCGAGCGAATTTTAGGGTCTACATAATGTCAAATGAACTTGAATGTACATGCATAAGCTATATATAATGATCGATCAGTGTAAGGCCTGGATCACACTGGCTCCTAAGAATCGAGGATCCATTGTATTACTTTCCGATAGTCTCAAAAAAGCATTTTGCACACCAGCGGTCAACTTTGTCTGAGGACAAAGCCCAAAGGGAATCCCAGACAAGTGTAAACTAGGCTTAAAGGCGTTTTAAGATTAGAATATATTTTAAGCAATCAACTTGCGTTGAAAGAACTTATGCAAAACAGAACTGCAAACTTATTTTCGATTATGAATATATCATACCTGACACTAAATGTTCAACCAATGAGGGCCTGGCATTTTACGGTAACGAACAAATTTGGCAGTCCCAGCCAGTAGGGAACAATGATCTTAACGTAAGTTTCGTTCGTTAATGCGGTTATAAGTCCTTCGGTGCATGTTAACTAATAGGACGCCTAACGGGCATTTCAAAAAGTTATATCCAACAAAATTAAGAACCATATTTTACAAATAAAATCAAATAAAAATAAAGCGGACATAACGAGCTGATTGACGTTTAACTGCATGATATGCACTTTAAAAAGTGGCATTCCAAGAATATTTCCGTTGCGACATGATCCGCCTATTGGAAACCTTATATAAATCTATGTAAACCTTATAAACTGTTTATTCACATTTGACCCGATAGATTGATTATAGAAGACGCTCCGAATCAACTGTCAGGGAGAAATTGAAATACAGAACTAAAAATTAGTAAGAAATTATTGCTAATTATTACCAATGAAACTCACCGCCAATATCAAACAGCAGTCCAACGCTTCCAAACAGGATAACTAGAAGCTGCAGCATTCTCAAAGCAGAGAAAACAAGGCAGTTTTGATATCGGGAACGCGTGTATAAGAATTAAAGTTACTTTTGAGTCAAAATGATTTGCTTCTGCAAAATATTGAGCGACACACTTGTCAGCAGGGTTGCCAGACTTTTAGTAAATAAAGAAGCTAAACATTGTTTCAAACAAAGCTTCTGGAAATAATATTTGACTAATTTATTCAGTAACCTGGCAACCCTGTTGATCAGACTTCTTCATCTAATTTGCTTCCTGGTTGGGGTCAGTGAAATGTAATAAATAACTGAACGTTACCTCCTTATAACCTCCTTATAACTTCCTTATAACCTCCTTTTGTGAAGCCAAAATTCTGTGGATTTTACCTCCACGTTACCTTACGCTCGTCTGGAGGTAAAGTCCCGCGAATTTTGGCTTCACGAAAACGATGAGGAGGTATCGTTCCAGTTCACTGGATTAGAGTTCAATTGTTTGATACAGTTTTTGTATTATATGTGAAAGGCTATTACACAATCGCTTTAAATTCACAAGCAGTTTTTGAAAGTGTAATTGTAGGCGGCCCAAAATTGCGCGATATTTTATCGCGCGAGAAATTCCTCGGTAATTTGTCAATATTTAACAATTATTCGCCAAAGGCGGGTGAATATCGCTGAATAAAAACCGAGAAGAAGTCGAAGTAAACCGAGACGAAGTCGAAGTGAATCGAGACGAAGTCGAATTGTTTTAGTATAATTAAAAAGGTGATTTATTGAGAAAGCGAATTGTAGAAAATACATGTTTTACAAACTTAGACAAATATCTGAAAAGTTGTACGGCGATTCAAATAAAACAATGTTTACGCAAAATAAAGCGTTCTAAAAAGTAGTTTTTTACCTTGAGAATAATTTGTGCCTAATTTTTTCCCTTCTTTTTTTCTTTCAGGTACAGTATTTGGCTAAAATAACGTATTTCTACATCTGTCACTTTGGCAAAAACAACTTGCCGCCAATTTGAAGAATCCACTTGGGCGATTATCGCGTAATAATCCGAGGTCGCTCGACCAATCAGAGAACAGAATTTTCAATAATCACCTTTGTAATTATACCAATTAACAATTATTCCCTGAAGGTAAAGTTATTGCAAGCCTATTATTATACCTCAAATTCAAATTGTCCAATGAGAAAGTTAGATTTCTGCCACGTGATCATCAAATTTTTCTCGGTATCGCACTCACGTCATCCGTATTCAAAGCAGTGCCAGATTTTTTCATATTCACTGGTGAATATCACTGATTACTGATTTATAGAAATACTTTTCTCAGCCTTCGTACTGTGTGTTTGGATATCCTACAAGCTCACAATATTTTTTCAGTATAATATATCATTTTTATAGACCCTCCGCTCGAGGGATTCGGCAAAATATTCCCTCAATAATTATATCACCACTTCTGGAAATATTTCGCTGAATTCTTCACACTCCAGGTCTAGATCTATAATGATAAATATGGGGACATCCTGTAAAATTAAAATGTTGCAATAATAACCTTTCACATAACACTTCAAGAAGCTAATTTCGAAGTCTCAATAGCTAAGGGACGCCGGAAGGAACACGTTGTCACTTAATAGGTGGGCGAAAACCAGATTTGAGGGGCATTTATAAGGTGAAAAAAATAAAAACAAGCCAGAGGCCAGGGGGGCGAATACCTTCCCCCGCCTCCATTCTCCGGCGTCGCTGTCATAGCTTCACTGAAACTACGAAAAATTGTGGAAATCTTGAAAGGTTTTCTTCTGTCTGCCATTTCTGAACTTTTCTAGTTTAAATGCTAGCAATACTATATATATAGAGAGGCTAAGGCTAACTCGCATGCCATAATATCCTGTACAACGTTTGTACGGCCTGAGTTATTATTCTATCTATGCGTGGAAAAATTAAAATAAATGAATGTGATGCCTTTCGTATTCGCTCTTTATTAACGGCTGTAGTTTGACAGAATTAGTTGCAAAAAGTTAGTTACCTAAAACATAAATTTTGTTTGGGAGTTAAAATGCATTCTCGATCATGAGAGCGACAGTAAAACTAGTTCACTACGTCGGCTGGACACAAGAAAATTGTCAAATCAGGCCATCAAATCTGCATGGAAATATTTGCGAACCGACACAAAATTTGGGAGAGGAAGTGCCACCCTGGCAATGCCTCCCTGCTCTTATGCACAAAATGTCGAATTATTATTGAGAGTACTTTCAATATTCAGACTGGGCTTTTGCTTCCTGAGAAATGCTATAATCCCAAAGTTTTGTGCCACTATATTTGAAAATCAAAAAGGATTACTGACAGGGGCATCTGCCTCTCTTCTCTTTTACGAGCATGGCAAGATAAAAAGGACAAAGAAGTAAGCCTTTTCATTTCAGAGGATTGTTTGCAACTTTTGCAGTTGATAGTCGTATTCGCATATAGAGTAGCGTATTAATATATATCTGCTTTATAACACGTAAAATGCAACCAATCAGCTTTAAGAATATTCATGTAATCATCATGGAATCATGAAACAAAGAGAAAACGAATTCAGTGGTTCATGATTTGCTAACACTCTCAAGTCAGTTTCATAACAGAAATGCCTTTCCTCAAAAATCTTCCTCCCTTTGCCCTCGAGCTCGCATCTTTCTGGCGTCCCTGACCAGTAAGGTGTGAAAATTTATGGATGTTAATCTTGTATTAAACATTAGGTGTTTTATTGCAGTGCCGGTGAAATATTTATAGAGGTCCTGATGGCCTAATCAACTTCACAAGAAATTCAATGAGTACTCCATTCGAAATAATTCGGGCATTATGATTACCAGCTTCTTATTAATGATGTAGATGAATTGCATTTTGAAATTACACTGTAAATTGCATACTGTTTTGCCATATTTCACTATAAAAATTTAAACCCATTTCAAGGATTTGGAAAATTACTGCCCATTGTATAGTATACACCGCAGACTCAAGAACGTCGTGAGGAATTCTGGTCCACAATGGTGGGTGTGGGTTCGAATCCCACACCTGATATTTTTCCACTAATACTAAATTAGTACTCCTATATTAAGGCATCAGTCATGTCGATGGCGTGGGTTCGAATCCCACCGCTGCCAAATTACATGCAATTTTAGTATTACTGGCACGTCTATCTTATAATACACCAAGAGTCGTGCAATAAACTTTGCTCAGTTATGTAGAATCAGGGTTTGCCAAATTGTAGCAGCTGCAGGCTTAGGTAGCGTGGCCGAGTGGTCTAAGGCGCTGGTTTTAGGCACCAGTCATTTCGATAGCGTGGGTTCGAATCCCACCGCTGCCACTGTCAGGCTGGATGTACCTCATGCAGAAAGATTTTTTTTAGATTTTAACATCATGATATAGAGAAAATTTTCATTTTTTTATACCAATAGGTGTTGTTGGTGTGGTATATATTCGTCAGGTTGGCCGAGCGGTCTAAGGCGCCAGACTCAAGAACGTGGTGAGGAATTCTGGTCCACAATAGTGGGCGTGGGTTCGAATCCCACACCTGACAATTTTTCACTAAAGCTAAATTAGTACTCCTAAAATATTGTTTTAAAAAATACTTTGTTGAAATTACTTCTGTCGTTTCCCCGTCGATAACGTCGAAGAAAGCGATATTAGCTCCGAAATATTTTGAACTGTCAGGTTAGCCGAGTGGTCGAAGGTGCCAGACTGAAAATGGTCTACGATGCCTGGTCAACAGTTGTGTGCGTAGGTTTGAATCCCACACCTGAAAAATTCGGTCATGTAAGAAAATGTTTTTTTGGCTGGTCAAAATTTCCTCACACCTCCTATCGTGAAAAAGAAAGTGAAACATTTAAAAAAGTTAATGGCGATGAGAATACACTAGACACAATATTATACAGTGGATATAAAGTTCCAATCCGGATTGGCATATTTTTCTACAAATAAGAGAGATACTTAACCATATGATCGTAATGCATTTTGCACAGGCAATAGTACTCGTTATGAGAAATTAGCCTTTGCAATATGGAAAGTTGGGCAGCAACACTTTGTCGGTAGCGTGGCCGAGTGGTCTAAGGCGCTGGTTTAAGGCACCAGTCATTTCGATGGCGTGGGTTCGAATCCCACCGCTGCCAAATTCCATGCAATTTTAGCATTATTGTCACATCTATTTTATACTTGAAGAGTAATGCAATAAACTTTGCTCTGTTATGTAAAAGCAGGGTTTCCCAAATTGTAGCAGTTGCAGGCTTAGGTAGCGTGGCCGAGCGGTCTAAGGCGCCAGAATCAAGAACGTGGTGAGGAATTCTGGTCCACAATGGTGGGCGTGGGTTCGAATCCCGCACCTGACAATTTTTCACTAAAGCTAAATTAGTACTCCTATAATATTCTTTTAAAAAATACTTTGTTTAAATTACATCTATCGTTTCCCCGTCGATAACGTCGAACAAAGCGATATTAGTTCCAAAATATTTCGAACAGTCAGGTTGGCCGAGTGGTCAGACTTAAAATGGTCTACAATGTCTGGTCCACAGTTGTGTGCATAGGTTCGAATCCCACACCTGATAAATTTCGACATGTTAGAAAAGTTTTTTTAGTTAATCAAAATTTCCTCACACCTCCTATCGTGAAAACGAAAACGAAACATTTAAAAAAGTTAGTGGCGATGAGAATACACCAGATACAATATTTTACAGCGGATATAAAGTCCCAATCCCGATTGGCATACTTTTCTACAAATAAGAGAGATCACTTAACCATGTAATCGTAATGCATTTTGCACAGGTGATAGTACTCGTTATGGGAAATTAGCCTTTGTAATATGGAAAGGTGGGGAGCAACGCGTTGTCGGTAGCGTGGCCGAGTGGTCTAAGGCGCTGGTTTTAGGCACCAGTCATTTCGATGGCGTGGGTTCGAATCCCCCCGCTGCCACTGTCAGGCTGGATGTACCTCATGCAGAAAGATTTTTTTTAGATTTTAACATCATGATATAGGGAAAATTTTCATTTTTTTATACCAATAGGTGTTGTTGGTGTGGTATCTATTCGTCAGGTTGGCCGAGCGGTCTAAGGCGCCAGACTCAAGAACGTGGTGAGGAATTCTGGTCCACAATAGTGGGCGTGGGTTCGAATCCCACACCTGACAATTTTTCACTAAAGCTAAATTAGTACTCCTATAATATTAGTTTAAAAAATACTTTGTTGAAATTACTTCTGTCGTTTCCCCGTCGATAACGTCGAAGAAAGCGATATTAGTTCCGAAATATTTTGAGCAGTCAGGTTGTCGATAGGTCGAAGGCGCCAGACTTAAAATGGTCTACGATGTCTGGTCCACAGTTGTGTGTGTCGGTTCGAATCCCAAACCTGACAAATTCGGACATGTAAGAAAAAGATCCAATCCGGATTGGCATACTTTTCTACAAATAAGAGAGATACTTAACCATATAATCGTAATGCATTTTGCACAGGCAATAGTACTCGTTATGGGTAATTAGCCTTTGCAATATGGAAAGTTAGGAAGCATCGCTTTGTCGGTAGCGTGGCCGAGTGTTCTAAGGCGCTGGTTTAAGACACCAGTCATTTCGATGGCGTTGGTTCGAATCCCACCAATGCCAAATTACATGCAATTTTAGTATTACTGGTACGTCTATTTTATAATACTTCAAGAGTAATGAAATAAACTTTGCTCAGTTATGTAGAACCTGGTTTTGCCAAATTGTATAAAATACAGGTTTAGGTAGCGTGGCCGAGTGGTCTAAGGCGCTGGTTTTAGGCACCAGTCATTTCGATGGCGTGGGTTCGAATCCCACCGATGCCACTGTAAGGCTTGGATGTACCTCATTCGGAAACATTTTTTTTTAGATTTTAACTTCATGATATAGGGATAATTTTCATTTTTTATACCAGTAGGTGTTGCTCTTGTAGTCTCTACTCGTCAGGTTGGCCGAGCGGTCTAAGGCGCCAGACTTAAGAATGTGGTGAGGAATTCTGGTCCACAATAGTGGGCGTGGGTTCGAATCCCACACCTGACAATTTTTCACTAAAGCTAAATTAGTACTCCTATAATATTGTTTTAAAAAATACTTTGTTGAAATTATATCTGTCGTTTCCCCGTCGATAACGTCGAACAAAGCGATATTAGTTCCAAAATATTTCGAACAGTCAGGTTGGCCGAGTGGTCAGACTTAAAATGGTCTACAATGTCTGGTCCACAGTTGTGTGCATAGGTTCGAATCCCACACCTGATAAATTTCGACATGTTAGAAAAGTTTTTTTAGTTAATCAAAATTTCCTCACACCTCCTATCGTGAAAACGAAAACGAAACATTTAAAAAAGTTAGTGGCGATGAGAATACACCAGATACAATATTTTACAGCGGATATAAAGTCCCAATCCCGATTGGCATACTTTTCTACAAATAAGAGAGATCACTTAACCATGTAATCGTAATGCATTTTGCACAGGTGATAGTACTCGTTATGGGAAATTAGCCTTTGTAATATGGAAAGGTGGGGAGCAACGCGTTGTCGGTAGCGTGGCCGAGTGGTCTAAGGCGCTGGTTTTAGGCACCAGTCATTTCGATGGCGTGGGTTCGAATCCCACCGCTGCCACTGTCAGGGTGGATGTACCTCATGCAGAAAGATTTTTTTTAGATTTTAACATCATGATATAGGGAAAATTTTCATTTTTTTATACCAATAGGTGTTGTTGGTGTAGTATCTATTCGTCAGGTTCGCCGAGCGGTCTAAGGCGCCAGACTCAAGAACGTGGTGAGGAATTCTGGTCCACAATAGTGGGCGTTGGTTCGAATCCCACACATGACAATTTTTCACTAAAGCTAAATTAGTACTCCTATAATATTGTTTTAAAAAATACTTTGTTGAAATTACTTCTGTCGTTTCCCCGTCGATAACGTCGAAGAAAGCGATATTAGTTCCGAAATATTTTGAGCAGTCAGGTTGTCGATAGGTCGAAGGCGCCAGACTTAAAATGGTCTACGATGTCTGGTCCACAGTTGTGTGTATCGGTTCGAATCCCAAACCTGACAAATTCGGACATGTAAGAAAAAGATCCAATCCGGATTGGCATACTTTTCTACAAATAAGAGAGATACTTAACCATATAATCGTAATGCATTTTGCACAGGCAATAGTACTCGTTATGGGTAATTAGCGTTTGCAATATGGAAAGTTAGGAAGCATCGCTTTGTCGGTAGCGTGGCCGAGTGTTCTAAGGCGCTGGTTTAAGACACCAGTCATTTCGATGGCGTTGGTTCGAATCCCACCAATGCCAAATTACATGCAATTTTAGTATTACTGGTACGTCTATTTTATAATACTTCAAGAGTAATGAAATAAACTTTGCTCAGTTATGTAGAACCTGGTTTTGCCAAATTGTATAAAATACAGGTTTAGGTAGCGTGGCCGAGTGGTCTAAGGCGCTGGTTTTAGGCACCAGTCATTTCGATGGCGTGGGTTCGAATCCCACCGATGCCACTGTCAGGTTGCATGTACCTCATGCGGAAACATTTTTTTTAAGATTTTAACATCATAATATAGGGAAAATTTTCATTTTTTATACTACTAGGTGTTGTTGTTGTGGTAGCTACTCGCCAGGTTTGCGGAGCGGTCTAAGGCGCCAGACTCAAGAACGTGGTGAGGAATTCTGGTCCACAATGGTGGGCGTGGGTTCGAATCCCGCACCTGACAATTTTTCACTAAAGCTAAATTAGTACTCCTATAATATTGTTTTAAAAAATACTTTGTTGAAATTACTTCTGTCGTTTCCCCGTCGATAACGTCGAAGAAAGTGATATTAGTTCCGAAATATTTTGAGCAGTTAGGTTGTCGATAGGTCGAAGGCGCCAGACTTAAAATGGTCTACGATGTCTGGTCCACAGTTGTGTGTGTAGGTTCGAATCCCAAACCTGACAAATTCGGACATGTAAGAAAAAGATCCAATCCGGATTGGCATACTTTTCTACAAATAAGAGAGATACTTAACCATATAATCGTAATGCATTTTGCACAGGCAATAGTACTCGTTATGGGTAATTAGCCTTTGCAATATGGAAAGTTGCGCAGCATCGCTTAGTCGGCGGCGTATCCGAGTTTTCTTAGGCGCTGGTTTAATTTATTATTATTATTATTATTAAAAATTTTATTTACAAACACTAGCCCCGTCAGTTACCACTGATTTCCACGGAGGGCGTCTACTTAATTACATTATGAGCGTCTACTTAATTACACTATACAAATATAAACTGTATATAATATGCAGAATTAACTACTTGAATTTTGAGCCTCTTGAAACAATGAATCGATTGAGCAGACTTAGCTTCACGCGAAAGACTATTCCATAATACAGCTCCTCTATATTTAAAACTTCTTTTGAGAAACTCTTTCTTAGGTCTCGGGATTGATAGATCAGTATCGTAATGTCTCAGGTTATAACCATTTTCAATTACACTACGCTCAGAAAAGGATTCGCGAAGGCACGGAGCAGTACCGTTATTTAGGATATTATAAACGAGAACTGCTTTGTTAGTTTTATATTTAGTTTCGAGATTTTTCCACCTAAGCTTCTCCAGGAGTTCAGAGGAGCTTGTATTGTAGTCTGCCCCCGTTAACACCCGAGCAGCCCTATTTTGAAATTTTTGCAACTTTTCTTTCAATAATAGACCGCAATTGTCCCAAAGAGGGGAACAATAGTCAAAGTATGGTTGAATTAAAGCTTTGTAAATGGTGTGCATGGTTTCTTCAGGAACAAAGGGTTTAACTCGTCTCATTACACCTATTCCCGCGCCTACCTTTCTGCTTATTGCATTTATATGGGCTTCCCAATTAAGTTGTTCATCAATCTCGACGCCCAAACATTTAAAAGATCTATAACGGGTTACTGGTACATTTCCAAAGATCACTGACTTATTTCCTAGTTTATTTTGAATGTTATACGAAGAGCCTACAAACAAAAGTTTAGTTTTGGTAGTATGATGTTGCAATTTATTATCACTAAGCCATTTACTGATATTTTTTAAATCAGAATTCAACATATCTACTAATTCATCAAAGTTATCCGACGACGCAAAGATTTGAGTGTCGTCTGCATATATTCCAGGGGTAGTAGATTTTAGGTACTCTGGTAAGTCATTGATATACAGCAGAAACAACAGGGGACCCAGAATGGAACCTTGGGGAACTCCACTTATTATTTCTTTGCGAGTCGATTTATAGCCATTCACATAACACACCTGCTCTCGATTAGTCAAATAGGAAGCAAACCAAGCAAGTTCGGAGTGTTTTATTCCAAACTGGTTTTTCATTTTTATCAGTAGAATTTCATGATCAATTGAGTCAAAAGCTTTTCGAATATCTAAGGAAACTATACCAGTAATTTTACCCTTGTCCATATTTTCCAACCATTTATCACACATTTGAAGAAGTAGAGTTAATGTTGAGTGTTTTGGTCTAAAGCCAGATTGAAATTTTGAAATCAGTAAGTTCTCTGACAGATAGTCATATAGTTGTCGAAAAATTTCTTTCTCAAATATTTGCTAACAATTGGCAGAATGGAGATCGGACGGTAATTTTCACACTTTCTCCTATCTTCGGATTTATAGATTGGTTGGACTCGTGCTATTTTCCAATCATTGACAAATTTCCCAGTATATAATGATAGATTAAAAATGGCAGTCAGTGATGGAGCAATTATATCCGCAGATAGTTTAAGTACTTTTGCTGGAATTTTATCGAGTCCCGTAGCTTTAGAAACTTTTAGAGATTTTAGATTATTTGCAATTTGATCAATACTTAGACCTGAGAAGCAAAATGTTGAGCGGCAAGTAGAATCCTTAACATTTGTTTCGTAGGCAGCGTTACAATTTGTCACTTCAGCCGCTAGTGACGGGCCAATATTAACAAAATAGTTATTTAGTTGATTTGCAATTGAAACTCCGTCTGTAATAACACTGCCGCCGATATTGAGTTCATTGACTATTGTAGATTTACTACCGTCTTTACCTAGAAGAGTATTAATTAATGACCAGCTTTTTTAACATTTCTCTGCTGAGAGGATTCTGAAAGTTTATTATTAAAGTAGTCAGCTTTAGCTTTCCTTATTTCAGAATTCACTTTGTTTCTGATGGTTTTATACTTTTCCCAATGCGCTTCAGAGCCAAATTTTTTAGCCAATTTCTGATAGAGGTCTCTTTCCCTCATAAGTTGCTTTATGGATGCATTTACCCATGGCATTGATTTAATTTTAGTCCGCCTACTCTGAATTGGCGCATGCCTATCGAGTGTCTCTAGAAAGAATAATTTCCAAATTTGCCAGCTATCATTTGGGTCATTAAATTGGTTCACATAATCCCAGGGAACCGTATTTAAGTCTTCGAGGAACTGTCGTTCATTAAAATTTTTAAAATTTCGAAATTCCTTAAAGGCTTGTTTTTTCTTTGGAAACACCATTTTTTTGACAGCAAAAATTAGGTTATGATCGGAAATCCCCAAATTAATTACTCCATAGTTAGAAATACTCTCAGGATTGTTAGCTAGAACCAAGTCAATTAAGGTTGCAGTTGTTTTAGTCACCCTAGTTGGTTCTTCTATCAGTTGTTTCAGCTGATATAACGTACATATATTTAATAATGTTTGCGTGTGATTATCATATGGGGATTTACTAACGTCACAATTAAAGTCCCCTAAAGCTATTAATTCTTTATTTTCCATATCACATTTTTGAATAAAGCGTTCAAAGTCGTCAAACAAACTTATATTAGTTAACCTGCACCGTAGCACGAGAACGAACGAGTATGCAGGTATGCAAATATTTTTGGTCAGAAGCTAAAATCTGATTGGATTGCATAATTAATCACGCACGCGTCGGACGATAGTGAAGACGAGAGCGAACGAATATGTAATTAAATTCCATGAGTCATGACATTTTTTTCAAATTAAAAGGCCCAAAGGGAATAAAACTATAATAAAGTTAAGACGTAGGTTTAGGCTATAAAATTGACACCATTGCAATAATACGTACATACAGTATATAGCATTGTTAAGATCTAAAAATTGAAGCATGCCTCCAAGGCGAGTTAGACGCATTGGAGAGGTAGAAAGGGCCTTAATACATGAAAACTATCAACGAAATGGTCCAGTCTGGGATATTGTTATAAATGACATCGCGCGAGATGAACGTTTTATAAATATACCCGATAACGTCCAGGTGCTGTATGCTAATGCCGGTCAACGACCTGCTGCTCGAAGACGAATTCGCGAATATATCGCAAAAGAGCAAAGAAAGTGAGTATAAATTCAGTAATATATAGTTCTTTTTCTTCTTATGGCATAATCTATATGTTTCCTATTGCACAAATAATGCGCGTAAGGCTAAATTAATTTCAAATTATTAATGTAGTGGACTATTAGAAAGGGTGAATGAGATGCAGTATGCCGAACACCAAAATGCGTTTCATCGAGAAGCCGCAAATTTGGCAATTCGCCAAAGAATTCAGGGAGCTCAAAATGAAAATATAGCAGGCAATAACGATCAAATCGACGAAATCCCTATCCCTCCAGCGCAAAATGATGAAAACGTCTTTCTACAGGAACAGGCACTCGGACCCGACAACGGCGGTAATCAGGATGACCAAGTTCCTCCAGCTCAAGATCATCCTCGAGCAATGCCCATACCCATTCCCGTGCCTGGAAATGGCGAACGGCGTCCGTATCATGCACTGGCTCGTGAAAATGCGGAGGCGTTAAATGCCCTTTTAACCCGAGAAGTTCCAGTTATGACACAGCAACTGCAACAGACAATGGAACTTATGAACCAACTGATCAGGCGGCAGTTGGATAATTAAAATACGTTAAGTCAAAAAGTCTCAAAACAGTAAATTTTTCGTTTCATTCTGTTAAATTTTATTCGTTATTTGTATAGCGTTTTAATCCAAACCACTGTATATTATATAAGAATAAAATGTAGAGTTTGCAAAACGGTAATTTATCAATATTGTAAGAGGTATTATCTTACAATTACCGGTTGAGAAAAAGTTCACAAAAGTAAGATCAAACACAAAGTAAGATAAATTACACACTGTAACTCTCGGACCTTTGGGAATTATAGCTTGCGAATTTCGTACTCTGATTTATGCAAACATCCGAGCAAACATAAATCATGCAAACAAATTGTCATATTTTTTGGCGAGTTATCAGTCACAGATTTCCTACTCCGGAAAAGCTACTATTTCAAAAATCTTTGGTGCTAAATTGCATGTATAACTTATAAAAGTTGTTAAATTTCGCTGGTATGTTACTTCAGTTAACTTTTGCCAACTGTATATACCTTGTATACTTCTTTGGATGAACTTTGTTTATACATTACAGACTCGAGAAAGTTCAATGTGCCTTTCAGCCAAAAATGCACAAAGTTCATTCACTGCAAGGAACATCCATCTTTCATGACGCCACAGATGATGAACAGCTCCATACTCTTTAATTCTCCTGATGCAATGTTCCACCCGAGTTCGAACTTTTGACAACTCTTTGTTAAACAATTGTCTTCTTAGGTCACCAGCTACATCTCTCCATGGAGTAAGGAGGGGGTAAGCACTGGGATATCCTTTATCGGCAAATATATATACACCAGTGGTAGATGGAGTTCTTCGTTAGTTCCTATGTTAGCCATTAATTGAAACTGGCCGCTATCGTTGTTATGCCCTAAGAATCCTGACTGAATGAATACGATATTCCCATGATTATCCATTATTTTTGGGTTGAAAAGTTGTGGTATCTGCAATGCCCACTGTAGAATAACTGTTGAGGTTCAGTGTGCGGTCTTTGTATTCTATGACGAGTTCCATCTATGACAGCCACTGTGCCTGGAAACATCTCCCAATGATTGGCCATTTCCAACCATTGCTCCGCTGTCGGCCACTTTACTTGCTCTTTGAAATAGTTCCAAAGCACAGGAAGCAGAAACCGAATTTCTCTTTCAACAGTTGTTGGACTGATCATGAATAACCCACTAAGCATTGTAACTTCTGGGTACATTCGAAGCCAAATGAACACCACTAGTATTCTGTTCCGAATGTCAAGGGTAAAAGGGTTATCGCGAACCCTTAACCGCCGGCGTCGAGTGTACATGGTTACATAAGGCGTAGCATCTCGTACAATCTGGCTGAAAGATTCCACGCTTTCGCCAGTCAAACTCCAAAATAGTTGTTCGCATCTTATCAGTTGATTGTAAAAGTCTCTTCCCGGGAAATAAGAGGCAACAAAATCGGGATATAGAATTCGCTCGACGCGAGCCCTCGGTAAATTAGATTGGGCGCATGTTGACGTTAAGACAAGTAGGCCGTAGAAAGCACGAAAGAACTGCAAGTAATGAGTTTAAAGCGTTGTTTCTGTCTATGACATTGGTCGATTCTTCCATTGATGCGTTAATTATTGGCAAATATATCAAGAAGAAAGCGTTGAAGAGATTATTTAGCTGCATAAAACAGAGATTTAGGACCTCCATTTCGTTGTCCATAGCTTTGAGTGTAGTTCACCGTGCAAGTTTTCGTCTGACACAAGCTGGTGCCAACTGCAGTACTGGGAATAATGGGAATTTTTAGCTGACTTGTGTATTTACGTTATTATATAAACGCATAAATTCCCAAGAGGTTCTAATAATGCCTATCAAATTTATATAAACAACATGCATACGAAAGGTAACGAGTATTCAAATGAGTTAATGTCACAGCCAATTGAAAACCTCTATCATACGATTGAGTACGACTCTGTCGTTCAGTTAATGAGGCTATTCGTTCGTTCTCGTGCTACGGTGCAGGTTAACTATTAGCATTCGGAGGTCTGTACCAAGAACAAACTAAGAATGGCTTGCTATATTGACGAAAAATTTCAATGCACACCATTTCAAGCGAATTTGGGACCAATTCTGTACGTTCAACACATGAAAAGCAGTTTCTAACATATAAAACGACACCCCCACCGTGTCTATTACGATCCTTTCTGAATAAATCGTATCCAGATATTTTAATTTCATGGTCTGAGACAAATTCATCGATTTTGGACTCATTGATGGCTAAGACATCAATCGGACATTTTTCCAATATTACTCGAAGCTCATCGATATGCTTCAAGAGGCTATTAACATTTAGGCTAGCTATTCGAAAACCTTTGAGATTAGCAATTTCGCTAAGAGCAGATTCAGAATTACAATTTACTATTGCCGGGTCATTCAACAAGTCATTTAGTTGATTAATGATAATTTTTACGAGTACAAATTATTGTTAATGGACGATACTCAACGCACTATAGACCTGGAAGTTTATAAATTAAACATATTGTCGAAACAAAGAAAGACTATATCACAGACTTTCATTATTTGCTTGCCAAACCCGCAGGCTACTGCACCCAGTATCGTTTATTAACTATGTCCAAACTACTATGTTTGACCTATTCATAAATATAACAATGAAACTATAGTTAAGCCAACAGGCAGTTACCCGTGTTAGCCGTATCTGGCTATCATTCTCATTTGGATTGCGAGCTCTCAGGACCGAGTAAAAGAGACAACTAAATTTATTTTTAAAATTCAGCGTTTCACGCTTATTATTTCTTAACACTAAACAAAAAACAATGCCAAGAATTAGCAAACCACGATCAAGGGCTCGTCAGCAAGATCGACCATCCAGTACTCAACCGTCTGTCGAAATACCGCAGAATTTGGGCGAGCTATCAACTTTAGAGTTGAAGAATCTTTGCCGCGAACTCAACTTTTCCTGCGCTGGTGGCCGTCGGGTGCTTACAACGCGCCTACAGAACGAACGCGAACGCTTAAATACGAATACACCGCAAACCAATGTTGAAAACGTTCAAACCGTTTCAGCCAACAACTCGCCATCTGTTCCCGACGCGAGAGAGAGCTTCAGCGACGACCAACTGGCACAGATCAGACAGATTGTTTCGCAGTCGATCTCATCATTCTTCGAAAACCAACCTCCCACAACCGCTTCAACGCGCGTAGAGGAACAGACGACTAACCCGCCACCGCCAACGCCACTCGAAAGACTAGAACAGCTTGGTCAATTCCCGTTTTTAAGTTCCAGAGAACTCCAGCAGCAGCCGGCCCCATTTCATGAGCCCGCAGCCTCAAACGTGCAAGCGGACGGGGGTTTCACGCCAGAGATTCCAAGCAAATACGTTCGTGACATCGAAAGTGGTGAGTTTTTTGAGCTTGCTAGATTACTACCTAAAAATTTAAATAAGTCAAATGTTGGTTCCGATTATTCCGACAACGTGGGTTTCACAATTTCCTCCACGGGAATCTCATTAACACCACGCAAACCTCAAGTGCTCACTGACATTGAAGAGTGGACAACCGCTTTCAACACGTATATGTTAATTATTGTTAAAAAGTTCCCAAACCGTGCATCAGAACTTTTACAGTACATGGAAACCATCCGTCATGCGGCAAAAACGCATGGCGGTTTAGGCTGGTGTGTATATGACCATAAATTCCGATATAAAGCCGCCGCGTGTCGAACATTGTCGTGGGCCAACATTGATATGCAGTTATGGTTGCGTATTTTCACTGCTAGCTCCACTCAATTGCGGGAAGATTATTCCCTTTTTTCTAACGGACCCTCAATCAAAGCTGGGGCAGCGAGGGACGGACTTTGCCACAGCTACAACAGGGGAAGACCTTGCCCATTACGACCCAATTGCCCCTACACTCACCGATGTAACCGATTTGGCTGTGGGGGGAAACATCCGGGGTACCAATGCACACAATCCCGTGAAGAAAACGATCATAACGAAGATCACTCCTCAAAATCCGCCCGTAGTTCCAAAAAGACCAACAGAAAATAGAACTGTTAGTTTAATACCTAGTATATATAATAGCAGTAATTTAATACCTTTAGATAATACTATAGTTACGCCAATTCGCGTTGACGCGCTCGAAGATGCTCTGCGTGGGCATTCTGACCCATCATTCGTTTTGAAACTCTGTTCGGACTTGCGTTTCGGTGCTCGCATTGGCTACGATGGTCCTCGCATGTCCAAATTTTCGAAAAATCTCAAGTCTGCCATTGACAATCCAACTATTGTTTCAACTAACCTAGCTAAGGAAGTTGCTCTTGGCCACACAGCTGGTCCTTTCACCAATCCCCCGTTTGCTAATTTACAGGTTTCGCCGATTGGTATCGTACCCAAAAAGCATTCGGATAAATTTCGAACCATTTTTCACCTCTCGTTTCCAAAAACGGGAGAATCAATCAATTCCTTTATCGAGAAAGATGATTTTGCATTGCAGTATATTAAAATCGACGACGCTATTGCGGCTTTAATCCGATTAGGCAGAGGTACTTATCTTGCTAAAACTGACGTAGAGTCTGCTTTTCGTCAATTCCCTGTTCATCCGGACGACTGGGAGTTATTAGGCATGTACTGGAACAAGTCCTATTATTTCGATAAAGTGTTGCCCTTTGGTCTGCGTAGTGCGCCGTATATTTTTAATCAACTTTCCGACGCACTTGAGTGGATTTTACTCAACAAGTGCTACATAAGCTATGTTGGGCACATACTAGACGATTTCCTTATTATGGAACCACCAGCCAAAACTGGGGTTCCTTCTCATGCATGCCAAACTAGCCTTTCTAGCATGTTACTAACTTTCCGCACGCTAGGCGTTCCAATTGCAGAACATAAAACTGAAGGACCAAGTCGCATCATAGAATTTCTAGGCATTATCCTCGATTCACAAACGATGGAGGCTCGTCTCCCAGCCGATAAATTGCGCCGCCTCTCTGTCGACCTAAATTCGTGGCACACAAAAAGTCAGCTACACTCCAAGAGCTCCAATCACTAATTGGAACATTAAATTTTGCATGCAAAGTTATTCCCCCGGGCCGAGCTTTTCTGCAACGTATCATCAGTCTGACACGGGGGGTCTCCAAACCACATCATCACATTCGCTTGACAATGGTTTTCGCGAAGATATAAAAATGTGGCAAATTTTTCTTAAGGACTGGAATGGAACAACCTTATTTCTCAACTCTTTCTGGGAGAATTCAACAAATCTTTCCCTGTATACGGATGCCTCTGGTACTCTTGGTTTCGGGGGCATTTTCCGCAACCAGTGGTTTCAGGGTAAATGGTTGCCTCACCAAACCCTGGACACAAAAAATATCAGCATTGATTGGCAAGAGCTCTATGCTATTGTGGTAGCTTCCTACTTATGGGCACCTTTATGGGCTCAAAAACGGATTGTGTTCTATTGCGATAACCAAACTGTGGTTTCCATAATCAATTCCAAACGTTCAAAAAGCGCTCGTATCATGGACTTAGTGCGTGCTCTAACCTTACAAACATTGAAACATAACTTTTATTTCAAAGCCCTGCATGTCCCAGGCCATTGTAATGACATTGCTGATTCTATCTCCCGTTTTCAGCAAACCAGATTTCGGCGGCTAGCACCGCATGCAGACCAGCAACCTCAACCTCTACCCGAGGAGCTTTCTCGTCTCTAGACGCCGATTTACGTCGCTATCAAATTGCCTCGTTAGCTCAAGGTACCATTAAAACTTATAGCAGTGGGGAAAAGCAGTTTATGAATTTCTACTATCAATTTCATCTACACAAACGTGTGCCTCTTCTGCCGACAACAGAAAACATCCTGATTTATTTTGCTGTTTTTCTTGCTAAGACGGTAAATCCAGACACCATCAAAGTCTATATCTCCGCAGTACGCCATATGCATTTGGTTAACGGCTACGACCTTCCGATTACGAAATTTCAACGTCTACAGTATATTTTGCGAGGTATAAAGCGCGTGAAAGGAGTGTCTACAAGAACACGCCTACCAATTACATTAGACCATCTCAAATTGTTTCACCGCCTATTGCACTCACGGGTACTTCCTACAAACGATGAAACCATGATTTGGGCAGCCCTTTCCATAGCCTTTTTCGGCTTTTTGCGGATTGGTGAAATGACTTGCTCCGGTCCTTATAACTCTTCAACACACCTTAGCCGATCAGATGTAAGTTTTCATAACGAAAAACGCGGGGATAACGAGGTTTTTCTCCAAATACGCATTAAAGCGTCTAAAACCGATCCGTTTCGAAGCTCAACCACGATAACCATTGGCAGCATTTCTGGTATATATTGTCCAGTAAGGGCGCTTCAAACCTACTTTTCCCGTTCATCACCGGACTACGCGGGACCATTGTTTTGCTATTCGAACGGTGCTCCTTTATCACGTGGTCAATTTACCAAAGAACTGCGAACACTTTTGGCCCAAGGTGGTTATAACACTGCACACTATGCAGGCCACAGCTTTCGAATCGGAGCGGCTACTACAGCTGCATCCCAAGGTTTGCCTCATTGGCTCATTCAAACGTTAGGAAGATGGTCTTCCGATTGTTACCTTAGATACATTCGTACGCCAATTAATGTCCTTGCAGGCGTTTCAAAACGATTGATAGCGAAGTGATTAGAACACTCAGTCGTTGTTTCTCGGTCTATGGGGATCACACACACTTCGTTGTATGATTGTGGAGGCAATTGCTCTAGGTTTAGGTCGCAATTTTACCATAGACCTCACGTTTTCTTTACGAAATTTGATAACCTGGCATAAAGCCAATTCCTATTTACAAATTCACTCTATTTCTGCATATGAGTATATGTACTGAGCCAGATCAGTGTTCTAAGAAAGATTTCCCTGATCATTTCTTCCCAGGGCCCAGCTCAGAGTTTATGTCTTGCAGGGCAGACTAGGACCCAGCTCTAAATGGAGTATATGTTCTAGCCGACTCAGGACCCAGCTCTAAATCCGCGCGGTAAAAGTATATGTCTTGGGCAGATTAGGACCCAGCTGGAAATCAGTATATGTCCTAATCGACTTTTCCCAAGATCCAGCTTTTCAATACGAGCATATACCCTGGGAACCGCTCAGCACCCAGCTCTTCGCAGATACAAAAAATACAGCATATAGAGCAGTTGTCCCACACTTCCATAATCCCACAAACCTGGTGTTCCGTGCGTTCTTACTAACTCAATATTATAACAAACACAGTTGGTGAGGACATTAAATGATAATTTTTACGAGTACAAATTATTGTTAATGGACGATACTCAACGCACTATAGACCTGGAAGTTTATAAATTAAACATATTGTCGAAACAAAGAAAGACTATATCACAGACTTTCATTATTTGCTTGCCAAACCCGCAGGCTACTGCACCCAGTATCGTTTATTAACTATGTCCAAACTACTATGTTTGACCTATTCATAAATATAACAATGAAACTATAGTTAAGCCAACAGGCAGTTACCCGTGTTAGCCGTATCTGGCTATCATTCTCATTTGGATTGCGAGCTCTCAGGACCGAGTAAAAGAGACACCCACCATCCACCCCTTCCTCCACCTTTGGACGGCAAATGTAACGAGATGGCACTGGGAAGTATAGTTGCAACATAATCGAAGCATGTACACAAACTTATTTCTTAATTGGCCGCTTGGCACAACCTTATTACAATGGCTATGGAAATATTCAATTCTCAGCATGAGTGAACTATTCGCATCGATATGCATATAAACATTATCCTCTTTGGACATTACAATATATATCAATGTCATTATTGCTTTATTTAATGAAATACAAATAAAGAATGAAGTGGTTGAGGCAATTGCTCTAGGTTTAGGTCGCAATTTTACCATAGACCTCACGTTTTCTTTACGAAATTTGATAACCTGGCATAAAGCCAATTCCTATTTACAAATTCACTCTATTTCTGCATATGAGTATATGTACTGAGCCAGATCAGTGTTCTAAGAAAGATTTCCCTGATCATTTCTTCCCAGGGCCCAGCTCAGAGTTTATGTCTTGCAGGGCAGACTAGGACCCAGCTCTAAATGGAGTATATGTTCTAGCCGACTCAGGACCCAGCTCTAAATCCGCGCGGTAAAAGTATATGTCTTGGGCAGATTTGGACCCAGCTGGAAATCAGTATATGTCCTAATCGACTTTTCCCAAGATCCAGCTTTTCAATACGAGCATATACCCTGGGAACCGCTCAGCACCCAGCTCTTCGCAGATACAAAAAATACAGCATATAGAGCAGTTGTCCCACACTTCCATAATCCCACAAACCTGGTGTTCCGTGCGTTCTTACTAACTCAATATTATAACAAACACAGTTGGTGAGGACATTAATCGGAGGTTATTGCTGAAATGTCCGGGGAAATATCATGTCAATTAGGTATATTATTTGCAAATTCTCTTAAATTGTCCTGAAGAATTGAGCTACCTACAATATTTAGATAAAGGCCTCTGAAGTTCAAATGGGAACTATTAATGTTAGCATTTTCTAAATACGATATTTGGGAGTGTTTACAATGACTTCTTAGCATATCATTAACTTGTTTTACCTTACCAGCAAGTTCTTGATTATCATTCCTTACCACAAGTGCTGAGACACCTACAACTGTATCTGGAGAGGAGTGCTTGATTGTGTTCGTAAGATCTACGATAGAAGTGCTTGTTTAAGACACCAGTCATTTCGATTGCGTTGGTTCGAATCCCACCGCTGCCAAATTGCATGCAATTTTAGTATTACTGGTACGTCTATTTTATAATGCTCAAGAGTAATGCAATAAACTTTTCTCAGTTATGTAGAAACAGGTTTTGCCAAATTGTAACAGCTACTGGCTTAGGTAGCGTGGCCGAGTGGTCTAAGGCACTGGTGTTAGGCACCAGTCATTTCGATGGCGTGGGTTTGAATCCCACCGCTGCCACTGTAAGGCTTGGATGTACCTCATGCGGAAAGATTTTTTTTTAGATTTTAACTTCATGATATAGGGATAATTTTCATTTTTTTATACCAATAGGTGTTGCTCTTGTAGTCTCTACTCGTCAGGTTGGCCGAGCGGTCTAAGGCGCCAGACTTAAGAATGTGGTGAGGAATTCTGGTCCACAATAGTGGGCGTGGGTTCGAATCCCACACCTGACAATTTTTCACTAAAGCTAAATTAGTACTCCTAAAATATTGTTTTAAAAATTACTTTGTTCAAATTACTTCTGTCGTTTCCCCGTCGATAACGTCGAAGAAAGCGATATTAGTTCCGAAATATTTTGAACTGTCAGGTTAGCCGAGTGGTCGAAGGTGCCAGACTGAAAATGGTCTACGATGCCTGGGCAACAGTTGTGTGCGTAGGTTCGAATCCCACACCTGAAAAATTCGGTCATGTAAGAAAATGCTTTTTTGGCAGGTCAAAATTTCCTCACACCTCCTATCGTGAAAAAGAAAGTCAAACATTTAAAAAAGTTAATGGCGATGAGAATACACTAGACACAATATTATACAGTGGATATAAAGTTCCAATCCGGATTGGTATATTCTTCAACAAATAACAGAGATACTTAACCATATGATCGTAATGCATTTTGCACAGGCAATAGTACTCGTTATGGGAAAGTACCCTTTGCAATATGGAAAGTTGGGCAGCAACGCTTTGTCGGTAGCGTGGCCGAGTGGTCTAAGGCGCTGGTTTAAGGCACCAGTCATTTCGATGGCGTGGGTTCGAATCCCACCGCTGCCAAATTACATGCAATTTTAGTATTACTGGTACGTCTATTTTATAATACTTCAAGAGTAATGAAATAAACTTTGCTCAGTTATGTAGAACAGGGCTTTGGCAAATTGTACAAGCTACAGGCTTAGGTTGCGTGGCCGAGTGGTCTAAGGCGCTGGTTTAAGGCACCAGTCATTTCGATGGCGTGGGTTCGAATCCCACCGCTGCCAAATTACATGCAATTTTAGTATTACTGGTACGTCTATTTTATAATACTTCAAGAGTAATGAAATAAACTTTGCTCAGTTATGTAGAACAGGGTTTTGCCAAATTGTACAAGCTACAGGCTTAGGTTGCGTGGCCGAGTGGTCTAAGGCGCTGGTTTAAGGCACCAGCCATTTCGATGGCGTGGGTTCGAATCCCTCCGCTGCCAAATTCCATGCAATTTTAGCATTATTGTCACGTCTATTTTATACTTAAAGAGTAATGCAATAAACTTTGCTCAGTTATGTAGAAGCAGGGTTTCCCAAATTGTAACAGCTGCAGGCTTAGGTAGCGTGGCCGTGTGGTCTAAGGCGCTGGTTTTAGGCACCAGTCATTTCGATGGCGTGGGTTCGAATCCCACCGCTGCCACTGTCAGGGTGCATGTACCTCATGCGGAAACATTTGTTTTAAGATTTTAACATCATAATATAGGCATAATTTTAATTTTTTATACTACTAGGTGTTGTTGTTGTGGTATCTACTCGTCAGGTTGGCCGAGCGGTCTAAGGCGCCAGACTCAAGAACGTGGTGAGGAATTCTGATCCACAATAGTTGGCGTGGGTTCGAATCCCACACCTGACAATTTTTCACTAATGCTAAATTAGTACTCCTATAATATTGTTTTAAAAAATACTTTTTGAAATTACTTCTGTCGTTTCCCCGTCGATAACGTCGAACAAAGCGATATTAGCTCCAAAATATTTTGAGCAGTCATGTTGTCGATAGGTCGAAGGCACCAGACTTAAAATGGTCTACGATGTCTGGTCCACAGTTGTGTGTGTAGGTTCGAATCCCACACCTGACAAATGTAATAAAAAGTATTTTTGGCTGCTAAAAATTTCCTCACACCTCCTATCGTTAAAACGAAAATTTTAATAGAATTTCAATGGAAAATTGCGCAGCAACGCCTTGTCGGTAACGTGGCCGATAGTCTAAGGCGCTGGTTTAAGGCACCAGTCATTTCGACGGCTTTCGTTCGAATCCCACTGGTGCCAAATTACCAACAATTTTAGTATTACTGGTACGTCTATTTTATAATACTTCAAGAGTAATGTAATAAACTTTGCTCAGTTATTTAGAACCAGGTTTTGCCAAATTGTAAAAGCAACAGGCGTAGGTAGCGTGGCCGAGTGGTCTAAGGCGCTGGTTTAAGGCACCAGTCATTTCGATGGCGTGAGTTCGAGTCCCACCGCTGCCAAATTCCATGCAATTTTAGCATTACTGTCACATCTATTTTATACTTGAATAGTAATGCAATGAACTTTGCTCAGTTATGTAGAAGCAGGGTTTCCCAAATTGTAACAGTTGCAGGCTTGGGTAGCGTGGTTGAGTGGTCTAAAGCGCTGGTTTTAGGCACCAGTCATTTCGATGGCGTGGGTTCGAATCCCACCGCTGCCACTGTCAGGCTGGATGTACCTCATGCGGAAACATTTTTTTTAGATTTTAACATCATGATATAGGAATAATTTTCATTTTTTTATACCAGTAGGTGTTGCTCTTGTAGTCTCTACTCGTCAGGTTGGCCGAGCGGTCTAAGGCGCCAGACTTGAGAATGTGGTGAGGAATTCTGGTTCACAACAGTGGGCGTGGTTTCGAATCCCACACCTGACAATTTTTCACTAAAGCTAAATTAGTACTCCTAAAATATTGTTTTAAAAAATACTTTGTTGAAATTACTTCTGTCGTTTCCCCGTCGATAACGTCGAACAAAGCGATATTAGCTCCGAAATATTTTGAACTGTCAGGTTAGCCGAGTGGTCGAAGGTGCCAGACTGAAAATGGTCAACAGTTGTGTGCGTAGGTTCGAATCCCACACCTGAAAAATTCGGTCATGTAAGGAAATGTTTTTTTGGCTGGTCAAAATTTCCTCACACCTCCTATCGTGAAAAAGAAAGTGAAACATTTAAAAAAGTTAATGGCGATGAGAATACACTAGACACAATATTATACAGTAGATATAAAGTTCCAATCCGGATTGGCATATTTTTCTACAAATAAGAAAGATACTTAACCATATGATCGTAATGCATTTTGCACAGGCAATAGTACTCGTTATGAGAAATTAGCCTTTGCAATATGGAAAGTTGGGCAGCAACGCTTTGTCGGTAGCGTGGCCGAGTGGTCTAAGGCGCTGGTTTAAGGCACCAGTCATTTCGATGGCGTGGGTTCGAATCCCACAGCTGCCATTCTCGGGCTGCATGTACCTCATGCGAAAACATTTTTTTTAGATTTTATCATCCAGGGATAATTTCATTTTTTTCTACCAGTACGTGTTGTTGTTGAGGTAGCTACTCGTCTGGTTGGCGGAGCGGTCTAAGGCACCGCGAGTTGGGGCACCTTATTAACAGTTATGGAGACTCTTACATAATATTTATGAATGAGTGAATTTTCTCTGTTAGATACTTTCTATGTTTATGCAAATGTATAATTCCATACAAGCTAAACTTTTTGTTAGTGCACAAAGGTAGCACTAAACGTTGCAGTGTACAATGCAGTGTACAGTGGTATACTAAAGCTGCAAACGCTATCCACCGAATATGATAGTGATTACTAGCTCTAAAATTACCCGATGTTTGGGCACCTAAATTGGAGGTTAACCTAATTCTCTTAAGAGAATAACTATTACCTCAAGTCGGTAATTTCATTTCGTTAAAAGTAAAATAAAGCGTCATTCAAATAAAGCGTTTGCTTTCAATTGGGTTTATCATATTAATCATAATATTAAGACAATCAGATTCTTACAAAGGCTTGATATCAACAGAGGAGATATTTTTGGGGGATATTTAAAATCTACAGAGAGATCCAAACAATAACATAACGAAAGTTTAATAACATGATATATATAAAAAAGCAACCTGCCATATATTTCTCGTATAGCGGCAAAGGCCAACAAGCATACCATGATTTCTTGTTCTTCTGAGATATTAAAATGAAAAAACTTTAAAAAAACTTGATCTCTTGGGGGTGTTAAAATACATTCTTAAGTAAATTCTCAATCTCAATTAAGTTTAACTGGTTTGATACGAAAAACCCTGGTAGCTTAAAACTAGCTTTGCGGTCGAGTAATGATCCTACATATGTTGGTAAGCATGTCTAGTCCTTGTAAACAGACATTAAACAATATTAACAGATTCATTCATATAAAAAAGTTATATTCAATGTCAGACTCGTTTTCTGACATTTCTTTTTAATCGGGATTGTTCATTTATACTAAGATTTTTTGTTCAGTTTTGGAAAAAAGTGCGAAACTTTTAAAACCCAGTGATGTGAGTAATGTGTTTTATATCATCTACAATCACGTGCAAAAATTATGAGAGTTTTCAGATTTTCCATCAAATTTGAAGTGCATCGTGGCACCCCTGCCCCCATAGTCCATGCTCAAAAAAAAGCCAATTTTTCCCTACCGTACATCCTCGCAACATTGATTTTGGGGAGAGGAGGTCATTTATGTGGTTGTTTCATTAATTTTTGCATCTGATTGTAAGTGCCCGTAGAAGCAGAAAGAGGGGTTGTCTACGATCAAAACTCGACAGGAATAGAATTATGAATGGATTCAACCTCCTAATTATAAAGAAGATTTTGCTAAACCCCAATAAATTTCTGTACAGCCTTGTGTTCTCGTTTTTGCTTCTCGTGCAAACTTAAAGCGTAGGGGATGCCACCCGAGGATGTGTGAAGTGTGTGGCAAAGTTGTTCTAATCACTTTGTTCTTGGTCAGAAAAATATACCATTATAAATTTAAGTGAATTCACCAAATATGCAGCACGTACCGAATTTTCTCGCACATTAAAGTTTTGTCTTACTCAGAAATAGACTTTCCAAAAGATCTCAGAGGCTTAAAATTTGAATATTTTTTTCTCAGCACCAAATAATTATGTCGTGTCTCGTGAGCATGCCTTTTAGGCTTTTACACCTACAAACGTCCTACACCTATGTCATTTAGATAACATTATTACTTAAGTCTAATAACTTTTAGTATAAATTTCGAGCTGACCATTGATTTTTATGAGAATTATGTTGATTATTATTCGGCTCAGTGAATATAGGCTCGTAATCTCCTCGCCTTCAGCGACTAATTGTTAAATAATGACCTGGCCATACTAACTTGTTTACTACAGGGTGAGTCAAAAAAACTGACACCATTGAAATTCAAATTAGCTGCAATGTGTTTGTAATAGGCTGTAATGAGGTTGCCTAAAATATCTTATGGGTATACGAAGCATATCAAATAAGTGAACCCATTAATTAAATAGAACGTAAAGTTTGTTCCCTTTAGGAGTTAAAATGCATTCTAAGCTCTGTAATAAAAAAGATTGTGGAATTAGTTCAATTGGTTTAAACACTTTTGCATTAATTAACCACGTCTTGTTGATTGTACAAAATGGGAATTGTCAAATTCCAGCCATACGTTCGCAGCTAATTTGAATTTCAAGGTGTCAGTTTTTTGACTCACCCTGTATAGTATCATTTATGGTATATTATTGCATAACAAACCTTGGATAAGCAGCAAACATTGTTTCATTTCATATTAATGACACTAATTTTGTCATCATCCAGCAACAAGTTATCCTAGCAAATAAAATCAGAACACTTCAGCATCAACATCACTGACCAAAAAAATGGCGCAGATTGACAAATAATCATTTGCAGTAAGCATCTACCTTCATATGAACGAGTTTCGTGATTGGTTTTTGTAACAATTGTGAACAGTGTTTATGATTCGTTCTTTTAGAAATCGATTTCTATAGTTCATTGTGTTTTATTGTCATCATCAACCAATAGCAAAGCTTGTTCATATAGGTATACGTACCGAGCCGAAATAATAATGCCACGTTTCTCTGATCTATTTCCTGTTCCTTGTGAATGTCTAAAATGGAAATTTTTATACCTACTGGTACACAAACAGGCATTGTTCATAGTATAAAAAAGAGGACAATCGCTCTTCCAGCTTTTTCAACTGGATTTACCGACCAGTCCACTTAGAACCACGGCTCAGCTGTAACATTACCATTTTCCTGTGGTAGAGATAATTCATAGGAACTACATAATATATGCTAGACGTGTGGTGGTGGACAAGTTTACGAGGTAAAGTGGTGGATATTACCATTTTCCTGTGGTAAAGATAATTTATATGAAGTACATAATCATTTATATGCTAGACGTGTGGTGGTGGACAGGTTTGTATACACTGTACCACGCTTTCTCAGACAAACCTATTGCAAATTCTGCAAGTCTTGAGAGTCTGGAAGTCTAATCTTAAAAATTCTATGATCGGAACAAACTGCATAAAGCAATTCTCACCCAAGAAAAGATTGTTTGTTTTCCCATTCGCTTCTGGCATAAGCAGCCTGTCAAAAAAGAAATGAGAGTGCACCAAATAGTGCCGTGCGGCGGGGCTATATCCATACTTTCGCCGGCCTGTAATGCAAAACATTAATTCTCAACTTCTTTTCAGAAGCGTGTAGCAGCCAATAAAATATTGCATCAACAATACTTTATATCAATAATAACTAATCCCCGTTTTCATTACACTCAATGGAGACCTTAATCCAGCCGCACACGAGAGCTATCTCTGTTAAGCTAAAAGCCACTCGTGAACATTAACGTAAGCAAGTTCTCCCAGTGCGCGGCGACGTTTTGCGAGATTTTGTTAACGAATGCTATTTGCACCATATATTCAACATGTTGAATAATTTAGTGCACGAGTGCATTATTACCCCACTACGTGTGCGGGTAAAGAGAGCAAATTTCTGCCATACATATACAAGCTAATAGCCTAATATGCATATACAAATTTGCATTTCCATTTCCACCACATATTCAAAAGTCAATGTACATTGTACATATTAATTACTATCACTTAGCGCCTTATACAATACTGTACAGGCTGTATGAAAAAGTACCCCCTTTTCAAATGAAGCTTCTGATGAAATTTGAATGCATGATTAACACTGGTAAATAGCATAGTAAAGGCCGGCGCACACTAGAGCTATGTGCTTAGCAAAAAGTCATTCGTGGCCATTGGCGTATGCCAGTTGCTCTCGTGTGCGGGCGACTTTTCAGGCGACTTTTGGCACGAATGACGAAAGTCACTGGATAAGTCTCCCGCACAGGAGAGCAACTGGCTTACGCTAATGGCCACGAATGACTTTTTGCTAAGCACATAGCTCTAGTGTGCGCCGGCCTTAATTAGGTTACATCTTAGGTATCGCTTTACGTACATTTTAAGCAACTGTGAGTTTGGCATAATAATAAGGCCGCATTCAAATTGTAACAAAAATTTGATTTTAATAGGGGGCACTTTTTTGATACACTCTGTATATCCAAAGCCTGTAAATATAGCTCAGCATATCGCCTCTGGACAAAATCACAACCAGTAGCCTAGGCTTGCAACCACACGCTAATGTTTTCGAGCGTTTTCGCATTCGTTTTCATGCCAAAACGATTTCAAACACCGTCAATTTACAATACAAGTTGAAGCTAATTTAACATATTTAGCATATTATTTTTTCCTTGGATCGCGTGGAAAGGGCGTCAAAACAATAAAATAGACAAAAACGATTTTGAAAACGGTCGAAAACGGCGCTCGTGTGCACATAGTCCTAATATTAGTCCTAACTTAGTAGCAATAAGTCCTAATATTAGGACACGGCTAAAACGGAGTCAGGGCCAATAATTCAGCCCCGTCTCGCCGTCCATGGGAGTGCAGTATACGTGCATGAACCTCAAAAATTACAAAAATAAATCTTCTCAAAAAAAAAGAAATTAAATCGGCGCTGAAATGCCCAGTTTGCAAGTTGGATGAAACGCTTACCAAATACGTCTATAAAGTGGTATGAAACTTCGCAATTTTAAATTTATTAGAATTTAAAGTTAACTATTTGCTTCCAATACCACATCCTTATTTCATTTTATACTTAGCACCAAAGCTTGGGAGTTAAGTTTGCCTTAACCTTTAACCGTTTTAACACCATTAATGTGTTAATATCGATTACTTTGTCTGGTGTAAATTAAAATCTATAACGATAATTTTACACCTGTTCGGAGTAAAATTAATGGCAAAGATTTTACATGGTTTAAGTTTAAGTACATCGGATCATGGAGTACAACAACTCGTGTAGCTCGCATAATAGCTATTACACCAGCTTTAGGTAAATTTACCAAAAGTGTAAACCTTCACGGTTTACCCTGAATCGGTGTATGGTGAAGGCGGACATTTACACCATTTTTAGTGTTGGCTGAACATTCAGACATTTGGAGTGATGCACAACGTTCCACGAAAATTAAATTACTCACCGTATCTTGCTGTGATAGAAAATTAGTTAATTAGAAAATCAGGTATTGAGAAAAATAACTATCCATAACTTGCATCCATACACAAAAAGATATACATATTTCGGGGAATACGTACCGTTATAATTTAAAACGTACCGTCAAAACTGGAACTGGATTCTGATGGTGCTGGAGTAGTTTGAAAGACCTTTTTGTCTTCTGCTACTGATGAAATTGTAAATGGTGCGGTGGGATCAGCCTTCGCTTTTTGGATTGGCTCAATAACTTCTTGAACGGTAGTGTTAGCTTCAGCTGAGTTGAATATTACATCAAAATCCACAACGATGCTTCCTGGTGAGAACGAAATAATCCTAATGCCAAGAAATCCTGGGAATGGTTGATATAATGTTATCAGGAAACCCTTAATATTTGAACTTAATTCTTTATATTCTTGACTGCTGCTATTACTTAGTTCATTTCTATAATCGCCGAGAATAATCATCACAATCCCGAATGTAGTTATTTTCACTGTAGGGAGGGTTGTTGGAGAATCGGTGGGAGACGTTGTGGCAACTGAAACAGAGCTTGTCACGGCTTTGACACTGGAACTGAATGTGAATGTACTTGAAGTAATTTCAATAACACTGGAGCTGGATTCTGATGGTGATGGAGTGGGTTGAACAACAATAGAGCTGGATTCTGATGATGATGGAGTGGGTTGAACAACAATAGAGCTGGATTCTGATGACGATGGAGTTGGTTGAACAACACTGGAGCTGGATTCTGATGATGATGGAGTGGGTTGAACAACAATGGAGCTGGATTCTGATGATGATGGAGTAGTTTGAACAACAATGGAGCTGGATTCTGATGATGATGGAGTGGGTTGAACAACACTGGAGCTGGATTCTGATGGTGATAGAGTAGTAGGTTGAACAAAACTGGAGCTGGATTCGGATGATGATGGAGTGGGTTGAACAACACTAGAGCTGGATTCGGATGGTGATGGAGTAGGTTGAACAATACTGGACCTGAATTCTGATGGTGATGGAGTAGGTTGAACAATACTGGAGCTGGATTCTGATGATGATGGAGTAGGTTGAACAACAATGGAGCTGGATTCTGATGATGATGGAGTGGGTTGAACAAAACTGGAACTGGATTCTGATGGTGATGGAGTGGGTTGAACAATACTGGAGCTGGATTCTGATGGTGATGGAGTGGGTTGAACAATACTGGAGCTGGATTCTGATGGTGATGGAGTGGGTTGAACAACAATGGAGCTGGATTCTGATGATGATGGAGTGGGTTGAACAAAACTAGACCTGAATTCTGATGGTGATGGAGTAGGTTGAACAATACTGGAGCTGGATTCTGATGGTGATGGAGTAGGTTGAACAACAATGGAGCTGGATTCTGATGATGATGGAGTGGGTTGAACAAAACTGGAACTGGATTCTGATGGTGACGGAGTGGGTTGAAAAACACTGGAGCTAGATTGTGATGGTAATGGAGTGGGTTGAAAAATGCTGGAGCTGGATTTTGATGGTGATGGAGTAGGTTGAACAATACTGGAGCTGGATTCTGATGGTGATAGAGTAGTAGGTTGAACAAAACTGGAGCTGGATTCTGATGGTGACGGAGTAGCTTGAGAAACACTGGAGCTGGATTCTGATGGTGATGCAGTAGGTTTAACTACACTGGAACTGGATTCTGGTTGAGCACCCATGGTGTACATTGACATTGATTGACTAGGTTTAACACCCAAGGTGTACATTGACATTGATTGACTGGGTTGAGCACCGACGGTGTACATTGACATTGATTGACTAGGTTGAACACCCAAGGTGTACATTGACATTGATTGACTGGGTTGAGTACCCATGGTGTACATCGATATTGATTGAATAGGTTGAAAACCCATGGTGTACATCGACATTGATTGACTGGATTGAGTACCCATGGTGTACATCGACATTGATTGACTCGGTTGACCACCCATGGTGTACTTTGACATTGATTGACTAGGTTGAGCACCCATGGTGTACATCGACATTGATTGACTGGGTTGAGCGCCCATGGTGTACATCGACATTGATTGACTGGGTTGAGCACCCATGGTGTACATTGACATTGATTGACTTGGTTGAGCACCGACGGTGTACATTGACATTGACTGACTAGGTTGAACACCCAAGGTGTACATTGACATTGATTGACTGGGTTGAGTACCCATGGTGTACATTGACATTGATTGACTGGGTTTAACACCAATGGTGTACATTGACATTGATTGACTGGGTTGAGCACCCATGGTGTACATCGACATTGATTGACTGCGTTGAGTACCCATGGTGTACATCGATATTGATTGAATAGGTTGAAAACCCATGGTGTACATCGACATTGATTGACTGCGTTGAGTACCCATGGTGTACATCGATATTGATTGAATAGGTTGAAAACCCATGGTGTACATCGACATTGATTGACTGGGGTGAGTACCCATGGTGTACATCGACATTGATTGACTCGGTTGACCACCCATGGTGTACTTTGACATTGATTGACTACGTTGAGCACCCATGGTGTACATCGACATTGATTGACTGGGTTGAGCACCCATGGTGTACATTGACATTGATTGACTGGGTTGAGCACCCATGGTGTACATTGACATTGATTGACTGGGTTGAACACCCATAGTGTACATTGACATTGTTTGACTGGGTTGACCACCCATGGTGTACATTGACATTGATTGACTGGGTTGAGCACCCATGGTGTACATTGACATTGATTGACTGGGTTGAACACCCATGGTGTACATTGACATTGATTGACTGGGTTGAACACCCATGGTGTACATTGACATTGATTGACTGGGTTGAGCACCCATGGTGTACATCGGCATTGATTGACTGGGTTGAGTACCCATGGTGTACAATGACATTGATTGACTGGGTTGAACGCCCATGGTGTGCATTGACATTGATTGACTGGGTTGAACGCCCATGGTGTACATTGACATTGATTGACTGGGTTGAGTACCCATGGTGTACATTGACATTGATTGACTGGGTTTATTGGTTATCGACCAAGATAAAGATGGTGTTTCTCCAAACTGAGCGCTATGAACTGACATTGATGGAGACACCGTTACAGTTGAACAACCTAGAATAGATACGAACAATAAAATTATTGTTGTCGCCTTTGCCCATATCATATGTCTGTCTGGTGCGTTTATAACAGAGCAATGGTATACAAATGAATATGCATTATTATTTTGTGTTGATATATTATAATTGATATTTTGATATATTAACATTTTCTTATTTTTTAATTTTTTTAACGACTTTATCAAAATTAATGTGACTGGTGATCCATGCGGAGCATTGCCTCATTGATGAACAGAGTAACGCATTGATATACCGCAGGGGTGGATCCAGCACTAGTGCACTAATTTGCATTACAAAAAAAAAGGCTATTTTGAGCAGCTTTCTTGTTTTATGCAAATTAGTGCACTAGTGCTGGATCCACCCATGATATACCGGGTGGCCCAAAAAAAGGTTAACCCTGTTTGATTGAGTATAATTTCAAAATTAAAAGAGCTATTACACTAAAATTATGTTTTTTTATATTCTCTAATGTCTAGATTAAATTTTGATATAATTTATAGCATGAGGTTTTTCAAGTAATTTTGACAGAGATATCGCAGTTTCAATTTAAGTATGCATTTTCGAAAAGTGTAAAAATTAGCTGAAAATGGCATATTAAAGTGTGTTGACAGACCCTAGTATTTTATAGCACGTATTCTGTCTGTTTGAATGAAGTTTAACTTCATTGGAAAAGGTTTTTTATTTTTTAGTGTCATGACATGTTGGAAAGCGTTAAAGCAAAAATTAGCTATTTTGGTTTAGCTTTGTTCCAAATATTTCATGTCCAAGGGGGATAAAATTCGTTCGGAAGCCCACAAATTTAACAAACAATTTCGCACGAATTCTGCTTTTTCTTTTCTTAATATGCGTCGTTTTACGATAGCTACAACAGTAAAATGATATCTCGGGAAAATTGTATCAAAATACGCATGGTATATACCAAATTTTAAGTTGGACATTCACGAATGTAAAGAAAGTTATTTCAGTGTAACAGACGTTTTAGTTTTGAAGTTATACTCAATCAAACAGGTTAAACTTTTTTGTGCTACCCGGTATAAGGGTGACCTATTGATATATATGAGTTTGTAGTAGTAATGACGCTTTGTCTTTTATTTAATACAATTTTTTTAATAGGTATAAGGGTATAAGGGTGACCTATTGATATATAGGAGTTTGTAGTAGTAATGACGCTTTGTCTTTTATTTAATACAATTTTTTTAATGATGACTGAAAATTAGTCTAGCAAAGGTCTGAGGAAAAAGTTGTAAAAAGCTATGCAGGCTGACTAAAAATGGGACATCAAGAAAGATAAATGTTGGCTTTGCAGAACAACAGCCAACAAAAACCAGAGGTACGAGGTTGAACAAAAGTGATCCCACCTAGTGGAGACACGTATCGTTCGAGTCAAATTTGGCTGATGAAATCTTCCCAGGAATATCAACTACACAAGTTAAACGAAAAATGGCAGCTTTGTCCTGAGGTTTTGCGTATACCGAAAAAAGATTGGCCAGAAAATACTATAGTTCTGACCTGGAAAGCAAGAATATCGAAAGAAATACGAAAAACAATCTGCACCCCACAAAGAAAACCTTGACAAAAACCAGATGAAATTTTATCATCGCCTAAGGTTTTGCAGAAATATTCGTGACAGCCCTCATTACTCGTCAGTCGCAAAAAGGTCTTTTTGAAACAAAACCCGCGCAAAACCCACTCGCAAGCTCGCTGGGAATGGTTGCTTGTAATTAAAATCAACATAAAAGCATTTTCATTGGATGAAAACCCTCGCAGCGGGTTTGTGGGTTCGCCATTGCGAGGATTGGAAAAGAGCCTTGAGGCTGCTACGTGCGTGTACGTCAAATCATTCCAGTTATGCACATTTCATACGCACATACACGCACGTAAAATTCTAAATCCTTATATATATGTTATCTTTCAAAACACTAAGTAAATAAATCGAAAGAACTTAGTTTTCCGCATATATTTTAGTTATGGGGAAACCACGACACAAAGTGTAATTTCCACTTTATTATATTCATTTTGAAATCATAGAAAAGATTAAACAAATTCAAAACGATTTATTGGCTGAAAGAACCGTAAACGGTGTAAAATTCAAAATAATAAAATTTTGTTCCATTTTCCCCTGTAATTTTATTGGATAGTTACACTGAGATACTAAATGTGATTGGTTATTGTGGTGCAGAGCTTCAATCTTATTGGCTTATAAATTATGTGATCAATGCTCAAAAATAGTGCGATTTGGAAATTAATCACACTATTTTTAACCAATCAGATTGCAAGAAACACCATTGATTTCAGAATGAATATAATAAATATAGAAAATAGGCACTGTAATTTCCGCAGTTCATTGTCCTTCATTGTTATGAATGACATATCACAAAGTTTTTTTCATATCACAAAGGTTGGTGCTTGGCAATCCATTAACATTGCTTATTAACACTGAATCAGTATTCGCACGCTAACGTTAATTAAGTTGTGCATGTTAACTATGTAATAGGACGCCTAACGAGCATTTCAAAAAGTTATATCCAACAAAATTAAGAACCATATTTTACAAATAAAATCAAATAAAAATAAAGCGGACATAACGAGCTGATTGACGTTTAACTGCATGATATGCACTTTAAAAAGTGGCATTCCAAGAATATTTCCGTTGCGACATGATCCGCCTATTGGAAACCTTATATAAATCTATGTAAACCTTATAAACTGTTTATTCACATTTGACCCGATAGATTGATTATAGAAGACGCTCCGAATCAACTGTCAGGGAGAAATTGAAATACAGAACTAAAAATTAGTAAGAAATTATTGCTAATTATTACCAATGAAACTCACCGCCAATATCAAACAGCAGTCCAACGCTTCCAAACAGGATAACTAGAAGCTGCAGCATTCTCAAAGCAGAGAAAACAAGGCAGTTTTGATATCGGGAACGCGTGTATAAGAATTAAAGTTACTTTTGAGTCAAAATGATTTGCTTCTGCAAAATATTGAGCGACACACTTGTCAGCAGGGTTGCCAGACTTTTAGTAAATAAAGAAGCTAAACATTGTTTCAAAGAAAGCTTCTGGAAATAATATTTGACTAATTTATTCAGTAACCTGGCAACCCTGTTGATCAGACTTCTTCATCTAATTTGCTTCCTGGTTGGGGTCAGTGAAATCTAATAAAATTAATAACTGAACGTTACCTCCTTATAACCTCCTTATAACCTCCTTATAACCTTATAACTTCTTTTTGTGAAGCCAAAATTCGGTGGATTTTACCTCCACGTTACCTTACGCTTGTCTGGAGGTAAAGTCCCGCGAATTTTGGCTTCACGAAAACGATGAGGAGGTATCGTTCCAGTTCACTGGATAAGAGTTCACTTGTTTGATACAGTTTATTTGTATTATATGTGAAAGGCTATTAAACAATCGCTTTAAATTCACAAGCAGTTTTTGAAAGTGTAATTATAGGCGGCCCAAAATTGTGCGATATTTTTTCGCGCGAGAAATTCCTCGGTAATTTGTCAATATTTAACAATTATTCGCCAAAGGCGAGATGAATATCGCTGAATAGAAACCGAGACGAAGTCGAAGTGAACCGAGACGAAGTCGAATTGTTTTAGTATAATTACAAAGGTGAAAATCCAAGTCTCATATTACGGAGAAAGGAACTACGATTAAAATCAAAGTGAGAAAAATCCGACAGCAGCAGTTAGAAAATTTCGAAACTCTACTAGCAAGTTATAACTGGTCTTCGGTTCTTTACACCTCCGACATCAATGAAAAAGTCAATACCTTTCTTCAGGTCACTGAGAATATGATTTTTGAATATTTTCCGGAAAAAACGGTTAAAGTTCATAGTAAGGATAAACCTTTTATGACAGCTAAAATAAAATGGTTGATTCTTAAAAGAAATATGGCTTTTAAAAATAAAAAAGTTGAGCGTGTGAAAAGTCTCAGAAGACAAGTCTCGGCAGAAATTCGGAAAACGAAAATCTATTTCTACGAGAATAAAGTAAGTCCAAACTTTAAAAACCACCCTAAATCTTGGTGGAAACAAATGAAGGGCTTGATCGGCAAGAAAACTGCTAAACCAATAATGTTGGATTCCAATACTGGGTTTCAGATGGATGATAAGCAGTCTGCTCATTATAATAACGATTATTTTGCAAACTTAACTAAGAATTATCCGAAAGTGAACGAAAATTAGTTGGAATTTCAATGTATAGAAAATCTACCTCTAATTACTGTAGACCAGGTACAACGAGAATTGCGTAAAATTAACCTTAATAAAGCACCTGGTCCTTATGATCCCTCTCTGAAGATCTTGAAGATTTTTACAAAATATTTTGCTGTACCTTTGACCGAAATCTTTAATGAATCTTTTCAATCAAAAACTTTTCCTGAGATCTGGAAAAAATATAAGGTATCTGGAATCCCTAAATCTGTACCATGTACGCATGTTGAAGAGTTAAGACCAATTGCTTTAACTAGTGTCCTAGCAAAGGTTCAAGAATCTTTTGCTGTTCAGTGGATATATGAAGATACCGATGAAAAAATTTCTGATTCTCAATATGGGGGTCTACCACGATCATCGACAATTAATGCGCTGGTTAATTTAATACACAAATGGCATAAATCATTGGATGAATTGCACAGAGTGATAAGAATAGTCTTTTTAGATTTACGAAAGGCATTTGACCTTATCGATCATAATAAACTCTTAGAAAACATGCGAGAAATTGGTGTAAGACCTGCTCTGATCAAATGGTATGCATCATACCTGGACGAGAGATCTCATTTTACACAGTTTGGAAACGAAGTATCTGATTTTGCGAATGTTATGGGAGGCGTTCCGCAAGGCAGTAAGCTGGGACCTATTGCTTTTGTGGTTAAGATTAATATGTTACCTAGTGTTATAGCAGAAGCTGTTGTAGGAAATGGAAATAATGATGTCGTTGTGGATGAAGATACGATTCTCTTTATGAACGATACAACGATTAGTGAGGTACTGGATGTTTACAATCATATCTCTGGCACTGAAATTGGTAATATACCCCAAAAAATTAATTCGGTAAAGAATTTTGCGGAAATTGAGAGAATGGAGTTAAACCCAAAAAAGGCAAAGAGATGATTATCGACTTTCGGAAGGATAGAACAGCTATTCCTGTAACAGAAGTCGATGAATGCATCCTAGAAAGAATAAGCTCTTATAAATTACTTGGATTGTGGTTAGACGATGATCCAAAATGGAGAACAAATACGGAATACATTGTCAAAAAGTAAACGATTATATCTTTTAAATATTTTAAAAGGATATAATGCTCCGCGAGTTGACTTGAAAACTATTTATACTTCGGCAATTCGATCAATCGTAGAATATGGAGCTCAAATTTGGCATGGGAGCTTGACAGAGGAACAATCTAGGGATATAGAGAGAATTCAAAAGCGTGCAATGAAAATTATATGCCCGGAAAAGAAATATGAACAAGCATTAACTGAATGTGGTATTAAAACTTTAGAAAGTCGAAGAGAGTTAACGTGCATTAACTTGATAAAGGATATAAAGAACCCTTCACATAAATTCAATGATTTGCTACCACCAACTGTAGGTCAATTACGCCTGGGAGAGAGACACTGGACTTAATGTAAATAAAATTTACAATTTTAAATGCAGAACAGAGCGCTTTAGAAATAGTCCTCTAGTATATGCGATTGGTAAGTACAATCTCAAAATTGATGACCCTTAACTATTTTATTAGTTTCTTAATATTTAAAATATAGCTTTTGTAATTTACTTTAGCTTTGTAATATAGAGTAGAGTATGAATTATTGTAATTCTAAACTGTAATATTTTTAAGTTATATTTATGAACCTGTAAATCACATTGCAATTTAGCTGTCTAAGCTACTTTATGTGTATTTTTTAATAATAATAATAAAAATAATAATAATAAAAAGGTGATTTATTGAGAAAGCGAATCTGTTGTAGAAAATACATGTTTTACAAACTTAGACAAATATCTGAAAAGTTGTACGGCGATTCAAATAAAACAATGTTTTCGCAAAATAAAGTGTTCTAAAAAGTAGTTTTTTACCTTGAGAATAATTTGTGTTTAATTTTTTCACTTCTTTTTTTCTTTCAGGTACAGTATTTGGTTAAAATAACGTATTTCTTCATCTGTCACTTTGGCAAAAACAACTTGCCGCCATTTTGAAGAATCCACTTGGGCGATTATCGCGTAATAATCCGAGGTCGCTCGACCAATCAGAGGCCAGAATTTTCAATAATCACCTTTGTAATTATACCAATTAACAATTATTCCCTGAAGGTAAAGTTATTGCAAGCCTATTATTATACCTCAAATTCAAATTGTCCAATGAGAAAGTTAGATTTCTGCCACGTGATCATCAAATTTTTCTCGGTATCGCACTCACGTCATCCGTATTCAAAGCAGTGCCAGATTTTTTCATATTCACTGGTGAATATCACTGATTACTGATTTATAGAAATACTTTTCTCAGCCTTCGTACTGTGTGTTTGGATATCCTACAAGCTCACAATATTTTTTCGGTATAATATATCATTTTTATAGACCCACCGCTCGAGGGATTCGGCAAAATATTCCCTCAATAATTATATCACCACTTCTGGAAATATTTCGCTGAATTCTTCACACTCCAGGTCTAGATCTATAATGATAAATATGGGGACATCCTGTAAAATTAAAATGTTGCAATAATAACCTTTCACATAACACTTCAAGAAGCTAATTTCGAAGTCTCAATAGCTCAGGGACGCCGGAAGGAACACGTTGTCACTTAATAGGTGGGCGAAAACATTTATAATGTGAAATGAGGGGCATTTATAAGGTGAAAAAAATAAAAACAAGCCAGAGGCCAGGGGTGCAAATACCTCCCCCCGCCTCCATTCTCCGGCGTCGCTGTCATAGCTTCACTGAAACTACGAAAAATTGTGGAAATCTTGAAAGGTTTTCTTCTGTCTGCCATTTCTGAACTTTTCTAGTTTAAATGCTGGCAATACTATATATATAGAGAGGCTAAGGCTAACTCGCATGCCATAATATCCTGTACAACTTTTGTACGGGCTGAGTTATTATTCTATCTATGCGTGGAAAAATTAAAATAAATGAATGTGCTGCCTTTCGTATTCGCCCTTTTTTTAACGGCTGTAGTTTGACAGAATTAGTTGCAAAAAGTGAGTTACCTAAAACATAAATTTTGTTTGGGAGTTAAAATGCATTCTCGATCATGAGAGAGACAGTAAAACTAGTTCACTACGTCGCTGGACACAAGAAAATTGTCAAATCAGGCCATTAAATCTGCATGGAAATATTTGCGAACCGACACAAAATTTGGGAGAGGAAGTGCCACCCTGGCAATGCCTCCCTGCTCTTATGCACACAATGTCGAATTATTATTGACAGTACTTTCAATATTCAGACTGGGCTTTTGCTTCCTGAGAAATGCTATAATCCCAAAGTTTTGTGCCACTATATTTGAAAATCAAAAAGGATTACTGACAGGGGCATCTGCCTCTCTTCTCTTTTACGAGCATGGCAAGATAAAAAGGACAAAGAAGTAAGCCTTTTGATTTCAGAGGATTGTTTGCAACTTTTGCAGTTGATAGTCGTATTCGCATATAGAGTAGCGTATTAATACATATCTGTTTTATAACACGTAAAATGCAACCAATCAGCTTTAAGAATATTCATGTAATCATCATGGAATCATGAAACAAAGAGAAAACGAATTCAGTGGTTCATGATTTGCTAACACTCTCATATCAGTTTCATAACAGAAATGCCTTTCCTCAAAAATCTTCCCCCCTTTGCCCTCGAGCTCGCAACTTTCTGGCGTCCCTGGCCAGTAAGGTGTGAAAATTTATGGATGTTAATCTTGTATTAAACATTAGGTGTTTTATTGCAGTGCCGGTGAAATATTTATAGAGGTCCTGATGGCCTAATCAACTTCACAAGAAATTCAATGAGTACTCCATTCGAAATAATTCGGGCATTATGATTACCAGCTTCTTATTAATGATGTAGATGAATTGCATTTTGAAATTACACTGTAAATTGCATACTGTTTTGCCATATTTCAATATAAAAATTTAAACCCATTTCAAGTATTTGGAAAATTACTGCCCATTGTATAGTATACACCGCAGACTCAAGAACGTCGTGAGGAATTCTGGTCCACAATGGTGGGTGTGGGTTCGAATCCCACACCTGATATTTTTCCACTAATACTAAATTAGTACTCCTATATTAAGGCACCAGTCATTTCGATGGCGTGGGTTCGAATCCCACCGCTGCCAAATTACATGCAATTTTAGTATTACTGGCACGTCTATCTTATAATACACCAAGAGTCGTGCAATAAACTTTGCTCAGTTATGTAGAATCAGGGTTTGCAAAATTGTAGCAGCTGCAGGCTTAGGTAGCGTGGCCGAGTGGTCTAAGGCGCTGGTTTTAGGCACCAGTCATTTCGATAACGTGGGTACGAATCCCACCGCTGCCACTGTGAGGCTGGATGTACCTCATGCGGAAACATTTGTCTTTAGATTTAACATCATAATATAGGGATAATTTTAATTTTTTTATTCCAGTAGGTGTTGTTCTTGCGGTATCTACTCGTCAGGTTGGCCGGGCGGTCTAAGGCGCCAGACTCAAGAACGTGGTGAGGAATTCTGGTCCACAATGGTGAGCGTGGGTTCGAATCCCGCACCTGACAATTTTTCACTAAAGCTAAATTAGTACTCCTATAATATTCTTTTAAAAAATACTTTGTTTAAATTACTTCTGTCGTTTCCCCGTCGATAACGTCGAACAAAGCGATATTAGTTCCAAAATATTTCGAACAGTCAGGTTGGCCGAGTGGTCAGACATAAAATGTTCTACAATGTCTGGTCCACAGTTGTGTGCATAGGTTCGAATCCCACACCTGATAAATTTCGACATGTTAGAAAAGTTTTTTTAGTTAATCAAAATTTCCTCACACCTCCTATCGTGAAAACGAAAACGAAACATTTAAAAAAGTTAGTGGCGATGAGAATACACCAGATACAACATTTTACAGCGGATATAAAGTCCCAATCCCGATTGGCATACTTTTCTACAAATAAGAGAGATCACTTAACCATGTAATCGTAATGCATTTTGCACAGGTGATAGTACTCGTTATGGGAAATTAGCATTTGTAATATGGAAAGGTGGGGAGCAACGCGTTGTCGGTAGCGTGGCCGAGTGGTCTAAGGCGCTGGTTTTAGGCACCAGTCATTTCGATGGCGTGGGTTCGAATCCCACCGCTGCCACTGTCAGGCTGGATGTACCTCATGCAGAAAGATTTTTTTTAGATTTTAACATCATGATATAGGGAAAATTTTCATTTTTTTATACCAATAGGTGTTGTTGGTGTGGTATCTATTCGTCAGGTTGGCCGAGCGGTCTAAGGCGCCAGACTCAAGAACGTGGTGAGGAATTCTGGACCACAATAGTTGGCATGGGTTCGAATCCCACACCTGAAAATTTTTCACTAAAGCTAAAGTAGTACTCCTATAATATTGTTTTAAAAAATACTTTGTTGAAATTACTTCTGTCGTTTCTCCGTCGATAACGTCGAACAAAGCGATATTAGTTCCGAAATATTTTGAGCAGTCAGGTTGTCGATAGGTCGAAGGCGCCAGACTTAAAATGGTCTACGATGTCTGGTCCACAGTTGTGTGTGTAGGTTCGAATCCCAAACCTGACAAATTCGGACATGTAAGAAAAAGATCCAATCCGGATTGGCATACTTTTCTACAAATAAGAGAGATACTTAACCATATAATCGTAATGCATTTTGCACAGGCAATAGTACTCGTTATGGGTAATTAGCCTTTGCAATATGGAAAGTTAGGAAGCATTGCTTTGTCGGTAGCGTGGCCGAGTGTTCTAAGGCGCTGCTTTAAGACACCAGTCATTTCGATGGCGTTGGTTCGAATCCCACCAATGCCAAATTACATGCAATTTTAGTATTACTGGTACGTCTATTTTATATTACTTCAAGAGTAATGAAATAAACTTTGCTCAGTTATGTAGAACCGGGTTTTGCCAAATTGTATAAGCTACAGGTTTAGGTAGCGTGGCCGAGTGGTCTAAGGCGCTGGTTTAAGGCACCAGTCATTTCGATGGCGTGGGTTCGAATCCCACCCCTGCCAAATTCCATGCAATTTTAGCATTACTGTCACATCTATTTTATACATGATTAGTAATGCAATGAACTTTGCTCAGTTATGTAGAAGCAGGGTTTCCCAAATTGTAACAGCTGCAGGTTTGGGTAGCGTGGTTGAGTGGTCTAAAGCGCTGGTGTTAGGCACCAGACATTTCGATGGCGTGGGTTCGAATCCCACCGCTGCCACTGTCAGGCTGGATGTACCTCATGCGGAAACATTTTTTTTAGATTTTAACATCATGATGTAGGAATGATTTTCATTTTTTTATTCCAGTAGGTGTTGTTCTTGTGGTATCTACTCGTCAGGTTGGCCGAGCGGTCTAAGGCGCCAGACTTAAGAACGTGGTGAGAAATTCTGGTCCACAAGAGTGGGCGTGGGTTCAAATCCCACACCTGACAATTTTTCCCTAATGCTCAATTAGTACTCCTATAATATTGTTTTAAAAAATTTTTGCTGAAATTACTTGTGTCGTTTCCCCGTCGATAACTTCAAACAAAGAGATATTAGTTCCGAAATATTTTGAACAGTCAGGTTGACCGAGTGGCCGAAGGCGCCAAACTTAAAATGGTCTACAATGTCTGGTCCACAGTTGTGTGTGTAGGTTCGAATCCCACACCTGACAAATGTGGACATGTAATAAAAAGTATTTTTGGCTGGTCAAAATTTCCTCACAACTCCTACCGTGAAATAAAAGTGAAACATTCAAAAAAGTTAGTGTCGATGAGAATACACCAGACACAATATTTTACAGTGGATATAAAGTTCCAATCCGGATTGGCATACTTTTCTACAAATAAGAGAGATACTTAACCATATAATCGTAATGCATTTTGCACAGGCAATAGTACTCGTTATGGGTAATTAGCCTTTGCAATATGGAAAGTTGCGCAGCATCGCTTAGTCGGCGGCGTATCCGAGTGTTCTAAGGCGCTGGTTTAAGACACCAGTCATTTCCATTGCGTTGGTTCGAATCCCACCGCTGCCAAATTCCATGCAATTTTAGTATTACTGGTACGTCTACTTTATAATACTCAAGAGTAATGCAATAAACTTTTCTCAGTTATGTAGAAACAGGTTTTGCCAAATTGTAACAGCTACTGGCTTAGGTAGCGTGGCCGAGTGGTCTAAGGCGCTGGTGTTAGGCACCAGTCATTTCGATGGCGTGGGTTCGAATCCCACCGCTGCCACTGTAAGGCTTGGATGTACCTCATTCGGAAATATTTTTTTTTAGATTTTAACTTCATGATATAGGGATAATTTTCATTTTTTTATACCAGTAGGTGTTGCTCTTGTAGTCTCTACTCGTCAGGTTGGCCGAGCGGTCTAAGGCGCCAGACTTAAGAATGTGGTGAGGAATTCTGGTCCACAATAGTGGGCGTGGGTTCGAATCCCACACCTGACAATTGTTCACTAAAGCTAAATTAGTACTCCTAAAATATTGTTTTAAAAAATACTTTGTTGAAATTACTTCTGTCGTTTCCCCGTCGATAACGTCGAAGAAAGCGATATTAGCTCCGAAATATTTTGAACTGTCAGGTTAGCCGAGTGGTCGAAGGTGCCAGACTGAAAATGGTCAACAGTTGTGTGCGTAGGTTCGAATCCCACACCTGAAAAATTCGGTCATGTAAGAAAATGTTTTTTTGGCTGGTCAAAATTTCCTCACACCTCCTATCGTGAAAACGAAAGTCAAACATCTAAAAAAGTTAATGGCGATGAGAATACACTAGACACAATATTTTACAGTGGATATAAAGTTCCAATCCGGATTGGCATATTTTTCTACAAATAAGAGAGATACTTAACCATATGATCGTAATGCATTTTGCACAGGCAATAGTACTCGTTGTGGGAAAATACCCTTTGCAATATGGAAAGTTGGGCAGCAACGCTTTGTCGGTAGCGTGGCCGAGTGGTCTAAGGCGCTGGTTTAAGGCACCAGTCATTTCGATGGCGTTGGTTCGAATCCAACCGCTGCCAAATTACATGCAATTTTAGTATTACTGGTACGTCTATTTTATAATACTTCAAGAGTAATGAAATAAACTTTGCTCAGTTATGTAGAACCGGGTTTTGCCAAATTGTTTAAGCTACAGGCTTAGGTTGCGTGGCCGAGTGGTCTAAGGCGCTGGTTTAAGGCACCAGTCATTTCGATGGCGTGGGTTCGAATCCCACCGCTGCCACTCTCGGGCTGCATGTACCTCATGCGAAAACATTTTTTTTAGATTTTATCATCCAGGGATAATTTCATTTTTTTCTACCAGTACGTGTTGTTGTTGAGGTAGCTACTCGTCTGGTTGGCAGAGCGGTCTAAGGCACTGCGAGGTGGAGCACCTTATTAACAGTTATGGAAACTCTTACATAATATTTATGAAAGAGTGAATTTTCTCTGTTAAATACTTTCTATGTTTATGCAAATGTATAATTCCATAAAAGCTAAACTTTTTGTTAGTGCACAAAGGTAGCACTAAACGTTGCAGTGTACAATGCAGTGTACAGTGGTATACTAAAGCTGCTAGCGCTATCCACCGAATATGATAGTGATTACTAGCTCTAAAATTACCCGATGTTTGGGCACCTAAATTGGAGGTTAACCTAATTCTCTTAAGAGAATAACTATTACCTCAAGTCGGTAATTTCATTTCGTTAAAAGTGAAATAAAGCGTCATTCAAATAAAGCGTCTTGCTTTCAATTGGGTTTATCATATTAATCATAATATTAAGACAATCAGATTCTTACAAAGGCTTGATATCAACAGAGGAGATATTTTTGGGGGATATTTAAAATCTACAGAGAGATCCAAACAATAACATAACGAAAGTTTAATAACATGATATATATAAAAAAGCAACCTGCCATATATTTCTCGTATAGCGGCAAAGGCCAACAAGCATACCATGATTTCTTGTTCTTCTGAGATATTAAAATGAAAAAACTTTAAAAAAACTTGATCTCTTGGGGGTGTTAAAATACATTCTTAAGTAAATTCTCAATCTCAATTAAGTTTAACTGGTTTGATACGAAAAACCCCGGTAGCTTAAAACTAGCTTTGCGGTCGAGTAATGATCCTACATATGTTGGTAAGCATGTCTAGTCCTTGTAAACAGACATTAAACAATAATAACAGATTCATTCATATAAAAAAATTATATTCAATGTCAGACTCGTTTTCCGACAGTTCTTTTTAATCGGGATTCGGTTCATTTATACTTAGATTTTTTGTTCAGTTTTGGAAAAAAGTGCGAAACTTTTAAAACCCAGTGATGTGAGTAATGTGTTTTATATCATCTACAATCACGTGCAAAAATTATGAGAGTTTTCAGATTTTCCATCAAATTTGAAGTGCATCGTGGCACCCCTGCCCCCATAGTCCATGCTCAAAAAAAAGCCAATTTTTCCCTACCGTACATCCTCGCAACATTGATTTTGGGGAGAGGAGGTCATTTATGTGGTTGTTTCATTAATTTTTGCATCTGATTGTAAGTGCCCGTAGAAGCAGCAAGAGGGGTTGTCTACGATCAAAACTCGACAGGAATAGAATTATGAATGGATTCGACCTCCTAATTATAAAGAAGATTTTGCTAAACCCCAATAAATTTCTGTACAGCCTTGTGTTCTCGTTTTTGCTTCTCGTGCAAACTTAAAGCGTAGGGGATGCCACCCGAGGATGTGTGAAGTGTGTGGCAAAGTTGTTCTAATCACTTTGTTCTTGGTCAGAAAAATATACCATTATAAATTTAAGTGAATTCACCAAATATGCAACACGTACCGAATTGTCTCGCACATTAAAGTTTTGTCTTATTCAAAAATAGACTTTCCAAAAGATCTCAGAGGCTTAAAATTTGAATATTTTTTTCTCTCAGCACCAAATAATTATGTCGTGTCTCGTGAGCATGCCTTTTAGGCTTTTACACCTACAAACGTCCTACACCTACGTCATTTAGATAACATTATTACTTAAGTCTAATAACTTTTAGTATAAATTTCGAGCTGACCATTGATTTTTATGAGATTATGTTGATTATTATTCGGCTCAGTGAATATAGGCTCAGTGAATATCGTAATCTCCTCGCCTTCGGCGACTAATTGTTAAATAATGACCTGGCCATACTAACTTGTTTACTACAGGGTGAGTCAAAAAAACTGACACCATTGAAATTCAAATTAGCTGCAATGTGTTTGTAATAGGCTGTAATGAGGTTGCCTAAAATATCTTATGGGTATACGAAGCATATCAAATAAGTGAACCCATTAATTAAATAGAACGTAAAGTTTGTTCCCTTTGGGAGTTAAAATGCATTCTAAGCTCTGTAATAAAAAAAAGAACGTGGAATTAGTTCAATTGGTTTAAACACTTTTGCATTAATTAACCACGTCTTGTTGATTGTACAAAATGGGAATTGTACAGTATGATTTATGGCATATTTTTGCATAACAAACTTTGGATAAGCAGCAAATAGTACAAATCTTGTTCATATAGGTATACGTACCGAGCCGAAATAATAATGCCACGTTTCTCTGATCTATTTCCTGTTCCTTGTGAATATCTAAAATCAAAATTGTTATACTTACTGGTACACGAACAGGCATTGTTCATAGTATAAAAAAGAGGACATTCGCTCTTCCAGCTTTTTCAACTGGATTTACCCACCACTCCATTTAGAACCACGGCTCAGCTGTAACATTACCATTTTCCTGTGGTAGAGATCATTCATAGGAACTACATAATATATGCTAGACTTGTGGTGGTGGACAAGTTTACGAGGTAAAATGGTGGAGATTACCATTCTCCTGTGGTAGAGATAATTTATATGAACTACATAATATATGCTAGACGTGTGGTGGTGGACAAGTTTACGTGGTAAAGTGGTGGAGATTACCATTCTCCTGTGGTAGAGATAATTTATATGAACTACATAATATATGCTAGACGTGTGGTGGTGGACAGGTTTGTATACACTGTACCACGCCTTCTCAGACAAACCTATTGCAAATTCTGAGAGTCTGGAAGTCTAATCTGAAAAAAGCTATGATCGGAATAATCTGCATAAAGCAATTCTCACCCAAGAAAAGATTGTTTGTTTTCCCATTCGCTTCTGGCATAAGCAGCCTGTCAAAAAAGAAATGAGAGTGCACCAAATAGTGCCGTGCGGCGGGGCTATATCCATACTTTCGCCGGCCTGTAATGCAAAACATTAATTCTCAACTTCTTTTCAGAAGCGTGTAGCAGCCAATAAAATATTGCATCAACCATACTTTATATCAATAAAAACTAATCCCCGTTTTCATTACACTCAATAGAGACCTTAATCCCGACGCACATGAGAGCTATTTCTGTTAAGCTAAAAGTCACTCGTGAACTTTAACGTAAGCAAGTTCTCCCAGTGCGCGGCGACGCTTTGCGAGATTTTGTTAACGCGTGCTATTTGCACCATATATTCATCAAGTTGAATAATATAGTGCACGAGTGCATTAATTTTTCCCCACTACGTGTGCGGGCAAAGAGAGCAAATTTCTGCCATAACGTATACAAGCTAATATGCATATACAAATTTGCATTTCCATTTCCACCACATATTCAAAAGTCAATGTACATTGTACATATTAATTACTATCACTTAGCGCCTTATACAATACTGTACAGGCTGTATAAAAAAGTACCCCCTTTTGAAATGAAGCTTCTGATGGAATTTGAATGCATGATTAACACTGGTAAATAGCATAGTAAAGGCCGGCGCACACTAGAGCTATGTGCTTCGCAAAAAGTCATTGGTGGCCATTGGCGTATAATAACTCGTGTACCTCGCATAATAGCTATCAGCTATTACACCAGCTTTAGGTAAATTTACCAAAGGTGTAAACCGTTACGGTTTACCCTGAATCGGTGTATGGTGAAGGCGGACATTTACACCATTTTTAGTGTTGGCTGAACACATCAGACATTTGGAGTGATACACAACCATCCCACAAAATAAATTACTCACCACATCTTGCTATTATAGAAAATTAGTTAATTAAAAATCAGTTATTGAAAAAAACTATCCATAATTTGCATCTATAGACAAAAATATATACATATTTCGGGGAATACGTACCGTTATAATTTAAAACGTACCGTTAAAACTGGAACTGGATTCTGATGGTGCTGGAGTAGTTTGAACAACCTCTTCTTTTTCTGCTACCGATAAAATTCTAAATGGTGCGATGGGACCAGTCATCCCTTTTTGGATTGGTTCAATAACTTCTTGGACGGTAGTGTTAGCTTCAGTTGAGTTGAATATTACATCAAAATCAACAACGATGCTTCCTGGTGAGAACGAAATAATTCTAATGCCAAGAAATCCTGGGAATGGTTGATATAATGTTATCAGGAAACCCTTAATATTTGAACTTAAATCTTTATATTCTTGATTGCTGCTATTACTTAGTTCATTTCTATAATCGCCGAGAATAATCATCACAATTCCGAATGTAGTTATTTCCGCTGTAGGAAGGGTTGTTGGAGAATCGGTGGGAGACGTTGTGGCAACTGAAACAGAGCTTGTCACGGCTTTGACACTGGAACTGAATGTGGATGTACTTGGAGTAATTTCAATAACACTGGAGCTGGATTCTGATGGTGATGGGATAGGTTGAACAACAATGGAGCTGGATTCTGATGATGATGGAGTAGGTTGAACAATACTGGGGCTGAATTCTGATGGTGATGGGACAGGTTGAACAACAATGGAGCTGGATTCCGATGGTGATGGGATAGGTTGAACAACAATGGAGCTGAATTCTGATGGTGATGGAGTAGTAGGTTGAACAACACTGGAGCTGGATTCTGATGGTGACGGACTGGGTTGAAAAACACTGGAGCTAGATTGTGATGGTGACGGAGTGGGTTGAACAATACTGGAGCTGGATTCTGATGGTGATGGAGTAGATTGAATAATACTGGAGCTGGATTCTGATGGTGACGGAGTATGTTGAACAATACTGGAGCTGGAGTCTGATGGTGATAGAGTAGTAGGTTGAACAAAACTAGAGCTGGATTCTGATGGTGATGCAGTAGGTTTAACAACACTAGAACTGGATTCTGGTTGACCACCCATGGTGTACATCGACATTGACTGACTAGGTTGAGCACCCATAGTGTACATTGACATTGATTGACTGGGTTGAGCACCCATAGTGTACATTGACATTGATTGACTGGGTTGACCACCCATGGTGTACATTGACATTGATTGACTGGGTTGAGCACCCATAGTGTACATTGACATTGATTGACTTGGTTGAACACCCATAGTGTACATTGACATTGATTGACTAGGTTGAACACCCATGGTGTACATTGACATTGATTGACTAGGTTGAGCACCCATAGTGTACATTGACATTGATTGACTGGGTTGACCACCCATGGTGTACATTGACATTGATTGACTGGGTTGAGCACTCATAGTGTACATTGACATTGACTGACTGGGTTGAGCACCCATGGTGTACATTGACATTGATTGACTTAGTTGAGCACCCATGGTGTACATTGACATTGATTGACTTGGTTGACCACCCATGGTGTACATTGACATTGATTGACTTGGTTGAACACCCATGGTGTACAATGACATTGATTGACTGGGTTGAGCACTTATGGTGTACATTGACATTGTTTGACTGGGTTGAGCGCCGACGGTGTACATTGACATTGATTGACTAGGTTGAGTACCCATGGTGTACATTGACATTGACTGACTGGGTTTACTGGATATCGAGTATGATAAAGATGGTGTTTTTCCAAACTGAACGCTATGAACTGACATTGATGGAGACACCGTTACAGTTGAACAACCTAGAAAGGATACGAACAATAAAATTATTGTTGTCATCTTTGCCCATATCATATGTCTGTCTGGTGCGTTTATAACAGAGCATTGGTATACAAATGAATATGCATTATTATTTTTTGTGGATATATTATAATTGATATTTTGATATATTAACATTTTCTTATTTTTGATTTTTTTAACGACTTTATCAAAATTAATGTGACTGGTGATCCATGCAGAGCATTGCCTCATTGATGAACAGGGTAACGCATTGATATACCGCAGGGGTGGATCCAGCACTAGTGCACTAATTTGCGTTACAAAACAAAATGGCTATTTTGAGCAGCTTTCTTGTGTTATGCAAATTAGTGCACTAGTGCTGGATCCACCCAAGATATACCGGGTTGCGCAAAAAAAGGTTAACCCTGTTTGATTGAGTATAATTTCAAAATTAAAAGAGCTATTACACTAAAATTATGTTTTTTATATTCTCTAATGTCTAAATTAAATTTTGATATAATTTATAGCATGAGGCTCTTCAAGCAATTTTGACCGAGATATCGCGGTTCAATTTAAGTATGCATTTTTAAAAAGTGTAAAAATTAGCTGAAAATGGCATATTAAAGTGAGTTGACAAATCTTAGTATTTTATACCACGTATTCTGTCTGTTTGAATGAAGTTTAACTTCACTGGAAAAGGGTTTTTTGTGTCATGACATGTTGGAAAACGTTAAAGCAAAAATTAGCTATTTTGGTTTAGCTTTGTTCCAAATATCTCATGTCTAAGGGGGATAAAATTCGTTCGGAAGCCCACAAATTTAACAAACAATTTCGCACGATTTCTGCTTGTTCTTTTCTTAATATGCGTCGTTTTACGGTAGCTACAACAGTAAAATGAGAAAATTGAATCAAAATAAGCATGGTATATACCAAATTTTGAGTTAGACATTCACGAATGTAAAGAAAGTTATTTCAGTGTAACAGACGTTTTAGTTTTGAAGTTATACTCAATCAAACAGGTTAAACTTTTTTGTGCTATCCGGTATAAGGGTGACCTATTGATATATATGAGTTTGTAATAGTAATGATCGCTTTGTCTTCTATTTAATACAATTTTTTTAATGATGACTGAAAATTAGTCTAGCAAAGGTCTGAGAAAAAAGTTGTAAAAAGCGTATGCAGGCTAACTGAAAATGGGTCATGGGTGATCAAGAAAATTAAATGTTGGCTTTGCAGAACAACAGCTAACGAAACCCCGAGGTACGAGGTTGAACAACAGTGATCCGAACCAATGGAGACACGTATCGTGCGAATCAAATTTGGCTGATGAAATCTTCCGAGGAATATCAACTACACAAGTTAAACGAAAAATGGCAGCTTTGTCCTGAGGTTTTGCGTATACCGAAAAAAGATTGGCCAGAAAATAGTTCTGACCTGGAAAGCAAGAATATCGAAAGAAATACAAAAAACAATCTGCACCCCACAAAGTAAACCTTGACAAAAACCAGAAGAAATTTTATCATCGCCTAAGGTTTTGCAGAAATATTCGCGACAGCCCTCATTACTCGTCAGTCGCATAAAGGTCTTTTTAAACAAAAGCCCCGCAAAACCCACTCGCAAGCTCGCTGGGAATGGCTGCTTGTAATTAAAATCAACATAAAAGCATTTTCATTGGATGAAAACCCTCGCAGCGGGTTTGTAGGTTTGCCATTGCGAGGACTGGAAAAGAGCCTTAAGGCTGCTACATGCATGTACGTGAAATCATTCCAGTTATGGCTGCTTTCCATGCAGTTACGCGTTTTTCATACGCACGTACACGCACGTAAAAGTCTAAATCCTTTTGCATGATATCTTTTAAAAAACTAAGTAAATAAATCGAAGGAACTTTGTTTCCTGCTTATTTTAGTATGCATTAGTTGACCTAGATGTTAAATAATGAAAATTTAAAAGCATTTAAAATTTTCCGTACGTGTACGTGCGTATAAAAAACGCGTAAGTGGAAAGCAGCCTTTATACACATTTCATACGCACGTACACGCACGTAAAACTGTAAATCCTTATATATGTTATCTTTGAAAAAACTAAGTAAATAAATCGAAAGAACTTAGTTTTCCGCATATTTTAGTATGCACTTGTAGACCTAAATGTTAAATAATAAAAATTTAGAAGCATTTCAAATTTCCCATTCGTGTACGTGCGTACAAAAAACGCATAACTTGAAAGCAGCCCTTAGGCTTAGGTCCGGTAGCAACCTACGGAGTAGCAACAACAGCATGCGCACTGAGACCCTAAGACATAAGAGCCAAAAGGCCATGATCTTGTCAACTCAGTAAATGTTCGTTTTGTGAAGAAATGTTAGATTCTGATGGTGATGGAGTAGGTTGAACAAAACTGGAGCTGTAAAACACTATAAAAGAACACTATATAGAACACTATAAAATATGCTAGCCTACACGCACTCTTGGGAAGATTGCATAGGAGCATATACTGGTTGTATCAAAAACTGCAACCCTAATAATTCCTAGAGGCCTACGATCTTTTGGTATTGAATGAATATATGAATACTAGGTGGGTTGCAGTTTTTTTCATACACCCTGTATACACCTTTGTCGGTTAGAGTATTTTAAAAAAGCTTCCAAGTAATGTGCTCGCGGTGAAGTGTGTGCATGGTTTATATTCGTTGCCTGCGCTAAACACAGGTGTATGCATAGAGAATAAAATGTTACCCAAAAATAAAATGGCTAAACACTGCCGAGCGATTGCATTCGTCTGCCTATCTGCAGTTGAAATGATTTGAGTTTTTTTAATTTTTAAAGTATTTTTATAAATAATGGTAACTGCACTGAGTTGAGTGCAATTTGGTGTGAAATCAAACGCGTGATTACAAAACCGCGAAGCCGGAGTGCGATTTGTAATAAAAAGCTTGATTTCACACCAAAATCGCACGACACAAAGTGAAATTTCCACTTCATTATATTCATTTTGAATCATACAAAAGATTAAACATGCATAAACCGTAAACGGTGTAAAATTCAAAATAGTAAAATTTTGTTCCATTTTCCCCTGTAATTTGATTGGATAGTTACACTAAGATACTAAATCAGATTGGTTATTGTGGTGCAGAGCTTCAATCTTCAGGGCCGTGACTAGAAGCTTAATTGGGGGGATGTGTATATTCATATATTCGTCCTATGCCCGACTGATTTCTTTTGTACGCTATTGTTCCTACGGTATATAAACATGAGTATATGAATATACACCCCCCCCCCCCAATTAAGCGGTCTAGCTACGGCCCTGTCAATCTTATTGGCTTATAAATGATGTGATAAATGCTCAAAAATAGTGCGATTTGGGAATTAATCACACTATTTTTAACCAATCAGATTGCAAGAAACACCATTGATTTCAGAATGAATATAATAAATATAGAATAGGCACTGTAATTTTCCCAGTTCATTGTCCTTCATTGTTATGAATGACATATTACAAAGTTTTTTTCATATCACAAAGTTTTGTGCTTGGCAATCCAATTATACTTATTAACATATTAACTGAATCAGTATTAGTACGCTAACGTTAATTAAGTTGTGCATGTTAACTATATAATAGGACGCCTAACGAGCATTTCAAAAAGTTATATCCAACAGAATTAAGAACCATATTTTACAAATAAAATTATTAAATAAAAATAACGCGGACATAACGAGCTGATTGACGTTTAACTGCATGATATGAAGTTTAAAAAGTGGCATTCCAAGAATATTTCCGTTGCGACATGATCCGCCTATTGGAAACCTTATAGTAAATTGTATAGACCTATGTAAACCTTATAAACTGTTTATTCACATTTGACCCGATAGATTGATTATACGGAAGACGCTCCGAATCAACTATCAGGGAGAAATTGAAATATAGAAGTTTTTTTTACTAAAAATTAGTACGAAATTATTGCTAATTATTACCAGTGAAACTCACCGCCAATATCAAACAGCAGTCCAGCACTTCCAAACAGGATAACTAGAAGCTGCAGCATTCTCAAAGCAGAGAAAACAAGGCAGTTTGTTATCGCGAACGTGTATAAGAATTAAAGTTACTTTTGAATCAAAATTATTTGCTTTGGCAAAATATTGAGCGACACACTTGTCAGCAGGGTTGCCAGACTTTTAGTAAATAAAGAAGCTAAACATTGTTTCAAACAAAGCTTCTGGAAATAATATTTGACTAATTTATTCAGTAACCTGGCAACCCTGTTGATCAGACTTCTTCATCTAATTTGCTTCCTGGTTGGGGTCAGTGAAATCTAATAAATAACTGAACGATACCTCCTTATACGTATATATTATTTTTGTGAATCAAAAATTCGGTGGGTTTTACCTCCACGTTATCTTACGCTTGTCTGGAGGTAAAGTCCCGCGAATTTTGGCTTCACGAAAACGATGAGGAGGTATCGTTCCAGTTCACTGGATTAGAGTTCACTTGTTTGATACAGTTTATTTGTATTAACTGTGAAAAGCTATTACACAATCGCTTTAAATTCAATCGCTTTAAATTCCTCGGTAATTTGTCAATATTTAACAATTATTCGCCAAAGGCGAAATGAATATCGCTGAATAAAAACCGAGACGAAGTCGAAGTGAACCGAGACGAAGTCAAATTGTTTTAGTATAATTACAAAGGTGATTATTTGAGAAAGCGAATCTGTTGTAGAAAATACATGTTTTACAAACTTAAACAAATATCTGGACAGTTGTACGGCGATTCAAATAAAACAATGTTTTCGCAAAATAAAGTGTTCTAAAAAGTAGTTTTTTACCTTGAGCATAATTTTTGCCTAATTTTTTCCCTTCTTTTGTTCTTTCAGGTACAGTATTTTGTTAAAATAACGTATTTCTTCATCTGCCACATTCGCAAAAACAACTCGCCGCCAATTTGAAGAATCCACTTGGGCGATTATCGCGGAATAATCCGAGGTCGCTCGACCAATCAGAGGCCAGAATTTTCAATAATCACCTTTGTAATTATACCAATTAACAATTATTCGTTGAAGGCAAAGTTATTGCAAGCCTATTATTATACCTCAAATTCAAATTGTCCAATGAGAAAGCCAGATTTCTGCCTCGTGATCATCAAATTTTTCTGGGTATCGCGCTCACGTCATCCGTATTCGCTGTGGCGCCAGATTTTTTCATATTTACCGGTGAATATCAATCCACATGGCAGCCACGCGAGCCTCGGGAATAGGGGCGAGAATAGTGTTGCTGTTTGTTTGAAATCACGAAACTAACAATTCTAACGAGAAAATTAATAGCAGTATTCTCGACGAAAAACATACAGAGAACACACAAAAACATGAAACATAAAAACAAGCCAGGGGCCAGCGGGGCGAATACCTCCCCCCGCCCCCATTCTCCGGCGTCGCTGTAATAGCTTCACTGAAACTACGTAAAATTGTGGAACTGTTGAAAGATTTTCCCAAGTTTGCCGTTTTTGAACTTTTCTAGTTTAAATGCTGGCAATACTACATATATAGAGGCCAAGGCTAACTCGCATGCCATAATATCCTGTACAACTTTTGTACGGGCTGAGTTATTATTCTATCTATGCGTGGAAAAATTAAAATAAATGCATGTGATGCCTTTCGTATTCGCCCTTTATTAACGGCTGTAGTTTGACAGAATTAGTTGCAAAAAGTGAGTTACCTGAAACATAAATGTCGTTTGGGAGTTAAAATGCATTCTCGATTATTGAGAGAGACAATAAAACTAGTTCACTACGTCGGCTGGACACAAGGAAATTGTCAAATCAGGCCAGCAAATCTACATGGAAATATTTGGGGACGGACACAAAATTGGGGAGCAGAAATGCCACCCTGACAATGCCTCCCGGCTCTTATGCACAAAATGTCGAATTATTATTGAGAGTACTTTCAATATTCAGACCGGGCTTTTGCTTCCTGAGAAAGGCTATAATTCCAAAGTTTTGTGCCACTATATTTGAAAATCATAAAGGATTACTGCCAGGGGCATCTGCCTCTCTTCTCTTTTACGAGCATGGCAAGATAAAAAGGACAAAGAAGTTAAGCCTTTTCACTTCAGAGGATTGTTTGCAACTTTTGCAATTGGTAGTCGTATTCGCATATAGAGGAGCGTATTAATACATATCTGCTTTATAACACGTAAAATGCAACCAATCAGCTTTAAGAATATTGATGTAATCATCATGGAATCATGAAACAAAAGAGAAACGAATTCAGTGGTTCATGATTTGTTAACACTCTCAAGTCAGTTTCATAACAGAAATGCCTTTCCTCAAAAATCTTCCTCTCTTTGCCCTCGAGCTCGCATCCTTCTGGTGTCCCTGACCGGTAAGGTGTAAAAAGTTATGGATGTTAACCTTGTATTAAACATTATGTGTTTTATTGCGTGCCGGTGAAATATTTATAGAGGTCCAGATGGCCTAATCAACTTCACTAGAAATTCAATAAGTACTCCATTCGAAATAATTCGGTAATTATGATTACCAACTTCTTGTTAATGATGTGGATGAATTGCATTTTGAAATTACACTGTAAATTGCACCATACTGTTTTGCCATATTTCACTATAGAAATTTAAACCCATTTCCAGGATTTGAAAAACTGCCCATTGTATAGTATACACCGCGGACTCAAGAAAGTCGTGAGGAATTCTGGTCCACAATGGTGGGTGTGGGTTCGAAACCCTTAACCATATGATTATAATGCATTTTGCACAGGCAATAGTACTCGTTATGGGAAATTACACTTTGCAATATGGAAAGTTGGGCAGCAACGCTTTCTCGGTCGCGTGGCCGAGTGGTCTAAGGCGCTGGTTTAAGGCACCAGTCATTTCGATGGCGTGGGTTCGAATCCCACCGCTGCCAAATTCCATGCAATTTTAGCATTACTGTCACGTCTATTTTATACTTAAAGAGTAATGCAATAAACTTTGCTCAGTTATGTAGAAACAGAGTTTCCCAAATTATGATAGCTGCTGCCTTACGTAGCGTGGCGGAGTGGTCTAAGGCGCTGGTTTTAGGCACCAGTCATTTCGATGGCGTGGGTTCGAATCCCACCGCTGCCACTGTCAGGGTGCATGTACCTCATGCGGAAACATTTTTTTTAAGATTTTAACATCATAATATAGGCATAATTTTCATTTTTTATAGTATTAGGTGTTGTTGTTGTAGTAGCTACTCGTCAGGTTGGCCGAGCGGTCTAAGGCGCCAGACTCAAGAACGTGGTGAGGAATTCTGGTCCACAATGGTGGGCGTGGGTTCGAATCCCACACCTGACAATTTTTCACAAATATTAAATTAGTACTCCTATAATATTGTTTTTAAAAAATACTTTTTGAAATTACTTCTGTCGTTTCCTCGCCGATAATGTGGAACAAAGCGATATTAGTTCCGAAATACTTTGAACAGTCAGGTTGGCATAGCGGTCGAAAGCGCCTAACTTAAAATGGTCTACGAAATCTGGTCCACAGTTGTGTGTGTAAGTTCAAATCCCACACCTGACAAACTTGGACGTGTAAGAAAAAGTTTTTTTAGCTGGTCAAAATTTCCTCACACCTCCTATCGTGAAAAAGAAAGTGAAACATTCAAAAAAGTAAGTGAAGATGAGAATACACTATAGACACAATATTTTACAGTGGATATAAAGTTCCAATCCGGATTAGCATACTTTTCCACAAATAAGAGAGATACCTAACCACATAATTGTAATGCATTTTGCACACACAATAGTACTCGTCATGGGTAAATAGCATTTGCAATATCGAAAGTTGGGCAGCGTCGCATTGTCGGTAGCGTATCCGAGTGGTCTAAGGCGCTGGTTTAAGGCGCCAGTCATTTCGATGGCGTGGGTTCGAATCCCACCGCTGCCAAATTCCATGCAATTTTAGCATTACTGTCACGTCTATTTTATACTTGAAGAGTAATGCAATAAACTTTGCTCAGTTATGTAGAAACAGAGTTTCCCAAATTGTGATAGCTGCTGCCTTAGGTAGCGTGGCCAAGTGGTCTAAGGCGCTGGTTTTAGGCACCAGTCATTTCGATGGCGTGGGTTCGAATCCCACCGCTGCCACTGTCAGGGTGCATGTACCTCATGCGGAAACATTTTTTTTTAAGATTTTACATCATAATATAAGCATATTTTTTTTTATGCCACTAGGTGTTGTTGTTGTGGTAGCTACTCGTGTCAGGTTGGCCGAGCGGTCTAAGGCGCCCAGACTCAAAGAACGGTGGTGAGGAATTCTGGTCCACAATTGTAGGCGTGGGTTCGAATCCCACACCTGACAATTTTTCACAAATAATAAATTAGTACTCCTATAATATTGTTTTTAAAAAATACTTTTTGAAATTACTTCTGTCGTTTCCTCGCCGATAACGTGGAACAAAGCGATATTAGTTCCGAAATACTTTGAACAGTCAGGTTGGCATAGCGCTCGAAAGCGCCTAACTTAAAATGGTCTACGAAATCTGGTCCACAGTTGTGTGTGTAGGTTCGAATCCCCCACCTGACAAACTTGGACGTGTAAGAAAAAGTTTTTTTAGCTGGTCAAAATTTCCTCACACCTCCTATCGTGAAAAAGAAAGTGAAACATTCAAAAAAGTAAGTGAAGATGAGAATACACTATAGATACAATATTTTACAGAGGATATAAAGTTCCAATCCTGATTAGCATACTTTTCCACAAATAAGAGAGATACCTAACCACATAATTGTAATGCATTTTGCACACACAATAGTACTCGTCATGGGTAAATAGCATTTGCAATATGGAAAGTTGGGCAGCATCGCATTGTCGGTAGCATGGCCGAGTGGTCTAAGGCGCTGGTTTCAGGCACCAGTCACTTCTAATGCGTGGGTTCGAATCCCACCGCTGCCAAATTCCATGCAATTTTAGCATTACTGTCACGTCTATTTTATACTTCAAAAGAGTAATGCAATAAACTTTGCTCAGTTATGTAGAAACAGAGTTTCCCAAATTGTGATAGCTGCTGCCTTAGGTAGCGTGGCGGAGTGGTCTAAGGCGCTGGTTTTAGGCACCAGTCATTTCGATGGCGTGGGTTCGAATCCCACCGCTGCCACTGTCAGGGTGCATGTAGCTCATGCGGAAACATTTTTTTTTAAGATTTTAACATCATAATATAGGCATAATTTTCATTTTTTATGCCACTAGGTGTTGTTGTTGTGGTAGCTACTCGTCAGGTTGGCCGAGCGGTCTAAGGCGCCAGACTCAAGAACGTGGTGAGGAATTCTGGTACACAATGGTGGGCGTAGGTTCGAATCCCACACCTGACATTTTTCACAAATATTAAATTAGTACTCTTATAATATTGTTTTTAAAAAATACTTTTTTAAATTACTTCTGTCGTTTCTACGCCGATAACGTTGAACAAAGCGATATTAGTTCCGAAATACTTTGAACAGTCAGGTTAAAATAGCGGTCGAAAGCGCCTGACTAAAAATGGTCTACGAAATCTGGTCCACAGTTGCGCGTGTAGGTTCGAATCCCACACCTGACAAACTTGGACGTGTAAGAAAAAGTTTTTTTTAGCTGGTCAAAATTTCCTCACACCTCCTATCGTGAAAAAGAAAGTGAAACATTCAAAAAAGTAAGTGAAGATGAGAATACACTATAGACACAATATTTTACAGTGGATATAAAGTTCCAATCCGGATTAGCATACTTTTCCACAAATAAGAGAGATACCTAACCACATAATTGTAATGCATTTTGCACACACAATAGTACTCGTCATGGGTAAATAGCATTTGCAATATCGAAAGTTGGGCAGCGTCGCATTGTCGGTAGCGTGGCCGAGTGGTCTAAGGCGCTGGTTTAAGGCGCCAGTCATTTCGATGGCGTGGGTTCGAATCCCACCGCTGCCAAATTCCATGCAATTTTAGCATTACTGTCACGTCTATTTTATACTTGAAAAGTAATTCAATAAACTTTGCTCAAATATGTAGAAACAGAGTTTCCCAAATTGTGATTGCTGCTGCCTTAGGTAGCGTGGCCGAGTGGTCTAAGGCGCTGGTTTTAGGCACCAGTCATTTCGATAGCGTGGGTTCGAATCCCACCTCTGCCAAATTCCATGCAATTTTAGCATTACTGTCACGTCTATTTTATACATGAAGAGTAATTCAATAAACTTTGCTCAAATATGTAGAAACAGAGTTTCCCAAATTGTGATAGCTGCCTTAGGTAGCGTGGCCGAGTGGTCTAAGGCGCTGGTTTTAAGCACCAGTCATTTCGATGGCGTGGGTTCGAATCCCACCGCTGCCACTGTCAGGGTGCATGTACCTCATGCGGAAACATTTTTTTTAAGATTTTAACATCATAATATAGGCATAATTTTCATTTTTTATAGTATTAGGTGTTGTTGCTGTGGTAGCTACTCGTCAGGTTGGCCGAGCGGTCTAAGGCGCCAGACTCAAGAACGTGGTGAGGAATTCTGGTCCACAATGATGGGCGTGGGTTCGAATCCCACACTTGACAATTTTTCACAAATAATAAATTAGTACTCCTATAATATTGTTTTTAAAAAATACTTTTTGAAATTACTTCTGTCGTTTCCTCGCCGATAACGTGGAACAAAGCGATATTAGTTCCGAAATACTTTGAACAGTCAGGTTAAAATAGCGGTCGAAAGCGCCTGACTAAAAATGGTCTACGAAATCTGGTCCACAGTTGCGCGTGTAGGTTCGAATCCCACACCTGACAAACTTGGACGTGTAAGAAAAAGTTTTTTTTAGCTGGTCAAAATTTCCTCACACCTCCTATCGTGAAAAAGAAAGTGAAACATTCAAAAAAGTAAGTGAAGATGAGAATACACTATAGACACAATATTTTACAGTGGATATAAAGTTCCAATCCGGATTAGCATACTTTTCCACAAATAAGAGAGATACCTAACCACATAATTGTAATGCATTTTGCACACACAATAGTACTCGTCATGGGTAAATAGCATTTGCAATATCGAAAGTTGGGCAGCGTCGCATTGTCGGTAGCGTGGCCGAGTGGTCTAAGGCGCTGGTTTAAGGCGCCAGTCATTTCGATGGCGTGGGTTCGAATCCCACCGCTGCCAAATTCCATGCAATTTTAGCATTACTGTCACGTCTATTTTATACTTGAAAAGTAATTCAATAAACTTTGCTCAAATATGTAGAAACAGAGTTTCCCAAATTGTGATTGCTGCTGCCTTAGGTAGCGTGGCCGAGTGGTCTAAGGCGCTGGTTTTAGGCACCAGTCATTTCGATAGCGTGGGTTCGAATCCCACCTCTGCCAAATTCCATGCAATTTTAGCATTACTGTCACGTCTATTTTATACATGAAGAGTAATTCAATAAACTTTGCTCAAATATGTAGAAACAGAGTTTCCCAAATTGTGATAGCTGCTGCCTTAGGTAGCGTGGCCGAGTGGTCTAAGGCGCTGGTTTTAAGCACCAGTCATTTCGATGGCGTGGGTTCGAATCCCACCGCTGCCACTGTCAGGGTGCATGTACCTCATGCGGAAACATTTTTTTTAAGATTTTAACATCATAATATAGGCATAATTTTCATTTTTTATAGTATTAGGTGTTGTTGCTGTGGTAGCTACTCGTCAGGTTGGCCGAGCGGTCTAAGGCGCCAGACTCAAGAACGTGGTGAGGAATTCTGGTCCACAATGATGGGCGTGGGTTCGAATCCCACACTTGACAATTTTTCACAAATAATAAATTAGTACTCCTATAATATTGTTTTTAAAAAATACTTTTTGAAATTACTTCTGTCGTTTCCTCGCCGATAACGTGGAACAAAGCGATATTAGTTCCGAAATACTTTGAACAGTCAGGTTGGCATAGCGCTCGAAAGCGCCTAACTTAAAATGGTCTACGAAATCTGGTCCACAGTTGTGTGTGTAGGTTCGAATCCCCCACCTGACAAACTTGGACGTGTAAGAAAAAGTTTTTTTAGCTGGTCAAAATTTCCTCACACCTCCTATCGTGAAAAAGAAAGTGAAACATTCAAAAAAGTAAGTGAAGATGAGAATACACTATAGACACAATATTTTACAGTGGATATAAAGTTCCAATCCGGATTGGCATACTTTTCTACAAATAAGAGAGATACTAAACCACATAATTGTAATGCATTTGCGCAAACAATAGTACTCGTCATGGGTAAATAGCCTTTTCAATATGGAAAGTTTGGAAACACCGCGTTGTCGGTAGCGTGGCCGAGTGGTCTAAGGCGCTGGTTTCAGGCACCAGTCATTTCGATGGCGTGGGTTCGAATCCCACCGCTGCCAAATTCCATGCAATTTTAGCATTACTGTCACGTCTATTTTATACTTGAAGAGTAATGCAATAAACTTTGCTCAGTTATGTAGAAACAGAGTTTCCCAAATTGTGATAACTGCTGCTTTAGGTAGCGTGGCCGAGTGGTCTAAGGCGCTGGTTTTAGGCACCAGTCATTTCGATGGCGTGGGTTCGAATCCCACCGCTGCCACTGTCAGGGTGCATGTACCTCATGCGGAAACATTTTTTTAAAGATTTTAACATCATAATATAGGTATAATTTTCATTTTTTATTCTACTAGGTGTTGTTGTTGTGGTAGCTACTCGTCAGGTTGGCCGAGCGGTCTAAGGCGCCAGACTCAAGAATGTGGTGAGGAATTCTGGTCCACAATGGTGCGCGTGGGTTCGAATCCCACACCTGACAATTTTTCATAAATATTAAATTAGTTCTCCTATAATATTGTTTTTAAAAAATACTTTTTGAAATTACTTCTGTCGTTTCCCCGCCGATAACGTGGAACAAAGCGATATTAGTTCCGAAATGCTTTGAACAGTCAGGTAGGCATAGCGGTCGAAAGCGCCTGACTTAAAATGGTCTACGAAATCTGATCTACAGTTGTGTGTGTAGGTTCGAATCCCACACCTGACAAACTTGGACATGTAAGAAAAAGTTTTTTTGGCTGGTCAAAATTTCTTCACACCTCCTATCGTGAAAAAGAAAGTGAAACTTTCAAAAAAGTAAGTGAAGATGAGAATACACTAGACACAATATTTTACAGTGGATATAAAGTTCCAATCCGGATTGGCATACTTTTCTACAAATAAGAGAGATACTAAACCACATAATTGTAATGCATTTGCGCAAACAATAGTACTCGTCATGGGTAAATAGCCTTTTCAATATGGAAAGTTGGGCACACCGCGTTGTCGGTAGCGTGGCCGAGTGGTCTAAGGCGCTTGTTTAAGGCACCAGTCATTTCGATGGCGTGGGTTCGAATCCCACCGCTGCCAAATTCCATGCAATTTTAGCATTACTGTCACGTCTATTTTATACTTGAAGAGTAATGCAATAGACTTTGCTCAGTTATGTAGAAACAGAGTTTCCCAAATTGTGATAGCTGCTGCTTTAGGTAACGTGGCCGAGTGGTCTAAGGCGCTGGTTTTAGGCACCAGTCATTTCGATGGCGTGGGTTCGAATCCCACCGCTGCCACTGTCAGGGTGCATGTACCTCATGCGGAAACATTTTTTTAAAGATTTTAACATCATAATATAGGTATAATTTTCATTTTTTATTCTACTAGGTGTTGTTGTTGTAGTAGCTACTCGTCAGGTTGGCCGAGCGGTCTAAGGCGCCAGACTCAAGAATGTGGTGAGGAATTCTGGTCCACAATGGTGGGCGTGGGTTCGAATCCCACACCTGACAATTTTTCATAAATATTAAATTAGTTCTCCTATAATATTGTTTTTAAAAAATACTTTTTGAAATTACTTCTGTCGTTTCCCCGCCGATAACGTGGAACAAAGCGATATTAGTTCCGAAATACTTTGAACAGTCAGGTAGGCATAGCGGTCGAAAGCGCCTGACTTAAAATGGTCTACGAAATCTGATCTACAGTTGTGTGTGTAGGTTCGAATCCCACACCTGACAAACTTGGACATGTAAGAAAAAGTTTTTTTGGCTGGTCAAAATTTCTTCACACCTCCTATCGTGAAAAAGAAAGTGAAACTTTCAAAAAAGTAAGTGAAGATGAGAATACACTAGACACAATATTTTACAGTGGATATAAAGTTCCAATCCGGATTGGCATACTTTTCTACAAATAAGAGAGATACTAAACCACATAATTGTAATGCATTTGCGCAAACAATAGTACTCGTCATGGGTAAATAGCCTTTTCAATATGGAAAGTTGGGCAGCACCGCGTTGTCGGTAGCGTGGCCGAGTGGTCTAAGGCGCTGGTTTAAGGCACCAGTCATTTCGATGGCGTGGGTTCGAATCCCACCGCTGCCAAATTCCATGCAATTTTAGCATTACTGTCACGTCTATTTTATACTTGAAAAGTAATGCAATAAACTTTGCTCAGTTATGTAGAAACAGAGTTTCCCAATTTATGATAGCTGCTGCCTTAGGTAGCGTGGCTGAGTGGTCTAAGGCGCTGGTTTTAGGCACCAGTCATTTCGATGGCGTGGGTTCAAATCCCACCGCTGCCACTGTCAGGGTGCATGTACCTCATGCGGAAACATTTCTTTTAAGATTTTAACATCATAATATAGGCATAATTTTCATTTTTTATACTACTAGGTGTTGTTGTAGTGGTAGCTACTCGTCAGGTTGGCCGAGCGGTCTAAGGCGCCAGACTCAAGAACGTGGTGAGGAATTCTGGTCCACAATGGTGGGCGTGGGTTCGAATCCCACACCTGACAATTTTTCACAAATATTAAATTAGTACTCCTATAATGTTGTTTTTAAAAAATACTTTTTGAAATTACTTCTGTCGTTTCTTCGCCGATAACGTGGAACAAAGCGATATTAGTTCCGAAATGCTTTAAACAGTCAGGTAGGCATAGCGGTCGAAAGCGCCAGACTTAAAATGGTCTGCGAAATCTGGTCCACAGTTGTGTGTGTAGGTTCGAATCCCACACCTGACAAACTTGGACGTGTAAGAAAAAGTTTTTTTGGCTCGTCAAAATTTCCTCACAGCTCCTATCGTGAAAAAGAAAGTGAAACATTCAAAAAAGTAAGTGAAGATGAGAATACACTAGACACAATATTTTACAGTGGATATAAAGTTCCAATCCGGATTGGCATACTTTTCTACAAATAAGAGAGATACTAAACCACATAATTGTAATGCATTTGCACAGACAATAGTACTCGTTATGAGAAAGTACCCTTTGCAATATGGAAAGTTGGGCAGCATCGCGTTGTCGGTAGCGTGGCCGAGTGGTCTAAGGCGCTGGTTTTAGGCACCAGTCATTTCGATGGCGTGGGTTCGAATCCCACCGCTGCCACGGTCAGGGTGCATGTACGTCATGCGGAAACATTTTTTTTTAAGATTTTAACATCATAATATAGGCATAATTTTCATTTTTTATGCCACTAGGTGTTGTTGTTGTGGTAGCTACTCGTCAGGTTGGCCGAGCGGTCTAAGGCGCCAGACTCAAGAACGTGATGAGGAATTCTGGTCCACAATGGTGGGCGTGGGTTCGAATTCCACACCTGACAAGTTTTCACTAATGCTAAATTAGTACTCCTATAATATTGTTTTAAAAAATACTTTTTGAAATTACTTCTGTCGTTTCCCCGTCGATAACGTCGAACAAAGCGATATTAGTTCCGAAATACTTTGAACAGTCATGTTGGCCTAGCGGTGGAAAGCGCCAGACTTGAAATGGTCTACGGTGTCTGGTCTACAGTTGTGTGTGTGTTTAGGTTCGTCACGTCTATTTTATACTTGAAGAGTAATGCAATAAACTTTGCTCAGTTATGTAGAAACAGGGTGTCCCAAATTGCAACAGCTGCAGGCTTAGGTAGCGTGGCCGAGTGGTCTAAATAGGTGCCGGTTTTAGGCACCAGTCATTTAGATGGCGTGGGTTCGAATCCCACCGCTGCCACTCTCGGGCTGCATGTACCTCATGCGAAAACATTTTTTTTAGATTTTATCATCAAGGGATAATTTCAATTTTTTCTAACAGTACGTGTTGTTGTTGAGGTAGCTACTCTTCTGGTTGGCAGAGCAGTCTAAGGCACTGCGAGTTGGGGCACCTTATTAACAGTTATGGAAACTCTTACATAATATTTATGAAAGAGTGAATTTTCTCTGTTGGATGCTTTCTATGTTTATGCAAATGTTAATTTCATACAAGCTAAACTTTTTGCTAGTGCACAAAGGTAGCACCAAACGTTGCAGTGTACAATAAAGTGTACAGTGGTATACTAAAGCTGCTAGCGCTATCCACCGAATATGATAGTGATTACTAGCTCTAAAATTACCCGATGTTTGGGCACCTAATTTGGAGGTTCTCTTAAGAGAATAACTATTACCTCAAGTCGGTAATTTCATTTCGTTAAAAGTGTTTTTACAACAGTTTGACTTAAAATTATGAATCCCGCACTTATGAATTTAATTTATTAGCCTACAAACATTAATTTCGACATCAAAATATTCGACATATAGCTATGCAGCTTACAAAGATAGAGGTCCAATATGTTAATTTTAGATATCAGATATTCACTATTACATATATCATGATACCATTCCAGAAACGCAACGCCATCTTGACACGTCGGAACAGACGGCAGTGACAACATTACAATTAAAACATGGCGGAATGTACATTTTACCAAAATGCATGCAATCAGAAGTTATATGTAACAGGAACGTAGCCAGGGAGAGAGTCGTGGGAGCCGCAGCTCCCTCTCTTTGAAAAATTTATTGCTAATATTATATACTTACTTCGAAATGAATTAATTTAATTAAGAAGAATTAAATCTACTCAGTCTTTCAAGTATGCTTGTTTTATTCAGTCCAGGCTAATATTCAGTGTTGACTGTTATTGTCATGAAAGACAAGTTTAAACTCTAGCCTCACGGTCCCCCCCCCCCGTCTTTAAGGTCTGGCTACGTCCCTGATATGTAAGAGGGTATTGCTTTCTGAATCGTTAGGCTTGTTTGGCCTTGCAATTTTTGGTGCGAATGTATCACCAAAATTAGCCCTGGAAATTACGAGGTTGTGATTTTATGTGTGATTTTTGTTGATAAACATATGCGTAACTGTTTCCCTCGCACGGCCTAAAACTCTCAATGTTTTGTGAAATCGCAGGCGTTCTCATGCAGACATTTTTTTAGCCGTTCATGCAGACATTTTTTTAACGCGTTCTGATGAAATGTACATTCGCCATCATTTTCGTACAGGCGTTGATTGCATGATTGATACACCACATCTTTGAATCATAACGAAATATTCAAAATTACGTTCTGAATTTCGAAATGCTGTTTCACGATCTTTAATTTGACTTCTGTCCTTTTTCTGCAGTCACTCGATTTATATATGACTTAGCGAAGAAGTTAGCAAACAGTATCAGAAGAGAGATACCATAGCAGAAAAACAATCCAAGCACCCAACGTGGAAATGTACAATCTTTTATTGTTATCGCGTGTAAGATATACACTAAAAGCATGGTAAATTGAATCTAAAAAATTGGTAAATAATCAAAACAGGTATTAATAAACGTTTCGTTTACATTTAAGACAGCATTGACTAATGACTATTCTATTCAATTATAAAAGTTTTTTAAAATTTTTTGCCATTATTATTATTATGCCAATTTTTGCCATTATTATTATGACAATTTATTATAAGACGCCGCCTTAGGCGTACACTCGTGCTCTAGGGATTATGTTGTAGGGATTTAATAGCATTACTTGAGGGACATGGCGTGTTGTGGGAACCTATAGCGTAAGTTAAGGCTTTGTAGTTACCCTGGGCCTGGGAGGATAGTATATGGTATTTTGCGGTTGCAGCAGTCATCGTTGTCCAAAACGCGACCTACACACGACGAAACTTAGACTCATGCTCTCCTAGAGCATGAGTAAAAAATAAGCAATCGCCAATAGTGTGTGTATAATTTTCAAAAATTTTAGGGAACTTGTGACTTTTTACGACCAGCGCCCATCCTAAAATTTTGGTAATCCCACTTTGAAACGTCATTAATATGGAATAATTTTAAGGAATATAATTGCTTATACCATTTGTAACGAAGTTAAGTATTTCTTCCACCATAAATATTTCCTGTATTTAGGTCCAAGTGCTGACACCATATAGTAGAAATACATGACGATGTGAACAAAACAATTTAAAGATGCTCCAAAATAAGCTAAAAAGAAAGAAATTGCATTGACGTATACGTTAAGGTGTCTCTGTGAGATTTTTCCATGAATGTGGAAAAAAAAACGAACGACCAGGTGACCCAACGCTACCAACATGCAAAATCTCATGAGCGAATCTAGAGTGGATAACTTTCCACAGACATTGTGGACTATAATATAGCTATACTCGTCGTATACCAGCTGATCTGAGATCATTAGGTCATGATCGAGGTGTCTCGAGCTATTACGCGCTTGGAATCATTTGTCCCCGTTTTTCCTACTAAGACTGACAGGTTGAATGGCGCGAAATTAAGATTCTAATTTACAATTGACTGAACAACAAAGCTGTCTACGCTTTCTTTCTCAAGGACCGGTATCTGGCTTCTCACTGGTTCATTTTTATACTCAGATCAACTGGATGAGCTGTTACGGAATCTGATTGGTCACTGAACTACATTGTATATCATCTCATATACAACGAGTAGTAAAAATAGCCAGTAATACAGAATTTCATAATTCAGAATTTTACACATTGATATCGCTATAAAATTCTCGCTTTTTAAATTTAACAATTATATATACGACTCGGGTTCATGGTATAATCGTTAAATACACGAGACATCTCAAAACGACGTTAGAGAGTAAAATTGAAATTGGGCGATAATTTTCGCACTTTTGTCTGTCTTCAGATTTAAAAATCGGTAGAACCCAAGCTTTTTTCCATTCGTCTACATAGATTCCAGTTCTAATCGAGAGGTTAAATATCCACGTTAATGATGGGCTAATTACTTCAGCTGAAATTTTGAGTGCCCTTGCTGGAATAGTATCAATGCCTGTCGATTTTGATGTTTTAAGTCTATATAACTGAAGGAATACATCATGCACATTAATTTCTGAAAATCTGAATTGTATATCTGATTGGGAATTGACATTTTCTGACCAACTTGGGTCCAAGGAATTATTCTCAATTTCGGCGGCTAATTTAGCCCCAATACTCACGAAGTGTTCGTTAAAGGACTCTGCCATTTTTATATCGTCAGAAATAATATTTGCGTCTATTTTTAACTGGGAAATATTGTTCGCTCTATTATTTTTCCCCAGAAGTTCGTTAATTAGCTTCCAGCTTTGTTTAGGGTCTTTTGCCAGAGCACAATCTTCAATTTTTTTGCAGAAAAAGTTTTTTTTTGCCTTATACATTTCTGAGTGAACTTTATTGCGAGTTTCTTTGAACTTAGCCCAGTGGATTTGAGATTTAAATTTTACAGCCCTCTTTTTATGAAAATCTCTCATTCGCATTAGCTTTTTAATATTTGGAGTAATCCAAGGGAGGGAATTGCCCCGAACCCTCATGCGTCTTAACGGTGCATGCAGATCGAGTACTTGCAAGTAATAGGACCTCCATATTCGATAGCAAGTGTTTGGATCGTCATGCTGTGCCACATTTTCCCAGGGTATCTGGGAGAGATCATTAAGGAAATCAGTAGCATTAAAATTTTTAAAATTTCGAGCATATGTTACGTTTTGTTGAGAATTAAAAGCGCAGTGGGGACAGTTCGCATAATAACCTATATAGCTCATATTCTCAATATTCATCCCAAGTTCGTCCCGGGCCCCGGGTTAAAGTGGGTGTAAAATTATTAAGTTCGCTCAGAGATAATTGACTGAAATAACTACAAGCAGGAATATTGGACCAAGAAGATGACGACTCGAAATATTTTCAGTAAATAAAGTGGTTCAATAATTTCAAGTCACAGGGCATCACATGCAAGGTGCAAATTGTATTTTGCCTAAAAACCGAAAAACTAACAAACAACCCCCTGTGTTATCATGAATATATGTGGAGCAATTCCTACCCCCACCAAGAATCATCGTGTCAAAAAGTAAATCAAAATCTTGATAACAAAACCCAAAAGTAATCATCTGTATTTTAATCACTACACGGAGCGGCTGTGAACTTCAACTCGATTATTTTCTGCCTCGGTTTTTTATTGAAATTTTAGAGGGTCGATTAAAAAATTAGACTATGAAATAAATATTCATTCCAGAAATAATAAATTAAAATTCAACCAGCCAGGATTCCACTTGACTACGATCCACCACAACAAACAGACGCTTATATGATGGTACACGTGCAAAAAACTAACTTGATTGTCTTTCTTGCGGAGAATAAAAAAGAACTAGGAGAAAGAGTGTTCAAATATACTTACTTTTACATAGTTATCAACACGTATACTATCACATGAGTTTCACGCATGTCAATCAGCTCCAAACCACCCCTCCCCCACCCCAGGAAGGGCAAACTGTCGATTGTCATATAATTAACTGATCTGCGATCAAGGCGAGAAGAGGGAATCTCGACAGAACTGAGTTTCTTTATTTCTTAACTCATTTACTTTACCAAAAAAGCAATTCCTTTTTTTTTTGTGGTCAAGTGTGGGGAACGTTGTTGAGGCCCCCCCACGGTCACAATAATTCACAAACACGGGTAAAGTTCCAGTATAAAGGTCCTATATTCTCGATAACTCTCACAAAACTGTTCACACAAATTTGACCCACGCCGTTCTAACTATTCGCTCTCATTCTCAGAAGACCCTCGCTCATTTCACTTCCGGTTCAGCCTACAGGTCACCCTAGCTACTTCCGACACTCTCCCCCTATTTTGTTCTGATAAGAACCAAATAATGTTCAACATGCAGTATCTTAGTTCTGTTCGTAAACTAATGATTACGATTTTAAACGTCTAACCTCAACAACTATGTTTATAAGTTTAGTCACTTTGTTCCTCTACTTCTATTATCTTCCGAAGGTTCTCCTGAGCGGTTATCGCCGCCTTTCTCTTGGGTTTAAACTCCTTCGCCTTCGCGTTCAAGCTGGTCTTTGGTGATTCTATGTCGCACGATAATTCCATTGGATACAAGAACTGAATTGGACGCTCCAAGTATGACTTTCCTGCTCTCAATTTGACCGCTCTGATCACACCGTCTCTTCCCTTAATCATCTGATCTACAACACCGAGTTTCCATTTGTTCCGATTTCTTTCTTCTCCCTTGATAATTACCACGTCACCCTGTTTCAGTTTATGCTCTTTCTTCGGATGTTTTAAATTGTGTCGTTCTCGTAAACCCCGGAGATACTCCGATGACCATCTCGACCACAAAGCGCTTTTGCATTTCTCAACATATCTTGCTCTCTTTCTAAGGCTTGCTTCATCAATACAATCGACATCTTCCACAGGGATTGTGCCTGGCTGCCCAAACATCAGGTTGTTAGGAGTAAGAATTGGCATCTGTTCGTCATCTTCTACGTAACCTAACGGTCGGTTGTTTAAAACCAGCTCAATGTCTAGCAATACTTTTTGAAGTTCTTTATACTGTAAACAAGCTTTCCCGATGGTCTTGTATAATGCTTGTTTGACTAATCCTATCATCCGCTCAAATTGACCGCCCCACCACGGTGCGCGAGTTAGATTAAACTGCCATTCGATTCTTTGTTCTGCCAACCAGTTGTGAAACCTCTCTTCTTTCATCACCTTTCTCAGCCAGGTCGCTGCAGACACAAATGTCCTCCCGTTGTCCGAGTAGATTTTTCTAGGACGACCCCTACGGGTGATAAACTTCTTCAAGCTATGAATGAATTCTGTCGTGGTCAGGTCTGGTAATAACTCCAAATGGACCGCTCTCGACAGACTACAAGTATACAAAAGGAGGTACGATTTTCGTTCTCGATTTTTCGCTGTCCGATAGGGAATTGGCTCCGCATAGTCCACTCCAATCACTTGAAACGCAGAGGATCCAACCGTTCGATCTGTCGGAAGATTTCTGGGTGGAGGATCGGCAACTGCGGCTGCCCGAAACCGCCTACTGCCATTACACCTTTTGATCATCTTCCTCACCAACCGTCGTAAACGTGGTATCCAATAAACCTCCCGTAGCTTAGTCATGGTAAGTCCCACTCCCCCATGTAAGGTTCGGATGTGGGCGTTCATCACAAGCTTCTCGGTGAACATTTCTTGATCGGGTAAATAGGTCGGGTAAAGTCCTTGAAGACGGCCTCGACATTCGTACACACCGTCCTTGGTTGTGTGAAGGTTTAATCGTGACCGGTCGTCGTGGAAGGTGTCAGTTGTTTCATTCCGCCCTTGGACTCTTTTCACCCAGAATAGTAGTTGCTTTTGGATTTCCTCCGTCGTAATAGGTCCCAATGACTTCCCCCCCCCATGAATCCTTGCATTAGACACGAACCTTGCTACCCACGCTCCAATTCGCAGCATTTTCCAAAGTTCGAATTTTTCGAGGAGCTCGTCAAACGTGTCTTTCACTGGTAGGACTAATGCGAATACTTCACGAGTCAACTTGGTTTCGACTTTCGATTCATCGGTTTCAGCAATCACTGGAGTTTGAGGCCAGTTCTCTTTCGCACCAAGCCAACCGGGTCCGTGTTGCCACAACTGCTTATCGTTAGAACCCAAACCTGCCCGACTACCGACATCGGCTGGATTTTGATCCGTTGGTACGTGCCTCCACTTGATGTATCTCTTCTCGCAAATTTTCCTCACCCGATTTTGTACGAACTGCTTATACTGTCCTCTGCCTTCGATCCAGTACAGAGCCACCGTGCTATCAAGCCATCCCGTCACGTCAGTTACTGGCAAACCTTCCAACGCTGTTTTCACATTGTCAACTAGGTTTGTCGCCATGTGAGCCGACACTAACTCCGTTCTTGGTATGGACAAACCTTTCTTAACCAAACGCGATTTTGCTGCGACCAATCCCTGCGTATCTCCAGACGCCTGCCTTACCACAGCATACACCGCGGCTGCCACTCCCTTTATGCTAGCATCCCCGAATGTATGTAGATGAATTTCTTGAATCTCTTTGCGATTTCCTACGAGGCTTCTAGGAACTTCAACACTGTTCGGAAGTTCGATCTCCCACCTTTTCCATTTCTAAAGATGTTTACATTTGTAAAGATGTTTAATTACGCGCAAATTATTCAACTAAAATTTATCTACGACAATTGGAGTACAAGTGTAAACCAAAGTACGTAATAATTTAATAGTTATTCGTTATATTCTTTATTGTTTCTAGTTAGTTGGTTAATGACATTGTCATTGACATCGTTTTTTGCTGCATGGTTTAAGCAATTTAGCTCACGGTATAGTTTTTTACTGTCATACTTTAGTTCGAAGCTACACCTGCATGCCACATCTATATCTACGTCTGCGTCTATTCATCAATCTAAATTTTAGCTACAACTCTACGCATCTACAATATACTACTATCTACGCCTAACCTACGAGTTACACATCGTGCTATACCAGTCCAAATATCTCTCCACTTCGACACGCTGCGTGACTTGTACAAAGGCCCTTGTCTCTAATCAATTAAAATTTATTAGTTGTACGTTCGTTGTTGAGTTATTCTATTTCACTTGTATCTGCATCTACCCTGTGACTCTTGTATTCTGAGACCAAGAGTTACGTACAGATCTAACATTATCATACGTTCACCATTTTGTCGTAATTTTTAAGAATGAATAACAAGGCTGTATTTTAATGATAATTAATGCTCTTTAGCCCCGATAATATTATTGAGCGATTATGAGGGACGTACCTATGGGGGGTGTAGTTTTGGCCCTGTGACAACCCCATATTTTGAAATAAGATTGGTAAATTTTTATCAGGTTGATAGTGGCTGGTTGTTCAGTAATGGTTATTTAAACAAAATTAGTCGGTATTTTGAAATCTACCTCCTAGTCGGATCTGCGAATCGGTTTTCATTTTATACTCATAACAAAACAGAGGCTGCTGGTTTTAAAACTCGAACTCAGGCATATTCATTCATATATATTCAATGTCGGACTCGTTTTCTGACAGTTCTTTTTAATCTGGATTGTTCGTTTATACTTAGATATTTTGTTCAGTTTTGGAAAAGAGTGCGATACTTTTAAAACCCAGTGATGTGAGTAATGTCAGTGTTTTATATCATCTACAATCACGTGCAAAAATTATGAGACTTTTCAGATTTTCCATCAAGTTTTCCATCAATGCTAAAAAAAAGCCAATTTTTCCCTACCGTACATCTTCGCAACATTGATTTTTGGGGAGGGGGTCATTTATGTGGTTGTCTCATTAATTTTTGCATCTGATTGTAAGTGCTCGTAGAGGCACCAAGATGGGTTGTCTACGATCAAAACTCGACAGGAATAGAATTATGAATGGATTCGACCTCCTAATTATAAGGAAGATTTTGCTAAACCCCAATAAATTTCTGTACGGCCCTGCATGTGTGCGCGTTTTCGCTTCTCGTACTAACTTAAAGCGTAGGGGGTGTTACCCAAGGTATGTGAAGTGTGTGGCAAAGTTGTTCTAATCACTTTGTTCTTGGTCAGTAAAATATACCATTATAAATTTAAGTGAATTCACCAAATATGCAACACGTACCGAATTGTCTCGCACATTAAAGGTTTTCTCTTACTCAAAAATAGACTTTCCAAAAGATCTCAGAGGCTTAAAATTGGAATATTTTTTTCTCTCAGCACCAAACATGTGATGTCTCGTGAGCCTTTTAGGCTTTTACACCTACAAACGTCCTACACCTATGTCATTTAGATAACATTATTACTTAAGTTTTAGTATAAATTTCGAGCTGACCATTGATTCTTATGAGATTATGTTGATTATTATTCGGCTCAGTGAATATAGGCTCGTAATCACCTCGCCTTCGGCGACTAATTCTTAAATAATGACCTGGCCATACTAACTTATTTACTACAGGGTGAGTAAAAACTGACACTCTTGAAATTCAAATTAGCTGCAATGTGTCTGTAATAGGCTGTAATGAGACAGAGGTTGCCTAAAATATCTTATGGGTATACGAAGCATATCAAATAAGTGAACCCATTAATTAAATAGAATATAAAGTTTGTTCCCTTTGGGAGTTAAAATGCATTCTAAGTTCTGTAATAAAAAAGAACGTGGAATTAGTTCAATTGGTTTAAACACTTTTGCATTAATTAACCACGTCTTGTTGATTGTACACAATGAGAATTGTCAAATTCCAGCCATAAGTTTGCGGCTAGTTTGAATTTCAAGGTGTCAGTTTTTTTACTCACCCTGTATAGTATCATTTATGGCATATTATTGCATAACAAACCTTGCATAAGCAGCAAACATCATTTCATTTCAAATTAATGACACCAATTTTGTCATCATCCAGCAACAAGTTATCCTAGCAAATAAAATAAGAACACTTAAAGCTTCAGCATCAACATCACTGACCAAAAAAATGGCGCAGATGGACAAATAATCATTCGCAGTAAGCATCTACCTTCATATGAACGAGTTTTGTGATTGGTTTTTGTAACAATTGTGAACAGTGTTTATGATTCGTTCTTTTAGAAATCAATTTCTATAGTTCATTGTGTTTTATTGTTATCATCAACCAATAGCAAATCTTGTTCATATAGGTATACGTACCGAGCCGAAATAATAATGCCACGTTTCTCTGATCTATTTCCTGTTCCTTGTGAATATCTAAAATCAAAATTTTTATACCTACTGGTACACGAACAGGCATTGTTCATAGTATAAAAAAGAGGACATTCGCTCTTCCAGCTTTTTCAACTGGATTTACCCACCACTCCATTTAGAACCACGGCACAGCTGTGGCATTCCCATTTTCCTGTGGTAGAAATAATTCATAGGAACTACATAATATATGCTAGACGTGTGGTGGTGGACAAGTTTACGAGGTAAAGTGGTGGAGATTACCATTTTCCTGTGGTAGAGGTAATTTATATGAACTACATAATATATGCTAGACGTGTGGTGGTGGACAGGTTTGTATACACTGTACCATGCCTTCTCAGACAAACCTATTGCAAATTCTGCAAGTCTTGAGAGTCTGGAAGTCTAATCTAAAAAAATCTATCATGGGAACAAATCTGCATAAATTAATTCTCACCCATAACAAGAAAAGATTGTTGGTTTTCCCATTCGCTTCTGGCATAAGCAGCCTGTCAAAAAAGAAATGAGAGTGCACCAAATAGTGCCGTGCGGCGGGGCTACATCCATACTGTCGCCGGATGTAATGCAAAACATTAATTCTCAACTTCTTTTCAGAAGCGTGTAGCAGTTAATAAAATATTGCATCAACAATACTTTATATCAATAAAAACTAATCCCCGTTTTTATTACACTCAATAGAGACCTTAATCCCGACGCACATGAGAGCTATTTCTGTTAAGCTAAAAGTCACTCGTGAACTTTAACGTAAGCAAGTTCTTCCAGTGCGCGGCGACGTTTTGCGAGATTTTGTTAACGCGTGCTATTTGCACCATATATTCAGCATGTTGAATAATTTAGTGCACGAGCCGAGGGCATATTCCCCACTACGTGAGCGGGCAAAGAGAGCAAATTTCTGCCATAACATGTACAAGATAATATGCATATACAAATTTGCAAATGTTTTACAAAGTTGCATACGTTCAATTGCGAGCTTTTGTTCACTCGCGCCATTTCCACTGCATATTCAAAAGTCAATGTACATTGTACATATTAATTACTATCATTTAGTGCCTTAGGCAGGCGTTAAACGACGCGTTTCTGTCGAATATAATTCAGACGAATTTAATTGCTTCTATTTTATTCGACAGAAATGCGTCGTTTACTTGATTGAATTCGTCTAACTCGCATTATTCGTCCAGCTTGGACGGATAATGCGACGAAAATTCGTCTTCAAATTAAACGACGAATAATCGACGAATATAATTTAGACGAAGCTAATATTAAATAATTAGGTAAATTATGTTAAAATATATTGAACCAATGAGGATGTTGGATATTCATTGCGCGAAATAATTCGCGCCGCGATTTTTGTACAGAACAGACAAAATGGAGGAACCTTGTGTTCATTGTAAAATATCAACGAAATATACTTGTATAACGTGTTCTTCGTTTGTTTGCAATCGAGCTGAGTGTAGTTTGGCCGTGATAGAAGAATCAACAACCCGGATGGATTCCTCAGAAAAGTGTTGGATATTGTTTAACTTGTGCAAAGGAAGTTCTTTCTGAACATGAAGAAGAGCAACGCAAGAAACTTCGCAATGAGTCAATCGAAGAATTTTCTGAAAACAGCAGCAGTAGCGATAACCTTGAACTGACAGATCCTTTGGAAAAGAATCCAGGAAAGAAACGAGGGAAAAAGAAAGTTAAAGGAGTTGGTTGAAAGGCCCTTTGGAAAGAATCGCATTTAGACGACATGATCGACATAATAGTCAATGATGAAAATTTCTCGAGGAAATTGATTTTCACGAACGTTAAAAAGCAAAAAAACGCGGATGTGTACAGTAAAATCTTGAAACAACTTCAAGAACGGTATTCGAAATATAGTCCACCTTCAGTCTTTCCATTCACTGTTGAACAAATGAGAACGAAATTCAAACGGTGTGTCAGCACGTGCAAAAAGATCTGCCTAACCATCACCAATTCATTCACGCTTCGTGTTAGAAGGAGTAACATCAAATAACATGTGCGTATGAGTAACGCCCTTTTCTTAAGATAAAGAAGTAATAAATTCCACCTTAAATATCTTCTTTTTCTTTGCAAAAGAATTCTTTTGTAACATGCAGTGATAAGGAAAACTGAACGGTTGGTCGGCGCCATATTTAATTTTCTGTTTAAGATATTTTTACTTTTCTGCGACATAAATTCGACGTATAATTCGGTAACGAATTTCCGTCGAATTTCTGTCGAATAAAATGCAATTAAATTCGTCTGAATTATATTCGACAGAAACGCGTCGTTTAGCGCCTGCCTAATACAATTCTGTACAGGCTGTACAGGATGTGTAAACGAGATTATGTGCACGAGATTATACATTAGAATTTCAATGACTGTGCAACTAATTACGCTTTTAGGATTTGAAAATACGTTTCCCAGGGTTATCAAAACAAGCACACAAAGTGAATTAAACTTATGAGTTCGATTACGAATGGCTCAGTTTAGAACAGAACTAAGTGAATTTCTTGTTTTAAACGTATACGAGCAAACTCAACCTCCGTCTAAAGTCGCCTGTGTTTATTGGAAAATTAAGCACATAACACAAGGGTACGCAAAACACAATGGTTAGCTAGGGAGCGTTAGTAAACATGATAACCCTGGGAAACGTATTTTCAAATCCCAGAAGCATAATTAGTTGCACAGTCGTTGAAATTCTAAAGTGCATACAAATTATGGTATTTGCAGTTTTTTTATACACCCTGTATAAAAAAGTACACCCTATTGAAATGAAGCTTCTGTTAGAATTTGAATGCATGAATAACACTGGTAAATAGCATAGTAATTAGCTTTACATTTTAAACACCCGTGAGTTGGCATAATAATAAGGCATTCAAATTCTAACAAAAGATTGATTTTAATAGGGGGCACCTTTTTGATACATCCTTTGATCACAACCAGTAGCCTAATCTTGCAACCACACGCTAATGTTTTCCAGCGTTTTCGCATTCGTTTTCATGCCAAAACGATTTCAAACACTTTCGATTTACAATACAAGTTGTCAGTTGAAACTAATTTAGCATATTTAGCATATTATTTTTGCCTTGGATCGCGTGGACAGGGCGTCTAAACAATAAAATAGACAAAAACGGTTTTAAAAACGCTCGGAAACGACACTTGTGTGCACATAGCCTTAGTCCTGATATTAGTACACGGCTAAAACGAAGTTAGGGACAACAATTCAGCCTCCCCGGTCTCGCGGTCCATGGGAGTGCAATATACGTGCATGAATTTCATAAAATACAAAAATAAAGTCTTCTCAAAAAATCAGAAATTATATGGGCGCCGAAATGCCCAGTTTCCAAGTTGGATGACACGCTTATCAAATACGTCTATAAAGTGGTATGAAACTTCGCAATTTTAAATTTATTAAAATTTAAAGTTAACTATTTGTTTCCAATACCACATCCCTATTTAATGTATATCACTTACGTTTACTATATAACTTATACAGTGATACAGTAAAAAAATTATATTCCCAAAAATGTTATTATGTTTTTCTAGTGCATTTTACATTTAGCACCAAAGTTTGGGAGTTAAGTTTGCATTAAACTTTAACCCTTTTAACACCATTAATGTGTTAAGATCGATTACTTTGTCTGGTGTAAATCAAAATCTATAACGATAATTTTACACCTGTTTGGAGTAGAATTAGTGGCAAAGATTTGGCATGGTTTAAGTTAAAGTACACCGGATCATGGAGTACAATAACTCGTGCACCTCGCATAATAGCTATTACACCAGCTTTAGGTAAATTTACCAAAAATGTGAACCTTTACCCTGAATCGGTGTATGGTGAAGGCGGATATTTACACCATTTTTAGCGTTGGCTGAACACTCAGACAATTGGAGTGATGCAACACCATCCCCGAAATTTAAATTACTCACCGTATCTTCCTATGATAGAAAATTAGTTAAATCAGATATTGCGAAAAATAATTATCCATAATTAGCATCTATACACAAAAAGATATCGGGGAATACGTACCGTTATAATTTAAAACGTACCGTTAAAACTGGAACTGGATTCCGATGGTGCTGGAGTAGTTTGAACAACCTCTTCTTTTTTTGCTACCGATAAAATTCTAAATGGTGCGAATGGACCAGTCATCCCTTTTTGGATTGGTTCAATAACTTCTTGGACGGTGGTGTTAGCTTCAGTTGAGTTGGATATTACATCAAAATCCACAACGATGCTTCCTGGTGAGAACAAAATAATTCTAATGCCAAGAAATCCTGGGAATGGTTGATATAATGTTATCAGAAAACCCTTAATAATTGAACTTAAATCTTTATATTCTTGACTGTTGCTATTACTCAGTTCGTTGTTATAATCTCGGTCAATTATCATCACAATTCCGAAGGCAGTTATTCCCGCTGTAGGAAGGGTTGTTGGAGAATCGGTGGGAGACGTTGTGGCCATTGAAACAGAGCTTGTAATGGCATTGACACTGGAACCGAACGTGGATGGAGTTGGAGTAATTTGAACATTAAGACTGAGGCTGGATTCTGATGGTGATGGAGTAATTTCAACAACACTGGAGCAAGGTTCTAATGGCGATAAAGTAGGTTGAACAACACTGGAGCTGGATTCTGATGGTGATGGAGTAGATTGAACAATATTGGAGCTGGATTCTGATGATGATAGAGTAGTAAGTTGAACAAAACTGGAGCTAAATTCTGATGGTGACGGAGTGGGTTGAAAAACGCTGGAGCTGGATTTTGATGGTGATTGAGTAGGTTGAACAAAACTGGAGCTGGATTCTGATGGTGACGGAGTAGGTTGAAAAACACTGGAGCTGGATTCTGATTGTGATGCAGTAGGTTTAGCAACACTGGAACTGGATTCTGGTTGAGCACCCATGGTGTACATCGACATTGATTGACTAGGTTGACCACCCATGGTGTAAATTGACATTGATTGACTGGGTTGACCACCCATGGTGTGCATTGACATGGATTGACTGGGTTGAACACCCATGGTGCACATTGACATTGATTGACTGGGTTGACCACCCATGGTGTACATTGACATCGATTGACAGGGTTGAGCACCCATGGTGTACATTGACATTGATTGACTGGGTTGACCACCCATGGTGTAAATTGACATTGATTGACTGGGTTGACCACCCATGGTGTGCATTGACATGGATTGACAGGGTTGAGCACCCATGGTGTACATTGACATTGATTGACTGGGTTGATCACCCATGGTGTACATTGACATGGATTGACTGGGTTGAGCACCCATGGTGTACATTGACATTGATTGACTGGGTTGACCACCCATGGTGTGCATTGACATTGATTGACTGGGTTGATCACCCATGGTGTACATTGACATGGATTGACTGGGTTGAGCACCCATGGTGTACATTGACATTGATTGACTGGGTTGACCACCCATGGTGTGCATTGACATTGATTGACTGGGTTGAGCACCCATGGTGTACATTGACATTGATTGACTGGGTTGATCACCCATGGTGTACATTGACATGGATTGACTGGGTTGAGCACCCATGGTGTACATTGACATTGATTGACTGGGTTGACCACCCATGGTGTGCATTGACATTGATTGACTGGGTTGAGCGCCCATCGTGTGCATTAACATTGATTGACTGGGTTGAGCGCCCATCGTCTGCATTGACATTGATTGACTGGACTGAACACCCATCGTGTGCATTGACATTGATTGACTTGGTTGAGCACCCATCGTGTGCATTGACATTGATTGACTGGGTTGAGCACCCATCGTGTGCATTGACATTGATTGATTTGGTTGAGCACCCATCGTGTGCATTGACATTGATTGACTGGGTTGAGCACCCATCGTGTGCATTGACATTGATTGACTGGGTTGAGCACCGACGGTGTACATTGACATTGATTGACTGGGTTGAACACCCAAGGTGTACATTGACATTGATTGACTGGGTTGAGCACCCATGGTGTACATTGACATTGATTGACTGGGTTGAGCACCCATGGTGTACATTGACATTGATTGACTGGGTTGAGCACCCATGGTGTACATTGACATTGATTGACTGGGTTGAGCACCCATGGTGTACATTGACATTGATTGACTGGGTTGAGTACCCATGGTGTACATTGACATTGATTGACTGGGTTGAGCACCCATGGTGTACATTGACATTGATTGACTGGGTTGAGCACCCATGGTGTACATTGACATTGATTGACTGGGTTGAGCACCCATGGTGTACATTGACATTGATTGACTGGGTTGAGCACCCATGGTGTACATTGACATTGATTGACTGGGTTGAGCACCCATGGTGTACATTGACATTGAATGACTGGGTTTACTGGATATTGATCATGATAAAGATAGTGTTTCTCCAAACTGAACGCTATGAACTGACATTGATGGAGACACCGTTACAGTTGAACAACCTAGAATAGATACGAACAATAAAATTATTGTTGTCGCCTTTGCCCATATCATGTGTCTGTCTGGTGCGTTTATAACAGAGCATTGGTATACAAATGAATATGCATTATTATTTTGTGTGGATATAATATAATTGATATTTTGATATATTAACATTTTCTTTTTTTTTAATTTTTTTAACGACTCTATCAAAATTAATGTGACTGGTGATCCATGCGGAGCATTGCCTCATTGATGAACAGGGTAACGCATTGATATACCGCAGGGGTGTATCCAGCACTAGTGCACTAACTTGCATTACAAAAAAAGGCTATTTTGAGCAGCTTTCTTGTGTTATGCAAATTAGTGCACTAGTGCTGGATCCACCCATGATATACCGGGTGGCCCAAAAAAAGTTAACCCTGTTTGATTGAGTATAATTTCAAAACCTTGACAAAAACCAGAAGAAATTTTATCACCGCCTAAGGTTTTGCAGAAATATTCGCGACAGCCCTCATTACTCGTCAGTCGCATAAAGGTCTTTTTAAACAAAAGCCCCGCAAAACCCACTCGCAAGCTCGCTGGGAATGGCTGCTTGTAATTAAAATCAACATAAAAGCATTTTCATTGGATGAAAACCCTCGCAGTGGGTTTGTGGGTTCGCCATTGCGAGGACTGGAAAAGAGCCTTAAGGCTGCTACGTGCGTGTATGTGAAATCATTCCAGTTATGCACATTTCAAACGCTGGCACATACACGCACGTAAAATTCTAAATCCTTATATATGTTATCTTTCAAAAAACTAAGTAAATAAATCGAAAGAACTTAGTTTTCCGCATATTTTGGTTATGGGGAAACCACGACACAAAGTGTAATTTCCACTTTACTATATTCATTTTGAAATCATACGAAAAATTAAACAAATTCAAAACGATTTATTGGCTGAAAGAACCGTAAACGGTGTAAAATTCAAAATAATAAAATTTTGTTCCATATTTCCCTGTAATTTTATTGGATAGTTACACTGAGATACTAAATCTGATTGGTTATTGTGGTGCAGAGCTTCAATCTTATTGGCTTATAAATTATGTGATCAATGCTCAAAAAAATAGTGCGATTTCGAAATTAATGACACTATTTTTAACCAATCAGTTTGCAAGAAACACCATTGATTTCAGAGTGAATATAATAAATATAGAAAGTAGGCACTGTAATTTCCGCAGTTCATTGTCCTTCATTGTTATGAATGACATATCACAAAGTTTTTTTCATATCACAAAGGTTGGTGCTTGGCAATCCATTAACATTGCTTATTAACACTGAATCAGTATTAGTACGCTAACGTTAATTAAGTTGTGCATGTTAACTATATAATAGGACGCCTAACGAGCATTTGAAAAAGTTATATCCAATAGAGTTAAGGACCATATTTTTCAAATAAAATTATTAAATAAAAATAACGCGGACACAACGAGCTGATTGACGTTTAACTGCATGATATGCACTTTAAAAAGTTGCATTCCAAGAATATTTCCGTTGCGACATGATCCGCCTATTGGAAACCTTATAGAAAATTGTATAGACCTATGTAAACCTTATAAACTGTTTATTCACATTTGACCCGACGGATTGATTATACGGAAGACGCCCGAATCAGCTATCAGGGAAAAATTGAAATATAGAAGTTTTTTTACTAAAAATTAGTAAGAAATTATTGCTAATTATTACCAGTGAAACTCACCGCCAATATCAAACAGCAGTCCAGCGCTTCCAAACAGGATAACTAGAAGCTGCAGCATTCTCAAAGCAGAGAAAACAAGGCAGTTTGTTATCGCGAACGTTTATAAGAATTAAAGTTACTTTTGAATTAAAAATATTTGCTTCTGCAAAATATTGAGCGACACACTTGTCAGCAGGGTTGCCAGACTTTTAGTAAATAAAGAAGCTAAACATTGTTTCAAACAAAGCTTCTGGAAATAATATTTGACTAATTTATTCAGTAACCTGGCAACCCTGTTGATCAGACTTCTTCATCTAATTTGCTTCCTGGTTGGGGTCAGTGAAATCTAATAAATAACTGAACGTTACCTTCTTATAACCTCCTTATAACCTCCTTATAACCTTATAACTTCTTTTTGTGAAGCCAAAATTCGGTGGATTTTACCTCCACGTTACCTTACGCTTGTCTGGAGGTAAAGTCCCGCGAATTTTCGCTTCACGAAAACGATGAGGAGGTATCGTTCCAGTTCACTGGATAAGAGTTCACTTGTTTGATACAGTTTATTTGTATTATATGTGAAAGGCTATTACACAATCGCTTTAAATTCACAAGCAGTTTTTGAAAGTGTAATCATAGGCGGCCCAAAATTGCGCGATATTTTATCGCGCGAGAAATTCCTCGGTAGTTTGTCAATATTTAACAATTATTCGCCAAAGGCGAGTGAATATCGCTGAAAAAAAACCGAGAAGAAGTCGAATTGAATAAATTTTTTAGTATAATTACAAAGGTGATTCATTGAGACAGCGAATCTGTTGTAGAAAATATGTTTTACAAACTTAAACAAATATCTGGACAGTTTTACGGCAATTCAAATAAAACAACGTTTTCGCAAAATAAAATGTTCTAAAAAGTAGTTTTTTACCTTGAGAATAATTTGTACCTAATTTTTTCCCTTCTTTTTTTCCTTCAGGTACAGTATTTGGTTAAGATAACGTATTTCTTCATCTGTCACTTTGGCAAAAATAACTTGCCGCTATTTTGAAGAATCCACTTGGCGATTATCGCGTAGTAATCCGAGGTCGCTCGACCAATCAGAGGCTAAATTTTCAATAATCACTGTTGTAATTATACCAATTAACAATTATTCGTTGAAGGTAAAGTTATTGCAAGCCTATTATTATACCTCAAATTCAAATTGTCCAATAAGAAAGCCAGATTTCTGCCACGTGGTCATCAAATTTTTCTGGGTATCGCGCTCACGTCATCCGTATTCGCTGTGGCGCCAGATTTTTTCATATTTACCGGTGAATATCAATCCACATGGCAGCCACGCGAGCCTCGGGAATAGGGGCGAGAATAGTGTTGCTGTTTGTTTGAAATCACGAAACTAACAATTCTAACGAGAAAATTAATAGCAGTATTCTCGACGAAAAACATACAGAGAACACACAAAAACATGAAACATAAAAACAAGCCAGGGGCCAGCGGGGCGAATACCTCTCCCCGCCCCCATTCTCCGGCGTCGCTGTAATAGCTTCACTGAAACTACGTAAAATTGTGGAACTGTTGAAAGATTTTCCCCTGTTTGCCGTTTTTGAACTTTTCTAGTTTAAATGCTGGCAATACTATATATATAGAGGCCAAGGCTAACTCGCATGCCATAATATCCTGTACAACTTTTGTACGGGCTGAGTTATTATTCTATCTATGCGTGGAAAAATTAAAATAAATGCATGTGATGCCTTTCGTATTCGCCCTTTATTAACGGCTGTAGTTTGACAGAATTAGTTGCAAAAAGTGAGTTACCTGAAACATAAATGTCGTTTGGGAGTTAAAATGCATTCTCGATTATTGAGAGAGACAATAAAACTAGTTCACTACGTCGGCTGGACACAAGGAAATTGTCAAATCAGGCCAGCAAATCTACATGGAAATATTTGGGGACGAACACAAAATTGGGGAGCAGAAATGCCACCCTGACAATGCCTCCCGGCTCTTATGCACAAAATGTCGAATTATTATTGAGAGTACTTTCAATATTCAGACCGGGCTTTTGCTTCCTGAGAAAGGCTATAATTCCAAAGTTTTGTGCCACTATATTTGAAAATCATAAAGGATTACTGCCAGGGGCATCTGCCTCTCTTCTCTTTTACGAGCATGGCAAGATAAAATGGACAAAGAAGTTAAGCCTTTTCACTTCTGAGGATTGTTTGCAACTTTTGCAGTTGGTAGTCGTATTCGCATATAGAAGAGCGTATTAATACATATCTGCTTTATAACACGTAAAATGCAACCAATCAGCTTTAAGAATATTGATGTAATCATCATGGAATCATGAAACAAAGAGAAAACGAATTCAGTGGTTCATGATTTGTTAACACTCTCAAGTCAGTTTCATAACAGAAATGCCTTTCCTCAAAAATCTTCCTCCCTTTACCCTCGAGCTCGCATCCTTCTGGCGTTCCTGACCGGTAAGGTGTAAAAAGTTATGGATGTTAACCTTGTATTAAACATTATGTGTTTTATTGCAGTGCCGGTGAAATATTTATAGAGGTCCAGATGGACTAATCAACTTCACTAGAAATTCAATAAGTACTCCATTCGAAATAATTCGGTAATTATGATTACCAACTTTTTGTTAATGATGTGGATGAATTGCATTTTGAAATTACACTGTAAATTGCACCATACTGTTTTGCCATATTTCACTATAGAAATTTAAACCCATTTCCAGGATTTGGAAAACTGCCCATTGTATAGTATACACCGCGGACTCAAGAAAGTCGTGAGGAATTCTGGTCCACAATGGTGGGTGTGGGTTCGAATCCCTTAACCATATGATTATAATGCATTTTGCACAAGCAATAGTACTCGTTATGGGAAATTACACTTTGCAATATGGAAAGTTGGGCAACAACGCTTTCTCGGTCGCGTGGCCGAGTGGTCTAAGGCGCTGGTTTAAGGCACCAGTCATTTCGATGGCGTGGGTTCGAATCCCACCGCTGCCAAATTCCATGCAATTTTAGCATTACTGTCACGTCTATTTTAAACTTGAAGAGTAATGCAATAAACTTTGCTCAGTTATGTAGAAACAGAGTTTCCCAAATTGTGATAGCTGCTGTCTTAGGTAGCGTGGCCGAGTGGTCTAAGGCGCTGGTTTTAGGCACCAGTCATTTCGATGGCGTGGGTTCGAATCCCACCGCTGCCACTGTCAGGGTGCATATACCTCATGCGGAAACATTTTTTTTTAAGATTTTAACATCATAATATAGGCATAATTTTCATTTTTTATGCCACTAGGTGTTGTTGTTGTGGTAGCTACTCGTCAGGTTGGCCGAGCGGTCTAAGGCGCCAGACTCAAGAATGTGTTGAGGAATTCTGGTCCACAATGGTGGGCGTGGGTTCGAATCCCACACCTGACAATTTTTCACAAATATTAAATTAGTACTCCTATAATATTGTTTTTAAAAAATACTTTTTGAAATTACTTCTGTCGTTTCCTCGCCGATAACGTGGAACAAAGCGATATTAGTTCCGAAATGCTTTAGACAGTCAGGTTTGCATAGCGGTCGAAAGCGCCTGACTTAAAATGGTCTACGAAATCTGGTCCACAGTTGTGTGTGTAGGTTCGAATCCCACACCTGACAAACTTGGACGTGTAAGAAAAAGTTTTTTTAGCTGGTCAAAATTTCCTCGCACCTCCTATCGTGAAAAAGAAAGTAAAACATTCAAAAAAGTAAGTGAAGATGAGAATACACTATAGACACAATATTTTACAGTGGATATAAAGTACCAATCCGGATTAGCATACTTTTCCACAAATAAGAGAGATACCTAACCACATAATTGTAATGCATTTTGCACACACAATAGTACTCGTCATGGGTAAATAGCATTTGCAATATGGAAAGTTGGGCAGCATCGCATTGTCGGTAGCGTGGCCGAGTGGTCTAAGGCGCTGGTTTAAGGCACCAGTCATTTCGATGCCGTGGGTTCGAATCCCACCGCTGCCAAATTCCATGCAATTTTAGCATTACTGTCACGTCTATTTTATACTTGAAGAGTAATGCAATAAACTTTGCTCAGTTATGTAGAAACAGAGTTTCCCAAATTGTGATAGCGGCTGTCTTAGGTAGCGTGGCCGAGTGGTCTAAGGCGCTGGTTTTAGGCACCAGTCATTTCGATGGCGTGGGTTCGAATCCCACCGCTGCCAAATTCCATGCAATTTTAGCATTACTGTCACGTCTATTTTATACTTGAAGAGTAATGCAATAAACTTTGCTCAGTTATGTAGAAACAGAGTTTCCCAAATTGTGATAGCTGCTGCCTTAGGTAGCGTGGCCGAGTGGTATAAGGCGCTGGTTTTAGGCACCAGTCATTTCGATGGCGTGGGTTCGAATCCCACCGCTGCCACTGTCAGGGTGCATGTACCTTATGCGGAAACATTTTTTTTAAGATTTTAACATCATAATATAGGCATAATTTTCATTTTTTATAGTATTAGGTGTTGTTGTTGTGGTAGCTACTCGTCAGGTTGGCCGAGCGGTCTAAGGCGCCAGACTCAAGAACGTGGTGAGGAATTCTGGTCCACAATGGTGGGCGTGGGTTCGAATCCCACACCTGACAATTTTTCACAAATATTAAATTAGTACTCCTATAATATTGTTTTTAAAAAATACTTTTTGAAATTACTTCTGTCGTTTCCTCGCCGATAACGTGGAATAAAGCGATATTAGTTCCGAAATGCTTTGGACAGTCAGGTTGGCATAGCGGTCGAAAGCGCCTGACTTAAAATGGTCTACGAAATCTGGTCCACAGTTGTGTGTGTAGGTTCGAATCCCACACCTGACAAACTTGGACATGTAAGAAAAAGTTTTTTTGGCTGGTCAAAATTTCCTCACACCTCCTATCGTGAAAAAGAAAGTGAAACTTTCAAAAAAGTAAGTGAAGATGAGAATACACTAGACACAATATTTTACAGTGGATATAAAGTTCCAATCCGGATTGGCATACTTTTCTACAAATAAGAGAGATACTAAACCAAATAATTGTAATGCATTTGCGCAAACAATAGTACTTGTCATGGGTAAATAGCCTTTTCAATATGGAAAGTTGGGCAGCACCGCGTTGTCGGTAGCGTGGCCGAGTGGTCTAAGGCGCTGGTTTCAGGCACCAGTCATTTCGATGGCGTGGGTTCGAATCCCACCGCTGCCAAATTCCATGCAATTTTAGCATTACTGTCACGTCTATTTTATACTTGAAGAGTAATGCAATAGACTTTGCTCAGTTATGTAGAAACAGAGTTTCCCAAATTGTGATAGCTGCTGCCTTAGGTAGCGTGGCGGAGTGGTCTAAGGCGCTGGTTTTAGGCACCAGTCATTTCGATGGCGTGGGTTCGAATCCCACCGCTGCCACTGTCAGGGTGCATGCACTTCATGCGGAAACATTTTTTTTAAGATTTTAACATCATAATATAGGCATAATTTTCATTTTTATGCCACTAGGTGTTGTTGTTGTGGTAGCTACTCGTCAGGTTGGCCGAGCGGTCTAAGGCGCCAGACTCAAGAACGTGGTGAGGAATTCTGGTCCACAATGGTGGGCGTGGGTTTGAATCCCACACCTGACAATTTTTCACAAATATTAAATTAGTACTCCTATAATATTGTTTTTAAAAAATACTTTTTGAAATTACTTCTGTCGTTTCCTCGCCGATAACGTGGAACAAAGCGATATTAGTTCCACAATGCTTTGGGCAGTCAGGTTGGCATAGCGGTCAAAAGCGCCTGACTTAAAATGGTCTACGAAATCTGGTCCACAGTTGTGTGTGTAGGTTCGAATCCCACACCTGACAAACTTGGACGTGTAAGAAAAAGTTTTTTTAGCTGGTCAAAATTTCCTCACACCTCCTATCGTGAAAAAGAAAGTAAAACATTCAAAAAAGTAAGTGAAGATGAGAATACAGTATAGACACAATATTTTACAGTGGATATAAAGTTCCAATCCGGATTAGCATACTTTTCCACAAATAAGAGAGATACCTAACCACATAATTGTAATGCATTTTGCATACACAATAGTACTCGTCATGGGTAAATAGCATTTGCAATATGGAAAGTTGGGCAGCAACGCATTGTCGGTAGCGTGGCCGAGTGGTCTAAGGCGCTGGTTTCAGGCACCAGTCATTTCGATGGCGTGGGTTCGAATCCCACCGCTGCCAAATTCCATGCAATTTTAGCATTACTGTCACGTCTATTTTATACTTGAAGAGTAATGCAATAAACTTTGCTCAGTTATGTAGAAACAGAGTTTCCCAAATTGTGGTAGCTGCTGCCTTAGGTAGCGTGGCCGAGTTGTCTAAGGCGCTGGTTTTAGGCACCAGTCATTTCGATGGCGTGGGTTCGAATCCCACCGCTGCCACTGTCAGGGTGCATGTACCTCATGCGGAAACATTTTTTTAAAGATTTAACATCATAATATAGGTATAATCTTCATTTTTTATACTACTATAGGTGTTGTTGTTGTGGTAGCTACTCGTCAGGTTGGCCGAGCGGTCTAAGGCGCCAGACTCAAGAATGTGGTGAGGAATTCTGGTCCACAATGGTGGGCGTGGGTTCGAATCCCACACCTGACAATTTTTCACAAATATTAAATTAGTACTCCTATAATATTGTTTTTAAAAAATACTTTTTGAAATTACTTCTGTCGTTTCCCCGCCGATAACGTGGAACAAAGCGATATTAGTTCCGAAATGCTTTGAACAGTCAGGTAGGCATAGCGGTCGAAAGCGCCTGACTTAAAATGGTCTACGAAATCTGATCTACAGTTGTGTGTGTAGGTTCGAATCCCACACCTGACAAACTTGGACATGTAAGAAAAAGTTTTTTTGGCTGGTCAAAATTTCCTCACACCTCCTATCGTGAAAAAGAAAGTGAAACTTTCAAAAAAGTAAGTGAAGATGAGAATACACTAGACACAATATTTTACAGTGGATATAAAGTTCCAATCCGGATTGGCATACTTTTCTACAAATAAGAGAGATACTAAACCACATAATTGTAATGCATTTGCGCAAACAATAGTACTCGTCATGGGTAAATAGCCTTTTCAATATGGAAAGTTGGGCAGCACCGCGTTGTCGGTAGCGTGGCCGAGTGGTCTAAGGCGCTGGTTTCAGGCACCAGTCATTTCGATGGCGTGGGTTCGAATCCCACCGCTGCCAAATTCCATGCAATTTTAGCATTACTGTCACGTCTATTTTATACTTGAAGAGTAATGCAATAAACTTTGCTCAGTTATGTAGAAACAGAGTTTCCCAAATTGTGATAGCTGCTGCCTTAGGTAGCGTGGCCGAGTGGTCTAAGGCGCTGGTTTTAGGCACCAGTCATTTCGATGGCGTGGGTTCGAATCCCACCGCTGCCAAATTCCATGCAATTTTAGCATTACTGTCACGTCTATTTTATACTTGAAGAGTAATGCAATAAACTTTGCTCAGTTATGTAGAAACAGAGTTTCCCAAATTGTGATAGCTGCTGCCTTAGGTAGCGTGGCCGAGTGGTCTAAGGCGCTGGTTTTAGGCACCAGTCATTTCGATGGCGTGGGTTCGAATCCCACCGCTGCCACTGTCAGGGTGCATGTACCTCATGCGGAAACATTTTTTTTAAGATTTTAACATCATAATATAGGCATAATTTTCATTTTTTATAGTATTTGGTGTTGTTGCTGTGGTAGCTACTCGTCAGGTTGGCCGAGCGGTCTAAGGCGCCAGACTCAAGAACGTGGTGAGGAATTCTGGTCCACAATGGTGGGCGTGGGTTCGAATCCCACACCTGACAATTTTTCACAAATAATAAATTAGTACTCCTATAATATTGTTTTTAAAAAATACTTTTTGAAATTACTTCTGTCGTTTCCTCGCCGATAACGTGGAACAAAGCGATATTAGTTCCGAAATACTTTGAACAGTCAGGTTGGCATAGCGGTCGAAAGCGCCTGACTTAAAATGGTCTACGAAATCTGGTCCACAGTTGTCTGTGTAGGTTCGAATCCCACACCTGACAAAATTGGACGTGTAAGAAAAAGTTTTTTTAGCTGGTCAAAATTTCCTCACACCTCCTATCGTGAAAAAGAAAGTGAAACATTCAAAAAAGTAAGTGAAGATGAGAATACACTATAGACACAATATTTTACAGTGGATATAAAGTTCCAATCCGGATTGGCATACTTTTCTACAAATAAGAGAGATACTAAACCACATAATTGTAATGCATTTGCACACACAATAGTACTCGTCATGGGTAAATAGCCTTTTCAATATGGAAAGTTGGGCAGCACCGCGTTGTCGGTAGCGTGGCCGAGTGGTCTAAGGCGCTGGTTTCAGGCACCAGTCATTTCGATGGCGTGGGTTCGAATCCCACCGCTGCCACTGTCAGGGTGCATGTACGTCATGCGGAAACATTTTTTTTTAAGATTTTAACATCATAATATAGGCATAATTTTCATTTTTTATGCCACTAGGTGTTGTTGTTGTGGTAGCTACTCGTCAGGTTGGCCGAGCGGTCTAAGGCGCCAGACTCAAGAACGTGATGAGGAATTCTGGTCCACAATGGTGGGCGTGGGTTCGAATTCCACACCTGACAAGTTTTCACTAATGCTAAATTAGTACTCCTATAATATTGTTTTAAAAAATACTTTTTGAAATTACTTCTGTCGTTTCCCCGTCGATAACGTCGAACAAAGCGATATTAGTTCCGAAATACTTTGAACAGTCATGTTGGCCTAGCGGTCGAAAGCGCCAGACTTAAAATGGTCTACGATGTCTGGTCTACAGTTGTGTGTGTAGGTTCGTCACGTCTATTTTATACTTGAAGAGTAATGCAATAAACTTTGCTCAGTTATGTACAAACAGGGTGTCCCAAATTGCAACAGCTGCAGGCTTAGGTAGCGTGGCCGAGTGGTCTAAATAAGGTGCCGGTTTTAGGCACCAGTCATTTAGATGGCGTGGGTTCGAATCCCACCGCTGCCACTCTCGGGCTGCATGTACCTCATGCGAAAACATTTTTGTTAGATTTTATCATCAAGGGATAATTTCAATTTTTTCTAACAGTACGTGTTGTTGTTGAGGTAGCTACTCTTCTGGTTGGCAGAGCAGTCTAAGGCACTGCGAGTTGGGGCACCTTATTAACAGTTATGGAAACTCTTACATAATATTTATGAAAGAGTGTATTTTCTCTGTTGGATGCTTTCTATGTTTATGCAAATGTATAATTTCATACAAGCTAAACTTTTTGCTAGTGCACAAAGGTAGCACCAAACGTTGCAGTGTACAATGCAGTGTACAGTGGTATACTAAAGCTGCTAGCGCTATCCACCGAATATGATAGTGATTACTAGCTCTAAAATTACCCGATGTTTGGGCACCTAATTTGGAGGTTCTCTTAAGAGAATAACTATTACCTCAAGTCGGTAATTTCATTTCGTTAAAAGTGTTTTTACAACAGTTTGACTTAAAATTATGAATCCCGCACTTATGAATTTAATTTATTAGCCTACAAACATTAATTTCGACATCAAAATATTCGACATATAGCTATGCAGCTCACAAAGATAGAGGTCCAATATGTTAATTTTAGATATCAGATATTCACTATTACATATATCATGATACCATTCCAGAAACGCAACGCCATCTTGACACGTCGGAACAGACGGCAGTGACAACAATACAATTAAAACATGGCGGAATGTACATTTTACCAAAATGCATGCAATCAGAAGTTATATGTAACAGGAACGTAGCCAGGGAGAGAGTCGTGGGAGCCGCAGCTCCCTCTCTTTGAAAAATTTATTGCTAATATTATATACTTACTTCGAAATGAATTAATTTAATTAAGAAGAATTAAATCTACTCAGTCTTTCAAGTATGCTTGTTTTATTCAGTCCAGGCTAATATTCAGTGTTGACTGTTATTGTCATGAAAGACAAGTTGAAACTCTAGCCTCACGGCCCCCCCCCCCCCCTCTTTAAGGTCTGGCTACGTCCCTGATATGTAAGAGGATATTGCTTTCTGAATCGTTAGGCCCGTTTGGCCTTGCAATTTTTGGTGCGAATGTATCACCAAAATTAGCCCTGGAAATTACGAGGTTGTGATTTTATGTGTGATTTTTATTGATAAACATATGCGTAACTGTTTCCCTCGCACGGCCTAAAACTCTCAATGTTTTGTGAAATCGCAGGCGTTCTCATGCAGACATTTTTTTAGCCGTTCATGCAGACATTTTTTTAACGCGTTCTGATGAAATGTACATTCGCCATCATTTTCGTACAGGCGTTGATTGCATGATTGATACACCACATCTTTGAATCATAACGAAATATTCAAAATTACGTTCTGAATTTCGAAATGCTGTTTCACGATCTTTAATTTGACTTCTGTCCTTTTTCTGCAGTCACTCGATTTATATATGACTTAGCGAAGAAGTTAGCAAACAGTATCAGAAGAGAGATACCATAGCAGAAAAACAATCCAAGCACCCAACGTGGAAATGTACAATCTTTTATGGTTATCGCGTGTAAGATATACACTAAAAGCATGGTAAATTGAATCTAAAAAAATGGTAAATGTTTAAAACAGGCATTAATGAACGTTTCGTTTACATTTAAGACAGCATTGACTAATGACTATTCTATTCAATTATAAAAGTTTTTTAAAATTTCTTGCCATTATTATTACTATGCCAATTTTTGCCATTATTATTATGACAATTTATCAAAAGACGCCGGCTTAGGCGTACACTCGTGCTGTGTTGGATTGGGAGGGATTGTGTTGTAGGGATTTAATAGCATTACTTGAGGGCACAATCATGGCGTGTTGTGGGAACCTATAGCGTAAGTTAAGTCTTTGTAGTTACCCTGGGCCTGGGAAGATAGTATATATGGTATTTTGCAGTTGCAGCAGTCATCGTGGTCCAAAACGCGACCTACACACGACGAAACTTAAACTCATGCTCTCCTAGAGCACGAGTAAAAAATAAGCAATCGCCAATAGTGTGTGTATAATTTTCAAAAATTTTATGGAACTTGGGACTTTATACGACCAGCGCCCATCCTGAAATTTTGGTAATCCCACTTTGAAACGTCATTAATATGGAATAATTTTAAGGAATATAATTGCTTGGTAACATACCATTTGTAACGAAGTCAAGTATTTCTTCCACCATAAATATTTCCTGTATTTAGGTCCAAGTGCTGACACCATATAGTAGAAATACATGACGATGTGAACAAAACAATTTAAAGATGCTCCAAAATAAGCTAAAAAGAAAGAAATTGCATTGACGTATACATTAAGGTGGATCTGTGAGATTTTTCCATGAATGTGGAAAAAAACAAACGACCAGGTGACCCAACGCTACCAACATGCAAAATCTCACGAGCGAATCTAGAGTGGATAACTTTCCACAGACATTGTGGACTATAATATAGCTATACTCGTCGTATACCAGCTGATCTGAGATCATTAGGTCATGATCGAGGTGCCTCGAGCTATTATGCGCTTGGAATCATTTGTCCCCGTTTTTCCTACTAAGACTGACAGGTTGAATGGCGCGAAATTAAGATTCTAATTTACAATTGACTGAACAACAAACGCTGTCTACGCTTTCTTTCTCAAGCACCGGTATCTGGCTTCTCACTGGTTGATTTTTATACTCAGATCAACTGGATGAGCTGTTACGGAATCTGATTGGTCACTGGACTACATTGTATATCAGCTCATATACAGCGGGTATTAAAAATAGCCAGTAATACAGAATTTCATAATTCAGAATTTTACACATTGTTAATGTTATAAAATTCTCGTTTTATAAATTTAACAATTATATATACGACTCGGGTTCATGGTATAATCGTTAAATACACGAGATATCTCAAAACGACGTTAGAGAGCAGTGTAATTATCAGGTCACTTGAAGAATGCACTTACTTGTTCCACCTGTTAAAAAAATGTAAATATATAAATTACGTGAACGTAAAATCTACCGACAGGGGCGCACACCTAACGGGGGTGAATGCATGAAGTGTGCTGGGATGGCATTTCTTTGTTTTATATCTGGAAGAGCCATATATCTTCTTAGGGAGAGTCCGCATATAACCTATATAGCTCATATTCTTAATATTCATCACGAGTTCCTCCAGGGCCCCGGGGCAAAGTGGGTGTAAAATTATTAAGTTCGCTCAGAGATAATTGACTGAAATAACTACAAGAAGGAATATTGGACCAAGAAGATGACGTCTCGAAATATTTTCATTAAATAAAGTGGTTCAATAATTTCAAGTCACAGGGCATCACATGCAAGGTGCAAATTGTATTTTGGGCTAAAAACCGAAAAACTAACAAACATCCCCCAGTGTTATCATGAATATGAAGAGCAATTCCTACCCTCACCAAGATTCATCGTGTCAAAAAGTAAATCTAAATCTTGATAACAAAATCCAAAAGTAATCATCTGTATTTTAACCACTACACGGAGCGGCTGTGAACTTCAACTCGATTATTTTCTGCCTCGGTTTTTTATTGAAATTTTAGAGGGTCGATTAAAAAATTAAACTATGAAATAAATATTCATTCCAGAAATAATAAATTAATATTCAACCAACCAGGATTCCACTTGACTACGGTCCACCACAACAAACAGACGCTTATATGATGGTACACGTGCAAAAAACTAACTTGATTGTCTTTCTTGCGCAGAATAAAAAAGAACTAGGAGAAAGAGTGTTCAAATATACTTACTTTTACATAGTTATCAACACGTATACTATCACATGAGTTTCACGCATGTCAATCAGCTCCAAACCACCCCTCCCCCACCCCAGCTAGGGCAAACTGTCGATTGTCATATAATTAACTGATCTGAGATCAACGCGAATCAGAAGAGGGAATCTCGACAGAACTGAGTTTCTTTATTTCTTAATTATAACTCATTTACTTTACGAAAAAAGCAATTCCTTATCTTTTTGTGGTCAGGATTGTATGGGTTTGAAATGAACCATTTAAACTAAATTCAAACTCAATATTCAAACTAAATTCATCAGCTTAGCTGAAAAGAGCTTCTAAAAATAAGTTTGGTTGCCAAATATTTAAAAATGGGAAAATATAAAGCTCTGCAAAATTGCCATATTTTGTATGAATTAGTGTAACGCCCGCGAAAAAGCCTCTTCACCACAAGTGGTAACTTGAGACTTTTTTGCGCGTAATATTAATTTATACAAAATTTGCCAACTTCATCCTGCATCCTTAATCACTTACACTTTTCAATTCTTCGAAACTAAACTTCCCAATTTTGCTAATTTTAGCATGCTCTTTCCAGCTATATACTGCCGAAAATTCCGGGTTTTAAATTTAGTCTCACTCTTTTTAATTTAGTTTAAAGGGGGAATATGGTGCAATGGGATCCAAACGCATAATATATACTTACTGTATCAAAGAACTCTATAAATTTAGAAATAAAATACAACCATGTAACACTCGCATGCTAGAAAAGATAAAAAATAGAACAATCAAATTTTTGGCATGCATTTATATGCCATTTATCAAGCTCATGAGATATGTTGGTCGGCATTGTAGACATGCACAATACATGGATGCACTAGTTTGTACAGTGCTACTGCATCCTAAAATGCATGCATTTCTATTGTTCCGCTTTCGGATGCCGTTTTTTTTTCGAAAAATAACTTTGGACTTAATTAACTTTGACTAAATTGATTTGGTACAGACGGTGGCCGGTATCTGTCGCAAAATATAAACTACCTACTTAACCAATGTCATGCCTACAGGCTACAACAATTTTTGACCAATATTTGTGCCGATTTTTACAAAGTTAGGCCCTTATGTGTAGCCTATATGATCAAGAAAGCAAAAAGCAAGGTCCGTTGTTTTTGCTTTAACGAAAGGCAATATAAGCAATCAGTGGGTCAAGTTTCGATTTGCTACAAATTCGCGTCATAAAACTCTGATTTGCATATATGTAGACTTTGCAAGTAGCATTTTAATGACCGCGCAATTAATTATGCTTCTGTGGTTGAGCACAGTTATAATAGAATATACATGGTTTGGAAACCACACTAGACATACTGAATTACCCTTAAAAGACTTGGATGATTCCCAGGATCAACGCCTTGGCACCAATAATTGAAACCAGGTGTGGATGACACTGAAGCCAAGTACTATTAGCAAAACGAAAAAATTGCGTTTAAGGATGTATAAACCTTTTTGGTAATTGCATCGCAACCTACTGGTTTAAGCTTTCTTTACTCTCGGGTTATGCATCTTTCGTGAAGACGTGCACAGAAAAGAATTTTGACCAATATATGTGGGAAAAAGCCATAAACCGAGAACAAATCTGGGCCTTATTTTCGTGTTGTATGCCTTGCATCCACTCTTATTGTTTACAAGTGTCGAAGAAGGATGTTTTGCATCTTGGCACATAGCTCATGATCTAGAAACTCGCAGTCTATTTTATTTAAGGTTGCTCTAAATTTGTTGAAACGATAAAGTTGTAACGCAATTACAAGAAGGGTTTTTTGTAGTCAAAATTATCTACTAAAAATTATATATGATTTAGATTATATGTTTATACTGTATATTACTTATATCTTATATTACTGTATATCACGTAAAGCATGCAATGTAAGAAAAAATGGATATGTTTGATACACTGCGATTTGTTTGAAACACAATATCTTTTATATTCACTGCACTCTGACAGCATTTAGGGACTGCTCATAATTATCTATTACTATCTTATATAGAATTTAACAAGACTCATGTAATGTATCTTGGCTGTCCTACCTCATATAACATATATGTAGATAAAATAACCAAGCCGAAATTATAAATTACAAGAATCGCCTTCAAATCGAATGCTTCTCTGCTCTTCATCACTCGAGGACCAAGGCTGACTATCATGACATACAAGAAAACTAAAAGAAGTGTGGACCATGGCGTCGACATAAATGGCCAGTTTGCCGTCCGAGGATCTAAAAATCATTTTTTTAATTAGGGAATTATTTAGCAATTATTGAATGTGCATGGTTGAACATGACATGAAGAATTATCAAGCTGAAGATTGTGGTTATCAACCGATAATTCTTCATTCTTGAATTCAATTCTTGATAATTCTTCATATCACGTTAAAAACGATTTCAATAATTGTTTTATTATTATTTTAAAAGAATTAACGTTTAAACTCGCTTGCATTTGTGTCAGTTTCACATTACCGCTCCCTTGGGACGTTGATGCCTTCTTCCGATAGGTGCATGTGAAGTCAAACATGGGATACAACAATTTATCACACGTTATGACGCAATAGCGTGAAAGAAAAGTCGTATCACACATATGACGTCATACGTTGGACACGACGATTTCACTCAAAGCTATTAGCGAATCAGAGGGTTTGGATTTTTTGCATAATTAACTAACAGTTAATCTGCGAACTCGAGTCGTTTATGCGCTGATAGCCGACGAGTTAGCCGTTAGTCATGTACGACGAGAGTGAGCAGAATAACTATTAACTGTTACGTAACACAATGCATAAAAAAGACGTAACCCACGTTATGACGTCACTTGTTGGGCATGATGTTTTAACCCATTGCTATCAGTCAATCAGAGCCTCTGGTAATAAGGAGTGTGCCGTTTTGAACAATGAAGAAAAAAAGAAAATACTGCTCTAAAAGATCATGAAAAGTGTCCCACCTCCTAGCTCCATTGCCGTATGATAATGATCAACAATTCTCTCCATCATGCTTCTTCACTCGATCGATATTATCTAAAGCAATCAGGATGTATATACATGAAGGAATACAATCTACCGCAAGTCAATTACGCACTCACTGATCTGAAAGAAACGATGGGTTAGTGTTGAAAAGCACTAAGGAAGCTAAGGATTTCCTGGCTGTAACTTTTGTTTGCATGCGTGTGATTATTATTCGCCAAAGCTGAGGTGAATATCGATTTATAAATTATTAAACTGAGATGGTAATAAGTAGATTATAAGAGCCTCGGATAAGGCTCTGTCATCTTCGCATGGCTATATTTTTCGTACTTTACAATATTTTGCAGTCAAACTTGGCAATTTACTAAGTTTAGTAATAATACATTTTCCGAAAATTCCGAAAATTGGTCTATTATGCAATGGGTCGATTGGTAGTAACATAATTCCTAAAAATGTTAACTGATACAAAAATTTACATTGCACCCCACCCGCACCCCTCTGGCCTAGACTGGGGGAATGTGCACCCACATGCAGTAAAACGAATGAGATACGTGCCAGAACGTAGATCGCACTTATTGGTGATCATTGTAATATACAGAAATTTATAATTAAAACCCAGCTAAGCACAGCAAGCGCGTTACGTGGGAAAGCAATCTTTCTTCGTGATCAAGGCAAAGAGCCGTGGTTGCTGGATAATACACATGATTCCTACCTGGCCAAATCAAATGCAACATGTCACTCACTGAGTTGAGTGAATTCAATATCTAACTTGTACATGCATACAGTATTCAATTACGTGTTTTAAATATACCGTATACGATATTGCAGAATTGCCTTACAGCTCTTTTGAGCTGACAATTATCTGTATAACCACAATGATCATCAACTATATCCTAAATATCAAGACATTTAATTTCTCAAATCAAACTCAATTTATATGACTAATAATCAATGACCTAATCGGCAATACGTACATAATATATAGTAGAAGTAATATAGTCTCATACATGCAATCATGCAAATTTGCTGGAACGAAAAAACAGAACCTACCAGCTTGGAGTACCTCACATATACCTCCTTAGTAAGTGATTGTGTTTCCGCCGAAATAGCATTTTATTGTAGTTAATTGTCTATGGTCGTGGAATATGATTGGCTAAACGAACATCGCGTGAGGTTATATTTTATTTCGAACGCAACTTGCAAGGTCAGGTCAACCATCGTGAGACCGTGAGACAAAAAGTCAGAGTTGGTTGAGTTGCTTGAATTTGTGTTTGAAAATGTCTTGAAATTTGATCGAATGCCCCGGTCGAAGTATGAAACATTGGGGTAAAATTGCACGGTTAGAGAAAACGTAAAAATGGCTAGATTGTACCTAGTTCATAAATGTCACCCCAGACAAAGAAAGTAATAATGTTATTGTACCAAATTGTACCAAAACGGCAAAACCAGTGTACTTTATAAGCGACAACGCCGTACCAGATTCTTTTTGGGCAATGTTAAATAGTGAAAATTCCTCCATCACTAAAGGCCATTCACACGATCCAACTTTGTCGGATCGAATTCACTTCTGATTCTGACATATGGAAATGGAATGTAGTTTGTTATTGGTAAAGCTACTAAAGCAGTGCTGCATTGGCTTTATCTTTACTTAGTTTATTTGCCGCCCATTCTGCCTATATACTTTGCAAGTCAACAGACTATAAAACATCCATCAGAAGTGAATTGGATCCGACAAAATTGGATCGTGTGAACAGGCCCTTTATGCATAAATGTAATTTCTTTATTCTGTACGGTTGCAAAACAACAACGTTTAGCAACGCTAAATGTTAACAAATTCGATTACGATACCGGAAATCTAATAATATTTCCCACAAGAGTATATATTGTATTCTAAAATACACAACGATATGATAGGACAACGGGACTACACTGAGTCAGTCCGCCTAGTTTGAGTGGAATTTAGCTTGGCCGGTGTGCATATTTTTAAAACAGACAATTGAGTCTCCAAACCGTAGCTAATAGTAATACCTGACAATATACCTCACTGTGTCGTATTATCTTATGATTATGAGATACAAGGAATTCAAATTTTAGATGTGTGTATTTACCCAGGTAAAGCTGATCTGACACTACAGTTAGTAGGTATTGCAACGATCACTGCAATTTAATAAACTTCACACAAATAAAAATATGTGATGCAAGACGGACTGAGTTGCAGTATTATGGCTACATGCAATCATTCGTACATAAAAAGCATATATTCAATCTCAAATCTACCTAAAAGCTTATAATAAAACGAAATGGTATTGACTGACTGCAGCTAGAGTACGCTCTAATGTCAAAGTCATCCAAAGCTTCCAGATACAACACTTCAATGGATGTACAAGGCCGACATAATTTAATATATACATAATCGAGCAGATAAATTTGTCGATTTGAAACGTTTAAACGCCATATTAGGAACTTTAAATGATAGTGATGCAAATATAGTTTAAATTTACTTACCATAAGAAAGCTTCCTCGCTTTAATACAACGATTATTCACAGCTTATGTAAAATGAAACTAAAACAAAGCTAAGCGACTGGTCGCTGAAGGTGTATGTTTACGACCTCCCACGGCCACATGCTCTCTGTCTCCACATGTCTAATGTTTACTAAAGTTGCATAATTTTAATATTGTCGTTGTTGCGTAATCAAAGCAGTGAACTCAACAGTAACTATGGGGGCATGGGGCGCCAAATGTAAAAATGTTTACACACAAAATGGGTGCAATTTTTCATTATTTAGTTACGTAATATATTATATGAAAACAATCCAATGATTATTTACAAACAGTCCACGTATTTTTTGCAGACAACCTATAAAGTCATGGTTTATAAACAACCCGCGGATGGGTTTTTTTCAAATTAAATAATCCATCCACAGATTATTTAGATTATTTGCATACAATCTGGTAGGATTGAAAAGACCAGTAGGATTTAAATCACTGTAGAACAAGTTCCGTGTACATACGTACGCACGATATAAATGCATCGCGCGTGAGCTCGGTTAGCTACAGGGCGCTTATATCAGGGCGCTTATATAGAGCGCCCTGGTTAGCTATCAAACTATGGGGCTCGCTCAGGCTCGCCCCAATAATGACCAAAAACTGGGTCAAAAGTCAAAACAAAACATATTTAAATGCGGGCAGATGTACAATTTTTTAAAAATTTGCCCGGTACTGCAAACTGATACTTCATTTCCCAGTTCACTGATTAGTGTTCTAGTCAGTGAGCTCTACTCGAACTTTTGTTCCGGCGGCCCAGTCAAATGTCAGCTCATGCACGAGAGTTTAAAGGAAACCGCGTGAAAACTTGTACTCCAAAAAAATGCAAACTGGAAAAAGCCACAAGAAAATACGTTTGAATCACTGGTTTGAATCATGTTTGGGGTGAAAGAAAGTTTAATCATGCAATTGCAGCGGTTCGGTCGCGTTGATGTCGTAGAATAAGAGAATGAGAGGAACCACTTGTAATTTGAATGTAGTCGCGCATGTCGCAATTAATGATTTGTATCTGGTCTCATAATCCAAAGTAAGCCATTTCCTGCAATGGGTGTTGCATGGCAGACGGTCCGATTAAAGGCATTGAGCATCTTAATTCTAAATACTCTTTCAACTATACACTACTCTTTGAATTACCTCCATTGGTAATTTTACTGACCACCGGGCTTTTCTCTCCGTCACCAGCTTTTGTGCTCGCTGAGACCGTTGCAAAGTATTTAGTAGAAGGCCGAAGCTTCTTGAGAGTAAGTGCAAGAACCTTCGTGTTTGTGTAATGCATTTTGAACTGACTGAAGAGTCTCGCTAGTATAAAAGCAAACTTGATATCCTGTCAATTCATCCCCAGTTCTTGTACTCTCATCAGGAGCCTCCCACGATACTTCCAATGTGTATAATCACAACGAGATGTCAAAGAAACGTCCATGCAATGGAGGACCACTTGGTACTTTTATGAAAGAGAGACAGATTAGTGAAAATTGCAAACACCTGATTCAATAAATACACCTTAGATTTACATTTGCAACTAAATTGCTTGGAAAGATTTACATATCCATGTGAGTTTTTACCACGAAATTTAATTAGCTCTATTTGGAGCTATGATGGTAAAGAATAAAATAATTTGGATTTAAATGATATAGAAGAAAAAATTCAGAAGACAAGGTAATTCCACGCAACATGCATACAGCTTCTTTGGTCTTGAATTTGTGGTAAACTATTGGCTGAGTATTCTTCAAATGACTATCCTGTGTCTTAAACCAACAACATAATTAGTGTTGGGTGTGAGATCTTGAAGAACGTATTGATTTCCATAATATGCGCGGGATATCCTTTTGACCTCAGTACCGTTCAGGTAAATGATAAAATGAACGATAACAATGGATATCATAGGTAATGGAATTGTCCACGACAAATGAACGGAGAAATCTGATGGTTTAGCAACAATGTTTTGAACAAAAGCCAGAAATTGAACTGGAAGAAGATGAAATTAAATTAATTATTCAAATTAATTATAATTGACTAATTTAAATGAACAGTAACTCGTGAAAAAGCAGCACCTTCTAGACAGAATTCTATTATAAGACCAAATTTTGTAATCTCCAGTTGATTTGTATCTTAATATATCTTGCATTATAAATATCAACTTTCGTAGTCGATGCTTGGTAGCTGCACTGGTTTCCTTATATCTAAAAGAGGATTTAGGAAGAAACAACTTTCCCATTTCATAGGATTAAAGCATCGTATATTGCCCAAACAGGGACGTAGTCAGACATTAAAACTGTTTAAGGGCCCACAGTAACTTGGTTTTCACTGTTGTGGTGTCCCTGCCATTCTTGTCCTTGATTTGTCCAGACGTCTGTTCGACGTCCTGTCATTTGTATTGGCAAAGTTAAATAAATAAATAAAAATAAATAAATAAAAATAAATAAATAAAAACAGAGGTATTAGAAGTATACTATAGATTCATAGTGCTTATATATTTGCCGGAGTGGTGACATTGTGGTAATTATTTGTTAAAAGAAGTTTACAGAGTGGTAGACAAAGACCAGCTACAAATTTCCGAACTGTTGTATTAGATGTAAGAAATGCATGTTTTATTCTATTCAGCTTTTCAAGGGACAGTGAAACACATTGTTTGCCTATTCACAAGTGTGTATATATAGGCGTATTATGAACGCAAGTGGTCAGGTTGACCAGGTGCGTCGTAATTAACAAGCATTTGGCAATATATTTTCTGAAGGGGTGGGGGAGCCGCAAGGGGTTTTTATCGACTTTCGAACGAGTACTTGAACGCTTCTTTGTACTTCTTATTGTCAGTAGAGCCACTGCCAGAAATATCGTGTCTGGAAACTTAGCTTTGTTGGGTAATAATGCGTCCTGCATATCTTACTGCCTAAAGAAGAAATAGTCAAAATGGTATGGTAATATACTGTATCTTAAGAGGAAAAGCCAGTTATCTCTATGCTTCTTATTCTATGATTGTGCCCTCACATGTGAAATACGGCAACTTGATGTCAGGAGCGACCGTGCAAGTAGAAAATTAGTGCAACCATGGGGTATTGCTTGATTGTGTGTTGTTGTAACAAAGATCGCTGGTTGCGATAATTTGTCTCTTTCCAATCTCCTTTGTACCGACATTGTTCCAACTAGTTCCAATGAGTCCTAAATGCTGACACAGCATATTTTCCCGATTCTTTACCGGAATTAACTTTTCGCCAAGTTTAACCATTCTTTACTTCAATGAAATCTTCGTTCGGCAACTTTGACAATCGTATGCCGGACGCTAAAGGAGAAACATTATTTCATAAAATATATCACTAGAATATATTCTATTACTGCGCATATTACCTGCTGTTATGGGTTCCATACAGTTATCCACACAAGTGTATTCAACATAAAGATCTTTTGTAGTATCAGGACAATAGTGTGATGATAGTATAGTTATCGTCAACTGTCAGTTCACAAGATCTTTTCCCACCACAATGAGATTTTACCTGACAAATTGCTTGTCCACTACAATTCTAATCGACAGATGCATTGACATGAAAGATCCCACTTTTGTTGAAATCGCCATAATGAGCTTTGTTGATCATCATACGTTGTGTTGGAGAACAATGAACAACTTTTATTTTTATACGCCATTTAAAGACCATTTTTTGTCGTCACACTAAAATGACAAATTTTAAATAGGTCATGTGGGGAACCTTTTTGAAATTGGTCGTATACTTAACCGTTTTGAAATCATTCATATATATATGGAAAGTAAATTCTAATTTTGTCCTATGATTGCATAAAATCATATTTAACTAACCTTGGTGGAAGTAGTGACTAGTGATATTCAGTGTCCATGGTTGAAGCAAATTTCAATACATTTTTTATGCATGCGAAATGTAGCCTGCGTGCAGATAGATGATAAATTTCTTAAGAATAAAAAAAGCAATAAGTACATGTTAATATCATTTGCATCTAACCCTCTCCTTTTGCTCCTACTAATTACCTTTCCGAAGTTGGAATTACTCACTGACGGCATAAAGGCTGTATTTTTGGTGATGCTAATAATGATTATTAAATAAAAATTTTACTTACAAATGCAGTATTGATTTCAAGATTAATAATTATGATTGTTATACACAAGTCCTGAGTAAGCCTATACTCTGTCAACTCTTTTATTACAATTTGTATACACTGTGATTTCGGGTTGTAGATTTTTACGCTTTGCTGGTAATGGTATATGGTCAGATAAGCCAAACGCTGGACCACTGTCAAGGGGGGGTGAATAGGTTTACGGATCGACAGATTCAGACCAATAACTTGCTCGGATTTTGGATTAACCGCGCTATTTTGCCGGATTTTCGGATCCTGAAAATATTACGGATTGCAGATTTAGCAGCCGTGTGGTATCGGACTATGGATTTACGTTGTTATTTTCTACGGATTATGGATTTTGTTTAGATGGGGCAGATAGGGATACTGTGTGATTTTTTGTCACTGATATCACTTTCTGTCCCGTTGCAGAAATTCAAGATTGCGGCGCGCGGTCGTTCGCTGCGTCGGCTCACTCGTGACAATTTGAGATATGATCATCGGGTGATAAAACTTATATCACCTCACCTATCATATGATAAACTAAAAATACATAACAGTCGAACTACTTAATTGCCTCTCTGAGTCATGTGTATAGATCGAAAATTTTTCAGCGGATCCAGATTTTAACCAAAATATTTTCGGATTTCCGGATTTGGAAAACATTTTTTTGTGGATAAACGGATTTGCAGACACCCCCCCCCCCCCTCTGTGAGCTAGATCATTCATAATAACTTTTAAGATTCGTAAAAATCTGGTCAAGAGTGTTATTTCCTCTTGTAGGGAAATTTATGGATGGTTTTAAATCAAAAAGTTTCGCAGTTGATTTAAAATCAAGTTTCCCCAGCCAAAATTATACCACTATTTGGGTAACGTGTCTCAATTAATTCCAGGGATAATTTAAGGTGATCCTTCATCCCCGAGGGTACTAATTCCGCTCGGAGATTAGGAATTACACCCGGAACCCGGTAGAACATAGCCGAATCCAAAGTTGTCCAAATTCTTTGTCATGGACGGTCGACGGACCGGTCGAAGTTGGGTGGTTTTGTAAGTTATGCGCATGCGCGAGTAACATCTGGTAATCAACGAACGTTCTGATTGGCTAAGACAGAAAGTTTGTATTTCAATGAGAACGTCAGCAATTTATATTAACTGTCATTTCGTAAACATTTTTGTAAAAGCGTTTCATAAACTTTGTGCAAAGAAAGTAAAACGAGAAGAAACAAGATATATGAAGCATGACAGTTAGCAAAGATGAACGTGGATACGGTCAAGACAAAGCTGTGTAAGAGGAATAATTCATAATCTGCAAACTTATAAATGTTTTCAAAGACAAAGGGTACGTGTTTACTCTGTTTATTTCGTATTTGTTTCGCGATAAGAATGAGCCGTATTTGTATACTTTTCGGCTTTGTATGCCGTTTATTTGTTAAATTTTCAGCTTTTTATGCAAACGCATAAACCTGTGAAAGGCTATTACACCTTTGCTTTAACTTCAAAAAGTGTTTTTGAAAGTGTAATTTGAATTTTGGTATCAAAAATACACACTATATTTATAAAGTATAAAACTTTTAGCCGCCGGCGTCGACTGCCATTACAGAATAAAATAACATTTGAAGTTTTTTCTTTGTCTGTGAAGATTTTGTACTGTTTTAATCGTTTGAAACTTCGATTTTAAACCGTTTCTTAATTGCTGGCATGGTATAATGCAGCAAAATTGAACGGGCAATATTTACACTAGCTTTATGATTATTTTTGTATTGAATGATGGAAACATTAGCTATAATATACTCGGTAAAATATAATAGGACTGATTTGAGTTTTGTGTCATTTCATAATATAAGTTTAGGTCAGGTTAACTCAGGAAATTGTGTACTTGGTTTGAAATAGCGAGGGGTTGCTGCATGCATGTATTTCTAGTTGCTTAATTTATTATCTGCCCCAGCAAAATGGTAGAGCACAAAAGTGACAAAACGCAAAAATGGGGACAAAACGCTGAAATGGGGATATATACTGCATCATGATACTGCATGCATGTATTTTTAGTTACTCTATTTTTCCCGTAAGCTCCGCTATCCAAGGCTAGGTGCAGGCGGAAGCAGGCAGGGTGCAGGCTAATAAGTTCCCGGAAAGAAGAAATTCATGCGTTATCTTTATGGTGAACTAAAAATCGTGGAATAAAAATGGCAAATGTTGCTTCCGACAATGTTCCTGTTGATGAAATTAACAATCTTCTTACTTGTTCCTTGTGCTCAAAATTGTTACATGATTCAAGAAGCTTGACTTGTCTTCATAACTTCTGCCGAGGATGTCTATGTATGTATATATCTATATTTTGTAGTCTTTCTCATGTTTACGTGATGCATATGATCTAAATCAAAACGTTCAATTGAAAAAATTTACAGCAGAGCCATCGATGCTCAGCTCTAATATAATAAATACATGACCCAACCAGACCCAACAAGTTTGAATTCACAATTAAAATATTAAAATATGTAAATAGGATAAAAATTAAAATATGTAAATAGGATATATGTTGGTAAAATTTAGGATGTTTATTAGCCTTCTTACAGGGGATTTTCCTGTAACTAGAAATATGTAACCCTCTTGTTGAAAATTTGCTTCCAAATGTGATCCCTCAACAAATTACATATTGCAAATTACAAAGTTTTCAAATTACATATTTATTTTAACTAAATTACGATTTCTAAAAGTATATAACAATTTCCCAAATGAATCCCACCACTCACACAATCAGATAGTACACAGGCTATTATTTACATTTGCTAGCTCACAATTTCTGCTCACTCCCTGAAAGTCACAGTCCAACCTGGGCGTAGTGAAACACATAGATTTTACTATGTATGCCCTGGTCCAACTAACTCTCTTGTTCTCCTGACCACACCACATACACCTTCATCTGATCAATCACTGTTACATAACTAGAATATAATTAAGCAAAGGAAACATTTGTCTATAATCAGCTTATCTGTCAGTTTCCAACACTTCTAAGCTTAGAGTGACTTAAATATAAAGCCAATAGCTCGAAAACAAACACAGTCATAATTTGTAGAGATGAAGTAAGATCACCTGTTTTCCTGCTACATACATTGCATGCAGTTTATAGACTTTCATAGTTTAAGTGAGAGTTAATATTTCACTATAGCTTTAAGACTTCAAAACAGCACAAATTAAATCCTCAACAACATTGAAAGTTCATTTTTTATTATTATTGAATTCATGCAGCAATTGCGGTTGGCTGACTCGGCTCGGCTCTCTAAGAGTTTTAAAGTGACCTTTGTTAGATCAAAACTCCAAATTTCACTCTTAAGAACTCTTTTGGAAGTTAAAATGATGATGTAAAGCTCATATACTTATAGAAATAAAATGCATTCTTATAGCAAACATGAAATAAACAAAATTGTCACCTACCACTTTAAGGATAAACTATATATAAACTATGAGTTGATTGTTTCTTTTCACTGCTAGTCTTGAACTTCCTTTGTGTTCTTCCAGTTGTTTTATGATTTTATTTGAATCCACATTTCATTTTGAGTTCGCAAAACATTTTTTAAGAAAATAGCTTGCAAAATGACAGTTATATTGCTGACATTTTTTATTAAAATACAAACTTTTTGTCGTGCATCCGTACAAACACCATGAGTCCATGATCATTGAAAGTTCAACATCCACGGTCCACTGCAGGGCCGGATTAACCTTTCGCGGGGCCCGTGGCATTTTTTCAGCGCGGGGCCCGTGGCATTTTTTCAGCGCGGGGCCCCTCAACCCCGTAAAGCATCAAAATTTTTGGGGCTCGGGTAAAAGGGGGTAAAACCCGCAAAAAAAATTCTAATTTGTACTACTGTAGCACGATAATGCATGACCAGAACATTGAGAGGTGTAAGAAAATTCAATTTTGGGGGCTATAGCAGTATTAGGGGGGTTTGGGGGCATCCTCCCCAAGAAAATTTTGAGTTTTAGTGTGCAGCAAATGCGATTTCCTACGTTTTGGGGGTGAGATTTCTGCAAAATCGAGTATAATATTGCATTACCTAAACTATAAATAACCTAAGACGTTTTCTGAAAGAGGCCACTATATATTTCCAACAACATGCAGTTTAATTTTATTCTTGCAGGTTTTTGGGGACCCTTACAACCCTGGGCAAGGGGCCAATTTCCCCTTTGACCTCCCCTCTGACCTCCCCTTTTCAATTTCTAAATTTTCCCATTACCCTTGGTTGCAGGGCCGTGCCTTATTGGGCCTCGACTTTTGATTTCTAAGGCTTCGCGTTATTTATTTTGCTCCGATAGCTTAATTAATATAAGCTTTAAAGGCATTTTTATTTATTTATGGGGCCTCCCTTTTTGGAGTCACTTTATTTTATTTTGTTGCTCTGCGGCTTTGTGGCCCTTTTTCTGTCTGCCACGCACCGAAAAAAAATTTGAACTGAGTAAAGCGCGGGCCCCCCAAAACCGCGGGGCCTGTGGCATATGCCGCTTCTGCCATATGGTTAATCCGGCCCTAGGTCCACAACATAGAATTCGGACAACTTTGGATTCTCCTATACCCTGGTGTAATTCCTAATCTCTAGGCCGAATATACCATTTCAGCTTGTATGCAAATTAACCCATTTCAAATCACATGGTCTGAAATGGTTAAGTTTTATTGGCTATTCTATGGTCACAACATCTGAACCATTTCAGATGGTCTATTAGTACATGTAGTGACCAATTGGAACTCAAATGTTAATATATGTGAATAATTAAAGACACACCTGCATTATGAAATATGTTGTTGGGCGTGTAACGAGGCAATATAATAAATAGTTTTGTGGAGAAGTAAAGTCTTGGGACAATATCCGAGGCGGCTGGGGTATAGTTATATCCTTTCATTGCATTAAATGCATTGGAATTTGGCATCCAGCATTTTAGACAATATGGATAATTGGTGCAAACACTTCAATCTCATAGGCGTATAGCTGGGAATAAAATTTTATCAAAGAATATTGAAAATTCAAATGTATATATGTTGAGAAGGAAATACCTATATATATACAGTTTCCTATATTATATTAATTGTGGGACATTTCAGATGTTGTCACGCCTTCACATGAATGACTTTATATAACTTTATGTTTTATTAAGAAACTTTTCTGTTATTACACATGTACTAACTTTAATTGTTAACAAACAGCATTTTCACTGGCTTGTCCATATTATTATATTAATATTTCTGAAGCAGTATAATAGAGAAAAGGAAACTTTTGATTTGACTTGAGTCATAGACAATGACTATGATTACAATTATCATAATTTAGATGCATTTTAGAAATTTTAGCCAGATTAAGCAGCTCAATTTCTACTTGCTCTCTGTGGTATTCATGCTGGCATTTTTATCATTGTATGATGCACATATAAATACTTCTGTTGTTATTATTTAGTAAAGTATGTTGAACGCCTCAGTGGTGGTGAGGAGAACGTCGAGATATTTCCATGTCCTACGTGTCGCTCAGAGTTTACGCTCAAATCAACCCAAGATATCGCTGAGATGCCAGACAATTGTTTCATCCAGAACATGTTAGAAATTAAAGAGATCCAAGAAAAAGCAAAAGAGTCTGCTGCATGTTCGCACTGCCAAGATCCTGCCATTAGTCACTGCGCATCATGTGAGATTTTTATGTGTGAGAAATGTTCAGCGTCTCATGGAAGATGGTTGAAAAACCATGATGTACTATCAGTAGATGAACTGGGCAATCCCGAAAGTCAATTACGAATAAGGAAGAAGGTTTATTGCAGGAAACACCAAGACAAAATTCTCGAGTATTATTGCGAAACTTGCAAGGAGCTTTGCTGTATACACTGCTTGGTTTTAAATCATCAGAAACAAAACCATTCATGTGTAGCAGTAAGTGAAATTACAAATGAGCGAAAGGAAACATTGCAATCAAGCTGCACAACACTTGATGAGAAATTATCTGAAGGAAAAGTAGCTTTGAGTAACATCGACGATGCGCTGAAGTCTCTTAACAAAAATGCTAAAGCTACAAAAGATCAAATCAAAGTACAAAAGGAAAATATCTTAAAGATTGTGACGGAGAAACTTGATGAGAGAGCAAAGGAAATGAACGAGGAATTGGATGAGGTTTATGATGAATTACACAGTGAGCTGAGCAAACAACGTGATGAAATTACGGATTTTGTTGATAAAGTCCAATCTTCAGTAGCCTTGCCAAAAAACCTCCTAAAGAGAGGAAGTATTGAAGAAATTCTCTCCTTACAAAAGAGGATTGATGAAAGTATTGAGAAGTTGAAAAATGCACAACCAGAGGATCTGACCCCAGTAAATGATGGTGATATTCAGTATTTACCTGATGATATTGGAAACGTCAATGTCGATGGCATTGTTGGGAATTTGGGATTGTTAAAACGTATGTTAATACCTACAATATTGTTAATACACCTCATCATTCAGTTCGTTTAATTAGCCTTTCTCACGATGACGATTGTTCTCACGATTGTTCAAATGGTCTATTGACTCTTAAAAAATGCTTCTTACATTGCTATTATACTTCAAAATACTCGGCTCAATTTAACAATGCAATATCTCTTTATTCACTCCAAAATACAGTGTTTAAAAGTAAACTATTAACATAACATCAAGTAACTAAATGTCTAACATAACACCGCTGGCTGAACCTTGGGCTTTGTCTTTTTCATTCACTCCTCGTCCAAGATGGCTGGTTCAGAAAATCCTACAGACGAAATTCAAGCAATCCAAGTTAATCCTGCGGACGACGTAAGTATCGTTGAACCATCTTCGGCGAAATCGATGGTTGAGACACTTGTGGCTGACCAAACCGTTCTTGCCACTCTTTCACAAGCAATTTTAGCCAAATTCAGCCAAGATTGTCAGAGCACATTTTCGGACAAAATACATACGAAGAAAATGTCGCAGCGCCTATGGGCCAGCCGGCAAATAATCTCACCGGAGTGTCATTGGACCAAACGGTGCAGAGAAATAACAAGAGAAAATTCTCAGATACAGTCGACCTCACACAGTCGCAGAACGATGATCATACTCCGCCTGATCAAGGCGAACTGGACGGCACCTTTGCTAGTGCTGTAAGTTCACGTTGGGAAGCAAGCGAAGAACTTGACGCTTTGCTTAACATTATGCTCAAACCATTGCCCCGTTTTGATCGCCGGGCAATCATTCGTGAATTCCCCAGACCCGTTAGTGATGCAGCATGGACTCCAAGTCTAGATAGTTATCTACCATCTATGATCAGCGGTGTTAAAACGTCAGACACGGCGACCAGAGAAACGCAAGACAAGGTTCTTGACATTTTGGGCCCGTTGTGCACATTATATGAGAACATTAATCTCCTACATGAATCATCTACCGAAGATAACATTACCTTGGATAAAGCCTCAGTTTCTGCAATGTTTAATTGTATAAAGAAAGCTATCCTTCTAGTGGGGGATACCTCTGCTCAATTGTCAGCAAAACGCCGGGAACAGGTTTTAACCAAACTTAACCCGTATCTCACATCACTGGGCAAAGAAGATTTCCCTGAGGCGGGAAAGGAGTTATTTGGTCAGGGGTTTGAATCCAGACTCAAGCTCCGCACAGAGACAGCCAACACTGTCGCTCAGGCGAAGAAAGCGGGACGACCGTTTTTTCCAAGGGCTGCCCCCCAGCGATTTCAAGGGCGTTTCCGGGGTGGCAGAAGTCAGACACGCCCAAGCTTCTTTCATTCAATGCGAGGGAACCAATTCCCACCCAACAACTTCAGAGGTCGAGGCAGAGCACACACATTCAGTTCCCCTCGACAGTTCCACCAAAAACAGTAACACCACAACGCCCACGTCATTTGCCACCAGGTATGTTTCAAAATCTTATAAGTTTTTGCAACCAACCAGTAGCAGGTCGGCTAAAATATTTTTTAAAGGCATGGCAGCAAATAACAAGCGACCCTTGGGTCCTGCAAGTAGCCCAGGGCTACCAAATACAATTCACTTCCAATCCTGTCCAAATGAAATTCCCCATAACTGGTCATATTCCTCAGGAGGATCAACTCTTGATAGACCAGGAAGTTCAGGACCTGCTAACAAAACAGGCAGTTCATTATATTTCAGACAGCACAGTGAACAATATGGGGTTTGTCAGTTCCCTGTTTGTAGTGCCCAAAAAGGGGGGGGGGCACAGGCCAGTTATAAACCTAAAGCCCCTAAACAATTTTATACCTTACGAGCATTTCAAAATGGAATCAATACATATGTTAAAGGACCTGCTAAGAAAAGGAGATTATTTAGTGAAAATAGACTTGAAGGATGCATACCTGACAGTACCTGTCTGGAGGGACCACCAGAAGTACCTCCGCTTTCTTTGGAGGGACTCACTTCTGGAGTTTGCATGCCTTCCATTCGGCCTTGCAAGTGCCCCACGGGTGTTCACAAAGCTTATGAAACCAGTTCTGTCAGTTTTACGTCAGAGGGGCATTCGACTCATAGCTTATCTGGACGACTTTCTCATAATGGCAGAATGCAGGCAACTTACCCTACAGCATGCAGCGACAACACTCAATCTTTTGGAGGGACTTGGGTTTGTGGTAAACTACCCAAAGTCGCAATTAATTCCATCCCAACAGATCGAGTTTCTGGGGTTCTTAGTAAATTCGGCCAGCATGAGTTTGAGTCTCCCAAAGGACAAAATAAAGAAGGTCCTTCAAAACTGTCAACAACTCTTAAACAACCCTGTAACCTCAGTGCGGGAATTGTCAAAATTCCTGGGCCTACTATCTTCGTCAATTCAGGCAGTATTTCCGGCCCCACTGCATTATCGATACCTCCAGCAAGCCAAGAATTCGGTTCTGAAAAGACAGAAATCTTACGAAGCTCTGGTCAACCTAGATTCAGAGGCCCTTCAGGAGGTCCAGTGGTGGAAGAACAATCTTGTTGCATGGAACGGGAAGGCCCTGCTCCAACAATCAACAGATTTAACAATAGAAACCGATGCTTCCCTCCAGGGGTGGGGGGCCCATTGCCAAGGAGTGTCAACAGGGGGGAGGTGGTCGCTACAGGAGAGCAGTCTCCACATAAATTGCCTAGAACTCCTAGCAGGATCCTTAGCAGTCAAATGCTTTACCAAATCCAGGGCATCAGCTCAGGTACTCCTGCTAATGGACAATGTCACAGCGGTGACCTATATAAACAAGATGGGGGGCACTCACTCTCGCCTTCTGTCTCAACTAGCCAAGAACCTGTGGGACTGGTGTCTCAGTCACAATGTGCTACTTTCAGCCCAATATATTCCAGGATAGAGAATGTACAGGCCGACCGAGAGTCGAGGATTTTCCTAGACTCCAGCGATTGGAAACTGAACCAAACTGTTTTCAACAGCCTGTATCAGAGGTGGGGACCTCTGGACATCGACCTTTTCGCATCCCGCCTGACATTCCAGTTGGACCATTATGTGAGCTGGAGACCAGACCCTTCGGCAGTGCATACGGATGCGTTCACCCTCAACTGGGCGACATTTCGGGGCTATGCATTTCCCCCATTTGCGATGATCGGTCGGTGTCTACATCAAATCCAGAGCCAGAAAGTAGAACACCTTGTGCTAGTGGCACCAGTTTGGCCAACCCAAGCTTGGTACCCCCTCTTACTGGAACTGTGCATAGACTTCCCTCTTCTTCTACCAAATCAGGGAGATCTGTTAACCCAGAGGGGCAACAACCACCCTTTGGATCAACTCCAGCTAGCTGGGTGGCTACTATCAACAGTGGCTACCAAACAGGAGGAATTTCGGATCAAACTAGAAAAATTCTCTTGGCGGCTTGGAGAAAAAACACCACTAGCTCCTATTCCTCTGCATGGAACAAGTGGAGTAGCTGGTGTGCTGAAAGGGTCACTATCAATCCCCTTTCACCATCTATCAATGACATCTTAGATTTTTTCACAACACAGTTCCACGAAGGGAGAGAGTATCGGTCTATTAATGTTTACCGGTCTGCGCTCTCCGCATGTTTACCTCTAATAGATGGCCACAAAGTGGGTTCCCATCCTTTGGTTACCCAGTTACTAAAAGGGGTGTATAACCTTCGTCCACCCCAGCCACGCTACACTCAAACATGGCCAGTCATTAAGCTAGTACAGTACATCAGCTCGTTGGGACCTAATGACCAACTCTCTGTCAAAATATTAACCTACAAACTAGTAGGCCTGCTAGCCCTAACTGCTCCCGATAGAGCTTCGGGGCTTGCAGCCAGGGATTTACGGTTCAGGTACATGCACCCCGAAGGCGTTGAATTTAAACTACCTGACCTAACGAAAAATACAAAATCGGGCGAAAGCTTAAAATGTTGCTTTCATGCCAGTTTTCCCGATAATGACCTTTTATGTGTATGCAAATGTCTCGTTGAATATGAGAATCGTACAGCAGCATGGAGATCAACTGACTCATCTAAACCCAACAAGTTGTTGCTGTCTTACATTTATCCTCACAAAGCAGTTACCTCTGCAACTGTAGCAAGGTGGTTGAAAGAACTCCTACATCTAGCCGGTGTTGATACTAATACTTTTAAGGGACATTCCTTTCGCGGGGCTGTCACTACCGAAGCAGCTAAACAAGGCTTTTCGATAGCCGAGATTTTGCAATTTGCAGACTGGTCTCAACAAAATACTTTTATCAAATTCTATTATCGCCCAACTTTTAATACCGCTCCAGCTAGGGCTGTCTTGTCAGCTAACACATAAAGGGCTTTGAACATGCATTGTTAAATTGAGCCGAGTATTTTGAAGTATAATTGTAGATTATACAAGGGCTGCTTGCAGCCTGAAGTGTAATATTAATTATACGAGAAATACGAGGCGAGATTTAACAATGCAATCCCACCCTTATATCCCACCCTTCTATGTTGCATTGTTATTTTGTTATTTTCAGGTACGTCGTTCATTCCAAAGACAAAGCCCAAGGTTCAGCCAGCGGTGTTATGTTAGACATTTAGTTACTTGATGTTATGTTAATAGTTTACTTTTAAACACTGTATTTTGGAGTGAATAAAGAGATATTGCATTGTTAAATCTCGCCTCGTATTTCTCGTATAATTAATATTACACTTCAGGCTGCAAGCAGCCCTTGTATAATCTACAATTATTGTTGAAACGCATTAAAGAAATGCGTTTAAACACCCCAAATGACGGATATTCGTCATTGTGAGAATGGTTAATACATTTGAGCAACGTTTATGACGTTTACCAAGTGTTTTTAACAACCAAGGCCTTTTGTCTTCTCGGCGAGGGTTTATTGTTAAAAACGTTTCTGGTCTTAGAGGATGGGCATGCTGCATAGCGTTTAAACCCAAGTGAGCGTCAACATGCTTTATAACTCTTCTGACCAGCAATAAGTCGTTACTAACAGCACCTTTAATAGGGAGCTTTAGCAGTGACACAGAGGAGAGATTGTGGCAGTGAGTACTGATGTATATTAAAACACTATGTAATAAACAAATTGGTTTGTACGAAATTTAACGATTGAATACGGCAATACCATAGAAAATGTAGTTAAAGGAATAAATTAATCAAGCAATAAAAGGTAAAAACTTAATTCCAATTTTGAATGAAAAAAATATTCGATATTCATTTGAAGTTCGTAGCGTAGTGCTCGCAACGTACGCGTCGGAATCACACAAGACGCGTTGGCTGCGCTTGTCACCATGCCTTTCTAACTAACACGTCTTCCCTAGCCGCGTCGTGAATCATATATAAACTCTCTAGTGTACGATTTGTGAACGCGCGCCTAAAAATAAATCTTGATTCGCATCTTGTTCGACGGGATAATTTGTATTTACGGATGAAATATTTGAACAGTTCTTTTTTTGGATTAATATAATTTCTAATCCAGAATGAAAACACCTTTTTTAATAAGTTCTAGAGTATTTGATGAAACGACATGGAACATCCGTGCCACATGGAACATCTTGTGTCTGGAGAATGCATATTAATACACTGCATAATATATGATGCTGTACTTTGGAAATGATATTTCCTTCAATGCTTCTGGGCCAATTTAACCTGGAATTTATTCCTTAGGAATGTCCTCTAGTATTTTGGATCGAGAGATTGCTCTGATGAAACAATTACAAAAATGGTTAGGAGAGAAATGTAAATGGAATCTTTGTTATCGTGCTTCCATAGACGGTTGGAGTAGCCAAGATTTTCATAGACATTGTGACAATAAAGGGCCGACAGTAGTATTAGTGAAAGCTGATGATTATATCTTTGGTGGATACACTGACCAAAACTGGGATACAAGTATGTAAATCTTCTCAATATCAGAAAAAAGTGGACAATTTTAAAAATATTTAATAAAATATTTTTATCAAAACATCGCATAGAATTAGGTAATATGGGGAATTAGGTTAGGTTCACATTGTCTTTCTTGTTGATGGCATCGAATAGCCAACATAATTGACAAAATCACTTAAAAAAGACCCCAAACACACCGAAAAGTAGACTAGTATAAATTCTATGCAGACTAAAAGTACATGCATGCAGCAACCCCACGCTATTTCAAACCAAGTACGTAATTTCCTGAGCTAACCTAACCTAAACTTATATTATAGAATGACTCAAAGGTCTTATTATATTTTATCGAGTATATTATAGCTAATGTTTCCATCATTTGATACAAAAACAATCATAAAGCTAGTTTAAATTTGAAGCAAAGAAAAGGCCTATTTTATTCTGTTATTCCAGTCGACCCTAACAGTTTTATAGTGTGTACTGTGTAGTGATATCATATTAAGTAGCGCAGAAATCTGTCTGTGACTCAGTCTTCGACTACAGTTTACGTGCGTTTATCATTACTGACTGTAATATATATTAATAATATTTATAAAATAACATGTTTATAACGCGTGTTCTGATTGGTCGAAGCCCGTGTTTGGATCAGGCCATCCAAACACGGAAATATAAAGTTTTAAAGAATTTGAATTCAGGCCTTGTCGTTGTTATTTTATAAAACAATTACTTCGGCTCGTGTTTTGCGCGCTTTTCTTAACTCTCGCAACATTTTCGCGTGTTTGGGTCAGGCCATCTAAACACGGAAACCATGGAGTAATTGTATAATATTAATAATATAATAATTTATTATACAATCTTCGTTCATTGGCCTAAGTCGCGAGCGGACCGTATGAGGCCGTACAGACCGGACGAGATTTAAAAGCACAGAGCCAACTCTAAAATATGAATTCGGACCGCAAGAAAAAAGTAAATCTAAATTTACCAATTTAGTTGGCCCGTATAGGGAAATCTTTTCCTCGGTCTCAAAAACGTTATATATATATATATATATATATATATATATTAATATATATATATATATATATATAACATAGAGGTTTCAAGGGCCTTAATCTTGAGTGGAATTATACACACTTCAAATTCAAGCCGAGAATGGAAAAATGAGTCAACTATCGGTCCTGCGACAGGAATCGAACCTACGCTTTTGCGATACCGGTGCAATGCTCTTGCAACTGAACTACAGAGGTAGCTGACAAGAGCAAATGTGGTTAATGTGCATATTATGGTAATGCCGGGAATAGGTGAGGGTCTTAATTTCGAGTGGAATTATACACCCTCACCTATTCGCGGCATTACCATGATATGCACATTAACCACACTTGCTCTTGTTAGCTACCTCTGTAGCTCAGTGGCAAGAGCATTGCACCGGCATCACAAAAGCGTAGGTTCGATTCCTGCCGGGGGACCTATACAGTTCATTCATTTTTCCATCAACTGTTTCTCGCTTGAATTTGAAGTTTGTAATAAATCCACTTGAAATTAAGACTCTTTAAACCTCTAGAATTTACCTGCATCGAGTGAAGTACCAAAAATCAAAACTGATTTACCCTCACCTAAAATTAATATAACAATATATTTTGCAGTCAATCAATTATGATTTTTGGCACTTCACTCGATGTAGGTAAATTCTAGAGGTTGAAAGGGTCTTAATTTCAAATTTGATCGAGTGGAGTCATACATTTGTGGTGTGTATAAATCCACTCGAAATAAGACCCATTCAACCTCTATATTACAATCAGTATAAAGCTGTCCGCACGCGTAAACAATGTAGTCGAAGACAGAGTCACAGACGGATACTTATGGTTTTCTTTACTTACGTTCTCATTGAAATACAAACTTTCTGTCTTAGCCAATCAGAACGTTGTAGATTACCAGTCGTTAGTCGCGCATGCGCAAAGCTGAAAATTATAGAAATAAACTGCATCCTCACCCCGAAGCAATTACATTGACGGTGGACCGTGCATGGACGGTCGACATTCCACCGTTTTGTTCACATATACCACTAAAGTATCGTCTTATTAAGGCCAGTTTTTGTTTACGAAATTTCCAGAGTTGCAAAAAGAGTTCAACCTTCCTCCGGTAGAATTTCAAGTTTTGACTACCTTTCTCAAAATGACGTTACGTCACTGAGTCAAGTGAGAACCAGTATGAAGAAATATTTGGTTTTTGGTACATGCACGTGATCAATTAGAGTGTTCAACTTTGAACCTTCCTCACAAACCTCGTTCAATGCAAACCTTCCCCCGGGTGGTACCCACGTACCTGCAGCTTTTTTGCAACTCTGGAAATTTCTGCGGAAAAGATTTATCCTGCATTCAAGCCTAACAGCAACTGCATGGTATGATATTCATTCATTCATTCATTCATTCATTCATTCATTCATTCATTCATTCATTCATTCATTCATTCATTCAAACTTTATGTACACACTCAAAATCTTTCAAACAATAAAGCTGGTTTTTAAAAGAGGTGTGCACTGCTTCACAAAAGAGGTGTGCACTACTTTACGTGGACACGTATGTTTGAAGTTAAATAAATTTGTTAAGCCAATTAGTTTTCTGGGCCTTTTTTCAGAGCATACCTACTTCAATGGTAACTCAGAGTAGCACTATTACAATACTAAATAGAAATGGTAAATAAATTGGCAAATTAGTTGAAATATATAATCCCTTTTACGTTTAGGTTTGAAATTTCGGAATTTTAATAATTTAAAATTTTTAGTTTGATACATACAGCACAATTTTCTGCGGGTTAAACTTTAATTAATTCTTTAGCTGTTTTTTACGCATTTATGAAAGGTTGTTTTGTTTAGAAGTTTGAAAAATAAAATCCTTATTAAACCAGAGAAGATTTCTAAAAACCACTTATTCAACTTGATAAATAACTGTTGCAATAACCCTGCATGCATGGGTCAACGAAATCGTATATTTTGAACAACGGGTCAATGGTCGTATATATAATTATTGCGCTTTGGTTAACTACCTCAAACTCTGATAATTATAAATATATTTATAATTTAAAGTTGGAATTCTCAAACGTCACCTAATTTAATATCTTATTTTCTTCTCAGGTTGTGCTTATAAATATTCCAGTTCTTCGTTTATTTTCTCACTCCGAAATAAAGACAAACTTCCTCCATTTATTGCCAACATCAGGCAAGGTATGGAAAGGTATGCAATCTACTGCCAATCTTCTTTTGGACCACGCTTTGGTGGAGGTCAAGATTGGTACACTTGTGACAACCCTCACGTGAATCCATCATGCGGCAATTTCGGACACACATATCAGCCTCCTCCTGGTTATGTCTCTGGCAATACACAGACAACGAGCCTTCTTGCTGGTCAGTACAGTTTTTTAACAACAGAAATTGAAGTGTTCAACTAAATATTTTTGAGCGTCTCTTCTTGTTCTTGACAACGATACTAAGTAATATTACGCGTGGTTTGATCATCATTGACCTTAAATATCAAGTATCTTTACATTCAAGTATCTTGTAAGAATCTTGGCCTATATGAGTATATAGACACAATGTGTGACCATGACAATAAAATCACGTAATGGTGAATGATTAATATCAGGGGCCCAAAACGGGATAGTGCGCTATCCAGGGCCGTCGCTGGAAGCTTAATTGGGGAGTGTCAAATATTTATGTTCGTGCAACCGTAGAAACAATAGCAAACAAAGGAAATCAGTCGGGTTACTCGGGTATAAGACAAATATACGATTATGCACTCCTCCAATTGAGCTTCTCGCGACGGCCCAGCAAATTTGGGGGGAAATGGATCCCTACGTACTCAAAATGTATTCGGAGAACTACAATTAAGCAGTTTAACTGGTTTAACATAAGGCAAAAGTAACCGAGAACGCCAGCAGTTGTTTGAAACGAACGCGTTCTGCTCAAATACACTCGAGTAATGTGGTATATGCACACAAAGAATCATATCCGGTAAACTGTAACGGTTAGTTTCCACTCTGGAAAATTCTCCTTTGGATCGGACAGGACAGGAAAGTTTCCTTTGTATAAACGCCGCCTGAGAACTCACCGACAAAGGAAATTTTCCTGTCCGTTCCGATCCAAAGGAGATTTTTCCTGAGTGGAAACTAGCCTTAAGACGTCTATCTCCACCTTGGCCCACCGGGTTTCGATGTTTTCAATATTGAAGATACGATGAATCTGATACGGTCTGGCGAAACCACTGTCGATACCGCGCTATAGTATCAACTGTTTCACTAAAATCGAAAAACCTTTAAAACCGATAAAATAGATTGAATTGAACACTAATTTAGCTAAGTTTACGCGGTACTGAACGAATTTGGGACCGGTCTAAAATTCGCCATTTTCGCCACAAAATGGCAGATCTATCAAATATTTAAGAAATAAAAACAAGTGGTGTGACTTTGTGGTGTAATAATGCACGGTGGAGAATGTTGAGAGAATACGAGAGATGCTTGTAGACCAAGAGATTATAAATAACACTAGAGGAGGTATTGGTATAGGAAACATCAGTCGAAAAAGGGAGTGCGATAATAGGGGACAAATTCAAGTCCCACAAGATACGCGCTTATTATAGCTACATCAATGCCTCCTTAGCAACCACGTTAGCAACAACTAAAATTTGCATTTAAAAATTTACACTCGTTTCCTAGGTCGCTTTTTGAGGAAAAACAGTGTTTTTTGAACTGGCTTTGCTACCTTAGACATCCTGAAATGATATTTTATTTTTAGGGGGAAATCATTTGGAAAAAAAAACTCGTTTAAAACGACTTATTTTGGCCTCGGACATCGTGAATGAGTGAACATCCAGGACTTGAATTTGCCCCCCATTAACGCGCTCCCCTATTTCTCCTCAATGCCCCCTCCAGTGTTATGTAGTGGACAGGAATGTTTTTGTATTATTTGTACATTTTGTATGTGACAGTTTTGTCATAATAAGTTTTGTGATATATTGTGAGTAAATACTGTAGTTAACCGCTTTCTCACTATTCCTATGAAATAAATGCTGCATGGAATGGAAAAACTCTCCTTAAAAAAATTTTCCACATGTATATTTTTTCCACCCCATAAATCACAGACATGGGAATAATGTACCAGAAGAAATAAAAAACTGTGCAAATGTTGCTCGTTTTAAACGCTCTGCAAGAATCGAACTTTGGTCTTGTTTCTATACGACATAATATAACCTACTGACCAAGGTTTTATCCTGCAAGTTTTTTATACAGAATTTATAGTCTATACTTCTTGATTCATTCATGTAATATGTACTATTCTATCTTCTTAATTAGATTTTTAGATCTTATTGATGTAATACCACTTTATCTTGTAAATTAGTATTGAAAATCCCTCCTGGGATATACTAATAAATCTTTGTATTGTATTGTATTGTATAGCTGGGTTAAGATGAAATGTACATAGAATAAACCACATTGATATTAAACCGCATGTTCAAGGCAGATTCTCATTACTATTCTACAATGTGTAATTTTTTTGCTTGTAAGAATTTTTCTGTTAAACAATTTCTCTCATTAATATGATTTTATGTTCCTGGTTATGGTGACCAGCTCATCAGAGTACGAATGGCGGGTTGCAAGACCTTCGCCTCGTCCTAGAAATCCCACTGCGAAAGAGAGACTCGACCATATTTTATCCATTCAGAATTATATTTGCTCACTTGTGTTCAACATAAGGTTCGAAGCAATTAAGGTTTACCCCACTCAAATCACTGAAAACAATACGTGAAATCCGCCATTAAAAGGACAGACGCACGGAATGACGTCACAGAATATTTTAACGAATTTGATCAGTCATCGCTTGTTCATTTTGTCAGCCAATCATATTTTAGCACTTGTCTTAAGCTAGCCAATAACATTTCTACAATCCTATACTATAGATCATGTACTCGTGGTATCTGCAAAATTTTTACTTTGACAATTTTCCAAGTGTTGGGGAAACTATTTGGCTGTTTAATTTCGGGGGTTTATTTTATTAAACTCGCCCCGGCGGTTAGTGGCCATTTTTTTGTTCTAATAACAAATGAAGCCATCCGTGTATCTATAACTGAACAGACAACGGTCCAATGTATCTATTCTTTACTTGTAAACTGGCACACTAAGTGAAGTTTTCTTGAGGTAGACGGTGTAGTGTAATGCCCTAAATAGTCACAGCTTAAGCCTTTTATGCATGCCTCATTAACTGATTTAGATGCAATGTTCTTCCCCTAATAAGTAAAAGTATATAACATCGTGCAACACAAATTTTTACTGACTGAAGTAATATGAAAATAGTGGAATGTGGCACTTTACAGGTAATCTAAGGCCACTAGTGTTTGGGAACATCCTATCCTATATATCACTATTTTACATTTCCATAATTTTCAAAATTGTTATATTATTTGCATATGTTCGGTGTGTTCTTATTTTGTTGGTTTTCAAGAAGCTATACAAGAATCCAGCTCGTGATGTTGGAACATTGCGTTATTTTAGAGATATGAAGCATTTTGAAGACTGTTAACAACCTTTAATAAGTGTTGGTAGGTGTTACACTGTTGAAGCTTTGTTAAATTTGTTCAAAAGATCGACCCAGAAGAAATGGACTTACCAACCAGTTGCTGAGAGATGAACAACTAAAGAAAGCATATTGGGATCAAATGTTGGGCTAATTTATAGATGAGTTCATTCTACCACCCGTGGAAGATCCTGATGACCATGCAGATTCTTCGTCTAATGACAGCACAAATACAGACATGGTAACAAACGATGCAATGCACTTTCTAAAGTTCCTCTTTTTACTCGAGGATTTCAAAGATGCAGCTAAAGAAGGAAATGGACGGCCTGAGATTAAACCAGCTACACAAACAATTGTTGCATGCACTTGTTCAAGACAAACGATGGCCATAATGCTTATGCAACTGAGATGTTTGTCAATGTGATTCAGAATGAAGCTTTATTGACTAAAGCTTATTAAATAAGCTGAGCATTGCACTTGGGCACCACTGCAAATTTAAAAGGCGGAGAGAAGAAGAATACTGAAATTGACTTAGTTCAGGAAAATTTCAATGCTGATCTGAAGAAACTGATAAAAGAATGGGGGGTAAACGAGATCCATAGACTATCGAGAAAGAGATTTCCAAGATGATGATGTCTCGACCACTTCCACTCAGCAGTCTGGTAGTTCTGGAAGTTATATATGACGCTATTTATTCATACACAACTAGGCTGGCAAGTTACGGATATTATTATAATTGCATTTAATTAAATTTCTTTGCTAAATTGTAATTAATGTAGCCTGCGTTGTAAAAGCAAACTATTTGGGCATTTCCATACGGTTGGATTTGAAACCAGTGTCATTGGAATCTCCTGGGATCCGGAATTGTCAGAAACTTTTTTTTCTCTCCAGCATGAAAGCGTAAAATCATGATCTTGTATTGTATTGTGCAACAATGTTGTGTTACGCCTGCTGTTCATAGTTATTAAACAATATTGTTCATCATTGTTGCAGCCTATTTAATAGATCAGCATAATATTGTTCCAAGCTGTTGTACAGACAGCATCATTTCAGAGTTTATCCCCGTTTCAGTTCCCGCTTTCAGTTTCTGTTTCTGCGATTCAGTTTCAGGGTTGTATTCCTACCCAAAGGTAATTCCTAATTAGCTTGGAAATACACAACTCTGATTGGTCAATTCTGTCTAAAATTACGACCCCTACTTGCTACATACTGTTAATCCCAATGGTAGAACGAAACGATTAACTCTTAGCAATAACCAATGAGACAACACTTGGGTTGAACGTTTCGTTCTACCATTGGGATTAACATTTAAGTTCGAATTTGTTTCACACTGAAAGAATTTGAAGAATTTACCTCTCGTTTCGTGCTCCGGGCACTGAGAAGGAATGCCAGTTATTTCCTGAGAACTTTATCTTAATTTAAAACGTCAAAATCACTCAACGCGTCTTAATGGACTCGGATATTGAACATATCATGGATCAATTAAAAAAGGCGAGAAGTATTGCAAAAGGAAACGTAACGCGAAAGGCTAATAAAGTCAATGAGATACTGACATCATGCGACAATGTCGATTCTGTAAAGGAAATTGCTAAGGAACTAGATGAAGTTTTAAAACATTTCGAAGTTGCGCATGAAGCTTACCATAATTTGCTCAAGGAAGAACATGAAGTCGAGGAATCTAAATTGTATTTTAATTCGGTTAACGAACTCGTTTCGGAGCATAGGACGAAAATTCAATCGTGGCTTGAACAACCGGCTATTCAACTTGGGCAAGAAAGCCAAAACCAAATTCAACCAGAGGATTCTATTTCCACTGCCGGATCACACAAGTCGTCGCGTTTTCAAACACGATCAATTGCTACCTCAGTTAGGAGTTCGTCTAGCGCAAGGGCAAGAGCTGCCGCAAAACAAGCCGCGCTTGAAGCGAAAGCGAATGCGCTTAACAAACTGCATGAACTTCAATTGGAAGAGCTCAAAATAAAACAGAAAAAATCCCAAGTCGAACTTCAAGCAGAAATAGCTGCCGTGGAAGCAGAGAAACATGTCTATGAACAATCTGAAGCTAGTGATGTTAACTCCAACCGATCTGCCCGTTCGCGTCACGTTGCGGCGAAGTCGATTCAGCAACACGTCCGCGCAAATAAACCGGCATCTCTCAAACCACATGCTACAGAGAATAGCCTACGACAAAGGGAAGCGTTCAATAGTCAGCAGCTAAACCCGACTACTCCGGAGTGGACTCCAGCCAGTGCGCTCCCTCATGATCACTCGTTCCAGCGTCTAATGGAAACCCAAGACCGCCAGAACGTTGTTCTTCAACAGATGATTCAGCAACAGATGCAAGGCGTAACAGCGCTAACATTACCACAACCTACCATGAAGATCTTTAACGGAGATCCTATCGAATATTGTGACTTCATCCGAAGTTTCGAACATCTTGTCGAAACGAAAACGCCAAGTTCCAGCTCCCGCCTCTATTACCTAGTACAGTACACGTCTGGGCCGGCCCAGGAACTCATGAAGAGTTGTTTGTCCATGGAACCAGAGAAGGGTTACAACGAAGCAAGACGTTTACTCAAGGAAAGGTACGGACAGAGTTTTCGAATAGCTGCAGCGCATATAGGAAAACTGACAGAAGGACCACCAATCAAGGCTGAAGATGGAAATGGGCTTCTCCAGTTTTCAATCCAACTGACAAGTTGCACCAACACCTTGAAAGAAATCGGCTCCCTGACGAAACTGGACCATCCCGAGAACCTACGAAAGATTATTAACCGCTTGCCGTTTGGAATGAGACTGAAGTGGCGGGATGTTGTCGATGGGATCGTAGCTAAGCAAGGCCGAGATGTCACGATAAACGATGTCACAGAGTTCGTAACGGTTAAGGCAAGAGCAGCTACCCACCCAGTCTTCGGGAAGATTGTGAACGAAAACAAGGGAAGACAAGAGGAAACAAAGGGAAAGAGAACGCACGACAGAAGAGCAAACGGTTTTGCAACCCAAGGAGACCACAAAGCGGGTGGCAAAGACCAAGACGGCAGGACATGCAAGAATATATGTCCCTGCAATGAAAACCACTGGCTAGCTCGTTGCGGAAAGTTCAGGAAGATGTCACTTGATCAGCGAATGAAATTCGTGAAGAACAAGAGACTTTGTTTGAATTGCTTCAACGCTGGACATTTTGTACGCTCGTGCCCTAAAGAGAGTTTCTGTAAGATAGAAGGATGCACCGGTAAACACTCAACGTTTCTACATCCCAAGCCTACACCGAATGATCACGAAGACAAAAAACCCCTTTCAAATCAAGCTACAAAGGAAGAAACTGAGGGATCAACGAATTCTGCCAACAACGGTTACGTAAGGAGATCTCCAAATAGGGAACAGTTGAAGAAGTCCTCGGTCACGGGTCTAGCTGTAGTTCCGGTTCGAGTTAGAGTGAAAGGTTGCACCGAAATGGTAGAAACCTACGCGTTCTTGGACTCTGGCTCAAACACCTCCTTTTGTACAGAAGGCCTTTTGAAGGCATTGAACAACGAAGGAAGAAAAGCGAAGTTGTCGCTGACAACGATGCTCGGCGAAGGTGCCCCAGTTGAATGTTCTCTCGTCGAGATGGAAGTTTTCGATCTGGATCAACGAAATCATGTCGATCTCCCTAAGGTTTATTCAACCAAGAGCCTGCCCATTCGCGCAGAATGCATTGGGAGGCAAGAAGATATCGAACGATGGCCATACCTAAAGGGCATAACAATTCGACACATTGATGCTGACGTAGGCCTCCTTATCGGTAGCGACGTTCCAAAGATGCTACAGCCTGAAGAGGTACGGATGAGCAAGAATGGGGGCCCTTTTGCCACAAAAACACTATTCGGATGGGTTCTGAATGGACCGCTGGGTAGAGAAGATGTCGACGTCCCGACAGCAAATCCCGTTCAAGCAGACAGCACACTGGAGCAGCGCTTCGAAGAGTTTTGTAATATGGAGTTTAATGACGTGAACCGTGAACTCGAATCGACTATGTCACAGAATGACAAAAAGGCTTTGAACATAATGGAAGGGTCAGTAAAGTTAGTGAATGGACACTACGAGATTGGTATGCCTTGGAAAAAGTTCCCACCTTACCTGCCTAATAATATGCCTCAAGCCCAACGACGTCTAGGATCTCTTAAAAGGCGACTTCAACAAGATCCATCACTTCTGGAAAAGTACAAGAAGTTTATGGACAATCTATTCTTGAACGACTATGCAAGAAAGGCTACTACACAAGATATCGGTCCGCTGAAATCATTCTGGTACCTTCCCCATCACCCGGTGTTCCACCCGCAAAAACCCGAAAAGATTCGCGTCGTGTTTGATTGCTCTGCCAAGTACCGTGACACCTCGTTGAACGACCAGCTGTTACAGGGGCCGGATCTTACGAATACGCTCGTTGGCGTGTTAACGAGGTTCAGGGAAGAACCGGTGGCGATGATGGCGGACATCGAGGCAATGTTCTATCAAGTACGCGTTCCTTCAAGTGACTGCGACGCCCTCAGGTTTCTGTGGTGGCCCGACGGCGATCTCTCCAAAGACCCAGAGGAGTATGAAATGCGAGTGCATCTTTTCGGCGGAGCGTCATCACCAAGCTGTGCCAACTTTGCACTCAAGAGGACCGCCAAAGATAACCAGGCTGAATTTGATCCTAAGGTTATTGAAACCGTAGAAAGGAACTTCTATGTCGACGATTGCCTTAAGTCAGTTAGCGAAGAAGAAGAAGCTGTTAATCTGTCACAGCAACTACGTGAGCTGCTGGCCCGAGGAGGTTTCAAGTTGACGAAATGGCTGTCGAATTCAAGAAGGGTCGTCGAAGCGATCCCCGAATCTGAAAGAGCATCTATCGTCAAGAACCTCGATTTCAACTGTTGGTCTGTCGAGCGAGCTCTGGGAACGCAATGGAATATATCATCCGATCAGTTTGGCTTCAGCATCGTTATAAAGGACCGTCCTCCCTCGAGAAGAGGCATATTGTCGATCATTAGCTCGGTGTACGATCCACTCGGGTTCGCCGCCCCGTTTGTATTCCAAGCTAACTTATCCTTCAAGACCTTTGTCGCATGAAGCTAGGTTGGGATGAAGAAATTCCCGAAGAACATCTCAATCGCTGGCGATCGTGGCTCGAAGAACTGCCAAAGTTAGAGCAACTCGTAGTCGACCGCTGTTTTAAATCCCAAGATCACGGAGAGATTAAAACAATCCAACTACACCATTTCGCAGACGCCTCGCAACACGGTTACGGCGCTGTATCGTACCTAAGAATCGAAGACGAAGGTATAAGGTAAAATGTTCTTCGTGATGGGCAAGTCCAGACTTGCACCGATCAAACCACTTACTATCCCAAGAATGGAGTTATCAGCTGCAGTCGTAGCGACGAAATTAGACGGAATGTGCCGACGAGAGCTCAGCCTGCATATCAATCAATCCTTCTTTTGGACCGACAGCACGTGCGTGTTACGGTACATCGAGAACGAAGACAAACGATTCCAAACATTTGTAGCGAACCGAGTCGCTGCTATTCACAACTCGTCTTCCCCGTCTCAGTGGCACTATGTGAACACAGAGCTCAACCCCGCGGATGATGCGTCGAGAGGAGTTCAACCGGATGCCCTCGAACGATGGATTAATGGTCCAACGTTCCTTTTAAAGCCATTCGAAAACTGGCCAACGAGACCAGCCGACTTCAATAACGCTGAAGATACAGATTTAGAAGTGAAGAAGCCTTCTGTTTGCTCGACAGTCGCCAAAGAATCCGATGAAAATCCTATCGATTCGATCATTGAACGCTTTTCATCTTGGAATCACCTCAGAAAAATCATGGCATGGATCCTTCGATACAAGACCAATTTGCAACGTCAGATCAAAAGACGAAGGGCCGGGGAGCCAGTAGCGAACGACTCCAACGGTACATATACTCCCATCGATGTAGAGGAGCTACGGAATGCTGAATCTGTGATTCTAAGGCACGTACAGAAGAAGTGTTTCGAGGAGGAACGAAAGATTCTCCGCGAAGTCAACAGCGAAACAAGTCCGAAGGACGCAAGGGCGCTAAAGAAGAGCAGCAAAATTTTCAAGCTCGACCCAATCTTGAAACATGGGCTCGTATGCGTTGGAGGTCGCCTAGATCGAGCACCGATTGGTCAACAAGCAAAGCACCCAGTTGTTTTACCGAAGAATCACCACGTCGTAACGTTGATCGTGAATCATCATCACAATCTTGCCGGGCATTCTGGTTTAGAGTATACTTTGTCTTTAATACGTCAGCGTTATTGGATCATCAACGGCAGACAGACGGTACGCCGGGTGCTCAACCGATGCATTGGATGCAAGAAACGACAAGCGCCTGTGAGTCAACAGAAAATGGCTCATCTTCCGAAGGATCGAACAACACCTTCCAACCCCCCTTTACATACACCGGAGTAGACTGTTTTGGCCCCTTCGAAGTGCGACGTGGACGAGTGACAGTGAAGCGCTATGGCGTCCTCTTCACGTGTTTGACGACCCGTGCTATCCATCTTGAAGTCTCAAGCTCTTTAGACACGTGTTCTTTTATCAATGCCCTGCGTAGATTCATCTCGAGGAGAGGCCAACCAGACGAAATTCGATCGGACAACGGAGGAAACTTTGTAAAGGGAGAGAAAGAGCTACGTGAAGCTGTGAAGAAATGGAACCAATCACAGATCAACGAATTTCTTCTACAAAAGAATGTCAAGTGGACATTTAATCCTCCCACTGGTTCCCATCATGGTGGTGTCTGGGAAAGGTGTATCAGAACCACACGAAAGGTGATCAAGGCTGTGACCAGAGAACAAATCCTGGACGACGAAGGCATTAATACATTGATGTGCGAAGTCGAGGCAATCGTAAATGGACGACCAATCACCAAGCTCTCCGATGACCCGCGCGACATGGAACCTCTGACCCCTAACCACCTGTTGTTGTTGAGAGCCGGGCCCACACTTCCCCCCACAACTACCACCAAGCAAGATGCATACAGTCGGAGATGGCGCCAAGTACAGTACTTAGCAGACGTATTCTGGCGCCGCTGGATCAGGGAATATCTTCCAACTTTGCAGGTTCGGCAGAAGTGGAATAAACGACACAGGAACTTCGCAGTCAATGACATTGTGCTGGTCCTGGATGATAAGACACCACGAAACTTCTGGCCACTTGGACGAGTTCTGGAAGTTTATACCAACCTCAACGATGGTCTCGTACGCTCCGTGAAGTTGAAGACAAGGACGAGTGAGCTCATACGACCGGTGAACAAGATTGTGTTGTTGGAGGAAGCTGATGGCAACCAGAACGATAAGTAGACTCTATAACATGCATGGACCTAATAGTCACAATTAGATCAATATTGTCCAGTTTGTCTCTAGTAGATAATCTGTGTTTTGTTTCAAAACTTTATGTGTTAGAACTATAGGTAAAGGCTGCTCATGGTTCCGCCTTTAAGGGGCCGGAATGTTAGTTTTGAAACACCTACTTGTAGGCAAGTTTAGTCCTAACACCTTGACGCCACGCTATCTAACGCTTAATATCAATCAGCATGCTCGTAAAATTAAATGCCTGCGGGCAGTAGATAATAGTAAAATTGCGTGACTCAAGGAAGATCAAGGCACTATTCAACGTGTTACTCCTAGTAAGAGGACATCAAAATTTATGTCGGTGGATTTAGTATAATTTAGAAATTTCTATTCACGTTCGTTTGTGTACTTGTTTCGGTTTCACGTTCTACACAAAAGCAATAAAGTCAACGTCGGTGCGCGTGGAAACCAAAGTAAGTACATATTGATCTTTCTTCAGTACTAGTACAATTGTTTGTTAGTTAGGTTACTCGTAGTTTGCGTTTTAATTTGGTATTCTGAACTGGTCAAATGATTTACCACGTATAGATTTAGACTTAATTCATAGTGTATTCGATATAGATTTACTTCCATTCATATAGTCGCATGTTTTTATGATACCGCACGAACAATGAGTTATTGTGTTAATATTAAGTACTAGATAGATATTTTTGCATTGTCACGTTATTTAGTTCGAACCGATTTCCACGATTAACAATTGCCACAATTCTGTGTCAATTCACGTCTATCAAACCCACGAACGTCTGGATTAAAGTTATAATATTCTACTTGTTCGATACTCAAATTCCTTCGAGTTCGATTTGTCTGCGCACCGTTCAACCCAAGTGTTGTCTCATTGGTTATTGCTAAGAGTTAATCGTTTCGTTCTACCATTGGGATTAACACATACATTATAGCTGCCCACATGGAGGTTAAATTTCGTGGCGCAGTTTTGATTAGCGTCTGATATCTATGACTCACTGTTATTATCGTACTTATTAGTTAACATGCACAACTTAACTTTAACGTACGAATATTCAGTTATGCTAATAGTAATTGGGCCGCCAAGAACTAATCTATGTGAACAAACTTTGTGATTTGTCATTCATAACAATGAAGGACAATGAAGTATGGAAATTGACCTTGCCCATTTTCTATATTCATGCAAATACTTGTACGTTTTAAATCATATCAACCGCAGTTATGGCAGACGATTTACATGTGATTGCAATCACTCTGCAGTGTTTAGCAAATGTAGGTAACATTTTATTCTCCGTGCATACACCTGTGTTGAGTGCAGGCAACGAATTGGTAGAAGAAAGCTATGTCAGGTCAAATGAAGAAAGAAACCATGCACTGTTAACCGCGAGTCTATTACTTGAAAGCTTTTTCAGATTACTATTCCTGACATCAGTATGCTCTCAAGCAAACATCCCAAGAGTACGTATGGAAAGAGTATTGTTTCCGGATTTTGTGCGTTCGGCGTTCAGTGGTCGCAATGTCTTTAATGAACTACAGCAATGTGAGCCATTTTCAATTCCCAGAGGTGCTTATCTATTGCTCTTTAGAGCTGTATTAATGTTCTGCATATTTAAGTGGTTGCTTTTTTTTGGGACACCCTGTATGTTTGACAAAAATTCATGATTTGTCGTTTCGACCAATAAGCAAGCGAGCTTATGCCAGTTTAAACGCGTATAACGTTGAGTTAATGAGGCTGTTCGTACGCTTTCGTTCAGTTGTGCATGTTAACTATTAGGCTAATTAGCCCACGCCTTTAACCTCTGATCACCGGTAAATCTTACGAATCACGACTAGTTGCCAAAGTCTCAATCAGTTAATTGCATTATGGTTCGATATATAGCTTTTTAAATCTCACCTTTATTTAATCACCAACAATGATATACCAAAAAGAACTAACCATCGATGAAATAACCAACATATTTTGTCCTTTATGAAACGAGGAAGCTACTGAGCGCTAGGAAAAAAAACTATGAATGCCTGCGCCACATTTCCGCATACCACAGTACAGGTGCATTAAAAACGCAACACTACTGGAATATTCTTGATTATTATATACACAAGCGCCAGATATGAGGTATGCTGCAATTTCATTGGTTTGCTACTAGACAGATATTAGCTCATATCTGTCTAGTAGAGAAAGTAAACAAAATGGCCGAAAGATTTGGGGAGTTGAATGAAATAGAAATCCAAGCTTTAGATAGCATATCATACCGAAAGGGCGACAAAGTTTGCGTATATAATAAAACAGAACTCTCGTCGTATATGGCCGATAGCCAACTCGGCGCGTTGCGCCTCGTCGGCTATCACCTCATATACGACTTGAGTTCGCAGAATAACTGTTAAATATTGGACCTTTTGTCGCAAAAGATCAAATATTCATAGATATTTAGTGTTGCGTTTTTCTTTTACAACCTGTACATAGGAGTATCAAAATAGAAGACCCCTGTCTATTCTCAGGTATAACTTTATGGGGTAAATATATAACAACCTTACAACCGGCAAATTTATAACATAATTTATTTTCTCTCTCTATATCACCATTAATTTTGACGAAAGAAACTTGCTAATGCAAGGGTTATGGCCGGTGTGCAAAATTTAACAAAAAATTTTACAAAAAAATTACAGAATTATAAAAATTACAAAAATTATATTGATTTCTTATCAAAATTTTACTTCGTCACAAGTGAAAAGTAAAATAACTACTTCTTTACAGGTAGATACTGTACTTTTTCAGTTTTTCTCAAGTGAAGTAACAAAGTAAATCAGTTTACAAACGAACACTGCAATCGGTTGACATCGATAGAGGTTGGGAATGGTTGTAAGGCGTTTAGGTTTGCATTACACCCGTTAAGTTATGAGAAATTGCATTGTATATCAAGCCTCTTTAGTGCTGTTCGCCGCTTGAAATTTTGCGAAACACTGGATAGGTTTAAACCACATTTAAACGGTCTTCTGGGACAACCTCGTACCCAGGGTCTTTACTCTACTCGTGGGGAGTAAAGACCCTGGGTCACGAGGTTGCTTCTGGGACCGGTCAAATTGCTATGTTCGAATAAATTGGTGGTGACGTGGAGGATATACCTGAAACCTCCCACGAGGGTAGCTACCAGGTGGGGCGGATTTCTAATCCGGCCCCCGCCCAGTAATACAATGACAGGAAATATTCTGCCGTAGATATATTTAAGGATAGGAGACTTATGCATAGGTCCCCATGTTTCTTTTGATGAGGCTCTTGTTTAGGCTTAGGTTGTTTGTACCCTTGATCAATCAAAAGCTCTGTGCCTCTGTCAATCATTCTAGTAAAGTAACTGTGGTCTTGCTAGCTGTTATTAGATTTGCGGCACCGGCATTGCATACATCCAGGAATTCAAAGACATCTCCTGCAGAAGAACGTAATATTTTGTGCTGCTAATTGACATTCTGTTAACGTTGCGTTAAAAATTTATCACCCAACATCGGACCTTCAGTTACCTGAAGATTATGTAATTACGCAGGTGTGCCTATTGGATTGTACCATAATTTTTAGCATATTTTAAACAAATTTTATCATATGACCACTTATACCGAAATTTAACATGTGACAGTGAACGATTTGAAATTATGTAAACATATAGTCGTCCTTCAACGGGCTTGAACTTGCCTAGCTTGGTGACCATGGATTCGTATGTGGTACTCAACGTGCAGCCCACTCAAGACCATGGCTAAATTGGGGGTGCGTATTCATATATATTTATATACTATAGGAACTAGAAACAATAGGTTTCTAAAGAAATTGGTCAGGAATAAGACGAATATATCAATGCAAAAATATACTGATATTTATCAAAATATATTTATGTGAAATTTATCACTTTGGAATAAAAACAGGACTGACGGAACTATAATTTTTTTATGTTTGCGGGGGCTATTTTTTTCGTGCATTGCTGTCTAATTTTTATACCGCCTGCATTATACATGTATTTCAAATTAACTAAAATTATTCTGTGGTTTGAACACTTAAGCGTAGTTCTTACGTTGCATTTTGCATTTTGGTCGCGTCGAATGTAATTCAAACAAATAGATAATGAGACGATAATGAATAAGGTTTACAAGCTCATTATCTATTGTTTGAATTGCATTCGACGCAAAATGCGACGTGTGAACTGGCCTTTGTTGTGAACTTTCGATTACTCAGAAAAAGTAAATAAAATTCTCACAGAGTGTCAGATTCTTTGACGAAGAACGTCTTTATCAATGTCTTTGTCAGATTAGTTCATATTATCATTTATACTTTTGGATTCAACTAATACGGGTAAAAAGTATTAATTCAAAGAAGGATTTAGGGAGCGAATTTAGTTAAAATGCAAACTACACGCATGTTTTGAAAAAATAAACTAACAAGGATTCGCAAAGCATCTACAAAGCACGGCTTCAATTTCCAAATGAGTTGGCAAAAAGCCTTTCAGTTTGCTAATACTTAATGCCCCCGCGGCCCGCCCTGGCTGGCTGGCTACGCCTACGCCTATGGAAGTTTCCCGAGTTCGGCACATTCCCCGGCTTTCCTCGGCGCTCCACTGACACTACTCTGACATGTTTTTAATGAAGCTCTTAAATTTTTTGAGTGAAACCCATAACCCATTGTTTGCTGCTGTTTCCCAGCCTTTTAGTGAATTTAATGCTCCATGTTTTTCCCACGCGTGTTGCGGGAAGTGGAAATACGTCACGACCGGAAATACAAAACTTTGTATTCGGACCGGACGTGAATTCAAATTTTCAGATGTTTTCAAGCAAATTTGCCTTTGTGTTGCCATTATCGACTGTTTATATTTCGATAATAGTTCACAATACAACAATCTCAATATATAAATTTGCGTGGATGATTATTGTTGAAATATAGCAGAGTTTTCCTGCAATGGACCACCAAAGGCAGAGGACGATTGGGCCTTACTTTCTGAATCAAACTTTGGGGAAAGGCCAGACAGGTACTTTTATTTTTTTAGTACATTTTGTACTGTTGTACCCATATTTTGCTGAGAGGAGACGGCTTTTGTATCAATATTGCAGTTCAGCCACACAAACCTTACAAACCAAAGGATAATTTTGTATAAGTATCTGAAAAAAAACTCATAAGCATATCAAATCTATTTTGAAATTTGTTTTGTTAAATATTCCAGGGATAGTTCGGCTGGGTATACATTGTACGACGAAGGAAAAAGTCGCCGTTAAGATTATAGACCGGACAAAATTAAGTCCCCAAATATTATCAAAGGTAAGAATAGAACCTAGCTATTTAGAAGATACGGATGTGTTAATTTTGCAATTTTGCGAACGGTTTGTAATTAGGCGTAATACTTATATACAACAGCTGTGTTTTTTAAATATAATCTAGAATCTCGTTCTTTACTTCTTATTCCAAAAGCCTTTGTGCCTTTATTCACCAAAGGCTTTTTTCTTCAGCTCTAAAATGATATATCGCAAGTACCTTGCGGTTAATATGAAAATACAAATAATTATTGCAAGATATTGCGTGCAAGCTTTGCTAAAATTATATCTCAATCTAACCTGATGCCTTAATTAAGACATCTTGCAGCTCTGTCAATACGTTGTTCCCGAATATCATCTCGTGTTTTCAAAACTTTTGTTTTCGTTTACGAAGAACGTGCATTAGACGTTTGAAAGAAATGGATGCGTAGCTTTTAATTTCGCATAAAAGCAAGTGTGAATTTGTTTGCACTCTGCACCTGTAATGTAAATATTTACGGCATTAGCAGTAGCAGTCTTGAATTTTTGATTATACTCAAAATTGTAAACTTCCGTGAACTCAGGATGAGAACAATTGAAGCAATACAAGCTAACCTTTAACATCATTGATTTTCAAACAACTAACTTTTTGTAGTAAACTTTTAATTTTTTTCCGATTTAAGTGGAATACGTACATATTTAAATATTAATGGTCAGCCATTACATGCATCATCTTTTTTGAATATTGCAAAACAAGGTAAAATTGCATGTATGTTGTTGTATCCAAGTTCACCCTGCAGTTTCTAACTGCTGTTTTGTGTGGCTATTTAGACTAATTTTCTTTCTTAGCTTTTTTTCCCCACATTTATTTTTCATGCTTCAGGCCATTAGGGCACTACATATACATACTTTTTTCTATGGATTTGGGTCCCCCCACTCAAACTCCTTGTAATTACATTTTAGTGTATTTGGATAAAAAAATTAATAAGCATGCATATTCACATAATATGACAATCTAGCTGGCATTCTCACAGGTTGTATTTCACAGGCATTTTCCTTAATTTTCATTATATTGCTCGGCAACAGAGTTCTCTTGTGCTCCTCTCAGAGCTCTCATGTTCTTGCCCTCTTACAGCTGTTAATTGCTACCAATAGGAAAAGGTATAATGACCTAAATTCTGTCTACCTATACTGGCCTAATAAATTAACACTTTTAAAAATTGTAATATGACACTTGAAAAAGTTCAATGCCGTGAATATTTTATTGATTTAATGCAAGTTAGAATATTATAAGTATATCTAACTGCAATATTTTGCAGTTTGAAATGAGCAATTTGCCATGCTGAAATGTAGTCCTAATCCAAAACAAATTTCAATTTGCTATATATGCAGTAATGATATATAATTACACAGATGATATATTTGTGTGCATGCATGTGCATGCATGGATAGATTAATGCATGTGTTTATATATTTTCTAGCTAAAATAATTATAGTTCTGAGTCTGGCTAAAACTACATTTATGACTGAAACATTATCATGATATAATGCTATATCATATCAAAAAAATACATTTTCGCCTGTGAGTTAATGGCCGGCCGGTGTACTTATATATAAGCTATACCACTGCATGGCGAGAGGTGACATTCTATAGACAATTTAAATTTGTAGTCCTAGCAAGGAAGGGTACATGAAATTATCATATTGCAATTTTTTGAACTGTCAATGTAAGAGCTTTATTTTATATATACTCCCTGATTTTTCTTTGAATTAAAAAATAATTGTGATTGCTTAAAATTTTAAATATTAATTTACTATACAGTCTATTTATATTGTAATAATTAGATGTTGTGTGACAATTTTGATAGCAGGTTCATAAATTGAAATACTGGTAGTGCCGTAGTGATAATATAAACATGACTACTTAGTAGCCTTAGGCTGACGTCAAGCTGTAGGTCACACCAACTGTAACTCTTGCTGTATAATATACCCTTGGCTTGGCTACAGTATTAGATATGTTAAGATATCTTGCTTTGACACAAAACAAGTATTTACCGGCACAAAATGATAGGGTCACAAAACAATATATTTTGTAATGTTTTCAGTATATGGCATAATATTAATTACAGGGCAGATAAATTAGATTGATTTTATGAAGGTTCCTCATGCAGACCAGCCCAGAGAATCTAAACATGTTAAATGATGATATTTTTTGCAACATGCCAGGCAATTCTGGCATGTGTTTATAAAGATGTGCTATGCAACACCTGGAGAAGACTAAATTAAAATGAATTTATCGTCTGCTGAAATTCGTATTAAAAAACCTTTGAAATAACATGAGAAAATATTTGAAAAAATATGATGAAAAAATATAAATATTATGAGAAAATATATTAAAGAAAATATTTGGCCAGGCCATATTTGACGCGTTTTAGCTAGACGTCACTTCGTGTCTTGTTCATAACACCAAGCATTAGAATTAGTCGCAATAATTTACGAGATCTTAAGTTCAAGATTATTCTGATCGTGTGACATTGCCTTGAGTTATATCTTTGCTTATTCATTTTAAAACAAACTAAAATATTAGGAAAAATAGCTGTTATAACATAAAAAACCTTTTGGGCAAAGATCGACGATCTGACTGCTTAAGCCCAAGAGGCTATATTTGAAAATGAGTTAACGAATAAGCACTCCTGTCCACAAGTAAAATATTCTAGCGACCGCGGCCCTATCTAGCCTCGTTTCTAATTGTTGTAATGTTAAGCATGCTAAACATTCCATATATTGGGAATACATACTAGTTAATACTAGGTCATAATGTTTGTCAGTATGATAACTCTATGCTCGATTCTATTCCATTTTTTAATTAGCTGTGATATTTCTGGAGTAGAATAAAAAATTGCGAACTATATATAGATTCACACTCCATTACTGATGAGCCCAATGATAAGGTTTAAGGATCACAAACAACTTGATATATTTGCTATCAAAGGCTGCAAAGCTGAAAATTTTGTTATAACAAACCACCTGGCCGTGTCCCAAAATAGAAAAATTAAGAAAATTTTATTTAGAAAATTTTAAAATTTTATTTCACGTAATATAACATTTGCTTAGAATAATCCCTTGGCCCCTGCTGTATGTATGTTCATAACAAGCTTTTGTTTTTTAACAAAAAAAAGAAGTATCCGGCATTATTAGCTATATACACTTAATAGCGAAGCCAGCCTGACAAATTTATTCCGTTATAGTGTTATACTAATATCATGCAGTGTTGGCATAATTATGAAATCTATGCATTTCTAAAGAAATTAATTATAAAAACGTAAAATTCGGATTGAGGGACTAGATCGTCAGGCTGGCTACACCAATGAATATACTCTTAATACTAATTCTATCCCTAAACTAAACTTGATAGTGATAAGAACCGTAACATATTTAGTAGACATCTACCCCAATCTAAACATAATAATTTTATCTTGGTTGCTTAACAACTTCATTTACCCTAATGGCACGTAAAATTTTTATTGAAACATCCACAGGAAATGTCGGTTTTTCTTTATATACTGTTTCAGACCAGGGATTAATGTCAATTCTAAAATGACTCTCTTTTTGTTGAGTTTAAAAAGACGTGTTTGATAGCTTTTGCGAGGATTTGCCGCGTCGCGTCCGCTCGGTGTCGGCGGTACCTTTATACTGCACATGCACAAGATAAGATATATTTTGTATGTCAAAAATTGAAACCGCCTTGAATACGGTCTTACCTCGTAACTATAAAACATGCAGTCGAGGAGTTTATATAAAAGTTAAACCTATTCCAAATATTCGAAATCACAATATGACTTTTTGGAAATAGTTATGCATGTCAGCTACAGACTACAGGAATGACTAACCGAGGAGGCGGCCGAAGAGCGGGTGCCTGTCCCCACTCCTTAGCCGCTTTGTGCAGGGCGGGTGCATGAGGCGTTGAAAATTTTCCTTACCAAACAACTATGCATAACAAACAATAGAACTTTCCTTCTTTAGCCATTTCAAGCGCGGCTTAGCGCGCAATGGGTGACGGTAGTTGATTATAAATTTGAGTTGTGATTTCGCCATGTTCAGGAGCGATTTAGTTTAACAAGGAAGCAAAAAGAATCGGCAAGCTTTTCTTACAAACAAAATCGCTTCTAAGCAGAGTGATATCGCAACTCAAAGTTGCTTGATAATCGACTACCGTCACGCATGGCGCGCTTGAGAGCTAAAAGGGGAAAGGTAAATAAGAAAATTATCTTACAAATATGTTGACTTAGTTAAAGACATATACAATAGCCATTACTGATAGTCCTTAGACTAACCAGCGTATGCTCAAATCCCAATGACTAAATAATGCTGGCTCCATTTCGGAATGAATACAAGGTAGTAGGTTTGGAGTGCATCTTATAGTTCTGTCAAGCGTGAATGAAACCAGACGATTTCTGGTAGAAGGGAGCAGCGATACAGCCTCGTACCCAAGCGCTTTGGTGGAAACGTAAAGGTTATAAAGATTAAAACCACCTTAAAAAAGCACCCCGAGCACCCCCGCGCGCTCGCGCTTTCTTTGGTAACTGATCTCTATATAGTAGCTGAGTGCAACCGTTATAATCATTACAAAAAAAAGCGCCTGGGTAGAAGCCTGGCAGCGATAGCATTAAAAGACAGGACAGAATACGAACTTTTCGTGAGGTAGCACCATTCACTTTCATCATATTCACGAACGTTTCCTCTGTTTTGAATTAATATCATCCCACTTTTACCCCTCTTAAGAAAATTTTTTCCCTCCCCAACCCTCGCCCGCGTTTCTAATTTCGGCAGCAGCGGTCATCTTTAAAGGTCTAGCTAGCGCATTTGCATTCGAAGCCTCTGCGGAGGAGAAAGCTTTTTTACCCAGTCCTATATAACAACACTAATAATTTAAATAAATTAGCTTATATAGGTACACCACGTAAGTATTTAATACTGCAAGGCATTCGGTCCAATAACCCTGGCTTTCATTGCACTGATGAAGGCCCGGGTCGGAACGAAAGCTTTGCAGTATTAAACACTTACGTGGTGTACCTGCAAGCTAATTTACTTATTGATGTCACCATGCAAACATACAAGAATATTACTAATAATTCACTTATTTTCCTTTATTCCTGTGAGCTGCGATATTTATCTGTTCTATAGTGTACCCTTGTTTCCATATTTTGTTTACAGTTTGCTTTAAGCCCGTGCTGCACGATACAATTTTCCTTGCAATGTGATTTTACTTTTAGGAGATGTAAATTAGTGGCGAGTTTTCGAAATGCATGCATATATACGAAAACATTCGTGGAGTGTATAAACACGAAAAGGTCGCCAGATTCACATTTCTGAAAAATAGAATTGCATTGCAAGTTGCAAGTTAAATCCTTTTGTTTTTTCACAACGCGATTGCTTGTGGATATACGACCTATTTTATACTAATTATAGTTACTAATCTATATTTTGCATCGTAAAGTTATACCTTTTCTGTCAAGTCATGCCTTTTCTGTCAAGTCATGCCTTTTCTGTCAAGTCCTGCATTCCGTTTAAGCTTTCTCGCATTTCCCGCCGGGTGACGATGGAAATAAAACGAGGCTCAGGTTACTTTGCGCCATAAATCAAGTAGGGATTATCTTTTTATCAGTCTGATTAAAAAGTCGCTTTTTGAAGAGTCACGTCTCTTGAACAATTTCCTGTTACGCTTTTTTTTCGCTCTTTAAAAAAAATTTAATTATTTCGAGACTGTAATCCCTCTTCAATATTTTTTTATACATTAAAAACCGCGTAATTAAACCGGCTCGTGACAAGACTTAACAATTAACTCGCACAAATTGCCTGAATTATTTTGCAATGTAACTGGAAGCAGCAATCACTCGCCGAACTCGAAGGTCTCTCATAAAGCCCGTTTTCCACTGGCCAAATTTAGTCGCACGACGAAGCGATATGTGAAATCCAGTGATGTGATTGGCTTGCGAAAAAATTCGCCGCGAAAAAGTAGGATCGCTTCCTACTTTTTACCTGTTCGCGCGAACAAATTCGCCTGGTGGAGAACAGGCTTTAATCAGCACAAGAAAGAATTTCTGCTCCATGCTTTATATATGACGTTTCAGACGTGTCATGTGTCATGTAATGAATGGAAATATACTTAAGGCTGCTTTATACTTACGCATTTTTCATACGCACGTAAAAGTCTAAATCCTTATATATGTTATCTTTGAAAAAACTAAGTAAATAGACCAATTGCGAAACTTAGTAACCGCGCCTTCGCATAACATGGAAGCGAGGCTTATTATGCAAAAAACAATATTTGTATTTTTTGCCGTACAAAGCTATCCGCCGAGTTATATCCCGGTTTTCGCCTTTGGTTTACATATTTTTCGATACCTTTAAAGCTCGGTTTCATCGTTGTTATCATAGTTTTCAGGTGAGGGAGTTTTGCCTTTCATTTGAGGCGTTTTTGTGATGTTTTCATTAATTTTTTCGGCTGCTTTCGTCGGGGAAATATGGAAAAGACCGACACAAACTCAGGTAAAAATTCAGTTTTTTCCAAGCTATTTCGTCTCAAGTCTTGAAAATTTATTTCATTTTTCTTCCTCTTATTTGTGCAAAATTTGGCGATATATATTTGGTGCAAAATCTATGTTTTTGTGACAAGGATTATTGAAAAGTCACGGTCGAACCACCACCATGTTTACATTTCTCATTTAAATTATTTTACACCAATTTATCGATCGATAAGCTGTAATTTTACAGCAATTTTACAGCTCAGGAAAAATTAGAAGAACTCTGTTGACAGAAACAATCGGAGATAAAATATACAACGGAGTTTTTTGGTTTATTTTCCCTGTGTATATAGACTACAGTACATGTGATGTCATGCCGACTCAAAAGCAAAACAACTCTTCAACTTGGCACACATGCATGACATGGATAGTAAAATACTTATTACCAAGACATAATATCATTCTCTATTTTGAATTACCATTTAATATTTCTTTTCCCACAATGTCATACTATAAAGGTAGCCACAATGCGAGCAGCAGCGTTTTTTAAGATATGCCTTTACATGATGGCAAAGCCGAAAGCGAAAAAAATATACAACCCCGAAGTTCGGAAGTGTTTTCCGTTTTATAATGCGATGGTGAACGGAATCCTTTCCTTTTAAAGTATTCCTGGTTAACCCTTATTTAAAACATCTATTGCATGGTAGTAGATAGAAAGAATAGTGTTTTGTAGTGACACAAAATATACAGAACGTCAGATGCGTTCGAATTCGACTTTTAAATAAAATTCGGCTTTCATGTCGGTATGCAAGCCATGCATCGTCTGTACTTTTTTAAAACTAAATAAACAAAAACATTTCAGTTAGTTACTTTTTGCCATTTTCACAGTATTACTCTGGTATAAAGATAAAAAATATAGTGATATTTGTGAATAAATTTGAACCATTTCAGTCATTAGGTGTGAAATTATAAAATCTGACTGTCACTTTCATTTAGTTTTCAACAATTTTTGTCACAAAACATAGATTTTGCACCAAATATATATCGCCAAATTTTGCACAAATAAAAGGAAGAAAAATGAAATAAATTTTCAAGACTTGAGACGAAATAGTTTGGAAAAAACTGAATTTTTACCTGAGTTTGTGTCGGCCTTTTCCATATTTCCCCGACGAAAGCAGCCGAAAAAATTAATGAAAACATCACAAAAACGCCTCAAATGAAAGGCAAAACTCCCTCACCTTAAAACTATGATAACAACGATGAAACCGAGCTTTAAAGGTATCGAAAAATATGTAAACCAAAGGCGAAAACCGGGATATAACTCGGCGGATAGCTTTGTACGGCAAAAAATACAAATATTGTTTTTTGCATAATAAGCCTCGCTTCCATGTTATGCGAAGGCGCGGTTACTAAGTTTCGCAATTGGTCTATAAATCGAAAGAACTTAGATTTCCGCATATTTTAGTATGCACATATAAAAAACGCGTAAAGCCCGTTTTCCACTAGCCGAATTTATTCGCGCGATGCGAAGCGATATCTGAAATCCAGTGATGTGATTGGTTTGCGAAAAAATTCGCCGCGAAAAAGTAGAATCGCTTCCTACTTTGTATCTGTTCGCGCGAATAAATTCGCCTAGTGGAGAAGGGGCTTAAAGGCTGTTTTCCACTGCTCGTTTTTGATACGCACGTACACGCACGCAAGTCTAAATCGGCTTATACCTGTTACTAATGACCTAGATGTTAAATAATATAAATTTGAAACCATGCATTTAAAATTTTCCGTACGTGTACGTGCGTATAGAAAACGCGTAAGTGGAAAGCAGCTTTAAGGACTGCTTTTCACTGTCGGGTTTTTTGCACGTAAGTACACGCGGTAAAAGCTTAACATCTGAAACGGGCTTAAGATTCGCGTTTACGCGGCAAACGCCAAACCGCGTTTCGCAAACGAACTTTGGGTGTATCTCCGCTATCTTAATTAGGATATGCAACAGTTTAACTCATAAACGTTCATCATTAAGCTGGTGATATTCAGCGGTGATGTCAGTAAGCAACAGACCTTTTCAGCTTGTATGTAAATTGATCACATATTCTGAAATGGTTACATTTTATTGGCAAGCTGAAATGGTTTATAGGACAGTGCTGATGTATTTAGCAAAACTGTCTTTGCAGTATGTTTTTCACGTTTGCCGTATAAAATTCAGTGATTGAACGACTGCATATATAATCACAGCCATTTAAACATGAAATTTTACACGGCAAACAAACGTAAAAGACATACTGCAAAGCTGGATTTACCGCCGTTTGTTAAACACGCGAGCAAATTGCCATATTGCTTCTTTACACCACTTACTTCAAACAACCAGAGCTAAACAACACGTGAACAAACTCAAGAAAGATAAATTATGCAACGTAACGTAGAAATTAACAAGAATTTCGCTATGAGAATGTAGCCGCGAGCTCTAAGGAAATAGGAAAATTAGGTCCCCCCCCATGTTACAATCTTATTATCAGCTTCTTTTGAATTCATTGAAATAAAAATTACCGTATTCATTAAAAAGACGTTTACCGCAAAATACTGTCATATGTCAAGATACTGTCTTATTTCAAATACTTGTGATAAATTTCTTTTTAGGTTGAACGGGAAATCGCCATAATGAAGTTAATCGAACACCCACATGTTCTACGTCTGTACGACGTTTATGAAAACAACACGCATTTGTAAGTAAATTATATATCCTATCCATCCATCAGATAGTGTTTGTTCAGAATGTGTTGTTAGAATCGTACTCGTGGAAATCTATAGACAGATTTATATAGCATGAAGTGGTCGTGAATAAATAGCGTGATGAGGGTGTACGAAAAAAAACGGAACCTGCGTACACAATATATAATTATAGTTATTTGAAAAGATTCTTATACGTTTGGTTCGTTTTGTTTCCACTAACATTGTTACAGTACAAATTATACGAAAACCCAGAGGCAGAGAAATGCCAAGTTAATTTATTAAACCAGGGTGTCAAGGAATAAACTGATTACAATAAATGATGGTTTCAACGAATACGTAATTAACACGGGCTTCGTGTTTTTTTGGGACACCCATGCAGTTGATAGCTATAGACATGCCACGCGTACGCCATTTATTCGCCATTTTCACATCGTCTTTGACGTTCGTATTTTCAAACTAAGGGCTGCTTTCCGCCGTCACGTTTTTTGCACGTACGTACACGCACGTATATAAAAGCTTAAATCTTCTAAGTTGTTGTATAATTAATTTTTTGCCAGAAAAACACACCAAATCATCGGAATGCAACCCTATAAGCATCTATTCAAAAAACGCGACAGTGGAAAACAGCCCTATAAATCTGCATGCCTATGGAAAGTAAAACGTTATTATACCTAAAAGGATCGCATATTAAAATTGTATCATGCATGCATTCATGAATTTTTCTATATGTATTGACTATAGGTTTTTGATACTGGAATATGTCGGTGGTGGGGAATTATTTGATTATCTTGTAAAAAGAGGAAGGTTAACGATAAAGGAGGTATGTGAAAGTGTTTTTTATTTTCGTATGGGTGGTGCATGTGCAAGTTTCGTACGTCATCGTCGCCATGTTGGATTATTTTACGATTTTGACGTCAAACGCGGAAAGTCAGATGTTACACGAAATTTCATTTGCTCCACAAAACTATCGAGCCAATCAAATTTCGTGTAACATCAGACTTTCCGCGTTTGACGTCATTATGAAAAAGTTTTATTCAAATGTCCTGAAAATCTCTTTGTCTTAAAAGGCCTGATTCACACTAGCTCCTAATAATCGGGGATCCATTGTATTACTTTCCGATAGACAAAGCATTTTGCGCACCAGCGACCTCAGACAAAGATAATCCCAGATTCTTAGGACAAGTGTAAACCAGGCCTTGTTCAGTCTCACGGGAATAGTTGCACATCACCAAACAAAAGAATTAAGATCGTTTTTAAGAACTAAGAACTCGTGCATGTATACAGGGTGTCCCAAAAAAAAGCCCCCCCTATTGAAATGAAGCCTTTGTTGATTTGAATGCATGATCAACGCAGTAGTGTGTAAATAGCATAGTTATTAGGTTGAGGCATTCAAATAAAGCGTCTTGCTTTCAATTTGGTTTATCATAATATTAAGGCAATCAGATTCTAACAAAGGCTTGATTTCAATAGAAGGGACTTTTTTTTGGGACCCAAAAAAATGTCCCCTCTATTGAAATCAAGCTTTTGTTCGAATCTGATTGCCTTAATATTATGATAAACCCAATTGAAAGCAAGACGCTTTATTTGAATGCCTCAACCTAATAAATATGCTATTTACACACTACTGCGTTGATCATGCATTCAAATTCCAACAAAAGCTTCATTTCAATAGCGGGGACTTTTTTTTGGGACACCCTGTATATACTGCATGGAACCCTCGAAATTAGGACGAGACGATCACCTTTGCAGATTAAAAAATGATTGTATATACTTTTTTAACAAGCGTAATATGCTTCTATATTTGCATTTATACAATATATTAATATTTACATGTTATTGAGATTAGATTTTTTATGATTATTCTCTCTTCTTCAAAGGCTCGGAGATTTTTTACTCAGATAATCTCGGCGATGGACTTTTGTCACAAGCACTGTGTTTGGTATGTGTGAGCATGCATGCATGCATGGTTGCATTAATTTTGCGCTTCGAGTTAACGGACTTTTCCTCAGATTAATGTTTTACACTTGGACCATTAAATTTCAGACATAATTAAGCTAGCATTTGATAATTAAGCTAGCTAGCACCTTTGAAATTCAAAAAACGATAACGATTCAGTTCTATGCCTGATTTCCATTTAGTCTTAAGTGTCATGAACGTGTCAAGCTGGATGATGTGATAGAATATTTCTATATGTGTGTGCGGTCAACAATGACCGATTTCGATAAAAAATAAAGTGAAATTTACAACTGGACTATTTCTCATCGGTGAAAATGACTTGTTCACGACAATTATGAATAGGATCAGGCTTAACAGTGTTCAATTTAGAAGGCATTTGCCTTCAAAAGTTGATCATGCACTATATATGTACAGATTTCAATTTAGAGCTTTATATTTTGAACATCACACACTCGCTTTCAAAAACAAGTTACGCTTACACGAGGTGCGTTTAAAAAGATATAACAAAATATGAGATGGTTTTAAGGTATTGAAATAAGTCTTTATGAAGGCAAACAAGCACCGTATTGTTGGTCATACACGATTGTCTTGATCATATTCATTATACTCGCCTAATCTCAGCTAAGCCATATCACGAAGATCTTTCTTTTCCGGGGCGGTATCCACGCTTTTTAGGCAATCAAATTGCTCGCGGTCGACCGGTTTGCCCTATTCGGAGTGCTGAACCAGACCGCAGTCCGCATACGAATATTATCTCGATCTCCAACAAAAACTCCCCGAAACTTTTGAATACACGTTTGCTTTTACTAAACATTTTGCAAAATGCATGTCCTGAATTTTTCCAAAAAAACATGCTCAGAGGTGGCTCTTGCATATCTCTCTCGTTTTCGAATTAATAATTATCTATTTGCTACCTGTGGTGCAGTTAATTTTGGCTGTGTTTAGCATTATATTGTATTTTTTCTCAGGTGTACAGCTGCATGAACAGAAACTATAAAAAATTTATGCTACAATAAATTTTATTAAAAATGTTTATTAAAGTGCATATGCAACGAAATTTCACCCCTGATTTTTATAGTTGCACTATAAAGAAAACTTAAATTGACTGGATATCTACTTCTGTACCATTTTGTTAACTTTATTCATTATCAAGATATTTAACTTTGTGAGTTCTAACACATAACTAATCACATCACACTGCATGCATAAATTTAAGAGTTTAAATATAAAGTGGTATTTCAACTTAAAACACGATTCATCTTTTATAACCAGTTATAAATTCGCACCTGCATTGTATACAAGAGTAATTGTTGGATAATATTTCGGGTTGGGTAATTTTTCTGCGAGACAACTGTAATTTTCCAAAAAACTCGTTATTCAGTGTCATAGTTGTGTTATATAGATATCTTACAAAGTTCAATATCTTCAAAAGGAAGCAAGTATAACAAAATTCTGCAAAAAAAGTTAATATTCAGTCATTTTAAATTTTCTCTACATTGCAACCATGAAAATCAGGGGTGAAGTTTCGTTACATAGGCACTTTAATAAATGGTAATTTAGGTCTATTGCATATATTTCTTATAGTTTTTGTGCACGCAGCTGTTGGTCTTTACAACGAAACCATAAAACTAAACGGGAAAATTTTGTTGCACATTTCACTCAATTTGTTTCGATCGTGCTTCTTTGGGTTTGAAATTACTTTTGTTTTTGAGCTGCATGCATGTGATTGTAAATAAACAAATTCGTTCAGAAAAACATGGAAATAAAATCCCTGTTTGCGCTACACTTATATGGGACTGCGGATAAATTGGGTAGGAGGACCAATTTCATCGTATTCAGCCTTTGTATTGGTGCCAAAGCACGGATAAAAATTGAACACGGGTGCCAATTTTAGCAGTGACATGCCAATGAATTGAATGTAGTGTTGTAGACTATTACCTCGAAAAAAAGAGTATAGTGACTGGTGTGGTGTGGTGTTGTGTGGTTTGGTGTTGTGTGGTTTGGTGTGGTTTGGTGTGGTTTGGTGTGGTGTGTGGTGTGGTGTGGTGTGGTGTAAACTATTACCTCGAAAACAAGAGTGTAGTGACAGTATAGTGTAGTGTAGTGTAGTGTTGTAAACTATTACCTCAAAAACAAGAGTGCAGTGACACTAGTGTAGTGTAATGTTGTAAACTATTACCTCAAAAACAAGAGTGTAGTGAACGTAGTGTAGTGTAATGTTGTAAACTATTACCTCGAAAAGAAGAGTGTAGTGACAAAGAAGAGTGTAGTGACAGTAGTGTATAGTGTAGTGTTGGAAATCTGCATTGTAAAGCTTTCAATATAATTAACTGCCGTTATTAATGGAAGAGCAAAGACAATTCAAGTGTATGTTGCTAAATTTGAATGCTTTATTTCTTGCGTATAGTCACCGTGACCTGAAGCCTGAAAACCTTTTACTTGATGAAAAACATAATATAAAAGTCGCCGACTTTGGAATGGCATCATTGCAGGTGAGCTGACATATTAAATTGAATTTGGTTCATTTACAGGATTAGAGAATTGTGATGGTGCTATTTTGATTTACCAACCGAGCAAGCTGAAAAATTAGCTTTATATACACCATGCATGGTTCGCTAGACCATTACCTTTCCAACTGAGCTTCTATTGGTCAAGACAGTTCGGAATCCGTATTTCGGTGTCGTAAAGTTATAGTGATATGGCTCGAGTTACCAACTGGGCCAGCTGAATTGTAGTCAAGCTAATTTTTCAGATGGATTAGAGAATTGTACTAGACCCTAGAGACTAACGTCTGTATTCAAAAAGCTCACTCGCACGCTTACTCATTATGTGTGACATCTATAAATTTTGTTATTATACTGATCAAGGAGAACGCTCTTTCTAAACTGTTTTTCTCCCGCCAAAATTTCCGAAACCATTGGTTCTTTGAAATCTTCGCTGAAGCTAAATTTAAGTTAAACCAAAACGAAGCCAGCAATCTTGTCCAGTCAAGATTGAAAACTGAATAAGAGATTTTCAAATTTTGGTGGCCGGAAATCTGAATGACCTCGCTTTCGCGTTATTCGCAATATATGTTCAACATGTGCCATATTTTAAACATGTTCTTCAGGTTGGCGAAAATTTGATGTTGGAGACTAGTTGTGGGTAAGTATGATAATAATAAAGTATCGATATTGTAATGTTGGGTTAAACTGACATCTCTTCAAACATGTGAAATTTGTTTTTTGCTTAATAACTTCGACAAATGTGTTGTTATTTGACGAGTCAGCCTCGTACATGTGAAGGTACTTAGCATTAAACCTCAATGCCTTTAGTTGCTGTATGGAGATCAGTATAAGAAAATCGAGTTATTGGACCATCAAGATGACCCAAATTGCATGTTTTTTTTTGACTTCGCACATAATCGGCCTAAAAAACTAGACTAAATTATATCACTAGAAATTTAACCTAAGTTCTTCCCTGCATTTAATTTATTTTTTCATATTTCCCGAGTAGATGTATTCATGTATTGAAGATCTAAATTTTCCATTGTCAGGTCGCCACATTACGCCTGTCCTGAGGTGGTTAAGGTAATAATACGAACTTCCTATATAGCAGTGAAGTAGCTATTACCGCACAGATACATCGCCAATTTGTCGTCTATAACAACCGCACTTTTACACCATCATATGTAGGGGGTAAAATACGATGGTAGAAAAGCTGACATTTGGAGCTGTGGAGTGATTTTATATGCTCTTGTAGTGGTAAGCATGATAATGACCCGTAGAACTATATTTTTTAATTTCCCCATCCGTAAAGTCAATCGAATTTAACACAGCACCTAATTCAACGATTAAAACGTTGTTTCACTCAGTAATAAATTTTCTCAAAAAGATATTTGCTATTATATGGGAAATTAAGATAATTTCTTTTTGCAATAATCGCTTTACGCATTACCTATACTGCTTTAATCTTTTTAAAAATGTCTATCTTGGTTGTAATAACGATTATTAGTCCATTCCTAAGAGTAGCTGAATAGAGTGTACTTCTCGTTGTCTGCCTCTCCCAAACGAATCCCTCTGTTCACAAGATCCATTTCATGCACTTTCCTCGTATGAAGTGTAGTCTATTATTCATAAAGCAGTACTGCATTGGGCTTTAGTTAATTTGCTGATCAAATATTGGTTCAGTTCCCACGTAATATAGGCGTGTATACAGAGTTTCCAAGGCTAAGCCATGTTTTCTGCATCATTTTCGCTTCAGCAAATGACCAGGCATCGACCATGATAAGTACATACGCTCTACCTCATTCAGTAATTGTTTATAAAATGTGTTTTCTTATTCTTAGGGCGTTTTACCTTTTGACGACGACAATTTAAGACATTTATTAGAAAAGGTTTGTCCAAAAGTGGGATTTTTTCTATTTTAGGTGTTACTGATACGAAATAACTATAAAATTATAGTCGTAAATATATATTAGTAAGAGTATAATTTGTGATGGCATTTTAATAAGGTCAGTTCACACGATCCAATTTTGTCAGATCCAGTTCACTTCTGACGTATTGAACAACCTACCTTTTATTGATAAAGCAGTATGTAGTGGCTTTGCTTGATTTGCAAAATCAACATGCATTGTATAAAGGGAACAGACTCGTGTTAATTAACAAATCGTGTTAGTTGCAGTGCAAATTCGTATTTCTTCACCTACAAGAATTCGATTTTGTCGCATGTTTCGAACCATTCGACTGGCTGCCTGGGGCCGGTTGTTCGAAATGCGTTTAGCTTAAACGGTGGATAAGCCAAAGTTTAAAATTACTCTCATGCATCTTGTGAATGACTAAATCTGCAACTTATGCATTAAATATGTACTTCCATTGACAATTAAGCTATTTACATCGAAATATTTCAGCTCAGTTGTTCAATAAATAAATAGTTTTGCTTTCCATTTTGAACTTATCCACCGTTTAAGCTAAACGCCTTTCGAACAACCGGCCGCTGACAAAGATCAGTTCAGTGGTCTACCTTTTCGTTGAACGTTAGTGATAAAGGACTGATGTTTAGTTATTAGGTTCAGATAAACGAGACCTTTTTTGAATACATATACCGGCTGCAAGGTCCGAATAGAAAAATATTTTCTGCATGGAAGGTGGCAAAAACGACCCGAGGCCGCAGACCGAGTGGAAATATTTTTCTATCGGGACCGACTAAAACAGTAAATAACATATTTACTTTTTTACAAAATGCAGCGTTCGGTCGTATTACAATTGTGTAGTCAGACTGAGCAATGGCGAGAAAAACATTAACAATCAAAACCTCATTTGTTTAAATTATTAAATTCACTTCAAATTATCGTGATAATCATTTGGCCCGAATAAATTTTTAGAAAAACAAAACAAAACAAATACGCTTTCTGGACCGTGATCAGATATCGTAAAATTCCGCCCGCTGCTACAGCCAATGAGATTGCAGGAAAGGCTAAGATTACCCCGCTGCTGATTTGTAAAAAATAAAATGAATTTTCATTATTTTTTTCTTGATTAGGTTAAGAAAGGATCGTTCCGTATTCCAGATAATGTTCCTTCTGAATGCCATAATCTTATCAAAGAGATGATCAAGGTTGATCCAATTAGACGAATATCGGTGCGTAAATATATATTAATGATAAATTTATATCAAAACAGTGTTATAATCTCATTTTATAGGCTATAAGGTTTGCACACTAATTGTCCCTTTTGTGTTACGATTCACACGCCCTTGGTTATAATTGTTCATAGTATTTTTCTTTAATTGCAGATGAAGCAGATTTTGAACCATCCATTTTTAAAAAGGTGCGCTGGTTTAAATGACATTGTATATACTGCATGTACATGCAGTGGCTAAACAGAAATGTGTGTTGTGATATGTTGTGATGTGATGTAGCATCTGTATCCGACCATGCATGGTCCCAGAAGAATTTCAAGTCACATTAGAATTTCAAGTCACAACTTTTGGGGGGTCCTATAAAATGTTATAAATTTTATACCTTTTTTCTGAGAGTTGAAGAATCATTACTATACAATTATCTTTTGTCTAAAGAATGTGATATTTAAAGAATTTGATTTTAACTTAAAACGACACGGCTAAAATGGGTGCCCGTATCCAATTTTACTAGTGCTCAGGCTACCAAAACTAAGGCCGGGCACAGCTAAAATAGTCACTTGTGCCCAATTTAGCCGTGCTGTGTCAATAAATTGAGTGTAGTGTAAATGGGGCTTTAGAGTATTGCACCGTTCCAATTACATTAAATATATAATCTACATATTATATTTTGTTTTTTAGTATGGATATTCATGAACAACTTCCAGTACAAAGAGTTGTAAAAACGGAAGCGATATCTGGTCGTGACAACATTGATCCTGATGTTTTGGCTTCCATCAACAGCTTGGGATGTTTTCACGATAAAGAAAAATTAGTCGAGAAATTACTAAAAGAGGAGTGAGTAGCTATATAAGTTTTTTGGTCATGTTATCGAGAATATGGAGTGATGAAAAAGCTACCTTGGGATTCAGGGAAAGAATCTCCACGACTAAAAAAAAACAAGAAACTTTGTCTATGCGTTCACAACCAGAACCATAATATACGGCGTTATAACACAAAGGGAGCGTTCATACCAAAGGGTTATATTCATAAATCCTGATCGAGTCATGGAAGCCAGCCTTTAGTCGTGCTAAAAGCCAAATTAAGATTTCAAATAATTGTCCAGAATCGTTCCTATGCCTATACAGTTTAATATGCCTGTATAGTTGAACATGCATTGCCGTATATATATATTGTATTTAATTGCGTCATGTTGAGTATACAAATATTGAGAATAAAATGAGACTATGAAATTAAGGTAATGTATAGGTCATCTAATTTTAAATATCCTTCTTTGTTTTTTGTATTTCCTAGAGACAACATGGAGAAAGTAATATATTATCTTCTTCTTGAAAGAAAAGAGCGTCGACCATCCAGTGCTGATGTTGTCCCCAAGGCGATACGGCAAATGAAGGATCATGATCGTGTCTTAGGTGAGTTTCACTCGATCATAGATGTTTTAAAAAGCTATATATAGAGTAGGCAGTGAACAAAGAGGAACGCTAGAGGTATAATGGAGCGCAAACTCCAGTCTATAATACTCAGGCTGTGTTTTCATTGATTGTTAGCGTAGTAAAACTTACTGGATGCCGATTGGTCGAATGGAGTATAATTATTTTAATTGTACGGGGAACAGAAAGTCATAGCTCTAAACAAATTACTTCATGGTTAGCTCGTTTATATAATTTTGATATCCACTCGTCCTTCACAACTCGTGCATGAAAATCGTACGCACTACCCAACCATGAAGTAACCTGTATTTAGTTCTACTCAAATTTACTTATTCTGACATTACGAATCTGACATTCGCTCTTGGTAGCTTTCTCCGTAACTCAGGTAACTCCATAGCATAACTAGGCGATCAGAAATGGCGGGAAAGGCCTGGGACTAACTCTCAAATAATAAATTCCAATTTTCAGTTAACACACTTTTTCGCTTTATTTTGGTTCAAATTTATCACAAAATTTTGACTGGTTCTATAGTGAATAACAAAGGATATAATTGCAGAATGGATTTTTATTTCGACACACTTTCTGAGCGCTGATTTGCTAAAATATAAGCGCGAGATCACGCAGAATTCACCAGCAACGCCCTGGACGATTTCTGCCAGACGGCCAATAGTTGAATTTTAACAGCATATATACAAATTCTTTAGGATTTTCCATTTATACCAAAACCTCCTCTGATATGTATTTCAATCAAGGGAAATGCCAAAAATTAGATGTATATATTATACAGACAATTTTAATATAATTAGAAGCGATTTTCGATAGAAACGGCGTTAATTCTTTGAACAGTATAATATTTATTGCCATATAAACATGTTATAAGTATACAAATTGCTACCATTTCAAGAAAATTCATTTAACATGTATTCATGGCATCGAATTTTATTTTAGATCCTCCACGGAAACGAGTAGACTCGTGTGGCTCGCCTCGCTTGAATCGTTCTCGGGATAGGTAGGGTCTTAGTTCATGTTATTTCACTCTTAGGTTCATGGGGAGGAGGGAAGGTTGTTAGCTGTTCGCGCATACAAATTTGTTTAAGTCCTGTTTTCTTTATATATTTCATACGTCACAAGTGAATTGGATCCAACGAAATTGGATCGTGTGAACAGACTTTTAAATCAGCCTTTAGTAAAAACAAGCGTAACAGGATAAGCAAAATAATATATATTTATTGGTGGATTATTGCACTATTTGACTCAAGTCGTACATGTTTGTCATTATAATAAGCTTCACCGACTTCAATTATTCTTGCTTTCTTTACAACGATTCTTATTGTAAATTAACCATTACTTAAATAACATTTCATAGGCCTACGATTGCACATGCATGTACTAAGTGAATTATGTGCTACTACAGGGTGTATAAAAGAAAATTAGACAATTGTTGAAATGTCCATAAACTGAAAAATTTGCAAAATGTCTGAAGAACTTGTGTTAATATAGGTATTTTAGGATTTCTTCACTCTAACCACTGAAATTGAATGAAAAAATTTTGTACCGACGTTTAGGAAGGGTTATTTTCAAACACCACCTAAAACAAGTTTTGCGCACAAAAATGAACAGCTTCAATATTAAATCATTATCATAGACTGAAAGTTTGGTTAATGTTTTATAAACTATCAAAGTTCCAGAAAATTTGGTCGACAAACAAGTAATTAAATCCGCCGCACGGCCTCTGGAACTTTGACTTTCTTACTATGTTTAGTCTTTTCGGCATAATCTTTGTTTCACTTGGTAATAATTCATGCATTATTCATATTTTATATTAAACATGCGTTCAATCATTTGTGAGCTGCAAAATTTATCATTTGTCCAATTTTTTATACACCTTGTGGTCTATATAATGACAGTACACATGGATTATAATTCACCAACTTTAAAACTGATTCTTTTTTCTAATTCTGCAGCAGTGATATTCCTGATAATCCACGAAATCCACATATTCCTTTTCGACCACGTGCTGGTACGGATATAAGTTCGTTGAAAAGGTATTGCATTTGTGATTTAATCTTCTTGGAAGTATAGACCTTTATAAAGAATCTGCGTTATCTGCAAAAAAAACCACCATGCTTTCATTTCGCCAATGCGCTCATAATTTGGTTAATCACGAAACATCATCAGTCCCCAAACCACTTCACAGCGTATATTTGTAATGTAAACAAACTCTCTGATTGGTCTAAAACGTAATTCCCCCTTGTTCCCAATATATAAAATTCATCCAGTCGACTCTTATTGTAGAACATTATACTTGCCGAATCTACTATTTTAGACTAGCAATTTTGACCAGAGTTTTGTTATATATAAAAAAGTATTCGTTTTTTGTTTACAGCTATGCAGCAAGCCGCACTGCCAGCAATCCGGTAAAAAGTAAAACTCCACCTGGGAGCCCTTGGTGGTCAAAAATACCATGGAGGAAGAAGTCGTTAGAAGATAATCCACGTCAACGAAGTCCAGAACTATGTGAGTAATTTCGTGTGAAATTGTTGAAATAATAGACTACTTGAAAGTCGAAATGGCACCAATGGTACGAGTCTGCCCCAATTTTTTGGTTAGTTTTTTGAAATTTTATAAAACTGGCTTTGTTCGTGACTTGGTGCTATAAACGGAATGTAATTAATACTGGACTTTATTTTTTGGCACCCACTTCATTAATTGATATAATATTATTTTGTATGAAAGCAGATTCCTTTAAAAAAAAACCCTTTAAAAAAAACCCTTATAAATATTATAGCTACATATAGCCATTGCGTTGAGAACCTCAAGCTGTGATTCGCACTAAGCCTTATACCACTATTCGCTCGTTTTTACCTTAAACATGCAGGTATATTTGCCTTACGAAATGCATTCGAATCAAATGAGACTACATAAATTGGGTGAAACTTACCAAATTAATATCCAACTTGTATCAATTTAGCGCCTGGTGAGAAAGAGTACTTCCCCAACACTTCGCTGGATGTTTCTCCTAGGTATGGATAAATGATTACAAATCTATTTTCTACTGGACGAGGCCATTCCCAGAATTTTGGACGGTCATTATTTGGGGATAGCCGAATGAAGAGAATTAAATGGCTTTAAGGTGGCTTAATGCAATTTCTTCAAATCGATAAATGCTCATCCATACTTATAGCATTGGTGGTCACCGAACGCGATATAAACACGATTAAACCCAGCTTAGCGGCCATTTTGAAACGTCTCTCTTGCCATAGCAAAGGTTGCATGGCACCAGTTCTGAAAAGCTTTTAGTTCTTTATATGTTGCCTGTAGATATATGCACATATGGTATCCTTTAGCGAATTTACCTAAATATATAATTAATTTACCTAAATATATAATTAATTTACCTAAATAAAATATTTCAAGAAACTGTATGGAGCCAGCTTAAACGCAAATATCACTAAATTTTCCTAAACATGTTAAAATTGCTATATTGTTATTGTATTTCAGTGATGTGAAAAAATCATGGTTCGCTTACCTTCCATTAGGACATTCTCACTCACCAGATAAAGAAGAGGTAAATTTGAATATCGTTTCTCAAATACCATACTTTCAGACTCCGTTCTTGACGACGGTTTCGAGAGATGTTTACAATTACTGCCCCAGAATTCGAACGGCACTCGTCAAAGTCGATTATACAGCACAATTATTCAATTAATACCCAAAATAGCAAAAATAGTTGTTATGCGACCGTTATATTACGTTATATGGCTAAAAAACAATAAAAAGTCTTATTTTTAGATGATATATTTTTGTATTTTACTAAAAATTTGTACCTTCCGAAATTTATGCTATACATTTAATTCGTCCTATATACAAATGCATACTGTGACGTCATTGTGACGAAGATAGTCTTTGAAATTGAACTAATGCGAGATCATATGATTTTTGTAATATTTTGTTTGCAATTCACTGCGTAAATATCACGTATAAATGGTAACGTCGTATTTGTCTTTTATTCTAGCCATTCTTTATTTTAATCAAAGGAAAGCCGCTGGGTACCATCAAAGCGGACATTGTTCATGCATTTTTGACGGTGAGCAGATATATTAATTGTAAATAAAAATTGTCAATAAAAAATTATTGTATGAATGGCAGATGTATAAAAGAATCACGTGATAGTTTCTCAGAAGTATTTTGCCGCTTGGTAACAAGATACAGTGCATGATATATTCAGAAATTAACTCGCGACCTTCTTTACCGGTAATACGACCGAAGTCCTTTATTTTCATTATTTTGGGTTTAAGCCAGGTTCCCATTACGCCGTAATTGTCGTGAAGTGTTTTTCACCGATGAGAAATAGTCCGGATGAAAATTTGTCCTCATTTCTGCATATAATCAGTCTGCTTATGGTATTAAAATATGCTTTGAAGATATATCGTTCAGATTTTACAGAAATTTGTTTTGGCGAAATTTCATTCGGTCTCTTTGGTTATTTTTTATGTAGAATAGTAAATAATGTACCTTTTTACCAAACTTAGTCAATATTAATGCATTTTGATTGGATACTGAAAATGTAAACAGATTTGCTGATAGGTCTGAAAAATAGACTAATTCATGAAGATAGACTTTTTTATTTCTGCTTCGGTACAATGTTTGAGAGCATCCGCGAGAAACTACGTTACGGCGCATATATGGAAATCAGTAAACGACGGTTATGAGATAAAAATCTGACATGAATTCGACTTGATTTTTAATCCAAATGGTTGAAATTGCATGCTTAGTTATAGAACTCTCGCATTCTTTATTTCTCCGGAATATGACTGGAATGAGGGAAGAAATGTTTGAGGCACAATTGGCATTTCCAACAGGGAGGAATTTCATTTTAGACTAATCAGCAAATTTGTTTACATTTTCAGTGGCCCAATCAGAATGCAAAAATGTTGACCACTTCCTGTAAAAAGGAACATTATTTATCGTTTTACACGAAGTATAAAAAATGGAGGAATTCTGATTGGCTTAACCTGTAAAATGTAAACAAATTAGTTCCATACGAAATTCCTCCTTGTTTTCATTTCCATAATTCACAGTAGGCTTGAGTATTGATTTCGTAATAAGTCATTGAGTAATTTAAAGATAAGATTACCAAAAATCTTTATTTTTGGCATTCTTTATCGGTATAGGGTAACTTAAATCCCGTCAATAAACAATTGTCTTATTTTCCCACTTGAAGCCAGGCCTGTATTTTTTATTTCAGATACCAAATGTTACGCACCACGTCATATCATCCACCACATTCACAGCCGAATACGGAAAACACAAAGGTATCGTGATCAGACTGTGCGTTATCGTCTTCTAAAAAGCGGACACGGTACAGAGGTAGACATGTTAGGTCTATAGGGTGAACATCATGATATTGCATGGGGGTTCAAAACCGGTCAATAATCCCATACAACACAATAAACACTTGCTACCTTGGAAGACAATTGAACCAGAGATAGACATCTGTCCATCTTTCATCTATGCAATAATCATGAGGATTCTTTTAACTCAAGGTACATCCGTGTTCCGAAAATCCGCAAGGATTGATGTGAGCATCGAGAAATCCAACGACCCACAAGAATGCAAGGAAACGCAAAATGTTTACATCGTGAATGTGAAATTGATTTCGGGTATGTTTGCATTACTTCCCGCTTGACAGCTAGGTATAGAGAGTTTATTTACGAAGAAAATAATTTTTTACTTACTAGCATGTTTCTGTTGTTAAACACTTGATTTTAATAGAATTTTATATATAAATTTAAAGCGATCAATTTAAATCCTAATTTTATACACCTTTTATATTTACCTCTTATCTGTGCTGTATATTTAGGTTCCTCCCAAAAATTCAGAAAAATTTGTGAAAAACTCGAGGCCATTTTGCTTTCTTTTGGGCGCTCTCCGGAAAAGACTTACAAAAGAGGAAGTATTGGTGGTAGTTTCACTGAAACGGGCACAACAAGGAAAGAACTACAGCCAAGAATATCAGGCGCGTATGTTATATCAGACAATGAAAGTGAGGGAGAAGTTCTGGACTCCCCTGATAAGGAAAGTAAAAAAAATGAACAAACTATACAAATATGATGGTGAAACATCGCGCAATGTGCACAGGAATCATAACAAATAATTGATATATAGAATGCGTGCTCTTAATACTCACTCCACAAGATGGCGGATATTTCTGGTTCAGGGTTCTTTAGGGTAGGATGTCAGGTGTGGGTGTACAATGGCAATATGAATTGCCCTATGCGGAGAATTTATAAACCTGACAAACAAATTACATGACGACATGATAACTAAACATGCATTCTATATATCTATTATTTCTATAGGGTGGCATCGGATGTAAAGGCTGTTTTTCACCACATTCGCTTTGCCTGTCCGACCTTCGAATATCTGCGCATCCGTCCATTTCCCACTTTTTTTTTCGCGAAGCGATATCTGGTTTGGAAAATAATTCGCCGCGAAAAAGTATAATCGCTTCCAACTTTTTATGAGTTCGCACGAATAAATTCGTCTAGTGAATAAACTCCGACCACGCTGGTGAAGCCGACCTAATAGAAAGCCGCCTTTTATACATTTCACGGCCGTATAGAAAAATTTTCAAAGGCCGCTCAAGGCGAATGTAATGGAAAACAGCCTTTAAATATGCCTAACCTTCGAGGCGGACGTAATTAAGCCATTATTTAAGAATATCGCTATTAATATTAACGCCTGCTTTTAACATGCATGAAGTTTAAATTCAAGTTTAGTCGGATCTGACCATTATTAATAGAGGCAAGAAAATCATAGTTCACTCAGAGATCTAGACGCCGACTTTGGTCGGAACCTTTGATGTGCCTTCTACACCTCTCAATATTCTTTAATCCATTGTTCAACCGCCCTCTCACCTGGGTAAAGTCGCCACCCAACTCCCATTAATTGCAGTCGTCAGCCAAAGCTATTGAAATTGACAGATGTTAATATATTGTATTGTAAATAATAACAAAAGAATGACATGGTTTGTCGGCTTAATTTAATCAGGAAAGAACAAATATCTTATTTAAAGTTAATTAAAGTTGTACTTATTATATAGATGTATCATAAAAAAGTTTTCTTAGCTCTTTTTGGCAGATGTGTATATACTCTGATCCATATTCACTAAGAAACGTGATATAGGAATCAAAGCAGTGTCAATGTTTTTACATTGAATCAGGCATATTTCATATAGTTACATTTTGCGCATGGGTGATTGCTTACGTCACAAAAAAATACAGCAAAACCAACCCTTGCGACCATTACCCAAAAAATTGAAAAGAAATCTTTCATAAGGACATGCAACAACGTCGCTCAAAAGACGGTTACGCATGCGCAAATCTTCGCATCAATTTCTATAATCCCTTTTTCAATGTGTTTTCTGGATCAATAGACCCTTTCGATAATTACGTCACAACATTATCGTTTTAAATTTAGGACAACCTTGAATGAGATGGATTTCAAGTTTTACTCTCACGAGCCATGTGCAAAAGTATACAAAAAATCGAACCTTGTCACTTGTTTGTCAAAATGAAAAGTTCTCTTTCATGTGTGTTGAAAAAGGATGTTTTGAATCTTTATTTATTAATAAGGTGGTTCTAAATTTAAAACGATAATGTTGCGACGTTATTTTCGAAAGGTCAATAGAATTAAAATTTTGTAAAGTTTTGAAGAAAGCGGCGGTGCAGAAGCGCGTAGACTAAAACAGCGGATTAAAATTTGAGGGTTAGCGATAACTTTTAACAACAAGTCCCGTTAATTCAACAGCCTTAAATTCGAAGTGATGATTCACTCTTTTAATTAATACCTCTAAAATGAATTAAAACATAATATAGGCAACTCAGTCACAGACTGGAAATTGGAAATTACTCACAACGCGGCTATTAAGGCCGCTTTGCGCTTACGCGTTTTTCATTCGTACGGAAAATTTTAAATGCTTTTAAATATACAATTACTTAATGGTTTCCGTGTTTGGATGGCCTGATCCAAACACGCGGGAATGTTGCGAGAGTTAAGAAAAGCGCGCGAAACACGAGCTGAAGGCGAGTGTTTTGCGAGCTTTTCTTAACTCGAGCAACATTCCCAAGTGTTTGGATCAGATCATCCAAACACGGAAATCATTAAGTAACTGTTTTATAAAATAACAAACCATAATAAATTTTTTTTAAATTCCCGCGAAATATCCGTGTTTGGATGGCCTGATCCAAACACGGGCTTCAACCAATCAGAACACGCGTTATATACATGTTATTTTATAATTTTTATTACTTAACATCTAAGGTCTTTAGGGAGCTGATTACGAGTAGAAGATTGGCCCTTTTCACGCCAAACTCGGTGCTTTTACCTACACGACATCTCGTAGTTGTTGGGCTTTTGAATACGAAATTAATCAACAAACTTGCACTCAAAATCTTGACGATCACGACAAAGAATTGACATTATACCAGAAGTCTCACTCCTTGAAATTTTCGTCCGAAATATTTTGGTACCCTGACACTATCTAACGCTAGGCGAATACCAGGGTTTCCACAACTTATCAGTTTGCATATGGCAGTCCTCATATTTGCATATGCGGATAGAACAGAGTGAGTAATAGATATGGAAAACTACGCCAACCTTGCCTAGTCTTATTTGATAGCTATACTAGATAATATAACATTGTAATAATAATACAGGTCACTGATAAAAACTCTTTTACATTGAAAAGATGTCATTATTTAATTTTATTTTCACGTCGTGTCATCGCTATCATGCACTAAAAAAAAGACAGTTACAAAAGTTTACAGGTGGCAGGTTTGTCCAACTTTGTTTTGTCTTTTCTTCGTTTTTTATGCTTTTACTGTCGTTGCAATGGAAGTGTTGATGTGTTGCATTTTCTAAGTAACCGTCTGCCACCCAGGATAATGTTTTTTTAGAAAACAGGAAGTTGAACAATTTTTAAGCAAATTTATTGATCAACCGGTCAGGTAACGAACTGACGAGATATTTTATTAACACTTTCATTGCAATGACAATGATAAGATCGCCTCGTACTCGATCGCTATTCACAAAGGAGAATTTCTAATTTGTCAAAATCAGAAAGTGGATCATATCAGTTTCTGGGTGCGTTCAAAGTAACTTCAGAGTGAGGCGCAGATGATTCATGTGACTGGTTTCCATGGTGAATCAGAAGGATAATCAGTCACGCATTTGTCTTTTAACTGAACGTATGGAACGAACTTATGGCAGAAATCATGATTTATTCTGTACTTTTTTGGGCCTCCATTCTTTGTTGTAATGCTGCTGAAATACGGGAAAAACGAAGTTCTGGAGGACATTTGGATCCTAGCGGCTACGCAAGTGGCTCCATTTGGCCAAAACCGCAACAATATACTTCTGGCAAACAAACGTTCACATTAAACCCCAAACGGTTCGAATTCACTTCATCAGGCAAGGAAAGTGACATTTTGAGGAAAGCATTAAAAAGATATCAAGGCCTTACGTTTCCTGACAAGATTCGCTCGAATGCAGTGAGATATCGCCGTGATCTGTCTGCTCTGACGTCCTTGGATGTATCAGTGAAGGAGAAGTATGCACCTATGACCTTTGAGAGCGATGAATCGTACAAACTAACAGTGAGCGCTCCGGCATCGAGTTTAACCGCGAATACGATTTGGGGGGCACTGCGAGGACTTGAAACATTCAGTCAACTCGTGTACCAAGATGAACATGGCAACTTCCTGGCTAAAGAAGGCAAAGTTACTGACTTTCCTCGATTTCATCACCGTGGTTTTCTAATAGATACATCCAGACATTTTATTCATGTCAGGGTGATATTACGTCATATTGATGCATTAGCTTATGCGAAGTATAATGTCTTGCACTGGCATATTGTTGATGACCCGTCATTTCCTTTTGTCAGTGAAACGTTTCCTTCGCTCAGTAATGTTGGTGCTTATAACAATTTTACACATATCTATAGCGTGGGTGATGTGAGTAAAGTTATTGAGTACGGTCGATTGCGAGGTATTCGTGTAATACCCGAGTTTGACACGCCTGGACACACCCAATCATGGGTCAGCATCAAGAATCTTCTCACACCGTGTTATTCCAGAGGAAAACCAACTGGAACATTTGGTCCTGTTAACCCAACATTGAATTCCACATACACCTTCCTTAAGTCGTTTTTCGGGGAAGTTGCAAAGCGTTTTCCCGATGACTACATTCACTTGGGCGGAGATGAAGTATCCTTTAGTTGCTGGAAGCGCAATCCAGATGTGGTGGCTTGGATGGATAAAATGGGATTTGGCAAGAAATTTTCACTTCTGGAACAGTATTACGAACAGAAGTTAATTGATATCGTTGGTGGTTTGAAAAAAAAATACATGATTTGGCAAGAAGTGATCGACAACGCAGTCACTGTAAAATCCGATACTGTGGTCCATGTTTGGAAACGTGGTTGGAAACATGAACTGGCCAAAATTACAGCAAAGAACCTGAACGTTATTCTATCCTCTCCTTGGTATTTGAACTACATCTCATATGGCAATGATTGGCCAAAATATTATCGAGTTGAACCCACTGCATTTAAAGGCACAAGTGCGCAGAAGAAGCTAGTCCTTGGGGGTACCACTTGCATGTGGGGTGAATGGGTGGATGGAACAAATCTCCTGGCAAGAAGCTGGCCAAGATCACTGTCCATTTCCGAGAGGTTGTGGAGTTCAATCAACACAACTGATTTAGCGGATGCAGAAAATCGTTTAAGAGAGCATCGTTGTCGTTACCTGATGCGCGGTATTCCAGCACAGAATGGTATACAGTCAAAGTATTGTCGATATGAATGGCCAGGAACTGTTTAGAGTTAAGGCCAGTCTCAACTCAGGAAAACTCTCCTTTGGATCGGACAGGACAGGAAAGTTTCCTTTGTATAAACGCCGCCTGAGAACTCACCGACAAAGGAAATTTTCCTGTCCGTTCTGATTCAAAGGAGATTTTTCCTGAGTGGAAACTAGCTTTTAGATCATACCGTAATATATCAGTCATATATCATTATTATTAGTATTATCATTATATATTGGTCTAAAATGGAACTGTGCAAAATATGTGGTTTAGTATCGTCGAAGTAAATTCTTTGGGACTTTCTTAGTCTCTTAGGTGGTGAAATCAATATAATTATGTTACAATATTCATTATATCATTCATAATATAATTCAAAATATAATTCATAGATCATTCCTAAATTTTTTACTCATTCATCTATTTCATGTATTAGTAATTAGTTTTATTGCCTTTTGTTTTGTGCAGGTCTAAAACACATCGGAAATTGCTGCTTTTGACCTGTGTGAATCTAATCAGTAAAAAACACTTATTTTCTCATTCAGTTTCGCTGTGATAATAAAGTATATCGAGGTGCTCCCCTGTTTGCTTTCAGAATTTGATTTATATGCTTATGAAGACTGAAAATTCGCGTCGCGTTGCCGCTTCGCGTCCTTGCATTAGCTAAGTTAAGTTCTATGGTATTAAAATCCGCCAAGTTAAGAGGCTTTGTTAACTTCGTCGGTCAACTATTGAAATCACCCCTTCCCTAACAGGAATGCTCTCCGTACGGTCCTGGGCCCGGTTGTATGAAACCCAGCAACTACGCTATCCACCGGGTAGTATCACTAATAGTATCACTAATTAGACTTGCACAAGGCGACTTCGGCAAATTCGCAATTGACCACAATCGCATTTAAACTGGTTAACTTACGGAGAAGTGAGAAGGCGATCGAGAAGCCGATTTCATTTCTTGCCACGGCAAGGCTAAAACAGTAAAATCGGTAGAATGTAACAATCATTACGCGTATTCATATAACCAAACATATATTCATTTTTTTAATATATATTTACAATAAATTCTTCAAACATTATTTTTAAATATTTTCGACGTATTTGCATCAACATTTTAGTATTCATGTGGCATATTAACAAGCGGTGTTATAATGATGGTATTAAGTATAAATACAAGTAAAAAAATTACAATTGTCTCACGCTGGAACGTTCTAGTCTTTTATACAAACAATTTATAGCGGGGATGTTCACGTGAGCCTGGTTTCCCGAGATTTAACGAAGCATGGGATGATTTTGAGGTATTAAAAAAGGTCTTCTTGAAACAAAACAAAACATGCTATTGTTAGGACGACCGCACGACAGCTGCCAGGATCACGTTATATACTCATTTCAATACCTAAAAACATTTTACGCTTCGTTAAATCTCGGCTAAGCGGAATTATGTGAACAGCTTCATACTGACTTTTTACAGGCCTGTCACAAAAATGAACTGCAGTAACAGAAGTAATAATGTCATTAAGAAAATGTCAACGCAACATATAAACAATTATTATAGTCGTCCTGGCAACGAGGGAAGGATGATGAATTAAGTAACGCAATTGTCGTCAATAGTTGTAGAAATCAACTCAAACGACTTTAAAAAGTTTGTCATCTTTATCAGTGGCCTCCGGAACAGTTGTGTCTCCTGAGATCATATCACTTCGGTCTAATAACTTGTCTAATTGCTCAGGAGATAACACACGTGCGTCACTGATATCATCTGAATTGATTGCAGCTGTGTGATCTGATGATTGCAATAATTCCACCAATTCTTTCGGACTCAGCTTCGTGTCATCTCGAGTTCCTTTGAACCTTTCTGTTTTAAAAAATATGCTGATATTAGTAACGATATTGCTAAAAACATGTGTATAGAAGTACACAATAGAATTAACTGATTCTCGTTTGACGAATTTCAATCAACCACTGTAAAAGAACGCCAACAATGCACTCAAAAATGATTTCACAAATTCTGCAAATCCCACCAGCTACACTCAAAAAAGTCAAATCTTACGAAAACTACCCTCGTCCCCACACTATTTGGTTTGGTTGATAAAAGGGGAGAATACTATCGAATACTTTTCTCAATTTTATTTCCTATTGTGGAAATACGACTTTCTTTCACTAGATCTGACCTATATATTTACTGAATGGTAATTAAGAACCTGCGGGAGAGGTACTGCCGCCAGGGACCGGTTGTATAAAACTCTTATAACTACATTTTACACTCGCGGCAATAGAAGCGTTCCGAAAAATATCGAGGAATTCATGTGATGAACTTTATCAGTTGGCTTACGGAGTTCATCAAATATTTAAAAAACTCAACTTCCGGTTTCGACCTGACCAATCATATGCATGCGTCTATTTCATTATCCAATAGGATTAGTTAATAGAACTCCGTAAGCCAACTGATAAGCCATAAGTTAACTCGATATTTTTGTAAATAGTTAAAAAACTTCGATTCAATAGACCTTTCTTAGAATGACGTCAAACGCGCAGTCTCATGTTACACGAAATTTAATTGGTTCCACAAAACTATCGAGCCAATCAAACTTCGTGTAACATTAGACTTTCCGCGTTTGACGTCGTTATGAAAAAGGTCAATTGCAGCAACAAACAAATATGATAATGAACGTTTTAGGTAAAAATGTGTTCTCTGTTTGATGACACAAAGGCAAAATCTTAAATACAATTTTGCTACCGCAAAATTTCTCATGTTACAAGTTACTACTCGTAATTTTATATTAAAGACCTTGACACCCTAGGTTTTACCCATAATCCATTCAAGAGATGAGAATACAACAAACCTTTATGAATCACCATTTTCTCGAGTCGACGTTTCTCACAAGCGACTTCGACGATTCTTTCTTCAACACTATTGGCGGTGATAAGTCGATAAACAACAACGGGCTTAGTTTGCCCAATACGATGACATCGATCTTGTGCTTGCAAATCTTGCTGTGGATTCTTGATAAAAGCAAATAAGAAAATCGCACACACTAAGTACGAAATGACTATAAATTACATAAAACATTGACTGTAGGGATTGGAAACAAAAAAGAGACGGATGTTATAATAGGGCAATTTGTGCTCTACACTAGGCCATTAATTAACAAACACCAGCACGATTGCAATCATTCTTAGCGAAATTTTATAAAATCCTCAACTTCCTGTTTACGAATATGCTTTTTCCTAATTGGTCGATCATTAGCTGAAACAAAATTGATCAATTTAAAGCGAATGTCTTCATGAACTTAGGTACTGAATTGATGCAATATTTTATTTTATTGACACTTCCATTCCAACGACAGTAAACTATTTTGCACAATTTCGCGAACCAGGTCACCCCCCCCCCCAAACTATAGCACCCATGCAAGTTCACAACGTTTTGTTGTACTGCAGGTGTTGTAGTCTATTAAAAAGACTTACGCCTGTATTCAAAAAGCTCACTCACACTCATACTCATTGAGTGTGACATATAAATTTCGTTAATGCTAATCAATGAGAAAGTTTTTTCTTAATAGATGGAAAGATATAAGGTAAATCACTGAAAATCAAGCCCCTATTCGGCTGGAAATACCGCCATTGAAACGTTGTGAGAAGATTAAGATCTCCCACTCAATGAGTTTGAGTGTGAGTGAGCTTTTAGAATACAGGCGTTATTATCTTATTCAGGAACGTCGATGATTTTTACTTACCCAATCACTATCAAATATAATCACCGTATCTGCAGCAGTTAAATTCAAACCGAGCCCGCCAGCACGAGTAGATAAAAGAAATATGAAGACATCTGGCTCTTTGTTAAAATCTTCAATCTGAAGAAATTGCCAAAAAAAATAATTCAGACGACACAATTCAGTCTAACAAGTCTCAAATACCAAGAAATTTGCTGCGCTGGCTTATTTCTTCTATACAGTCTATTTATCCACTCCACTAGGAATAGGTTATTTCACTATGCAAATTTCAACACTGGCAGGTGTTAAGTTACGCACGAATTGAATTTATAAACCTTGCGGACATAATCGCCAGACAGGATTTGGAATCTTTCATTCAACACGAACCTTCACCTCAATGTCAATAAAACATGAAATAGGGGTATTTTTTTGGCATTCTTTTTTGTGAAACGTCGTACCAAGCAATATACAGGGTTTGTTCTACCTACATGCAGCGCGCTATCGAGTGTTAATTACTTCATTAAAGCCCAGTTTGACTGAGCGCAATTTTTCATAGTACATCAGATCACGATTTTTGCTGTTCATCATACATCATGATAAACAATAATTATATAATCTATTTTAGGAACGAGCTATGGTATATGGAATGACTAATTCACCAGACCAGTAAAGTTCAGCTTTAGCAACTTATCATTTCACTGAAGCCCTGTTTACACTACACTCAATTTATTGCAACGGCAATTAGTACCCGTACCCAGTTTTACCAGTGTTCATGCCATTAATACAAAGTGCGAGCATGGGTAAAGTTGGTACGGGTTCCATTTCAGCCGTGCCGATAAATTGAGTGTATTGTAAACGGGGCTTAAATTTTGTGAATCTATGATATGCATTCATTTACAGGTACCTTTATCTGTCGGTCTTCAAGTGTCGTCGAGCCATCAATTCGTGTATACTTGTAATCGCGTAGATAACAAAAGTCTTCCATAATATCCAATAATTTTGTCATCTGACTAAACAACAAAATCTATACAAATAAAAAGTACACAGAGTGTTAATAAAACTGGACCAAAAGGGGAATCAATCTTCCAGAATTGTGTTATATATTGTGTTATTTGCCTATTTAAGAAAGCACGACATGGCAATTCTAATGAAGGACTTACTATGTAACATTCATGCAAAGCGCTCTCCAAAAAGTTGTAAATATAATACAAGCTACCACAATTTATTATTAATAATAATAATTTTATTGAACTGCATGAAGGCCCGGGTTAGCAGACTGAAAACTATAGACCTATAATAAAAAGAGCAAGGCGCCTATTGGGAGTTACACCAAAACGGGGCTAGTCAGGTTTTCTACTGTCAAAATTCTAAAATCATTCGTTTATTTTTCTAAATTTCAATTGAAAGAAACTTTTGTTTTGTTGTCGCTTCATTCTTCATGTCACCTCCAGAGCGGAGTGATTTTCATTCCGTGGAGCGCACCGAATTGCCTCGGGTAACTGGAACGCCTGTCTGATATGGAAATATAGATGTTAGGAAATGATAAATACCTTATGTCCTCGTCTTTTCAATTCCGGTAGCATTTGATCGAGTAAGAGAGTTTTACCAGACGATGCAATTAATTCTTCATCAATACGATAGTCTTGGGTTACGGGGTCTAATGGATACTCGAGTAAATATGGATGCATGCACGTCTTTCGCAACATCATAAGAATATTCATGATTTTGATGTTTCTTTCACACGTTTTCGGAGTCGAAACTGTTCTTTTAGCCTCTTTTTTCCTAAGAAAAACAAGCAAAATAACTCAAACTTGCCTCACGGGTAACTAAACCCTGGTCTTGATACTTCTTCATATAGTACCTTAATTGTAGCTAAGGTTTTTATAATTTAAAAAGGCCCGTTTGCACGTGCGATTTATGCTACGATTTTATCCTTTTGAGAGATGTAAACGATTGGACAGTTTCGAAGGCTCTGGTTTGCCGTTTGTGGTTTGCAGTTCTGATTTGCTGAAGTGCCGCCGGTTATATTTGCACATCTGTAACTTATCCACTCGTCCAAATTTATCAAGAGGAAAACCGCAATAAAATCGCTAAGAAAATCGCACGTGTAAACGGGCCTAAAGGAAAAACGTATATCGCAAATTATCTGGTTAACGCAGTTACCATATCTATGAGTATACCCTTTACAACCTGCACTACCCGATTATCTTTATATACGTGATTGTTTAACACCTCCTACAAGAAATGCTCTTCTTAGAGCACTGCGCTAGAATCGCAGAGGTGTAATCTATGGGTAAGTTGCATTTCCTGCAACGTTCCCAGATAGGTCTTAAAATCGTAGGTTTCTACCTTCGTTCCCTTAAAAAAAAAAACAGAAAAAAGGTCTACCTTTCATCTTCTTCACACATTATTTCCATCAGTTCATCGTAGCTCAATTTGTCACTATCATAAACACTGTAATCCGTATTACGTCTACAACTACGTCGGGTGCGACCACTCGGTGTTAAAGATGGTGTTGACGGCGGTGTTGATTGTTTCTCGTCCTGTATTTCACAAGAGATAAAGAAAAATACTGTAGGATTTAGCTAAATAGTAATTCACAATACATATACATGTGGGCTCTTTACGATAGCATTTTTAACTTAATGTTAAAAAAAAGCAGGTGAAACTTCTTTCACTACGCCTGTGGAATCAGCTCTCGTGAAGGAACGCTTTAATTCCATTAGCGTACTGCATATAGTGAATATAGAGTTTTGAAATAAGTTAAACGTGATGATAAGTTAAACTGATCACAGAAGATCAGTTTCTTATTATTCTGAGATAATTTTCCTGGTTGTATGATATAGTGCTTCAAAGAAAAAAAATACCATCACAATATTAATTCGCACATATGCACATTTCGCTTTTCTGATCCTCGTTACGATTTTTGTGATATATGCCTACTATTATTGCGCAAAATTCAAAACGTAGTACAAATATTACCTTCAGTACATCATGGAGACGAGTTTTATCAAGTAGGAGCTTATACCAATATTTTTGTTTCTGGGTTAAGGTAGCATAAACATATATCTCCTTCTTGGGTGGAACTTCAAGGCTTACATCACACTTAAGACGTCGCAACAAGAAAGGAGTAAGAATCTAAAATAACATAAGACAGATGACATCATTGAACGTGAAGGTCCGCTTATACAGTTGCAATTTTCTCTCTTTGATGGATGCAAAAGAGGAAACGTTATTAATGCTCGGGGGCCGGTCGTACAAAGTCCATATAGCGCTATAGGCATGGCTTTTTAGGATACCCAAAAGGTGGAAGATGGAGAGAGAACTGGGACCGAACATTAATAACGTTCCCTTTTGGGTATTTGACTTTTAATAATTGACTTTTTGGGTATCCTAAAAAGATTTTGCAATAGCGTTATCCATCGTATAGTTGCAATTATTCACTTCCAATTTCTCGTAAGATCAATCTTCGGATGTTTTATAATTAGAATCGTACTGCATGGTGTTCGTTCGTAAGGAAATAACGTACTGCGTGTAGGCGCTCTAACACGTGATGTTCACGTTCTTGTTTGATAATTTTCTCACTTCCGTCGCTTTCCGAGATAGCACTGAAATCAAACCACGCCTGGAAGCTAAAATCAAAATACGCATATATTACTTATACTGTACAATACAGGGGGCATGTTGCGTGCATGCGCCAAATTTATGGAATATCGACAATAATATAGCGCGGTATTTGTGTCGATGAGAAAAAGACGGCAAATATATTTGTACACGGTGTAATTTACACTGCACTTAATTTATAAGCACGGCTAAAATTGGTACCGTGCCCATTTCATCCGTGACCGGCCAGCCTAGTTCCTAGGCCTCATTGAGCGTGCTTTATATTTCCGTGACGTCACCGAATGAAACACGCAAAGTAAATGTTCGCAATTTACAACAAGAACCGTTATAAAGGAAGCATGAATAATTGAAATTGGCGGACTGAAGCTTGTTATAATCATAAACATGTACATACGGACTCAAGTTACTCCATAGTCAATAGCATTGACAGCGAATGACATTGCAACGTTTGTATGAATATTTCAGAGTCCTGGCAGCATAATTAATTCCCCGTAGCTTATTTCAAAGAAAATATTTGACTAGCGACGTTGAACAAGTTCAGATAATCGCGTCGTAGATCGTAAACTTATCTCAATACAGAAAGTTTTGTCCCCACTTTAGCCAAAATGAAACATTTTGTTCCAGGCCTCTCAGTTTCCGCCTCGCCGCGTGTACTAAGGAACGTATAAGAGGCCTAGGGACTAGGCTGGTGACCGCCCTGTGCAGTGCAACGGTAGCCTGGGCACCAATAAAATTGAGTTCAGGTATGCAATATCTTGTAAATATCTGCTGGAGATGAATCGATTGTTTCAAAATATATAGACCAAAAATAGTGCAATGTGAAATTATGCAGACTTTTTTCGGTTTTATCACCTGATAAAGAATTATGGTTTAGTAACGCCCTTTCGTTCAAATCAGACATGCATGCATGCTTAACAAGACACAGCCGAAGCTATAGTATTAACCCGACTTACTTGTTCAAGTCGTTGAATATATCTGGCAATATGAAATTCAAGAGTGACCACAGCTCTGACAATTTGTTTTGTAGCGGTGTTCCCGTCAAGAGCAAACGATTGGCGGCTGAGAAGGCTTTCAATTCACTGTAAAATATTAAGCGGAAATAGATTTAAAAAAAAAGCATTCTTAACGTTGGCAATTGTCGTTGGAACACCAGAATTTTACACAAATTTACGATATAAAGTATTAAAAACACCTTTACAAAGGGAAGCTGGAGACAGTAATATATACGAGTAGATAGCTATAATCAAAATGTTATAGCTATAGTTATTATACATGTATGTCGCATCAATTTCGTGAAAACTTCATGGCATGTTTTGAAGTGCGTAATTCTTTACATGCCGTCCAACATTACTACGCAAATCAACTGGCTACTTGTAATAAAAAAAAAACTATTCTTGTCTCGTCTTACTCAAACGAGTTTTTTTACAGCTGTAAATTATTTCACGAATAGTACACGTATATCGTTAGCCGTGTTAGCCAGTTTTTCTCAAACAAATGCAGAGACATTACGTAATTTAGTGTTAACTTACACATGAGGGTTCCTGTTATATTAAATCGCTTCGCGCGAAAATTATCGCTAGTGGAACACCGGCCTAAAGCAGGGGTTTCCATTCAATCGTATAATTGTCGTGAACAAGTCATTTTCACCGATGAAAAATAGTCCGGTGTAATTTTGTTTCAATTTCGTATTCAAATTGGTCATTGTTGACGGCACACAAATAGAAATATTCAATCACATCAGCCACTTCGACATGTTCTTCGGTACTTGCGACTAATGAAAACCAGGCTAAAGCTGGTTTTCCACTAGCGATATTCTTCGCGCGAAGCGACTTTATTCCTTTGTATTTGAGCAATTTGTTCCGGATGGTTGCAGTTGAGAGTTCTGGGACAAAAGTAAAATGTCGATTCGCGCGAAAAATATTGCTAGTGGAAAACCAGGCTAAAGGCGCGCCATCTCTTCATCAAATTTGATTGCATGCACTCACCGTATCAACAAGCATTTTGTATCCTTAAGCCTATGCCCTTCGTCAACAATGAGATACTTCCAGTTGTACTTCACCAGGTGTGCGCGATCTCTCATTATTATTCCGTAAGACGTGATAGCCACGGGGAAAGATTTCAAGGAACCTTCGCCATGAAGTCTAGAAAATTTTTTTCTTAATTTAGCTCTTTCATCAGGGATACCGTGGTAGATCAATGAACATATCTATATTGAAAACAGTAACATGGTTTAACGCCGGAAATACACGGTCGTACACGGAAACACTGTATGACTCCATGATGCAAACGAGAAATATAGGATATTCTTGGGTAACAGTTGCTATCGTTCAACAAATTAAAGACAGTGAACAAATTTTCAATCAACATTTTGTCGTTCTGGGACTCCGAGTAAAATGAGCAAAAATCGTTGTAGAAAAAGTCCCATATAGCTAAGATAACTAGTTAAGGCCATGTTACACGGTGCAATTTTTGTTGAAATAGTGCAATGCAAATCTACTTTTAAGATATGTAAATTAGTGCAGAGCAGTCAAAATGTAAGTGTAAGAAACGTATACATGCATGGAGTATTATAAACAAAAAAGTTTTGTAGTTTATTTTATTTAATTAAAATTTACATCTCTTAAAAGTAGAATTGCATTGGTATTTGCAAGAAAAATTGCACTGTGTAACAGGGCCTTTAGACCAATCTTCTGGAGATGTGCACGGGTGTGTGTCCAAAAACCTTTTTGCACCTCTCCTAAAAAATTTGTAGCCCCCTTAGAGAAATCTACACCCTCGAAAAAGTGATAATACTCTTGAAAAAAATTGGCTATATAAGGATCAGATATTGTGGTGCATTGCATCCCAGAATTTAGCGCACCTCAACAAAATCTGCAAATCCGTCATCCTTTCCTAATTTTGAAGGGCTAATTATATATGAAGTTTACATCAAAATCAAGTTTGAATTTTAAAACGTAAATAAATCAATATACAATATCTCGTTCCATGTCGTTTTCGCTTTTCTCGGTTTTTAAATGTTTCTTAATTAATGGCTCAATTAATTGAATAATGAATTTTAACCATTAACAATTTTCATTCTTAATTAAACAGACTTTTTGAAGACATTATATCAGCAATAGTATGTGTTAGGATTTTCCTTAAAGAAAAAAAATTAATGAATTGCAGTTTAAATATCTGTGCAAAATCTGGGTTTCTTAAATCAAAATCTTCAAAATCTTTGATTAGTTAGCTATATGAAGGAGGTCTCAACTTGGAGCCTGCACGAATGTTTGTAATGGTTTTCAGGAAGTACATATATATATTATATATATACAAATATATCACATACATATATATAATATACAAATATTACTGCAATATTTTCAACTTACGTCTGGAGTGAATCTTTTAAACTCAGAAAGCCAGTTTGGCAACGTGGATAATGGTGCAGTGACAAGAAATGGACCTTGCACTCCCTTCTCGATTAAATGTGCTATTAAAGCGATACACTGGACTGTCTTGCCAAGACCCATTTCGTCAGCAAGAATACCATTCACACCATTCTCGAATAAAACCTGTGGAAATAAAAAGGTGGAATCAAACGATGAACGACACGCACAAAATACCTGAGCAGCTGTAGATCTGTAGGAATATATAGGTAGGGATAGTTCAAGGTGCGTAATACGTATAAAAAACCTAGGAACAGCATGACGGCGTCTTCCATCTTCTTAACTAATGCGTTATAACTGCCCAAAGTAGACAAAAAACGTTCGACCTTTTCCAAAATTAGTACACACTACGCTCGACAACCCAAACTGTAACTCTCCTGGCAAAGACGCTCAGGTCGAGACAGTTTCTTACATACCTTTTCAGGCAGTTATTACCACACACTTAGCTCATACGTTTTTTGAAAGTACTGCACAATGTATATATAACACTAGTGTACGATTATCTTAAATGTACATTATCTATTGCTCGTTATATTATTTAACATGTACTCAAATACTTAATTTATCAATAAAGTCCATTACAAATATCGACTGTGTTAATAGCCCAAATCATTATTAGTGCCAAAGTTTATTAAGGAATTATTATTTAACAGTTATTCAGCGAACTCGAGTCGTATATGAGCTGATAGCCTGTTTTATTATATACACAAACTTTGTCGCCCTTTCGGTGCATTTTGGTGTGCTATTATCAACTAAAGCTTGGATTTCTATGTCACTCAACTCCCCAAATCTTTCAGCCATTTTGTTTACTTTCTCTACTAGACAGATATGAGTTAATATCTTTCTAGCAGCCAAAATGAAATTGCAGCATACCTCATATCTGGCGCTTGTGTATATAATAATGGGCATTATTAGTTCTAAAGTTCATTAAGGGTTACAGTGGCTTTTATATGCATATGCTCATAACAACAGGTAGGTTACTTGACAAAAAAATTGCCTGGACATATATTTTACCAAGAAAAATTGTTTCATAATAAATAAGAAAAATCGCGTAATCCGTCCCGCCCAAGAATATAGTGAAAGTGCAACTAGAAGACTGTACCTTCAACCACTCGACTCCTTCCTTCTGGTAATCTCTGAGTGTTCCACCTGTAAGAAGTTTTGGTGTTTCATAATTCCCAGTCTAAAACAAAATATCACAAATTAAAGAGGATATAGTGAAAGTGATATGACTCAGGTACATGTAGCAATATATTGTGATCCAATGCTCTTCCAACTGAGCTACACTACTACTAGGTAAAGTTCGAATATGTGATATTTCGGAACTCGACTAGTCCCTTTCATAACTGTGTCTTTTAAAGTGATTGTAATGATGCGACTCGAAATTAGTATTGTGATGGTACTATTCTGAGCTGGACTAGCCAACTAAAGGTGGCGGGTTTGAGTCGATCCCACCGTGGTCAAGCTATTTTTTCAGCTTGCTCGGTTGGTAAGTCGGAATAACATCCAGGGCCGAAAGTAGATGCGATAATTAAGGGGGTGTATATATTGATATTTATATATTAGTTCTGCCCGACGGATTTCCTATATATATATGTAGAAGTACAGAAGTACAGCAGTACAGAATTACAGAATATATGAATATTCACCTCTAGCCTGCTCGCAGACTGGGCTAGGGGGAAAAAGGGAAAACCCTAATTCTAACCTTTTCCACTTTAATTTCCGGCCCCCTAATTCAGTCTGAGAGCAGGGTAATTCACTCCCCAATTGTCGCTCTAATTTGTGGCCTTGGTATAGCACCATGCATTAAAAATATAAGTTTCAGGGTGCAAAAAAATTCAATTCAACGAACACACACAATCATTGGGTGTGTCTGGTGGTCGTAACTTTGGTTACTTATTCTCTGTAGTGCACCCCTTAAAGTCACCTGGATATGACACATTGAATTACGTACAAAACTTACCGAGAAACTCACTGAAGATACTTCTAAACATCTCTATATATAATAACACAAATACCTCAGAGGAATCAGTTTTGGAAGAGTGATGTTCGACGGCAAATTTTGCTTGAGTATCATCTTTATCTGACACGTGAGGTACGACAGATTCACTGCTGATTTTTTTCAAGGCCTACAATAAACAGAGCGATATTAATTTAAAGTAGAATAGTAGAATACAAATTAAATCGCTGTGGTTTGTGCTGCGCCGGAAATTGTTCACTTTAGGTTCAATTTTTAAAACAGTTTTTTCTGAGATGGGGCGCGAATCAAAATATTTCCCCAGGGCGTGCTTATCCTCTCGTCGCCCCTGCGTGATCTCCGTGACCTAATGATCTATAATGACCTATCATGACCTATCATGATCTATCATGATCTATCATGACCTATCATGATCTATCATGACCTATCATGATCTATCATGACCTATCATGACCTATCATGATCTATCATGACCTATCATGACCTATCACGATCTATCATGACCTATTATGATCTATCATGATCTATCATGACCTATCATGATCTATCATGACCTATCATGACCTATCATGATCTATCATGACCTATCATGACCTATCATGATCTATCATGACCTATCACGATCTATCATGACCTATCATGATCTATCATGACCTATCATGATCCATCATGATTTATCATGACCTACAATGACCTATCATGATCTATCATGATCTTTGTGTTACATTTGACCACTCGTCGACGAATATGGTGTCTCTCACACAATCAACATGGAGGTCGGTATATACAGTTGCAACTCTCAGAGCCAAACTCTTTTTCGATTGAAAATACACACCTCGGTATCGACGTAGTCTGTGATATTATAAGTAGTGGACTTCTGTTTACCCTTGCGTGCTGATTTCCTTTTCGGGACCTAAAAGTTCAAGTAGATGTATATGTATGCCAATATTACTAATTAAATTTAACGATACGAATAATTTTGTTCTGAGTCTTTGGGAATGAGAGTCCCAGGCACAAAACTTTGGGAAATTGAAGCACGGCGAATTTAAACATTACCCATGCAATACCTCAATCTCTGACCCCCATCCGGCACATCAATAGAGAACTTAAGCAGCATCGTTTTCCGCCCCAACGGCGACGTAGCCCGACGAGAAAACCTGGGTCGAGTACGCCGTTCCCGCGGAACTTTGAAAACGTGAAGCAGTAGTGCATTGCAATATAATGCAACGGAGCCAATTTCCTTATCGTTCAAAACGATAAGAGAATTTTTGTCTCGTGCTTTTCGAAGAAGGTGAGATCACAATGGAAGAATCTCTATTAATCTACCAAGCTTACGAGTCAAGGAATCCTGAGTTTCCCTTCGAAATGTACCTATTCTGTCTTAACGAAATGAATAAAGCGGAATGTAAAGCAAAATTTCGAATAAAAAAACACGATTTTTCTGCTCGAAAATCTTCGAATTCCCACAACCAACAAATGTCGTCAATACCCTTGATTATCATCTCCTTCATCAAAAGCAAATCATGCCCTTCTGTCCAACCCATTTTCAAATTGACATTCGAAATAACAGCTATTTTTCAACGTTTCAGAGACAAACGTCGATAGAAGCCTTTCTACGTCGCCGCAGCTGCAGCTCGAGCAACGTGAACCGGAAGAAAAACGTACTTCTGCTTGCCGTTGCCGTCGTCAAAAACGTTGCTACTTAAGTTCTCTACTATTTAGTGTCTGTTCACATGATTCAACTTTAGTCAGATCGAATATTGCTAAAGCAGTACTGCGTTGGCATAGTCGATTTGCTGTCCATACATTATAATACATTGGACATCCAAGGACTATAAAACTTGCACCCGTCAGAAATGAATTAGACCCGACAAATTTGGTATATGTGTGAACAGACCTCAACATACAAATGTATTTTGATGTATTAATATATAAAATTGAGGTATTCTCTATATATAATTAAGGGTAATTATATATGATATGACGTAATGACTGACGTGTGTAAATTGTCGCCTACAAAATAAAACATACAATAAAAACAAATAGAGTGCAGGTAAAGATGGGCAACTTACAGTCTGTGGAGAATCTTTATCTTCCTCGCTCTTTCCACTCTCAGGTTCCTTCGACTTTCGAGTTTTTTTCTTCTCATTCTCTGCCTTTTGTTCCTCTATCCGTTTAAGAAGAAACATGGAGTAAATATTCGACTTTTGCAATAAATGTTGTAGCCGAGTATAACGTTGTTTTTCGACTGTCGTTTCCCATTCTTCCATTGCCTGAAAATATATTTGAAAGCTCTCAGTTATAGCTGTGGAACAGATCTTCACGACACCAAAATCAAAGTATATTAGTTTGGTCGTCAAAAGGGCTAACTCAAGAAGTATCTGGTTAAAGTTGCAAAAGGTTTTCATCCTTCGTCCGGAGATGACCTGGGATGGGGAATACACTCATTTTTTTGTAAAATTTGATATCTAGACAAATTTCATCCTCCAGTGACTAGACTAAAAGCCACCATTTCGAATCCTATGTCTATATACAAGTCAGAATAATAATTATTACATGTGTTTTTTGTAAAAATACTAGCGACTCAGTTGGCAAAGTACAGTCACTAATTTCGAAAATCGGGATGAAAAACCACAAAAATTCACACATCCCCTTATTTTCACTGTATAATTTAACATACCTCTGAGACGATATGCTTTTCTTCTTCCAATTGTTGCTGCTGAAGTTCCTTCTCTTGATCTAACATGGACGTCGTTAGAACTCCTTTTGATATCTGCATTTCGATTAACTTAATCTCTTCATCTTCTTCCCGTGACTCATTTTCACTCCCATCAACAACCTGATCGCCCGCGGCATCATTCGTACTCGTACTGTCCTCAACAATCCCACTTTCCTCCGTCTTGTGCAAAATATCGGGAACAAGTTGATTTCCGTTTACATCATCGATGTATATTGTATTGTTATTATTACCATCAATTACGTCACCCAACGTTGAATGACAGGCCGTCGATTGGTTTTCTTTGTCAGAAATGCTAGCAACACTATTAGAGGTGGCATTTCCATTTGACTCGGATGTTGGGTTACTATTTTCTTCAGACATCACTGTGCTACTACATTCAACACCATTCGACAATGCATTGTTTTCAGTCTTTTGTTGTGAATCACTGCCATTTTCATTGGGAGTAATTGAGCCCGAAACCTAACAACAATTTAATTCGACAAAAGACACAGTGAACTAGAACAGTAAACACAGTAAAAGGTACAGTAAACTAAAACTTAGTTGACATTCAACCAAAGCGTTCTCGTCAACTCCAGCCGTAACTAATAGCTTAATTAGGGGGGAGTGAATATTCATTTTTTTTTGTCGTATGCCCCACTTATTTCTTTAGTGCGCCATAAGCCGCCATTGTTCCTATGATATGTAAACATGAATATAGGAATATATGTCCTCCCAATTAAACAGTCCAGCTAGGCCATGCATCAAGTTGCTCGAATAAAAGTTTTGTTGTACTGTGTAGCAAAAATATTGCTTCTGTCATTATACATCTAATAGTGGGCGGTGCACGATCAAATACATTGTGGGTGGTTGTGAATTAACGCGCTGAAAAGCTGAATTCAAAGTGATTAAGATATTGACGTACCATGTCCAACATTGAATCCAAACATAATGATACGTCACGTGAAACTAAGTCTCCATTTGTTGCGTTGTGTGAACACAAATTCTGGAAATCATCGCCTGCAGACATACAGACCTTTCGCTTCTTTTGAAAACCTAACAAATTCTTAAAATATACAAAGGCTCATTATTAACATGACATTAGTGTTTAGTTGATTTGCTGCCCAAATATATTACATGTCGAGAGACTGTAAAACGAAGCGAATTGGATCCAACAAAATTGGAACGTGGGAGCAGACCTTAAGACATGTAGTGGTGGACGACGACTGCTAATTAAGTTTGAAGTCAAGTCTGTACAGTATGTAAACAAACGTAAAAAATGTTTTGTTTACATTTTGAACCTTTTAATACTTTTGAACACATGTTTAGGTTCGCTGCGCTTAGAATTCATGTTAAAAAAACGAGGGCCCTTTACATCAGAGGGCCCTTGCATTGTTATGCGAAAGAGGCGATGCGCCGAACAGACTTGACTTCCAATTTAAATGTTGTCAGTCAAAGCCAGTAGGACTTTAGAATGTCTGACTCTGAAACACGTCTGCACATAATTTGGCGAATGAACATATGCATTTACCTCTTCATCCTCATCTGAGGAAATTTCCCTACGTCTCTTTTTCTCGTTACCGCATTCGTCTTTAGCACTTGAATTTTCAGTATTTTTCTATTTATCAAAATGTTAAAGTATATATTAATAGATTTGTTTGAATATAAAATACTGTATGTATGCACTATGATTATACAATCAATGTTATGTTGTATTTGTTAATACAACATTAACAAAGCAATAACCAAGAACTTTTGAATAAAATTGCCTTCTGCTCAAGAACAAACGAAAGAAGGTTTGAAGAATGAACCGCGTGTTTAAAAAAATGCACAGTTTTAATAAACGTACATATTATTGCAGCTATCAATTGGATAAAAAACATCGAGAAATAACGTGTAGAAGAAAGTGTGCAAAATTCGTGTTTTTGACAAAAATTTGCCACGAAAGTACATCTTTTTCACGAAAGTACAATTGGAATTGTGTTGTTTTCGAGAGCGAAAGATGACTCCATTTAAATTTCAAAATCGTTATAGCACCGAATACATTTTCATCAAATGCTGGATAAATTTGTATTCCAGACCAGGCATATAATCCCACTCAGTTATGTGTATCGATCACGTTTGTACGCACCATTACTACAGAATTCCCATTATTTCTATTGAGATTTTGAAGAAGTGGTGATCTCTTCGGTGACACTAAGGTCTTAGGTGATGTATTTCCACTATTAGGTGATGTATTTCCACTATCAGTCATAACTTCACCTTCACTTTCCTTTCTAGAAGGAGACTCATAAACACCTGTAAATAACTTCACCATCTGCAATTGGAAAAAAAGGCAAAGTAACAATACAATACGACACAGGACCACAGGTACCATCGTACAGCGCGTGAAGAATCATCCTCAATCACGTGAATCCACGCGAAGAATCACGTGCAATTCACGTGAATAATCGCGTAAAGAATCATCATCAGCCTCTCAAAGCGGCACGAAGAACGAATCATTTTATCAACAGTCGCCTAGAAGCATGACGATTTGTCCCCGCTATGCTAATATTTTGGAGTATTTCGTTGAATGTGAGAGCAGTGAAATTATAAAGAAATGAATAATTATATAATTTCATATTTACATTAGCGAGACAAACGCCTGTATTCAAAAAGCTCACTCACACTCACACTCATCGAGTGTGACATATAAATTTCGTTAATGCTGATCAATGAGAAAGTTTTTTCTGAATAAATGGAAATATATAAGGTAAATCACTGAAAATCAAGCTCCTGTTCGGCTGGAAATACCGCCATTGAAACGTTATGAGAAGATTAAGATCTCCCACTCAATGAGTTTGAATGTGAGTGAGCTTTTAGAATACAGGCAAAAATCTTCAGGTTGGATACGCCACTGTCAATAAATTTTGTTACAGTTTTAGGTCTGTTTAAGGTCAAAACGTCGCCAAAACTTTCAATTATGAAAGAAATTAACTTTGCGCACGTTTTGTAAATTTAACTAATTTTGTAAATTTGTTTCGGATGGTTGTCTTTTGTATTTTAGAAATAAATGGCACTTTTCTATAACGACATGGAGAGCCTTCACCAGAAAATTTGGACCTTTTTCAAAATTGTGCATGTTTTTCAAAATTAATTGAGAGAGTATTTATAACAATTAAAACCTCGTGTTCATAAATTTAGGTTTTCAACACAGGACCACAGTATCGGCAGGTTTTTATGAAAAAAGGGTTTATGACAGAATGAGCCTAAACAGGTTCTCGATTAGATACTTTCTTCTCAGTGGATTTTTTTGGTTGGCTAAGAAAAAAATTGACATACATCTCTTCAGGTGTTACTGGTTTAGTAGGTACCACATTCATAGTTTGTATGTTACATGTCTCTGTGGTAAGTACCCTTTTCACTCTTTGTGAGCCTTATACCTGGATCATTGTGTGTCTCTGATATTGGACTATTACTAATTGTTACCCTCAATGCTCAAAGAATATCAGGTTTTGGGATCCAAATGCCACTGTAGATTGTAGATTTCAGCATATCACATTCCTAGCAAAAACTGAAATATTGCCTTCAGAGCATGCTAATTTTCCCATAAGGTGAATGAATACTTCCAAGAACACAGATAACTTATGCAAGATCTGTTTACTGACCAGTAAACCTACTTTGGGTGAAGTCAATGTATGTAATGAAACAACACAGTTATTTAATCACCATGATGGTAACAAAATTATAATAGCCAACAGTTTAAAAGCCATTGTGCTTTACTTCTCATGATCAAGCTTTTGATTCGAATAATTCGTAAGCTAGTACCTGGTTTCCATTGGGATGAAAGTGTTATGAACATATCAAGGTGGCTGATGTGATAGAATATTTCTATTTGTGTGCAGACAACAATAACTGATTAGAATACAGAAACAAAGACAAATTTACAACCTGACTATTTCTCATTGGTAAAAATGACTTGTTCACCGCAATTACGATACATTATATAGGCTGATAGGCATCCTAACACAGTATAGGGAGACAATAAGACCTTAGAATGAACAGGTGTGAAATCTGAACTAAATTTTAGCAATGCATACACAGAAAGTTGGCAGAAATGGAATATCATGAATTTGTGACGGTTTGGTCATTCATTATTTAAATAAAAAGACGCATTTTAGGTCCACAGCAAAGAACTAAAGCCTTTGCAATTCCAGTTTGGGTTACTCACTGGAGGAGCATGCAGACTGGAAATTAAGTGAGCAAATTGCATGCATGCCACATAATTTATAACATATTGCCACAAGTAATGGAAACCAGTTATTTATAAAATTATGTTACACAAAACACAAATGACACCTAGGACACCAGCCTGAAAAAACGAATGCTTCAGTTTTCTCAAAGTGGACCCTACATGTGACCTCCACAGTGAAGCATACTTGCAATGCCAATGGTATAACTATTGAGTTTCTTCTTATGTAAGTTTGATTATAAAAGCTCAATATAAGAAACATTTTTCATACCTACATTTACACTCACAAAGTCATAAGCAAATTAGTATTTGGCTGCTTCGCCTGTCCCATGGCCATGAGTACACACATATTATAAAGCTTTTACTCTACCATATTAAACAAAGGTTTATTATATAAACTATAAAGGTAATTAATATAAAGGTAAATCATTTAGATAGACCAACGGCACACTAAAATGGATGTCCAAATGTATCTAAAAAACCTATCGCTCAATAGATGTGTTTAAACCCGGGAATTGATAGCTATAGAGCGATAGGATAATCATGATATACTTCCCCAAGTGGTTTACACATGTATGCAATATTCGTGTACTTACCGCTGAAAGTAATGGCATATTTTCTTTCAACTTGGTATAATATCGCCTGGACTAGGAGATGTGATTGTTTATTTACACTATCAGGTATAGAGAAGCGTTTTCTTTCGAAAATCAAGGTTTAAACAGTCTACATCTAAACTTTATACCACGATGCCTTTAAAGTCTTGAAAGCAACGAGGCTCTATATCTCTTCGCGCGTCAAAATCGTATCCGACATCGTGATTGGTCAATAAAATAATCACCGCGAAAAATGTAAAGAATCTTCTATTTACTGAGACCAGTTGTTAACTGGATAGCGCTCTGGCAACCTGATTATTATTATTATTATTATTATTGTCGACTTTATTAGGATCACTCATTAATACATACGGTAGAATACAAAATTAATACTAAACAGATAATGATCCTAAATGGCAAAGTATAAACGGAACTAGTGCAAGAACCATGCAAGATACCCGCCAATCGCTATGATCGCTATTATCCGACCGTTTTTAAAGAAGTTTGAAATTAAATAAAATTGTGGAAAGACACTACTTTCATTGCTGAAATTTATTCAGGGTAATACCAAACTACGGACAAGTTTATTTAGGGCGGTTTATTCGCGCGCTATTCGGTTTCTGCGCAACCCGCCCTAGACTCGTGTCTATATAACAAAAATTCACACACGATGACACCTCAAGAAAGCGAAAATTAACGAGACGGGATTCAGGGTGAAAGAAAGATAAGCAAAACCTCCTTAAATAGGCGCTTGCGCAGTAACGCCGGCTGAGAAAGAGTCTTCCCTTTGTTCAGACCGACTTTTTGCAGATATATTGCTATCGACTGTGTAACTGTTAACTGTTAGCTGTTAACTTGTAGCCAATCAGCGACTAATATTCCCACAAATTACGTAATTGCACACCAAGCCTGTTCGCAGGCTAGATTTACAAAATGGCGGATACGAGGAGTCGATGTTTATTTCAGATTCAATTTGTTTGGACGAAGTTTTCTTAAGGTAAATAGCCTAGCTGAATTGTCAGTTTTTAGTAGGATGTTCGCTTTATACTTCGCTGTTGTTTACGACATATTCTTGGATCTTACAGTGTTTTTCAAGTACCTTGAAACAAGAGCAAGTATCATAAAGTTATATGACATGTATTGTATAGTAATTTTACCAAATGGCAAATATAATACTAGATGTAAACAAGTGTTTTGTGAAGTATACAAATTAAGCGCTGTGTTCAATGGATCTATGTTTTCAATATTATTTTTATATTAGACATAATGACAGCTGGACTTTCACATTCACATGTACATGATACTGTCTGTATATGTTGTTATAAAGTTGTTTCATAGTTTCACAGTATTATGTAAACGTTCATAGAGGAATTTACATACTGGACAGAGTGTTGTTTTCCTGAATTACCAAATAGTTCGTTTTACATCATTAATTATCTAAACAACAACAATGACATCATAAAGTTTCATTAAATTTTTATGTTGTCGAATTAGTTTCTGCAAGAATTTATATCACAGATCCTGGTACCTGCTGTAATTAGTTAGTTGCTGTTCTGGTGTTCCTATCATGTCTTCTTCCCCATTTAATTATCTGTACATCATATATCTTATCTACATCTTCTATTAAAATTAAAATTATACTTTTGTCATCTCTCATATGATAAATTTAACCAAAGTAGAAAAATTAACATTACTTATATCAAAACTTTCTTCATTTCAAACAATAATGAACGAAACCTCAAGTGAAAGTTTCAGAAAAACAATTAATTGTATTATCAACTCAGACTGATACTTTTATAAATCATTCAATTCTTGTTGCTTTGTAGTACCAAAATTACATGCTTATAGACAGTACGTTTGAACTGTACTCTAGTTTTGCATATCTCAGTTTTTCACTTTTCTCCATCGCATGTTCGATCCCACCATTCGCACCTCGCAGATACATGTACGCTTAGCGTACCTATTTTCTTTAATTGTCGTATGTATGTTACTAATAAAAGTAATTTTTGCTGCCTTTAAAGTAACTTCACGTCATTCAGAGTCTCTTCAAAGTCATAATTACTCAAATACTGAACTTATTTCATCAACTGAAAAAAGTGAAAAGTGCGAATGAAAGTCAAGATCGCATTTTTCAACGAGCGTAGGTGACTCTAGCCAAATAACATGAACTGATAACTGATACCGCCAGCAGGATTGTTACAAGTCGTCAGATGTGGAATATGTTTTGTGGAAAGTCATCGGTCTCACGAGGGAAAGTAATAAGCCAGATAAGACCACCCTGTGCACGATTTCCTTTAAATGGGCCCAAAAATACCACCACTCAACTGTGTGTCTACCTCTCTTCAACTTCAGTCTTAAATAACAACTGACTGATGTAGATATTCTGATGTAGATCCAGGTAGTGTGCGTGGAGGTGTGCCGTGTGGGGATGTTACACCCCCAGTTTTGGCAAGCGGTGGTCGGTTAAACGCGACGTCGGTCGGTAATAGCGCAGAAACTTCGGTAGAATATAATTTTGCTCAACTTACTTGACAAGTAGTCTAACTCCTCTGCCTAATAATATTTTTAATTGAACAGGTCCTCAAAAGTTTGCCTGTAATGTCCAACCTCGTTCCCAGGGCCTTTTGGGACTTTATATGGGGGGTTCGGGCTGGGGGCGAGAAGAGGAAAGGCCCTGGGATCGGCCATTCAAAATACCCACATTCCGTGGGTATTTTGAATAAGCATAATTAATCATGAAATTTGCCTAGTATTTTCAAAATGGCGGCGTCACGTACAACGGATAATATTGTCGCATTAAAGCAAATTGGAATTGTACTATTTCGGAATAATTAGAAAATATTCCTAATTACACATAAATTTATAGGAAAAATCATTTAACCAATCAGAAGACAGAATCGGCTGGCCGATCCCAGGGCCCTTTTCCCCAACCCAGAATCAAGGTAAAAGGCCCTTAAAACGAGGTTGTGTAATGTCTAATCAACAATTATATACTATATATACACTTCTAAAACGCATAAATTTGAGGCTTCTCAGTCACAAATTCCTATCTCTAAGAGATAGGACTCAAGGGCGGCGGAACATAGTTTATCTTGGGGGGGTCTAATTTCACGAGGCGCCACCATGGTTGGCGGCGAGTGAAATTTTTGTTGGAATTTCAATGCTCTAGATCTTCGGAAATGGCCATTTAAGAGTCTTACTTGCCGCTTCCATCGTAGTTTTTCATGGACAAACACAAACTGAAAACGGCACAGCGCTCGCAGTGATATCTTCTACATTTGAAAAATCATCTCTTAAATTCTCAAAATAATTTCCAAACAAAATGGCGGTCCGATAATAATAACAATATACAACCACAAATATTCTGCTGTTAAAGACAACTATGAAAGATCAATTTACATTCACTTGATCCGTATCACAATATAGAATATCTTATTAGCATTTGATCATGATACGCCAGCGAGCATTAATTTGACGACTTCGTGGTAACGTAGTTTGTATATTTAATCTCCCATTCTGGCATTCTTCATGAAATTTTTGGGGGCTAAGCCCCCCCCCCCACTTCTATTTCTGGGGGTTTCTATAGCCCTCCTAGCCCCCCCCCCTATTCTGCCGCCCCTGATTATTAGGACTAATCAGATAAGACAAATTCTTATCTGATTAAATCCTAGTATTTCTACATTCCAATATAACCAGGGAGCAGCGTCTTCAAACAACTTAGCATCAAATGTGGTATAAATGTGGTATAAAATCACTATGACACTATCCAGCCTTCGTACAACCTCAAATAACCACAGGTACCACAATAGATTCCACAATAGTTATTGAAAATTCTTTGACAAAGTGGAAACACATTAGAAGGTCTTAAAGTCTATCAGTTTCTTCTTCAAAGTTCAAACCACTGATCTGGACCATATCTGGTTCAAACTGGTGCAAACTTTTATATGATCACAGTGCATATCGCTTTGGAGTCTCTTTAAACATTTTACAAGGAAATTAAAATGGATTCGACTAACGTATGTGTTTTTAACTATCCACAAGTGTATTAATTTAATATACTTCACCACTTGAGTATACAAAACCATGTAGTCACAGTGAGTTTTACAGTTTTACTCCATTTTTAGAAGTTGGCAGTGTTTATTGGACTTGGCATAGTTGGTACTACTGTCCTTCTTGTTGCTCTCCGAAAGTATTTCTCCAACAGCAGTGGCAAGAAGAGGCCGTTAGCGCTGAATCCAAATAAAAAGATTGCTTTTGAAATGGTCGAGAAGGAGGTATACCCACTGTATTTTTAAATACTATTTATTGTATGTATTTATTGTGTACCACTTGTAGCTATTTCTCTATATTTGAGCAAACTGAAATATGAAATAAAGACGTTCGTTTAGAATCATAGAAGAACTTTCAATGGTTCATATGGGTGCATATATCCTACGTGGAATAAAGACCCCTGTATCGGTGCTGTAGCTACAGTAGACTGCTTAATTACAAGGGGGTATTTTCATGTGTTCATGCTCACATATCATGCACGCCTAAAAACAAACAATATTGATATTGAATTAAACTTCTAGCTACGTCTCCATCCAGCTAAATTTTGCTCACTCCCTTTAATCAAGCAATTAAATTCAACACCCCCACTTCTACATCACCTTATTTTAAGCACCTTATTCAGAGGCTATATGTTTTAGCATCAGTCTATTTGAATCCTTCGAAACTGTGTGCATAAATAAAATTCACAGTAGAAAGCAAATCAATTCTATAGCTTGTAATAAATAGTCAAGAAGGACATCTTGTTAAAATACACAACACTATAGTAACTCCATATAAAGTGAGCATTTTCATTCAACGTTTCGACTTTATCTAGTCATCTGATGATGACTAGATAAAGTCGAAACGTTGAATGAAAATGCTCACTTTATTCTTCAGGAGTTACTATTGTTGTACATCTTGTTAAGTGTTAACAGAGAACTTATCACAAAATTAAACATACTTAAATATGTACAGCTGTAAGTTGGCGAAGTGGTTGGAAGAATGCAAATTGAAAATGGATTATAATTTTTAACAGGTGACAGAAGATGACACAGAATCCTATTTCTATAGTTTGTAGACTGAAAGTTTTTCTTAAAACTTTGTCACTCTACATCAACTATAGTAGGGTTTTAATTCATGTTGTCCAACCAAGCCAATTAAGGCATATAAAAATTAGCTTTGTTAGGAAAATCAAACTTAAATTTGCACCCTTTAGACAATCAAAGAAGGTTAAGGTTATGCCACTTTTTAAATATAGTACATCTGCATTATAAGCTTCATAATTAACATGGTATCTATGGATTCAAAGCTTTCATTGGCTGAACACTAGTTTGCATTGACTATCTCCTAAAAAATAATACAATAAATTTCTAGTTACAGGCCTTAAATCCAGGTGAACAAAAAATAATATGCTAATTATGTATACTAATGTATCAAAAAGATTGTTAGGCATGAATTCCAGTCGGATAACCTAATTATATTAACAACTATACCACATATGTAAACATCAACTTATAACTTCTTGATTGAAACTTACATTTGCCATAGGCTAGCATGTTATCAGAATGCACAAAATTGTACATCCCTGAGGTAAAATCCATCCCTGGTATACAATTTGAAACAATGAGATATTGAATTTCTCTCTTTACAATTAGGCCATAAGCCATGATACCAGAAGATTCAGATTTGCACTTCAAACACCGAATCACGTTTTGGGTCTTCCAGTTGGTAAGTTACCAGACAGACTCTATAGAGACTTGCGCCGATAATAATGCGGATAATCTCGAATTATATCACAATTTCAAGTATTGATCACGCGATTACAAAAATTTCGATATTCGATCAATTTTGGTATTAATGAAGCATTCTCAAGCCAGCGTCGTTATCTCAGAGGCAAAGGTTTAGTTCCGTCTATTTTTTCCAGACTAAAAGAGAAATGACTGAGAACTCGCTACATCGTTAAACTTTCCTGCTTTGTTTAAAAAGTTGTCCGATTTCAGGGATGTAGTATTGCCTATTCTGATTTCACTTTTAGAGGCTAGCTTACACGTTTTTCTTCGACTTTAATCATTTTTCTTTTTTAAATTAGACATCTGATTTGGAAAACGTTCCAATATATAACAAGTAGTGTCTTCAAACAACTTCGCATCATTTGCGGTATAACAACTGCCTAAAATTGACACAATTTCAACGTTTTGACGTAGGGACCTTTGTCAGGGAAGTTTATTTTTGGCAGTTGTTGATACCACATTTGATGAAGTTAATTTGAAAAACATTGAAAGTAGAATGAGTCCTACACGATGAAGTATAAATGCGGAACTGCAACCAATTAAATTGAACAAAAAAGACGAGAGCTGCCAAGAGTGAGGGAGACACACTGAAAACAATTTGCCCCGGGTTTCCCGGGGCCCCTAAAATATCTATGGGGAAACTATAGGAATAGAATCAAAATATTGTTTGAAATATGTATAGTCCTCTTTCCAGAAGAAAATAGTAAGTTTTGCTACATAGTTTGGGAAATGCATTTTATTATTTTCGATATTTCACTATGAAAAGTCTTACCATAAAGACGAAGTAGGGCGATTGGGAGCAAAAACGTTTTGCTCTTGGCTCTTAAAATTTCTTTGGTTCGCTAAAAGAAGGAGCGAGTCGAATACGCCAGTAAGAACGTCGAAAATGATCACATGCGACAACGATTCACTCCGATTGGTCAAAATCCAAAGGGGCAATTCCTAGGAGAAAAGTCCAAAAATTCAGAGAATAATCTCGCCCGAAAAAATCCCCTCAAACTATCAGCTCGACTAGGCACTTTGTCACAATTATTTGTCATCATTATCTTTTACAGGTTTAAGTACTAAAATATCTTCACTTTATCGAACATTTAATTTGAATATGTGCTGTCAATTTTTCACTCTCTTTTATAGACTATAGACCCGGAACTGAGAAATGCCTGTAATAGTCTTTCATTGTCATTTTAGGTAAGCACATGTATTTAAGTGCGAAGGTTAACGACAGCCTAGTAATACGACCATACACTCCTGTAACTTCTGATGATGAAATTGGATATTTTGATCTCGTTATTAAGGTAATTTAGTTGGTAGCTATATTGCCTCTGTGTACACGATCAATCGATTGATCCACTTTGTTGCATGAAAATGTGTTTTTAAATCGAGGATTTAATATAATATGTGGAAATTATTGTCATACATGGTTTTCGACTGCTTTTCTGTGGTGTGTGTGGATTATCTGATCTTACGGATCTGCAAACTGTTCTGTTTTTATGTATTCAAACCCCTGACAACTCTAGTATTTAGCGTTCTTGTTCGTCGTATTCTTATGCAGTGGATAAGTATTTCCAATTCTAACCTTTTTGGCAGAATTTTGTTATGAAATTCAAAGAGATTGGCATGTTCCTCATTTTACGCTTTTTTACTATAATTATATATAGCTATCAATCAACCAAAAAACATCTTCACTTGCATTACAAGTACTGTACATCATAAGGTCTGTTCACACGATCCAATTTAGGTGAATGATTCAATTCACTTCTGATGGATGATTAATAGTCTGTTGACTTGCAATGTATATGGGCAGCAAATCCACTGAAGCTAATGCAGCATTGTTTTATCGATAACACACTACATTCCATACGTCAGAAGTGAATTGGATCAAGCAAAACATTGGATTGTGTGAACAGATCTTAGTTAATATGTTAATGTGACATGTGGCATGTATTTGTGTAGGTTTATTTCAAAAATGTTCATCCGAAATTCCCAGACGGCGGTAAAATGTCGCAGCATTTGGAACAAATGAATATTGGGGATACCATTGATGTCCGTGGACCTTGTGGTAAACTCGAGTACGAAGGAAAAGGTATCAGTCAATTGTCACACATACTGTCACTTCTTACATTTCATGCGTAACTACGTAGAATGGCGTCACATGCGTAACTACGGAGAATGACGTCACATGCGTAACTACGCAGAATGACGTCACATGCGTAACTACGAGAATGACGTCACATGCGTAACTACGCAATAGGCGTATTTACGCATACGTCACAACCAAATCAACCAAAACGTCACTGCCAAATCTTTTTGCATGTCACGTTACACTAACCCATGGTGTACCCCTGCCAGACTCACCCATCATCGCCCGAAGCATATCTACGCAAGATGACGTCATACATCTGTGCTGCAAAATAATTATGCTGCAATTTCATAGACAATTACATAATTATAACGCTGTCAAAAATTTATATTCAAAATATGAAAAGTGATACAAGAGTTGATCAGCTTGATTATTCATTGCAAAATAATCGCCTCTGTGACTGACATCCATGTATGCTTTTCGAATGCATTTTTGACTGGCTGTTTCTTGCGTACTGCAAATCGTCCAATTTCATATTGAAACGCACGTTGTTACATTATACATGCTCATGTATACGCAGAATGCAAAATGGAATGCATTCCTTTATACCTTTTTATTTGACCCTTCTCTCTCTGCACCCGACTCCCTGTACCCAACCTGAAAGATTTATCCTATTTAGCTACCCTTTGATTTAGTGTCAAGTGTTTTATGCTCGTAATTAAACTATACACATGCACATGTCACAAGCTTATCTCGATACTGTTCGTAATCTTTAGTCAAAGAGAAACCTGGCTATTGTCAACTTAATTGTTTTACGGCTGTAGTCACGTTTCGTACGCGTCACGTTTCTGTTGTCAAAATTGTTAAGCAAGTATAGGTGTTAATCGTTGAAATAATAGACTGGTCAACTGCTTCCTCGTCGAGCATGTTGTTTCGAACAGTTTTTGCATTATTCTATTGAAATAATTAACGCTGACCTATACATACCGCACGAACGTGACCAAAAATTTTCCCACTTACATTGCATGCATGCATTTTGCTTTATTATACCTTGTTGTCACTATCATGAACAAAGATGAACTATATAACAGTGTTGTCCAATAGTGTAGCGACATGTTAAATTGTATATTTAAGGACAGTTTTCTATCGAGGAAGCAAAAGACAAAGTGGTGACGCGTCATTGTCGGCAGTTGGGCATGATTGCGGGGGGAACAGGTACAGTACTGTATATAAGCCATATTAATGCATCAGCACTCATTTTTCACACGGTCTAAAAGTGCACGTAATTAAGAGTTAGAGGAGAATATTTTTAATTTATCCTGGTTAGGCTTGTTTCAGACGTCGAACATTTCATGTGCCGAACCTAATGTTAATTAAGCTCATTTGTATTCGATTCAGCACATGAAAAGTTCGACGTCTGAAACGGGCCTTATTTTATACTTCCTGCATGTAAAGACAGAAAAACAGTAAAACATGAAAGTAAAACGTGGATTATTGTAGTAATAATTAATGTTTATGAATGCAATAGTGTTATTCATAAGGTGAAAGATAGAATGTTTTAGCAACGACGCGACGCAGAGTATTACTTACAAATAGATTTAACGTTATTGAATTATTTATTAAGTAAACAATTTGTGTTCATAAAGTTTATAATAATATCATAATCTGAATACTTATCTGATTTACCTATTTATCCGATATTTGTAGGGTAAAAGTTCAATAAATTTACATAAATCTGCATGTTTAAATGCTGGCGACAGTCGCCATGTGTAAGTAAATATCGACGTATTTTTAATCTGATTATCCAGGTATTACGCCCATGTTGCAGATCATACGCGATATTTTGAAACACGACGACGATCAGACTCAAATGTCTCTGCTTTTTGCTAACCAGGTAAGTGAAGATAGGAAATCTTCTGCATGGTGTCGTGATGATCTCCAGATATTATACTTGAAAAATATGTTTCCGTTTTTAAAATGCAGAGAAAATACTATAATAATAATCCTACTTTTAAACTATCACCGCCCCAACCTTGATGACTATCTCTAAATAACTTAAATCATCACCACGTGTTTTTATTATATGTGGAGCTTTCGTTCCGTTAAACCGACTTGCATCAGTGAAAACTACTTAATATATACGTCATTTGAAAATCTACAAGTTACTTTACGTCATTTAAAGTTATCTAGTTGTACTGTACTATAGTGGATATACTATTAAAAAACTAAAGAACAGTCCAGGATTTGAACGACTTTATTGCAAAGAATTGGAGCGTTATTTGGTGTATTTGTATTTAGTGTACAAAACTGACTGGTCCTAAATTACCTAATGGTTTCCGTGTTTGGATCATTGAACTGTACACAAACTGGAACGATAACTCAGGAGGGAAAATTGAAGCCAGTGCTTTTTACTTTTTCTGAGCTATGAGCTGAAATACTTAACGCCAGCCGAAGGCGAGTGATTTTGCGAGCTTTTTTTAACTCCAGTTTGTTAACTAAAATAACAACAACAACTTAAGCTATAGTGTTCCATGCAAGTTTGATTTCCAAAAGTGAATTAAATTTCGTATTTAGATGCATGGTCTGATCCAAACACGGGCTTCGACCAATCGGAACCCACGGTAGCAATATACATGTTATTTTATAAACATATATCACAGGTAGAGGAAACAACAGTCATTTTTTAGACAAAAGTCTAAATTTTATTATGCGTCAGCGTGTACTTCCAATTTCGATTTTATGCTTATTAACAAGGGAAGGATCTTCGATCCTAAAGTAAATTTAAAATGATACATTCATTGATATTATTTATAGACAGAGAAAGATATATTACTAAGGGAAGAGCTTGAAGAAATCGTAGAAAAATTCCCGGATCGTTTTAAACTCTGGTACACCTTGGACCGACCCCCAGAAGGTATTTAGTGCATGCGTTGGTACATTTATAGAATACCGTGCCAATAGCGCATTATGTTAAAGATCTGTCAGAGGATCAATTTTAAAGTATAGAATTGCCTCGTTCTCTAAAAATAGATGTCCAATTCATGCATTAAGAAACACAAAAAAGGTACATTTATCTATGAGACTATAAGCCATTCACTGTTAAGGGTTGGGTTGGCAGGGTATTCTATAACTGCTCCCATGCGCTTATATCATAGAAATAATAGATATAGAATGCGTACTTATCACGAATACGTGTCCCACTTTTTTTTCATGCTGTGCTCGCGAGGATCGGAGTGAGATATTTTCAAAAAAATATAATTCAATTCAAAATATAATAAATAATTCAATTCTTTTAATTCAAAACTTAAGTTTTGGATAAAGGCATATTACAGTCAACTATTAGCACACAGAGGCAAAAATGCCAAACCCAGTTCGGCATTAAGTTGCAGAACAGAAAAAAAAACCCAGAAAAACAGAAAAAGCGACAATCGAGAAAGAGTCAATTTTCACCGTTTAGCACACAAAAACAAACCACCGGCTTATCCCCATATATTCATTGTTTTGTAGGAAATATATAGTTAGAGAAAAATGTCGACTAAAATGTTGACAGCGAAGCAGGACTCCATTTTTTCCGTATTATGACTTTCGCTTGAAACAAGATTGATCTAAAGCTAGGAACAGCTATCAGACTCCATCCGTCAATTCATGAAACAATGTAGTTAAAACCAAAACCCATTAATGCTCCCGTGCGTGACAAAACCAAAACAAAAACAAGCTTTTCTCTCAATCCATAGACAATCCATCGTCTATGCTCAAACTCACTCATATATCTCGCTCCTCGTAACCGCGCCCAAAAAACTCATAACAATCGGCTGTATTCTCAAAGCACATGCACTCAAACTCAGTGAGTGGGAGATCTCGATCACTTTGTAACGATTCAACGACGGTATTTCTACTTTGATAAGAGCTTGATTTTCAATGTTTTAACCTTTAAGTCTACCATTTCCATTTTTAACAAAGGCGAATGTGTAATAAAGCTCTCTTTTCACTCTTTTTACAAATATAAATCTTAGAATTATATATACATTTAACATTTAAAATTCTAAAAACTGTTACCAGCAGACAATTAATTAAAATATAAAAGAAAATATACTCCCTAGAGCAACATATTGTACAACCAATATTTGAGTTTTAAAAACCAGACGTTTTATCACGGCACCCGTTCCTTAATTTGTCTGGTTTATAAACCAAATCTTGGGTGTATACTTTCTGATGTCGTTTTTCGGAGTATGTTTTTTCTAAAAATTCTAAATAATCTGCACTAACTATATCTTCCAGTACGTCATCTCTGTATCTTTTTTGTAGGGTGGAAATACAGTAGCGGTTTTGTGAGTGCTGACATGATCAAAGATCATTTGCCTTCTTCTGGAGATCAGACTCAAATCCTTATGTGCGGACCACCGCCTATGATCAAATACGCTTGTTTACCGAACCTTGAAAAGTTGGGTTTCACATCTGATATGTACTTTGACTTTTAGAATTGCTAATTGGAATGCACGATGATATTCAGTGAAGTATCCATCGTAAAGTGCATTTAAGTCAATTCACCGAATATTTTTATGTATAATTATTGGTATTAACAACAGAGAGTTACCTTTATACCCCAATATTTTCATGGCTCCACTTCCGGATCCGGTCTAATAAAACACTGGATACTGGTCTAATAAAACACTGGATATAGCCTTTTTTTCTAAAAATAACTTGTTCAAAATATTTAGCGGCTAAACGAATCAAAACTCTTGATCTATCGTTGATACGTTTGAACCAATCACGTTCAGTTACTTAAATCCGAGTAAGTGTTACGTCACCGTACACGATAAAGCCCGCAGTTGAGCAGACTGAATTTTCCCAGTTTAATTTCCGGCCCCCTGATTCAGTCTGCGAGCAGGCTATTCTGAAACGCGATGAGAAAAAGAGCGACCTCGTTGATCGAGAGCTCACGTGACAACTTGCTAATTGCTTGTCCGACCTCCTCTGACGCTGTTTATAGTTAAAGTAAGTATAGGTATTAATATAATTGCATGATATTAAGGTTGTCTTATACCAAAATTTTTTTTCTTTTATTTTGCTAAATATAAAAATATTTACATCCCATATTGCAAGCCTAGTTACTCTGAGTGAAGAAAAAGACTTGTATGAATCTTCAATCACTATAGTTACCCAGACCAGACACACCCAATGGTGGAAAATAGACGATTTTTGTAAACACGATTACAAATTAGGTTTTAACTCTAGAACGATGGAATTTAACAATTAAACAAGACTTACCTGGAAGTTGAAGTTTGATGGTAATTCTACCAAATTATTTAAGTACAGGAGGGTTAACATGAGATGCGCACACACCGCCACGAGATCAGTCTTAAAAGAACATTTTGGGTTGACGAAATTCCAAACACATAGCATATAGCCTGTAAACGTACAACTTGTACATAGTAAAATACAATGATGACACCTTCCAGTGAAGGGCGGGAAGGGTTATATGGGCATGTTAGCCCTCCTGTACTTAAATAATTTGGTAGAATTACCATCAAACTTCAACTTCCAGGTAAGTCTTGTTTAATTGTTAAATTCTACCAAATCATTACGTACATCCGGGCTAACATGAGATTTTAAAGCAGGAAACACAAAATGGTACACAACAAGTATGCATACGTAATATAATTAGAGAATCGATAAACAAGTATCAAGGTAAATATCACACTGTGAATAATTAGGAATGTTAATGAAAGTTACTGCAAAACAGCGACACTCATTTGATTTGTGATGGCCACAGACAAGCGTCGGAACGTGGATTCCTCAGCCCAGCCCGCAGTTTTCAGAATCACATATGCCGTAACTGACGTAGCTGCCTTGCTCGCTGACGCACATCGAGTACTGTGAGCAGAGAAGGACTGGGTGTCGATACCAGACTGCTGTAAAACTGCTTTAATCCAACGACCAATCGTACTAGAAGTGACCGCATTGTATGGCTTGATGAACGAGACGAAAAGCGTGGCAGAGGCTCGGAGAGGTGCATTCACAGTCAAAGAACACTCTAAGGTTGTATACACACAGTTCGGGTACACTGTATTTATAAAGGCGAAGATTACTGAAGACTTTCCCTTGGCGATCTTGTTTCACATGATCTGTTAACGCAAAGTCATAACAACTGTCCGTTTTTTGCATATGATCCGCCGATATATCCAATAATGTTAATGTTTGACATCTTTGGCCAGTTGTTAAGGCAATTAGCATGACTAACTTGTACGTAAGTTCCTTCGTAGAACACCGCTCCAACGGCCATAAGGTATTCAAGTGATCAAGAACTTTATCTACTGGCCAAATCGTAGTATATTTCGCAACAGGCTTTCGTTCGTTGAAGACTCCTCGAAGATAGCGACACACTAGAGGATGCTGTCCCACTGGTTTATTATTTCCGGTTAAAACAGACTGTAAGTCCAAATTAGAAATGGCTGACCGTGCCGTATTTAGAGCTGAGTAACTCAAACCCTGCTCAAACAAACTTTGAGAAACTGCAAAACGCAGATCACAGTGGGATGCAAGAGATCAATCTGCCGTTGACAACAAAATGTTGCCCATTTGTTAATGTATGTGTTGTATTGTTTATGGGTCGATGGTCTCCAGGAGAGCATGCATGATAACATTGGCAGCGTCCGTTGGAACGCCAGACTTCCCTGATATTTCCCTGATATTTTGCAAACCAGAAGACTGAGTTTGTTGTGTAGAGAGTGAGGCCTCGTCAGGGTTGGATGTATCAGTTGAGACCTGTTGGCTTTCACAAACGAGGAACTGCTACTAACAGATGAAGTACCGAGGAAAACATCGGTTGAATTGGCCAGAGAGGGATAATCAAAATTCCTGAGGCTTCTTCTTGGATTATTTTGTGAACACACCTAGACAAAAGACAAAAAGGGGGAAACGCGTAAAAGAAAAATGCAGAGTCGACAGTAAATGCATCAACGTATTTCGCTATTGGATCTGGCTTCCAGGAAACGTAATCCTCTAATTGAGCATTAAGCCGGCTAGCAAAAAGGTCGATATCCGGGCAACCAAAAAGGGCGACAATACTATTAAAAACGCTACGGGATAACATCCATTCAAGATCTAGGTTTAAATCCCGAGACAAAAAATCCGCATCTGTATTACTTTTACCTGGGACCTTTACCAAATATTATGCCAATAGCCCAAGTCCAGATATCCTGTGTAATAGCATTACATTCTAAAGACTTACAGCCACCCATGGCATTGATGTAACTTACAGCTGTTGTGTTATCACACATAATCCGAACATGGATGTTACGGATAAATTGTATCAAGGAGGATAATGAAAATTTAATAGCCAGCAATTCTAACACGTTTATGTGCTTTATATTTTCTGATGCTGACTCCGAGATGTTCGTGCCCCCCAGCCTAAACTTGGCGCATCAGTGTAAAGAAAAATGTCTGGTTGATCATGGTGGATATTCTTTGTGGCTAATCGAACATTCTCAAGCCAACACTGAACTTCAGTAAAACTTAACGGTGACAAGGTCATTTTGGCCTCGAAATTTCCTAAACTTTGCTTAAGGCAATGGTCCTTATTAGATTCTAAATTTCGTTAATGCAAAGGGCCAAACTCTACTCCAGGAAATGATGAAACTATTTTCCCGATAAAAGATGCGACCTCGCGAATAGTAAACTGCTTTCCAGGGCATGAAAAAGTCTGACAGAGCTTATGGAGGCTATCCCGCTTTCTAGGCGTAAGACATACTGTCATATGAACAGAATCGATAATGAAACCTAGGTATTCTATTGTTTGAGAAGGAATTATCCGAGATTTGTCCTGGTTAATACGAAGCCCCAATTTAGACAGCATCTCAACTGTATGTAAAATAGTTTCTGCACACTCGACTGCAGAGAGGTAAAGGGAATCATCAAGATAAACTACACAGATATGACCAAACTGACTGCGCAAAGTAGCAAAAATTGGTTTCATAACTTTAGTGAAAATCCTGGGATTACTGGTTAGACCCATAGGTAAACAGGTGAAAGTGTACAATTGGCCTTTCCACAAAAATTTCAGATATTTTCGATGCTCGACAGCTACGGGAATAGAGTAGTAGGCATCTTTTAAATCAATAGAAGTCATGTAACAAAATGGTTGCACCAGTTAATGGCGGTTTGAAGAGTATCAATTTAAAATGGTGATAAGAAACTGATTCATTTAACTTTTTAAGATTAAAAATTACCCTATATGACCCATCTTTCTTCGGTGTGACAAAAATGGGAGATAATATCTCACCAGGCTCAGAAATAGATTTCGTAATAATTCCCTTCTTAATAAATTTTTCTATCTCCGTATCAATAATCTGGCATTCCGCTACAGAAAAAGTACTAGGTGGGCGGATACTATTAATATTAGGTTCAGGATCATGGTCAAACTCAATATGACAATTAGTTACAGCATCCAACACAAAAGGATCACTGGTAATTTCTGCCCACGCATGGACATGTTTCTGAATGCCACCTGCTACAAAAGGGTTGATTAGACAAAAGATCCATACACGACTAGTATAATTCGCTTACCTTTGTAGATTCAGTTACGTTTATACCCTTGGTTTTTGGAATCTATTGGACGGCGGTGGTCGAGGTTGCCCCCGACCTGCGCCTAAAAAAGGACGAGATGGTCTTTAACTGCGCATGTTGCGGTCTTGTGATCCAAAACGACTTTGCAGTCTTGAACCACGCCCAGAAGGTGGTCTATAAGGTTCAAATCGTCAGTTCGAATGGACTCTGCCACTCAATTTGTTGGATTTTGTCAAGTCTTCGACTTCTTTGTTGAGATCATCACCAAACAAAAAAGTGGAAATCGAAGTGGAAGGATTACATAAAGCAACATATTGCTTGTTGAGGTCTGGACGTAGCAGGTCTCTTCGCTTTAGATTGAACTCTTGGTTAGCAGAAAGTAGAAGGACGACTGCGTGGATGAGGCCATCCATAGGTTTTCCTTGTAATTCCTGACATGTGTGGAGGATGGCATAAATACCAGCCATCACCAAACCTTGAGTCTTCTGCAAGGCCGAGTCACAATTTCTAGTTTTCTTGACGAAGTTGCTGCCATATCTGTTTATTAATCTTTGGCGGTATCAAAAAGGACAATTTTCAGGTCGGAGGTACTTCTCTTGTAGCTGGGCCAGTTTTTCTTTGGGCAACTTGTCATTAATCAGTCCATTCACCAACTCAGCTAAATCGGTACTTAAAGCAAGCGAGGTTTTTTCTACGGGAGTAAACTCTTTTACCAACATTTTTAATTCTGTCTGGCCGTCCGCTGCTGCAGGTGTACTCAGGGCATCAACCTTCTCTGCTAGCGAAGCTCGAGACTCTATAGCACTCCCCGCCTCTGATGCATCGTGGTCGTCTTTTCCTAGCACCGCCGAATTTTGAAGCAGATCGCTTTCCTCATTGTTTCGAGATACAACGTCCTCGACGACTTCAAAGTCTGTGTAGACTTGATCAATAGATGATTTGACTTGAGATAATATCTCATTTTTCGCTTCAGAGAGCAGACTGGTAAACATTGTTTTAAATTGAGCCATAGTCGATGGTTCACTTATGTCCGTAGGCGACGAATCAGCCATATAAACTGAAAACATTCAAACAAAACTGAACCTGCTACTTTTATTCACGTTCTCGAACGCGACACAACAGCAGTAACGCCGAAGCAGTATAACACGTTATACTCTCAACAGTAGGTAATATACAAAGCGGAGACACGTCTCCCCAGACAAAACAAAATTGAAATATTCGCTAGGCTCAGCAATGCATTGCTGAAGCGTCTAGTGTAACACGTTACATAGTAAAATTCCGCAATTATCCAAAGATAGAATGGATAAAGGAAAAAACGCTGCTTTCCAACAATAAAATGGATAAATACCTGAATAAAACTCGAAGAACAAGCGACGATTTGAGCAAAATAAAAAACGTGACCGATCTCACGGCGTAGATGAAATGCACTGATCTCGTGGCGGTGTGTGCGCATCTCATGTTAGCCCGGATGTACGTAATGATTTGGTAGAATTGGTTTTATTTCATTCTAAATATTTTTGCCTTGGAGCTGAACTAGAATAAACAAGACGCCTGTTCTGGCGTTAACTCCGGTGTGCCGTGCACGTGCCAGCAGGGGCAACTGCCCTCCCCCCCTTGCCTTTTACCAGCAGGGGCAAAAATGCCCTTTCATTTTAAAAGATTAATCACATTCTATATCCGAAGTAGAAGTGTCACAAACGAGCATCAAGAATAACACAGACACAGAAAATATCTTGGAAAGAGAAATCACGACGATACGAAGTTCAATTGACGATGTTTTTCAAACATTCTTGGACCAGGAACTGGTCCCTAACCGCTGCTAATCTTCTTCTTCTTGTTGTTGTTATGGGGCGACGCTCTTTAAAAAAACCCTAAGGCTCTATCATTACTTGTTTGCTCGAAATGAAACTTGGCACAATTATTCTAAGCAATATTCCGCATCGATTGACGGAGTTCGAATTTTTACTTTTGACCTTTGAAGCAAGTTACAAGCAATTCTTGATATATTTGCAGCAAATAATATATACATATCATTATTATTCAGCCTATATACAGGGTGTCCCAAAAAAAAGTCCCCGCTATTGAAATGAAGCTTTTGTTGGAATTTGAATGCATGATCAACGCAGTAGTGTGTAAATAGCATATTTATTAGGTTGAGGCATTCAAATAAAGCGTCTTGCTTTCAATTGGGTTTATCATAATATTAAGGCAATCAGATTCAAACAAAGGCTTGATTTCAATAGAGGGGACATTTTTTTGGGACACCCTGTATAAGTAAACGTAAACGATTAGAAAGACATTGTCCTCTCCATTGTTATAAATACAATGCAGTTCAGAAATTAAACTCGGTTACGCAGTTCCTGGTCCACTATAGTACGATCGTACTTGTTTATTAATGCGCCGCTATAGAAGTGCCCTTTCACCAAAATCTGCCCCCTTTGCCCCTCGCATCGTTTGGGCGTCTCTGATGATACGTTCGATCACTTTGTCTTAAACTTTGGAATTCGTGCTTATATTAAATCTTCAATCCTGTGCAAATTAACTGCGACGTGTCAACGCGCCTGTAAACGACCACATTTTGTTAAACCGCGAAATAGCAGCGATATTATTAAAATAGGACCAGAATCTGCATGTATTAAATATAAACCTAATCGAACATCATCAAAAAAACGTTTTATTTTTATTTTTTTTTTTTTTATTTATTTTAAACGTTTTAGTTTTTCTTGGAGGAATTGCCGTATCATGCGAGCGAAATCGAATCGCGCATCGGAAATTAGCCAAAGCTGTGCACCACAACTCTTGGGAGACCCTGGGGCGTAGATAAATACGGTCACATACACATTTCAAATACTAGTATATTTCGCGCCAGACACACCCGCGACGAGAAAAAAAAACAACAAAACAAAACCGAGGCGAATTTTCAACTCCGTCGCTGACGCAAATACTTGACCAGTATTTGCAAATTATAAATATAAAAATTCTACGACCAATCTGAAATAGCCAATCGCTATTTTACTTAGAACGGAATACAAAACTTTTAGTTCACCTCCGCGTGCCAATTGTCTTTAGAGACAACCATGAAAATTTTATCAACTTAGCTGTATTACTTTTTGAGTTATCGTGCACGAAAGTAAGGGGAACGAGAATTTTAGTTTGCTAGGAAAAGCGACGAAAAAAGTTTTGCATTTATTCATAAATTATACAAGGTGTCTCAAAAAAACCGAAAACTATTGAAATCACCTATAACAATGTAATTGTTAGAGTCTGAATGCCTAAGCACTCTGTTGGCGAGTTTTCAATATTTTCATTACATTAGCCTGCGTGCTGTCTCTACAGAAATCACTTATACATGCAGTAAGTAATTTCTGTAGAGACTGTACGTAGGTTATAATTACATAATTATGCTTGGATACAACGTCGTGGGATGAGTTAATCGGATGTTGTTTTGAAGAAACAACTTAACTTCTTTATTTAAAAACACACTGGTAAAAATTCTCTTTTATAACTAGTTTAGATGACTTTTTCTTAGTATTATATAATATACAACTCTTTATACCCTACGATATAAGAAATATTTTCTGTGAAATCTAATTAGCGTCTGAGTTAAAAGTTTGTAGTTTAACAAGTTATTTTATTCAAAATATTTAGACACATGCTAAAAATTGTAGCCTATGTTCGCACATATCATTATATAAGCCGGTGACTACAACTTAGCACAACTATGTAATTAAAATTTGTGTTTTCTCAAACAAAAGTCGTTTGCTTTTTTACATAGAAACTACACTTCAGAAATAGCAAGACACGGATCTCTTTCCTCTTCCTGCACAATGGAAGGACTTGATCTTGTTGATAATTGTTCCCGACGTTGCGACGAAATGGTCACAAGTGGATCATTAACTGTGTCTTCTTTGCTCTGCAACGATCAGTGAAAAAGTTCGCTTTATTTTCTTTTGAGTTGGGCAAAAGAAAGATTAAAGCGCTACTCTTCGAATGATGGATAAAAAAATTGAAAAAACTTTAAATTTATTAAATTTAAAAAAAATCGGGGGAAAAAGGCAAAAAGAATGAAAAAAACGTGCTTCGTGTTTCCGTTGAATATGCGCTGTTGCCATCGTAACATAATTTGGTGACGTGGTAACATGAAGGTGAAAATTCCTACCCTGTGTCACGTAAGGTAATGGTTTTTGAATCTCATTTAGTCATCGGTGTTGACTTTGGCAAAAATCCTGGGGAGCCATCTCAATCGTGTTAAATTTGAGCAGATAATCCTCACATTTGACAAGACACAAAGCTTTTCGTTAAACCAACGCAAACAGACTCCGAAATGTATCGTCAAACTTTGTCAAGCTTTGTTAACAATTTTTAGGCAAAGCCAATCAGAATGCCTACATATTAAATACTTCATGTAAAATGGTAAATAATGTACCTTTTTACCGGAAGTAGTCAAAATTTATGCATTCTGATTGGGTTACTAAATATGTAAACAACTTGCTGAATTGTTGATAACATGCAGGCTGAACAATATAATCACCCGATTAGATACTCTAACAATTATCCGTTAGGATATTTAACAATTAGTCGCCGGAAGCAAGGTGATTACAAGATTGCTTTGACTTCGTAATAATTACAAAATCGGATGTTCTTTTAAAGATTACTTGGGGTTTTGATACTTTTCAGGTTTAATAAATTATTATAATTGAGAGGACCTACCGTTGTACGCTTGTTTTCAAAAGTTACTCTTAACGCCATCAGTTGTTTTTGCCTTCTTTTGCTTCTACGTGATTTGAAACGCCTAAACGGATAATTTTGATATAATACCATACAGAAAACATTATACCATCATAGGAAAAATACTACAATAAGATATAACTAAAGCTATCTTACCGATAGCAAAGAAATATCAGGATAGTCATGGTTAAAACAAAGACCAAACAAACAATCCCTGCGACAATATATGCTATCGTCATCGATTTCCTTCCTGAAAGAAACATTTAAGATGAGTTCTTAAAAAGATATTTCAGTCCATTTCAAAAAAAAAAGTTAAGCCTAAAAACTGATTCGCACTAACTCAGGGATTTAGGTCATATTAAATACTCCCTTCCAGTAATTACGTCACAACTTTACCGTTTCCAGTTTGGTATTACCCAGCTTAAATGAAACAGATTTCAAGTTTTACTCTCACGAGCTATGTGCAAAGATGTAAAACAGCCTTCTTGAAAAAAAGCGTAAGAAAGATTTTTTTATTTTGAACAATAAAAAATACCGAGCCTCGTTTTCGTGGTTTGGCGTATTACCACATTTTTTGGTTTTTTGTTTTACTGTTTCGTGTTAAGGCGGTTCTAAACTGGAAACGGTAAAGTTCCAAAATGCTCCCTAGCGCCGGCGGAGGAGTTGTCAAAGTTTGGTGTTCGTAGAGTTTCATTGGCGTTCTTTCCCATGGGAAATAACAACTTTATTCAGGTGTGGCGCACCTGGACATGCGACCTTTAGACTGTTCATCCATTTGATTTATGAATAGATATTTCATTGTTTACCTTGTTACTTATTTACCGAGACCTCAGATAACGTTATGTTTTGTGGACCCTCGACTGTCGATATTTCATCCGGCGAACGGGTTCACAAAGCAATGAAAACATAACGTTTTCTTCGATCGCGGTAAATAAGTGTTATTTGTACACGTTTTGTTTACATTCTGAACTGTTATGTTTTTTTGAATACGACGAATTGTCTGCGTATGTCTGCAATTGATACAAAATTTGCAAGCTTAGCGCGAAGATATTTCTGGCACTTTGCAACACTTTGCTTCCAATTTCCAAGCATTTTACTGTAAACTCCACCTATAAAGAGCTTGTATTTACCTTTTCTAAAATTCACAGTGATATTAGTACAGTTATCATCACCATTAGCCATTGTGCAACTATATGGATTAAAAAATATGAATTCACTGAAGAGCAATCTAATAAGATGGTTAATTTTGCACATTTAGCACATTAAGATCTGAAGTACGTTTGTAGCAAAAGGGGAAAATATATGCCTAGCAATACGCATGCAAAGTGAAACTGAATCTGGACTGTTTTCCGAAACGACAACGAACTGAGACGACATTGCGTCAACAGAGGGGGGTTCTTAATAGCCGGGTTCCCGGCAAAAAGGGTCCAGTTTTACAGCGTCCATAGTATGCAAATGAAATGAATATATTAAGAGCTACAAGCCAACAGCCTAATGAAACAGGCATTATAGATGTATAATTTTGGAATGTCTACTTGGAACATTTTGGGCGTCTCACGGCAGCCATGCTGAAACGTGATACGCGCGTGGTTTCTTGCCATATGGGCTAATTGGCTAAATACATAAAGCTTTAAAGGGTTGCATCGAGTGAAGTGCTAAAAATTATAATTTAAATACATAAAGATAGTATTTTTACTCCTATTTTCGAACACCCATGCGACTATTGTTACTGATATTTCCCTCTGTCAACTTAGTAAGCATACCTTCTGGAGGGTTGTATACTTCTCTGTGTTGAAATAATTTTTTTAACCACACATGAATCTAGATAAAATAATGCGAATATCAGTTACGTCGCATTACTATACATATCCACAATTCTTCTCTCATTAGCCATGCTTCATTATCAAATTATGCACTAAACTTTAATATTATGTTTTAAAATGCTTTTATTCTTTCTGGATTCTATAGTTGTTTTTTATGTCTCTCAAAATAGAACAAGAAAACTTTAAGAAAAAAGGAAATGTTCCTGCGTCACCACAATTATAAACCTCTCACCTCTCAGATGTAATATTTTATCACAAACGGTAGCACATGATCGACCATTGGGTTTAGATAGGCAAATGTTGGAGCAGTTTCCATTCATGAAGCATGGACTTGTAACTAAAAAATAAGAATGGATACATTCATATAAATCATTCAAATGGTATAGTGGAGCTATGTGCTGAAGAGCGTTATTTATACTCTTCATTCCCTGATTTTTCGTCAATATTTAGTTTTCAAATAGGAAATATGTGTAAAGTGATTCTAGAAGAATAGCTTGAAATTAGATAAAAAGGTCATGCATCATGTAACCCCATACGAGTTCTTTACTTTTGGATTATAAATTAAGGTAAGATGGAAAAATAGAAAAATGTGCATTTGTGCATTGCTTCCACTTACTGAGAGTACTCTGACACAACTTCATACATAAAAATACAATTTAGCGTAGTCTCCAGGGCCCGGTTGTATCAAGCCCGTTTAGCTTAAACGGTGGATAAGTCAAAATTAAATAACACTCTACATCTCTCTTGAATGAGTCAACTTGAATATTATTCACTGAATTTGTTGTTGTAAACATTATCGTTGTATTAAGATTAACATTCAGTTTGCTTGCTGAATAAAACGATAGACTTGCTTTCTATTTTGAACTTAACCACCGTTTAAGCTAAACGGACTTGATCAACCGGCCCCAGAGCATTTTTAGAAAACATACAGTACATATCTTGTACATCAATTTGTTTGATGAAGATACAGTGCATGTTCTTAACAATAACCCATTAAATCAGCACTAACAGTTCATTATTCTATTATTCATTTCTATTCTCTCATTAATTGTTAATAGCATTTAATGACGTCTCAGTTCAGACACAGTTATTAGAATATACATGGTTTGGAGACTAGATGGAAGTACAATACAACTCCTTATCTATGTTATTGTCAAGGTTTATGCAAAAAATGGTTCCTTATCCGTCACATGTCTATTGTATTTTTGCCCAACTAACCAATAGCAATGGCTTGGCTTAGCTCCTCAACCGTGACTTGAACAACATGTTAATTCAGACCTTACTATTGGTTTATTTGTTCAAAATACAATGGACACGTGACGAATAAGGAACAATTTTTTCCCCGACATAGTTAATGAGTACTATTGTACTTCTATGTAGTCTCTAAACCATGTATATTTTATCAACTGTAGTTTAGGCAATACTGTATGTCATAATTTTGTTCCCATCAGCACCTTAAAGTGCATGTCAACCAATTTTTTTATTCCATAAATGGGAAGTATAGGTGGCCAATAATAAGGATTCGTTTGGTTTGGGATGATTTATATTTTTTCATGCCTTTTCTGACCCAATCAATTTTCATCAGCTTAGCATCATAATTAGCCTTTCTTACGATGACGAATGTGCCGCCATTTTGGGGGTACTTTTTTTTTAATTGTGAGCGCAAGACCTTGTTAGGGCGGCTGTCTTTAATTTTAGGCTTAATTTATTGTTCAAATGGTCTATTGACTCTTAAAAAATGCTTCTTACATTGCTATTATCAGTTCTTTAAACGCATTTGAGCAAAGTATCCCAAAATGGCGGATATTCGTCACCGTGAGAAAGACTATTCCTATCCTACTTCTTACAACCAAAAACTTAAAAAATAAAGGCAACGTTTATCCAGTTTCGCACCTGGTGTGGTCCTTCTTGTGAAAGCTGCCAAAGCCATAGGAATTTCCAGATCTTTCTCAAGAGCATTAACTTCTGCACCAGTCTCCTTGTGAGCATGCAGTAAAGCCCGCTGTCGATAGTCAGCCCAAAACACCTGAGATCCTAATATTGTCAGTCCGGACGCATAAACACCCTGAAATTTTAAATTCAAATTGCTAAAAATAATGCAACAGGGATATTTTGTTTTAAAAAATTGTTTCCGCACTAGCCACATGCATTCCGTGCTCTGTATAGACGAGTGGTAGCCATTGAATTATCCACACCCTAAATGGGACCATTGTTTGAATCGGAATTTGAACTCAGATGACCACCAAAGTCCGAGTGTTTTGAAATATCTTGAAAAAAAGTGTCTGAGCATGTTGTATTATTTTTCTATCTTTTTATTTTTCTATCAAGAAAAATGTGATGCAATAGTGTCCTTCAGTTAAGTATACACAGAATATAACACATATATTTGCAAACAATAATTGGCTGGGACACCACAACAGCTAATTGCCAATTACTGTGGGTCCATTTGGGAACGATTGGTCAAAATTAAGAAAATACTTGCACGGTTTAAACTTACTTTTTTAACGACTGTTGATCTTCTCTGACCATCGTAGTTACATCTCTCTATGCTATAAGTCATCGCTTCAGACCAATACAAGAACTCTGTCTCTTCATCCAGTACCAGACCAACTGGCTGATATACGTCGCCACTGACAACCACGGTATGTGATTGGCCATCTGTATGCGATCTCTCTATAACCTTTCTTCCGGCATCAGTCCAAAAGAGAAGACTAAAAGACGGAAAAAGACTCTTTAATCCATATTATATCCCTGGAAGTATTTTTCAAAATCCTTATTATGGAAAAAGTATGAAAGTTTATAATATCCATACTAATCGCCATTCCCATATTATGGATATATAATGGAAACAGTATTATATAATAACTACAATTAAACACGCAATTTGATTGGTTCGTAGGCGTTCGTAGTATGAGACAATCCCGCACGGAAAGTTTACAATGCCGCTTTGCGCGGGAAATTTGACCGTCGTTTCATTGTAGTTCTTTTATAAAGAAAATACTAAATGGTTTTCCGTGCAGGATTGCGTGATACTGCACTTGAGAAATTGCTTGCCTTTTGACTTTTTCACACTTTCCGAAAGTCGAGCAATTTCCTATGCAAGTGCAGTATCACGCAATCCTGCACGGAAAATAATTTATAGTGTTCCTTTATGCGTGCAGCATATTTCCACAGTGTGGATTTAAAAAAAAAATTCCAATGTGAATTGTTTTGTTTTACTACGGTACGTTACGCACCCTTTTGCAGCATCAACAGCAATATCTCGAGGCTTTTCTAATGCACCAGTTATAAGATCAGCAGAATGTGAGCCATTCAGTGTAGACACCTTAATCTTAGCAGTTCTTAGATCCGACCAGAATAAATTTCCAGAAATCCAGTCAACTGATAGGCTATTGATCGATGACGAGTTGGAGATGACGATTATCTTTGTTACTAAAAAAGAATGAAATCATTTGGCAAACGCTATTCGGATTTTACAATTTCATTTATAATACTAATTTGTTGAGACAAAAGTTCGACAAAAGTTATGTGTTTTGGATTTTAGCTGGACCGACATCTTTTGTCCTATATATTCGCTTCCGGACAGACTTTTCGGACTAATTTTACAAAAGATGGGAATTTTTCACTCTGATCTTCACTTCTTATCTTCCCAAGCTGATCTTAGATCATGACGTCATGGGGCGTCTCATGCGCCGTCTCATGAGTCATTTTCCCCGTTCTTCCTACCAATTGTAAACATTTAAATTCTAATTTATACATAAAGACGTGTTCCCGACGCCATATTTTCCCGAAAAGGGCCTGCGGAGGAGGTAGTGTTCCCGCATAAAAAATAGAATTATTTAATATTTTCCAGTCCTTGAGTCATATGAAATGATCAAATGATAATTCAGTTTTGTCGAGGATCTGGCTTCTGATTGTTTCATTCTTATACCTATAGATCAGCTGGATCGTCTAAGATCACTAAGAAATTGTGTTTGCTGGTCAGAGTATCAAGTGCATATTTAAAAAATTGTCTAAAAAACAGATTACAATAATTTATGTTCGTATACACATAAAATTAATTGTTGTCTTTACCTGAATCTTTCATTCGCGTTGAATAGATCGTGGTGCCATCAGTCCAGTAGATTTTATCTTCGATAACATTGAAAATGAAACTTCGTGTGATATTCATATTTTTTACAGGCAATGGAAAACTCGTTAGGTCATCTGTATCAAACGATATTCTATTCATTGTTTTTCCACTGATGAAGAATATCGACCTGTGTGGACCTGTTGAATTTACAAAGTAAACGACCCTAATGAATCACATAGTAGCCTACTCTTGTAGCTCAATATTTCAATTATCAATATCAGATCATACATAGGCAGGGGGAGTGGGAAGGGAGGTTCAGGACGTTCAAGGGAGGTCCAGAGAAATCTCACCAGTGGGTAGGGCCCAGCCGCCCAGCTAGAAAATATTTTTCGGATATATTTCAGATTCCAAGATAATATTGGTACATTAGGTCACTACAACTGACAAGGTGTCAGAGTAGTATAAATAAACAAAAGCGATACCTGAACTCTGAAGTTAGAACCCCCTGATGAAAAATAAAACTCCACACTTCCCCCGGAATAGAAAATACTCTACACTATGAATATATCATTATATGCAATGACACCTCCCTCCCGAATATTTACTATTGTTACTGTTATTTTCCATACACTTACTATCGTAACAGATTTTTCCGCCTTCGCGAAGTTTTAGGCCGACAGGGCAAGCACACGATATCCCGACGGGATTCATCACACAAAAGTGACTGCAATTTCCATTGTTGTTCTCGCAATCGCTTTTTGACACTAAATTTGACAGAGAAATTGATGTTGATGTTGATGTTGAATTAATATACATCTGATTTCAAGTGAAGATGCTGGCACATCTGGAGTACAATCAGCACTTTATAATGGTCTGATCTGCGTAGTAAGCCCTAATTGTTGTAATACTGATTAACTGATGTACGTGGTTGGATATTAGAAAAGAGTATAATGATATCAGAATTCGTTGTCATTTTCAATAGTAAAAACTATTATTATTTATTCAAAAGAATTCACAGCCTCTGATTGGCTAATAGCCATGTGTGAAATCGTCATTTCCAACGTGTGACGTCATAACGTGTGATGATGTAACCTTTTTTTTGCACGTAACTACGTCATAACGTGTGATATAGTCGTATCCTACGTTATGACGTCACATCAATGGCAAAGACATCAACGTCCCAAAGGAGCGGGAATGTGAAATCGACACAAATTCAAGCGAACAATTCAAAATTGTAATGCTCATTCTTCTAAATAAATAATAAAACAATTATTGAATTCGGTTTTAACATGATATGATGAACTATCAAGCTTTAACCACAAACCTCGCATTGATAATTCTTCATATCATGCTCAACCTTATTCTATAATTGTTAACTATATACCTGGTATTTTTTGCAAGTTTACAGCTTGAATTCCAAATACTCTCTTCATTCCTTTGATCACTGTAGCAAAATTGAAAATTTTTTGGGCTTTACCGCTTTTCCTCAACACTCCAGGTTTCCACTCTGACCAATACACAAATTTACTAAACAACGAAAGTGATGTCAGCCCCGATGAAGTTGTTGCAATTTGCCTTCTGTTCTTTCCCTCGTAATCACAAAATTCAATTCGCTCCTGAGGAAAGTCTGTCCAGTATAAATGTTTAGTTACGTGATCAACAGTCAGACTGTATGGCCATTTCAATCCTGTCGTCACAATCTTTGAAGAAGAACTACCGTCCATATTTGCTCTAAATATGGATTTATGCTCGCCAACATCTGCCCAAAATATAAACCTGAAATATTTCAAGGTATGACATTTTCTTAAAATGAAACTAAATAAATGCTATCCAGGGAAACATACTTTGAGGAAGAAGGATACCAGAGACCGTGGCAAAACGTTTGTCAGCCTCTATCCAGCGGCGTAACCAGCCTGACAATTTAGTCATGCTATACTTATATTTTGGTGCTAATTGACGGTAAAAACAATGAGTTTCTACAGAATTTAATAATTCTATTAATGACTTGAAATTTTCAAAGCAGGACAATATTGGCAGGCTGGCCTCTATCGCCCCTCCCCCCCCTCCTCGCCACAAATTGCATATTGCCCCAACGGCGAAGGTCCCTTTCGAGTGTACATATAACCAAAATACTTGACCAAGCGCAGAGGAAAGTAATGATATTCTCTCAATAAGACTCATCTTGCTTGGACGTAACGGGGAACCCAATAGACCTTTCTTATAATGACGTCAAACGCGGAAAGTCTGATGAGCTAATCAAACTTCGTGTAAGATCAGACTTTCCGCGTTTGACGTCATTATGAAAAAGGTCTATTAAACCCTCTCTAGTTCTCAACCTCTTTAATTTACCATGCACATTCCAATTAGGTCCGTATTGTTTATGACCCCCCCCCCACAGTTTTCCACCAACGATATTTTTCGCGCGAAGCGATTTCGAGCAATTTATTCCAGATGGTTGAGGTTGAGAGCTCTGAAACAAGTATCGCTAGTGGATAACCGGTTTTAAAAAGGCCTTAAATTCAGTTAACTTTGTAGTCAAGGTGAAAAGATAGAAGTCGAAAGACGAACAATTGCTTGTCACAATGAACGTGTCATTATTCTTGTGAATTGTCATAGACCTTATGACACACTTACCCGTGCTGGTATGCAACTGTAATGGATGATGGTTCGTCTAAATTCTTCCAAATGACAACGGTCCAAAATGTTCCATTGCTATCAGCGAGGTATATCTTCCTGGTAAAAGCATCAGTCCAGTAAAAATAATGTCGTACAGGGTCATACGCAATATCGTAAGGTGCACGAAGTATCTCAGAAAGAATGCATGTATTATCGCCACCAAATAACGAAACAAAACAGATTTCCTTTTCTGTTTTGGTTCTCCTGATAAAATATACATTTCTATAAAGGAAAAAGGACGATAATGTGTATTATTATACATTCCTCTTTGGTCAGAAAGTACGTCTAAAGCATGCTTTAAAGTCATGTAAGGTGGGTATTCAGATTTACGTATCTACTACAATTGGCAGTGCTCGTGTTTGCTTTTTTGGCCTAAAAACGTGTGTCTTTTCCTGCCAGGGGAACAGTTTAAAATTGTGTTTCAATCAATTTTAATCCATGAACTAAAATACCTGCGTTTAACATCAACATCAAAGGCAATGATATCCTTCACTTTGTTGCCCTTAGTAGCTAAGGCTATTTCTGTCTTGTATGGAACACTTAGAGGTACTTGATGCAGCCTGCCATTGCTGTTTACCAACACAAACCGTGTTAACTCTTGCACTAAAGACGTATAACCATCAAGTAAGTACTGTTGATTATGTCATGTATTTACACGGTTTTACACCAATTTTGCTCAAGATATAGCTATTAGATGTTCACACCTGATTCGCAAGTTTTATTATCGGCCTTGAGATGTCTTCCAGCAGGACACAAACACCGATAACCTTGTGATGGCGAAAGCAAACAAAGATGGCTGCAACCACCGTTTCTTATTGAACAAGGGTGATTCTCTATCCAGAAATAAAAATATTCTGAGATTTAATTTCATGAGCATAAATGATAATTTCTGTAATAATTGTATATTAATCTATTTTCGTAAAAGATTATGCCTGCTATATATATTGCATCACGCAACATTTTTTACCCCTGTACAGGTTGTCTCAAAAAAAACGCAACCACTTAATATTCTAAAATTCATATTGTTCATAAGCTCAATAGATTTATGCCCCTGGGATTTTAAAATGGCTTCTAATCGTACAGTTCAACTGCTAATAGTCAAATCAGCTAAACTGCTAATGGTGCAGCTAACAACCGAACAACGAGTTTTTATTGTCGTGCATGATAACTTAAATGCTAACTGTCGACCTTGTAAAATAAATTTTACTCATTAAATACTTTCAATTCAGCTCGTTGGTTTACGCACCCGACTTTGTTTACCGACGATTGTGCCGCTAGAATATGATTACAAGCCTTCTCGCATTCCAGGAACCAAACGTCTTTTGTGTTGTAGAACAAAGAGGATATTCATGAATATTAAGTGGTTGCGTTTTTTTTGATACACCCTGTCTTGTAACAACTATTCTGACATGCAAAAGTCATTATGTTTCCTTCATTAAGTGTTGTTAACATAATGTGACGCTGACCATCGAGTTTATATACAGATATACAGATTATTCCTAATGGAGACGAAGGGCCCTCTTTGGAAAATGACCCCCTCCGCCCATATGGGTTTTACGTTATCAGAATAGAGGATTTTCAAAAGCCATATTTATATCCGTCTTATGCCCGACTGATTTCTTTTGTTCTCTATTGTTGTTACGATATATAAACATGAATATATGAATATACATCCCCTCACCAATTAAGCGGTCTAACTACGGCCCTGGGATCGGTGAAGGTGACCTTACACTAAAACACGTGCGCGAAACAACTGCTTTGAAAAATCAAGGAACAACAAAACGCAAAACTACACTTTACCTGAAGTTTGCATTTTCGCAAAGACCGCCAGTCTCGCAGGGTTTGATGTATATTTTCCAATGACTCTAGTGCTGTTCGTATCTCCAAGATTCATCGATAGCACCTTCTTTAAACTTGAATCCGCCCAAAAAAAACGATCTTTGTGAACACCAATTGAAAAGGGAGTCAATGACAGGGAATGGTGCGAAACTTTGAAGAACTAAATAGGAATTTGAGTAATAGTATAACAGACTAAATAATAGTATCTGCATTTCTCTCTCCCAATTCCGAAAAGTCAATTATGGTTCTAAACTGTTACTTGTAAAAGAGTAACAAAACTTTTCTGTATGCTGCTGCACGATGAACATCTTTACAAGACTCAGAAGAGCTGCAAAGACTTTTGGTTACGAAAATAATGCCAACTGTGTTAACACAAATATCGATTTTCCTTTCAATTCTGACCGGTGAAGGGAAAATCAATCCGCTACGGTCGATTTCTGAAAAGAAAATCAAGCGAAAAATTTCGTTCGATCGAAAAATTCCGCCTAGTTGAAAACGGGCTTAAGGAAAGACAAAAGGCAAAGCATCAACATAACCACATTAAGACTCGAAGCATAAGCGAAGCTGGAATAAAAGATAGTTGAAAAGAAAATTCCTTTGACTTTGTCTTTTTGACGCTCAGAGGAAAAGATTACTTTCATATTTCTGCTTATACTTATTTTACTGGTGTGAACCAGGTGGATTTCCACGTGCAGAGAAATGGTTCGCTAGCGAAATATTCGCATATTTTCTGTTGAAATGAGAACAGGGAAGCTGGACATTATACTTATTTATTCATTTTGTCAAAATTGTAAAGAAAAAATGCAAATATTTCGCGAGCAAACTCTTTCTCTGCAAGTGGAAACCACCCTAACACGGGGACCTAACTAGCGGGATAGTATAGGGGGTGCGTATAAGTACTGCCTGACGAATTTCTTTTGCCGCAAGCAATCGTATATAGTTTCGTCACTTTCGTCCCAGCATGCATGATTTGATACGACGACTGGTTGTGATTAGTGGTCCCAAGTACATGTAACAAGGCATCCAGTAGACCTTATTCACAATGACGTAACAAGCCTGCAGGGAACTCTGATCTAAGACTTAAACTCTGGTCTGAATTTTCCGCCGAGACACTAAAGGCTGTTTTCCACGCGTTTCCAACGCGTTTTTCATACGCACGTTCACGCACGTGAAAGTCTAAATCCTTATACATGTTACCTCTGAAAAAACTAAGTGAATAAATCGAAGGAACTTAGTTTTCTGCATATTTTAGTATGCATTAGTTGACCTAGATGTTAAATAATAAAAATTTAAAAGCATTTTGAATTTTCCGTACGTGTACGTGCGTATAAAAAACGCGTAAGTGGAAAGCAACCTTTAAGGCTGCTTTCCACTTTCGCGTTTTTAGCACGTACGTACACGCACGTAAAAGTTTAAGTGCTTTAAAATTTTTATTATTTAACATCCAGGTCAGCAAATGCATACTAAGCTACGCGGTAAACTAAGTTCTTTCGATTTATTCATTTCGTTTTTTTAAAGATAACTTATATAAGCATTTAGACTTTTACGTGCGTGTACGTGCGTATGAAAAACGCGACAGTGGAAAACAGCCTTAAGTGGAAAGCAGCCCTAAAGGCTGTTTTCCACTGTCGCGTTTTTCATACGCACGTACACGCGCGTAAAAGTCTAAATGCTTATATAAGTTATCTTTAAAAAAACGAAATGAATAAATCGAAAGAACTTAGTTTTCCGCGTAGCTTAGTATGCATTTGCTGACCTGGATGTTAAATAATAAAAATTTTAAAGCACTTAAACTTTTACGTGCGTGTACGTACGTGCTAAAAACGCGAAAGTGGAAAGCAGCCTTTACACGTTTTTTATACGCACGTACACGCACGGAAAATTTGAAATGCTTCTAAATTTTTATTATTTAACATCCAGGTCTACAAGTGCATACTAAAATATGCGGAAAACTAACGGTAACATGTATAAGGATTTAGACTTTTACGTGCGTGTACGTGCGTATAAAAAAACGCGCAACTGGAAAGCAGCCTATAAGGTCCTAATTCCACGGGCGGTTTTTCTCGGCGAAATGCGACATATTTCGCCTGCTTCTTTTGAATTGTGAGCAATGAAGCAGAATTAATTTATTTAAGTGGTCGAAATTCAAAAGGAACAGGCGAAATATTTCGCATTTCGCCGAGAAAAACCGCCCGTGGAATTAGGCCTTTAGTGTCTCGGCGGAAAATTCAGACCAGAGTAAGACCAGAATTCCTTGCAGGCGTCACGCCAGATTGTAAGATAAGTAAAAACAACATGGTGAAAAATACAATGAAGTCCAAATTCAAAATGCGTACAAAATTTAGGGCCACGTTACAGGGTTTTTTCAAACAACTTTCAAAGAGAAATTTGAGAGATTAAAATTTGGCAGCAACAAAACTTTTGTTTCTGACTTGGACGTTTCTGACTTGAGGGCGCGCAGTTCACCTAATATGTACTTGAAAAACACTTACATTTCGTTTTTCTGTTGCTAATGCGAAGTAATGAACAATATCTCCTCCATCCACCCAAAAAATGATGTTTTTCAATTTATCGATACACAAGCCAGTTGGGTTTGTCAAATGTTTCGAAACAATTTTTTTCCGAGAAAGACCATCCATTCCAGCGCGATTTATGCTGACAGCTTTACCATGGGTCGTCCAGTACATGTATCTGCAATGAGCAACACTTTGATTTATAATAATTCAATACGATTGTCAGGATCAACAAGCCAGAGCAAATCTTGGAGCTACGTTTCCGTCTTATTTTCAGGAATACGTATGTTGACGGATGATGTTTGCCTCGTTTGGACATAACGCGAGGGTTATAAGGACGTGAAATTCATTCAATTAAAGAGGCCCTAAGTTTAAAACTGTAAAGTTGCGACATAATGAAAGGTGGTGCTACACTTTGCAACTTTCCTTGCAACTTGCAATGCAATTTTACTTCGGAGGCATCTAAAGTTGTTAAATACAAACATTTCTTACATTTCTAACGTTTAATTTCTAACATTTATTTCTAACGTTTAATTTCTAGCATTTCGAGCACCCCTTGTGCAAATTAACATCCCTCAAAATTATAATTGCATTGCAAGTTGCAAGGAAAATTCCATAGGGTGACAGCGCCTTAACGTGTATTATAATATCGCAGCATTTTCCTGGACAAATTTTTTGCTTTCTTTTCTAATAGTTTGTAAACCCGAAATTTTATTCCTAATTGATCGTAAACCCGAAACAATCATGTATAACCCACTTAGCCCAAACTACTAAAGTGAATGCTGGTACCTTATGCATACAGTACCTCTTCTCCACATGAAGCAACAAATTTCTTGGTTGGTTATTATTTTTCCATCGTAAAACTGTTGTTGAACTTCCATCAAGATTAGAAACAAGGATATGATTCCTTTCTTCGTCAGACCAGTACAGTTTCCTTGACAACCAGTCAACGGCAATACCCGATAGCTTGCCAGGAATTTGGTGAAGTACAGCCTGACATAAGATATGATTTATTTCTGATCACACTCGTTTGCGGTCTTAATGGGATTTGGATCTAACTACTAGTTACTATGAAAGTTGCAAATATACTCCTATTTCACGAGATATGTTTAGGCCAGATAACACAAGGTTCAGCAAAACAAAGGAGGAGAAATTTCTAGAACATCTAATGATTTTTTTCAATATCTGACGGCAACAGTTGCATGAAAAGGCGTAAAAACTAAAAGGCGAGATGACATGAATTCTATGCAGAATATAGTTTCACATAGTAGATGTTTGCACCAATAAATGAGCTTCACATATGGTAGATGTTTGCATCAACGAAGGACCTGGTTATTCCCCTTACCTTACCGCTATACGCAAATTCTGAAACGACACTGAAATGCAGATGTTCTACACAGGACGTGAAAATCGACGTTTTGCAGTTGTTAACAGAACATAGACTACGTCTAAAACTCCCATAGGTCTTCAACTAGTCATTTCTTTCAATGAATCATTGTACTATTTAACCACCATCGTCGTGTTCCTATATAATAGCGGCTGTTCACATGGTCCCGCTTTGCCGAGATTCAGCGAAGCGCGAGATGATTTTGAGACATGGAAAACAGTCTTGAAAATAAGTTTTGAGACAAAAAGTCATCACGCACTTCGTTGAATCTCGGCTGAAGCAAGAATGAGTAAATAAATAGCCCTCTTACATGCCTAAAGGCACTTTTACACTATGCAACTGTCCTTGAAACGTGCAATGGAATTCTATTCCTGGGGCATCTAAAGTTGTCAAATACGAACATTTCTTACAATCTCCGAAAGTTTTCTTATCATTTCGAACACTCTTTACAAATTAGCATCCCTATAAATTATAATTGCATTGCAACTTGCAAGGAAAATTGCATAGTGTAACAGCGCCTAATAGTAATAATAGCGAAATAGACAGACCTCATTATAGGCTGGTCTCATTTTCCCTTTTCTTATCGTTATTTCATCGTTATAAATGTCTGCCCAATACATTTCATCCTTGACTGGATCCCAATCCATTGCAATTACATCAAGCACGTTCTCAAATGGCAATACAACATCCAGCATGTCACCCGTATCCAGGGATATTTGACGTATACTATAGTCAGCAACGTAAGCGACGAACTTGTCAATTTCTTGAAAAAATAAAATAATTAAATAATTACATGATTCGACTCTGGACTATTCCTGGTGTATGCGTTTAATGCTTTTGACCGAATACATTGCCTCTAACTTTTTTTACCACAACTCTAACTGATTTTTATGTAAAAATATTCTTTAGAATTAAGGTATTTTGAATTGGAAATTAGGCCGTTTAATTTATTCTGATATGCTCTGAGTGACCAGCCGAGAAACGGGACAATTTATTCACATTTGTTACAGCGACGAATTAATCAACGATGTTGTGTTGTGTATGAATGCTACTCTTGTATGAATATCTTTTCATCATTAAGTTCATTTCACTGCTGCATTGTTCTATTGTTAGTATTGACATTCTACTATATAATTGCACGGATATACTGCATAATTTATATATACATGTAGCTATATCAAAAATCAAGGTTGGCTGTGATTGAATGTACGATTCGAACGCTGAAAGAATTATTAAAATAGCCAATCATAGCTTTCAATAAGTTTAGCATCGCAGTAGCAACGTAGGAATACTTTAGGAATTGCATTCCATTGAGTTACACCAATTGCGTTCAATACTACCTCCTCCGCAGGCCCTTTTTGGGCAAATATGGCGGGCGGTGATATTTTGCGGGTGACAAACGTACGTATGAACTCCAGAATGATCCAGACTGCATACAGTCAGACTTACTTTCAGAGCAATGAGTAAGATTTGACATTTGAAATCCAGTAGGACATGCGCAGCTTCGTCCTGATGACGTCGGTAGGCAAATGTGACTGCATCCTCCGTTGTTTTTCTCACAGTTATAACTACCTAAATATTATCGTACGAACTCTTACTCAGGGCCGTAGCTAGACCGCTTAATTTGGGGGTGTATATTCATATATTCATGTTTATATACCATAGGAACAATAGCATACAAAAGAAATCATTCGGGCATAAGACGAATATATGAAAATGCAGCCCCCCAATTAAGTTTCTAGCTACGGCCCTGCTCTTACTAAAGGATGAAAAACATTTACAGGATATGCCCAACTGTTGTCACCATTTGATGTGGCAGTATGTATAAAATAAATTAACTCAGTTTCCTAAAGTTTTAAAATTCAACACTTATGCATGAAAATAGCCCAGTTAAATAATGACAAAGTATAGAAGTTGAAGTAGTTTTCGTACATATAATTTTTAAAACTTTAAAAATTTTGAACTCTCACCATGTGGTTGTCTTGATGTGTGAATGACTGCAAGTCCCATTGGATAATTCAAATTCCTTTGTACTAAATTGATGCCACTTCCGTCAAATTTATTCATTTTATATACTCCCTTTTTGTTTGTATCCGTCCAATATATATCGTCTTCGAAAAGGCTGATTGAAAATGGCTGCATCAAATTATCTTTCCTGATTGTTATACGAAAGCTTCCATCTGTAGGAGGGAGAAAACTGTTCTATAAAATAGCGTGTATATAACGTGTGTTCTGATTGGTCAAAGTCTGTGATTGGATCAGGTCATCCATGCAAACACGAAAATTTAGTTCGCTTTTTGAAATCAAACTTGGAAGACTATATACGTTGTTGTTGAATTTTATAAAACAACTATTTTAATCGTTTCCCGTATTTGGATAGCCTAATCCAAACACTGCGGAATGTTGCTCGCGAGTTAAGAAAATTAAGCTGTTTCGTTTTTCGCGCACTTTTGTTAATTGTCATTTTCGGAGTTGTCAGTAGATAATAATAGCGTGCAGTGCTAGAACTGACCAAAAGCACCCATGCAACTATAACAAAATACACCCTTTTTGTCAGAAAACGTAGGCTAGTTCTCCACTAATTTTCGCGCGAAGCGATATTTAACTCTTGTTTCAGAGCTGCCAACTGAAACCTCAAATAGAAATTGCTCAAATAGAAAAAAAATAAATTCCCTTCACGCAAAAAACATTACTCTGACATATTTCAAATCTACGTTTCTTCTTTCCTTAAAGGAGAAATTAGCTATGAATTTGTAAATTCACAATGCGTAACTTTTTGGACACTTTTTTCCGAAATGGCTGGAAATAAAAACGAAATAAAATACTTGCAGGTTTGGTGTGTCTTGGTTTTTTTAGGGATCTTAAGCATGTAGGACGGGAACACGACGACGGCGGTTATCAATACAATGGGAAGTTTTCGACCTTGTCACATAAACCTAATGTTCCCAAGTCAATTTGAAGCAATTGATAAAAATAAAGAATACGTGACGTCCGTCGGGAAAGATCTTATATGCCAGTAGATGGTGAAACTTACCAAAATCTGATAACTCGATTAGTCCTGTCTTTGCATCCACGAAATATATTTTCAACTTTAGGTAATCAACAGTGAGTGCGTTTGGCCAGTAAATATCTCTGTATCGTATTCTTTGAACGTCTGTGCCGTCCATATTAGCACGTGTTATGGATGACGTGGTGTCATCTCCTTCCAAATCCCATTCCGTCCAAAACATGTAACTATTTATAGAATGTACAGTAATATAAGATTTTGATTTATTACTTTGGATATCGTTTCAACAAAAAAATATCTACGACCATGCATAAAATCGAACAAGTTTTCAATGTATAATTTTCAAGTTATCGCTTGTTTTCTGTTGTAGTCTGTTGAGATGAATTTTAAGTAACAATTTGTTGGAACACTGCCGACATACGTATATTTTGTTATTGGAAAACTCTCAACCAAGTGAGTTGAATTCACAGCCATCTCTCCACCTGAGTGGTAACGTAGTAGAACGTATTTACTAGCTAATTCAAACAACATTTGAAAGGACACCGTAGAAATTGGTGTTTAAGACGTTTCAATTAATCCGAAAATCTAATCGCTGGTTCACAATAGCTGGTTCTGTACCGCTATCAAAGAGAAACCTTTTGAATATCTTAAAAAGTTTAATTTTTCTTCCGAATATGCATAAATGCAATCTTTTTACAGATCATCATACACATCTGACCGCTGTGAAATGGCCATTTTGAGGCTTAAAGTATATACACAAGGTTATTGATTCAGACGATTCTTGAGTATTTATAAATCCTTTTTCTCACCAAGTTTGAAGCCTAAGTATTGAAAATTGCGGCTAAGTCTATACCAACTTCCGCGGTGTCAGTTAAAAATGTTGCAAAATTTGTGTCAGCCATGCAAAATCATATTTTGCTAAAATGATGTGAAAAATAACTGCCGTGACTTAATGAAGTTGTAGTGCAGTATAGGTATAAAGATAAAAGACTGTAAAAAATGAAAACTAAAATATAAGAAGAGCTTTAATGCATTTAAAAAGATTTACCCTTTACTTGGATGTAACGCGATTGCTCTGAGTTTTCCGAGAGGTTGCCAAAAAATTGCTTTTCTCTGGGTGCCATCAAAATTAGACATTTCTATTCTGCCACTTTCAGAGTCTGTCCAAAATACTTTCCTGCCCATCCAATCAACAACTAGGCCGCCTAAAATTTACATAAAGTTTATTTTACTGATATAGCGATAAAGGAACGAGTGTAAAGGAACAAGACAAGGTCCAGCATGTCTACAGTAAGAGGCGAGACATTGTTGTCCCGTCCTGTTTGCATGCGGTGAGAACATGCATGGGCAGGCCGATCAATGCATGTGGTCAAACATTGAACATGAACATGAGTTGTTAATAGCATAGTGTTACGCTATGACGTCATCTCTTCTTGTGTTATTGTATATAATATCATAGCAAGCTTGTAAATATTTTATTCTGGTTTGACAATAACTTTGAAATAAAGTCGAAATATACCTTAAAATTCTTGTCTTGTTGTCTATAGTTCATACATGTCATACTCACTTAATATTTCACCCATACAACAGGTGGAATAGAGGAATATGGAACATCGGGAATTTCGTTTTGAACAAATCGGCAAATTTGTTTAGCAATCAGAATGCCTAAATATTTAATACCTTATGTAAAATTGCGAATCGTGCACTAGAATAGTCAATTTTGTGCATTTTGATTGGGTTACAAAAAATGTAAACAAACTTGCTTATTGGTTTAAAACGAAATTTTACTTTTGTTGGAATGTGAGGATGTATTTAACTTACATGGCATTTCCAAGCCAAATTTGACAACATCCCTCATAAGAGAACCGTTCAGGCTAGCTGATTTGATTGTTTTAAAATCGGTGTCTGCCCAGAATATTAAATCTCCTTCAAACCAGTAATCCACAGCTGCAATATTTCCGACGTCCTGTGCAATGGTTTCTATTTTTTTGGGAGTCGCTAATGCCGATATTGATACCATACCTTGGTCGCTTAATGCAAGGAGTGGTTTGGGACCTAGAAGCGATTAAAGGTGAGGAATCTGGATAGTCCATGAATTATGAACTAAGAATGAGCACTCGGCGTTATGATTCATAATACAGGGGCTGTTATAATACAGCTGTACGAAAGCTGGATAGTGCTAATCACCAAATAGTGGTTTCTTCAATCGCTTTAAAATCTAATCTTATTTCAGTTTACATCCAAATCCGAAATTTCATCACTTTTCAAGCATGTTTAAAATGGTTGAAAAAATCACTGTCCGGTAGATAGCGCTATCGGCTGTTCTGCTTTTGATAGAATTTTCCATCAAACACAAATATATTCTTGGATGAATACCTAATGCTTTACATTTCCGTCCATTAGACTGGAGAACATATCCCTTGTGGCACGAGCACTTATAGCCTCCTGTATCGACAGTTGATAAAATATATCGTCAATATTGGTGTCACCTGTTACGACGTTGAAGAAAGATTATATGACGCGTGGAAATTGAATAATAACAGTACCGTGATCATTCCTACACAATTGACTGCAAAACCCTGGGATATTGCATTCGTCAATATCTAAATCAAGGAGAAAAATCGAAATGGATCGATTGAACTGCAAAACCGTCAACATTAAACTAAACATGTAGCTAATTTGTGTCGCTGGGATGATTTTACATTTTTACTGTAAGTTAGTTAAGTTACTTTCATGCAGTGTCGAGAGCGTATCACGCGAGAGTGCATGACGAAATTTTGAAATTTTTAGGGAAATAACGTGTCATTTTACATGGAAAATAACAACTTTAATTACGTGCGGCGCACCTGGGCATGCGACATTTGAAATTATATCTTTTATGATTTGTGAATATAGATATTTCGTTTTCACTTTGTTGTTTGTTTTTCTTTGACAAGTGGTATAAAATAAAAAACTTGTGTCTCTTTCGGTCGCGGTAAGTAAGTGTTAATTATTCTTTTCTTGCGATTCGAATTTTAGCATTTCCTGCAATCTGATTGGCTACGCGTATGAGGCCGTACGGACCGCGCGAGATTTAAAAACACGCACGCAAGGAAGGCGGGTAAAAAAATAAATCTATAATTTACCAGTTTAGTTGGTCCGTATGGGGAAATATTCCTCTCAGTCTCAAAAACGTCCCTCGGCCTTCAGACCTCAGGCTGTTTTTGAGACCTTGGTAAATAACATATTATTACAAGTATGATAACACTTATTGACCGCGATCGAAGGAAACATTATGTTTTGTGGACCCGAGAACAAAACATGACGTTTCCTGAGGTCTCGGTAAATAAGTTTTTTATTATATACCACTTGTCAAAGAAAAACCAAACAACAAGGTAAACAACGAAATATCTATTTATATATAAATCATAAAAGACATAATATCAAGTGGATCAAAACAGTCTATAGGTCGCATTTCCAGGTGCGGCGCACGTGATTAAAGTTGTTATTTCCCATGGGATAACGCGTTATTTCACTCAGCAGGGCGTCGTGTTGGCGACATCAAAATTTCGTCACTCTCGTGTGATTCGTTCTCAACCAATGAAACGCTACGAACACCAAACTTTGACAAAATGGTATATAATAAATCTTCTTACCTACGCAACGTTTAAAATCGGATTTATCCGGGTAGAACCCTTCAAAACAGGAGCATTCAGGTACACCTCCCTCATCGCTACACTTGTGTTCACAGCCACCTTGGTTCGGGCCACATGAAGTCTGGTTCTCCCATGTTGCTATAAATTAAACATATGTTTAAAACGTATGCTTCTGCTTGAATAGTGATATTTTACAGGGCGGAATTTTTCGCGCGAAGCAAAAATTTTCTTTGTTTTTCCAACATTAACCCAGTGAACTGTAATAAACCTGGACCGTTAACTCAGTGCTATTTAAGAAATAGAAAACATTTTCCGTGTTTCTATACAGTTATAGAAACACGCGTGAGAGTTTGGGAGAACGAGAAATAATCAGTGGGAAAACGAGCCCGTAGGGCGAGTTTTTCCACGTTATTTCGAGTACGATCGTACTTGTATTATAAACTTTGTTGAAGCAAGAAATTGAAGCAAAAAACTGAGTTCTTTACTTTTTTGTTCAACTTTTATAAAAATTAGGAAATGATTGTATTTTATATAGTTCTAGACATTCCTAGATAATTATTCTCTACCTCTGTCTCAAAAGTTCAAAAACGCTGTTTAAAAACCCTTCAGTTTAGGCATCAAAGATGGCGACGAAGATATCTTTCCATGTTTTATTTGTTTATTTCAATGTATTAAGCCTGTTTTTCATTAGACGTAATTTTGTATGCGGAGAGAAATTTTTATTTTCTGACATTAGTTCTGCATAAAAAGAGCGGAGACAATGAAAAATTCCGCTCCACGCACAAAACTCCGAATTCGGAATTGATTTTCTTTTCAATTGTTAAGGCGGTTTTCCACTAGGCGGGATTTTTCCATCTAACGAAATTTTTCGCTCGATTTTCTTTTTATTTGTGACCGGTGAAGGGAATCCGCAACGCGGAAAATTCGAAAAATTCCGCCTAGTGGAAAATCGCTCTTAGGCCGGCTCGACAACTTTTGAGCAAATTTGTTCTGCATGGTATCGAGCTTCCTGGGGCAACTTTTGCTTTTTTGAGTAACAGAGAGCGACTTTTAGGCTTATACATGATCTTTATATACTGCTAGTTTCGCACAAATTATTAAATAAAATCTCAAACATTAAAGTAATTATTTATTCACTATAGCGCAATCTATAGAGGCCTATCATAGCCTATTTGTTTATGGTGAAAGTATACGCTTCGAAGACTTGTAGACGATAAACTCACGAAAACACCCGCCCTAAACTGACCAGCATAAGTTTATCGCTTTAACGTATGTGTGTTTGGGTAGAAGCAGAAAGAATATATAACTGATCTGAAAATTCACAGTGGTTACAGTCGCTTCTGTGCATCGATTCTGCTCATACCAATGGGTCGCCTAATTGTTTTGAAATTGCTGAAATTTAGCACGTTTATTATTTTTTTCAACAGCTTATATTCATTTAGAACTATAACGAACCGAAATAGTGTCAAAAATTCTGACCGTTCTTGTCAGTAAGACGTCGCGTCATTCGACGTCATTCGACGTAAGACGTCGCGATAGCTTACTTGACATATTGCGCAACACGCAAACAAATATTGCGAAGCTCCAAAGGATCGAGTTTATCGCAGTGAACTCTAATAAGACTGGAACGATAACTCAACAATAAAGACTAGTCATTGGATGAAGCCGATTTGAATATAATTTGCTGATTAAGGCGGCAGCCGCGCGAGCAAATCAAGCCTTCAAAAGAACTGGGGAGAGTGAGAATTCCGTAAAAATCGTATTTTTTGGCAAAAAAAATGCCAGAAAAGTGCAATTTTATTTGACCACTTCAACTTTAAACAACGAATTTACCCTTTTTGGATAGATCTAAGTAATCCGCATCATCTTACTGTAAAAACCGGCGAGGTACCAGCTTTGTAATTGAAATATTTAAAGAATTTGAACGGGCCGAAAAAAAACTTCGCCTTCAACTCGCAAAAAAAATAGGTTTGCACCTTTTCACGTTCATAAAACTTGTTTTTTAGTAAAATCTAAGTGTCAATGTTTGTTTTAAGCTTTTATTCATGATCACATGAGATGGATTTGTGTATAAAAACCGGCGTTGTTTTGGTGGTGTAATTTCAACTCTTGGCCTTCATGGCGGCCATCAGTGCTGGCTTCAAAGATGGCGGCCAAGTTATCGTTCCAGTCTTTTTAGAGTTCACTGGTTTATCGACGCGCTAAGATAACACCGGGGACTGCGTACGATATTGATATTGCGCAACATTGCGAACAAAAATCGCAAATCTTGAATGATATCAAGAATAGCAGCCCGGTTATCCGAGATTTAACGAAGAGTATATAAAATGGTATTGAATGAGGTAGTGAAATGAGTAAATGACGTGTTTGGTTTCACAAAGACTGGATAATCAGCTCACTGTTACCTGAATCTCGGGTAACCGGGTTACCGGGATCGTGAGAAGGTCCCCTAAATAGCACTTGTCCTATGTCACTCCTCTAACCATACTTACGGCATCTAAGTTCGTCTGATTTGTCGCCACAATCATCTTTTCGATTACAAACTTTATCCATTTCGACACATTTATCATTATAGCAACGAAACTGCGTCCGAAGACATCCATGAGTATAATTCTTTTGAACTTAAGGAAAAAAAGATCATTTTACAAAAAGAAATTGTAGAGCAAATTCCTAGCTGGGCGACTGAGTGGTCCACATGTAAGAGAAAAAGATGCAAACAAGCGACCAGTTTTTGCCTATATCAAATATAATTGGGCGATGAATATTCTTATTATCATATATTCTGTCCTGCCCAACGGATTTTTTCTGTACGCAACGTGTTTTTAAGAGAAATCCGTCAGGCAGAGCAGCATATTTATATGAATATTTATATGATTATTATATAATAATTATACAAATAATGATATATAAATTTATAAATAATTATATATATAATTATATAATTATATGAATATTCATAACCCTAATCCAGGGGCTAGTTTCTCCCCTGAACTCATGTTATAATGAAGACAACTGCAGTCTGGGTATCTATGTGCATAGCAATAACTACGTACGCCAATTGGTATTCAGCAATAACTACGTTGGCCAATTGGTATTCACATTTGTCGCAATACATCTTGGGTGATTTAGAGTAATTGAGCCTGATTAGGGTAATTGTGAGGACCTGAGGATATATATCAGAATACACTTAGCTATTGATTGTCCAAATTATAGGTAACAAGACGCCTGTTCTGGCGTTAACTCCGGCGTGCCGCGCACGTGCCAGTCTTCAATATAAAGCTTCTGAACATAAACAATACAGTTCACATGCACTCATTTAGATGCCTTGCCAACCTAAATGGTATTCGATCGCGAAATTCAGAAGCACATCGTACTTCTATAAAGAAGTTCAATTGTTCAAAAATGTAAATAAACCGCATGATACATTTACTTTTTCTTACACCTTGCGGAATTCGTGCTTATATAGTTATATTAAATCTTCAATCCTGTGCAAACTGCGAGGTGTCAACGCGCTCAAACACGACCACATCTTGTTAAACGGCGAAGTAGCAGATATATTATTAAAATAGGACCAACTTGTATTATATATTCTTACCCCAATTAAATCTAAACTTAATCGAACAGCATCAAAAGAACCGTTTATTTATTCCTTTTGGAGGAATTACCGTATCATGCGAGCGAAATCGAATCGCGCATCAGAAAATTAGCCAAAGCTGTGTACCACAACTCTTGGGAGACAAGACTGTGATGTAGATAAATACGATCACACACATACATTTCAAATACTAGTATATTTCGCGCCAAAACACACTTGCGACGACGAAAATAGAAAAAACAAAAACAAAACAAAACCGAGGCGAATTTTCAAATCCGTCGCTGACGCCGGAGTAATAACAAGTACTAAACTGATAAATAAATAATAATAAGTACACAGAAAGAGACATGCATGATGCACTTTTCCAAGAAATTTGACCCGATCAGTAACACCATGTAACTAAAACGGATTTCATGCAGTGATTTTTCAATAAACTCTCTCTCTCATATTTGGCGTGAGTGTATTCGTATGTTAATACATGCATATATATATATATATATATACTCACAAGTTAAAACAAACCTGCTTCAGTTGGTTTAGTGCAATTATTGTCAACATTACCACTTGACGGGCATCCTGAACCATGATAATATATAGTTAATATAGAGTTTCTACTTAGTAGAAAACAAGAAACATTACACATTGCGTAACTATATATGTACGTAACAATAGGAAGATAGTTATAGGAAGATAATGGTTAACAGTCAACTATATATATATATATATATATATATATATAATATATATATAATATATATAATATATATATATATATATATAGTTAATTGATTTCGTCCAGAGGCTTTTTAAAATTTTGAACAATGCTAGATCCACCAGTGAAAAAACTTTCAACTATGAGAAAAGTCATTTTAACTGTGAAAAAAAGACTAACCACAATTGTTTTCATCCGAGCCATCATCACAATCCAGTTCATCGTCACACTTCCAATCCGAATAGATACACTTGCCCGAAGTGCAGTTAAAATGAGATTTCAAACTGCAAATCGCAGTTTCATTTCCTGCAAATACATGCATATATATATTTAAAAACATCGGGATTTTTCGGCCGCCATCTTGTTTTCTCTACTAGCCAGATATGAGCTGATATCAGAATAGCTCATATCATATATATATACATATACAATATATAAGAATTTTTGTGCTCACGGGGATTAGATATACATATATTTACTGTACCACGTTGCACACGCTGTAGTCATAAATCATATTGATGTTTCCATCTTTTGGAAAAGATTATCCGGTACTCAAAAGAGACGTTAAAAAACAGTCTATTTGGGGGAACAAACGCCCTAGCTGAGACAACCGAGTGGTCACTCCACACAAAATTGCACATTTCCTTGAAAATGTTTCGTTTTTTCAATCGGAAGAGATTTAAAGCGACGCAGTAAACCGCGAAAACATTGATGTTCTGTTATCACTCCAAGGTACTTGCTCTGCTCCTGAACCATCTTAAATTTATCATACAGGTCACGCTTCTGCTATAGGTATCCGTCAGACGTCCGTATCTATGTATGTATTTTCCTATATATTTATATGCAGTTACTAACCGCATCCGAGCTCGTCCGACCTGTCTTTACAGTCTTTATCCCCATCACATCTATATTTGGCTAATATACATTTTCCGTCGTCACATTTCCACTCATGCGAAAGACATTCTGAATATAAGGATCAATGCAATTAAGATCACGAAAGGCCGTGGCGTTAGAATACTAATTAGTAGGGCTCTTATTATAAATATGAGAGCCATCAAAACAATTTAAAGCTTAAAAGTAAATATATTTGTAACGTTTCGTCTTTAACCTAAGGCATCTTCAGACAAGTGATATAAAATTACATGATCGAATTGAATTATTCAAATCTCATGTAATTTTATATCACTTGTCTGAAGATGTCTTAGGTTAAAGACGAAACGTTACAAATATATTTACTTTTAAACTTTAAATTGTTTTGATGGCTTTCTTAAATGTTATATGTTGGGCTCTCATATTTATAATAAGAATCCGTTTTCCGTCTGGCAATCTCTAATTAGTAGGGTGTTTATTCATATATTCAGTTCTACCCAACTGATTTCTTTTCTAATAATTAGTTCAATAGTTTGTAAATCCGTCGGGCAGGACTAAATGGCCAAAGACGTAGCTATATGTATGGATAAACAGTTCTACTGAATAATTTATTGTTATTTAAGTTGATAATTTTTACCACCACACTTTACCGAGTCCCTTTCATTAACCCAATGGTCAATAGGACCGCCTCCCTTCGCAGGTAATAGGAAGTAGCCTTAAATGAAAGGCAATGTGCCCGAGCCGGGGGTACTAATTCCGCCCAGGGAATTTTTATTACGCACGGAAATGCAAGTGCAAAATTATCAGTTGTGCGCATGCGTGAGTTTACGACCTGGTGAAACCAGAGTTTCAGCGAACATTGCATATATATATTTCACTGTTGGAAATATACGTTAATAGGCGAGGGGGGTTTGCATGCATGTACTTCTAGTACTATTCTTACGTACTATCTACACAGCCGTCTTCATCTTTGCCATTGTTACAATCTGAAAATCCATCACATTGCCAATCAAGGGGAATACAGTTTTGTGAATCACATCGGAACTCGCTTACTTGACAACGCCTAATAATTGTATCTAAAACAGATGTATCAAATATTCATATCCCAATTTCGAATTTCAAATCCGCTAAATGCTATATTTTGCAAAATAAAATTCTAAAATTAAAAATTTACTCCACTTTTTATATAACATACTCGGCATAACAGTTCTTAAATGAACTGAAGTGATTTTAGCCTGTATAAATAATCGACTAATAAATAAATAAATAAATAAATCAGACAGTAAAAATACTCAGAAAGAAGGTGAATTAATGAAGTTTTTGTGGCAATTGTAGGAGAAGTTTCTAAAGGGTTTAAGGATCTTCATTTTAAGTGAGAATCATGCACATCTCAGATCACTCACGCAGAAAGACGTTTCGTAGGTACGCGTGAAAAGTAATCTTTGCTACAGCTAGATATGTGGGAAAGAATGCTCCGCCCAACTACTAAAGATTTACCGGTTACACTTGTATCTGACTACATGGTAACGAGGCCTTAATTTATATACAGTTCATATACATTCGTGCGCATTTGCCTTACTCTAAATTCCAAAATTTCGAAAAGCCTTCGTAACAAACGTTCTACACGATGGAGATTCTATGCTATTTCTGTGACATTTTTCTGCTGCATAAAATATCGGACCCCTGCCCAGGTATATAGGAACATCGTTAAGGGGGGAGGGAGTAAATATTGCTATATTTAAGAGTTATTCTGCGAACTCGAGTCGTATATGCGCTGATAATAGGGAGATTTAGCATGAGGACGTGAACGTCAAAGACGACGTGAAAATTGCGAGTAAATGGCGTGGCATGTCCATATTTGGGCGCATCACGCCATTTACTCGCCATTTTCACGTCGTCTTTGACGTTCACGTCCTCATGCTAAATCTCCCTAATAGCCGCTGAGGCGCGCAGCGCCGAGTTAGCTATTAAAGTTAGTCATATAAGGGGGGGAGGGTAAGCAGAATAACTGTTTTTTACACAAGCGCTGGATAAAAACAACTTTCAAATTCATTCGTAATTTGAACAATAGTGAATACACTTTTTAAAAATTGAATAATTAAATCCCGTATCGTGTTTTTTTCGTTTTAACCATAACCAGAAATTCGGGACATTAATTATCATTAAAGTTCATAATGCCAGGATTTCGCAATCAAAGATGGCTGTAAGAATGGTCTAGTCCTGATTTGATGAAAATCTGAATTGTAAAATATATTGTGTAGTGTGAAATCTAGTTTAGCTCTTTGTAAAAAATGTAACCTCAAGTAGCTAATTGTAAGTTACCTTTTAAGCGAGATTTGCAATTGTATTTTATAAAAAAATTGAATAAAAGTTTACATTATTATCTTGCCGCCATTTTGTTTGCGTTTTTCTGCTAGACAGATATGAATGAGCTAATATCTGTCTTGAAAGCCAATCAGATTGCACGTTAGCGTTAAACTATGCTCTATCATATTCTGATGATCGATAGACTGCAAATAGCTTTATTTCTATAAATTCCATAGATTTATATGTAACCAAAGTTTATTCAACGAAAGACCAAATATGGCTATATAAATGTTAAGTGTAATGTTGTACGCCCTAAACATATTACCATGTAACCTTTTATATATTGATGTAATTTTGTCCCATAATAATTTCATGGTATTACAATTGCACATGAAGGAAGGAAAGGAAAGAAAAATGAGTCAACCCTACGTCCTCCGGCAGGAATCTAACCTACGCTCTAGCGATGCCGGCGTACACCGGTGTAATGCTATTGCCACTGAGCTACGGAGGTAGCTGACAAGAGTGAGCGTGGTTAATGTGTATACGATGGTGATGCCGGGAATAGGTAAGGGTAAATCAATTGTGATTTTTGGCACTTCACTCGATGCATTTAAATTCCAAGGGTTTACTGAAGGGTCTTAATTTTGAGTGGAATTATACACACTTCAAATTCAAATTCAAGCCAGAAACAGTTTAGTGTTTTCCCCGATAATCACCGGGCCTAAGGCGAATAATCGTTTTAGTATTTTTGCACAAGTGAATTGAGACAAGAACTGTATTTGTTCGCTTATCTCTTTGTAAAAAACGTCCATAAAACAGCTACCAGCCATTTTGAAATCAGCATAATACGTCAAACATGACCAATCAGAATATAGGATTTTTTATATTCACTTGTGCAAAAATACTAAATCTCGATATCCGATGTTTTTGATCGCCAATATCTTGCAAAGAAACGAAGATAAACAAATTTTGTAAAAAGGTTCTATAAGAAGTGTAAATTTCCTTTTCAACAAAACAGAAATACTAGTTTTTATTGCCATATTCCTTCCAATAGACCTATTCCAAACAGGGCAAGAGGCCTGTTACGAGTTACGCGAGAACGAGGCTAGTAAGGTTTTCTGCTGTCAAAAATTCAAAATCACTTTTATATTTCTAAACTTGACGCGAAAAACTTTGTTTTTGTTGCGTAGCTCGCAACAGGTCCAGCAAAAAAGTGAGAAAATAAAACAAACTTTAAATTCAGCCGAGAAAATCTGACTAGCCTCGCGTACACGTAACTCGAAACAGGCCTCTTGCTCTTTTTTGAATAACATGTTTATAAAAATAGCTTTTAATGAATTTAGCAAGCATTTTTTTAGTACAATTCACGATTTTTTAAGCCTCACCGCATAAAGCTTCATCTGAGAAATCCTCACAGTCATCTACTCCATCGCATCGGAAAGCCTCTGGGACGCACTTACCGTTTTTACAACGGTAGTCTTCATCAGTGCATGGAGTGTTGTCTATAAAGAAAGATATATTAATATGGTGTTTCCAAGTTTTATATTAAAAATCAAGTTACTTCCAAGGTATCATCTTGGCAGCTTATTCAAAATGTAGAGCTCAGAGTTGCATGACGGAAACAATCCTCCAAGTTTCTACCGCTCTATGATCTTGCTGCTTTTGTTGGAGTTTTCCTGATTTTAATACAGTATACCATTGCACTGATCCACGATCCATGCAAATATTATTGTTATTTTGTCATACACTAACAGTCTGATCCCCGAGCCGGTGCGAGGGTAATAATTCCGCCCGGGGATTTTAATATAGGATAATATGCGCACAAGCCTTTAATCATAAAACTCATTCGTATGGCTAACTTCGTGTTCATTTATTCCTTCCGCACAATCACGCTCATAGATATAACATAAATTTTAAAACTATGATCAAACTATTCCTGTAGTGATATATAGCTACATGGGTTTTGGTAATGAAACAGATAATAAACACTCACAACAGTTCCTTTCGTCAGTGGAGTCACCACAATCGATATCACCATCGCATCTCCAATCTTCATCTACACAATCCTTTGTTATGTTGCACTGGAATTGACTTGAAGAACATGTGGGGTAACTGTCTAAGGAAATTATGCACATTATTTATTACTGAAAATTCTGGCCTCTGATTGCATAGTTGAACGACAATAATTATTACACGATAATATAATTTTTTTTCAAAATGGCGCCGAGTTGTTTTAGGTTAATACCATTGAACTCTATTCTAACAAGGCAGCCATCTTTGATTGCAAAATCCTGACATTATGATAATTAATGATGTCCTGAATTTCTGGTGATGATAGATTCGAAATTACCAATTGAATAATTGCGTCTTCTCCTTCTCAAACTATAAGCGGTCATAATAGACAGGATCAGCTAATTCAGTTCTGCCCGACTGTCTTATAAAGCTGAATGTTTGTTCAAAAAATATTTTCTAATTCATTAGCAGTCTTGTAAAGTTTTTAAAAGAACAACGCTGCAGAAGCACACAACCAAAAACAACGTTAACGGAGTAAAATTTAACCTCAGGGTAGCGCTTGTACCTCTAGCTTTCAACAACCAGCCCACGAAATAAAAGAAACATGCATGTGAATAATCAGGTAGACTACATCCTTATTGTAAATAGAACTAATTAACTGCTCTAAGGTCGCTCAATTAATGGGATCGATCATCTTTGTAAATATAAAGTAAATATTCCACTTTTAAATTTGCAATTTGTGCTCTGTAAAAACATGTTAAAACATTCTCAGATTCATTTCATTTTGGTCTATTCCAACAAGCATAAAAAATTTGCTGTTTCAAGCAAGTTTTAAGTTATTTTTTAACAAATTAAAAAGTCGTCAAAAAAATTAATCTCTGGTACCTATAATCAATCAAATTGGTACTGTTTCTACCATGCATTAAAAAGACCATTAATAAGACCGTATCTTTCAAATCCAGGTTTCCTGGAAGTTATAATAGGTACAGAAGCAGGCAACTCACCACAATCTTTCTCATCTGAATGGTCTGAACAATCTGGTTCACCGTCGCATTCCCATTTGGACAAAATACATTCCCCATCCTTGCAAGTAAACTCATTTACAGCGCATGTCCCATTTTCACCTAGTTTGAAAAATCAAAAGTTCAATATTTTTTAATCTCGGTATATTTTTGGGCGACGGGCAGTGCATGTTACGACCTGTGATACCCTGAATCTCTTTCTTCCTAAATACTGGGCAGATAAAGTGATAGATATTAAGCAGCTCTTTCAGGCAATGGCACTCGGTCAGCCGTTGTTATTTGTCAATATACTTTTCAGTTAGCAAAATGGTTTACTGTCTATAAGATTATTTAAATTGTAAACTGGTTGTAAAAACATATTGTAAACTGGCTGTTGTAAAAACATATTGTACTTCACGCTTATTCTCGTGCAAAAATTAGATAGTTTTCCATGTTGTTTACCAGGCAGATTTAGCATGAAAAGGCCGGCATTAAAATGGGCAATGAATTACGTGATCGGCTTATTTGAGTACGTACGCTACACCTTTTATTCGCTTTCACGCAACCGTAAATCTGTCTATTATATTAGTATGCACGCACTAAACTAGCTAGGGATCGATGTTGCAGTATTTCAGTACCATACGTGGATTTAGTTTAAAGGAAGAAATGGGAATTGAGGAATTTGGGAATCGGAGAAACGCGGTGTCGGGGAACTATGGAAAATGAGAAAAGGCTTCCGTGAATCATAATCATTTCATTGGAATAATCTAAAGCACTCAGCATCGACACCTGTATATAATACGTATCACCATATCTTATGGAATGCAACGATCACTTTTTCCTTAGCACTGATCCTGAGAGTAGAAATACAGAGAAAAAGTATGTAGATAATGCCCAAATAATTAGAAATGGTTATGGTGATTCAGCCCATTTCCTAAGGATCTGCCATACGGTCTCTTTCAAGAGTAGTAATAGTTTTAGACATGCATGCATGATTGATCAAAGTTAAGGCAATATGGAATCTGAAAAGATAGGAACTCTAAAAGCATTTTTGGAGAGATGAAGAACTATTTAAATACAACGATTCATTGAACGTAAAAGTCAAACTTTTTGGCAAGCATATTGAATTACATATAATTTTACAATTGAGCAAGAATAAATTCACACTCCTTTGTACAACAATAAGGGGAGCTGCATAATTAGTAATGTTTTTCTAAGTTTCTAAATCAACAATTACATGCACTGCTGTGGTTATTCTTCTGAGCCTCTAATAAGTATGTGGTCTCTTGAGCCTCTCACTTCTTTAACTTTAAGCATTTTCTTCATATTTTTAAAAACTCCAACATTTTCAATTCAATTTTATTATTTTCCCAATTCCATGCAAAAGAAATTCGGCCACAAATAAGTTTTATATATACTAATAAAATGAAGCATCAGTTAATTAGTCTTCTTTCTGCCCAGGCTTCTCTGGATGTATCCGCGGCTTCTTTTACTTCTTCCGTTAGGACTTGAATCTTGAGTTGCGACAAAATTCTATACCTTGACATGAAGACTGCTTTTCTCCATTTTTTTTCCTGTTTGGATAACTTTCATCTAAAACAAACGTCATACCGTTTGAAATGAAAACGACGTGTGCTTCTGGATTTATCTAGACCCTTAAGCGTGATCATAAAAGGTATAATTTTGCTAATATTTCCTATAGTCATCATCAGGTCAAGTCGCTTCACTCAAATTTATTACATTACTATAAAAAGAAAAAATAAAGCTTTAAGTCGGATAAAAAACTCAACGGAAGCTTTCAAGTTTATTAGTACTTACCCCATTCACCTAAAATTCTGCCATCACCCATCAAAGAAGGACAAAAATGCAATAAATTTTAGCCGTTCTCAAGAAACCTTGCATGGAAACACTTGAAAATGTTCTAGGCGTATACGCGCACGCTATATATCCACGCTATAGTGAAATAATTTGGTACGGTATGTAGTTTGAGAGCTCAAAACGTTGATTCACAAAAAAATAACTAAAGTAGGTCAGACTTCGAATGTTACACTCGAAGAGCTCAACGGGGTCAGTCGCTATGGTGGTCAAAGCCGAACTCTGTTTGGAAAATTAAAGTCCAACATTAATCGTGTCTATAATCATCTAAGATCCTTTGAGAATTGAAAGACGTGCGGACGGTTATTTTTCCCTCGCAAAAAACACCGTTTCCCATCAACTTTTTACACACGATGTGTCCGCGAGGGTGCCCTCGACGATGCGTGCAATTACGCGATTACTAATAGACATCTGCTAAGTTTAATTTTTTATACACGATCAGATCTGCTAACTTTAGCTATTATAACACTTCATGCAGGCATACTTTCTAGATTTAACAAGACGCCTGCTCTGGCGTTAACTTCGGCGTGCCGCGCACGTGCCAGTCTTTAATATAAAGCTTCTGAACATAAACAATACAGTTCATACTCATTTAATTTAGATGCCTTGCGAACCTAAATGTTGTTCGATCGCGACATTCAGATCGCGACAGTGAAAAGTGTAGAAGTTCAATTGTTTCAAAATGTAAATAAACCGCATGATACGTTCACTTTGTCTTACACTTTGGAATTCGCGCTTATATTAAATCTTCAATCCTGTGCAAACCGCCCATACACGACCACATCTTGTTAAACGGCGTAATAGGACACAAAACTGTGACGTAGATAAATACGGTCACATACACTTTTCAAATACCAGTATATTTCGCGCCAAAACACACTTGCGACGACGAAAAATAATTTAAAAAATGGAAAACAAAACAAAACCTAGGCGAATTTTCAACTCATATTACGCAAACAGAGCGCGTTGCGATACACAATGGCCCAACAACACCGACCCACCAAGGTAGCCTGGATATTTTCCTACTCTATTATGTAATAACGCCATGCAGATATTAGCTAATTGTTCTTTTAGCTTGAATTACTCTTGCAGTTCGTGAGCCGTTGATTCCGGACTCACCCAAATTCTGCCAACATAACCGCTTAATAATTTTTTTTTTATTTCCTGTTTTTTTTAAAAACGGTTGCAATTATGTCTAGAATTCAACACTTCACAAACCTCAACGCTAAAATCTCGTCTATCTTTCATCTTTGCAATTTGCATGCATCGATTTCTTTATTTACGCGATTACCAAATTAACTTGGGTAATACTTAGAAAGTAGAGAATTTTGAAATTGAAACCGTTTATATCGTTTATACATGCGTGTTTATACTCTTTCTTCGGATGTCGGTTATAATGACATTTGCGACTGGCGAAAACAATTCAATATCATAATTTAATTTTTATGCAAAACTGAGATTTTTATGCACGAGTAAAGTATCGCAAAACTGAGCGAAGCGAACGTTTGAGTTTGTGATTCTTCACAAGGAGTGCAGGAATAAAAATCGTATGTACAAACCAGCCAATCATGCAGAAGTAATTTGTTTGATTTAATGCATGTGTACAGAGATCAATGGCACGATTTTTGAATGCAAAAATACAGCGAGTGACAAAAACCGTGATTGCGCTATATTTAACCAGTGCGTAAATAAATAATAATGTATATAATATATTATACAATTAGGTTAAGCAATGTAAAAATCTAATTTGTATAGAGTCCGAAAATTGGTTTTCGTAGGGCGATATTTATTTATTTAATCTTAAAACAGTTAGTTGCTTTACAGTTTAGCAACTAAACTGTTTTAAGAATAAATAATATGGACTCTCTGCTATTAAACAAAACAAAATACACAATCTTCAAAATAATCAATACAATCTAATTTATAGTATTTTACAATTCACTATATGTACTTGACATCTGTGTCAAAATACTCGGCAGTTAAGTTAAAGAATACAAAACCGCAAGGCAATATGCTAAACTTCGACTTCGTGCATTATTATGATTGGATGCCTTAATTTCATTGATAATAATGCCATACGGTTTAAGCTCGAGTGTTCAACTTAAAATCCTGGTTGCGGTTACCTTGCAAACTCAAAGATTATTTTATATTTATACATTTTTCAACACTCCTGCTTCTTGCGGCGCAGGCCTAAAACATGCAGGCAATATCCAACGTAGGTCAAAGACGGTTTTATTAACCCCAATCACATTTCGTCGGTTCTTACAGAAAACCGAATTCTATACCAAGCTTTGTTTACTGATATAGTATGAAACACTTCAAAATTCAACAGGAAATTCACCGGCTTATTTAAATTCAAAGCTGAGGACTGAAAAGTGTGTACAGTCTGCACGTTCCTGTCGGTAATACGAGCTCCCGTGTGTTTCCGCGACATGTTTCTATAAATTACAGTACAGCAAGGATTAAAATAATTGAAAATGATCATCACGAGGCTCAACGGGGAGCTCTGCGCGTTGGTCCTGTATGTGCAAGGAAAAGTCAGCCGTCATGGATGATTATGAATTATTTATGTATAGCTCGATAAATTTAATCTCTGTCATTTCTCAATTAACTGATGAAGTTAGTATACGCATTCAAGAGACATAAGTACAATAATCCACTCAGCAACGGTTAAGTGCTTACTAAGCCGATTAAAGTAATACCATCAAGCTCTTCATGTGTCAAATGCATTAAAAATAGAGAGTAGCAAAATTCACCTCCATCCATCATGGACGCATGAAATGCATGCAACAAATTAATCGTTTCCTATATAATTGAATTAAATTTGCTTACGCATGCACTGTACGCAGAATGTCAATTGACTTTTTACGATGCGATGCGATGCGACGATTTCATCCCCAAGTCTTCTCCCCTCTCTTTCTTCAATCAAAATCTATTCCTTGGTTTTCGCAGACAATTGTCAATTATTTAATATATCAGTATGACCACTAAAAATTAACACATTAAATATATAATGACACTACCAAATTTACTGCCATATATAGAATTCTGTTCGCCGTTTTAAAAAGAAAGACCGTTTTAGAGACCTATTTTTAGAGATTTTTTCGCGTGCAACCTTTTAAGTAGATTGACAGGATAAATGATCGCTTGCTCCAAAGCAGAGTAAAAAGCACTCCACATGAAATAGCTATAATCCACAGTTACTGAATTGATTGGGGTCAGCCTGAAATATGTCGATGATATAAGTTGCATATATACACATTTATTATATTCATTTTGAAATCAATGGTGTTTTTTGCACCGATGAAAATTACTCCGCATTTTACACCGTTTACAGTTCTTTCAGCAACTAAATCGTTTTGAATTTGTTTAATTTTTTGTGTAATTTCAAAACGAATATAATAAAGTAGAAATTGCATTTCGTGTCGTGGAGTTTTGGTGTGAAATCAAACTTGTGATTCAAACAAAATCAAACTTGTAATCACGCGTTTGATTTCACATCAAATTGCAATCCACTATATAAGTGCAGTTGCTATTTTTTATTATATTAATTTTGAAATCAGTGATGTTTCTTGCAACCTGATTGGTTAAAAATAGTGTGATTAATTCCCAAATCGGAATATTTTTGAGCATTAATCACAAAATTTATTGAAGCTCTGCACCACAATAATCAATCAGATTTAGTGTTTCAGTGTAACTATCGAATCAAATTACAGGGGGAAATGGCACAAAATTTTTATTTTGAATTTTTAAACGCCCCGCAAAATTTCTTGACAAAAATAAATGAAAATTACTCACATTTTACACCGCTTACGGTTTTTTCAGCCAATATAAATCGTTGTTACTACTAATCTGTAATTTTGTGATCACGCGCGTTTGATTTCACACTAAATTGCACTCCATTCAATTACCATTATGAAGCAAACGCATATATTGAAAACCAAGCTAACGCTGATTTCTATGTTTCGCTTTTGCGTGCCAACCCAAACCCCCCCACACCCCACACACCCCCCCTGGACTCTCCACGCGTGTCATATTAAACCCAAGATTACCGTTGACACATTAATGTTTTCAAACTTTTCTTCGGAATTTATCTATTGTACGAAAATATATATATGTATGTAGCTTTTGTTCCATTCTAAATAATATACATGTAATTTGTCACGGTTTGGATTATCAAAGAACGCTGACAGACATTGATTGGGCTGCAATTTCCGAAAGATTTAAAGTAGATTTTCATGTCTGGCACCTCTGTGCTCCTACTAGAAGAATACTGTTTCACATAACCTAACTGGCAATCGCAGGCGGTACGTTCACAACTAATGAATGACTTCTGAAAATGGCTTCTGAGTATAGAGCAAATTTTAGTGGCTAAACTCTTTAGTGTCTAGACTCAAATCTAAACTTTTATTGAGCAATAAGCATGCAGTGGTAGATGACCGGTAAATAAATCCCCTCACGAAAGCCCTTAGGCTTAGGTCGAAACGTCGAGAACTTTTTAGTCTATTTCAGGCCGTTTTTATGCCACATTTGATGACAAGTTAAAACATAAATCATTTTAATGACGTCAAATATACTTTAGAGGAATATCTCTGCATTGAGAGAGATTAGTTTGAAATATCTCAGTGATATAAAATCAATTAATATATACAAAATTCCGAAGTATTCAGACGTGAACTTATTATGTACTGCTTTCCGTTTGAAATTATGGCCATCTATAATAACGAATTTATAAGTGATATTGGAAACACACATATAAGCCCCGTTTACACTACAGCCAATTTATTGACACGGAATGGCTAAAATGGGTACCCGTGCCTAATTTTATTACTGATCATGCAGGCTACCAATACAAAGGCCGGGCACGCGGTACCCATTTTAGCCGTGCCGTGCCAATAAATCGAGTGTAGTGTAAATGGGGCTATAGTACGTTTTGTGTTGTATATGTCGTATCGAAATGCATTATGCTCATGTTGTCTATATAAGAACATCTTTCAACAAATGAGTGGTGACAAGCATTGCAAATAGGAGTTCTGCTTGAGAGAGAAAGTTCTGTTTGTGAAATACAGTTGTATTTTAAAGAGCACTCTTATTTATTACCTACACAAAAGTCTATACAGGTCTGTTAAGACAACGTTATCCCAGACTGTCTTGTTTATACCGAGCGTGATTCTTAACTTGCAAATCAAATTTGTATTACTTAACAGCTTGACACGTTTAATTCCTCTTCCGACGTCATTTGCGCGCATATAATATTCCGAGTTCCCATGATTGTATAATGTTGTTTAAAATTATATAAATCGACATTTTTTCATGGTTTTCTTATCGTTCAGCCCATATTTGCTTGCATTTTAATTTAGTATAAATGACATGGCAACAAATAAAATCATGCACTCAATGACTTGAATTTGCATTCAATAAGTTGCGAAAACAAGTACTCGTGACTAATCGCGTGTTTCATGTACTAAATACCTTAACCCGAATTCTAGATTAATGTGTTGAAGTTATTCAGGAGAACGAAGACAGAACCTTATTTATGTATGTCTCATTGTCTCATGCAGTCATGCCTTCGTCGATCTCGTGGAAAACGTCAACACCTGTTGTGTTTATAAAGACGAAGGAACGAAGTACAATATACTCTTCTGAATTCTGTAATAAATTATAATTCCAAAATATAAAAACGTCTTTCAGAGGGTCCCGAGGTACATGCTTTAAAAATCTGATGAGATCTTCCGATGAAAGCCTTATATACGATTCCAGTTTTCCGTCCGTGATAAATATCTGCGACGTATGGTAAATTCTGGCAATTGTAAGCGACTCATTTTCAAACAGTGATACTGACAAAATTCCTTTTAGCGCTAAAACAGCAAATATATTGGGCTGGCACTTGACCTCACGTTTTCATTCAAGATTCCAACAAATTTCTTCAATTTGGCTCAAAACAAAACACTGACATAGCATACCAAATTGCATGAATATTGTTAAGCGTAATTGGTTAGCTTAGCGACATATTTTACCATACAGATGTTAATAACTTGATAATTATTACATTTTATACAGACACGGAACGAGAATTTTGATTTAAAAAAGTTTTGTGCGCTTACAATCAGACCTGCTTATCTAACTGCGTGGTTCGCAGATGAGTGAAATGAGCAACTTGTGAACACGGCATAAACAGGTAATACTGCATTTGATTTTGACCGTGAATGAGGTCTTCATTATAGAAGTTTAGAATCTGCATGTTGAGCAACCCGTATAGAGGATCTATTCAGGAAATCAATTGGATCAACACTGTTCACATTTAAGCCATATAACACCTAATGACCCACTCATGGTTTGCATTGTTACTGTTGGCCAACTGCAGGTAATATAGTTTCACCCTTACCGCAACCCTCATCAAACATATAAATGAACCTCGTGCATTACGAAACATATAAATGAACCTTTTGTATATTGGTTTCATAAAAAGGAAAAAAAACGATCAAAACACGTTTACTGCATGGAGAAGTCGTTTTTATAAATCACTTGCATAGGTCAGATTCAAATCAAAAGTTCCGACGATCATCGTCGTTTTTCCTGTCAAGGGTAAAGAGTTGTGACGTGAGCCACAATGAGAGGAAAAAAGTCTTTGGGAAAACCAGGTCTCAACTTAGTCAACTAGTTCATTTCATCGCGCCTCACGCAAGTTCGAATAATTTAGCCAGCGCTAAGTGTCAAGTCTATTTTTTAGATCATCACGGTGGCCGAGATAAATACCGTACGAGAAGGGAATCTCACTGCAGTCTGCAGACACCCTTACAGCGAGAAACACTATAATAGTATGCAATGGACACGAACAAGGATGAGAAGGATCTAGCGACATTTGGCGTCAACATGCAGTTCGAGTTCAGCTTGAAGCACGCTTTATACAACCGGTGTACATTCCACAGGATTAAAACCAAATTATTTATGTCACTTCAATTGCACAATAAATCCTTTAATCTATATAGCACTAATGAACACTACAATTCAATCCTGTTTTCAAAGTTTTCAAAAGGTTAAACTGCACAGCTGCCATGAAGATAGGATTCGTCATGCCATCTTGTACGGCGAAAATCCGGATCGTAAAACTTCACGGAATTAAACACAGGTGTATATATAAGCGTTTAAAATAATTGCAACCTAATTACACCATGGCTTAAGCCTCTCGAAATTCCTAAAGATCTAGAGATTTTTACATATAATATTGATACCAAAGGCTCACCTTTTGAAATCTGTGCACATTGAATCAAAGTTACGAACAGCAAACTAACTTCGTGTTTCCACATTGCTTTAAACTGTTTGATATGCTGCCAAACTCGTGTTGCGTTATGAGCTATTTCAAAACGGATATCCCACTATATATATTCGTGATATAAGCACACGGTGTTTAATCCCGTCTAAGTGTATACTTGGCATGTAAACTGCCAATGGTGCTCAGAACACAATCCTGTTATTACCACACAATCCAAAATCAAACAAGGATTACTGTAGTGGAAATGAATACTGCTCTCGTTGACTAATATATAGTGTCAGTAATTTAATTAATCTTAGTCATAGCATAACTCTTGTTGTTTGATTGAATACCACGCACCATTCATCAGTTGTCTAAGTCGAGTCGCTATCTGGATATGGCTAAATCGTGTGTTGAGTGTCTTGACTCAAACGAGGCGATAAACCACAATTTTATACCAACTTGATTTTCTTTGTCTTGCTTGTCAAATTTCCGACAAGCTACCCGGCCTCAAACAATGATCGTCGCCAACACAGGCGATTTAGCAATTATAAGCCCGTAACGAGTCACCAAACACAAACAACTATATTAGTAGAAGGACAAGTAGCCATTGAATATCAACTGATATCAAAACTGAAGAGATTTTTCACGGTACTTAACTTAAGCTACGGCTACATCCATTCCCAAAATAGTTCAAGATGCGTCAAATGATCTAATCTTACGGCGATGTTTTGGAATATTTACCGAATTCTTTAGCTCTCTGAAGAATTATGTATATTGACAAACATTGACAAGCACGCATACCACTTTGCAACTTATGGGGCCATTTATATGACATTTAAGTGAAGTGCTCTTCTAAGCCCCACCACGATGTATGAAGATATCGATCGCTTTGTATTTGAAAATACCGAAAAATATTTCAATTACTGTGTTAAGTAATTCTTTTCTTTCAAAGCTGTATGTAGAAGAATTTTCCACTCAAATGGGGAGGGGGTTCAATAGCTTACGCCGAAATTTTGGGGATGTGGTGAAGCTGTTTTTGGGTGAAGCTGACAAATAAAAAGTAGATTGTTGGTAGTATGTAGTACGCATTACAGATCTTCCTGTAGACTAGACATATGTATGTCCAAAGTGTATATGATGGAACATTCCTAAATATGGAGTATAATCAGTGACGTGAATATCAAATAGCTGGGATAGTCTATCTATATAACGCGGGTGGAAATTGCGGGTGATAAACTTTTGCGCGGCTAAATAGCGCGCGCGGGTAAATTTAACCCGATACCATTCTTCCGCTATAATCTGTATACGCTCTTCTTTGCGATTACTTTGCAAAAAAGCATTTTTTTCAAACATTTTTAATGCTGAACTATTCACCTGTAGCCTGGAGTCGCTACTTTTATATGAATGCGTGATTGTCAGTATGATAGAAAATTACCCGCTAAAAATGATATACTCTGATAGTCCGAAATATATAAACATTTACGCCAGGAATATCAAGTTTAACAATATTTCGCAACGTTTAAGAGAAAAGGAAAAGTCGGAATCGTTTCGGAGATATCGTTTCGGGGAAAAGGAAATGTCGAATCTCTTCAGTCGGATTCCGTGGTCAATCAAATTAGTAATGCAGGTAGGATAATAAACTGTAGAGCATATAAAGTAAGTTGCTTGTAAAGTTTATAATCAGATTAAAGATATCAAGCTTGGTGTATCACATGGTGGCAGCGGTGATTATAAATAAACAGCTACAGGAAGGGTTTACAAGGCCAACCCGGCTTTTGTTCGAAGGCAACGTTGCCGAAAACTCTTTTAAAGAAGAGATTGCTGTGCATGATCGCTTATTGTTCAAGGAAGATGGACTAATTATTCCAGAATCCATGAGAGTTGACTGAACTTTAAAAGTCATACATCAAGACACCTTGGTCCTGCAGCACGTAAGGGTAGAGCACGAGAAGCAGTTTTCTGGCCAAAGATGAGTCAAGATATTGAAGAAGTGAAGTTTCTAATTCGCACAAGAATCATCAGCAGAAGGCGGAATGATTCATGGGACGAAGAACGAAAACTCAACTACCTATGTCTGAACCCCTGTTGGAGCTCCAACCATTGAAACCATTGATGAAGTTTAAGGGCGTTTAGTGCAGAGAAAGCCCTAGCAGAAAACGTTTTATGATAAACATCCGCTGGATGTTTTGAAGATAGGGGATGTCTTGCGTATTCAAACTGACAAAGGATTTCAAAAGAACAATATATCCTAACTATAATATCCGGGGTCACACTAACTTGTACATAGTCATTATATATTTTTCTACATTTTTGTAATTTTTAATCTTGTAGACACCCCCCGTGGAAATCAACTTATTGTTGTCGGGGCTAGTGTCTTTAAATAAAGTTTTACATACATACATACAAGAAAGTTGTTTAAAAACGCTTACCACAGCCACGTTCGTATTTGGTTAAGTCGAATGCAGTCCTGCATCTCCGAAATAGGAACCATCTGTTAAAAACAAGTATATAAAGATTCAAAGGAATTTAGCTTTTGAGATTCATCTGTGTTTAAACTTTGAACATTAACGTTTTTACTACATACTTCTGGCAAGTTAGGAGTTTTCTATATTGAATCGAACTGTTAGTTAGAGACTGAGGAAAAATACAAAAAAAAGGGGATGTGATATACATGTCATGTTAAATATGTATAGCTACCAAATTAGTAATGAAGGAAGAATATATAATTAACTGTAGAGCATATGAGGCAAATGGCTTGTAAAGTTTGTAAACAGATTAAATATACCCGCGCTATTTACCGGCGAAAAAATTGATTACTGGATACTTAGCGCAGCTCCAGCAATAACAATAAAAATACGATGCTGCACGGTTCTTTATGCAAAATATGATAACAGGTTGAGATAATGCCGCGAGGTCCTCCTGATGAATCTAACAGAGGTGGCGAATGAGACTCCCAGTCCGTACATGTTGATTAAAAAACACATTCTATTATAGGGTCGCATATTCTATTAAGCTAAATCTTAGAGAATATAGAAAAAATATGTGCGATCGATTTGTCAAAAAAAATTGTACAAATAGTAAAGCAACAAAAATTTCTGAAGAAACCAAATCACAAATTCCGATTGATATCAAACTCTTGTAGTACAAATTGGGACATTTGCCCTAGCCAGAGTCTAGTCTCTTTTGCGAGCAATACCGCGTGGCCATAAACAAAGATGGCGTCGAGATCGAAGCGAATTCATAAAGCGAATTTTGAAGCCATCCAGCGCAGCGTTTTGCTGATGAATACATGAATAATAACGAGTTTTTGTCCGCAAAAACGTCAACTAAAAGAAGATTCATAGCCATAGGTTTCTCCGTTCTTTTGCTGCCTCTCTTTTGATAAAGTATATATGAGTAAGCTGAAATATAGACACAGAGTGATTTAATATCAACTCCAAACAAATATATTTTAAACTTTTAATATGGACAATCATCAAAAATTTATAATTTTAATACTTACTTGCTTATTTCGTAATTAAAAGAAGGAACTGTAGTCTGTAAAAAGGCTATTTTGTTCGTAATCATGCTCTATCCTGACTATCCCTTCGAAGGAATGAATTAATGAGGTATACAAAACCAAAATCGAGAAAAAAAACCCGAAATATCGAAGATATAGAGCCATTGGTGATTGGTCCACTCTTAATTCGCTTTGAATATGTATGAATTTGGTAACAAAATTTGCGCCAAATCATGTAGATTTCAAAAATGGAAGTAACCAGACGTCACAATGTATTGCAACAGCGCTAGCTCCAGTTTCCCTCTCACTTCCGCCCTGAGTAGGTCACTCATCGGTGAAATTCTATAATAGCGGCATATTTAAAAATCCCAAAGTCCAGATCTAAAACGAAATTAATCTGTATGAAAATTAAATTACCAGACGTGCCGAAGGTGAAATTTTAAATCCCGCTGGTAACTAAGATGTATTTTTTACGCACAACGCAAGAGCAAACACGAATTTTGAGTCAAATAATACAGCCGCGCAGCTGGAAGCGCGCTAACTTGAAACACGATATACCTTCTGTCTACACAGAGTTTGATAGATTCTATTTTTCGTTTTTCGGTATAGCCAAGAACCTGTATACGAGTTTGAATGCATTTCATTTAGGACAGGTAAACTCGACTGCTTTAGTTGACCATGGCGGTCAATATGGTAACGCTGCCGGAACCATAATGCAGGGCGAAACATCCGAAACTGACCACACCCAAAAACAGCACATTGACTATAGTGCTCTCTGCCAAAACCAAAACAGCTTTGAGTAATCTAAGCTGCTTATATGGTTCAAAGATGGTGCTTTTAGGGGTGGTCATTGGTAAGTAGAAAATGCCTAGCACTAATATTTTACAAGAAAATGACCATGCAATACTTATACACAAGTGCCAAATTGTGACTTACAACATCAAATAAACAGCAGTCGGTTTGCACTGTCTTTTTTCCCAAATCGTTTTAACAGAAACATAATTCCTCCATTTTTAAATATATTATCACTGCTTGGTGTAAAAAAGTTAATATTTTGTGACAGATATATTAATTTAAAATTTACTTACTACCTGCAAATGAACGCATTTCGCCGATTCCCAAGTTCACTCCTCTGTTTATCCGCGAAAATCGCTTGAATCCTTCTAAACATGACTGAAAGTCGGTCGAGACATAAAAATATCATTTATATTTTTAACAAGTTCACAGAAGTTTTCAAGTAGATTTCAACTGTTCAACCACGGCGCCATTGTGTCATTCCGTGTCGGTTGTCACGGCGCCATTGTATTATTCCGTGTCAAATGCTAACATGAAGAAACTTCAATCGGTTCAAAATTTTGCAAGTAAAATAATCACAGGATCTAAGAAATATGATCATGTAACCCCATTACTTAAAGATCTGGAGTGGCTGACTGTCGACAAATTGCTCTATTTCCGTGATGCGGTTATGACTTATAAATGCATGAACACTTTAGCGCCAAAATACCTCTGTGATATGTTCGAGAAGAGAACTTCTATTCATAATAGGTCAACTAGGTATTGCAACTTAGTACAAATACCCCGGTTCAAAACAAGTACAGGTCAACGGTCATTTGCGTATAGAGAAGCTGTGATTTGGAACAACCTAGATATAGTAAACTGAAGGAATGTACATCACTTAAGACTTTTAAAACTCATTTGAAAGATCATTTACTGTCATTTTAGCCTGTTATCGACATTGTAAATACTATTAGCTTTATAACATTCCATTAAACATAGTTTAGTTTTAATTGTAAATTATCCAGTATAATATAATTATTTCTTAAATATTGTAAATAGGTTCTGAAAAACCCTTATGGGAGAAACTATTAAAATTATCTATCTATCTATCTAAAAAAATTCCGCAATGTTATTCTTACAATCAAGGCCCTTTAATATCAGTATTAACAAATATGACCTTTATAAAGGACTTGAAATTAAAAACATGAATAAGATATGAGAAATACTTGCGTACTCTCTGCGTACTACTTTGCAATCTTGTGACGCAATGTTGCAATATTGATTGACAAGTAGATCCAAGCATTTAGCAACCGTCGCAAGCAAATTGCGCGCCACATTGCAAATGACACCTCGTAAACGAAATTAAATTAGGTACTGTGTCCGTGCTGATTTTGGCTGCAATATGTTCCAAATATTAGTTAAAAGATCTTTTAAGATCTTCTTCGAAGATCGTTGTGCTAGCTTTTTCACCGAATGCGAAATAAAAGATTACGATCTGCTGCTTCAAAGGATTAGAGATGCTATTCCATATTTCAAACAAATACAAGACGATCAGATACGAGTGCCGTATAAAGACATTCACTCCGAATGTTACATCAACATTGACTCCCAAGACGAGAAATTGCATTTGAGGATATCATTTTTAATTATTATTATTTAATGAAACTAACATTGTAACCCAAAGGTTAAATTGCGTTAGAATTTACATACATACGATATACTAAAAGCTATTTAAGTAAAGCTACTATACTAAACTATATTAAAAATTTAGAAAATTGAAGAATATTAAAATAATTGTTTTAAAACTCTTTGTGGAAAGAAAGAGTTTTTAAATCGTTCGGTATGGCAGCGATAGTGATTATATAAATTGTTATAGCGTAGTTCATAGTTAGACACTCTCTTTGCGGCAGATACTCTTCAAAGTAGGCACTATCAATATTATGTTGGAAGAACCTAGTTGAAAGATTCTTTCGACGACCCTGCAACGTATCAAGATTCAACTGTTCCAATGCATCAGCATAAGTATAGTGAGGCAAAATAATTCTCAAGACACGCTTTTGAAAACTTTCAATCTCATCGCTTATATAAGCAGGAATATTATAATGCCAAACTTGTGCAGCATATTCCAAAACTGGTCGAATTATTGTGGTATACACAGTGATCAATGTTGCCTGATCCGCTTTTGCCCGTTTCAACAAGCGTAACATATAAAGCCTTTTACCCGCTTTTGTAAGTATATTATGGATATGCTTGTTCCATTTTAAGTCATTTTGAATAGTGAGGCCCAAAATTTCAACTGAACTGACCATTTCGACTGGTAATTCTTCTATGAGCAATGGTGTAAAAGATGATTTCTCGTTTGAAAACTGCACTATTAGTTCTTTACACTTAAGCCGTGTTTACACGAAGGGGCTGACATTTACCTGACATTTACCCGTACCTGAGAAGTACCTAACCAGGTTTTACAGGGTGTGTTTACACCAGTTACCTAACGGGACTTATATACATACACGCAACATAAAGTACTCCGAGGAGAATATTAAAATAAGCTTGCAGTTCTTTGTTTGTTTATTTCGTACAAGCTACAAAGCCTCGTAAAAGATTACGACGTATATAATAGTGATATTACTGGGATTACTGACAACGATTTCATGCAAAATTAAAAAATATATGATATAATTTATCGGCAAGTTCCGAAATTCGCCATGTAGCTAATTTATCAACTCTGAATTTCCCCCTAATTATTGCAAAATCGCGCTGAAATTCCAAGACAGCTAAATGCTGACATCAAAGACTCGAATTTACGTTTGTTGTCATGGAAATTAGCTTCGATCACATTTAGGTCAATGAAAATGTGTTTACACCGCCAGACTGACCTGAGACTTACCTAGGACTTACCTAATACCATGTTTTCAGGCCACCTCTAATGCTTGGCCTGAAATCATGGTCTTAGGTCGGTCCTAGGTCGGTCTTAGGTCAGTCCTAGTGCGTTTACACTACAGGACTAACTGCTTAAGTTAGGTCTTAGGTCAGGTATAGGTCTCTAGTGTAAACACTGCTTTAGACACATTAAGTTTCATATGATTTCGTGTCGTCCAATTCGCAATTTCGTCCACTAGGAGTTGTAAAGTGCTATTAGATTGAGGTGTTACAGTCTCACTAGCCGTAACGTCATCGACATACTTCCATCTGTCATTCCACTCAGCTAAAAGATCATTCACCATAACCAGAAAAAGAATCGGACCTAAAACTGTACCTTGGGGAACGCCAGCGTTAATAGCACGCCAATCAGAGACACATCCATTTAGTTTTACACGCTGCTTTTTATTGGTCAAAAAACGTCGAATCCAATTCTATGGTGGCCTGGAGCCGCCATAAGGAAATAAACGTTTATTTTTATTTTTTTTTATCTAAAAAGAAAAAAATCCAAGAGAATATTTATATTTTACTTTAGATAATGAAATACAAAATGAATGACAAGAAAAATAAATATAAAAAAAAAATATTTTCTCAAATAAAATAAACGTAGTTTTCATAAAATCCTTTTAATTTTAAAATAAATATGAAATAAATTAAAATTAAATTAAAAGCATACAAAAATTAAAATCAAAGTAATTTGTTGTTAAAACAAAAGCTTGTCGCTGGCCTATCGCTGCCAAAGACCACGATGCAGTTCGAGACCAATACTACGTACGTCACAGATTAATACCCAGATGTATCACCCCCCTGTCTATGTTAGAAATGCGCTCTTTTTAGACATTCGCAGGGGGGGGAGACGATTACTTTTATTTACTGAATTTCTACAACTAGAGAGAGAAACGATATAGTTATAAATTATTGCTGAAAATACTGAATTTTTACATACATAATCATGTCTGATTGGAGAAAGTTCCAACAGAAGATGAAAGAAAAGAGAAGGGGGCGAAAGAAACAGCCTGTTCAAAGAAAGAATTTGAGACGATTGTTGTGCAACGGCTGAGCGCCGAAGTCGCTGGTAAGGCTCAGAAGTATTCTCGGGTTGGTGCCAGGGAGTTTGTATCGTTTGAAGAGTTCGGAGAGTTGACGATACAAAATATTAAAGATGCGTGTATGAAGCACTTTGGCATAAGTGATGGCAGTATGACCTGTGATGTTCTAGCAGGAGAACAGGGGCCGTCTTGTACGTCCGTGAAACAAATACCAAGTTTCAAAGTTATTCACGTGCGCTTTGTTGATGAAGATGCAGTAGTCGAGGTGTCCGATGCTAGACGTTCCCCTGCTGAAACTCCATCCAAACGAAAAAAACGAGAAAATAGTCCTTCAACAAAACATACGTCTGCCAAGGTGAAATCTGTTCCAAGTCCCAGCAAGTTTGTTCCAAGAAGTCTGTCTGTTGTGGACATGATAAAACTTGGGACAGTTATAAGTAAAAAAACGACATCCGTTCAAATATATTCCTTTGACATGAATGGCATGTCCTGGTCGGAACATCCCATAATAGTAGAGTTCAACATCGAGCCAGAACCTCTTGGGGTTGGAGGTTTCAGGAAAGCTTATAAAGCAATCAGTCAACACAGGGATTTTGCAGGACCCACATGGGTAATAAAGAAGTACTACCAAAGGTAAATTTTGATGAATAGAAAAAAAATTAGTTTTCTAATGTTAGACCTCTTTTGATAAGGTCATTCAGATCCATACAGATATAGACAATTTTAGTTTGGGACTCCTGTCTGATTGGGGCTGTGAAGAAATTCCCTCTTAGCATTATCTACCCTAATTGCTCATTATATTTATTATATGATTATTAGTATTATTCACTGCACTTTACTGCACCTAATTCTAGGTATGCATGGGCCTGAGCTAATTAGTAGCATTTCACATGTTCATTGAAGAAAATCTCAGCACAATTTGTGGTTTTTAGAAGAAAACCAGAAAAATATTATTACTTAATAATGTATTACTATCATTATCATTATTATATAATTACTTGTTTATTCAGGCTGTGTCAGATATACAACTAATTGGCCAAACAGTTGAAGAGCACACAAAGAAAGTTGTGCAGATGCACTATTTAGCCAGGAATTTCACAGCTAAGATGAAAGATGAATTGATTGCAAATGGAAAGGAAGCCCAGTTTGGAGAGTTTTTTTACTACAAAAAAATTTTCTTGGAAAGATTGGGGATGATGAGTATGTTACTATAGAGGAAATGGTAGATGGCGCATTTGTCAAGTATATTAATAACAATGGAGATGTCTGTGGAGAGGACTTTGACCTTACTGCGAAAGCAGAATGTCTTGCACACTTCTCTTTTGAAAGATCTCAAAAAGAAGTTATGGTACTTGACATCCAAGGCTGTGGATGCGTTCTATTCGACCCTGAAATTGCTTCCAAGCAAATCATGTCTGAGGATGATTCGTCATACCTATTTTGCACTGGTAATTTATCAATTGTTGCAATTAATAATTTTATTCGCAAACATGCATGCAACTTGTATTGCAAACTTTTTGATTTGCCAGACATACAGTAAGTTTTTTTAAATGAAAGAACATTTGATTAAGTTTCTGTTGTTGTTCCAAGTTGTTTGAATGGTGGTTTAAAATGACACTACCCCTGTGACTCAGTTGATAGGTCATTAAAGTTGATATTTTCCTTGAGGTAGCGAAAAGCATTTGAAAAATCATTAACATCAAGTTCCAATGGATCTTCAATGACTAATTCACACTTTACCCTAAATTGAGCTGGCAAATAATCATTGTTACTGGATAACACATCTGATAGTTCAGCAACTTCTTCAAGCTGTTCCTCTGTAACCACAAATCCTGTAAAATAAAAATATGAAATTAAACACTGCTGTTAGATTTAATAAAATTTTGATATACTGTTGATAGCAATCCATACCACATTCCTTTAGTCCATATTTTTCTGCAAAGCTATAAATATGGTTGGGTACTCCATCCGGGAGATACGTATTTTTTTGATCACGAATTCTGTGAGAATTCCAGACAACATCAACAAATGTATCAATTTCCTTTTGGATGATTGGGATCATGATATATGCTAGAAGCAACCTATGTGGCAGGAAAAATGCATACAATTGAAGTAAAATATTAAACCAATCATCTTGTGGATGGAATATTTTTATCTCATCTTATACCTATCATTTTCATCTTGAGGATCATAATATCCATGGTCCTTAAGTTGATTAAGGGGAAACTTGAAGAATTTTTCCAATCTTTCATGGAGTTCCCTCCACCACCTTTCAATCTTTGAATAATTGAGAAAAGATTAAGAATAATTAAGAAAGATTTAGCCCTCTTTTTAAATCAGTCCCTCCCCAAAAAATGTCCATGCAGATAAAATTTTAATGAGAATATATACAGTAATTTTGGATATTATATTAATATGGTTATGGCAAAACTCATGCACCAGTAGGTTTAGGTTTTTAAAATTGTGAGAAAATTTTCTATGGTTGATCCTGATAGCATTAATAGGAATTTGATTTCTCTCTTACCTGATTTGCAGTTGAAGGCCCAAAGATGACAGTTTCCACTGGGTCCATGTCACCATGTTTCTGTCGAAGAAATGCGTGTATTGTAGACATTACTCCGGTCTCGGTGCCCTTGTCAAGTCTCAGTTTGCTTGCAATAGTTCTGGTTTTATATAGGTATTCAAGGTAGAATCTGCCAATAACATTTGGATCGCTGTTGGTTGTCCAAGCCTTAGCCCATAACACTTTTCTACTGCATGTATCAATGCACCCATACACTGCAAGTGGAAAAGTGTTATTTTGATAGCCCATTATCTTGTCGTGGCCATCTAGTGAGTGTACAAAGTTCGGGCCTGGAGACGAAAAATGGCCTTTGGGCTTCTTTTTCTTACATTGGGGGGCTCTCTGCTCTAGAACATCTGGGAAAGCGTCATACATCGCTGCGTATACCAAGTCTCGAGGTACTTTAAGGTCGTGTACTTGTCGAATTTTCTTATGTAGAGCTCTATATCCCAGCAACTGTCCCGGCCCTTCCATCTCCTTTCTAACCGCTGTTTGAAGCTGGTCAATCGTGACATTTCGGTCAGTATAACTTATATCGAAATACTGCAATCTTCTATCCAGGGTCCTCAAACTCCAGGCATATTCTGGGAAATCACGAAGCAAAAAATCGAGAATCTCCTCACGTCTTAGACCTTCTTTAACATATTGCTTCAGGGTTTTCTCCAAATTTTCGTCTTCCTTCCAACTATCATTCCTAATTCTAGACATGATGGATTTTCAATTCTTGTGGGACTTCATGTTACATGGGGTGGTGGATTAATCTGTGACGTACGTAGTATTGGTCTCGAACTGCATCGTGGTCTTTGGCAGCGATAGGCCAGCGACAAGCTTTTGTTTTAACAACAAATTACTTTGATTTTAATTTTTGTATGCTTTTAATTTAATTTTAATTTATTTCATATTTATTTTAAAATTAAAAGGATTTTATGAAAACTACGTTTATTTTATTTGAGAAAATATTTTTTTTTTATATTTATTTTTCTTGTCATTCATTTTGTATTTCATTATCTAAAGTAAAATATAAATATTCTCTTGGATTTTTTTTTTTTTAGATAAAAAAAAATAAAAATAAACGTTTATTTCCTTATGGCGGCTCCAGGCCACCATACAATTCCTCAAAATCAGTGGAATTTGCTTGAGATTTACCCGCCCCTGGTTCACTTAATGTGAATGAATCCAACATGGCGGATGCACTTGCTAAAGTTGATGGCACTAATTTGTTAGATAACACTCCAGATAAGTGGAGTGAAGAATCGATATGTAGCAATAATGCTTATCTAAATGTCACATATGATGGTAAACGAATCAAATGGACAAATAACTACGAACTGTTGAAAGAATTCGTTGAAAATAATCTCAAAGAATCGGGCAAATGGACATCGCCAGGAGGTCAATCTCGGCGTTTCAAAAGCGAATTCTCTGACCTGTGTTTCACATGGTACTTTGGCAAGCAGAAAACCTTATTATTTCAAGGCAAAGCGGGTGAACGTTTAAGACAAATTCTAGTTAACATCTGTAGCAGGAGGGCTTTGCGTCTTGATTTGGGTTGCACTGCTGACAAGTCATCGTCCACGCTAATGGAAGCCAAAGTAGTGGAAATGAATCACTCAGAAAATACATCAAGCTGTAAGTGTTCATGTGAAAGTATCCGGGCGGAATTGGATGATATGAAGTTAAACTATGAAATTTTACAATCGAGAACTGATGCCCTGCAAAGTCTGGCAAATGCAAATAAGATACTTGACCCGATAGACACATACTTAAACAACATTCAATGCATTACGTTGGAACTCGCCGACGAGAGAAAGAAATCTGAACAACTTAGATCGGAACTAGATCTGCTCAAGATAAAAATTGCTCACTTAGAAATTAAATCTAATCTGGTAGACGAAACCGATCGTGCGCCGGACGAATTGATGCTCTCAGAATTTAATCCCGAAGCCTCCAAAGCATCACTAAGCATGGATGTAACAATAAGTAATAATTGTAAAAGCGCCCAAGTATTAACTCAAGAACAAAGCCATTGTAAAAAAGGAGAACAAAATGCCACGCTCCAATCACCTACAATTATCCTGAACAATGAACAGGCGTTTACATCTGATCAGCCCAAAATCTCTGAAGGCGTAGGTGACGCATCATTAATTATTGATCCAAAACAAACCAAATGGACAGACTCCTTATCGTTAAGTGAGAGCCAACATAAGGATATATCTGTAGAACATCAAACAAACGTTCAAACTCATAAAGAAAAATTTACAATGAAAACTAGCAAATATAACTACGGCTATGTACCAAGCAAAAAATCGTTACATAAAGATAAAGGGCATAAGACAGTGAAACAGAACGTTGAGTGGGTGGGACGCCTACCTTTGATTGAATCAAACGACTCACAGCCAGTGAGTAAGAGGTTTTCTTGGACGAGTTCTCCGAATAAAAATAAAGATAAAGGCTTCATGTCAACGAAACAACACGTTGAGCGGATGGTCCGCTTACCTCCGAGAGATTTTTCATTTAATCTAACACCTCGTAACGACCCTGTGTCCCCGAATGATCACTGGCGATCGAGCAAGAGGGATTTTCGGACAGGCCGTTCGAATCACCGACCAAACAATTGGCACAAACACCTACAATTAGTCAGCCAGATAACCAGAATGTAATATCTGACACGACACATATGCTCATTCCTCCCGAAGAATATTTCCATCAGTCAAATAATAACTTGATTAACCCATCAACACGGCAGAATAAAGTCAGCAAGCAAATCCCTATAGTTTCTTTACGACGCCCTGGTATATTATCTTACACTCATTCAAAAAAGAGAAACTTAAATAATCTAATCCCAATTCCTATGTCCAAAACTCAGTCACCAAGTTTATCAGGAATCCAGAATTCGAGGTATAACTTAAAAAACAACAGGCTTAAAGTGGCTCATTTAAACATCCGCTCGCTTAGGAACAATGTACATCTCACCGAAATGAGAGAACTGACGCGAAATGAAAAATTTGATATCTTAACAATATCAGAAACGTGGCTAAATACAAGTGTATCGTCTGCTGAAGTAAAAATAGAAGGTTTCAATCTTTTAAGATTAGACCGCCTTCATAAACGAGGTGGAGGGGTGTGCACGTATGTTCGTAAAGAACTTAAAGCATCTGTCATAAAGTCTCTGTCTTCTATCTCTGAAGACAACTTCCATCAACAATGGATAAATGTTCAGTATAAAAAATCCAAATCGTTTTTAATCTGTGTAACTTACAGGCCACCTGACTGTCCCTTGAACTGTTTGGAAGACGCTCTTAAGCCAAACTATATGGAAGCTTTATTATTAAACAAACCAATCCTGATCCTAGGAGACCTAAATTGTGATGTATTGAAGAGTGGTTGCGCAGAGTATAAATCTCTTGAAAAATTTTTAAATGAAATGAACCTTACCCAAATCATCGAAACCGCAACGAGGATCACGAATTCAACTTGTTCATTGCTAGATGTCATCATAGTGTCGTCGAAGTCGTTAGTTAGCCGAAGTGGGGTATTAAACGCATCTATCAGCGACCATTTGCCAGTGTACGCGGAACTCAAACTTAAACCTCCTAGACAAGCCACAAGATATATCACTACGCGTAGCTACAAAAACTATGTACCTAATGACTTCTTCACCGATCTAGCTAGAAAGTCAGACTCCCTCTTATCCGTTTTGGAAGAGGAAGATGTAAATAACAAACTCGATCGCTTTAACCATGTTGTGCAATCAACACTAGATGTTCACGCACCGATTAAAACAACAGCGATTCGTAACCGACCTTGCCCTTTTATCACACAAAATCTTAGAAACCAAATGAAAGAGAGAGACCGATTACACCATCAATTCCTAATTACGCGTGACACTAAGGACTGGGAAAATTACAAGATCTACCGAAATAATATTAAAAAAGCTCTCAGGAAGGCAGAAAATGAACATAATTCTAATGAAGTACAGCAACACAAAGATAACCCGAGGTCTATCTGGAAAATAATAAACCGTCTGGTACCATCAAAGAGCCAAGAGAGACAAATTTACACCAAAGATCACAAATCTATCGCAAACGAATTCAATCAATTTTTTTCATCAGTTGGTGAAAATGCTGCAAAGAAATCTATTCATCTAGCAGCTGCTAATAACATCGCTCTGCAGGAACCCTATGAAAAAGTTTATATACCGGAAAACGATCAATTTTCGTTTAGGGCGGTATCTTGTTATGAAGTTCGTCGAGTGGTGTTATCTTTACCTAACAATAAATCTCCCGGCCCAGATTTAATTAACCCAAAGATAATAAAAGACTGTCTTCCAGTCATTTTGGGTCCTCTTACGGATATTATTAACTGTTCTTTCCGAACTTCTACCTTTCCACTGGCATGGAAAAAGGCAGAGCTCATTCCTATACATAAAGAAGGTGATCATGAACTACCCTTTAATAACCGACCAGTGTCACTACTAGCAGTAGCGTCGAAAGTGTGTGAAAAATTAGCTCTTGAACAATTGAATTCCTATTTAATCAACTACAAGCGATTAACTCCCCACCAAAGTGGAAACAAAACACTCCATTCGACGGAAACATTAAATATTTTCACCACTGACTCAATCTTAGATGCCATGGACAAAAAGAAGCTTACAGCGCTAGTGTTGCTGGATCTCTCAAAGGCGTTCGATAGTATAAATCACCAGAGGCTACTCCAAAAATTATTCAATGTCGGAGCTTCTAATTCCACAATAAATTGGTTTAGAAGTTACCTAACTGACCGCTCTCAAGTCACTCGTATTGATTCTACAATATCGGAGCCACTATTATAACTCATGGGGTACCTCAGGGGGCCATTTTATCGCCACTGCTCTTCTGTATATACTTAAACGATTTACCCGCTACATCCTACAATGGCAATCTGGAATCATATGTAGATGATACAAAGTTACTGTTATCGTTTCCTCTATCAGAAGTTGACAACGCTGTAAAAAACTTGGAACAAGATCTACATATGATCGCGACTTGGTGCTGCGAAAACAGTCTTCTGGTCAACCCAGACAAAACTAAATTTATGATTCTTGGAACAAGACAGTTGATAAGAGAGCTCGATGTTAATATCTCGGTTCCTTTCATGGGAAAACTTTTAGAACCTGTTGATTGGGCGAAAGATCTAGGAATGTTGATGGACAAACACCTAAGTTATGACAAACATATCTCTAAAGTAGTATCATCTTGCCTCCACAAATTGTGCCAGATAAACCGAGTTAAAAACAACTTCGATAAGAGCACACTCACCATGATAATATCCTCGTTAGTGATCAATAAAATGTTATATTGCTCCACAGTGTGGTCAAATACAACAAATGCTAACATGAAGAAACTTCAATCGGTTCAAAATTTTGCAAGTAAAATAATCACAGGATCTAAGAAATATGATCATGTAACCCCATTACTTAAAGATCTGGAGTGGCTGACTGTCGACAAATTGCTCTATTTCCGTGATGCGGTTATGACTTATAAATGTATGAACACTTTAGCGCCAAAATACCTCTGTGATATGTTCGAGAAGAGAACTTCTATTCATAATAGGTCAACTAGGTATTGCAACTTAGTACAAATACCCCGGTTCAAAACAAGTACAGGTCAACGGTCATTTGCGTATAGAGGAGCTGTGATTTGGAACAACCTAGATAGTAAACTGAAGGAATGTACATCACTTAAGACTTTTAAAACTCATTTGAAAGATCATTTACTGTCATTTTAGCCTGTTATCGACATTGTAAATACTATTAGCTTTTTAACATTCTATTAAACATAGTTTAGTTTTAATTGTAAATTATCCATATAATATAATTATTTCTTAAATATTGTAAATAGGTTCTGAAAAACCCTTCTGGGAGAAACTATTAAAATTATCTATCTATCTATCTATCAATTTCCAAATTAGCCATTTTTTCGAGCAAGATATGATAGTCGACTCGATCAAAAGCTTTGGAGAAATCGATAAGAAGTACTCTAACCGAGTTGCCAGTCCCATCAGTTTCCTGCAACAGAAGGTGAATAAGGGTGACCAATGCATGCGTAGTAGATGAGTCATTCAAAGATCCAAACTGCCGCCTGTCGATTCTATCGCGTATACAAGTGAGAACCCAATCGGCAACAAAACGCTCGCAACACTTTGATAACGTTTGAGTAAGGGAAATCGGTCTCAAGTCCTGGTTAACATCATTAACATTATGCGATTTCGGGATAGGGATAATATTAGCACGCTTCCAACGACTTGGGACGTGTTCAGATTGGATAGACGCATTAAAAATTGATGTTATCGGCAACGCCAGTAATGATGAATAACATTTCAATACCCATTTCGGGATATCATCCGGGCCAGAGGACTTGGAGACATCCAAAGAGGATAACGCATTGAAAACCTCTTCCTCCTTAATTATATACTCTGTAGGAAGATCGCCAACGTTGCTGTTTGTAGGAAGTTGTTGGAGAGGAGCATACTCTTGGGAGATCTTAGAAAATTCCTCATTAACTTTATTGGCAAGTGCGACGCCAGTCAGTGGTTGATTATCAGTACCCATAAGGGTCACAGGACTTTGAGTCCTTTTGTTGTAGCCTGCTAATTTTTTAACTGAGTCCCAACACTTTTTCGGGTTTGGATTTGACGCAAGGTGGTTAAGTTTCCTTTCAAGATAAGATGATCTGAGTTTTGACACTTCTCTCTTCACTCTATTGCGCAACTGCTTATACACGAAAGAATTTCCTTGATGAAACGCTTTTTGTCTATCACGAATTAATTTCTTAAACTTAGCAGTTATCCAAGGCTTATCGCGATTGTGAATTTTTATGAGCTTTAATGGAAAGAAAATATCCATCCCTGCTTCAATAGTATCATGGAAGATGTTCAATTTGTCTTCGCAAGATGTAGTGTGATACAATGGAGACCAATTAAAGTTTGATAACCACTTTCCAAAAGCGTTTATCGCTGACGTATTTCTTTTCCTAACCGAAACCCTAACCCTAACCCTAACCCTAACCTTTCTCATTTTCCACTGCAGTTCCTTTGCCCGGCAACATACATTGATAGTAAAGGCAAAGATAGATGAAGTCGTCACTAACATATACAACACACCATGCTTTGCCTATATACCATCACAAACATGTTCGCAAATATAAAAAATTATATAGAGGCTTCGTCTCTCGTTCGAATCATTGCATTTGCTTCAAAAAAATGATTTGTCATTTGTCCTGAAGCGAGCAAAGCATCCCGATTCACGAATTTTGAGCGATCTCGTTCGATATATTGAAAACGCCCCCCCGATTGTGACGTGGCTGATTGGCAATTAGTGTTCGATTGGTGTTACTTGCCAAATCACCATGTTCAATTTAAGCAATTTTCAAGTTCTCGACAGGAGAAATTTAAACAATTCACGTTCGCTTCCCGAGATTTGCACTACAGAATATTTATGCAATAAACCATCCATTTCATTAATCAATTCTACTGACATTGACAGACAAAAACAATCTCGAATAAAAAAAATCAACATAACCAACCTCCTCTATTTCGTTGTTGAATTCTGAAACTATTATATCTCTCCCGAAATTAGAGAGACAAAGACGGCGAATTAGTCATTGGTTGCAGGGAAGAAAACACATCAATTAACTTCTTTCAAAAGCAAAATTTTCATTTTATTTATATAAAATTTTACTGATCTGTATACGTAATAAGGAGTCTGACGTTTCACTGAACTATATATTTATATATGGAGTGAGTTCATGACGTGTGATAAAAAGTTCGATTCTGATAATTATTAATTACATTTAATTGAGCATTGTTCACGACGCGAACAAAACTTAATGACGGCAAAGAACTTGTGAAGAATTTAAATTCAGCACAGTTTTTTAAACAATGGAAAATACACACGAAGAGCCGAAAGTCGGTACATCATTGCACAGTGTGGAAAATGAGGTATGCATTTGGAATCAGGATGTGCAAAATTATAATGATTAACGTTAAGTTATAATGCTGGGTACACCGCAGCGCCTAAACTGTAAACTTTTTCGGCATTTCAACTTTTCAGGAGAACGAGGTGTCTGCGAAGGCCAAGCAAAAACAAGATAGGGTGAGTATATTATATTCGTGCACCATTACCAGAGAAACTCTTTAAATGGTGAAAACGTTAAAATGTTCCACTTTTATTTTTCATGTATCCTATTTCTAAAGCAGTTAGCTACATTTAATTTTCTTTTAGATAAAAAAAAGATGCCCTGAATGTGGAAAAAATAGGGCAACATTACCAACGCATTTAAAAGTTATCCACGGATATACGCAAGAAAAGGCCCGCAACACAGCAAGGTTGCAGCGAAAAGGCAAAAACCAAGGCGGCAAACTTGCAATCTTGGAGCCTTGCGTTGTCGAGAATTGCACCCGGACGTTGGTAAAGATGGCCCACATATTTGCAATTACCATAAAATACAAAAAGGATCAGAGGATTGTTCGTAAGTACGAAAACTCGATGATGTAAAACTCAAAACCTAAATTTACAAATTTAAGTAATAAATGGTTAATCCCCATTCTGTAGTCTGATGTGCAAAGCGAGAGAGTGGCGAGGAATCCGGAGACGGGCGAGGAATAGAAAATGCGCCTTCCCACAGCCCAGTCACGGCCCTCTGGCACCTAAAGACCCGGAGAGGGGGGAGCTAGCAACGAGGGTAAAAAAAAACCCGGTCCTAAAACTCTTTCAGAACTATTTGGAAAGCTTCGACGGGGGTAAAAAAAGCTACAGCAGAGAAGAAGTGAGCAACGTTGGAAAGTTACTTTTTCAGGTTGACCAAACGGTGAACGATTGCTCGCTTCTTTGGAAGGAGGAGACGGTCGGAATAATTAGGAGGACTTTCTTCGAGGGCAACTACTTAAGAGAAGTTCCGAAGCAACCTGGCACATTAGCACATTACAGTTGCTCTTATATGTCTTTTCTAAAGTTTGCTAAAGCACACAATCTCCAATTGAAATGCTTGATGGACTTCGACCAAGATGACTTGAACAGCATAGAAGCAGCAATCCTAAAGATAAAAAATTGGGGAAAAATCATCAACAAGGATAAACGGCGCAGATCGCACGAGCTTCAGCTAAACAAAGGCAGAATTTGATTACGGCGGAACAATACCAAACTGTGCTCAATTGCGAAGAATCTATAAGTATTCGAAATAATTTCCTCCAGGTATCGTCCCAGTCGATAATCACGGAAGAGATCTTCAACGAATTCAGGGATTACCTTATGCTTTCTCTGCTTCTGAGAAATGCGCAGCGACCCGGCGCGATTTCCAACTTAACCGTGGATGAGTTTCGTGTGGCAGAAAGGCGAGAAACGGACGAAGGCAATTCGCTGATGGTAACCCATTCGTGGAAGCACAAAACTTCCAGCAACGGTCCAGCACCATTAGTTTGGAGTGAATGCGACTTTTCTATGGCGACCAAGTATCTCAGATACCTACGGCCGAGGTATGCAACATATTCATCGCAAGGTAAAGCGCGGAACAATCACTTCTTTATCACAACGGCTGGGAAACAGTTAATTGGTGGCAAAGTAACGTGTCGTGTAAACAATCTCGCGACGCGCCTTTGTCCCAATTCAAAAGCTACATTCACAGCCACGATTATTCGCAAGACCGTAGTAACGGCGCAGCGGGAAATATCTCGCAATGATACTTGTACCATACAAAGATTCCACTGGCTAATGCAATGAGTCACTTGCCACAAACTTCAGACAACTACTGCTCTGTTATTATAATAACTTGTAGGTACACCACGTAAGTATTAAATACTGCAAAGCTTTCGGTCCGTTAACCCGGACCTTCATCAGTGCAATTACTTGAATACACGTTTGCGCGTCACTTAAATATCATGTTAGTCGTGATTAGTTTGCTCGCGCTATTAATTAAACGGTTTCATTTAATTAAGTTCTAATTAATGCGCGCGCCCTAGACAAGTATTTGACTAAGAGACACCGAAAAGAGCACGCCACGTACTATTAAGTGGCTTTCCCTCTTGGACGATAGTTTGATGTTTATAAATTTCAATAGATTCTCTCATTTTACGAGAGACAGTAAACTTATCGTTTGCTAAAATGGTAGCATCGTTCCATTTAATGCGATGATCATAAGTCCATGCATGGTGAGCTACTGCAGACTTATCCAGTTTACCTTTCTCGCAGTTCGTCTTATGTTCTTTAAGACGTATTGAGAGATTTCTACCGGTCTCTCCAATGTAAACCAAACCACATTCACATGGAATGCGGTACACACCAGGTTTCTGTTGTTCATCGACGCCATCCTTGTGTGTGTAAAGAGCGCGAAACAATTTGTTATTGCTAGAATGGTAAACTTGTATTCCAACTTCTTTTAAAATCCTAACGATTTTATATGAAGCTGGGCCAATATATGGTAAACAGACAGAGGATAGATATTCCGTGTCTTGCCTCTGTCTTTGCTGTTCATTCATAGCATGTTCTATGAATTTCTTAGGATAACCATTCATGTGCAGAACATCCTTCAAATGCTTTAACTCTGAGTCAATGCTATTTGAATCACAAATTGTTTTGGCACGGTTGATTAATGTTTTGCATACTGATCTTTTAATGCTAGGATGGTGAAATGAACTATAATTCAGATATCTGTCAGTGTGTGTTGGTTTTCTATAAACTTTATGGCCCAAAGTCCCGTTCTCTTTTACATCAAATAAGATATCTAAGAAAGATATAGAGTTATCTTTCTGTATTTCTAATGTGAATTTAATTGAAGGGTGTATACTATTAATGTGATCTAAAAATTTATTCAAATTTTCTAAACCATGCGACCAACTACTTAATGTGTCATCTACATATCTAAACCAGAAACCAGGTTTTAAACATGCTGTAGCTATAGCTTTCTTTTCAAATTCTTCCATGAATAAATTAGCCATAACTGGTGATAAGGGACTACCCATAGGAGCACCATGAGTTTGCTCGTAGTATTTCTCCCGCCACTGAAAACTAGTTGTATTCAGGCACAATTTCAGTAGTTCATATATACTCTCAGGAGAAAGGCTAGTCCTTTTAGAGAGGGTATCATCTGAAAGCAGCCTGTCTTTCGCAATGTTACACGCCTCATCTACTGGTACATTAGTAAATAAACTAACTACGTCGAAACTGACAAGAATTTCATTTTTACCTAATCTAACATCTTGCATATTCGTAACAAATTCTTTAGAATTAACTACATGATGTTCAGTTTGACCAACAACTGGTTTTAAAATTCTAGCAAGATATTTAGCTAAATTATAAGTCGGTGAACCTTGGGATGCAACTATAGGCCTAAGAGGTACACCTGATTTATGTATTTTGGGTAAACCATAAAATTTTGGGCACACACTACATGAAGGTCTCAAATAATCATGAAGGTTTTGAGACAAAATACCTGATTTCCTAAGTTCAGATAGTTTAGAACATACTTTACGTTCAATATTGGCTGTAGGATCACGTTTTAGCTCTTTATATGTTGGAGTTTCAAGAAGAGCATGGATTTTACTTTCGTACTCTGCACGATTTAATAAAACCGTAGCATTACCCTTATCAGCCTTTAAAATATGTATAGACTTATCTGCCCTTAGGTTCCTCACTGCATCCTTCTGCTCCTTGGAAAGATTAGACTTGGGTAAAGTTGTACGTCGCAAGACCTCAGTTACTTTAACACGAATGTTGGATGCTATATCATCTCTGAGATGATTCAACTTTGGTTCCAGATGTTGAACGATTTCTTCTTTAGGAATCTTGCGTGGTACAACAGCGAAATTTAAACCCAATGCCAAGACTTCTTCTTCAACCGGCATAAGTTTTCGCGCACTTTGGTTAACAACAGTGCGTCTTAGAGTGTCAACAGCCAAATCTTCTTGTCTTCTTTTATCTTTTGATCTTTCGGACGTCAATCTTGTGTATTTGGCGATCTGTGTTGAGCGAGCTTTATTAAAGGTACGCGTAAAAGAAGCATCTATCATTCTTTTTGCAACAGCAAAATGTTCTTCTTCAAAAGTTAACCAAAGTTCTTCTGTAAGAGTAGCGATGTTGTCATCCACTCCGCTTAGTTGTTTACGCGTCCAAGCAATTCTTTCTCGTAACAGTGCCAACTCGGCTTTCTTCAAGATTTTGCCTGCATGCTTAGTATGGAAACAATTAAACATACGCAAACCTTTCGGAACAACTTCGTTGTCTCGACACCTTTTCAGGAAGGTTAAGTTGTTGATTAATCTTGAGCGTTGTTGTGAAAGCCGGTCAAGTCGTTTAAATGATTTATGAAAATACTCTCCATAGAGTTCTGTAATAATTTTCTTGTATGATTGCATGGCGACTTTAGTAATTATAATAACTTGTAGGTACACCACGTAAGTATTAAATACTGCAAAGCTTTCGGTCCGTTAACCCGGACCTTCATCAGTGCAATTACTTGAATACACGTTTGCGCGTCACTTAAATATCATGTTAGTCGTGATTAGTTTGCTCGCGCTATTAATTAAACGGTTTCAGTGCCAAAACAATTTGTGATTCAAATAGCATTGACTCAGAGTTAAAGCATTTGAAGGATGTTCTGCACATGAATGGTTATCCTAAGAAATTCATAGAACATGCTATGAATGAACAGCAAAGACAGAGGCAAGACACGGAATATCTATCCTCTGTCTGTTTACTATATATTGGCTCAGCTTCATATAAAATCGTTAGGATTTTAAAAGAAGTTGGAATACAAGTTTACCATTCTAGCAATAACAAATTGTTTCGCGCTCTTTACACACACAAGGATGGCGTCGATGAACAACAGAAACCTGGTGTGTACCGCATTCCATGTGAATGTGGTTTGGTTTACATTGGAGAGACCGGTAGAAATCTCTCAATACGTCTTAAAGAACATAAGACGAACTGCGAGAAAGGTAAACTGGATAAGTCTGCAGTAGCTCACCATGCATGGACTTATGATCATCGCATTAAATGGAACGATGCTACCATTTTAGCAAACGATAAGTTTACTGTCTCTCGTAAAATGAGAGAATCTATTGAAATTTATAAACATCAAACTATCGTCCAAGAGGAAAAGCCACTTAATAGTACGTGGCGTGCTCTTTTCGGTGTCTCTTAGTCAAATACTTGTCTAGGGCGCGCGCATTAATTAGAACTTAATTAAATGAAACCGTTTAATTAATAGCGCGAGCAAACTAATCACGACTAACATGATATTTAAGTGACGCGCAAACGTGTATTCAAGTAATTGCACTGATGAAGGTCCGGGTTAACGGACCGAAAGCTTTGCAGTATTTAATACTTACGTGGTGTACCTACAAGTTATTATAATTACTAAAGTCGCCATGCAATCATACAAGAAAATTATTACTATGCTCTGACTGATAAAACTGACGATGCAGTCAGCGCATATCAATTCATTCGAAATCAAGTTCATGGGAACGTGAAAGATTCTCTCACACGACCTGAAACTACACTTCCAACTGTGCCGTTAGTGGAAAACGAGCCAATTTCCCCCCAGCAAGAAACGCCAAATTGTTCATCACGACCGATGTTTGCAACTAGGAGAACTAGAAGAAAAATGTCTGCCACCGAAGAAAAACAATTCAAAACCGCAGTCGCCAATTTGCGACGAGACGAGAACTTACCCATTAAAATATTAATTACAGCTTTGAACAACAGCAATTATTGGAAATTGTGTCCTTCTGCAAAAGAATTCACAAAACAACAAATAAGAGACAAATTTAAAACCTTAGTAAGAATAGAAAAACGTGTAAGCAATAACGAAAATAAAACTTAAGAAATCTATTTTATAGTTATATTATTTTGGGGCTAATAATTAATTTCTCACAAGCAATATAACATTTGTGGTGGTTCTTAATCACAAACATAGAAGAGATGGTTACATATGTAGCTATTAAGCCATTTTTAAAAGCCCTACTCATGTAAGGTGAGTGCATGATGGCCTGTCAAAAACGTTGATCAGAATGTTGTCTTGCAAATTTATCTCTGCAGGCGACAGGTTGCAATGAGCCCTGGGGAACTTGGCATGCAATTGCTCAGAGAATTGCTTAAAATAAGGCAACCAGAATTAGAGGAGTCCATCTATATCTGAAATCATGTTTATGTTACTTTGCTGAATGGATAGAATAGGATTGCGTCTTGCAAATGGATGCCTGCAGAAGGCAGACAGGTTGCGTTCGAGCAATAAACCACACCCACCCTGGTGCAGGGAATGATTTGAAAGGTTGCAATGAGCCCTGGGGAACTTGGCATGCAATTGCTCAGAGAATTGCTTAAAATAAGGCAACCAGAATTAGAGGAGTCCATCTATATCTGAAATCATGTTTATGTTACTTTGCTGAACGGATAGAATAGGATTGCGTCTTGCAAATGGATGCCTGCAGAAGGCAGGAATATGACATTTGTGCATGGTGGTCTTATATATCACACATGTATATATAATGATAATTAATACAACTAATCTCGTTTCAAACACTTCGTTGGGGGAACATAATAAATTGGAGGCTAGCGATCGCCGATGTCCACTGACACGTACACAGGCATATATGTTTCTTATTCATAATTCATTAATTGACATATGTAATGTACCACATACCATGCATCCATCAGTTGGCCGGAGAGGTAATCGCCTGAGAACTGCTGCTGAAAAGATGATATAATTTCATGAAGATCAACTGGCAATGTTGAAAATTGCAAGTACAACTCTGTTGGGGTTGATAATTTCTAGGGTTAATAATTAACTTTTCACAAGCAATATGACATTTGTGCATGGTGGTCTTATATATCACACATATAATGATAATTTAATCATACACAACACAGATAGGTATTAACCTATTTCTTTAACACCTAATTATATATAGGTCAATGATGGTCAACATTGATGAGGGAGTGAACAAAGGCATTATTAAATGGCGGTGCCCTTAATTTGTACTTAAATTAGTGCATGTAAACTGGGAAGAATGCAACATAAAGACTTGTTTTGACTTTAAAGAAAATAAAGCAAGTACATTAGCATAGAGATTATAAATAACAGTGTTATTTAATATAATCTCTATGGCCATTATGACCTATGATATCATCAGCTGGCTTCTGATTGGTCATTCTAGGACATCGTTCGGTGATGTCCTAGGAAGACCAATCAGAGCCTTTCCTTTCACATGCTCATGAGATATTTCGAAAATCTGTGCAGACAATCTTTTTAAAACGCAACATACCATATTTTATTAATGAAAATAAGCTTGAATTTGTGCCGAGAAGTTGAATAGTCTCCTTCGTTGCTTTTGTATGTAAATAATAGCAAACACCTGATCAGACTACGCGCGGGTGCGAAAAATCTGGGAGGGGGCACGCGGTTTTATTTGATAAATACACAAGTTGAAAACATAGGAAATTATATATCACATATATACCTGTCTCTGCCAATTTCTTCGCGATTGAATCTGTATCAGCCGTGCACGCGATGCAGGATAATTGGGTTTTATTTTGTTCCGATAGTAAACTGAAACATGAAATGAATAGTATATTTCCAAAGATGATTATAGATTAGACCAAGCGCATGCGCAATATTTTCGCGCGGTTCTGAACTATATATAAATTAATTAAATACACTGGACCAAACTTTTTTTTTAAAGCAGGCAAGAAATATCACTGACGGTTATTTGTCACGATTTTCAATTAGTAAAACTGGAACATAAGTGCTTTGAACACAACCAGCCCTTCCCTCGCTTTATTCTTAGACAAGCAATTCCGATAGGCGATACATGCCGCTTATTTATATTCCACAAAATAGGATTGTTTTTCTTCGGTCATTTGACAATATTTTATCGTCGCTTAAACTTGTTTGCATGGCATCGATTTTGGTAAAAAAAAGACTTTTTTATACACTAGGCGAATCTACGCGTTTTTTTACACAATGTAATACGATATCTATATGAGACTCGCTGGTAACGATTTGACTCGCCTTGCCAATGCAAACGTCATTTGACCCGTTGGCATCAGCGCATCACCTAAATCCTATCGGCCTAAGCTTTAGACAGTCACACTTTACTCTTTAATCCGTTCACCTCGAGCTTTACGATGGAAGCAAGTGTTCTTCGTCATGTCGAAGAGATTCATAAATCTATAAAGAAGAACGTAAAAACTCTCGGAGACAACGAAAGAAGTTTGCGCGTTTTGACAGAACTCTTTCGCGCGTTTTACATTTCGCTTTTCGAGAAGGACTCGGGTAAGTTTCAAATAATACCGTATGATATATGGGTGACTATAGTTTTAGGAAACCAGTATTAATTTTGTTTTAGTTTTACATACGGCCCTCACTTTGTTTAATTTATCAATGTTAATATCAATGTTATTCATTCATATATATATATAAACATATGAAAAGACCAAAAGTCGATCATGGTGTCGATCAAAAGTTATAACCAAAGCAAAAATTTGGAACTAAAAATCGACACCATGTTTTACTAATCAGTGGAATAATTTCTATCACCGTTCGGAAAATCAGAGCAGTATTACTATACTGATATCAAACAGGCCCTCACTTTGTTTAATTTATCAATGTTAATATCAATGTTATTCATTCATATATATAAACATATATTTATTATCTATTTCAAATTCATTATCATGCAAATCCGAATGACTTTACTTCGTTTACAACAATATCGATATTTGTTTGCCAATAATTTCTATCACCGTTCGGAAAATCAGAGCAGTATTACTATACTGATATCAAACATATACTCCGAAAATAAACAGTTCACTCAAGATACAAGTTTTTTAAAAAAATTTTCATGTCACATTTCCGGCCGGCGTCTAGCCTCAAGTTGATAAAATCGTGATCATGCAAGAGACTTTAATTACTTCGTTTACAACAATATCGATATTTTGTTTGCCAATAATTTCCATCACCGTTCGGAGAATTGGAATCAGACAATGAGAATGACTTTGAAATAGAGACCGCGAAATATCACTGACCTGAATATTGTGTATTGATCATAGCACAGCGCTTCAACTTTTTCCCCATTATTCATATCGCTGCTTTGAATTTCTACGTGATATACAGGAGTTTTCGGTCGGAAGAACATTGACAAGAAACTGGAAAACTTACCCGATGTGACGACGGGGAGACGCGACGACGATAGTCTTGGGGAGGGGACGAGCAGGGAAACGGGGAACGTCTCACGTGGGAAAGGACTAGGAAAAGGCAAACCTGGTCACGTTAGGAAGCCGAACGTAACCGATCGCCAGGAACGGAGACGACAAACCGCATCGTTTCAGAGCTCACGGAAACGTCCTGCCGAGCACGAAAGCGGAAAAATGCCACCGCGAAAGATCGCGCCGAGGCCAACTGCGAACACTGCTCCGCCACCTTTGCCGTTGCCTCCACCGAACAGCCCATCGTCGGCTTCTCAGAGCAGTTCGCCGCCTGCTTCCACAAACACATCATCTCCACCACCACCAACACCACCACCACCAACACCACCAACAACAACACCACCAACAACACCACCACCACCACCTCTGAGCCTTCGAATCGATGTGAACGAGCCACGACAAAAACTCACAGCGCAGACTCACGAACCCGCCAGCAAAACACAGGTACAATTGATACAGAAATACGCCAAAGCTCTCAGGTACAAACCACCGAATTCTGCTGAGATCTATTTCTTCTGGTTGGTGATGGATCGATGGCGAAACAGATTGGCTCCGCCATTGGTCAACGGCCTTAAACATCATTCGCACGACCTCTCGAATGACGACAAACTTTCGGTCGCAGAGAAGATATTCCACCTTGCGATAACGCCAAACGCAATCACGACCTGCGTCCACCACCTGATTGGTAATATAGTGCGGTCCTACGGTGAGACGAAAGACGGAAATACGACCAGGTTCTGCGAAGACTTGGCGAGCGAAATCGACGACTTGCATTACCAGCGCTACAAGGAAGAACTGCTGCGATGTGCCTGTGAAAATTGCAACGACGTTGTGAAGTTCGACGAAAGTTACTCGAGGTATTAGTTATAGAATTCTTCACTCCTTTGCTTATTGTTATCGCGTAGCGTTCGTTTTGGCTGTAATCACTGTAAGATACCCAGGTTCGGGCATATACGTGTACGGGTAGCCTCATTTCGTTCGCGCTGAATTTCCATCAGTGTTACCTCGACAATATCAACTCGACAATTCTTTTCCATGCAGTAGTAGACTTTAGCCTCTTGAGGCAGGCATGATTTGCATCATGAAACGTGCAAACAACAATTAAGATACTGATTCCAACAAACAAAATATGGCCACCCGTACCCGTATACCGAAACCGGGGCCGTTCATCTAGAGCCGCTACTGTTCACGGGATATTAATGTTATGATCCAAAACGGAAACATATAACTGCATGCATGATATTTCCGTTTAGCTATTACGAAGGCCTGGAGTCGGACGACCACGAACGGGAGCCAGTGTTATTGAAGGACAGACCGATGCACTGCGAAAGCACCGAACTGTATGCGCAAACCCTGCGTACACAATTCGCCGGGCTAAGCAGCTCCAATTTACAACGATGGTTTTATTTCGCCAACACCACCCCGCTGTTCAGTGTCCCTACTCTCGCAATGGCGCCACCTACGGCTGTATTGACGTCAACCCTGAAATACCTTGAACCATATCTCCGCGAGAGGGTGTTACAAGATCCGCTGCCGACATCATGGTCGATCCCGGCGGCAGACTGCACCAAAGGTCGCTTGATCCGCGTCGAGAAATCCTCCGTTCACCTATATGATGGCGACTCCTGCGAGATCTCGCTGACGGCGGACAGCGAGCCCGAGCTGCTTCGATTGGCGACACACAATCACGGCGAGTCGATCAGAGTTCGAATGCTTAATTCGGACAGCCCGGAGACCGAGTATTCTTTCAGCATATACAAACAGGCTGAAAACTCCACCGAAATGTCTCTGTTCCTCACACGCCACGTCGGCATCGAATGCATGCGGGCTGCAAGGAGCTTGCTGTTCGCCGCTCAAGAAGTTTACCTGCAAGTTTACCTTGAAGAGGGAATCGCAGTGCCAACTGACCACCATGGCCGCAGGCTCCTAAATATCTTCGCCAAAGGCCAGGATGGAAAGATTCACAACTTCGCAGAGAGTCTGGCGAGTAGCGGACACACCATGTCCTTCTACACGACCGGTGTAGAAGCAGCGATCGACGCTTCAATGCGAGAAGCCATCGCCGACAAGAGGGGCATTTTCAATCTGCCGGACGAGGCCTTCACCTATCCATTCAGACCGTGGGACATTCGCAGAATTGGCAGGAAAAACGATCACGATCGCGTCTACCAAGACAAACGGGAAATTCTTAATGCCCCAATCGACCCCGGGACAGCTTGGAGACCAGACGAAAAGGTTTCCGCTGCTCATGGTGGCGACGAAATGACCGGCGGGATTCCAGAGAGTGAAACCACCGACCAATTTTTTTTCAGCTGGTTCCATGCACGCTCTTTTGGGAGAGTAAATGCTACGTGGGAAAAAGCAACATCCCTGGTGCTGGCCGTGGTCTCTTCCTGAACCGCACAAAGCGATACCCAAAGATGCGCACCTGTGCGTGTACGCCGAAAAGAGCACGAGCCTGGAGGATGTAGAAAAGAGTAAAAGTTCTCATGTGTACCTGATCCTCGAAAATGTCTGCACTTCGACGCGGAGAGAGAACGACCGAATAATCTTGGGAGATTTGCTAACCAGCCGGGCGTGTCGCAAGCGTTCGCCAGATAAAGGCGATCTCAGCGAAAGACCAGCCAGAAATGTCAGCTGACAACTGGATCGCGATCGAAAACGAACTTAACGAACAGTGCAACGCGGTATTTCACGTCAAAGGTGATCAGCTGGTGCTCAGGACGAAACATCGATTCCCATCGTCGTACGAGCCAACAGAGGTATTCGTGAATTACGGCAGCTTGCGACAATACTGGATTCCCTTGCTCTTGGACGACGAGCACAATAAGGAACTACCAGCGAATATGATAGAGATCGCCAAATGGCTGGTGTACAGCGAGGATTGTAACTGGTCCACACAACATCGTAAGGAGTGGAGTGGCGCTGCTTGACTGATTCGAGAAAACATTGCACGGTTAGTTCTGTTGAGAAGAGCTTTGATCATATGCATGTTGTACATAGTATAGGTACACTGTAATGTATTTTCAACAAATTGAGACCCGGTTTCCTAAAATATTTGTGTGTGTATATAGAACCCATCATTGTAACTAAGTTTAATTTCAACTCAGTTTGAATTTTTCGTTTTGTTGATTGAAAGCCATTCGCTGGACTTCATTTAGTAATTAGTAATCATCTTCAAATTAATTTACATGTACAGATTTTAAATAGTGACACTCTTCACGAACACTCTACGGATATAACGTTATTAATTATAACGTAATTATTTAAGCATTGAATGATTAAAACATATTATAATAACAAATATACAGTTCAAACTTCAGCGTGATTGTTGCATTTCAGAGTCGCTTAATTGTACATAGTTTCAGAGCATGGGGGAAAGCGTATAAATCCATAATGTACACTCCTACTTTATTTGAACATCAGCGTAGGAGCAATACATTTCCCGTGCAAAGAGTTCCTATTTAAGAAAAGTTTCCAGAAGTTCATTTTTCTTTGCCCTTATTTCATAATATAAATCGAACACGTTTACTGACATGCGCATAAATGGCCGAGCCAGAATAAGGCAGAGAGCGAGGCTTGGGGCTAGACAGGGCAGGGCGGGGCGGGGCGGGGACTTATACCTGAAATTGTGACTGGTGATCACAACAGCCTAGGCCAACCACTGCGGGTCCGACCATGAATCTAACATAAGAATATAAAGAAATTGAATTGAATTGACACCATGTGTAAAATTGTCGTCAGAAACATCACTGAATAACTTTTTGCATGACTGGCGCTTTGTACTCATTCTATTTTTAAGGTGGTCCGAACCCCCTTTTTAGAGACATTGACAAAAAATACAAATCGTTTTAGTTCAAAATAATGTATTACAATGGCACTTTCGTATTATGTTTAATGATATGAAGTGATAATATATCCATGCACGTGTCGACGTTGACGTCAATAAAAGAGAGTTAGGTTCGTGACTAATTAATTAATCAAAACGATTGTTCAAGACGCGAACAACACTTTTTTAATATCACCAGCGACAGTTTCCTAAAAATGGGAAATACATACGGAGAAGTCGGTGCATTAGCGGATGTTGCAATGCATGCCTGCGCTCTGTTCGATAAATCTGAGAATGAAGTTAACGCTTACCAGTTCATTCAAAATTTCGGTCATGAAAGTTCTCTCGCAGCAGCGGAAGCCCATCACAGCTCATCAGCGAGGTCAATCGAAGACCCGAATAAATCTGGTTCTCTTCAACAACCATCAGATCAGCCACGTTCAGCCAGGTTTGCAACAAGACGAACAAGGCGAAAAATGTCTGCCACCGAAGAAGAACAATTTATAACCGCAGTTTCCAATTTGCGACGAGACGAGAACTTACCCATAAAGCTATTAATCAGAGCCTTGGACAACGGCTATTTTTGGAAGTTGTGTCCTTCTGCAAAAGAATTCACAAAACAACAAATTAGAGACAAATACAAATCGTTAATTAGAAAAGAGAAACGTCTAGCTAATAAAGTGTAGAAAACTATTCAGTGCACATCATAGACATATAATAATGACCGACAGCACCCTTAATACCGTTTTATTTAAAATGTATGCTACTTTATATTTTATAACATGTTTTAAGCCGGAATAAACCTTATGGTTACGGAAGTTCTTGATAGTATATTCGGAAAACAAAATCGATTTAAAAATAAATGACTTCGCGGAAGCGCATTTCAAGTTTTATGTATTGCTGTCAGCCCCAGACGGGCACGAAAACCTAACCCTAACCCTAACCCTAACCTTTCTTACGCCATTCTCGCGTTCGGAAATCAAAGGTATACACATGATTACATTATGATCGCTTGAACCAATCGGTGGTAGGATTTGGGGAGCATGGTAGCTACCAGAGAGGTTTGTAAGGACATAATCAAGTATTGCGTTTCTTCTAGTAGGATGCTTAACGATCTGTTTCAAACTGAAGCGCCGACACAGCCTCGAAATAGGACATCGATTAAAGTCACCGACCACAAGCACGCCAGCATGCGGGTGTTTTACCAAAACTAAATCCAATGTCGTTGATATATGTTCAATTAGCGAGTTTGGGTCGTTTGATGGAGGATGGTAAATAACACATACGATTATTGAAGAAACCCCACGAGGTAACTTTTGAGGTCTAATACGCAACCATAAAGATTCAAACGACTTATCAAAGAATTCATTTAGTACGTTGACTGGGACACTCGATTTAATAAAAGCGCACACGCCTCTGCCGATTCTCGAAAATCTGTCACGTCGAATCAAAGTAAAACCATTTATCACAACGGCTGCATCATCAATACGGTCTGTCAGCCATGTCTCAGTAAGAACTAAGAAATGCCATGTCAATATGATTATTCTTCAGTAGGATTGCAAATTCGTCTAATTTCGGTAAAAGAGATCTTACATTGGATAGCAAGAAATGTGGGAAATCGTTTTTGCGTTTTTTCACATCTCTTGCAATTGGTTTAATATAATGTTGGAAGCTCTTAGAAATTCTGTTACTTGTGGCTCAAATCAAAGAATGCAACTGAAGGCTTGGGAAATAGACTCTCTTTTTCTTTCGAGAAAGCAAGTCAGTGTCCAACAAAACAATATCAACGAAGCAAACCACGACAACGCTAAAGACAAAAGTAGATAACCCGCCATATGGGGTCGAAAACACGCAACGTCAGCATTTTGGGGGGTTTTGCGTGGGGTCTACGGGTGGAATCGGGTATGTGTTCGAAAGTGGTCGGAAAATGCTCGGAACAACATCGGGACAACATTTTTTCAATATAAAACCCCATCCAGCAGCAAAAACACGCAACATCAGCATTTTTGGGTATGTTGCGTGGGGTTAACGCGCGATGCAGCATCAGCATTTTTGCGTGGGGTTAACGCGTGCGGAATCGGGTGTGTGTTCGAAAATGCTCGGAACAACATCGAGAAAACATAGTTTAATATAACTATAATTAATATATACAACTTATTAACCGAATTTAAGGGTCTGTACTAGAAAAATATTAGACCGAGGTCTTGACAGTACGGACCGAGCGATAGGAAGGTCCGTACATAAAAGACCAAGGTCTGATATTTTTCCAGTACGGACCGAACGTATTCGGTATTTTTCCAGTACGGACCGAACGTATTTATCTATACAATGCTTTATACAATTCTTGCCGGCTCTTTCGCCAGCCAGTCGCTAAGCAAGCACTGAAGTGGCTTTCAAAACTTTGTTTTTTACCCGTTAAATAAGAATGATACAGTAATATAAACAAAAATCAAAGATGAATAAATATAATATTCACATGTACCAAATAATGCTCTTCTTTGTCCATTCTCTGTCGATATTTTTCGTGTCAAAAATAAAAGTGAAAGCTTGTTTTTGTTAAAAAATATGAGAGTTGGACCGTTACTACGGCAACGGTCCAATACTGGGGGATTCCAGACCGGCAAAGAACCAATCAGCGCACGCCATTTTAGTCACCAGACCACGTGCCATATAATAAATAAGAATAAGAATATGTGTAACTAAATGTTCAAATAAATAGCAGTATAATAGTAATGATAAGAATAGGTATAAAATGTTCAAATATTGAGGTTTAATAATGTTCCATTGTTATTTTTCGGGTTTATCGTCTTAATTTCAGTCAAAATGTAGAGCCGCTCTTCATACAGTTTTATATGCTGAGTCTGGCTATGCCTATGACATTTTTAAAAGCAAAGATATAGCGGCGTGCGTTTTCAAGACGAGTACGATGGGATTAAATAAACGGAATACTTTGAATACGGAATTGGAATACTTTGATGGGGATGAGTTGGAGTGTGTAATATTTCTCATGGATTTCCCGCAAGAGAATTGCAAACATCGATGCCCCATGTTTTGACTGGGCGGTAATCATCCCATTGTGGAAATTTCAAATATTTTCATAAGTTTAATATATTATCTAGCTCGGTGAAGTTCAACTCTGGCAACTCACAAAGTTTGTCGTTTTTTACTGAATTGAACGGGTCTTGGTCGTGGGATGCGCTCTCCACGGCGTCCTTGTCCTTTGTTTGCTCCTTGTCCATAGCTAGATTGTACTTTACCAAAATGGCAGGGTAATTGCTTCTCAAGAGTCTCTCACACTCGATCTCCTTTTTTTTCTCAAGCCTCCACACTCTCGAGTACTCGGCCTTGTGGCTCTTTTTTCTCTCCTTCCACCCTGCTTTCTCCATTTTAAAAAAAAATTTTCTTCCTGTACGATTTAGTAAACTCTGAGTCAATTTAGTGTAACTCTGGGTGGATAGTGTGTTCTGCGCGGACTTTTATATTCAAAATTGGCGCCAAAAATTTGTTTACTAATTTAAGTGGGCTTAGTGCGTTGACCTTCAAACAATGTCTCTTATGTTTACCTAGCAGTAGGGTTATACCCTAGCAAGCAGGTCAGAAAATAGCGAGCGTTTACATGACGTAGGGTAACCCTACTGCTAGGGCTATGTTGCCCGATAGGGTAACCCTATCTTTTTTCTGAAGTCTTTTAAAATACTCTCCTGGCTGATATGTATAATCAGTTTTGCGATGCCATCCTGGTGTGCCTACTCTAGCAGTCACCGCAAGACGTATAAAACATGACCCGTTTGCTAGGGTAACCCTACCCGATGCATTTACATGGCTTATGTAAACAAAAAGATAGCCCTGCTGCTAGGGTCACCCTATCTATTTGATTTCATCTCGCGTTGGACTGTGGCGTGGTTTTTTAATTTGTCGACCTAAAGCTTACTTCGTGTTACAGTTGTCAATCGAGTCATTCTATTGCTTTAAATTTGCAGGATTTCTTTACAAAACCTATTCATTCCAAAACAAATATATACTTTTAGCTTTTTTAGGCTTTTTTAAGAAAGGCTTGTTATTGTGATAAAACAGACTATAATTTCTTGGTAAGGTTGAACGCCTCTGTAGAAGACAAGGAACAATTTGATAGCAGAATAAGCTGAGACTTGTGTAAGAATCTAGTTAGCCAGAATGAAAAACAGGATAATTGCTAAAACGTGAAGTTCTTTTCAAAACGAGAGTTCCCGTCAGATGAACATATGAAAGATAAAGATGACAAATTTAAGGTAAAAGACGCCCCATGACGTAATTCCACCGCCTGTATGTCCGCCCGTTATTTCAAACATCAAAGACATCATGGACAAATTACATTAATAACTGGAGGTTTTAACTTTTGAAGAGATGTTTTGTTTGTAGCCAGTACTCTGGGTAGACTAACAGGTGGATGAATGGTATCAAATGTATTTCTCAAAGCCTCAGTTCCTTTGTCAACTAAAAGTCTACTGAGTCTTGTAAAATTTACCCTTTTTTGCAGTTCGACAGAAGCCATGGCATTAGATAGGGCGAATTACTGTAAGAAAATGGTTGTACTAATTATATGGGCTACTCAAAGAAAAAGATTGGGATTATCATATTTTATGACATTCTGTATGATATAATGTTGTTATATATGAACTATACGCTTGTTAAAAGGTGAATTAAAATTGGATTAATCCAAGAATTTTGTTCAAAATATAATGTGAAAATATGTAAAAGTAGTTATTCTTATTATCGATATACAAATTATATTGGACAATGTCGAGGTTTCGTGCTTTACAGTGTAATAAGTATTACTTCTACCTCACATTAGCATTCACTCGGAAGTCACATGAGAGATAGCAAGGCGTACCACGAGGTCAGTGTGAGTCGAACCTTCGAGCTGTACAGTCGGAAATTTTGGTGGAGAAATTAATATCCTACAAATTTCGTCCTTGAACTACATCTGGTAGGAAAAGGTATGGAGCATATCGAAGACAACTCCGTTGGCGATCAAGAAGCGACCTTTGACGATGACCTGCTCCTTGGAAGCGATCAGGAAGCAAATCCAACAACGTCTAGCTCTCGAGAAGCCATGCTCTCTCGGGTCGGAGATTCTGGTCTGGCGGCTCCTGCCCTCTCGCCGGAAATGTCTTTGCTGACATTGGCGATTGTAAATCTTACTAATTTACTCACTAAACAGCCTTCTGTGAGTGGCGAAACAAGCAGTCCCAATGCGTTGAAACGTAAAGGGAACGTCGAGAGCGACTCTAGTTGTCCTCCCGCCAAAAAGCACGCTTCTCAAGCGGCTTCCTCCATGAGCACAAACCCCCACGAAGAAGGCGAATGCGAAGGGTTATTAAACCAAATGGACAAAATCTTATCGCAATTTCCTAAAGCAGGTGTTATTGTCATGGGCGACTTCAATCAATTTGACACCAAACAATCCCTGGACAAAATCTTATCGCAATTTCCTAGAGCAGGTGTTATTGTCATGGGCGACTTCAATCAATTTGACACCAAACAACTTTGCAGAAATTCGTCTTTAAAACAAATTGTTAAGAAACCAACTCGTGGAAAAGCGACTTTAGATATGATCCTTACCAATATGAAACACTGGTATGAAGAACCCGAGATTTTTCCTGCTATTGGACAATCAGATCATATGTCCATTATGTTACATCCACTTGACCAATCTTGTCGTATTAATACCAAGACCAAAATTTGGATCAGAAAACGGAATCCATCAAATATGCAGGCTTTTGGCCGTTTCCCCTCAAATTTGGATTGGAGTATACTTTCCCAGTTACCATTGTGCCAAAGTATGTGTGATCTGTTTTATGACATCATAAACGTAGGCTGAATACAATCATTCCGCCAAAATTAGTAAAGCTCCACTGCAGAGATAAAGCATGGATTACGCCAGAAATAAAATCGCTTATTTCGCAAAGACAAAAAGCTCTTAGTTCAAGAAATAAAACTGAATATAATAAACTAAGAAACAAAATAATTCGTGTCATCAAGCAAGCGAAATCTATGTTTTATGAATCCCAAGTACACCAATTAAAAATTCAAAGCCAAGGAAATGGTGGAGTGCAATAAAAAATCTGGCAGGTTCTTCTCCAAAAGTCGCCTTTAATTCCGCTGAAGTCGATGGAAACATCTTACAAGGAAAAGCATTGGCGTCTGCAGTTAATAATGCCTTTATCGATACCACCAAATCATTGCCCCCACTATCAGAGTACGATAAATTACCTATTGAAGAACCTGGCGATCCCTATACTATCTCTGACATCGCTATCGAAGCTCGTCTAAGGAAAATTAAATCCAACAAAGCACATGGCCCAGACGGCCTGCCGAACTGGATACTAAACTCGTTCTCTATGGAACTCTCTGAACCTGTGTCAATTATATTTAACACACCTATTAAACAGGCACAAGTTCCAATGCAGTGGAAACGAGCAAATGTCATCCCAGCTCCAAAGTCAACAGCAGTAACAAACATATCTACAGACCTTCGACCTATTTCATTAACTGCTACTCTATCTAAAACACCGGAATCGTTTCAATTTGAAAGGATTATGCATGCTATCCGTCCAATATTGGACCAAAGACAATTTGGTTCATTAAAAGGATGCTCTACCGTGGATGCGTTAATAAGTAGTTTCATTGCTGGTTCTCAGATACAGATGGTGGTGGGGAAACGGTACGGGTTTTCCTATTAGACTTCAGTAAAGCATTTGATAGAATTAACCATCAAATCCTTATAAAGAAAATGCGATTACTTGGGATAGACGACTCCATACTAAACTGGGTCATTGACTTTCTGATGCAAAGAAAACAGAGAGTAAAGTTGGGTCCGATCTTATCTGATTGGAAATTAGCAAATGGTGGTGTACCGCAAGGTACAATACTTGGTCCGCTCATTTTTCTTATCATGGTCAATGACTTAGCAATTACTCATAAAAACCGATGGAAATATGTCGACGATACCAGCCTTTCAGAAACAATTAAGAAAGGTAAAGAAAGCCATCTACAAATGGTCATTGACGATATAGAGAAATGGTGTAATGAGAACGACATGGTACTTAATCATAACAAATGTAAAGAGTTGATAATCTCGTTTGCTAAAGAGACCCCGGATCTCCCGCCACTGTTGATTGGAGATCATTGTATTTCCCGGGTTCCATCGGCAAAAGTCCTTGGTCTTCTCCTGTCATCAGATCTTCATTGGAATTTACATATTGAATATGTCGTGGCCAAGGCATCAAAGAGACTTTACTTTCTCCGGGTACTTAAACGAAGCAGAGTGAGCGAATCCTCCTTAATTCAAGTGTTTTTTACATGCATAAGACGCGTTCTTGAATACTCGTGTCAGGTGTGGAACTTTGGGGCACCAGATTACTTAAAAAAGGAGATAGAAAGAATCCAAAAACGTGCCTTGAGACTAATATTTCCAGATCTGTCATACCGCGAAGTTTTGAGTACAAAGAAATTCAATCACTTAGCCAAAGAAGAAATGATATATGTATGTCATATTTCAAAAAACTTCTTCATCCTGAACATAAGTTGCACGATCTCGTTCCGGATAGACGCATGAACTCAGTTAAATACTCTATTCGTAATGAACACCATGTCAACCTTATTGATTGAAAAAACTATTCGTTTTAGAAACTCGTTTTTACCTTCTAGTATCGTAGTTTATAATGACTCATTGAAGTAGTTTTTAGAATTTTATAAATTAGCTATGGATTGTCTGTTTTTTAGCTACTTTTCTAAATAATTTCCCTAGTATAGTTGTAAATTTAATATTTTTACTGTGTATTTGCATATTGGGTATTCTTACTGTAAATAATTCTGTATACTTCAGCTCTTGTAAGCTGCTATCCAGATTATTAATAAATTCAATTCAATTTAATTCAATTCAAAATATTAAATCCCGACGCTCCGTCTGAGGATGTAGACCCAGGTGACTGTGAACAAGAGGCAGAGGACGAACTTCTCAGCCAGTTAAATAAAGAATACGAGTCAGAAGACTCTGTTGGCGACGAGATCGCAAACAGTCAGTTGGCCAAACTAGTTGCTAAGATGTTCCGTTCCAAAATGGCGGACAAAACTTTGCAAGAGAAAATGGATCGCCATGCGAGACCAGCCAACTGTGACACTGCAAAACCAACGCGTGTCAACACAGGCATTTATCGTCGCCTGGGGGAACACACAAAGAAACGTGACTTTAATCTTTACAAAATACAACAAGTTTTAATCAATACAGGTATCATACCTGTTATTAAAATAGCTGACATGTGTATGTAGGGAGACCGTGATCGTGATCATAGCTCCGATCAGACGTGTATTTCATAGCTCCCTCCAAAAGACATAATTTCCAACGTTTTAATCACAAATATTCTCGTACTCTGTTTGTCAATTAATGGTAATTATGATGGAGTCGACAGCACTTAATTCGAGCGAGTGAAAAACAGATGCAAATCGAGACATAATATGTTGTGATGACAAAATTGCACAATGCGACGATGAGAATGCGATTGAAGATCTTACGATTGAAGATCTTACGAAACTGTCGAATGATGTCGAAGAAAGCGATGGTCTGCTGTTTGAGAACAGCATCAGAATCACAGACAGAGGAGGTATGAAGTGGCAACGAAATCTAGAAGACCTTCATATGGCTGTTGACCGACTACAATTACAGCCAGGAACATGGTCATGCCCGGGAGGACACTGTAAATTATTCGAAAATGGGTAAGTATCGATACGTTGGTATTAGAATAATAAAACTCTAACGGTGAAAGGAGAAAAAGCTGAGGAAATTAAAGCAAAACTCATAAATCTTGATCGCAAATCAGAGGCCGAAGCATTTCTGACCCAGAAAGTCCAAAGGTCACAAATTTGAATCCTATCCTACAGTCACCAGATGTCAATTTGCATATGAGATCACGAAACACTAGCACGAACGCTGAAATGACTCGAAAAAAAAGACCACAGCTTTATCAACACAGAAATTTACGAAATGAACTCTAAGCTCGACAGTTATACGCGGAATGTTACCAGAAAGCTAGATTCCCTAGCAGAAGAAATTTCAGTGATGAGAGAAAACAAAGAAAATAAAGCCTATGCTAATGTAGTTCTAGAAGATGCTATAAATGATCTTAAAAACGAAAAGCAAGAACTAAAAATGGAAAACGGCAAATTAAAGGAACAAAATAAGAGTCTATTTCAATCACTAACAGATGCAAGAACAAAAATCGTGGACCTCCGGGAGGAGAAATCAAGTCTTTTGACAGCGCTAAAATTGATTCAACAAGAACAAATATCATCTGCAGAAAGAAAGAAAATTGAAGACTGAGCTGGAGGTTGAAAATACCAATTTAAGAGCTGCCGCAAGAGCCCTACAAGAAGACATTAATAAAAAGGGGAAAGGAAAGCAAGAGTTCACCGTAGTAACGAAACAGGGAAGAGATACACCTATTAGACATAATACCTTAAAATCCTATGATACCAAGAACCAGTACCAAGTCCTCTGCGACAGTGACCAGGAAGATGATGCCAACACATCTGTACAAGTCATGTCCGTGGAACAACCAACTACACAGCCAGAAGATAGACAACCTAAACACAAGGTGAGAGACACAGACACAGCAATCTCTAAGGATGGAGAACCCAGCGCAACGTCTAAAGCTAGCCAACATAAAGAAAAGGAAGCAAACGCAGACCCAAAAGAAAGCAAATCCAAACCCAACATCTTACTAATTGGGGATTCGATGATTAAGGATATAAATCCACACAAGCTTTCAAAAAACCCCGTCCGTAAGCTAACATATCCTGGAAAGAGAGCAGAGGAAATTGCAAATGAAGTCGTATCAACCCACATTCATTCTCCACCTACAGAAGTAATTATACATGCTGGTACCAATAACTTAATGACAGACTCCAGCAATGAATGTTTAGATAATATTAAGCTTCTAATCTCAAAAGTAAAGAGCGAGTTCAAAGAAGCTAGGATCGGGATATCCAGCCTTATAATAAGAAAGGATTTTGACGTAACATTAAGGACGCAAGAAACCAATGAGTTATTAAAGGAACTATGCTTACAAGAGGGCTATACCTACATTGAAAATGGAAACATAGATGGTACTTGTCTTAATGGATCCAAGCTACATTTTAATGCAAAAGGGTCAGCGTTAATGGCGGTTCATTTCATCAAATTTCTCAGAGGAAAAAGTCCACGACCAAGTGCGAGGGGTTTTCCGAAAGAACTTCGTCAACTGGGGGAGCTGTTGAAAATGATCATGCCTCAGACTCATCGATAAACAATAAGATGTCTGACTATATATATATATATACTAGAAATAAAGATTCTTGTCTGCATGAAATAATAATTCAAAAGGGATTGAAAATAGCCAGTCTCAATATTAATAGCTTATTAAGACATATTGATGAACTTCGTTTAATATTACCCAATTCTCAAATTGACGTTTTTGCTATAAACGAATCTAAAATTGATAATACGGTAACTGATAGTGAAATAAGTATTTCAGGTTATAATATGATTCGTAGAGATCGTAATAGATTTGGGGGTGGAGTGGTTGTTTACATTCGAGAGATACACTCCTTCTACGAAAGGAAGGATTTGAATTTCGGTGATCTTGAAATGATTTGTATTGAGATCTCTAAACAACAAAGTAGATCATTTCTTATTAGTGCATGGTATAGACCGCCCAATTCAGAGATGAAATCATTTGATTCCTTTGAAATTTTTCTCAGTAAGTGTGATGCTGAAAACAAGGAGTTGCTTATTATAGGTGACATAAATTGTAACATGCTTAAGTCATCATATGACTCAAGTACCAATAAATTACAATTTTTGAGCACACTGTATAATTTGGAACAACTAATCAAGGAGCCAACTAGGACAACAACTACATCATCAACTTTGATTGACCTAATATTCACCAATCAGCCTAACAACATCTGCAGTAGTGGTGTTATTGACATAGGAATGTCAGATCACAGTTTAATTTATGCGGTTAAAAAAATCCATGTTCCAAAATATAAACAAACCCATTCGAAAGTTCGAAACTTCAAACGATTTAATGAAAGTGATTTTCTTGATGAACTATCTAAAATACCTTGGTACATAATCACACAGTGCATGAATCCAAACGATAGTTGGCATATTTGGAAATCTTTTTTTCTGGAAACTCTTGAATGGCATGCACCCTTAATTGACAAAAGTCTTAAGCATAATTCTGTCCCTTGGATAAATTCCAACATCAAAAATCTAATCAGATCTAGAGACTTTCATAAAAAGAGAGCAAAGAAATATAATTCTCAGGTTCACTAGAATATATATAAATCTGAGAGAAATAAAGTCAACTCGGAATTAAAAATGGCCAAAACAGCTATTATCAAACAAAAATTAAGGAAGTTTCTCTAGCTAAAGATATGAAAAAAACCTGGTCATTGATAAATAACTTATTAGGCAAAGGTAAAAGATCTAATATTGCAGAAATCAACATTAATGGCAACATATATAATGACCGCAACAAATAGCAGAACATTTTAACGACTATTTTGTTAATATTGGGCCAACCCTTGCTGCAGAATGTGAATGTTCATCCGATAACGAAGACCTCCACTGTAACTCAAATGAGGCAAATTCACAATTTCATTTTCACATAATCACTGAATTCAACATTCTGAAAAACCTAAACAATCTAAAAACATCCGAAGCCACCGGGTTTGACGGCATCCCTGCAAAAATATTGAAATTATCTAGCAATATTATTACCCCATCCCTGACTTATATCTTTAATCTTTCAATTTTATCTGGTATATTTGTTGACGATTGGAAAATAGCTAGGGTAACACCTATTTACAAATCAGAAAATAGAACGAAATGTGAGAACTACCGCCCAATATCCATTCTTACTATAATAAGCAAATAATTTGAGAAAGAAGTACTTGGTCAACTTTATCAATACCTGATAGATCACTCATTGCTCTCAGGTTTTCAATCGGGCTTCCGACCAAAACATTCGACATTGTCCTTATTAATACAAATGAGTGATAAGTGGCTCGAAAATATAGACAATGGAGAAATAACCGGATTAATTTCAGTTGATATTAAGAAAGCCTTTGACTCTATTGATCATAACATATTACTAAAGAAGTTGCACGAGCAATTTGTCATTCAAAATTTGGAGCTGCAGTGGTTCCAATCTTACTTGTCGAAACGCAGTCGTTGATGGCTATACATCTTCAGCCAAAGAAATTATATGCGGAGTCCCACAGGGATCTATTTTGGGACCCCTCATGTTCTTATTATATATAAATGATTTGCCAGAATGTTTAAAAAACACAACTCCTGGCATGTATGCCGATGATACGCAAATATATGCGTCTTCTTCAAGTTTCTCAGAACTAATAACAAAACTTAATCAGGATCTAGAAAATATAGTCAAATGGCTCTCCCAAAACAAATTACAGCTTCACACAAAAAAGACAAAAGCAATGTTTATAGGATCTTCTTATAATTTGAAACACAAAGTTGGGAATGATCAAGTAATGATTAAAGATAAACCTGTTATTCGCTATTCCTCTTTTCGTTGTTTGGGAGTAGAACTAGACGAAAAAATTAGCTGGGATAAGCATATAGATGCAACATGTAAAAAAGTTGTGTCCGGCATGGGAATTATTAAAAGAGTAAAACAATTTGTACCTAACGAAACTTTACAAAATTTGTGTAATTCTCTCGTGCTCCCATATTTTGATTATTGCTCTCTTTATGGGGTAATTGTGGAAGCTTACTCACTGAAAAATTGCAAAAACTACAAAACAGGGCGGCAAGAATTATGACAGGGGCCAACTACGATGTTAGATCAACAGATTTGCTCCATGCTATGTTGTGGAAGAATCTGAATGTGAAGTTTAAAATACTAAACAACCACTCTCCCCTAACTTAAAACATAAATTTATTACCAGGGAGACAAATATGAGAAATTATAATCTTAGAAATGGCGACATAAATCTCTCACTTCCTAAACCAAAAACTGAATATTTAAAAAAGAGTTTTGGTTACAGTCGGGCTGCGCTATGGAATAGTCTACCAAAGCAAGCAAAGGAAACAAAATCTTTAGGTATCTTTAAAAATATGATAAAATAATGTAACTACTGAGTCAGACATCGATTATTCCTAGTTTTTATCTTCTTTAATACTTACATTGCATGTTTATTCGTTTATATTATAATACTATTTTTAATACTTGTACATAAGTATTTTTAATCTATTGTAATTGTGTGACGCCCCTCACGAAAACCATCGACAGATGATGAGGGTAGCGTGGTTAAATAAAGTTTTATTGATTGATTGATTGATTGATTGAGACCTAACTGGAGATAAGGCACAGCAAGCAAAAAGACGCCTTAGAATCCTTGTCACTTCTTACTCATACAAATTATGAATTGAACCTTAAAAGGAAACTGTTTATGAAACCTGATATTGGCAAGGATTATGCAGCCCTTTGCTCGCCACAGGTTCCCTTAACGGATTGGTTGTTTGGCGATGACTTGCAAAAACAACTGAAGGATATTGGGGATGAGAACAAAATTGGTGCTCGCGTTCTTCCCACACATAAGCCTGCTTATCATGGGAACTCGGGTGGCTTTAATACTTACACACAGCCATAATTTTAATAAGGTGTCAAAAAACTTCCGGGGCCAGAGCTTCTCCAAGGCATGAACGGTCTCAAAACCGACCACAGCAACAATAGTGAACATAGAGCAAGCAAAAGACAGGGTAAGTGACAATGGCTCTTTCATTGCAGGTCAAATTAAGAATTTTATTGAAAACTGGAAGAAGTTAACTTCAGACCAGACAATCCAAAATATTGTTGAAGGTTATAAACTTGAATTTGACACTATACCTGCTGAAATTATCTGCCCAAATAAGACGTTTACTAATGCTAAAGAATTGCAAATAGTGGCTGATGAGATTGAAAAGCTCCTCAGTAAAGGTGTTATACACAAAGTGAATCATACTGACGGTGAGTTTCTCTCAAACATATTTCTTCGGCCAAAAAAGGATGGATCTTATAGATTAATCCTAAATTTAAAAACTCTTAACCAGTCTATACCCTATAAGCATTTTAAAATGGAGACATTGGCATCAGCATTACACCTGATAAAACCAAACTGCTACATGGTAGTACTAGATCTCAAGGATGCGTACTACTCTGTTCCTATTTCTAGCAAACACAGAAAGTTCCTTAGATTTAAATTTGAGGGAACTCCTTTTGAGTTCATTTGTCTTCCAAATGGGCTGTCAAGTGCCCCTCGTGTTTTCACCAAACTCATGAAACCACTATTTGCATTTCTTTGAGGAAAGGGGATCCTACTTGTATCTTACATTGATGACATTATTCTTATTGCTGACTCAAAGGAAGCCTTGGAGCTTGACTTGACAGAGACCATCACCGTGGTAACAGAACTAGGCTTCACAATTAATTATGACAAGGCTTGTGCCTTCTCAGGAAGCATGCTTTCTTGGCTTCCTAATAAATTCAGTTACAATGGAGGTTCATATGACTTCATGGAAAAGTGCAAAACTTATTCAAGTTTGCCAAACCCTGATTGGGAAACAATCCCTTACTATAAGAGACATAGCATCAGTTGTGGGACTTATGGTATCCAGTTTCCCTGGGGTGAAACATGGACCCCTCTTTTACCGCTCTTTAGAAAATAAAAAGACTGATGCACTCAAACTAGCTTTGGAAAATTTGGATTCTCATATGCAGTTAACAGAACTAGTCATTGAGGACCTTGAGTGGTGGATTAATTGTGCAAATAGTGATGCACAACACATTCTACCACACATTCCCCAGTGTGTTTTGAAATGTGACAGCTCCCTTTTGGGATGCAGTAGTATCCTTGATGGTACCTCATCATCTACTGGTGGGCACTGGTCAAAATCTGAGTCATTAAATCACATAAACTACTAGTTGAAGGCAATTTTATTGGGTCTTCAGTCACTCTGTGGGAACATGCATTCAGCATGCATTAAGGTGCTCTCAGATAATCAGACAGCTGTAGCTTACATAAAAAATATGGGTGGTACTCACTCTAGGCTGTGCAATGACATTACTAGAGAAATAATGTTGTGGTGTAAAGCTAGGAGTATATCTCTGGTTATAGCTCACCTGCCTGCCACACTGGACAACTCAGTTTTGGTACCCAATGTTACTGAAAATGATGGATGCGCCACCATACAACATACGCCACCATGCAAAGACATTAACTTTACCTCAAAATCCAGAGAAGGTACATCCTCTCTACCCGAAACTTCGTCTAATTGGTTGTCTTGTATCCGGAAAAGGTTAACCGACCAAGGTGTTGCAGGCAAAGCACAAGATATTATTATTGATTCTTGGCGACATTCTACGAGACAACAATACGCAACTTATTTTGCACATTGGGTGGAGTTTTGCAAATCTAACAATGTCAACTGTACCAAACCTTGAATTCAGAATGTTCTTAGTTTTCTTACCAAGCAATCTCAAGGTCTAGGATATAGTGCAATGGCATCTACATGCAGTGCATTGTCGTCCATTATCATCCTAGACGGACAAAAATTAGGTGATCATCCGCTGGTGTCCAGGTTTCTCACAGGTCTATTTAATCACAAACCAGCTTTACCTCGCTATGTGGAGACTTGGGATCCGCAGATTATCCTGGACTACATTGTCAATTTGCCAGATAACAAAGAGTTGAAGCTAAAACTGCTGACACAGAAATTATTGATATTAATGTTACTGACATCAGCTCAAAGAACGCAAACAATCAAAGCCCTATCCATTGATACCATGATAAAGAAACCAGATTGCTATGTTTGCAAAATAGAGTCATTATTGAAGCAGACTTCTGCTAGTGGTGGTAAACACACACATCTTGAACCTATCAAATTTGTTAGATATCATATGCAAAAGAAATTATGTGTAGTTGAAACTCTTAATTGTTATTTGGAAAGAACTTCCAAGTTCCGGAAGTCAAATCAGTTATTGTTATGTCATGCTAAGCCTCATGGACCTGCTGCAAAGGCTACAATATCCCGTTGGGTAAAAAGTATAATGAAGGCTGCAGGAATAAACGTTGACATCTTTAAATCACACAGCACTAGAAGTGCAGCTACTTCTGCTGCTAAGGCAGCTGGTGTTCCCATTGATGAAATATTTAAAACAGCAGACTGGCCATAGGCGGCCCAGAACTGATCTCGCTCGCTAATCTCGCTGACCTCGCGCAATGCTCATGTTGTCTGAACAGTCTTATATTATGACAAGGTAGGCAACTCTCACGCCAAATAAGCTAAAAACGCACAACGGTTGACTCAAACACCTTCACAAAACCGCAAATATTTTGTAAAAATATGGCGAATAAGAAAAAAAAGTACAACACATTAAACTTGAATAATTTTACTACATTTATACTATATTTTTAGCATTCAAATGTATTCCTATGCATGTATAACACATGAATGTTTTTTGGGTTTTTGGCAAATATATTTCAAAACCTATGCTGGGGACACCTTGCCTATACCTTCGTCATATTTTTAAAATTGAAAATAGAAAGCTGATTAGCTCTTTTTAAATGACAGCCAATCAGGCAATTCTTTGAAGAAGAACAATGGATGTTGCATCCAACTTTTGATACAATATGAATCCATTTTTCTCTCAACTCCTTACTTTTGGACATTTTATTCAAGTAATTAATCAAAATATTGCCTTTATGAGTGATCATTGTAGTGGGATTCAGTGGCGTAGCCAGAACGATAATTGGGGGGGGGCAATATTCATATATTCGTGATACGCAGGATTAATTTCTTTTCAAATCAATTGTCTTTACAGACTGTTAACATGAATATATGAATATGGGCCCCCCCAATTATCGATGCTGGCTACGCCACTGGTGGGATTGATGAGACTCTCTACGAGATTATGCAGGAACAGAAAAAAAGGAACAACATGTTCATGAATAATAAATCTAAACTTTCCATCCACTTGTTTAACATCTTGCCCCAGACTTGAAATTAAATTCAATGCCTCTACTTTACTTCCATGAACAACAACTGACTCTAACTCCTCACTCTCCTTTGCTGGTATTTTATCTCCACCTTTCATGATAGTCTCCTGAGCCTGCTTAATCACCCAACCAGCATGGTCCCTGATGGTATCAAACTCACTCTCATCACAAACAGCAGAAACTGAAGCAAATGGACCTTCTTTAACAGTAGCAGTGCTAATGATAGGACTGCCACTATTTGAAGACCAAAAGTGCTGAAGAACCTGCTGTAACAAATTATCGAGGCTTGACGATGCTTATTGGTCTCACTTGCCCTATCGAAAACAAACTTCATCCAAGATTGTCGTATAACGAAGTGGTGAAAACTACAACTTTGTTTACTAGCAAATGCTTTTTCTAGTTTTATTGAATAATTTTGCGAATTTTACTCGGTTACTGTCTCGCTAAAACGTTCTTCAACGAAACGCAAAATCTGTTGTAAAAACTCTTCTTTAGGGACAGACTTCTTCTCGTCCAACACTGCATCCATTGCTAACGTTAAAACACAGTTCTCGATTGAAGGTGCTTTAAAGATGTCAGAAAGTGTTTGCAAAAACGATGTCAAACTTTGTGCCGTAATATTAAAAGTCGAACAATCAACACGAGAGTCAGATGGCTCGGAAGGACCACTAAGTTCGGTTTCATCTTCATCGTCCACAAAGAAAAACCCAAAATTTGATGAAGATTCAGACAAACTTAATTCGACCGCCATTTTTTAATTCTCAATTACTTTTCCCAGTCCTAAGCTGCATCACACATCGATCGGCACGCAGTGAGCCGTTTCACCGCTCGGTATATAAGCGCCCTGGTTGTTATATATAGACTATACGCTTGTTAAAAGGTGAATTAAAATTAGATTTATCCAAGAATTCTGTTCAAAATATAATGTGAAAATATGTAAAAGTAGTTATTCTTATTATCAATATAAATATTATATTGGACTATGTTGAGGTTTCGTGCTTTACAGTGTAATAACTGTTACTTGAATTACAGTTAAACACTCATAATGGCATTTAGATTTGCTAAAGCCTGCGTGGTCATATGACCTTGCTGCTGCTAAGATGTTACACAATCAGTTCTATTTGTAAAACGTACGAACACGAAACTTCAGTGAAACGCAAAGCTTCTTCTAGTGAAACGAATTTCTTACTTACTGAACTTCGTTAAAAACAAACCCGTCAGTTAGCCACTTAGAATATAAAAATCATGGGTTACCGGTTCCCTAAACTGCTGCTATCAAGTATTACGAACTATGAAGAAAAGAAATTTATTTGTTTTTGTATAGCATTATTTCACACCTTGTTCATTGTGTATATATTGAATATAGTTCAGTGCAATGCATTGACTATAAAGTTACAGTAAGCGGCAATTATTAACCACAAACTTCATACGTGGTTTTATATACGGAGTAGATTTTACGAGTTTACAAAACGAAAGTTGCACTTTCTAAAGTTTTACAATCATTTTAACATGACGTCACAAAACAGTGCCATGCTCAAATCTAGTTTGACTGCATACGCCCCCCACCCTTCTGGTCGAAATGTAGTACTTCTGAGGTGGACCTGTCCATGTATAACTGACCGAATTTGGTAAAAATATTCATTAAATCTTGTAACAAGACACAAACATATACTTAGCAATTAAAAGAGTTATCAAATTCAGACGTGGCCCAACTCGTAACTCGACATACTAAGACTAAACTCTGTGAGTTAATCTTTCACTGTTGTGCTGGCTTTGAGCTTGCTATAGAGAAATACCCTCACTCAAATCCGATTCAAATACCTGATGAAACACATTATTTATTAACTGCCAACATGATCTGTCATAAACAAATGGAGAAATAAAAGAAACGAAATTTGGGACTTTAATTACAATTTTGCTAAATATCCTAACAGAATGATGCAGCATTGTGCCGGGACAACAATTTATAATCTTTAAAAGTGACCGAAAGGTACAGAATTTAGTCAGAAATAGCAGACAAACCTTGCGGATAACAAACAGCAATCACTTTATAATATCGAGCTTGCAATGGGTATGTTTTAATACACTGGCGGTCAAAACGACTACAGCTCAAAACAAGTTAAAATGCTCTCAAATGAACGTGAGCGTAACTGCATGTCCCTCTATAATAACATACACGAGTAAATTTTGTTCAACCTCCTTTGACAGTCTCACATGAACCAGCGTGGCATACTTTCTGTTAAGGTGGTAATCTTAGTTATGGAAATTCATTATATAGTCACTCTTTACAGCAAACCACAAATCATGGATGCTTTATGAATTATTTCATCTCTTGCACCATCCCCTTAACATTGCCCCACAGATTTTCAATAGGGTTCAGGTATTTTGACAGTGCAGGACAACCCATTTCTGTCACTCCCTCTTTCTGAAACCATTGCTCGATTATCTTGGAGGTGTGGCAGGTTGCATTACATTATTAATATACTGCTGGAATGAGAGAACTATCAAAAGTGCCTATGAAGCCCTCTCCTATACTTGCTTCTTTTTCTATGAATTTGTGTGGAAGCAATTCTCTTGACCGCTAGTGTATATTAAAATATTGATTGTCGCAACATTTGAGCAGTTCTTTTTGACTGCCAGTGTGGCTTTAATTTCACCCGCAGGGAAGAGGGATGCCAGTTGTGTTGTCTAGTGCTCTTTGTAAATATTTCATTTTACTAATTTCATCTCGCGTTGGACTGTGGCGTGGTTTTTTAATTTGTCGACCTAAAGCTTACTTTGTGTTACAGTTGTCAATCAAGACATTTTATTGCTTCAAATTTGCAGGATTTCTTTGCAAAACCTATTCATTTCAATCCCGCCCGGAGATTAGGAATTACACATGGGTATTCTGACAGAACATAGGTGAATCCAAAGTTGCCCAAATGTCATAGACGTTCAATGGTCATGGTAGTTGTGCGCATGCGCGAAATTTGAACGAAGAAAGAACGGTCGTCTACAACTTGCTGATTGGCTAAGACAAAAAGAGAGCATGCATGAGAGCGTCAGGCGTCAGCATTTTAACCATCATTTTGCAAACTATTTTTTAAAAATATAAAATGAAATCATGGAGTCAAATATTAAAACAATAATAAAAGATTTAAAGATCATCACAGCACAGAAACAGTGGGTGAAATAGGAACGACTCGTAGTTTATAATCTTTGAAGTGGTAGGTGTCTATATTTTGCTTATTCAGTGTTTGCTGTAAGAATACATTGTTATTTTGACAAGTACGAGCTTGGTATGCAGTTTTGCAAGGAGCTAACGACCGTTTAAGGCTTTACATCATCGCTTAAACTTTAAAAAGAGTTCTCAAAAGTGTGCTTCAGAGTTTTGATAAAACAAATATCACTTTCCAGCTTATATAGTCGCTAAAATCATTGAATAAAATAAATAATCGAAAACCAACATTCGACGTTTAGTGCTTGTATGGTTATTATAATTATTTGTATGCTGTTTTGATGTTTTGAAGGTTTAGCTATAGAAAAGTTTAACACTCACTTAAACTGCAACGTAATGCAGCAGGCAAACAGGTGATTTCCGTTTACCTTTACGATTGTCTTTGTTTCCGAAAAATTTGCACGAGTTATTTCATAATATTAGCGTAGAAAGTTAGGTCTGGGTAGCGCACGAAATATTTTGCTTCGTTTAAAATGGCGAGGGGTTGCTGCATGCATGTATTTCTAGTTTACGATGTATATTCAAAGTCTGTAATTGAAAGCTTAACAGCTATTTTTGGAAGTGTCAAAAATTATTAATACAAAATTTAGCGAAAACAATAACAATTCCACCGACCCTTTGAAAAAGTTTGAAAAATACCACAGCAAATCTTGCAGTAGGGAGGTGGCAAATAAACAACACCTTATGAAATGACTGTGAAACAAAGAATTGGTATTTTGATATTTATTAAAAATAAATATTTATGTCCTAGCGTTAGCCTATGCATTGCTATATTGTTGGTATTAACAAATATTAATAATAAAGACCACAAAACAATCAAACATAAATTACATAATTTGTATCTCGACTCTTGTTGATTTAGAGGGTGCGTCAAGTGATTGTGCAACGGAAATTGGCCCAAACTACACACCTAGTGTTGCAGACATTGAAGAAAATTTATCCTCTGAAATTAGCTCAAACGCTGATAGTGAATTTATCCAGTCATTAGACAAAGAGCCACAAAGCTGGTTGGCGTGCGCTGGAGAATTATCGTACTTGGTAGAAGATCTGACTACCGCATCAAAACTACTTGAAGACGTCCAAGGAGAAAACTGTCCATTGGTAGACGTTTTCGTGACAAATTCGGCAGAAATTACTCGAAAGATAGCAGAAAATGCCCGTAAAGTTAACCAAACATGCAACATTTTAATAAAAAAGATGAATGAAAGGAAGAAAAACAAAATTTAAAATAGTGATGGTCAAGTCGAAAAAAAGCTTGCACACCTTTGCATGATCCAGCTGATAGGAGTAAAGTAAAGACTACAAGCGAAAGAAAGTATATCATGAAACTTGGACCACATCAGCCTAAGCTCCCAGTTTTTCCACAGAACAATGATATTCCATCAAGAAAGCAATGCTGTTTTTCCTCACAAAGGTATCATGTTTATCCTCATCTTGAATACAGCATCTCGAAGGACACCGCATTCTGTTTTGTTTGCTTGTTGTTTCCCTTAGGCCCTGGCAGAGATGTGGTTGACAATGCATGGTCTTCAACTGGTGTGTGAACCTGGCACAAAATGAGCAGTCTAGGGGCCAAAAAGAAAGGGAAACTTGCAAAACATTTTAGCTCGATAGCCCACAAGGCAGCCCTAGCAGACTTTCATGCTTGCGGTCAAGACCGGGCAAACGTTGATATTTTACTTGACAAGGAGAAGCGTGTAAAAGCAATACAGCAGAAGTGTGTAAAAGCAATACAGGAGAAGCACGATCAACTAACCAATCAAGAAGCTGTTTACATTGCTGGATGTTGCGAGAACTCTTGTTTGCCAGGGTTTAGCTTTCCGTCGTCATCCGACTCATCTAAAGAAGATGGTGAAGTGGACGGCAACTTCTACCAGATCGTTCATCTCGTATCAAGGCATTGCCCGGATTTAAAGAAGTGGTTAAAGGAAGCTCGTTTTCGACCATACCACATAACCTATATGAGTCCTATATGAATGAAATGATAGAGGTTTTGGCGAACAGTGTTGGATTGAAAATTCAGCGAGAGGTAAACACAGCCCAAATGTTTTCTGTCATGGCTGATAGGACTCCAGATGCGTCCAGGAAAGATCGTTTAGCTGTTGCAGTGCGATATGTTAAAGAAAACAACCAAACTTACTCCATAAAGGAGTGCCCGCTTGAGGTTAGAGAAACCACCGACAAAACAGGGCTTGGGCAAGCAAATGACATCGTCCAGTCCTTCGAGGACAACAATTTGTCAACTTCCAAATTGGGCTTCCAATCATATGACTTTGCTTCCAACATGTCTGGTCAACACCATGGAGCACAGGCTGAGATAGAGAAAAAGCTGCAGAGAAAAGTTCCATACATTCCTTGCCAAGCACATAGAAGCAATACTGTCATAGAGCATGCCTGTGATAGCAGTCCTGTAGTACTAGAGCTCTTCAACGTGCCCTTTTGAGCTCTGTGATTTCCACCATTTAATCTATGATAAAGGCATAAAAGCTAACAATAAACATTATTATGAGTCTTGCCAAACATCTATCGGTCGACGGAGATGTTTATCAGTGGTCTGGTTCATACGATGAGTTAAAGCTATTTGTAAAAGAGAATTTGGCAGTCAGAGGGAGCTGGAAATCCCCAAGAGGCAATATTAAACAGTTTAAAGACCAAGAATCGGACCTGATAATTAAATGGTACGGCGCCCAATCGATGAAAATTGTAGTTCAAGCGAACAATAACGAGCTTTTAAAACTGAAGTTCGAAAACCTCGCTACTACACCTTGCTCTACAGAAGCGTGTAATTATATATGTAACTGTTCGGGCACAGTCTCCGTGGCTGATATAAAAGGCATAAAGCAGGATATAGCAATACTTGAATCACGACCGGATGCGGTGAGTGTGATTATACTGTAATTTCAGAGTTAAACTCACTTAAAGCAAACAGCAATCCTTGGAAGCCATTATTAGCAGGCAAGAAGAAATGATCTGTAATTTGAATAATGAGAACATGTTCTTCAAAGCAAAACTTATGTCTATTGTTGAACAAACCCCTATTGTGCATTTTCCTGATCATAAGATTAGCACTGATTATGTGCTACGTGCAATCAAGAAAACAATCAAGATATAAATACCCAACCTAGTAATCAAGGGATTAATACTGAAAGAGAGTCAGGAGAGACCAACAATAAAGTTATTAATGCAAATGTAGGCACAAACAAACAGAACTCAGACCATAAGGAATCTCCTCTAACGTTATCCTCCGATGAATCCTCCAATGTTAATACGTCTCCACAGGTTGTGTATATTACGGCCAATTCTGTAACTCCACTTCCTAACAAAGTATGTGTAGTCGCAAATGACAATGCAAATAAACTTAAAAAACCAGAACGGCAATCCCCCCCCAAGATAATGAGTGAACATGAGAAAAGAAAACCGGATTACCCTTTCCCCTGAAAAAGTTCAATTTCATGTCCATTTCTTGTCCGCCACGGGTGCTTAAAAGGGGTCGGTGCTTAAAAGGAGACAGGTGCGACTATCAACACCCAAAACCATCTCAAGTACTGAAACGGAACATATCTTGCCCCTTTCTGCGCAGAAGAGGATACTGCTTGAAAGGGAATAAGTGTGACTTCTCTCACGACGACCTGGGGCAGAACCCACCTCCTATGCCTAACCTAGATAGCCGTGTGTATCCTCACCCTCCTACTTACCAATGCCCCAAGACATGATATCTTAACCGCAACCCTTTTTTGTTACCTCAGGAATATTACCGGGACCCATGGAGGAGTCCACATGTACTAAAGCCCCTGATCAATATCCCTGTGCCCCATCCGAATTATTATCCAATCCATCATCCGATAAATTGAACTGTGAATGGAATTCAAACAGCTCTGTTTCACCTATAATTAATAATTTCTTTCAAACCTTTCCCCCTATACTTATGGCAAATGTTAGATCTTTAATGTCAAGAATTGATGAACTAGATACTGTTGTCCATCTCAACTATGCCCACGTAGTATCTATTACTGAAACATGGCTGAATGATAAAATTCCTAACAGGGCAGTCAATATTCCTGACTATATTTTGATGAGGAAAGATAGGCTAAATTGTAATAAAGCTATTGGTGGCAGTTTTTTTTTTATATCCACAAATTTCTCCCGGCAGAAAGATTGAACAGATTGGACTTTCCTGGTCTGGAGACATTGTGGATCCATCTTAAACGGTATTGGCTCCCACATCATACATCGACCATTATATTTGGTGTAATTTACCACCCACCGTCCGCAAATGCAGAGGATAATGATCTATTGATTGAGCACATTAACTTAAACGTTGATTCATTCCTTAATAAGTACCCTGATGCACTAATAATTATAACTGGTAATTCTAATCCTTGCAGTACTAATATATCTATGTCCTCATTTACAATGACCTGTGGTCTTACACAACTGGTGAAAATACCAGCAAGAGGCGATAACATATTGGATTGGTGTATTGTGAACAAACCTAAATTATTTTATGAGCCAGTACAACTCCCAAATATTGGTAGTAGCGACCACTATGCAGTACTTATCAACCCTAAAAATGTGCAGGATAAGCGTAAAGATTGTAAGAGAACTGTCTATAGGCAAGAAATGAAAGATAGTAATGAGCGTGCATTTGGCAGATGGATATGTAACAAGTCTTAGACCAATGTCTTAAATGAAGTTGGCCCACAAAATAAATGCACCATTTTTTATAAAGACTTTATGAGGGCTATTAAAACTCCCATTAAGAAAACAAATCGTATGTGCTTCTGATAAACCATGGGTGTCAAATAAACTAAAACGATTTGTATCGAAAAGACAAGCATCTCTCGCAAAGTTTGGAAAACATTCCTACTCTTTTAAATTTTGGCGTAACAAGGTCCAAGCTGAGGTAAAATCTTGCAAACAGACATATTACCATAATCAGGTTCACAATATCAAAGATCGTGATATATCCAAATGGTGGAAAGAAGTGAAAAAGCTCGGGTCTGGGTCTAGTCAAATCGACTGGTGTACAGTTATTGAGTGAGTCTGCCATTACATTAAATGATTTGGCTGAGAACATAAATAACTATTTTGTGAATTTAACAGCGGATTTTATTCCCCTTGGCGATGAGTTGAATACCCAAGATGACTGTATAATTGACTCCGACTTATTTGTTGATCCATATAAAGTGTATCGCACCTTAAAGAAAGTCAAATCGCACAAATCTGTTGGTTCCGACGATATTACTAATAGGGTACTTCGTGACTTTGCCTTTGAGTTATCATCAGTGATATCTGACATTTATAATTGCACTCTGGTGGAGGGAACGATACCTGATCTATTAAAGTCATCAATGATCTCTCCAATACCTAAATGTATGCCACCGAAGTCGATTGAAGATGATCTTCGCCCAATAGCACTTACACCACAGATAGCTAAAGTAATGGAGAGTTTCACCTGAGAGCATTTATTAAATGATATTGCTGACCAGATTGATCCATACCAGTTTGCAATAAAAGGTCGGTCCACAACACAAGCATTAGTCCTCTTGCTACACAACACCTTAAAGACCTTAGATAAAGGAGGCTGCTCGATTCGGGTATTCTTCGCTGACTTTAGCAAAGGATTTGACTTAGTCGACCACAATGTCCTAGTTGCTGAGTTAGAAAAACTGAATGTGCGCCCTCCCGTAGTAAGATGGATTCGAGACTTCTTGTCGGGAAGTAAACAATGTGTACGACTTCGTGATATGATATCCCCATTTAAATGCCCTAATGGAGGCATACCCCAAGGGACCAAATTAGGCCCCATTCTATTCGCTGTGTTGGTGAACTGTTTACTGCGTGACTGGGATCTTAGAATCAAATTTGTCGACGATTTATCAACCGCTGAAGTTGTTCCAAGATGTTCACCTAGCGTTACCCCTTTTTTGGTTAATCATATACAGGAGTATGCCTGCTCGAGAGGTATGCGACTAAACATAAAGAAAGTAAGGAGATGGTAATCGATTTCCTCCATTATAGACTGCCACTGCGAGACTTACAAATAGGTGGAAACACAATAGAAAGAGTAACGTCGTATAAGCTACTGGGTGTTTATCTAAACAGTGATTTCACGTGGAATTTACACTGTGATTATATCATCAAGAAAGCTAATAAACTATTTCTTAAATTAGGTCGACTGTTCATCCTCTCCAATTTCCTGAACTTGAAAATTCGCTGCCACTGCAGCATCTCTCTTTAGTCTGAATGTCTCTGCTTCTGCATTGAGTATTGTTGGAACTGGTTCCTTCTTGTCAACCGAGAGCTCAAGGGGGTATAGATGTTGCACAGCCCGCTCTATTTGCGACTTTTCTGTCTGTACTTTGGCTTCCATGATTTTACCATCTTTTCCCGAGTTGTGGGCAAATCTTCGCATCCATGAACACACTCTTACAGCTTTCTGTAAAGGGAATTTCTCTAATATGTTGTCAATCTCATTCGTTTCGTTGAGTGCAAGTGCGAATACTTGTTTTACTGTTTTAGCTTCGGCATTACTTTCTGCTGTTCGCTCGCTCACTATGTTTTCTGGCCAAAATTCTATGTTAGGCAGCCAGTCAAGACCCTTCCACCATAAGGTTGCCATTTGTACTTTGCCTCCTCTACTTGCAAGGTCAGCAGGGTTTGAGGTTGAAGGAACCTGTCGCCACACAACTCCTTGGTGTTCGTTGATCTTGTAAATTCTGTTTTCTACGAATTGCTTGTACTCCCGGCTTCCTGTAATCCAATGTAATACTACCAAACTGTCTGACCAACATTAAATGCTCATCATTGAAGGTGGCATGAAAACCGATCAACGCCACCTTCACATTTGATGCCATATTGACAGCCATGTGCGCTGCCACTAGCTCTAACCTCAGTATCGTTAATCCACGTTTCAGTAACCTTGATCTCACCGCGACCAGACCCTGGTTAGTTCCTGATTCTTGTTCAACTACCGCATAAACACACACAGCAACCCCGTTACCGCTCGCATCTCCGAATGAGTGCAGTTGAATGGCTTTAATTGGCTCTTGGAGATACGAAACCCAACGGGTTATGTATCTTCGCCAACTTTGCCAGGATGCCTCGTTTAGTCAACACTGTATAATCGGTGGGCATTGTAACTGCAATGTATCTCGTCCCTTCAGTCCCCACGCCAGTCCAAGTATGCTACTGTCTCCCACTTCTGGGGTCCCTAATTGCTGTTTCGCGTAGGTAGAATCACCATCTTGAACCTGGGTTGTTTCCAATTCTCGCTCATTCCAGTGCCATTTGTGAAGTTTAATCCCAGCATCCTCGAAGATACTTGTTGCTTTCTCTTTAACTTCATCCGTTTTTGATACGGTTGTTGACCCTGATATCAGATCGTCAACGTACAACTCCTCCCGAAGTTTTGATACTACAGGCTCCCTTTATTCCCAACTACTCAGGTGTGTATCGATAACTCCCCCCAGCAAGAAGGGAGATGACACCAGCCCGAAAAGAGCCCTGGTAAATTGCAAGGTCTCTAGTTCTGCTTGCGGATCTTTACGCCAGTGGAAGCAAAGCGCGTCTCAGTAGTTTTCACGAATACGTACTTGCAAAAAGGCCTTTCTCAAGTCACCCATTAGAGCCACTGGATGAAAGCGTCCCCTCAATAACACGTCACACAATTTATTTTGCAACGGGGGCCGAGGTTTAGACACTCATTTAGCGATGGAATGCTGCTACATGCTTTTGCAGAAGCGTCATAAACAACTCGGATTTTTGTAGATTCTGCATCAGGTCGAATAACTGCTTTGTGGGGGATGTAGTATTTTCTTCCTATTTTCTTCCTTCGATTTTCCCTTCTGATTTATGTTCCTCGATTATCTACCTGTATTTGTTTGTTAAACCCTGACGCTCAAGTCTGTTTGTCGCACTTGTTAATCGTGGCAAACTGTTAGATTCATTATTGGGTGATGGAGGATGGTTCCCACGCCACAGGAGGCCCGTCTCGTACCAACCACTTTTGTCCCGGGTGTGTTGCTCCTTGAACTCATCAAACACACTGTACTGGTCATTAGTAGGTGTATCCTTTAAGCCCGAGATATCCAGACAACACAGCTCTTCGTAATCGGCCTGGGAAGTCTGAGCCAAAAGCATGTTGGTTATATTGCAAGATTCCTTCTTAGGAGACATAATAGTCCATCCAAACTGTGTCAACTCTGCTACTGGTTGGCCTCGGGGGGCACGTCCGTTTTCAACTTCGCATACTCGCTCGCTCCCAGAATGATGTGAACCGGTAAACGCTCTTTCTCGTTCATGTCCTCCATGACGACTCCTTTCAAGTGTGGGTTTTGCTCAATCATGTGCTGATATCTTGGATTGTCTATGAATAAGAGATCTCCTTTGTTCACTTTGGTGACTTCTACTGACATAGAAAATTTTCCCGATCCTCCCTTGATCTCAATGGTCGACAATTCGACTTCCCTTGTTGTCACACTGAGCATCGTGTCGATTTTCCGGGTTTCTTTCTTCGACTTCCGCATTGAAATACGATCCAAAAGTGCAGGCGATGCATAGGAACTGCCTGCGCCTGTGTCGAGCAAGACTCTACACTTGACACCTTCAACTTCGACTATCACGACTGGGTGTGTCACTCGTGTGTTCACGTCATTGTCTGCGACCAGCAATTGTTCTTCTGATTGTTCACAAATTGAGGTATGATGTTTCTTGTTACATTTCTGGCATCCCAGTTTGCTTTTACAATTGGCAGCACGATGCTGACTTCCTGTACAATTGAAGCATAGTCTCTTTTCTGCTAGTATTGTTTTCCTTTGTTCTCTCTCCACAACTTTTGGGCAATTTGTTTCTTTGTGCATGGTATCCTCGCAATACACACACCCTCGTTCTCGCATGTCTCGTTGAGAATCTTTTGAGTGGTAGAACTTTGATCTTGGGATTTTCACGCCTTTTAGTTGTTCTCTTGGCTCTGATTTTTCCTCGATTGGGTTGATATCTTTCCACTTTTTTAGCTTTTTAGAAGATCATGAAAGTCCCACTCTTGCCAGCCTTCGTTTCCACGAACAAGGTCTGCTTTTATCCCCTTTAACTTGTCCAAAGTTGCTCGTACATTTCCTCTCACATCATCTAGTTTGCCAAAAGTGTCAAGACTTTGAACGTTATATCGTAGTTGCTTATAGAAATTGTGTATTTTAGCCGGATTTGTCCTCGAAATCACTGGTAGTTTGGTGATATTAACTATATACGCATTCACAATATTGGCTGACTTCCCGTACTTGGCTTTGAGAATATTTTTGGCTTTCGAATAACCCTCTTGGGTAAATGGCAGGCTGTCGACTTCAGAACGTACAGACTCTTCAAGTAACTCTTTTAAGTAGGAAAACTTTGTCAATGTTGATATTTTCGTTGAGTCGATCTCCAATGTAAATTTCCCCGAAAACGTTAGTCATGATTTGAACTTGCTGTTAAATTTTGTTATGGGCAATTTTTTGGCAATTTAGCGGCGGACATTAATTTACATTGTTCTTTGGTTTCTGCTTTGTGTGCTTTTACCTTCTTCTTTCTCAAATTCCGCCTTCTGCTTGAGTAATTCTCAATTAAATTTCCAGGTTTATCCTGTGATCTTGCACTGCTTTCTCGTTTTGTTCACGGTGATTAATTTCATTGATTGTGTGAGCCAATCTTCGTACATTTTCGTCCGCTTTAGCAAGCTCATCTTCATATTCTTTAGCCCATTCAGTGACGTGTTCTTCGCTCTCGCCCTTGGAAAATTTCTGCAATAAATTAACTTATTAAGTCAATCTCCATCAACTCACTCTTTTCTCTCCAAGGCCGTGTTGTGTGGCAGTTCCTCTCGATTTCTCTCAATATGCTTGCACGCTTGCCATAACCAGTCATCATCGTTCCAATCGTTTAAAAACTCTTGAATTTGCTCAGGAGTCCACGAATCAGTAAGGCTTGTCGTTAGCTCTTATCACTCGGACATTATAATCTCAATCTTTCTCTTGCATACTAAACGTTGCTCATACTAGTTCAAAACATATAAATTATCCAATGCTGTTAACTCGTCTACTGTTTGGCATTCGATAATCTTTCATACAATATCCATCCTCAAACTCCAAAGTGTTTTCAAACGTAGAGACTAAAGTGAAATGAACACCTAGTAAAACTATACTCACTGTTGAAGATTTTGCGTAAGTTCGCAAGCGCATATGGTCTTATACGTACTAGGTCCACGTGCTAAAGCCTTGGGCAAACTAGAAGACATTGTCTCTCGCCAAACACAAGGAAGCATTGTTTCCACAAGAAAAATCGCATTAGGGAAACATAGGTCTACGTACCCCATGTCTACGCACTACTTTAAAATGTCTACGCACTAGGTCTATGTGCTAAAGCCTTGGGCAAACTAGGAGACATTGTCCCTCGCCAAACACCAGGAAGCATTGTTTCCACAACAAAAATCGCTTTTGGGAAACGTAGGTCTACGTATAGCTACTCCGAGTTGACACACCATCCATAAAAATCTACATACTATAGGTCTATGTACTAAACCTTGGGCAAACTAAGGGCCTGTTTACATGGAAGTAGGGTAGCCCTAGCAAGAGGGTGGCCCTAGCAAGTGGGTGACCCTAGTACAATATATTACAATATATGTTTACATGCACGCTAGGGTACCCTAGGAGTAGGGTTACCCTATCAAATAGATACGGTGACCCTAGAAGCAGGGCTATCTTTTTGTTTACATAAGCCATGTAAACACATTGGGTAGGGTTACCCTAGCAAACAGGTCATGTTTTATACGTCTTGCGATGACTGCTAGTGTAGGCAAACCAGCATCGCAAAATTATACATATCAGCCAGGCGAGTATTTTAAAAGACTTAAGAAAAAAATAGGGTAACATCGGGCAACATAGCCCTTTCTCTCTCTCTCTTGCAGTCAGTCGATTCGACGAAGACTGTTTATGGTTTCGGCTTGGACAATATTGCAGATCTCCACGTGGCTCTGTTGACAGCGATGTTGTGACAGCTATTGGTCGGGATCTGCTTCCATTTCATCTTTACAACATCTCTCTGACTAGATGTTTGGAAGTGCGTGTTTTAGCTTTGAAGTAGGAGACGTTAAAGAGATCCGCATGATGCCTTGTTTGGATGTAGATCCCCCTGTGGTCATCTTTGAATGCCACATATAACATAGCGATCAGGTAGAGGGAGAACAATGTCGGGACCAGAACACATCCTTGCTTGACTCCGTTTGTCACTGCAAATTCCGAGGATATGTCTTTTCCTTGGACTACTTTGGTCTGCACCCCATCGTGAAGAGCTCTCAGAAGGTTGAGTATCTTATCTGTGCAGCCAAACTTTTTCAGCACGCACGCGTCTATGAATACAGGGTAAAGCTCCATGTTCTGCTCCATGCACTTTTCTTGTATTTGCCGAAGGCTGAATACCATATCTATGGTACTACGATTATTTCGGAAGCCCCACTGGGTCTCAGGTAGGAGTTTGTTGCAGATACTTTTCTTAATACGGTTGAGAATCACACAGGCCAGGATTTTTCCTGCAATTGAGAGAAGTGGGATTCCTCTGTAGATGCCGCATGTTCTCTTCTGCTACCCTTTTTGAAGATGGGGACAATGTTTGCATCTTTCCAGTTTTGTGGTACCTGCTAAATCATCCAAATGTGTTCAATCAACTTGTGAAGTTTCTCCTGGAGTTTCGTCATTCCATATTTCCAGATCTCTGCGAGAATCCCGCATTCACCTGGGGCTTTATTTTCCTTAATGGAGGTGATTGCCGCTGTCAGCTCATCGAAGGTTGGGATTGCGTCTAAGTCACTATCAGCAGTGATATCTGGAAGCTGATCTAGAGCAGCCTGATCCACCATGCCCGGCACATTTAACAGCTGGTCGAAATGTGGTGCAAAACGACTCAGGATGTCCTCCTTCTCCTTTAGTATTGTCACACCATCTTGGGCAATAAGTTGTTCCATTCCTCTTTTCTGTGGTCCGTATATCGCTCTAATGCCGTTGTAGAATGACTTCATGTTGTTTGCATCTGCAGCCCTCTGCAGATCCCCTGCTCTCTCCTCTCACCACTTAGACTTCATGCTGCGGGTGTATTTCTGTAGTTGACTGCAAGCTTTGGTCAAACGGGCAGTGCTGGCACGGGTCTTTCACTCTAGTATTTTTTCCTTAGCCATGTTCCTTTCATTGAGGAGTGTGTTCAACTCCGCATCATTCTCGTCAAACCAATCTTGGTGTTTACGTTTGGGTTTTCCTAGGATCTCATTTGCAGTCTCCTAGGCAGTTGTCTTCAACAACCCTCACTCTTCCTCCATGCTTTTGTCATCAGTACCATAATCTATGTTCTTGTCCATCTGCATTTGGAGCTCTTGTCTGCACTCACAATACCTTAGCTTTCTCACATTTAACTTGGATGGTGGCTTTCCTTTGGATTTATTCCTTGGTGATCTTATTCTGAGTGCTAGCTTTGAGCGTACCATGCTATGGTCCGTTGCACAATCTGCACCTCCCATCACCCTTGTATCCAGGACATCACTCCAATCTTTCTGCCTTGTAATCACATAGTCTAGTAGGTGCCAATGCCTAGATCCGAATGCATACAGGTAGTCCTATGGTGCTGTTTATGTTTGAACACTGTATTGGCGATGACAATCTCATACACAGAACAAATTGCTAAAAGCAGTTCTCCATTCGAGTTACATTTACCGGTACCACGCTTCCCTATGACACCTGGCCAGTTTTCAGCCTCAGTCCCGACAATTGCGTTGTAGGGGGGTAAGTGAATTCTGGCTTACGCTGGACCAGAACCATTCTCTCGACAGGTAGGGAACATATTGGGCAAGAACAGGTCCAGCCATGCCAGCATTTTCTAGCTGTTGCAATTGCAGCAGCTGGCCGAGAAATAAGTTTTTCAATTTTCGCCCTTAGGATGCTGCCATGGAGCATCCCTGCATTGGCACGCAGGCCTGTTGCAGATATTGTTTTTAGTTCTGCAAGGATATCCAGGTACACCCACCCTCTCTGAGGAGGGGGGGTGCCGGTTTAGTCGCTGACGACCCGACCCATAAACAGGTAGTACCGGATTACTGGTTTACCCGGGTATTCTGACGGAACATAGGCAAATCCAAAGTCGCCCAAATGTCATGGACGTTCAATGGTCATGGTGCTTGTGCGCACGCGAAAAATTTGAATGAGTAAAGACTGGTATTTAACAACTTTCTGATTGGCTAAGTGAAAAAGTTTGTATTTAAAAGCAAAACGTCAAATATTTGACTGTCTTTTTAAAAAAACGTTTCCAAAAACATTTTTTAAAAAGATATTTAAAAAAATTCAAGTCACTTTTTTAAAACAGAAATAAAAAACTTTTGATCAAACTTTAAATTGATCACTTTAAAATGCGAATAGAGAAGGCGAGAAACAAAAAGATGGGGAAAAAGCAGGTAATGACAAGGAAAGGTTAGAAAGAAGAAGAGTAAACAACAGAGCCTTGTTGAATAAAGAAACCCAAAAGGAAAAGCAGTGTCGATTAGCAAAGCAAAGGGCTGCATACAAGAGAAGAGTTGAGGTAAGTACAAGCGATGAAAGAGGAAAGCAAAGAGAAAAAAGACAACAAATGTCAAAACAGGAATCGCCGAAACAGAAGGAATGTTGTTTGGCAAAGCGTAGGGCTGCTTATAAATGTAGGACTGAAGCCAGCACAAGTGAACAAAGGGATATACAAAGGGAAGCAAATAGGGCTTATGCAAGAGAGAGAAGGCAGCTTCAAAGTGTTCAGAAACGAACAGAACAACTTGAAAATATGAGAGAAAGAACGAGAATATCCTACAAGACAAGAGCAGAACAACAACAGGTACATTCAGATAATGAACAGAAAAGTACAATGTGTGACAATGAGTTAACAAATATCAATGATGTTGTGAGTAGTTCAGACCAATATTTGCATGAAGCTGGTTGGCAAAATGTTGACAACCCCTTGCATGAGCAGGAGTTTGTTAAGAACGAAATGCACAGTTTTCATTTAGATCAAGAGCATTTGGAGCATCGGCAGTGTACAATTTGTAAAGAGGCCTGGCCAACAAGACAAAACTTGGCAGCAGATCCCTTTGTTTGTTACCGGTGCAAAAGAGACAAGAAGTCCCTAAAGAATTTCAGTGCTGGCAATGACATGGACCCAGGTATTGTTCCTGAGCAATTGAGAGGTTTGACACAGGTAGAGGAAATGCTGATTTCAAGGGTGCCCCATCATGCAAGTCTACAGAAAACATGGTGGGCAAAGGGGCTACAAAGGTCATGTACTAAACTTACCACAAGATATTCAAAGTTTTTTGAATGTTGCCTGCACAAGTAGCTGACTTGCCTGTTATGATTGTGTGTAGACAGGGTGCTGATGAAACACATAAAGATTTTACAGTTCCTCAACACAGAGTGCTGGAAGCTATGTTGTGGTTGAAAACAAACAATCCATTTTTCAAAGACATTGAAATTGACAGGGATGTTATCCAAAGCCGACCAGAGAATGGTGTCCCTGAAGAGCTAAGGTATGTTCTTGATGACAGTGAACTTTCAGTTCATGTTGAAAATGAGGGCCCCCCGCAAGAACCTGTAATGAGTGCTAATGCAACAGTTGAAGAATTAGTTTTAGGAAATGGCACTACATCATTCATTCCCATGCGTCAAAGAAAAAGAAAGGATGGTGCAGCTATCCAAGAAGCAGTAAATGAGGTTGACCCTTCGGACTGGCCATCTACAGAAGGTAATGCTGTTAATGAATTTAAAACAGATGGTTTGGCAAGCATGGCATTTCCCTATGGAAAAGGTGACCCAACAAACAGAGTCAGGCAACATGAGGTAAGTTTGGCAGAGGCATTCAAACACCTAATGAAGTTTGCAGAGAGGCTACCAAATGGTAAGTTAGAATGGAGGTTTGCCTCTCATCCTCGGTTCCCATACTGGGCATTGAATATGAAGCTGAGACATCAGTTGTTGTCATAAGCTAACATTTACTTGCGGTAACATCCAGCGGATGCAAACATGACTATGAAGGAGCTGAAGACCATGGTGAACTCGATGAATGCAAATCAAATGGTAAATTGTTTGCAACGATATGTTTCAAAAATTCAAGGAACAAATCAGTATTGGTATCAGCGACTGCAAGAACTATTAGCCCTGATTGAACAAAAAGGTTGCCCTACCTTTTTTTTACTTTTAGTACAGCTGATAGCCATTGCCCAGATTTGCAAAGACTGTCGCAAAGTAATGAGGGTGCATCAAGAACAGAAAGAGCACAAGCAGTGATAGACAATCTACACCTGATGGATTGGTTCTTCATGCAAAGGCTACAGGAGTTTATCAAACATTGGCTTCAAGGAGTCTTGGATGCTGAATGGTTTTAGTATAGGTTTGAATATCAGGCCAGAGGAAGTATACATGCTCATGGATGCGCTAAATTAAAGAATGATCCAGATATTCAGTTATTACGTAAACGTGCATGTAAAGGAGTGCTTGAGAAAGAGAAAGAAAATCAAATGTCCCGTGACAATTTTGAATTCTCTTGCCAGGATATTGTCAAAGAGGGTCAAAATGCGGAAAGCTAATTAGGTAAGTTTAAATCATCAAGTATTAATGGTATGTTTAAATTACACTCACCATGCAAAGAAGGTGTGCTGCGGAACACTTATAAGACTTTTTCCCAGACTTTCAGCCTACTGTATACAGTTAGCATGAGTAGTTAGCATACTATACAAATGCTGCAATGTTGCAAATGTTTAAAAATACAGCTTCCACATACATTCACAAAACAAAATTCCGTATATTTTTCTTAGGAATTGGTAATTCCTATTGCTAAGGAATTGGGATTATAAACAGCAAATATGAAAAAAATATACAAATTAGGTATTAACCAATTTGTTACTTTTTATCCGTTTTAAAGTTATGTTGACTGGCTTGTGACCACAGTTAATAATGATCTGCCTGATGAGAACTGGACAGTACCAGATCCACGCCCTTCTGTTGTGATCAGCTCTGCCACATCAGTTGTCAATCATGACATTGAATTACAGTGGTCTTGAATCAGGACATTTCCAAAGGTTATGGCCAATCCTGGCAACCCTACCTTTGGAAAATACTGCAAGTATCAACTCATTAAGTTTAGACCATGGGAAGATAAGTCATCAAATGCATGGGACAATATGGACGAAACTGATGATATGTTCATTAACACATATGCTTCATTTCTTCAGACAGATTTTGCTAGAGACAATGTATTTGGGTATTCTATTGAAACAGAGATGGTCCATGCTGCACAGACAGATGAGACATATGGAACTGATGAAAGTAGCGATGAAAGCGATGACGAACAGGATCAACCTAATGAGGAAGAGCAAATTGAGGACTGGATGTTGTTATGTAGATTTAACCAACATTATGAGGATGCAGGAAATCAAATGGCAAATAACGAAGCAGTGGATTGGTTCGAAGCAGCAAGAGGTGTGCCTGGGGATTTGTTGAGAGAATCTCCTGGATGGATTTCTAAACAGAGAAGGGATGCAGAGGAGCAAGGTATGCAGTATCAAACAGGTGACCAACAAGTGGTGGTTGACCCAGGGACCTTGAATGATAAACAGCAGCTGGCATTTGACATTATCACTGCATCCATGGCTAATGATGAATGCAATCCATTTTTTATGATTGTAAGTGGTACTGCTGGCACAGGTAAGACATATTTAATTAGTGCCCTAAAGCAAGTATTGCAAGACCAATGTATTGTCACAGCAACAACTGGAATTGCTGCATTCAGTATTGGTAGTCAAACTTTGCATTCCGCAGCTCAACTTCCGATTCGGGAATAGAGAGAATTACAGGGCGATTCCTTACAGAGATTGCAGCTCAGATTGGAAGGTAAGAGGTTTCTCATTATTGATGAAATGTCAATGATTGGACATAAGATGCTTTCAACAGACTACATGCCGTTACAGGAAAAGAGGATGTCCCATTTGGTGGCATGTCGATTAGCCTAATGGGGGATTTCGGCCAGTTACCTCCTGTAGGCGATAAACCAATGTACATTGCAGGTAATGGATCTGTAATCAGTGACCATGGTCACAGTATGTATTTAACATTTGATCGTGTAGTCATTTTAGAGCAGGTCATGCGACAGATTGATGAAGACCCAGAAGTAGTTGCATTCAGGGTGCTATTGATGAGAATGAGAGTTGGACAAGTTACCGAGATGGACTGGAGACTATTAATACAGCACTCCAGACCACTCCAGATGTTTCAATGGATCAATTTAGTGATGCTATTCGGCTGTACATTGATAAAAAAAGTGTGGCTGAATATAATTATGAGAAGTTGCTAGAGATTGGACAACCATTGGAGCAAGGCATTCTGGTCGGGGTGCAAGTGCGGCAACATCTGACGAAGCAGGTAGTTTGGAAGCTGTCCTCTTTTTGTCAACCAAAGCAGAAGTGATGCTGACATGTAACCTTTGGGCAGAAGTTGGTCTTTGCAATTGCTCTTTTGATACGACGACTTCGTGTGCTTGCAGAAAAGACTGAGCAGAGGCATAAGCATTGAATATATGCATACAATTATATGGATTGTACTGTAAGTTGTTATATCCTTTGTTTAATGATACTGGGCACCAATGTGCTTTTGAGGAAATTATTCTTGCCTGCTACTAGACACAATTTTAGAAGTGAAGTTTTACATGTCTTATTACAACTTTGCCTCTATTATTGTGTTTTTGAGGATGGCAATGTACTGTACATGTGTCATATTGCCTGTTACTAGACATAATATCAGGTATTATTCTTTTGAGGGTGGCTGTTGACATTTACACTATATCAATCAGGTAAGTAACATTACAATAACAATCAATCGAATGAAAAACACAGTACCATCGCGCGGGGATATTTTGCAATTTACCTGGAAACAATAATAAAGTACACACAAAATTCATGTATAACATAAATTTCAAAAAGAGCGGAAAAACATCCTGCCAATATCCTTTTGGACTGCGGTAAGTCTTTTTCAAAATAAAAAACTTTATAAAATATTAAACATTTCAAAGTTCACTAGAATAAATTACAATATACTACTCCACAGTTGACATTTTAATTTACCAATTTAAGCACAAATATTTTAGCAAGAAACTATTGTAACCTTTTTATCGCATTTTAAATCCGCATGTTTTTGCAACGCCGATGCGTATTGTCTTTTGTACTCAACTTTTCTCAATAAACTAATAAAACTATTGTATTTTTTATATATTTTACAGCTACAAAAGTCATAAATATTATTTTAGAAATGTAAGTTTGCTATTTTAATACATTTCTTTTCTCAAAAATAACATTTCAGTAGCTATATTGTAGGAATTTTAAGCTTGCCTCGAGTATACAATGTATTTTAACCGTATAGTGCTTTTGAAATAGTATTAAAATATGTTTACTCGGTATATTTTTATGTTGATGGCATATAAGATCATCTACAAGGAGAGAAAAAAGTAAGATGCAACCTCTTTTCTACCAGTTTACAAACCACTTTTCTCATGGTTGTAGTGTAATGGTAAAAGTTTTTACTATTACTGATTTTTCTAATTATTTTAGTGGAAAATGAAGAAGTACTTGGTATGTTTACAGATAGGCACTTGGCCATATATAAGTATACATAATTTGTGGTAACCATTTCTTTCCACAAATGACAAACATATCCCATATATATGAAAGATTGATTCATTCTCAAAGACATAAATCAATTTAGTGTGGCCCATTATAATACTCTGGCCATCTATTTTCGAAAACAACAAGATTGTATCAAATTTCACTCATATGTTTTCAATCAAGCGCTCGCAGCATAATCCCGCTTATAGATCACGTGACAAAAATAGAAATGGTTCCCGACATATTTTTCGACTCCTTTGAAGTTTGCCGACTAGCCCAACCATCTCAGTCCATTAACTGTGGTAAAGGGTGTTTGAGCAGGTTTTTGCTGTGGGTATGAATGACCATTTAGTAGAAGAGATAGATGATAAAAATTGTATGAATGACTCTTTTGCAAAGCTGAGAACAGGTTCTTTGTAAACTGTAATTTAATTTATGCTCCAAGGTAACATTGCCTCTTTTGCCACCAGCAGCTTCTCTACAGTATTTAGAAAATGTTGTACATAGGCTGTATTTTCATGCTGCCTCTATTTTCAACCAACTTCAAAAAATTGGGGCTTTAGTAGGTATACAAGTTTTCCTCTTGTTAGCGATGACACACCTGATTGCCAAAAAGGTATAGAAAGGATGGCAGTTGTTTTGCAATCTCACACAAACCAAGTTTGTCAACACCTTGTGCCAGATTACTCAGACTGTTGGAGCTAGTTGCACCATTCATAAAAACGGCTTGGAGTTGGTCTTCATTTACAAACCTTGGCATTTTTCCATTCTGCAAAGCACTAAGAGCCATAATTACACCAACTACTTTGTTGTCCTCTGCGAGATGTTCTTTTATACCATTGTCAAAGTACTTTTGCTTCACCTTCTGTAAACATAACCTAAAAAATTCCTTTCTAGGACCACCTGCATCTTGTGCATTTTCACCTTAAAAAGATGAGCTGGAGGTCTTCAATTCCAGGTACTTCTTCTAAAGCTGTTCCAAGCACATTATGTCTATTTATGAGAACAAAACTTGATCTCTTATCACTTAACTGGTTAACATCACCAGTGTAGCCATTCAATGGTTTACCCTTGACAATGACTGTGAGCACATCTCAGTATCTTCTCTGGGTCTGAAATATTTTGTTCCTTGCAATATGTGATGCATTCGTCTGCAGCTTGAGTAACCATATCTTTGGAAAAGAGTGACGATGTGGGCTTCTCTGGCAGGGATGAAGTGCAATTATGCTCCAAGTTGTTAGAGGATGTGTTAGTGCCCTCATCTGTAGGATGCAGCTGTTGGTTGGAGTTGATTCCAGGTGTTGGTTCAGGGCATTCTATGGTTCCGTAGCTACTTTCACCTCCAACATTCTCATTTTGGATGCAAGTTGATGAACTACTAGAGTTTGGTGTTTGTATCATTGTATGTCAACAACTTCTTCATGTAAATTATCAGAAGCTGGTGTTGTGGGATTTCTGCTTAAATTGTTATATTTACTTAACCGTTCTATAAATAAAGGAAGAAACATGCTTTGATTTATTTACAGATGGATCTCATAGATGATCTCATATTGCATTCACGTAAGAAAAGCATAAAAAATTCACGTAAAAAAACCATTAAAAAACAACATAAGCATTAGGTTTTTACAACCTAACATAAGCCTCTCAAATCCTATTTCATACAATTAAAACATAACTAAAATTATAGGATTATTACAGTGGGATAGATGTTACGTATATTTATAGTACATTGCATGTATAGACACATACCTTCCTTCTCAAAATCAAACTCATCGTCAAGCTCATCCTCAACAAGCATACAGTCAAACCCATCTTTTTCATTTTTAAATAGATGGAACCTTGTCCAGCAAGCATTTTAATTTGCTAGAAGCTGATTTGCCGACAGTGACAGGTTTTGTAATGCGATGACGACTAGCGCACACAACTGCCCTTCTCAGTAGCTGCTTTCTTGACTTCAATGAAACCACAGAGTGCTACCATGTTTTCCTCATACACAATGTTCTCTAGGTCCTCATGTTCTCCTATGTGATGAAGCACATTGACAACACGCAGTTTCTTCACTGTTGATTCTGTTGCTGGTTTTGTTGCTCTCAATCGTTTTTTTTTCCTAAACGCGAGTATAATCCCTTCGAAGCAAACTGCTGAATCATCAACCATGCCCGGTTAACCGCAGAATTAATGATACTGACATGTTGGCTAGACCCATACGAAGTTTTGCATGACCAATTTCTTGCAATTTCCAATGTTGCTTGATCATTTTGTGTCGACGGCGATGGATGTGCAGTATTAGTGTAATATTATCTCAATAATATTACTTGCCTGATTTAAACAGTCAGAAAGTTTGCGAAGATTTGCCGAGTTTTGTTCATCTTCAGCCATTTTTGACAATGTCATGTGGTTCTGAGTTTTTGCTAGTTCTGGCGGGAATGAGACCCCTAATTGATTAACTAATTTCATTGAATATAAAAAATTTTTGTTGAATATATAAAAAAATTGTTGAATATAAAATAATTTTGTTGAATAATTCATGTTGAATATAAAATATTGTTGAATTAAAATAATTGTTAAATATAAAATAATTTTGTTGAATATAAAATAATAATTATATGTTGAATATAAAATAATTTTGTTGAATGAAAATAATTTTGTTCAATATAAAATAAATTTGTTGAATAAAAATCATTTTGTTGAACGGTTTGCTTGAAATTTGAATTTTCTACTTATAAAACATAAGAATTGAACGATCCTGTTTAATGCTGAAATACGGTTGGTTGAATATTGCTACAAATAGCTTGCCATAGTGCAACAACAAAATTCCGGAAAATTGCGGGAACCACTGAGAATTGTTTAGAGGTCTATTGGCCCAGCAAACTGCGAAGATGAACGATTTGAAATCATCATTTTGTGGAAAATCCTACATGGGTACATCTTTGTCTAGTGTAAACAGAACCGAAATAATGTTTTCCCGGTTAGAGCAAGCGAGAAACAAAAGAAACACAGTTGATATTGTAATTCAGCATTTGCATGTCATTTAAAGAAATGAGAAGAACATTAAAATGATTGGTATTTCAATACTGCTGAAAGAACTACAATAGCGCTGATTGAAAATTACTTGTATCAGTGCAAAAGTTCAACAACAACCCCTTATTGTTATATAGGTGATTGGTTCATTCGTAGTCACATGACTTTAAATAAAATTGTTGCCTGCATATTGTCATAACAAAGTTTTTTGAAATGAAATTGTCGTTTAACATGTATGTTTTTGTTCCTATACAACAAAACACTTAATGTTTGCTACACCTCGGGAAATAGTGAGTTTTGTTTTCCCTCGAGTCTCATTCAGACTCTTGGGAAAACAAAACTCACTATTTCCCTTGGGAGCATACATTAAGTGAAACCTTTGAAACCTTTGAAATTCAAACTAGCCGAAAACTTATGGCTGGAATTTGACAATCCCCATTGGGTACAATCAACAAGACGTGGTTAATTAATGCGAAAGTGTTTAAACCAAATGAACTAATTCATCATTTTTTATTACAGAGCTTAGAATGGATTTTAACTCCCAAAGGGAACAAACTTTATGTTCAAGGTTAATTAATGGGTTCACTTATTTGATATGCTTCGTATACCCATGAGATATTGTAGGCAACATCTCTCACATTACAGCTGATTACAGACGCATTGCAGCTAATTTGAATTTAAAAGGTGTCAGGTTTTTTTTACTCACCCTGTACAGGGTATCTCAAAAAAACGAAAACTATTGAAATAACTCATTGTTAAAATTTGAATGTTGTGTGCACAAATTTTAGGCCGTGGGGATTTAATGCAACTCAGTAAAATGCTTTGTGTTGCTAGAGAAAAGGGACATGTCGAAGGTCATGGTGATTGAGATGCACATTTAAATATTGTTAAATATCCATATTTGTAAATTGTAAATAATGTTAATAAATATAATTTTCGCATACAAGCAAATTTTACTGCATTCATATGCATGCATAAAAATGCTTATGGCAAACATTTGTGGGTCCCAACAGAGTGCTTAGGCATTCAAACTCTAACAATTACATTGCTATGCGTGATCTCAAAGGTTTTCGGGGTTTTTTTAAACCCTGTATATTCCGTAAAGTGAAAATCAATAGAACGAAACAAAGAAGAATTGCGTTAACTTATTGATCATTAACATTTTCGGGACAACAATAGCAATAAATCAAACAACATTTAGCATAAAGAAATATTGATTAACACAAAGTTCTCTCATCTACGTTCTACTATGTATACATAATTTATAAACAAAAGATATAAAATACAGATGAGAAGATGTTGTTCACTTCGAAACCTTTTAATTAAAAATTAAAAACTGAACGAAATATACATTGCCTAACCATTGCAAAATGTACAGCATGCTGCAGACTTATGCATGCAGACCTACTTGCAACAGAACACATCCAGGGCACCCGTTCTTCGTGTTCTAAATCACATATAGTGAGTGTATTAAAATTCAGAACGTCAGAAATATGTGACGCAGACAAACACCTAAACAACCTGATGGCCTATTTATTTAAGGTGGCTGCTTGCCTTATATTGCGCTGTTCTATCGCCAGTATGGCTACTGATAGACCAAGTTATGATGTTTTAAGCAATGAGCAAAAGTCTCTCCTGAGGAAGTTTTATGAGGATGGCATGAAAACAACTTTGTAAAGAAATGCAGGAAAGAATAGCCCTTGATGCTGACGTGGTAGGAGTAAGCTATCAAACAGTTAAGGTTTCACTTTAACCCTTTTTTATTGCACGAAATCAGTGAATCAGTATTACTGAGTCTCGGGATAAATGTTTAGCTTGCTGGCTACCAAACCGGTCAGTTCTTATCAACAAAATGAAGATTCTATGAATATCGTTTCTATTTCATACTGATATTTGCAAATACATTTGTATATATAAATATAATTCGTAGACATTATTTCCATAATCATTTCCATATCACACTTACATATTTATCATTCATTACTAAACTTCTAAATACGTATTTATGGCTGACAGTGACATATATTACATACACTAACATTTACTGTATTGCAGAAGTGCATTGGGAATGAAAGGATGAGACGAAAAAGGAAAGAAATTGGAGAGACTAGTAATTCTGTTCAAACTGAAGCCCTGCCTGCAAAGCGGGTAACATCGGGCTATAACATGTTTTCATCTAAAATCCTTGGCTCTGGTAAGTACTGTCTTTTCAATATAGAATGTATATTGGAATTATTATAGCCAGCTTTTTTAATATTTGGTGCATAATTTAAATAAAGCATTTCAGGTTCCAATTTGTACAAGGAATATAAACATCAAAAGAGAGAGCATGTGAATAAAGGCGGGTACACGACTCGACACTTATACCAACGCATTGAAGAGCATAAAATGAGCGCTGTGGGGAAACATGTCAAAGAAATACATGGACAGAGCGTAGACAACCTTAACAAACAATTTTCCGTCCTTCGCAAATGCATGAACAAATTCGATTGTTTAGTTTATGAGATGCTATGAATCAAACAATATAAGCCTAATCTCAATGGACAATCGTACTCGATAAAATCAAAACTGTTCTAAGTCATTAGTTTTTACTTACTACATGTAATTATTGTAATATATTCCATTTTTATCTTTAGACTATTTAAACTAGTGTAGTGTATTTAACCTTTATTCTTGATAATGATGTTAAGATGACATCGAAACGTTGAATCAATTTTTTATTGCTAATTTTTATTATTAAATATTTGTATTTTTACTAAATTAGAGGGAAACTTGAATGAGATCAGGACTTTTCACAGTTTAAGAAATAACAAGACGCCTGTTCTGGCGTTAACTCCGGCGCACGTGCCAGTCTTTAATAGAGCTTCTGAACATAAACAATACAGTTCATATTCGCATTTAGATACCTTGCAAACCTATAAATGTTCGATCGCGAAATTCAGAAGCACATTGTACTTTAGAAAGTATAGAAGTTCAATTGTTCAAAAATGTAAATAAACCGCATGATACATTTGCTTTGTCTTACACTTTGCCTTTGGAATTCGCGCTTATACAGGGTGTATCAAAAAAAATGTCCCAAATGTAAAAATTCCGTTTTTCAGGATATTTTGCAGAATTTGGCAAATTTTTGTGTTCCTAGAGATAGTTAAGACTTATCTGGTATACCTAGGCCAAGTTTAGTTTTTCAGTAACAAAATTATGTTACCGGGGGGGTGGTTCCTTTCCACTGATATTGAGAGGGCTTGCGCGCGAAAATGTGAAGCTGAAATTGAGATATTATTTAGCTGTCTAAAAGTAGGAAAGCTTTTTAATAAACTGTCAAAGTTTCAGGAAAAATAATGCATACTGGGAGCAACGCGCAACCCCTAAAGGTGACAAATATTTCATTGCGCGCAGTGGATTTAATGCATCGCTGATTTTAGTGTGACCGATCTCATACAAGTTAGGCAAATGAATAAATTAAAGCGAGAAACTGAACACAAAAACAAAGCGATTTATTCTTGATGTTGATCCTCAGCATGTCCACCATTTCATTCTAAGCAAACTGCGGCTTGTCTGAGCATACTAAACACTGAACAGCAAACCATTTGTCTGTCCATTCGCCTAGATTTGCCGGTGGTAGCGTAGGCGATTTGCAAGAAAGAATTTTGAACGAAATGGATAATTTGAGGCAGGACAGACAAATGTGGTTCGCCGTTCAGTGTTTACCATGCTCAGACGAGCCGCAGTTTGCTTAGAAAGAAATGGTAGAAATGTTGAGGATTACCATCAAGAATAAAAATCTTGTTATTAAATCGCTTCGTCTTCTTGTTCAGTTTCTCACTTTAATTTATTCATTTGCACAGCCTTGCATGAGATCGGTCACGCTAAAATCAACCATGCATTTAAAGGAGCAGTGTCACCGCGTGCGCATCTTTTCTGCGCATATATGAAACTTGAAATAACAGGCTGTTTTTTCAAGTTTATCAAACGCAAGATGGCGACTAATCAGGGGGCAAAGCATGGTGGCAAACGCGATAATTCCGGCAGGAAAAGAAAATTTCAGGGCGCAGAAAGTTTTAGTAGCCAAAATAAACGGATTTATTTATCGTTAAGCGTATTTTTGGCTTGGCGAGAAGCGAAGAATGGAGCCGGTTACAACAAATATAGCAACAGCGATTTTGCTGCGCATTTGTTGTCCTTGGAGTATCGTAGAAGGTAAAATTTTCGTTATGTATTTTCAAAGCTCATCACTTTACGACTACATTTCCTATCTTAGTGTTTGACTATATGATTTTGTTTCTTTAAAGAGCGGATTTGAATATTCCGATAGAAGAAACGCGAGTTACGCGACCGGCTAATCCAATAGCGATATCTGACAACGATCAACCACGTGGCATTATTTCAGGTATCAGGAGTACTTTTTTCTAATCTAATATAGCAAAAGTTAACGAAACGAAATTATGATAATTGATACACAATCAATGCGCAACACAATTCCTAGTGAATTTAATTAATAACCAATTCATTTTAGACTGGAGTACATCTACCCCAATGAAAGATCAAGGCATTGGGACTTCTATGCCACCATGTCATGTGTCACCAATTGGCAAGGAACAGGAGCAAGAGAGTGATGTTCCCTCATCTAGTTTGCCTCCTATTGCTGAAGAGCAACAGATGTCAATTGCTCAGGAAGCTAGTACATCTCAACATGAAAAGTACTAAGTATTATATTTAAGTCTATGCTAATTTGATGTGGCCTTTTTATAAAGCCTATGTGACAACTTTCTATAAAGTTTGAAGAGAAATTATATTTTATAGTTCTATATGTGAGCCAATGGAGTCATCGAACAGACTGAACACATCTATGTTTACTGATGATGAGTTGTCAGAGGATAGTGGTGATGACAGGGATGTTAGGTATTGTATATCTATATATCATTTACTTATATTTTATTTGACAAACACTTCGCAATTTTACATCGTATATGTTTCTATTCATGATTACAGTTTTCATGACCTCACAATGTCAGTGGTTGAGAAAATAAATTCTGATCAAGATGATTACTTCGAAGGGGAGGATGATGCAAAGTATGATTGTCATTATGTATACTATTGGCATTTATACATATAAGGTTTAGGAAACAAAAATAGTTAAATAGGTTATCCAATATCCACATCTCTTTGGTTGTGTGCACAAACCAATTTTAAAAGTAGGTATATATTATTTTTAATAGTTTCAGTTCTCTTGAGTATACCATTGATGGTGAAGAAACAGACTCTACAGATGAAGGTGATGGTGTTTATGTAATGCCAGATGAAGAAGATGATGAGAGTATGACAAGTAATCCATGCAACCAGGCACAACACTCCCCTACTTCTCTTGTATCATTTGGACCACACCAGAAGCTGAGCAGAGGTGAAGAAATGTATTCCCTGAAAGATGAGTATGAGTTATGACAAGATAAAAAAATTATCTGCACACTCAGCCTGATCCTTAATGTATTCACATCACGATGTCAGACACCTGGATGTGTTGCTGCACCATCAATTGAACATCACTTTGTTGGAACAACACTTGTTATTCGCTCTACCTGTTCATCTGGCCACATGCACAGGTTCTACTCTTCACGTGAAGTGAACAATATTTTTGTAAACAATTTACAAACTGCAGCCTCCATTATGCTATCTGGAAGCCACTATGGTAAGGTTAATCGCTTAGCAAAATTCCTAAATCTGAAATTTGTGTCGAAGTCCAGCTACTATCGCTTTCAACGACTTTATTTGGTTCCCGAGATCAACAATTGGTGGCAATGGATGAAAGGAGAAATTGTGAAACAGTTTGAAGGTCAAGATATTGTTGTTGGAGGTGATGGTCAATGTGACTCCCCAGGCTTCAATGCCAAGAATTTATGCTATTTTATGGTTGAGGTAGATAGCAATTACATTCTTGACATTGAAGTCTTAGACAAGAGGCATGTTGGCCTCATCTCAACAAATATGGAGAAAGAGGCAGTAAACCGAAGTATGGATCGTCTTCAGAAGGAAGTAAAAGTCGTGGAGTTGGTTACTGATGCCTCTACATCTGTAAAAGCATTTCTTGGTAAGTAAGCTCTATTACATATTTTGCCATTATTTTACCAAAGGCTGTTCTTCCAAATATTGTTGTTAATAGGTTTGGAAGCTTATAAAATAAAAGGAGTGTAGTATTCATTTAAGTCAGACTGTTGTGTTATGATTTTAGAAAATGAATACCCAGATGTAATTCATAGTTTGGATGTTTGGCACAAATCGAAAAGCATCAAGAAGTGTCTGGATAAGGTTTGTTTATTCTTAGTGTGATGCTTAAATATTGCTTTAGGTGAAAAAAAACCAGAAGCATAATCTGAAAAGAAACATTTCTATTTAGCTTGGAAAACCTAAAGCAATGAAAAAGGTGAAGGACTGGGCACCACATATCATCCGCCATTTTTGGCATTGTTCCAGTTCATGTCGACAAGATAACGAAACCTCTGATCAGGAAGCCTTGAAAGTTATGAAGGTATCAGTACTATGCCATGATAAATGTATATTAATATGTAAAAAAATTTTCTTAACATATTTACTTTTTTATTTAGGACAAATGGATTGGATTGCTCCATCATATATGTAATGAGCATGAGTGGCTGGAAGGTCGTCAATGTGACCATGAAGAGGATGAACATGATGAGCATCTAGCGTGGTTTGGTCGCCGAGATAAGGATTATCAAGAGCTGCAAAAGATTATCCTGAATCCTGAGCTACTTGCCAGTTTTAAGTACTATACCCGTTTCAGGTACAGAAGAAATATTGTTGACAATTAATTACTGCATATTAAATGTGATAGTAATATTATTGCAGCATCGGTACACCATGTAATTATTTAATAATGTAAAGCAAATTTACTTATAAATGTGACAAGTTTTAATGGTTATATTTTGTAGACATACAGGTGGCATAGAATGTGCTAATAGCCTTGGACTGGTTTATACTCCAAAGAGGACCCCATTCAGGTAATTAATTTTCAAACTACCACAATTTTGTTAAGTGAATTTTCTTGTGGCATAATAATTATATATCAATTGTACTTAAATGCAATGGATTATTTACCCAGATACAGTGCATACAAAGCGAGACGACAGCTTGCAGCTATTGATTGGAACTTCTATCAAAACCTCCAGCCGGCCAAAACAAAGTGTGGCGATGAAATTAGCACCAGGAAGTACAATCCAAGAACCCGACAATGGGATCTCAAGACAGTAAAGGTTCAGGAGGAATATGGCTACATCCCATTACTCATGGCCAAAATAATAAAAAGAAGAGTGGATGATGATAGTATTGGTGGTGTTACAAGAGCAGTGGATTTAAATGCAAGTGACCCTGCTCTTATTTCCCCAACCATTGCCCACATACCTCCACCATCTACAAAGGACATTGTTTCAAGGAGCAGATTTAATAAATAGACTCAAACCCTGATCTTTTAATGTAAATAAACTGTACAAATCAACCAGTAGCATAGCTAGCCTGACAATTTAGTCCTTCAAAGTTCACATTTTAACATTTGTTGACTAGGAAAACAATTATAATATGGACAAAACATATCTCGACATTTTGACCCAACCGGTTCTTTTTAGGCGGTTGTTATACCACAATTGATGTGCAGTTGTTTGAGGATGCTGCTCCCTGGTTATATGGAATGATTATATAACCATTATAATTGTCAGTCTGGCTTTGCTACTAATGTATATAATGTATATAATAATATTGTGATTCTTAAAAAATAAATAGTTCATGTGAATATGATGCCTAATGGCCCAACAAAAACAAATTGAGTTCTCTACATTCCATATAAATAAAGGTTTTATACATCCCATATAAATTAATGTTCCCTGTATCCCATATAAATTCCAGTTGCAGATGGAAAACGTTCCCTTATTTTCAGTACTGTACAGGAAGGACAGACACGTCTGTTACCCTTGCCTAGGCGGCCATAGCGTGCAAGAATGAATTGCCTGTATGCTGCCTTTCTGAATGCCCTCGTACTATTGTCCTCTTGGTCATTTCTAATGTCTGCTCTGTTCCTTATACACAACTCTAGTACATCAACATCAAGACATAATTTGGAAAAACGAGATGTAAGAGTTATGCACTTTTTCTGTTTGCAACATTTGTTTTCAATTTCCTGTGGCATTGGTCTACATCTGCCACAAACACACCAATCTGGTGCATCAGCACTTGGGAACTCATCAGGTTGATCCGAGTCTTGCTCTACTGGTGATGGTTCTCCAAACTCACCAAGTTCACTATCTTCTAGATCCTCATCCAGGTCATCTTCCATTCTTAGTAGGGTATCAATGTAGTCCATACTACCAATGCCTCTACGCAAACTTCTAATGGCAAGTTTTCTCACCAGTCCTTCATCCAAAGTCCCAATAAACAGCTGTAATTATCAGACAAAAATGTTATTGTTTATATGAAACCCTGAGTTAAATAATGGTCATGACTGCCTCAATTCTGTATGATATATTACAACAATAGTAAAATACCATATTATGTTTCGATATGTAAAACAATATTAGTCTTGGTAAGAAAAACATTGGAGATACTGTTTCAACTTTGAACTATCCTATAGCCTATATGATTATATCATGAATGTAAATTCTACAGGTTTGCTAGTACAATTTACATACAATAAATGTATACAGGGTATATAAAAAACAAGCACACACAACCTTAACATCTTTATTTTCCTTTTCCCTCAAAGCATCTTCGGACTGTAGCATTTGTGAAGAACTAACCCTGCTAAGTCTGAAGCCTTGTGCTTGCCCACGTGTTCCACGGCTTTGGCCGCGGTCGTCGCGCTCACGTTCCGTGTTTTGTGCCGTATTCTACAGTAAAACAACATTACAAATATAAATCTCGTATGAAAGAAACGATATTGGCTATGCTGAAGATATGTAGGCAGACTTACCCGATTCTTACAAGGATTCTTGCTTGTGCCACATTTACATTCTGCCGTGCACTCGACGTTATTTCCTTTACAAGGACATACACGATTTCCACTAGCTTTTCTTTTGATGCTGCAAGAACTCTTGCAATCGCAACGGCTTGTCTATGCGCATAATACAGTAAACTGGTTATGCTATGTAGATTGTACGCAAAAATGTAAATATATGTAAATTTTTACTTACCATGTTGAAGAGATTCTATAAAAGCGTTTCAGTAATTCAGTTCACTGTTCACTCATACGACGGCAGCGATTAGTTCCGATTACATCTCCGACAATTTCCGACAATTTTTTGTTATGCGCAGAAAAGATGCGCATGCGGTGACACTGCTCCTTTAATCCACTGCGCGCAATTAAATATTTGTCACTTTTAGGGGTCGCGCGTTGCTCCCAGTTTGCATTATTTTTTCCTGAAACTTTGACAGCTTATTAAAAAGCCTTCCTACTTTTAGACAGCTAAATAATATCTCAAATTCAGCTTCACATTTTCGCGCGCAAGCCCTCTCAATATCAGTGGAAAGGAACCACCCCCCCGGTAACATAATTTTGTAAATGAAAAACCAAACTTGGCCTAGGTATACCAGATAAGTCTTAACTATCTCTAGGAACACAAAAAATTGCCAAATTCTGCAAAATATCCTGAAAAACGGAAATTTTACATTTGGGACATTTTTTTTGATACACCCTGTATAGTTATATTAAATCTTCAATCCTGTGCAAACTATGACGAGTCAAAGCGCCCATACACACCACATCATCTTGTAAAACGGCAAAATAGCAGCGATATTACTAAAATAGGACCAGAATCTACACATATTAAATATATTCTTACCCCAATTCAATCTAAACTTAATCGAACAGCATGAAAAGAACGGTTTATTTGTTCCTCTTGGAGGAATTGCCGTATCATGCGAGCGAAATCGAATTGCGCATCGGAAAATTAGCCAAAGTTGTGCACCACAACTCTTGAGAGATAAGACTAGGACATAGATAAATCCAATCACATACACATTTTAAATACTAGTATATTTCGCGCCATTTCAGACTTGCGACGACGAAAAATAATAAAAAAAAAACAAAAACAAAGCCGAGGCGAATTTTCAACTCCGTCGCTGACGCCGGAGTAACAAGACCAAATTTTCCACCGAATTCACCGTGTATAATGAAGTCGGAGGATTTTACACGTAATATTTCATCCGACACAGCTTTAAAAAGTAATTCTTTTGTGGTAAACACAACTTTAATATTCTCAAATGTATTTTCTTTAATATTCTCAAATGTATCTCAAATATGAATGTGTTATGTGATAAACGACATTATAATTTCATTTATAAACTCTGTTTTCATAATGACAAAAAGAAAATAAAATCAAAATATTCCCGTGCAAAAGAACAAGGGCAGATTTTGTTCTAAGCCAATCAGCGTGTTTGTTGACATTTTTGCTCTCCGCCAGCGTTTGTTGACATTTTTGCTCTCCGCCAATCAGAATGCTTGAAAATAAAAATTGTAAACAAAAGGAGCGAGAAAATATTGCCGTATTCTAAGGCATCTGTGAGCCAGAATATTTACTTTTTATATTCGAAACCGAAAGAATGCAATAAAACATAAATATATCTTGAATTTTGCCATGGGGTTTTTTAAATTTCAAAACATAAAGTGAAATATCGATGTTTGAATTGCTGCAATTATCGCACTCTATGGCTGCAATATATCGTTAAACCCGTTAAATTATTTGGGGAATAATGTTGGTTTCTTCTCAGGATTCTCCTTTCCGTCTCATGTTTTTATTTCAGTTCTGGATAATGCTACTTGGAATGAGTTGGATCTTTGGGACAATGAAAATACCATGATATAAATAATAACCATTGTTCGGAGCTTGCTAAGATGTTTTAATACGCTCAGTGGACATTCTGTCAGAACATATGGCATTGTTTATGCAATACTAGAGATTCACAGCACCAGCATCCCTGCATATCACCTCAAAGCCATTGGGATCCATTTCTGGTTGGGAAAAATTACCAATGTGAGACTTGATTTTTCTAAGATCATCACTGAAATTGGGGCAAAATGATGCTTTCTTGAGCAGTGAAGAATAATCATCTGCAGAGAGAAATACCACTGTCAACTGTTTGGCCCTCTTTGTCTGCAACATCCAATGTCTTTCCTGTATAAAAATCTTCACTGTCGATGGTATTTGCTTGGCTGCATGGGTGAACTTAAAGTTATTGTTGTTGTGTCACTTGTTTGGCTGTATGATGCTTCTTGGTTAAGTGCTTGATCTTCTACATTATGTTGACTCTCAGCAACCTTATCAGTGGCTATAATTATATCACCGGCCTAGCTATTAGATTGTTCTTGCTTCTCGTTCGATTTTTGGCTGGATTCAAGGTGATGAATGGATGTAGTACCAGACATTCAGGATTAACATGCATCTGCAGCAGAGTATAGTAAAGTACAGTAAGTTAGCTATAATTATAATATTAATTTACCATAATTAACATGTTCGAGGGTGGAAGGGAGGTGTATAGGATTACTTATATAATTTTATATTATAATGAATGTAACTCTCAATTTATTTATAATACATCTATGGGTAGTGCCCATTCCTGGGTACCATGCTATCATGCCAATTTCATTTAGAAGCATTGTGTGAAACCTAGGCACCAGAAAAAGTGCCAGCAGAATTGCTGGGCACTCAATCGGATCACAGCCTTAATTCCTCAAACTTCATCTGGATGTCTACTCTTATATTGTGATCTATGATCAAGTAAATTGTAAATTACTTGTGATGCTACTAATTGTAACCTAGTAGTGTAATGTAGTAGGTAGAGGAAGATGATGAGGAAAAGAGGAAGGGATGTGTGGGGGATGAGAGTTATAATTAAATTGAGAATTACATTCATTATAATATAAAATTATATAAGTAATCCTATACACCTCCCTTCCACCCTCCAACATGTTTATTATGGTAGATTAATATGTGATAGGCCGGTGATATAATTATAGCCACAGATAAGGTTGCTGAAAGTCAACATAATGTAGAAGATCAAGCACTTAACCAAGAAGCATCATACAGCCAAACAAGTGACACAACAACAATAACTTTAAGTTCACCCATGCAGCCAAGCAAATACCATCGACAGTCAAGATTTTTATACAGGAAAGACATTAGATGTTGCAGACAAAGAGGGCCAAACAGTTGACAGTGTATTTCTCTCTGCAGATGATTATTCTTGACTGCTCAAGAAAGCATCATTTTGCCCCAATTTCAGTGATGATCTTAGAAAAATCAAGTCTCACATTGGTAATTTTTCCCAACCAGAAATGGATCCCAATGCCTTTGAGGTGATATGCAGGGATGCTGGTGCTGTGAATCTCTACTATTGCATAAACAATGCCATTTGCTCTGACAGAATGTCCACTGAGCGTATTAAAACATCTTAGCAAGCTCCGAACAATGATTATTATTTATATCATGGTGTTTTCATTGTCCCAAAGATCCAACTCATTCCAAGTAGCATTATCCAGAACTGAAATGAAAACATGAGACGGAAAGGAGAATCCTGAGAAGAAACCGACATTATTCCCCAAATAATATATCGGGTTTAACGATATATTGCAGCCATATTTATCGGGTTTAACGATATATTGCAGCCATAGAGCGCGATCATTGCAGTTATTCAAACGTTGATATTTCACGTTATGTTTTGAAATTTAAAAAACCCCACGGCAAAATTCAAGATATATTTATGTTTTATTGCACTCTTTTGGTTTCGAATATAAAAAGTAAATATTCTGGCTCATGGATGCCTTAGAATACGGCAATATTTTCTCGCTCCTTTTGTTTACAATTTTTATTTTCAAGCATTCTGATTGGCGAAGAGCAAAAATGTCAACAAACGCGCTGATTGGCTTAGAACGAAATCTGCCCTTGTTGTGCAAAAGCCAATCGAAGCATAACATAAAACTTCGGAGAGATATAGATGAGTAACTTAACTTCCAGAAAAAGGTAAGAATCTTGTCGTATTTTTGCCATTTTTCACAAAAATATGATTCTTTAAAAATATACAGCCGTTGCGAGTTGCTATGACTACAGTGTTTCCACGTGCAGAAAAATATTTCCATACTTTTCTCAATTTCTATTTCTCACATACCATGTACCATTTAAAACCCCCAACCCACATGAATTTTCTAAAAATCATGTTACCATCCCTACGCTTAACTAATTTCGTTTAACTGAGGCGAGGGGTTGCTGCATTCATGTATTTCTAGTTATATAATAGACAAAACAGCTTTGGCTGTATATTGTGGTTGTGAAAATACAACTAACAAGTTCTGATATTTGATTGAGCTTACCATAATACACAGTGCACATAGCTGAGGGTTTATCTATGGAATGATTTGAAAGTCTTTATTTTAGTGATCCTATTTTATGTTGTGTACAGTGTATGTGGGTGAGCTTTCTCACATGGAGAGAACCTGCTTCTTTCATTTTGGTACATTAATAAGTATTGGTAAAATTGAATATTTAAAATTACATCTTTCTTTAATTTATTTTATGGTGATATTTGTAGTTAGACTAAACCATCATAATGTTGTTTTAGATGAATGTAGGTCAATTGAATCTAAGGCAGAGAAAATGAGCTTGGTTGCTCAAAGTGACAATGAAAAAAGTGTTTGGCGAGACAAGGCAAAGAAATGTGAAAGTGCACCATGTTTATTAATTATACATGTAGATGCAGCAAACAGTAGCACAAAAAGTATACCAACAGTGATGTCAGAGACTTGTTTAATAATAAGAAGTACAGTCAGTATTTTTCAGCCTGCAATATTGTTAGTAATTATTAGTAATTAGTTTACTGTATCAACAACTATTACCCAATGATGTACATGATTGCCACTACAGTATCTCAGTCATTGTGCCTGTTAACAACAAAATTGTTCCAATAACATTGTTAATAAGCATGAACAACAATGATTGACTATCTGGCCAGCTTGAGCATAGGCATATGGATAGGGTGGTAGCACCCTAGGTAGAATGAGTTGGGCAAAAGATGTGGTAGGATTAAATTATTATGACAACTACGACAGTCACCACTGGCTGTTTCTTGACAGGCAGATGAAATGTACACTCCCTCAGCTCCAAAAACAACAGCTTGTATACTGCAATAAGTTTGATGTTGTTCACACATTGTTGAAAACAACATCAAACAGACTGTGTGACTTGTTACTAATTTGCCTCATGTTACAGGTGAAGCCTGTGGGAAAACCTGGAATTTGTGTGCCATATCTAAATGGAAGTCTCAGTATAACTGGCCTTCCGGATGGTGTGGAATTCTCTAAGCTGAACAATTATGGGGAAGACAAGATAAAAAAAATAATGAGATGTCAAGAGAGCATAGCTTTCCACATCGATGAAAAGAGCACAGAATCAGGTGGTGACATGGATAAGGATGGAATTGGGGTACTAGATAAAGAACTACAAACTGCCATTTGTAAGGCGATTGATGAGGAAAAAGCTAAGCAAGTACTCAGTGGAAATTGTCAGATAGAGGAATCTGATGAAAAGGTGACAAATCTGGTGCTCTCGAATGAAGAGTATGAGTTGTTTTCTCACAAATGCAGCAGCTGGTTTACAAGAGACGCAATGATTGCATTGAAGGCAAATCACAAAGCATCACATGAGCATAAACCTGTGTACACAGACTCAGATGATGCATATTGGCTCTTCTATTTCCCCAGAAAAATAGCTAATATTAAGATGGAGGAAAACGAGAAAATTTGGGGATATTGGCTTGATGCCACTAATGATAATCTGATGTATAAGCTCCTCATGTCAAAAGATAAAGTGCCAATTTACTCTGTGAACATTATCAAGGAGAACAACCTAAATTATTTATTGTTTTTACGAAAAGCCATCTTATTAAAAAACAGTGAAGTCAGCATTCTGGAATCATTTCACAATTGTATATACACTACTTTAAACAAGCATGGTTTTATTTACTTATTAACATAACGTGGGCATTATTCATAAAGCATAAAATTTGTTATGTATAATGTCTTGTATAATATTATGTATTAAAAGTTATCACTTCACTATTTTTCTAAGAACAATATATTGTTGGGACTGAGTGAGGTGGTGACACACAGACTGCACAGAAATGGGAAGCAAATTGTAGGTAAATTGTAGGTAGTGTCAAATTGTGACTCGAGAGACGAAAAGTCGTGAAAATATTAGAAAATCAGTGTAATATGCCGAGAATATATACCCCATTTTAAAACAAATATAAGAAAATCAGGGTTAATTTTACAAATGTGTTGTACGAATGTTGTTTTTGTGTAATATATCATGAAAAAACACCCCATTTTTAACTAAATGACCTGTTTAACGTAAATATTAGAAAATCAGGGGTAAATTTTAGAAATATTTGGTATGAATGTTATTTTTGTGTAATAAATCGTGAAAATACACCCCCATTTTTAAGTAAATGACCTGTTTAATGTAAATATTAGAAAATGAGGAGTAAATTTCGGAAATATATGGTACAAATGTTGTTTTTTATTAATTTATTTATACTCTTCACCATGTTTGGCTGGTGCACCCCACAGAGTTTTAACTCCAGTTATATGGTCCCTTGCTTACAATATAATTATACTAAATAGCAATATATATAATAATAAGAATATTTACATGACCATTAGTGGTGGACATTATTACAAAATATTTAATACAAGGCCGTTTGACAATAAAGATTATGCTGAACATGGATAATTTTCAACAACACAACTTTACATTTAGACTATACAAAGGACGAGACGAATTACATTTTACACCTACACTCTTAAACCTTTGTAGAATATCCACGTCATATACATGTTCTGTGAGATAGTTATAATAGAGCAACAGTTCAGATTTGAATTTCGAAATTGAGAGTTTGGAGTCGCGCAGATGTTCTGATAATTCATTGAAAATTCTTGGAATTCTGCAGTACAAACCTTTCTGAAAGGGTTGTCATGTAATATTGGTCTGGAATGGCAGTGATAATATGAATTTGGTGGCTCGACGCTGAACTTTCTCAAGTTGTTGAATTAGGGTGACTGTTTGCAGAGCCCAAACTTCTGGATGAGAATTCTGAGATCTTTCTGGGTGGTTACGTTCCTAACTGCCCCTCCCATCAGATTATAGGACGAATCAATCTGGTTTAAGTTCCTTGTGATGCAAAGGTGACTGCATTTCCCCTTGTTTAAATCCATTCTCCAAACATCACACCATTCACAAATGTTGTCGAGATCGTTTGGAGATCATGCACGTCCTTGTGATGTTTGATGGTGTGGAAAGACTTTGTGTCATCTGCCAACATTGCCAAAGATGAAGACGTGGCAACGTTGGGAAGGTCATTCAAGTAAATGAGGAACAACAGTGGGCCAAGTATCGACCCTTGTGGCACTCCAGAGAGGACTCTTGCTTGTTTGGATGTTGCACCAAGCACGGTTAACTCTCTGGTGGCGATCCAATAAGTAGCTCTCTAACCACCGTAGCAAATTTCCACTGATTCCATATCACTGAAGTTTCTTGATAAGAAGTCGATGATCTACTCGATCAAAAGCTTTAGCAAAGTCTAAATAAACTGCATCAGTTTGTACTCGAATATCAAGTGTGTTGCCGATTTCATGAAAGATCCACGAACCTGTGAGGTGGTTGATTTTCCCTTCATGAAGCCAAACTGACAACAAGGATATAGGGCGATAGTTGGTAACTGATTTTCTGGATCCTTCTTTCGGAATTGGCACGATGTGATAGATGGAAATTCTCCCAAAGAGACGGATTTGTTAAACAAGTGGCACAAAGAAGGATGGCGCACATGAACACAGTAGTAACACTGGGAATTTAGCAGGACCGGTAACTTTCTCAATCTCAAGAGAAGTTAGTATGCTATGCACTTCTTGTGGTGTGAAACGGATGTTATGTAACAGCTCGCATAATAATGTATCATCAAGAGAATGAGGATGTTGTTCGTATTCTTCGTCAGTCAATGGTGGTTTAAACATAGAGTAGAAGTAGTTATTCAGAAGATCAGCGATGTCCTTCGGGTTTTCAGCAGTAGCTGTAGTACTGTCATTTGTCCACTCAAGTTTATTTGGAGCAGTGATGTATTGGAAACTGTTTTGAAAATTGACGAAAATTGCTTAGGATTGGATATTAATAAATTGGGCAATGTCTGGAAAATTTCATTGCGCTTATGTGAGATTAACTGCTTAACTAGACGATGGAGTATACAGTATTTCTCTAGATGACAAGTTCTCCTGCTTGATTTTGCTTTTCTTTTTTTTTTCTTTTGTTGTTTTTGTGTAATATATCATTTATCGTTATCATTTTTAACATAAATGTTAGAAAATCAGGGGTAAATTTTAGAAATATTTAATACAAATGTTGTTTTTGTGTTATTTATCATGAAAATACACCCCATTTTTAAGTAAATTACCTGTTTAACGTAAATATTAGAAAATGAGGGGTAAATTTCGGAAATATATGGTACAAATGTTGTTTTTGTGTAATATATCGTGAAAATACACCCCATTTTTAACTAAATGACCTGTTCAACGTAAATATTAGAAAATCAGGGGTAAATCTTAGAAATGTGTGGCACGACTGTCGTTTTGCTTTAAATATATCGTGAAAATGCACCCCAAGATATTGAATTTTAATAATGTGCATGGTAGTTGGGTTCCTTTAACATTCCACAATACCATATATTATACTGCAAATATAATAAACAACTTTGATTCTGCACAGAAATAAAATGTTTCACGCATTACGTCAATTGTGATGTAACTCATATACTGTATAACTCATAGACATGCATACTGTATAATAGACGTAATTTTTACACCAAAGTTTTTATGAATGGTAAAGTTTACTGGAGTTTTATTACAAAGCTCAATCGTCACAAATTGGTTCAAAATCGGAATTATAGTCAACTAGAGAAACATTGTCGTCTTCATCACTATCGTCAATGGTATAATATTCCGAGATGTTTGTTATTTCTTCGATATCCATCCCCTGTTCAAATGTACATTCATGTTTCCATGGCGTAGTTGGTATAAGACAATCAACTTCATCTGGTATGCTTTCCTTGAATAATGAACCCAAGGAATATAGTTTATTATTACATTCAAGTACCCTTGAACGACCAATGCTGTGAAGTCCTTTAGCATACACTGCAACTGTCTCTTCTCGGTTGTCCAAACATGACTGGTAAGTCGCTTTCAAGTTCTGGAAATATCATACTAACCCTACCATTTCCTCTTTGAAGTATTGGATCTCTTCTTTACAGCGCTGGATGAAATTGTGCAAATCTATAGCACTAAAGTCAAGCGGGATCTAAAGTCAAGCGGGATCTCATTTACAGATGGCGATGTCACTCTTACGGAATGATAACTGGGGACTCTGGATCTTTTACAGCATCAAAGGTCATCAGTTCTGGCATTCCATCGACTGAATCTTCCCAGAAAGACAATGCAGCATTGTATTTGGATACAGTTGTTTTCATGGCATTGGTTTTTAGTGCAAAGTTTGAGAAACTTTGCAGTATTGTGATGAGTGGGGAAAATTCAAACGAGTCAGTCAGTCAGTCAGTCAGTCAGTCAGTCAGTCAGTCAGTCAGTCAGTCAGTCAGTCAGTCATAGTGTAAACTTTACGGGGGGTAGGTTGATTTATGTGTATAGTACCTTTTTGAGTATGATCAGTAATTTAAAGTTTTTAAATCAGTTTAAATTGCTTTATTTATTAATGCACTATACCCCGTTTGCAAAGTTCACCAAAATATTGAGGAATTTTGGCGGTTACTGTAAATTTTGAAGCATTGCTTTTCCGCGGTTTGGGTTTTGTTTTAAAGGGATTTGCGCAGAATTACCCCCGGAACACCCGATTCTTTCTTACATGTCGCAACTGCGCATGTGCCGTCGAGACTTGAAGTCTTGAACATTATTCATGATGTAAAGAAACGAGGAGCGACGAGCATTGCTTCAAAACATTCCAGGCGTAAAAATCGAGCAATTCTGTGAGAATCTACGCAATTTATCAACTTATGTTATGAATTACGAGCATTCAATTCAACACAAATATAATTTAAAAGGTTTATTCCATAAATAGAGCTGAGAGGTTAGGTTTACATGGGCAACTAAAATTATAATTTATTAGTGACAGTATCCGCGGCTAACGTAACTTGAGTACTTTGAGTAATTTCCTTTTGATTAATGTTTAACCTAGTTCATAATATTTTTACTGGCATAAGTCAAAATTTTTATGTTGGGACAAACGTCTGGTTGCTTAGGTATTACAGGGCATGAAAACTTTGCACTATCCTTGGATCCCTAGTTTTATTAATCTGTTTACATAGCTTTGCCACAATTTTCTGACCATCTATATAAAAAATTGAAATGGAAAATCGGCATTAACTTGGCATTCACGCATGGTGGCAATTGCTGTAGAATAGAAAATGGTATCAAAGGAGTATTTGAGTACCTGCATACTTCCTTTTAAGTCAAATCAAGAACATTCTCTCCACTGCTAAAAAATATAGTTTCTCAGTCATGTGTCTTCTATCTTCTTCGATGGAAACTGCACCATTGTTAAAATTTGTATCTCCTCCCAGCTTCCACTGTCGTTTCACCTTGAAGCATTTTTCTGTCATGGCCACAACTTTTAATACGCTAATGAAAAAAAGTAATGCAATGACATAAGTTCATATCTCCACCTTTTGTTTTATACGAGCTTTGGTAATACCGGGTGTCCCAAAAAAAAGTACCTATTTTTAATTCAACATAACTTGTAAGCGAACCGAAGAATTGCAATCAAATAATCCATATTAAGTTGAGTAATGTCTAACTTAAAGTTTGATATATTACATGTGAAGTTTGAACGAGTAGTCTCTGAGATATTCGCGTTTAAAGTCGCAGCAACGTTTTGAAACTTGTCAAAAATCAGGAAAAAATTGCCTATTAAACTTGTTTCAACAATACCGGTTCGTAACATGGTTTCTTGTAACTTATTTTATAGTTGTTTTCTTATTCATCTGCAAATTCATGTCCACCAGCAGCAACACACTTTCTTGCCCGTGTCAGCATGCCATCAAAAGACCTTTGAATCATGTGGGTGTCCAAATTGCGACATGACCTAACAATCGCCTTGCGAAGTTCTCCCAAGTTTTGAGGTTGTTGGGCATGAGGAACTTCCCAAATCTGCTGCTTTAAATAGCCCCAGAGGAAGAAATCACACACCGTCAGGTCAGGGGAGCGTGGAGGCCATGGCCAATCGCCGTGTTGACTCATGAGTCGACCAGGAAATTGCCCCTGTAGATATCGGATTGTTGCGTTGCTTGTGTGACAGGAGGCGCCGTCCTGTTGCCACCACATTGAGTTTCTGTCAATGTTGTGCACTGGAAATTCTCTCTGAATCACGTTGTAGCGAATTATACGCATGTACTCTCTCGTATCAAGGTTTGCACGCATAAAATGCGGACCAAGAACAACGCCCTGTCTGGTCAGCCCAACCCAGACCATCACTTGTTGTGCGCCTTGCATATGACCGACGTAATGGTCGTGTGGGTGCCCTTCACCACGTGTTGCGTATTTCCTCACACTTCATACGCGTTATTCGTTCTTGCATACTCTAGGCAAACCCAAACTCTTTAATCTTTTGTCAAGCGAGGCATGTTTTATTGCGATATCACGTTTGTCGCGATGACTTTAGAAAACTACACTTCTTGCTTGCGTTCGTAAGTGGAAATTCCATCATGTCCCAAGGGAGATAACATAATGATGCAAAAATGAACAATAACTGAAAATTTACATGTTAAACCTTACAAATTCAGAAAGTCGTATTAAGGACTTAACAAATTTTCTGAAAAAACTAAAAAATAAGTTGCAAGAAACCGTGTTACGAACTGGTATTGTAGAAACAAATTTAACAAGCCAATTTTTGCTGATTTTTGACACATTTCATAACGTTACCGTGTCTTTAAACGCGAATATCTCGGAAACTACTTGCTCAAACTTCATATGCAATATATCAAACTTTAAGTTAGACATTACTCAACTTAATATGGATTATTTGATTGCAATTCTTCAATTCGCTTACAAGTTATGTTAAATTAAAAATAGGTACTTTTTTTTGGGACACCCGGTACTATTATGAAATAATTATACAGGTACAGTATCACCCTCTAGGGTTACTTTAGTGAAGTAAACACCATCATTTCAATTTAGCTTGTACGATAAAAAAACTTCCCCCGTATGTAATAATCGCCCCTGTATGTTGAGCTAATATGAATCACTAAAATACCACCTTTAAACACAAAGCAAGTACATGCATTGCATCTTAGTACCTACAACACCTGCATCAATTTAAATGATTTAAAATGGGAAACATATCTTATTTCTTCAATCTAGTTTTGTATTTATTAATATATATAAAATATCGTAATTATTAATTACAACATTTATATAAAGCAATGAGACATGTATATTATGTATTCACTTCACGTTTAAAGTTTAAGCATACTGTATCATACAAAAACAGAAGTTCAATCATTCTTTACAAAAAAGAAACATTACTTCGTGATTTTCTTGACGATACAAGCAATAGCTTTGTGATTGTCTTCATCAAAAGAACCAACAGTTGACCTAAACAATTTCAAAAGATCCTTTTATCTCCGATGACAAATAAAATTGTCTGTGTTAGAGTAAATACAGGAGTAATTCTTATGATAATATGTACCTTAGCTCTTGCAGCAGACATAAATCCTGAACATATTTGGCTTGCCACAACAAAGATAATTTTGTATCTAAAATATAATGTACAGTAGGTTGCAAATAAAGGATTGGTCAGTCAGTTATTGTATTGTTAAAGTATATGAACACTATAGGTTTTTGCTTACTCTGTCGCTTCTTTAATGATAATTCTTCCTGCTTCTTCCATGAATCCACAAGATCAGCGTCATAACCCACTAAACCACACATAAATACTGCTGTGTGAATCAATAAGCTATAAAGTAACCTGTAAATATTTTCCATTACAGTACATTTTAGAAACATTTACAGGGGTAACAAAAAGCTGTAATAAATAAGAATCATGGAAACCTGTCAATTTTGAAAACATTTCTTCCAACTGTGACATGGCATTTACCATACGATTATTGGTTTTCTCTAGTTTTTTTGGCAATGATGGTCCTATTAAATAAAATATGTATATTGTGTCTCAACAATTACCAAATTCCACTGAGTGTATAAAACTGTAACATAGACTTAATACTGAAACATACAGTACATGAAAAATGTCAGATGAATTACAATAGAAACAACAAAATATTTTTAACATAATATAAATTTATTTACCAAATTCTTCCACACAGTGTTTCGCATAATGTACTAGTGCATCTGATAGCAAATCCACTCGCCTACTGGCAGTCATCTCTTTTGTAATGGATGAAAATCCTCGCAAGTAGGACCATAACCTTTTAATAGCTTCTCCATCAGTGAGACCATAACCATCTTTACGCTGTGGGCCATAGTTAATCTACAGTGATGATATAGGTAATTAGTGTGGAACAAGCGTAGTATTAACTGATGTCATGTAAAAATGCAACAAGAAAATATTAAATTTAACATTCCCATACTGTACACTGTACCTGACAAGCTGATTTATGGCCATAACAATGGAATACTGGAATAGCAAGATCAACCCTTTCAAGAATATCATCACGATTGTTTTTCTGTAGAAAGAATAAAACAGAACGTCTAGGGATTTATAGGGTATTATTATTCTCTCATTTTCTGAGCAAATAATAATACAATAATAATAATGGTGCCACTATGATATTACTATCATAATGTATTTTAACCTTTAAGTGTGATGCCAGTGTGCAGCCAATATCATACATTATGTGAACATCATGGCTGTTACTACAATTGCGTAAGAGATGTTCTACTTCATAAACAGAATATGAGATCCTAAAGGAAAAAGAATGTGGAGGGGGTCCAAATTATGTACCAAAAAAGATGAATCAGCTGACGATTTAAATAATAATAGTTTAATAATTAAAATCTAAAAATCCTTCACCATGTTTAATACTAATGAATCCTTTTGGGTATTCATGTCTGCAAACACAACCAAAGACACCTTTCTCATCAAACAGTTTGTTTTTGCCCTTTGATCTTAACATATCGCTAATTTCTCCAGATTTAAACTCATTGCAATCCTTGATTTTAAAAATATTTAGTCTTATAACATCATTACCAATTATAAAGGAAAATCACTAAAAATGAACAAGATACAGTAGCCAGGAAGAGAATACAGTAGGACGGAAGAAGCAACCATCTTGCAAAATTTGAGAATAGTGGCAATTAGTGAGTTAATTAATTTAATATATTCCTGGTTCAAATGAAGAAAGTGTGAAATGCAAAAGAACAAAAGTACATATTTAAAAGTATGTACATACAAAAAGAAGTATTTTTTAAAAGTAAGTACATATTTAAATCATTTCTTGTGTGACTACTTACTGTTGGTGCTACCTCAGCATTGTTTGCATACTCTTCAACAAACTTGTCCACATTATCTTGTTCATCAAAGAATGTCCCTGTATGCCTTGTTGGGAAAAGTTTTGCACCTTCTGATTTTTTCCTGATCAGACCAAGACAACCATCCATTGACTCAATCAGAATATCATTTTCTACAGCCTTCAGTAAAATAATATTTTCAAACAGGTAATATTGTTATGTCTACCTTTATAACAGAAAATCACATTTGATTATGCACATGGTACTCATATAGCAGATAAGAACAGCTGTATTATGTACAAAACATACTGTTGGACACAATGGACAAATCTTGTAATCTGTATTCTCCTGATGTGACCTCATTGATTTTAAGGTATGGCAATAGTACCTAGTTCGAATAAATTATTAAACAAGTTTTTGTAACACAATATAATCATCACTACTAAAACAGACTGGATACCATTTATGTTTTGTACCATACACCAAAGGTTTCCAGCAAATATCAATTAATATCCATTGGATCAAACAGTGCAACAAATTCATAATAACTAGAAATACATGCATGCAGCAACCCCTCGCTATTTCAAACCAAGTACACAATTTCCTGAGTTAACCTGACCTAAACTTATATTATGAAATGACACAAAACTCAAATCAGTCTTAAAGTTTCCATCATTCAATACAAAAATAATCACAAAGCTAGTGTAAACATTGCCCGTTCAATTTTGCTGCATTATACCACGCCAGCAATTAAGTAACGGTTTAAAATCGAAGTTTCAAACGATTAAAACAGTACAAAATCTTCACAGACAAAGAAAAAACTTCAAATGTTATTTTATTCTGTAATTGCAGTCAACGCCGGCGGCTAAAAGTTTCAGTATACTTTATAAATATAGTGTGTATTTTTTATACCAAAATTCAAATTACACTTTCAAAAACACTTTTTGAAGTTAAGGCAAAGGTGTAATAGCCCTTCACAGGTTTATGCGTTTGCAGAAAAAGCTGAAAATTTAACAAATGAACGGCATACAAAGCTGAAAAGTATACAAATATGGCTCATTCTTACCGCGAAACAAGTACGGGATAAACAAAGTAAACAAAGTAAACACGTACCCTTTGTCTTTGAAAACATTTATAAGCTTGCAGATTATGAATTTTTCCTCTTACACGGCTTTGTTTTGACCGTATCCACGTTCATCTTTGCTATCTGTCATGCTTCATATATCTTGTTTCTTCTCGTTTTACTTTCTTTGCACAAAGTTTATGAAACGCTTTTACAAAAATGTTTACGAAATGACAGTTAAATTGCTGACGTTCTCATTGAATTACAAACTCTCTGTCTTAGCCAATCAGAATGTTCGTTGATTACCAGTCTACACTCGTTCGCATTTCACGCATGCGCGCAAGTACCATGACCATTGAACGTCCATGGTCCACGGTCCACGACATAGAATTTGAGCAACTTTGGATTCCGCTATGTTCTGTCACAATACCTGGGTGTAATAAATCTCCCAGCGGAATTAGTACCCTCGCACGGCGCTTCGCGCCGGCTCGGGGATGAGTTTAAGCTGCGCCACAAGTACAGATGCCATATCAATGTGAATATTTTAAAAGCTCCTCCTGTGAATGGCCAACAAGAAAAGATTGGACCAAACATGGAATAGTGCATATTATATGATATTATACTTGAATGTAGAGTACAGTATACAATTTCTTTATACAATATTTATATACACAGAAGGTACTGATATTGCACTGACAATCTTACCATGCTGATCAACAGAAATCATATTTCTCGAGCTACCAGTAGGGCAGCTTCTTTGATGGTTTAATGAAAGTTCCACATGATTGATCATTAAGACCCATTCTATATGTAAAAAAGCAAAGAATGGATAGCCGAATTGGTTGATCACATGCTAGACAGTTGGTTACTTTTGAATAAAGACAGAAAAATAGATTCATAAATATATAGAGCATATTACACATCAGTGCAAAGATATGGATTTTGTTTTCAAGTAGGGAAAATTTGTTACCCTCGATCCACCACTAGCTGTACACACAAAACTTTTCCATGATACTCTTCAATTAGTATTGTGTTAGGGTTCAATAGCTTTTTCCTTGCACTTACATATTGTATACGACTGTCTCAGTTTATATCGTCAGTGACAATACAATACTTGACTTGAAAAAATGATAGGAATTGTAAAAGTACTTAAATTCTCGCTTCTAGCCTGTGAAAATATATCTTTTATTTTTTACATGTAATTGTCCTTCTCTATCTATCCACACATAATCATATTTTTTAGTTAATTTTTGCATATAGTTAAAAATGTCACAGTCATTAAACACACTAATTGTCAATACTAATACTAATGCTAATTAAAATATTGTTTATCACGACCCCAATCTACTTGGGGCCTTTATCACACGCCCAAAGCGGGAATACTTTACATTCTGCCCGCCTTGACACTTAGTGTCTAAATTCGGTACATTGCCTAATTTTTTTTCTTTGGACAGCTTGCTTTTGAATTTTCTGATCGCATATCTCCGGGGCAATCTCTAAACTTTGACTCTGCTCTACTTTCTCCATATTTCTCAAGTCTTCCTCTACGCTGCGAGCTTCTTCCAATAAATATAACTTCTGTACCGATCGTCGCCTTTGCCCTGACTTAGTCTGTAGTGTGGCTGTACGAATGAGGCCATCTTTTCCCATGTGTACCTCTTGAACAATAGCTAATGGCCAATTTCCTCGTTTGACATTGTCCTCTGACATCAACACAACATCTCCAACCTTTAACGGTGGTTTCTCTTCCAACCACTTTTGGCGAATCGTCAGTTGTGGTAAATATTCCGTCAGCCACCTCCGCCAGAAACGGTTAATTAAACTTTGTCGATACAAAAATCTTGACGATACTGGTGGTATGGGACTTGACCCAATTGTTACATCTGGGATAGCTTTCAAGCTCCGTCCTAATGCCTCTCTTTGTAGTTGAGAAGGGTCTAATTTCTTCCATACTTTATTCATTTTCTGACTTGAAGCTTCGAACAACCACTGGATATCTTTTTCAGCTTTCTTAAACGTAGTTTGGTTATCTGACCACAACGTATTGCATAGTCCTCGACGGTTATACATCCGACGTAAGGCTTGAAGAAATTCTTCTGTTGTCATGTCGTTCGTTAATTCCAAGTGCACCATCCGGGTGGTAGCGCAGGAAAATATACAAACGTACGCCTTTTGAAGACTTTTATCTGATTTCTTTTGTGACTTCAGAATCAAGTGTCCTGTGAAATCAATCCCCACGTGTGTGAAAGCTGGAGAATAGGTAACTCACTCAGCAGGTAAGGGTGCCATCTGCTGCTGGACAGGTCCAATTCGGAATTTTCGGCAGATGCGACAGGTATTGATTGCTCGTTTAACTGCACGACGACCGCGAAGAATCCAAAACGTTTCTCGGAGAATAGCCAAAGTTGTTTCTGGACCTGCATGTAAGGCTTGGGTTTTGTGAGAATGAATAATTATCTTGTCCACGACTGGGTGTTTTGCGTGTAAGATGATTTGATGCTTCGTCTCTTCTGGTAACTCAGAAAACTGTAGGCGACCTCCGACTCGTATTAGCTTATCGTTTTCGTCAAAATAAGGGTTCAGCTTGCGAATGGGACTCTTTGAAGGTAGTCCATCTTTCTTCTGTAATTGGCGCCATTCTTCAACAAAACTCGCCTTCTGTATCTCTTGGTACCAATACGTTTGAGCTTCTTTGATTTCTTCAGCGGTGATTTCTGGGGTTTGATTAATGGTTTTCGTCAACTCGCCCCGTTTCAATAATCCTTTGAACAAAGCTACGGCTCTAAATACGAATACTGTTATCCGGACTAGCTTAATCCAACGTCCGGATCTTTCTACATCAATGCATGGCGACGGAAAGGTGGATACCGCTGTGTTACAAACCACTTTCGGATTACTTTCTTGACATTCCGGCAATTCATTGTCAACTATATTAATGGGCCATTCACCCGGGGGCCTATAAAGCCACTGTGGCCCATTCCACCAAGGGGAATAGTTTGCCAAATTTTCTAATGTCTCTCCACGCGTTACAAAATCAGCAGGATTTGTGTCTCCGGGACAAAATCGCCAACACTCTGGATCAGTGTTCTGTTGGATCGCTTGAACCCGGTTTGCCACGAATACCTTCCAGGTATAGCTGGGTCTACGGATCCAGCTCAATGTTATTGTGCTGTCTGACCAACAGATATACTGATTGATCCTTTTTCCTAAGACCTTAAGAAGGAACGTGATCATCTTTGACAACAAATACGCCGCCATCAATTCCAATCTTGGTAATGTAATTCTTTTCGTAGGCGCAACTCTCGTCTTCGCGAATAGGAGTTGTACTTGCACATTCCCGGTAGAATCTTGAAGACGAAGATAGATAACAGCTCCGTAGGCACTCGGGCTTGCGTCGCTAAAGCCATGAAGCTGGACACTGACTATCTCAAGGCCAAGGTCTATCAGAAAGGAACGACTGATGCGAATGAGATTTAAATGTTCAAGTTCTTCTTTCCACTTTTGCCATTCATTTTTGATTTCTTCATCAAGTGAATCATCCCACGACGCACCACGAATCCATAGCTTCTGATAAAGGATTTTGGCTCGAATTGTGAAAGGACTGAGAAATCCCAGTGGGTCGAAGAGTTTGGAGGATATACCAATGACACTTCGTTTCGTCTCAGGATCAGGTGTTTGTAATAATTTATCTCCTTGGTGAAATAAGAACACGTCATCAACGGTGTCCCAGGATAGTCCGAGAGCTTTCAAAGGGTCAGACTCGTTATCAAGGCACACCAACCAACTACTCGCTCTTTGATCAGCGGGAATATAGGACAACAACGACTTAGAATTCGTTGCCCATTTTAACAGATCAAAACCTCCAATCTTCATTATCTCCACCAAATCGCTATAAAGTTTACGGCCCATTGTTTCAGTTTCGCATCCGGTTAAACAATCATCCACGTACGTATCTTCTTTGATAACTCGAGCTGCTTCAGGGTATACCACTTTACATTGGTCAGCATGATGGTGCATTGTTGCTATCGCTTCATACGGGCTGCTCACGTCGCCAAACGGGAGTCTCGTCATACAATATGTTTTTATTTCTGAATTGGGATCCATATCTCTCCAAAGGAAACAATGTGCGTTCTGATCTTCGGAAGCTATTTTGATTTGTAAAAACATCTTACGAACGTCCGCCATCATTCCAATACGATGACATCTGAAGCGGATCAACAACGACACCAAATCAGGTTGCAGTGCTGGACCAGGGAGAAGGCAATCGTTTAAGGATACTCCTTCTAGCCCTTTCGCAGACGCATCAAATACGGCTCTACATTTCGTTGTAGATTTTTCCTCTCTGAATACGGGATGATGTGGGAGATAATGAATTCTATAAGCTTTGTCATCTTCTGCTGTTATTAGTCTGGCATGACCATCGTTTATATATTGATTAATAGAATCTTTATACATCCGTGCATGTTCGGGCTGTTTCTTTAGTTTCGCTTCAACATTTGCGAGTCGCTTCAGAGCAAGTCCTCGGTTGCTCAATAACTTGGGACAATCTTCCTTCCAGGGCAGCGACACTTCGTACCTTTGCCCATCAAACTTCACATTGTCCTCGAATCGTTGAGCGACGTATTTTTCCTCGGCACTTTGAATTTTAGGAGCTTCGGTCACGCCGATTGCTTCCAGGTTCCAGAATTTCTTTAAAACAAAATTGGGATAATCTTCAAGGATCTTGGTTGTGGCATGGTGGGTCGATGCATTACAAGATTTAGACCGCTCGACACCAGTAGGACCTGAGAGGAGCCAACCAAAAACCGAATTCATGGCCATTGGACTCTGAGAATCTCCTCTCTTGATACCACCTTTCATAATTTGGGACCACTGGTCGGCGCCAAGTAGGATATCGATCGTCGCCCCGCTTCGTGGATCTGTATCTGCCAACGCCAAGCCTTTTAGGTGAGGGTATCGTTTCAAATCAACGGCTGCGGGTTCTGGTGGTGAGCAAACTGTGGGAACTGCCCATGCATGAAGACTAATGTTTTTTCTTTGGTTACGTGTTGACAATTGGAAATTGGCCTTCTTCACTCTAGTTGTTCTTGACTGGCCACCGTGCATCAGTATGGTCATTGTCTTTGTAGAATCACTCGTGCCCAATCCCAACGCGTCAACAATTTCTCCCCGAATATATGACTGATCACTTCCGCTGTCGACCAAAACACGCACAGGTAATGTGACGTCTCGACAAACTAGATTGACCATCGTGGTAGGTAGTAACGTCACTTGATTATCTATCAAAGTCGACACATAACCACTAGCAATTCCTGTACGGACAGTAATTTCGTCATCTTTTGAATCTTTGTTTTGAGAATCTTTATTTTGGGAATCTTTGTTGATCGAAGAACTGCGGTGGAGTAAACTGTGATGCTTCCTTTTGCATCCTTCCATCGAACATCCAGGACGTCTACAATTCACACTATAGTGACTCGGCGACGTAGGCAACAGGCAATTAAAACAAAGTCCTGCGTCTTTAACGATATTTAATCTGTCATCGATTGAGTTTTTTGTAAATGAAAAACACTTTGCTATGTGGTGTCCCTTACCGCAGTTCGCACATTGCAGTTCGCTAGACATATTGGGAGTATCCTTTCCTTTTAAATCCGCGTTCAATGCTGTAGCTGAGAAAGGCGGTTGATTGTTCTCTTCCATCCTTTCCTCTCTTCTCTGTCTTCTCCAATTTTTGAAAACCGCATCCTTTCGGGGTCCTTTTTGATTTTTACTGGAAGACATTATTGGTTTCAATACTGACTTTTCAGTTGCTTCTTCTGACATAACATGAGATCTCAGAAAGTCAAAGAGATACTCCACAGTAACTTGGCGATCATCTTCTTCGTTTTCGAGCTTGGAAAGTTGGAACTCCCACTTTCGACGAATTTCGTCTGGAAACTTTGACTGGAGAATTGGAACCAGAATACGTTGTGCTTCGCAAGCTTTGGTTCATACGCCTCCAAAGTACGGTATCGACTAACCATGATGTCATACAAATTTCTTAGAGACCATGCTTCGACCTTGTCTTTCTTCTCAATATTTAGTAAGGATTCTATTAGATGTTCAACTACTAGTCGCTTTCTGCCATATCTTCTTTGAAGTGCCTCGATAGCTTTAGGGTAGTTCTCTCCAGATATCTCGATATATTCGATCGCCCTTTTCGCTGTCCCTTTGACATACATTCGAAGATAATTAAAGCGATCACGATCAGTCAGTGTCTCGTTTTCGTGAATACAGATTTTATACTGATCCCACCAAGAAACCCATTGTAGGATATCTCCTGTAAACTCATTCAACGTAAACTTTGGAAGGCGTAAATGGCTTGACACAGGGTTAAAGCTGCTAGTAGTGGAAAATTGTTTCTTAGACATTTCTTCTTCCGCTTGTATGGAAATTTGTTGCTCAGCTAACATCGTAATTTCCAAAATTTCTTGTTGAAATAACTCCCACTTTCGAACTTCGTCATTCACAAAATCTTCATTCGGGAGAATAGTTATCAATTCTTGAATAATACGGCTGTATTCTTTTTCTTGAAAATCTAAACGTTCTAGTGCTTTACCCAGCCGACCTTGTGATTTCTCATCTGTCATCAACTTTTGCATTTCATGCATAAGTACTCTGATTGATGTACGGACAAATTTTTGCTTTCGTACTAACTGACTAATTCGTTCGTCATTGCAATGACTCGTCTTATTATACGGTGTAGATGTCTCTAGTTGCGGACTTTTCTCAACAACAGGGGACTTGCTTGCGTTATTTTGAGTCTCGGTCAAAACCTTCAAAAACGCTTGTTGACATTCGGCTAAATGTTTAGCTAGTCGTGTGTCTAATATTTGTTCTACACGTTGATCGATTTCTTCTGTAGATAATTTTGTTCCGTCGAGCTTCGCTTCAAATGTTTGGGTTGGTATATTTACTGTTTCTTGTGCGGCGACCTGTGTCGAAGAGGCTTCTCCTTCAATATTTTGCACCGTCGCTAATTCAGCTTGAGCTTTTGCCGCTTGCCGGGTAATCATTTTCTTCGACGAGTTTGCTTTCGATACAGATTCCATCGCCAGTTGTTGGCGTTTGTACTTAAACAGCCTTTGCATACAAGAAGTCCTCGTGCCGGTAATAGGCAAACTATTTAGCTCTAGTTCATTGCGAACGTCGGCGAATGTCATGGCATGAACTGCTTGATATAACTCTTTCTCGCCCTCGTTCATCGTCGACATCTTCTCTTAATTTCAACTATAACTTCCTTAGTCACAACCATTTCCTGCTACCATGTAAAAGTACTTAAATTCTCGCTTCTAGCCTGTGAAAATATATCTTTTATTTTTTACATGTAATCGTCCTTCTCTATCTATCCACACATAATCATATTTTTTAGTTAATTTTTGCATATAGTTAAAAATGTCACAGTCATTAAACACACTAATTGTCAATACTAATACTAATGCTAATTAAAATATTGTTTATCACGACCCCAATCTACTTGGGGCCTTTATCACACGCCCAAAGTGGGAATACTTTACAGGAATATTGATAGTTTTTAAATAACTTTAGCATGGGTACTAAATCATTAATTAGCCTTGTGGGAATAGTTGTGGGAAAACTAATTCTACTTGACTTCGAGTTTTTATCACGTCTAATGACACGTATAAGCACATATCGCCACACACTAGCCTCGTCTACTTGATCTACTATCAACTTATTTGAACTTGCTGTATACATTATGAATGCTGTACATGTAATAACTAACTATATAGAAAATTTAGGTTAGCTTAAAAACGAAATTGAACTGATAAATCTTCAAGTTGACTTGCTGTTGGAAGATTCTTGCTGAATTTCAAGTACTGTACAGCATAGTCAGTCATGCACGGTATGGGGTAATTTGAATTGGACGAATTTATCATTTTAGAATTGCAATGAATTTAAGTCTGGGGAGGTAACTGATATGCTCAGATCTAAAGGGAAGAACAAGCTCTATGATGAAAAAGGTGTTTTTGGGCATGTTTGTAGGCAAGGTTTCCTTAAAGGATTCCTCAGTATTAAACATGGTGAAAGGTACTGAATTTTAACTTGGTAATAAGCCTCACATAGAACTCAATACAACTAACTTACAATCAGTGACATTAAAATTTGGGACAGTTGTATAGACAGAGTACATTTTTACGTGATCTTAGAAAATTAACTTGTAACCCCCCTCCCCCGTTTCAATGTTGTTTTTTCTGGTGAAAAAAATGTTGGCAAACAAATCCAAGGCAATGGCTTGCCCCGTGAAGGGTTTATTACGGCATACAACATTGAAAAAGGGGGGGAGGGGGAAAATGTTGACTTTTCAGGCAAAACGGTCCAATATTTATGTCACTGATTGTCCGAGTATTTTATTGCGTTATCCGCGGGCACTTAAAAGACTGTAACTTTAAAACCAAGCATTGTAACTTAATGAAATTTTTAGCAAGTATTAAGAAGCAATTAAGCTAATTATACGTCGAATAAATTCCATTTTTAATTATATTGCGTAACAATATTTAAACGTACAAACATGACACGAATTCATGACTTAACCGCAGAGCAACGAGCTTTAGCACTCTTATTGAGGCGCGAATTCAAATATTCGTATCGTGAAATTGCTTTAAAAACAAACATGTCAAAGTCAAGTGTGCTTAGAGTCATTAAAAGCTTTGATATGAAAAAAAAAGGTAGCGATAATAAGTTAAAAAAGTCTCGCCAAGGTCGAAAAAGAACATTAACGCAACGAGATGAGCGTAAACTGAAGAGAGCAATTATGCAACTCTGCGAAAGAAGTCCAAACTTCACAGTTATGGAGGTAGTTCAACGTAGCGGCATTTCACCAACAAGCGTGACTTACAGAACATTTCTTTGGTATGTGAAACGTACATATTGTTCGAAAAAGAATAGAAGCAGAAATCTTGCAGAAGAACATTATACACCAGTCGTGGGATGAATTTGTCGAAAGAGTTAAGCTGAACATTTGGTCTGTCTCACAGGAATATGTAGATAAGACAATTGCAAGTATGCCAAGGAGAATTAAAGATATTCTTAAACTTAAGGGAAAACGAACAAAATATTAGCTACTGATTAGATATAAGTCCCGGCCGCTATAATTCCTCAATGCATTACTGTTGTATTACATATAGTTCTTAGCCTAGCCTAATTAAAACAGTCATAAAAAATTGCGTGTATATATATATCATGCTCATATATAAAGTTCCAATAGATCTATTAGTATATACAGGCCAAACACCGATATTTATACCAAGTAACCATTTGCCCTCTTAAAAATGATAGATTGTTTGAACAAGTAACCACAAGTAACCATCCGTTTAAAAACTACAATGGTATAAAGTCAATAATATCTACATCAATGGTTACTTGTGGTTACTTGTGGTAACTTGCACTATGATGCAGATCATTTGTGAACAAATATCAAATTCAGCATGTGTGTGTAACGTTAGAAAGCCGTGTTTGACTTTGTGCAAAATAACTGTGCATTTTATATCAAAAATTTGAATGCCTAAAGTCGGTTACTTGTAAATACGTATACGGTTAACATGCATGCGTGGCTGTGCTATATTTAGACTTCCCCCGATTACTCGTTACCAATTAGATTGTTCATATAATTCGGTTTGAAAAGCAAGACAGTGCATCTTGTAGAGCGTATTTGTCGACATGCTTTAGCCTTTAATGTTTATGTACTATGCAATGCTAGCAAATCTGTATCATGAATATATTAAACTAAAAACTCATAGTCATCAAGGGTAAGGCGAGCAAAGCATGCTGTGCACGGGTCGACTTCTCTTTGTTCTTCCACTGGGATTTGTCGGTTGAAATTGAACATTTTCCATCTTATGGCCATCATCTCTGTCTCTCTTTCGTCTACAATGCTGCATTTGACGTAGACAAGTTGGTGCTTACTTGTGCTAAAAATTGGTGTGTCTTGGTCGAACACAATGTCGTGCGCGAAATGACACTTGGGCGCAGGTAAATGGACCAACTGACCTTCGAGCATGAGAAGTAGATCATGCCAAGCGATTATCTGTGGTGACCAACGGAAATCGTTGAGGAAGACGACCTCGGCTTTTTCAGCACCCACCCATGCAAAGCTTGTAGATTCCGGATTGGTGAAAGTATTAAATACTTTGTTCAGCGGATTGAGGAGAAACGTTTTACCGCAGTTCGCCGGGCCTGTTAACATAATATTCCGGAACTTCCCACAGCCTTTCGTTAACAAATCTTTAACGCAGTTAGCAAAATTGTCCACAGAGATGTTGTTATTTGCTAAAAGTTGCAACGCACAGTAATGCCATTCATCAGAACTATCGCATGTGCATCCAAGTTGACGGGTATCTTGAAGTAATTCAATGCGGGTTTTATCTCGTCTTTCTTGTGTTTTCTGTGCCGATTTCAAGCAGTTGCAATTACCTCACTAACCACCTTTTTGCCACGATTTACGATAAACTCAGCCAAATCGGTCTTCCCTTCTTCTCTTTGCTGGCTGGAGAAGGCTAAAAGTTCCGTGCGATTTCGAAGTCCTTTATTTAAAACTATTTCGGCGACTTCGTACGCACTCAAGCGCTTTCGCTTCTTTACACATGTTCTCGTTCCCTTTTCTTTTGAGTCTTCGTCATCGCTGGATTGAGTAGTGCCAGTGTCCTGTCTATTACAGTGTCCTGTCTACAGTTTGTCTATTACTATGATGCCTACGTAGCATTCTCCGAGTTCGATTTACCTTCGCTGTCCTTCAAATCAGGATGCCCTTCACTTTCAACAGAGTTCTTATCCTCTTTGGTCACATACTTCCAAGCCGTGTAGTAATTTGCATGAACGCTCGAGAAATGGACAGAAATGCGATAATGTTCATGGAGGAAATTCTTAGCACGTAGCCAGCGCTGATTTCTAACTTCAAACACATGTGATAATGTACTCCAGACTTCTTGTGCGACTCTTGCGAGAGCAACACCAGTGAAGGACTTTGGCAGAACCACCATCGAATGCCTTTAACACCGCTTCGGCGAATGATTTCCTCGTAGGAATTTTTGATTTGTCGGCTTGACTGTATGTGATCAAATACACCTTTCGAATTTCCCTCCGACCTAGCTCGCTTTCTTTCGAATAAGATAAAGAACTGCTTGTGTTATAGCAGTTAAGTAGATCCATGCGAAATGAAACTAATGCAAGTTAAATGTTTCTGAACAAAAAAATATATGCGTGCGATGTATACGCATCCAAGTGTAGCTATGTATACTGATAACTTATTGTAACCAGATACTTTGTATATAATTGATGTGCTATTCAATGGGAAATATATATAATAGACACTTGACATAGGGCCGTCGAAAAGCATCACAGCGTGTTAACTTAATAACCATGCAAAAGAGTGCATGCGTTTTTACTTGCGTTACCGATCATCTCGAGGTAGTACCCAGAAAATACACGCTAAAGGGCACAGTTTTGCGAGTCACATCTTTATGTGATAATCAATGACTAAATAAAAAGTGTGGCATTTTATAGGACCTCACTATTTAATCGAAATTTTACTAACAAGTTTCCACTGAACAGCAAGGCACACAAAAAACTCAGACAATCAGTGACATTAAAATTTGGGACACTTGTATAGACAGAGTACATTTTTATGTGATCTTAGAAAATTAACTTGTAACCCCCCTCCCCCGTTTCAATGTTGTTTTTTCTGGTGAAAAAAATGTTGGCAAACAAATCCAAGGCAATGGCTTGCCCTGTGAAGGGTTTATTACGGCATACAACATTGAAAAAGGAGGGGAGGGGGAAAATGTTGACTTTCCAGGCAAAGCGGTCCAATATTTATGTCACTGATTGTAGTTTTTTGTATTGAGATGCCCACAAAGCATCCATGGTCTAACAATCAAGCTTTATACTCTTTCACTAAAGGTGGGACGGGACATAAGAGCCTATCCCTACCGAGATGTTCAAACCACCATTTCGAGATGTGGTTTAGATATTTTAATACTGAAAGAGAAAAAGTAAAGTAGCCCTTAGAAGTCAAACCTGGCTCTTTGAATTCTTCTTTTTTGCATCTTGTAAAGAAAGGAAACTATTAAACCAAATCTTTTACTGTAACTGAAATATTTTCGTAGGATTGCTCATTCCGTTTATGAAATTGAGCATCTGTTGAGCAAACATAACAGTACAGCCATTAACTTCAAAGTTACATATGATATAGCATGTACGCTGGAAGCCAATTTGAAGGTTAGGTTTTGTGAATTAGTTACCACTGTTTTGGATTATAATAAATCTAGTTTCAATCTTGAAATTATTGTGTTGTAGAAAAACAAAAGGCAGGTTATTCTGAATGCTATTATTAATGCAGGTTATTCTTAGTTTTGCTATACCTATTTTTCACTCTTACGGACACAAGTTAGCATGCCAGGTATAATAACATTGTCTTGTGTTATGCTATTATATTACAGGTGAATGTGTACCTTGCTCTTTATGTTTATTTTTTTTTTTCGTTAATGTATTCAGATAAAGTTTAGCCCAAGACTTTGTCCACTACATATTTTCTACATAGATAAGAAGACAGTGGTATTGACATGGGAGCAAAAATATGTCCAAAATCTTATTCACCTCCATCAACTAAGGTATACGTAACATCTTTTTGAAGTTTCGTGTTTCAAAGTGTGTTTTCATGTTATGTTCTATAATGAAGATAAATTTTTTATGACTTTTTCTTATTCTACAGGTTGAATGTCACCTCTATTAAAGAGGGTGATCACAACCAATTGGTCGAAGTGGTCAAGAAAACAAGAGTAAGTCAGAGCTTATAGTAATTTATATAATGAAATTCTAGTCAGTAATTAATTTGAATTTATTGTTTTTCACTGCTTATATATATCTAGTGTGACAATATATATTGTTTTTCACTGCTTATATATATCTTCTGGGACACCGGATAGAGAAAAGTAACAAAGTCTCAAAGAGGTGGAAACCTGGGGAAAAACATTTTAATGCATCGGCTATATGTTTGGAAGAACAAAGACGTAGTACAGTTAATTGTTGAACAGACATATAATTTAGCTGTTGAAAGTCTTTTTTTTATTTCTCTCCGGAGGAAACATTCTGGTATTAAATTATTTTGTTAAAATTGTTCTGTACCCTAATATTGTGGTTTATAGGAGCTGAAATATTCGAAATCCTGAAGACTTGGGACTGTGGTGTAAAAATGTAGGTCATTTTAACTAGTTAGTTGTGTCTGACAAAATTGGCCAATGTATTTATGACTTAACTATGCACGGCATAGATATTTTTCAATGTAACATAGGCGCAGTGTGGCAGCGTCTTTTATCAACTTCACATCAAAAGTGATAAAACAGCTGCCTGAAATATTTTTTTTGTGTTGTGTAGATGGACAAGCCATAGCGTCAAAGCTGTCCAAGCAGATCACCCGTAAAACCAATGCAATCAAAAGCGTTAAACGAAATATAATGCTTCTTTGACTGCTTTACAAGACTGTGTTGAAGGACTAACTGACAAGCTGAAATTTGACACAGCAAAAGATCCAGAGTCTTCACTTTATTCCAACTTCTCCACCCAACGGCCTGTCAAGACTGTTGCTTTTTCTGTCAAGAGATCTGCAATTGACTTGCAAAATTTCCTCGAAAGATGCAAAGAGGAGCAAGAACTTTTGTTACAGTAAGTCGAAAACCTGTTTATGTATTACATTGAAAAGCGAGATAATTTCACAGAAATTTTAGATTTCTGCGTTATTTAATATAGACCAGAATAAGGCTTTAAAATTTTATTTACAAACGACGTTTACTCCATCATCAGGTTAAGATAATCAGATTATGTACAATTTTGAATAAATCGCGTATAAAAACCGTTAAAGCTTGCGTCCGTTACATTTTCGTGCGCATGCGATTTTTTTGTAAGCATTAAAAAAGCATTAAAATTAGAAATTAATTATAGTATTATTTATACTGCATGCTGTCTAAACTACAAAATCTAAAATGTTTAATTGTTCGTATTTCCCATTCAAGTCCGGTTTCAACTTTTGAATGAATAAAGCTTCGGTAATCTTGCGTTCTACGGATCCTTTCATTTTTTAGAATCTTGATCGAAGCTTAGGTTTTTGTCCACGATGTAGTTCACTATAATGCTTTGCGAAAGCCATGTTCTTGTAGGATTTCGCCGTAGGATTTGCTGCAGATCGATAATGTTCTTGGAATCTGACGGCTAATGGTCTACTTGTTTCTCCTACATATGTTGCTCCGCACAGGTCACAGTTTATTTGGTAGACAACGTCTTTCTGCGAGCATCGAATGGGAAGCGATGACCTACTGCACACTGGGCATTTCGAGGGATTTGTGCATGTGTTGTCGTAGGGTCGCGACTCTGCCAGAATGTTCTTCAATGAGCTTTGAGATCGTTCAACTATCGGACATTGAGGTCTGAACGTTGGACTGCTCTTCTGATGTCGTTGGTGAATTGGCTTGAGATAAATGGTATTGTAAATGTACTTTGGCGCTTCGGTTTTTGATGCTTGTTTCTTGCTTTTTGTCGCTTTAACTTTGTTGACATACTTGCTGTCATAACCGTTTCGTCTCGCTCTTCTTTCAAATTTCCGTTCAGCTTCTTGTAGTAATGTATCGTTTGAACATATCGAAGTGTAGGTTTTGATCGTGTTACCAATGGCAGCTCGCTTGATATGTTCTGGATGATGAGATTTTGCGTTCAACATCAATCCTTTGTTTGCTGATTTTGTATGCCACCCCGTCTCGATTGTTCCAGATGTATTCACTTTGATTTTTGTATTGAGGAAAGGAAGGAATCCGTCTTCGCCAGGTAACTCGATTTCAAATTGAATTGATGGATCTTGCCCATTCAGCTGATTTTGAATCTTTACGGCTTCGTTTGGATTGTCAGCGGGTGTAATACAATCGTCGATATATCGATAATAGATGGAAATAGCTTGATCGGAATAGATTGCTTGATTTTCTATTCTGTCCATGTAAAGTATAGCGAGAATTGGTGCCAATCGATTTCCCATTGCCAGACCTCGACGTTGTTGATAGAACGATCTTTCCAAGAGAAGCAGTTCTTTTCGAAGATGACTTTTGTTAGTAGAATGATGTCTGATATAGAGAATTGATATAGTTGGATGTTTTTCTTTTCTTTTTCAAGGTATAGGCGCAAGGTATCAATGGCTGCGTCGTTGTTTACACTGGGGTATAATGAAACCACGTCTAAACTAAATAGGATCTTGTTCTTCAACTCACCACTCTTTAAGTTACGCAGTTTGTTCAACAGATGTTCAGTGCTTCGAAGATGTGCTTTTACAAATTGTAGGAGGGGATTGCATATCACTTGTATCAGCCAGGAGATTTTATCCGCAGGACCAGCACAGCCGGAAATTATAGGTCTCACTTTGATGTTATCAGGGTTGGAACTTGGCTCGTTGTTATGAAATTTATGTGTTTTGGTTAGCAAATAGATAACGAGGCACACACTGTGTGTCGTTTTTAATCTTGTGATGGATCTTTCGTTAACAAAATTCTTCTGTGCGACATACTCCCACGCTTCATTGATCTCTTCCTCAGCTTTCTTCGTTAAATCATTACACGATTTGTAAAGTGATTGATTTTCAAGGTGTTTTTTCATCAAGGTGTTATCCAGGTTGCTATCCATAATCACAAACTCGCCTCCTTTATCACTTACTGAAATTCTGACTTTTCGGGCTTTCTTAAGTGTGGTCAAATCAACCAGTGTTTTTCTTTGGTGTTGAGTGAGATTGGAGGGAATGGGTCTTGACTTGTGTTTGCTTATCACTTTCTTTACTTCATGTTTAAGGTGCTGGAGAGAGGATTCTAAATGTTGAAATTTTGTCTCCGGTGCTGTGCAAAACTTATGGAACGGACATTGTTCAATAGTTGGTTCTATAGTTTGATATGGGGCACTTTGGGTAGGTTCTTGGGTATGTTGTTGATTATCATTTACGGATTGTTTGCTGTGTATTTCTTTCCAACGCAGTCGGTATGCAAGTTTTGCCAATTGCACATTAACGTCCAACTCTGTTCGTTTCTAAAGAACAAAACGGTAGTGCGACACACCAACAACTTAACATTTTCAATCCTTAACGATACCATTTGCAAACACGATAAAGAACTGAAGTCCATAAGAAATGAAATTGCGCAAAAGAAAACCGAAATGACAGAACTACTATCCGAAGATAGAAGAAAGATTGACCATCATCTAACTGAATGTTTTGAGAAACTAAAGAAAAATAAGAAATTTAAACTCATTCGTAAGTTTGAATCTTTGTCGAACAATAACACAAGCAGATCAAATGTTTCTAACCCCCGCTCACAATCATCTACTGATCAAGACGATGAGTCTCCACCAAGAGTCACAATATTAACTTCAACAACTCTTCTGCCTGATGGTACAGCAGATTTACTCGATATGGGACCGCAATTTGTTCCTTCAACGAAAACCATTAACAAACGAACAGAGTTGGACGTTAATGTGCAATTGGCAAAACTTGCATACCGACTGCGTTGGAAAGAAATACACAGCAAACAATCCGTAAATGATAATCAACAACATACCCAAGAACCTACCCAAAGTGCCCCATATCAAACTATAGAACCAACTATTGAACAATATCCGTTCGATAAGTTTTGCACAGCACCGGAGACAAAATTTCAACATTTAGAATCCTCTCTCCAGCACCTTAAACATGAAGTAAAGAAAGTGATAAGCAAACACAAGTCAAGACCCATTCCCTCCAATCTCACTCGACACCAAAGAAAAACACTGGTTGATTTGACCACACTTAAGAAAGCCCGAAAAGTCAGAATTTCAGTAAGTGATAAAGGAGGCGAGTTTGTGGTTATGGATAGCAACCTGGATAACACCTTGATGAAAAAACACTTTGAAAATCAATCACTTTACAAATCGTGTAATGATTTAACGAAGAAAGCTGAGGAAGAGATCAATGAAGCGTGGGAGTATGTCGCACAGAAGAATTTTGTTAACGAAAGATCCATCACAAGATTAAAAACGACACACAGTGTGTGCCCCGTTATCTATTTGCTAACCAAAACACATAAATTTCATAACAACGAGCCAAGTTCCAACCCTGATAACATCAAAGTGAGACCTATAATTTCCGGCTGTGCTGGTCCTGCGGATAAAATCTCCTGGCTGATACAAGTGATATGCAATCCCCTCCTACAATTTGTAAAAGCACATCTTCGAAGCACTGAACATCTGTTGAACAAACTGCGTAACTTAAAGAGTGGTGAGTTGAAGAACAAGATCCTATTTAGTTTAGACGTGGTTTCATTATACCCCAGTGTAAACAACGACGCAGCCATTGATACCTTGCGCCTATACCTTGAAAAAGAAAAGAAAAACATCCAACTATATCAATTCTCTATATCAGACATCATTCTACTAACAAAAGTCATCTTCGAAAAGAACTGCTTCTTTGGAAAAGATCGTTCTATCAACAACGTCGAGGTCTGGCAATGGGAAATCGATTGGCACCAATTCTCGCTATACTTTACATGGACAGAATAGAAAATCAAGCAATCTATTCCGATCAAGCTATTTCCATCTATTATCGATATATCGACGATTGTATTACACCCGCTGACAATCCAAACGAAGCCGTAAAGATTCAAAATCAGCTGAATGGGCAAGATCCATCAATTCAATTTGAAATCGAGTTACCTGGCGAAGACGGATTCCTTCCTTTCCTCAATACAAAAATCAAAGTGAATACATCTGGAACAATCGAGACGGGGTGGCATACAAAATCAGCAAACAAAGGATTGATGTTGAACGCAAAATCTCATCATCCAGAACATATCAAGCGAGCTGCCATTGGTAACACGATCAAAACCTACACTTCGATATGTTCAAACGATACATTACTACAAGAAGCTGAATGGAAATTTGAAAGAAGAGCGAGACGAAACGGTTATGACAGCAAGTATGTCAACAAAGTTAAAGCGACAAAAAGCAAGAAACGAGCATCAAAAACCGAAGCGCCAAGTACATTTACAATACCATTAATCTCAAGCCAATTCACCAACGACATCAGAAGAGCAGTCCAACGTTCAGACCTCAATGTCCGAATAGTTGAACGATCTCAAAGCTCATTGAAGAACATTCTGGCAGAGTCGCGACCCTACGACAACACATGCACAAATCCCTCGAGATGCCCAGTGTGCAGTAGGTCATCGCTTCCCATTCGATGCTCGCAGAAAGACGTTGTCTACCAAATAAACTGTGACCTGTGCGGAGCAACATATGTAGGAGAAACAAGTAGACCATTAGCCGTCAGATTCCAAGAACATTATCGATCTGCAGCAAATCCTACGGCGAAATCCTACAAGAACATGGCTTTCGCAAAGCATTATAGTGAACTACATTGTGGACAAAAACCTAAGCTTTCGATCAAGATTCTAAAAAAAACGAAAGGATCCATAGAACGCAAGATTACCGAAGCTTTATTCATTCAAAAGTTGAAACCGGACTTGAATGGGAAATACGAACAATTAAACATTTTAGATTTTGTAGTTTAGACAGCATGCAGTATAAATAATACTATAATTAATTTCTAATTTTATTAGAATTTCTCGGACACACGTCATTTTATGCTTACAAAAAAATCGCATGCGCACGAAAATGTAAAGGACGCAAGCTTTAACGGTTTTTATACGCGATTTATTAAAAATTGTACATAATCTGATTATCTTAACCTGATGATGGAGTAAACTCCGAAACGTCGTTTGTAAATAAAATTTTAAAGCCTTATTCTGGTCTACATTAAGTAACGCAGAAATCAATTGTAAAAATGAGGCTCAGAGAAAGTTCGTTTTTAAACCTTCTAAAGAAATTTTAGAACGACATTGTCTTGAGGAATCCAGGCTATCGAATGGGATTTGCAATCATATAAGAAAGGATATTTGCGAGATAAACAACATGTTGGTGTCTTTGCGTTTGACACTTTCCTATTATATAAAACCATGGCTTGCAGAAAAACTTGATAGCGTTGACAGTACATCGTCTTCTCATACGTCAAATGTCAAAGAGGAAAGTGAAATGGAATGCATAGATAAAGATGCCATAGAGGATCTTGTGGACTTGCTAGATGACAAAGACGAAGATGAGGAATGATAGGGAATGATTGCTGCATTGAAAACAATTATGGCTATAGTATCGGTATCTCTTGTGTAAATGACCGTACTTTCTAATATAAATAAATGGCAGAATTTTGAAGAAACATTTTCGGCTGAGGCAGTAGATAATTACTCTCTATTGGACAATTGTCATATGGTAACTTATTATTTTCACTTTTTTAACGCGGGACAATTTACTCGTCAAAGGGACACCCTGAGATTCTGTATAGAATAAAATATACTAGTTTTAATAGTTTCACATTACTCTCATTCAAGCATAAAAATTCGAGTAAAATACTAAAATTTCAATGCAGCTAGCACTGATACAATCGAAGGATTGAAAGGTTGATTCAAACAGGTAGGAAAAAGTATTTACTTGGCAGAATGGTATTGTGCATTTCTGTTTCGCTCTTAAAACAAGATCGAATTTCTTTCTGAATACGACGTACTCTACAATCTTTTGAAAGCTCATCAAAAACATTTGATCACGCAGCTGTAAAATGGTTATTTTGAGAAGTATATACAGAAGGGTAGTAATTGAGACTATTTGTTTTTACCGCGTGCAAGCTTCAAATCGTCAGTGTAAGACATTTTTGTTGAGCTTGCACACAAGCGGCTTGATAAGAAGGTGCGAAGAATGGCGAATACCTCAAAATCATCAAAGTTCAAGTTTTTGCCATCAAATTGGAGGGATTCTCGAGCTACCTGGTAAGCTCACAGCTTTTGTACATTCTAGATAGTAGCTATATTGCTATATTAATATTGTTTGCATAATTAAATATAAACATATTTTTCTTTATGCTATTTCAGGCTTTCCTGCTTTTATGCAGTTGATTTGATTTGTATTCTCGTGTTCTGATGTATTGAAAGACCTGACAGAAAAATTCCCAAATATTTCTGAGAGAGAGTGTGGTTTTATAGTTCGAAGATTATTCCCGAGCGTAAGAAGAAAACATATTTATCATGTTTACTATTATTCTGGAATTCGTTTTGTCTTTGACACCAAATCCCTGAACGGCGGATCATTTGACGACGAATCATTTGGTGGAGTACAAGATGCAAAACCTTCTGTACAACATACATTTTAATTAAGACCTTACTACTGATTTATTTGTTGAAAATACAATAGACACATGAGGAATAAGGAGATTTTTTTTGCATAAATGTTCCCTGACATAGTTAAATTCCCAAATATTTCTAAGAGAGAGAGTGTGGTTTTATAGTTCGAAGATTTTTCCCGAGCGTAAGAAGAAAACATATTAATCATGTTTACTATTATTCTGGAATTCGTTTTGTCTTTGACACCAAATCCCTGAACGGCGGATCATTTGACGACGGATCATTTGGTGGAGTACAAGATGCAAAACCTTCTGTACAACATACATGTTAATTCAGACCTTACTACTGATTTATTTGTTGAAAATACAATAGACACATGAGGAATAAGGAGATTTTTTTGCATAAATGTTCCCTGACATAGTTAAATGAGTTCTATTGTACTTTTATGTAGTCTGTAAACCCATGTATATTCTATTAACTGTAATCTCACACACTGTACCTTCATGTAAAACATGTTTTAGTTACTGCTAGAAAGTTTGTTGATAAGGCTACATATTGAGGTCACCTGTTCTATATGTTTTTGGTCTCTTAGCCTCATATATTCAAGCATTTTAACTTTTTAGTAAAGTTGCTACTACTATGTAGCTAATGCAGAATACATAGATGTCATATATTGGATGTCATACTGTTGATGAATCTATAAGACTGTAACATTAGTACTCTAAAGTTCATTGTTGGTTACATAGCTTCAATTTTTTGTTTAGAAAAGGAAGTACTGGAACAAGTTAACCATGATATACCAAAATCTCTGCGTGTTAAAAGATAGGAGCTGATTGACATGCATAACACTGGTACATGTAAATTCAACAATGGCATTGTTGAGACTTTACAATTAAAGCGTTTCAGAGGGTTTCCTGTTGCAGTAACAGAATGTGAACATAACATTGAAAGTGAGGTGAAATCAATATTAAGATTGCCTTCTCATCCTTCTTTGCCTATTGTTCTGGGAATTTGTCTTGATTGCAAGCCATTCCTGCTTATGACAAAGTTTTATGGCTCTTTGCGTGCATACACACGCAAATGGTTTTTGGCCTGGAGATTTGCAATCACATAATATCATTTTGCATAGAAAATCTAAGTAGAACAAGTTTTTGCAGCTAGTTTTCTTTAGTTTAGACAAAGCATTGTACATCAAACAAAGAAAACACAATTCTTTCCCACAATGATGTGCAAAACCTAGCTTCATTAATTGACAATATAAGTGCTAATACTAAAGGTGACAATTTATTAAAATCTGTAGCAGACATAGCAAGAGGAATAGACCAAAGTAGTAGCAATAGCGTAGATGTGTTAAAACATATTTTACACCATCTGAAGCAACTATAAGTTCTAGTTGTGCTCTAGCCATGCTTTGGCTGTGTAATACTGCAATAAGTTATTTGAGTTATTTCCATGTATGGGTAAATATATCCTAGCATCAAGGATTAGTTTTGTATGACTTTAACTGTCCAAATAATAGAATATGCAAAATTAATACATATAGAATATCCTATCTAGTAAAACAGTTACCAAGTAAACTGTTGTAACCTAAAACTCCTTGTAACCTAAGTTAACCCTACAGAAAATCTAGGCTGCTTTAATATCCAAAAATTAGGGCCATCAGATCAATCTGAGATTTTTCCTAACCCTCTGTAGGAGGGCGTCAATGTCTAGCACAAAAAACAATGGAACAGTCATTGTGAATTTGTAAATCAGTGTACTTTTATCAACAACAAAAAAGGCCACGCCACGCCATATCATGGCGGTTGGTCATGGTATTTTCAGCTCTTGTAGCTCTTGTTTTATTAACCACAGTAGAAGCCAATATTGTGACAATCAAGTGTTATGGTAAACGAAGATCAACGGTCAAAACACAACGGTTAACAAACAAAACGATTATTGTCAAAGGTACTCGTTTACTGCTACATGCGTTTTTTGCTATTTTACTGTTACAATTATCTGGGGTGTTCACGCTAATCCTGGTCCAATTGCGGCGTCAAAACCTCATATCGGAAAGAAACGATGTTCGTTATTTAATGCACACAGTCTGTGTAGCATTAACAAGCATGTGGACGGAACACTAGTAAACAATTTATCTTTCCAAGACATGGTGTGCGCAGAAAACCTGGACATTGTGGCTGTTACCGAAACATGGCGTAAAGACAGTATTGCTGATAAAGAAATGCACGGGTACGATATTCTGCGAAAAGATCATGCGTCGTTTAAACATGGCGGTGGGGTCTTACTAGCACTCTGCAGCAATATAACTTACAACAGAATAACAATAGGACAATGGTACGAGAGATTGGAAATCATTTCGATTGAAATAGTGGGAAATGATTCACGAAAGAGTCTGTTTCAGTCTGCTATTGTTCACCTAACTGTGACGCTCACAAATGGCTTGACTTTTTTTCATCGTTTTTACAAGTTACAGAGAACTATGAAAGAGCATTTATTACTGGAGATTTTAACTTTCCAGATCTGACATGGGACTCTTATATCCAATCTAACAGTTATGGAAATGTTTCGGCTAATTCTAATGATTTTCGTGAACTTATGTGGGATCTTTATTTGCAACAAGTGAATTTGTTTCCAACAAGGATGAACAATCTCATTGATTAATTTTTACCAAGTGTCCTGAAACTGTGTCTGATATATCAAACTTCTTTAGTGATCATGATTTGGTTTTTTTCAACATGTGTTTGAATCCAAAATCATTTTTTGTGATAATCGAACTGTTTTTAATTATCGTTTGGCCAATTGGAACGGTTTGTTTCAAGAGCTTGCGCAACTCGGTTTCGCTGACGAGAGCGGTGTAGCAGTTGATACACAGTTTGCAGACAACAGAAGCACAGCTGCCAATATGACTGACGTTGACGCCTCCTGGCAACACTGGAGCACAATTTTTAGAAACAGTCTCCCGCCATATACCAACTAAAACAATCAGAAGGCGCAATACTCCACTGTGGTTTGACAGCGAGGTAAGTCATCTATTGAAAAAGAAAGAAAGGGCCAGAAAAAAAGCAAAATCAGGCGGGAGAACTTGTCATCTAGAGAAATACTGTATACTCCGTCGTCTAGGTAAGCAATTAATCTCACGTAAGCACAATAAATTTTTCCAGACATTGCCCAATTTATTGAGATCCAATCCTAAACGATTTTGGTCAATTTTCAAAACAGTTTCCAATACATCCACTGCTCCAAATAAACTTGAGTGGACAAATTGACAGTGCTACTGCTGAAAACCCGAAGGACATCGCTGATCTACTGAATAACTACTTCTACTCTAGGTTTAAACCACCATTGACTGACGAAGAATATGAACAACATCCTCATTCTCTTGATGATACATTATTATGCGAGCTGTTACATAACATCCGTTTCACACACAAGAAGTGCATAGCATACTAACTTCTCTTGAGATTGAGAAAGCTACCGGTCCTGCTAAATTCCCAGCGTTGCTACTGTGTTCATGTGCGCCATATATCGCTCCTTCTTTGTGCCACTTGTTTAACAAATCTGTCTCTTTTGGAGAATTTCCATCTGCCTGGAAGCTATCAAACATCGTGCCAATTCCGAAAGAAGGATCCAGAAAATCAGTTACCAACTATCGCCTCCATATCCTTGTTGCCAATTGTTTCAAAAGTTCTCCAACGCTGTGTATACAACAAGTTAGTTGAACATGTCTGTGTTCATTTACACCATCTCCAGTTTGGCTTCATGAATGGGAAATCTACAGTTTCTACTGCAGAACCCTAAGAATTTTCAATGAATTACCAGAACATCTCCGTGACTCCAAACTCTCAATTTCTAGATTAAAATTTGAACTGTTTATTTATTATAACTATCTCACAGAACATGTATATGACGTGGACATTCCACAACCGTTTAAGAATGTATGTGTAAAATGTAATTTGTCTTGTTCTTTGTATAGTCTAAATGTAAAGTTGTGTTGTTGAGAATTATCTATGTTCAGCATAATATTTATTGTCAAACAGCCTTGTATTAAATATTTTGTAATAATGTCCACCACTAATGGTCATGTAAATATTCTTATTACTATTTAGTATAATTGTATTGTGGGGACCCCATAACTGGAGTTAAAACTCTGTGGGACTCACCAGTGGAAAAAATAAATAAACTAACCAAAGCAAAACTATTGCATGTACACCCAATGACCCAAAAACTGGAATTGGGACGAGTTAATGCAGTCAAACCAACTGAGTAATGAAAGCCTTCGTACTGTATTTACAAAAACCCTTGATGTTTTAAGCATTCTCTGATTGTAATTTCAAAATCAGGTGGCATTGTTATTTTGGCACCATAATTAAGTTCAAGAGTTTTTGAAGTCTCAGTGTTCCAAGATTTTCTTGATCTTTGCTGATCACTATGAATGTTTTGTCCTGTTCGACAAGTAATTTGTAGCACAGTTCTTGTTCCGTCTTGTACTTGTCAAGCCAGTAACCAAAAATTTTATCATCTGCCTGAAGATTTTCAATTTCTCCTGCTTTACCAGGGTGATAGAAGAGCCAGTATGTTTCAACTTTAGTCGTGTTATACACTGGCAGAACGTAACTGCAATGAGCTGTGGTTACCTCATAGTTTTTTCTACATGCAGTCATCGAATCATTGCCAAAACAGTGGCTAAGTTCTGTTGTAATGATATTAAATTCCTCCTCATTTAAATCCAAGTCGTATACTTCTAAATCCTCTTCTTGAATTTTATGATTTTGTGATTAACAATCTGCCACTTTATCTTTGTTGATAATTTTACTCAAAATACTTGTATACAGCTGCATTCGTTAAACAGTTGTGATTTCAAAGCGCTTGTCTGGTAATGAGGATAGGATAAATGTGATATTTTCAGCATTTCCCATTATAGCATTTATTTGTTTTTTCCCATATGCGCTTGGCCTCTTGAAACTGAGGGCGTCAGGCAATCCTGTGACTTCAAGTCCTCCCTTTTTGTATGGTACCCGAGAGGACGCTTTTCTACATGCTTCACCTGGGGATTTTCAAAAAAATGTTTACATTACTCAAAAAGCACGAGCATTGTGCATTAGGATAATCATTATCCGATAATGTATACAAGTATATTCATAAGGCACTTCTCTTTAAGCGGTGAATATGTCATACCAAATTTGGAATTGAAATAGTGTTTCGTTAGTGATATAACAGTAAAACAGCAATTTGTGCGCTAGGCAGATGAACATGATGATACACTTACGTAAATGCAGAGTTCTTGAAATACTAGAAATATCCGCTCAGTATAGAAATTCAATAGGACCGGTCTGGCTGTATAAAGAAAAGCACGTTCCAATAAGCGTAAAAGCAAGCGATATATCTATTAAAAGAAATCAGTTTGGGATAATTAAGATGTGACTGTGAGTATAAATGAATATACACTTCCTAATTAAGCTTATATAGCTTCCCTGGTTCTACCTTTGCAGGTGTGAATGTGGGTTTGAAAAGTACAAACTATTGCAAACCCACATTCAAACAACAACGAACAAGATGCCGGGCCATAAACGTGAATGAAAGCAGTGCGATAATTGGGATGAATATTCATATATTCTGTTATTATTATTATTATTCCAATAAGGTATTCCCCGGAAGGGCTTTTCGATACTTTTTTACAAAATTATTTAGAAATAATTAAAATATATAGCATTCTATTAAAATATATATTTATTTAACTAGTACTTGAAATTCCTTTATAAACAATGTTTAAAAATATTTGTTAAACTAAGACGCATACGGTTTAATCTAATAGCCTTTAGAAAGTTTATTTAAGAAATTTTGTAAATCTTGTCCAACATCATCTTCTTTAGGTAAATGCAATTTTTTTAAAAAAAACAGGTTGCAATCAACTTGAGGTCTTCTTCTTTCTTATTTTGTGCAATAACAATGTCTTCAATTGGAAATGACAGAAAAATCTTAGAATCCTCGACAAATGATTCCAACTCAGACTTGAGGTACTTTTAGGATCATTACATCAAATACAAAACAATAAACATGAATATATGGCTCCCTGGGGCACTGTGATTAATGGGAAGGACTCCAAACATGGAAGAACCAATGTGAACAAACTGTTTTCTGTCTGAAATATCACTTTTAAACCAACTAAGAGCTTCAACGGAAACTCCGATATTACTTAGTTTCCTTAACAAAATTGAATGGTCCACACTTTTGAATGCTTTTGAAAGGCCTAATAAAACTAATGCTGTAAGCTTTTTTATTATCCATTGAATTTAGCAAAAAATCATTTACAGTATATTAAGCATTTCGGTCGAATGATACTTCTTGTTTCCACTTTGTTTTGATGACAGGCGTCCAGTGTAATTGAGAAAATTACTAAATTGTTTAAAGGCATTTTTTTCGCAAATCTTTGATAGTACTTTCAACATTGAAAGCAGGCAATTTTTGGAAGCAATTTTGTGGTCGCTTTCCTGTAAAAGTGGAATAATTTCCGCTATTTTCCAGGATTCAAGGAAAGTCGAAGTAGTAAATGAAGTATTTATAATATCAGTCAACGGACCAAGTATAACTGGGAGACAATCTTTGATGGTCTGCATGCTAATTTTGTCTGGACCTGGAGATTTGTTCAACGGCATTAATGTTATTATGCATTGCAGTTCTGTGCATGTAACAAGAGTAAACTTGAATAATTGCGAATTTGAGGGTTCGATTCTCCTGTTGTAAGGTTGTAAGGTATCATTCTGTAAAGCTAACGTTTTGGCTGTTTCAGCAGCTACTTTCCCCACAGATTAAAAAAAATGGTTAAAGTCATTAGCCACATCTAAAGTGTTTTTATGATACTTTTATATTTCGATGGAATACACCTATTAATCACTTTCCACAATGACCTGGGGTTATCTTTATGTAGGTTAACTTCAGTTCGAACATACTCTCTTTCAGCAGCTTTTAAAGTGGATTTAACAAATCTTTAGGCGTTCTTAAATGCGTGCCAATCCTCAATATCATAAGTACGTTTATAACGATTGTGAAGTTGGTCTCTGTAGGACATTTCATGTCAGCTGTAACGTAAGGGCAGGAACGATTTTGAGTTTTGATTGTTCTTAAAGGTGCATGAGCAGCCAGAGTTGTAAGAAAGACAAGATTAAACTTGTCAAGTTTGGAATTGACACTAGGGTCTGCAAAGATAGAAATAAATTATTCGAATCTAGATGCAAGGCGGGCAGCAAACCTTTCACGGTCGTAGTTCTTATAGCTGTGTGCTAAGGTATATTGTGGTGGTGGCTTAGGTAGCTTCACATTGAGAACTGCATATACCGGTAAGTGATAGCTTATCGTTATATCCATGACGCCACTTTCAATAACAAGATTGAATGATGTAGTTAATATTACGTCAATTAATGATTCGCTTGTGTCTGTTATTCTAGTTGGTGTTGTGATTAATTGATTAAGGTTCCTTTCAAGCATGAAGTTTCCCAATGCTGTGTTCTCTGGAAAGCTCTTTATAACATTGCAATTCAAGTCTCCCAATATTAACTAGGGATCCAAGGATAGTGCAAAATTTTCATGCCCTGTAATACCTAAGCAACCAGACCTTTGTCCCAGAATAAATGATAAGATTATTGAAAAACTAATCCGCTACAAAAACACGGTGTTATGAGTAGTAATCTTTTATTAAAATCAACAAAACGTGAGGCTCAAAAACACAACAACGCTGTGTAACCACGCGCGCCGATTCTCCCCCAGTTCACTTAATTGCGCACATCCACAGCTAATTAGACTATTGTCACTATTATCTAGTTTAGGTTCTTTTCCTATGAAATGTCTGTTTCTTCCTCCGTGTCATCTCCGGAAAACCAATCTCCAAATCTTTGAGGTGGTCGGTTACTTCGGGTAGATCGCGATAACCTGGGGGTACACTGTGTAGTACTACTCCCACTAGCTTCTTCATTCCTTGGAGCAACATTGTCATTCGAGGGTGTATCATCGGTGGATGACTCAACATGATCGAGCGCTCCGTGTTCGAGCGACTGAATATTGTTGTCTTCCCTAAGAATATCAGCATTTGAAGTGTTCACCGTTTCATTATCCAGATCATCACCGGAAATAACAGGCGTTGGGGGTAGGTCAGGGGATTGTAGCTCGTCGTCGGAGTCTGTATCAGATGTGATGCATTGTTGGGTTTCGGGGACGGTGTTGTGAGTGGTGTCCGGCACGTGATTTATCTTTCCTTGAGTGCGCTTGCCGTTTAGATGTGGTGGTCTGCTAAAGGCATCTTTCAGATGTTCCGATCGTCGTGATATCCATCGTCGTTGCTTCAAATGTTTTAGTTTGTAGCTTGATCCTCCCCCACGAACTTGGACGATCTCCCAAGGACCAGTAAACCTTTCTCGAGTGGCGGTTTACGGGCGTATACGTACTGGCCCACTTTGTATGGGATATAAGGTTTGCTTTGTTTTTTAGCAGACTGTTGATTACGCTTTGCCTTTTCTGCAATTATCGGTTGCCTAATTGTAGTTTGTTGTTCATGTTTAGCCGACATGTCTGGTGTAGCGCCGGATCCGGCGAAATCAACTGGATCAGATGGGTTTCGGGCATCATCACAAAATGCAGCTTTAAAGGGTGTTAACTTAGTAACTGTGTGAACTGCGTTATTCATGTGGAATAATGCTAATGGCAGTCGATCGTCCCAATCTGTGCCATGTTCGATTAGCGTTGCTTGAAGTTTTGCTTTCAGGGTTTGGTTTGCTCTTTCAGTTGCCCCATTAGCCTGTGGGTGATATGCTGCAGTCTTTGAGTGATGAACGTTGTATCGATTAAGCAGTGCCTGTACAGGATGCTTGGCTCTGTCACATGGTCGATGGGCTGTGCTTACAAATTCTTTACCTCTGTCGGATACTATAGTTCGAGTTTTAAGACCGAAAAGTAACAGTATGCGTTCAAGTGCCTTGGCTACCGTCTTTGCTTCTTTGTTCGGCAGTGGCTCGGCTTGTGTGAACTTTGAAAAGTGGCAGTGAGCAACTAGGGCAAACCGATTTCCACGAGAAGATGTGTCAAATGGGACTATCAGGTCGATGCCGAGTTTTTCAAAGGGGGCTGCTGGAGTGTCACTTACTTGGACAGGAGGAACGCGGGGATGTAGATTTGGTTTCGTTGTAGCACAAGTTTCGCAGGATCGTACATAGTCGGTGACGTCTTTGCTTAGGTTAGGCCACCAGTACAGGCGTTGAATATTTTCTGCCGTGGAAGCTGTTCCTGGATGAGCAATCTTGTCATGAAATGCATCCAACATGGATGGTACCAACTTCCTTGGCATTACTAGTAAACTCAACGCTCCTGATGTATAGCTCTCCCTCGGCGCCAAAAAAGAAGCGATCTTTATGATTCCAAAGTTTCAACTTGTCATTGTCAGCGGGGCGTGCTCCCCATTTCCCAGATGCTAAACACTTGCGGGCATAGAGAAGCAATGGGTCCCGTTCTTGTTCATCTTTTAACTGCTTCATGGTCAGTTGACGTGTTACTGCATTGACTTTAGGACTTGATAGCCGGGATAGAGCATCAGACACAGGTAGCTGATCTCCGGAGCGCAGTTGGGGAACAAAGTCCATATCAGCAATTTCTGCCAGCCAACGCTGAATCTTCCTGCTCTTGTACCGTAACGTACGTGTCCATTTAAGTGCCTCATGGTCTGTTCGCCAGATAAATTGCCGTCCAGATAGATACATACGCCAGTCGTCAAAAGCTTCCACTGCGCTAAGCATCTCTTTCTCTCTGGTTTGGTAGTTCCGTTGCCTTGCAGACAAGGTTCGTGAACGAAAGGCAATTGGCTTTTCAGATCCATCACGTTGACTTTGCATGAGAACAGCTCCCAATTGATTATCAGATGCATCTGTCTCAACAATTAGTGGTAAAGCATCGCGGCTTGTATCAGGTAGGGACAAGGTGCATTGGGGTGAGAGGAGGGCTGTCTTGAGAAGGTCCAGTGCTGCCTGGGCACCAAAGGTCCAGTCAAACAATTTTCCAGGACGTGCTGCTCGTATACACTCTCTTATAGGCTCGGCTTTATGTGCAAAGTCATCGATGAACTTCCTATAATAGCCGAAAAGTCCGTAGATGCGCTCTGCTTCCTTCTTGGACGTTGGTGGGCATATGTCTTGAATGGCTTGCCGATTCTTTGCGTTTGGTTTGATCAAACCATTCCCCACAACATGACCCAAAAAGTCAACTTCCGGTTTACCTAATTGTACTTTAGATGCCTTAACTCTTTACCCAGCACTTTCCAAACAGGTGAGGACTGACTCAAATTGCACCCAGTGTTCTTTGCAAGTTTGTGTACCAATTAAAATATCGTCGAAGTAGCAAACTACACGATCCCATTGTAATCCACGCAATACCATGTCCATGAGCCTTTGAAAAACGGCAGGGGCCGTCTTAGCACCAAAGGGCATTACTGTCCATGTGAATTGGCCTTGGTCAGTCGAAAATGCAAGTTTTTCAGCTGCAGATGATGAACTTGGGATTTGCCAGTAGCCGGCAATCAAGTCGAGCGTTGAAAAAATTTTAGCATCACGTAAATTTTCAAGACAGTCATTCATGTTTGGAAGGGGATAAGGGTCAGATGTTGTCACACTATTCAGTCCTCGGTAGTCGACACAAAGACGCCAAGTCCCGTCAGGTTTTTGCACCATAAGAATTGGGGCTGACCATGGACTGGAAATTAGTTTCATTCGTCCAGATTCTAAACCAGCCTGCAGTTGCTGTTTCACTTCATCTCTCAAGAAGTATGGTGTTCGCCGCCTGGGCATGGCCACTGGAGCAGAGTCTCCAGTATGTATGTCGAATGTAGTAAGATGTGTTAAGCCAAGTTCTGAGGAGTCTAAGGCAAACACATTCTGGAACCGTGAGATGAGATCTTTTGCTTTGGGTTGCTCAGATTTGGGACGGTCATTCACTCCCATTAAGGATGCGATTTGTGCTAGTCGCTTGGAAGCAGGCTTGAGTGGTTTTTGACGAACATTTAACTTAGCAACCTTTGGCATTGTGTCCTCTGAGGGAGGTTTGACTTCTTCGGCTTGGACAATAACTGAGTTAGCTTTGATCGTCACCTCAACATCATTGGGGTTTAACAGTAATATGGGAAGTTCATCATCATTAGTGGTCATATGATAAAGTGAAGAACCGATGCAGAGTTGGGGTTCAGTACTGGTAACGCTTCTATTGACTAGGAAGGTGGCTGCTCTTGGTACTCTGATTGATTTGGGTTGCTATTTGTCTCTCTGATCAAGGGGGAACGGTGACATCTTCCTTCACACTGAGCTGTAAGGTTTGTGGTGGAGATAAGTCTGGAGGGTTGGAGCTGACAATATCAACCCCAGCTGTCTGATTATCCAACATAATACAGCGGCGGTCAATGGAGACGGTAAGATCTGAGTTTCCCAATGCTGTGTTCTCTGGAAAGCTCTTCATAACATTGCAATTCAAGTCTCCCAATATTAACTAGGGATCCAAGGATAGTGCAAAATTTTCATGCCCTGTAATACCTAAGCAACCAGACCTTTGTCCCAGAATAAACATTTTGACTTATGCCAGTAAAAATATAATGAACTAGGTTAAACATTAATCAAAAGAAAATTATTCAAAGCACTCAAGTTACGTTAGCCGCTGTCACTATTAAATTATAATTTTAGTTGCCCATGTAAACCGGCCTAACCAGGCGCGATTTTCTCAGTTTAGTCCAGGGCGCTTATATATATAAGCGACTTGGTTTAGTCTCTTTTCTTCGTCAAACAACTGTGACTACATTCACTACATTTACATGATGGCAACAATTTATCCGTCACTTCATAAGAATAGCCAAAAAAGTTGCCTTAAGTTAAATAAGGTAAATAAACCGCGGTCCATATTATGTCTATGATGTGGATACTAGCTTTGACGCGTAAATCGATACAAAACAATATACTTATAATCAATACTGTATACCGCACAAAATGTTCGTTTTGTATAGTATCATTTATGTACTGTATGCAGAATATCAGGTATCAACTTGCTATCGACATAATATACATTCGTGTAAGAGATCTATCAATACATAAACAACACAGCGTCGTTTCTTCCTAACCTCTTAGTTCTATTTATGGAATAAACCTTCCAAATTATATTTGTGATGCATGGAATGCTCGTAATTCATAACATAAGTTGATAAATGGCGTAGATTCTCAAAGAATTGCTCGATTTTTACGCCAGGAATGTTTTGAAGCAATGCTTGTCGCTCCTCGTTTCTTTTCATCGTGAATAATGTTCAAGTCTCAACGGCACATGCGCAGTTGCAACATGTAAGAAAAAATCGGGTGTTCCGGGGGGTTATAAAGGGCAAATCCCTTTAAAACAAAACCCAAACCGCCAAAGTTCCTCAATATTTTGGTGAACTTTGCAAAAGGGGTATTGTGCATTATTAAATAAAGCAAGTTAAACTGATTTAAAAACTTTGAATTACTGATCATATACAAGAAGTTACTATGTGCATAAATCAACATACCCCCGTAAAGTTTACACTATGACTGACTGTCTGACTCGTTTGAATTTTCCCCACTCATCACAATACTGAAAAGTTTCTCAAACTTTGCACTAAAAAAGGCTTGAATAAAGCTCGGCTTTAAGTCTATGTCTAAGCAGGACAGTGGACACTCTGATGGTCTGTATGATATACATATTATAATTGATTTTAACTTTTTACTCTGGAGTTTCAAACATAGTTGGTGGAAAGATTTTCAGAAACGAATTATATTTCTTCAAGTTTAGATACTTTAATATCATTACGAATATATGCACATACACCACCTCCACGTTTAGTTAGGCGATCCTGTCTAAATAAGGTATAACCCTCGATGGAGATCTCAGCATTTGTTATCGTGGAATTCAACCATGTTTCGGATAATGTGAAGAGTTAGCGTTTTGTTTCTACTGTACCTGGCGGTTTTATTTCAAAAACACATGCATACAAAAAAATTCCGTCGGTCAGAACAAATATGTCAATATGTACCGCTCCACTAATTATTGCATCAAGTTTCAACCCATCAATGAGCATTAAAAGAGGTTTGAGATACTAAAAAATGCTTACTGTATTTTTTGTTGAAGAGTTTTGCAACTTCATCAACTTTGAAATAAACTCTGTGTGAATTGTCTAAAGAAAAGAATAACAAAAGTAATAGTACAGTTTTTGTTAATTATCTAATTGATCAGAAGTTATATTTCCTAAAAAACACCTTATTATTCATAATTTGCAACCAAATATTAATAATATTGAAATTGATATTAATACTGACAACTAAATATTCAAAGTAACACCTGTAGGTACATAACTTAATTTAAGATTGCATGAAGACTTACCAACATATTCCCTAAATTTCAAGGCAATGGTTTGGTTATCTTCCAAAAATCTCATTCCTTTCTCTGTCCCATATTGTTTGAATCACTAGAATCCATGAGCAGGACTGATGCTTCGCAGCCGAGAGTTTCCATATATGCAAGTTGAAGAAACAAATGAATGTACAAAACATATAAAGGTACACAAAGACCATGTGATGTTTGGCCAAAAATTATAAGCTAGTACCAATTCTTACACACACACATATATATATGAACTTGAATATATACCAATTCAATTTAAAAAAGAGAGTCACATGCACATTTTACTAATTAAGGTTAAATTAAATTTTGGGCTTGCATATACAGCTAACTTAATAAAGGTTGTTAGCTTTTCAGAAATCAAAGGGATGATTGGATACCTGTTAATTTAGACCCATATACCTGAAATATTAGGTTTGAAACAGTAACCTACACTCTTTAGAAGACATACAATAGAAAGTGTTGTGTTTCATACAAAGATAATATTTTTAATTACAAGAGTCTATTAGAAGGGCTAGCAACCATAAAAATCTAATGGTTCCCGGTAATGGATCCAATGGTTCTGCTTGTAACAAATGCACCTGCTAGTTAGATCATTTAAAAATTTAAATAGTAAAGGTTTTAAGGGTTTTAATTTCGAGTGCAGTCATAAACAAGAATGAATGATGAATCGGTCTTTAGAATGAATTGAACCTACGTTTTTAAAACCTACATTGCAAATGTATGCAATACTCATGCCACAGAGCTGTAGATGTAGCTGACAATAGCAAGTTTGGTTAGTGAACATTCACAGATATACAATAATCATAACGTGTTTATTTCAAAACCAATTTCCATCAATATCCAATTTAACACGCCATCTAAAACTTCGAAGAAAAAAATAAATACCTTCACTCGTTCTACAGTTACGTTAGCTTTATCAGAAGCCTCCACTATAGTTCTCTTCATGTTACTAGCGGTTGAATTCATGCCTTTATCGAAGAAGTCACAAAGAATCTTCCCCTGCGCTTCGCTTATCACTTCATATGTTCTTGGACGATCAGCCATTTTGAATATTATCAAACCTCAATCATCCGTAGCCTAGCATGCACAGAATAACAGGTGAGACGGGTGATATAATTGTTTTCATATTATGGTACTGTATTGTTTTTGGGTTCAATAAACTTTTTGCCAACCTTGGTCAGTTTTCCTGGCTTTTCGGTTTTCATGGGTTCCATGTATGTTTTGGGCTGTACACACAGTTATGGCAATTGCGGCCCCTGTTGAGAATTCAGCAATCATTAGTTGCCGCAAAGTAACCTGAAGTCACGAGATTAGTGGCTTGTACTATATCGCGTATTGTCTAGTGTATTGTTTTCGTTCGTACTTGTGTGTCTTGTTCAGATCTGTGTGACAGAGCAAAATTTAGGCCATGGTTACTTCAACAGGTAGAAATATATGTCTAAATGGGACAAGATAGATCATTCCAGATGCCCATAGCTGTTTTCAACACACAGTGGGTTCGCCAGCGTGTTTTATGTACTTTTGCCCATTTTATGTCGGCTACCTTTGTTGTTCACTAAAAACTGTGTTGTCTTTATTACTAAAAAAACTGTGTTGTCTTCATGATGTTCAATACCATGACGGGCGGTCGTATATTTCTTAGCTCCTCGATTTTTGTGATTTTGTTTAATGGTTTCAATGCTTAATGGTTTCTTTGAGTCTAAGAAGTATCCTTGCTATACTACGAACAGTGATTGGGCTACTTTTCGATATGAGTTTACGTTTTGTCGAAGATCTATTCAATCAACAGCTGGTGTTGTTATAGTCGACCTGTTGAAAGTTCGATTACGCCATTTTTGTAATCTTGGCGTCTCCCGACATAGAGCATTTTTCGCTACAAGAGTTGGTTATTATCCGAACTCGGTATTGTTCTTTCCATCAGGCTCGTTTGATGCTTTGTGGTGATGTTGAACAAAATCCTGGCCCAGCTGCAATTGCCTCGGCGATTAATACTAACTCAAAATTGACCTGTATGCTTATCAATAGTCGCTCACTGTGCAACAAGCTCGTTGAATTCCAGGGCTTGGTTTATGGGAATGATTTGGATGTCATTGCTGTTACCGAGACGTGGCTACAGGATGACTTTCTGAATAACGAAATTCTATCAGAGAAAACGTATTCAATCTTTAGAAAAGATCGAGAAGGCAATCGGAGAGGCGGTGGTGTTCTCCTGGCTGTAAAAGCTGATATTCTTACTTAAAGACGGGCTGACCTCGAATTGATCAATTCAGAGATATTGGTATGTGAACTACTACCTAGCAATGGCTTTAAAATAACGTTTTGTGTATGCTATAGACCACCAGACTGTACGGAATTCATACATTACTTTGAAAATTTACTTAAAAGCTTGCATGAACTGAATTGCAGCCGAATTTGCATAGTTGGTGATTTTAATATGCCGGATGTTAACTGGGAAAACATCATAAGTAGTTCCCCTATGGGGTGCGATTTTTGCGATCTTATTAATTCGCATTTCTTAACGCAAATGGTTCATGAAGCAACAAGAATTTCCCACAACAGTCGCTCTATATTGGATCTAGTTTTATGCAATTACCCTGATGAAATAGTTGATGTACCTGTAGTCAATGAATTTACCTCGGACCACTTAACTGTTTCGTTTGAGCTATTGACAAAAGTAAAGCGTCTCAGGAAAATTCGTCGTACAGTTTACAATCTTAAAAATGCGGATATGCCTGGATTAAAGTCAGCGTTGACTCGTATCCCTTGGGATACTACAATTGTTGATAAGGACGTAGATTCAAGTATTGCCTATTGGTATGATGTGTTTTCGACATGCATCGATGAATTCGTGCCAAAAATAATTATCAAAGATGGTAATAGACCTCCGTGGATAGATCGTGAAGTTTTGCAGCTGATCAGAAAAAAGAATAGAATTAGACGTAAAGCTAAATTAAATGATTCCCCAATTATTTGGGACCGATTCCGTAAATTGAGACATGAAGTAAAAAAATTGCTTAAATTTAAAAAGCGTAACTACTTATGTAGTCTTAGTAGTTCACTCAGGGATAATCCTCGTAGATTTTGGTCATATCACAAAGCAATTTCCAAGTCTTGTAAAATCCCAGACGTCATTAGACATGGTTCAATCGAAGCTTGTAATTTGATAGAGAAGGCTAACTTGTTTAATGTATTTTTTCACTCAGTATTCTCGCCATTGGATACTCCTAATACTCTACCGGTAACTAATCTTGGTTACAATTCCATTGAGGAAATATCTATTTTGAGAATAAGTACTGATGTGGTTGAGAGACAACTTAAATCCTTAAATGTCACCAAAGCCTCGCTAGGAATTCCCTCGAAAGTGTTGCAAGTGTGTGCGGAAAAGATTGCGCCATCATTGACTAAGCTGTTTAATATGTCTCTTGAGCTTGGATCTTTTCCCGAAAAATGGAAAGATGCTAATATTGTTCCAATCCATAAGACCAAGTCTAAAGCGATAGTTCCTAATTACAGAGGTATATCTCTTCTTAAGGTCTTATCTAAACTATTGGAAAGGCAGGTGTACAATGGCGTATTTAATATTATTTTCCCCCATCTTTCTCAATGGCAACATGGTTTTCTGCCTGGTAAGTCAACTATATCGCAACTATCTCAAGTAGTCCATCACTTCGGTAAGGCTCTTGAGAAGAGGCAACAAGTTGATGTAATATATCTTGATTTTTCCAAGGCATTCGACAAAGTTTCTCATTGTAAGCTACTATTTAAATTGGAATGCCTCGGTATAAAAGGATCTCTACTGGGTTGGTTCAGGTCCTATCTAACTAATAGAAGGCAAAGAGTTGTGATTAACAATATCTCATCTGACTTTCTTCCTGTAACTTCTGGGGTTCCCCAGGGGTCAATTCTAGGACCCCTGCTTTTCTTAATCTTTATTAACGATATGCCTAATGTAATATCAAAGGATACCTCTTTACCACTCTTTGCTGATGATTCTAAGTGTTTTCGCTTAATACTTGGTCAGAAAGATGGGGATGAATTACAAGATGATTTAAATAAATTATTGACGTGGTCATACACCTGGGGAGTGGAGTTTAATACTAGTAAATGTAAGGTTCTTAGAGTTGCACGTATTAAATCTGTCTTTGAGAGGGAGTATTACCTTGGAGGAATTAAGTTAGATCGAGTGGTTGTCGAAAAGGATCTTGGTGTTTTGATTAGACAGGATTTGAGCTGGAATGATCATGTTGATCTTATTACCAGTAAGGCCCAAAAGATGTTAAAACTCTTATATCGTTCTTGCAAAGATATATGTGATGTTAAAAGAAAACTAGGGATCCAAGGATAGTGCAAAGTTTTCATGCCCTGTAATACCTGAGCAACCAGACGTTTGTCCCAACATAAACATTTTGACTTATGCCGGTATACCGGTCAACTAGGTTAAACATTAATCAAAATAAAAATTACCGGGGCGCGATTTTCTCAGTTTAGTCTCTTTTCTTCGTCAAACAACTGTGACTACATTCACTACATTTATATGATGGCTACAATTTATCCGTCACTTCATAAGAATAGCCAAAATAGTTGCGTTGTAAATAATGTAAATAAACCGCGGTGTATATTTTGTCTATGATGTGGATACTTCGACCCGTAAATCGATACAAAACAATATACTTATAATCAATACTGTATACCGCCAAAATGATTTGATTACTGCACAAAATGTCCGTTTTGTATAGTATCATTTATGTACTGTATGCAGAATATCAGGTATCGACTTGCTATCGACATAATATACATTCGTGTAAGAGTCTATCAATACATAAACAACACAGCGTCGTTTCTTCCTGACCTCTTAGCTCTATTTATGGAATAAACCTTCCAAATTATATTTGTGTTGAATTGAATGCTCGTATTAAATTCATAACATAAGTTGATAAAGTGCGTAGATTCTCAAAGAACTGCTCGATTTTTACGCCCGGAATGTTCTGAAGCAATGCTCGTCGCTCCTCGTTTCTTTACATCGTGAATAATGTTCACGTCTCGACGGCACATGCGCAGTTGCGACGTGTAAGAAAGAATCGGGTGTTCCGGGGGGTAATTCTACCCAAATCCCTTTAAAACAAAACCCAAACCGCGGAAAAGCAATGCTTCAAAATTTACAGTAACCGCCAAAATCCCTTAATATTTTGGTGAACTTTGCAAAAGGGGTATAGTGCATTAATAAATAAAGCAAGTTAAACGGATTTAAAAACTTTAAATTACTGATCATATACAAAAAGTTACTATACGCATAAATCAACTTACCCCCCGTAAAGTTTACACTATGACTGACTGTCTGACTGACTGTCTGACTGACTTACTGACTCGTTTGAATTTTCGCCACTCATCACAATACTGCAAAGTTTCTCAAACTTTGCACTAAAAATTACTATATATAACTTGGGTTAGGTCTCGCCTTGAGTATGCTTCTGTTGTGTGGTCTCCTCATACCAAGAGAAATATATCAAGTTAGAGAAAGTGCAGAGGAGAGCCACCAGATTTATTATTGGCAGTGATTACTCTGAATATGAACGTTTAAGGAAGTTGAATTTACTTCCCTTACAATATCGAAGAGAAATAAATGACATCATTTTCTTCTTCAAATGCTTAAAGAATATCTATGCAGTTGATATATCTCAGTATGTTTCTTTTCGTTCCTGTTGCAAGCCACTTAGAAATGTGGACTATCTAACTCTTGTGACCCCTTTTAGCAGGACCGAGACTTTTAAAAACTCATACTTTGTACGTATTTGCCGTCTTTGGAATGACTTGCCCCTTGCGATAAGAGAATCTAATAACTTAGTCATCTTTCGTAATAGGTTATTTCAATTTTATAAGGATAAATTTTCTGAAACCCTCCTGTTGCAATAATAATTAATTAGTATATAAATAATGATTGTTAATAGTGACTGAGTAGGATGGAGTCGATTAGTAGTTAGGCTCCAAATATATTGTATTTAGATTATATATGCACTTTTATTATATTATATAATAGTATTCTATCATGTATTACTATTGTAGGCTAATAGGCCATCCCTATTGATGCTAAAGTTAGAGCAAAGCTAAAACCAAAAATTTGGGCCAATGAATTCGTTGAGTTGGGTTCCCTCCTCACTCCAAAAGGGGACGATAGCCGTTATCAGTTATCTGTTTGTCAGCATGAAGGCTCAGTTCCCACACTGTCTTTGGAACCCACTAGTAGAGTTAAACCTATAAACACCATTGAGACATGGACATCTGCTTTCCAGATTTTTGTTGGAGTATATACCAGCAAATTCCCTCATGAGGCGCCTGCATTAATGAAGTATTCTGAGGTTGTTCAAGATTTAGCTGCCCACGACGCCAACTGGTGATTTTATGACACACAGTTTCAATACCAACACCAAACAAAATTACAAGATATGCTGTGGGGGATCACTCAATTTGAATTATGGATTCGGGCTCAAAATTTTAATCGCAGCACGTTGAATCGTTCTGCCTCTGGTCTCGCACAATCTCAGTCCACCTCTTTGGGGATATTTGCCCCTCAGGGTTTCTGTCGTGTCTTTCATAGAGGGTTTAAATCCACGAGTTGTTCTTTTGAGCACACTTGTTTTAAATGTGGATCTCCACATCCGGCCAAAGCATGTAAATTTCATCCCTCAGGTCAGTCATTTAAACCTTTTTGAAATCAGGCCCAGCTGCTACCGGGAACACTTCCAACTCCCGTAAAAATAAACTGTTTAATGCCTTTGTTGCAAGGATATGATGCTGAAATTGTTTTAAAGTTATTTGAGGGTTTTATTTATGGTTCCCCCTTCATTTTGAGGGCGTTCCCCACGCATTTTGTTCTAACAATTTAGTTTCGGCAAATCAGAATCCTGAGCTGGTTAGTGCTAAACTGGGTAAAGAAATTGCGGCAGGTAGAATTGCAGGGCCATTTGACAGCATCCCATTTCTCAATTTTCATATTTCACCATTAGGGGTTGTACCTAAAAAAGTTCCGGGTAAAATTTTGGCTAATTCATCATTTATCCTTTCCAAAAGGGTCATCCATCAATGATGGTATTTCCTCAGAAAATACTTCGGTTTCTTACAGTCGAGTAGATGATGCCACTGCCATTATTAAACGTTTGGGGCGAGGCTGTTTTTTGGCGAAGACTGATATTAAGAGCCCATTTCGGATTATTCTCATACGTCCTAGCAATTACCTCTTATTGGGGATTTTATGGCAAGGCAAATATTATTTTGACTGCACTATGCTCATAGGTTGTGCATCTTCCTGCCGCACTTTTGAAATGTTTAGCACTGCCCTTGAATGGGTAGCTAAGACGAATTTACACATACAGCATCTTATTCATATCCTTGACAACGAACTCATTGGAGGGGTATCGTACGACCAATGTTGCGTTGCTTTACTAAATTTTATAGCCCTGTGTAACTATTTAGGGGTGCCAATTGCCCATGAGAAAACAGCCGGCCCTTCGAATATCCTGACTTTTGCCGGTATCGAGCTTGACACAAAAGCGACGGAAGCTCATTTACCAAATGATAAAATCGTCAAAACAGGATCTACTCTTACCGAAATGCTTAAAAGGAAAAAGGTTACTTTAAGAGAGGTTCAATCTTTAATTGGCTTGTTAAATTTTGCTTGTACTGTAGTAGTACCATCATGTAACTGTAGTAGTTGACATCATTAAGGGGATTGCTCTGCCTCATTATTCTATCCAATCAACAAGGTCAGTTAAAGCCGATTTAAATCTTTGGAAATCTTTAATTGATGAATTCAATGGCCACTCGTTTTTTCTTTCTGACAATTGGCTACCATCCGAGGTTTTGAATTTATACACTGACGCTGCTGCTGGATTTGGCTTTGGGGCCATATTTGGAAATCACTGGTGTTCAGTGCTTGGCCCAAGGATTGGAAAAAGTTAAACATTGTTATTTTAGAATTTTATCCAATTGTCCTAAGTGTTCTTATATGCGGTCACCTTATGCAAAACCAACGCATACTATTTTACACAGACAACACAGCATTGGTCGAAATTATCAATAAGATCACCTCTCGGGATCCCACTGTGATGATATTTGTTCGCCGTTTGGTGCTGGCTTGTTTAAAATTCAATATTTTAAATCCCGTGCCAAACATGTTCCAAGTGTTAAAAACATTCGGGCTGACGCCTTGTCATGTTTACAGGTTTCAAAATTCTGATCGCTAGCATCCACGAGCATCCATTCCTCACCAACGGTGGTTCCCTTCCAGCTTCTACCGTGTAATTGGCAGCTATAACTTCCACTCTCCTCCAATCAAGTTTGAAGCCTTCATCAGTTCCAACTTATCGTCGTGCTTGGCGTTTGTACCAAAAATTTTCGCACAACGTTTTTCACTCAGCATCAGTTTCAATTTCTATTTCACCATCAGACTTGAGTTTATTTATTGCTTTTTGTTCCAGCATAGCTATGCATCTTCGACAGTGCTTACGTATGTTTCTGCCCTGGGTTACAGTAACCACCTGGCCGGTTACTCTCACCCTACCAAAGTTGGTTGGATTGCGAAGCTTTTGAAAGGATATAAAAAAACAGGCAGTAGGATGGATTCTTGCTTGCACACTGCCACATGCACCACTGCCTTTTTCGCCTGCACTAGATTACTACCTGCACTAGGTCGTCATCCGTCCTCCATATCAACCATCTCGTTAAGATTGTCGATGCTGTTTAACAATCTTAAAAGATTGTTACGTTTCTGGACTTTAAGCTCTCTTACAACCAAAGCCCAGTAGACATAACATTGTTGCATCGTTCAGATCTATGTCCAGACATGTGCTATGGGGCGCTGGCAATCGGATGCATTTCGCAAATACATTAGAACTCCGAGTTTGAATTTTTCGTCTTGGTAATCGTGTGGAACTGACGGGGGCTGCCTTCTGTGTTTAGCAAGGCAAACGGCTAGCTATGCGCTATATTTTCGTTGTTGAAATGCATAATTGTGTCTATTGTTTAGCAGATGCAGGGGCTAGGCAAGAGACTGCATGATTAGTATATGATAGCTGTCAAGGTAACAATTGCCTAGAAGAGGTCGCTCCGTGTTCTAATGCAGGGGCTAGGTTCATGGTCGGCTTCAGCGCAATTGCGTCTTCCGCGGTACCATTAAGTTTAATACATGATCATGCAAACAAAGTACAGGGTAGTTACTCTACGATAGATTTGCAAGTATATATTGCATAACCTTTCCGGTTTGTCTTGCTCACAGGTATCTATGTTCTACGACTATTAAAGAGAGCCAGACCAAGCCCTTCGGATATTGTTCTTATTTACTGTTCAGTCATAAGATCTCAATTGGAATACGCCTCTCTAGTGTGGTCTGCACTTCCTAAATCTCTAGCAGAACTTGTTGAGTTGGTGCAGAAAAGAGTGTTAAGAATCGCGTACCCAAAATTATCTTATGAAGAAGCATTGCACGAGAGTAATATTAAATCATTAAGTACAAAAAGAGACAATGCCTGTGAGAGACTAATCAGGACACTGCAAGATCAAGATTCACCATAAAATTCTTTAACTCCAATGATTAAATCCGATAAATCTGACCGAACCCACTATGATTTTCGTAATATTTATCCAGAACTTTCTCCAATAATGTCTGAACGCTTTAAGAACTTTGTTACTATTAAATATAGTTAGTTATTTACCTAGTTAGGAATTTCAATGTATGTTCTTTTAAAACTTCATTACTACTTAATATAGGTTGTTATACATCTACTAATTTAGTCAGGAATTAAGATACGTTTTTGCATTTTTCCATGTAATTCAGTTTTTTAACTGCCATGTGGATTTTAATAAATTTAAACTATCTATCTATAAACTTCTCTATTGTTTGTAAAATTAAAGAAAAGAGGGAAATTGCCTAATATCCTGCCTGTATTTGCAGTCTTTTGTGGCAAGTCCTGGTATTTGTCTCGCGTGACAAATATTCTCTCAAGTATGTTATTACTATTATTATTATTATTAAAAATTGATTCACACACGGTAGCCCTTCAGCTAAAGCTAATTTTCAAGGGGCTGTTTATACTATCACAGGGTGTCTCAAAAAAAACGCAACCACTTAAATATGTAAGAATATTAATATTTTTTGGGTTTGCACCATAGTTCAGCTAAAATGCTTTTAGCAATTTAAAATGAAGGATTAAGAGCCATTTTCAATTCCCAGAGGTGCTTATCTATTGCGCTTTAGAGCTGTATGAATGGTTGCATTTTTTTGAGACACCCTTTATAATACATTAGTTAAGTAAAAAAAAATTAAACTAATATCTATAGAGAATATTTACAGTGTGACACCAATTGGTATAAAATTATAAGCTTGTACAATAATTTGTTAGAGCGATTCCAAAATAACTAGTCGACATGTATTTTGTAGCGGTACGTAGTGCACAACGATTGCATTGTCAGTAGACAATGTGATAATCCCCACGGGGATTTCACTGTGGAGTATTTAAGGCCTTCTTCAAGTGATCAGAGTCATTCGAAGGCATCTATCTCTAGCTACTTGGCTAAATTTAATTAAATTTTGTAATGGCGACGTTGGACGTGGAACGAGAACTCCTCGCTAGTGATAACGAAGCCAGTACTGTTCCGACTAATTTGGCTCAACCCGTCACACAACCGTCGGGATCCGCTTCGCAGTCTACACTAAACATGGCTAACAACGAACAAGTATTCCATCATCTTGCCCAAATCTTGGACAACAAACTAGACCAAAAGCTCGCGAATTTTAAAAGAAGGTTCGACGAAAGGGAAGACCTTCACGCCTCTCAGTTTAAAAAATTGAAGACGGAATCGAAAGCTTCAAGCTCATTCAAATTCAAAGGCTACAAAATTCAATACAAATTCAATGTGGCCTCTTCAGACAGCCTTGCTACGGTCTCAAAGTGTTTATTAAACGGAGATTTATCGAAGGTTAATGCTCAGCTAGAGAAGCAGAGAATTGCCATCGAGAAAAGAAATAAGCTCATTTGATTCGGCTGGACAGCAGTAGATGAATATCAATCGGACGACTTGGCCGAAAACTCAGAGGACAAGAAAAAAACTATGTGCTGCTGAACGCAGAGCTTTGACGAAAATAAAACTGGAAAAGCAGTCGAAAAAATCTACTAATATGAGAAGAGATACTCTGCAGCAGCTATCGTCCTTTCAGTCCACTTTGTCGCAACCGGCACAACCATTCTGCGGTATCCAGCCCTTTCGTCCGTCCTTTCGTGGCAACCGACAACCCTAACCAACCGACAAATGCTTCAGCTGTGGGCAATACAGCTACTGGGCAAGCTCCCATATTTGTGTCAACAGGCAGCGAAACGAACGTCGGCACGTCGTTTCCGTCCCTCAACACTGACTTTCTTATGGAAAAACGACAAAAAGCAGCAACTGCAAGATTGAGTGCAGATAAGTATACTAATTTTTTGAATGACAATAATGACGATTCGCCTGAACAGGCCTTTGATCCTGTTCAGGAATATTTAGAGGGTTTAATGTGTGTAAAAGTTAAAGAGCGACTGAGCTCGCATGTACACTTTTGGAAGGCTATCGGGGCCTCCCAGTTTATCATTGATACGATTTCTCCTGGGTATATAATCCCTTTTCTGAAAACACCCCTAGAGCATGCTTTAGTCTGCATTGGAACACAAGTCTGCATTGGAACACAAAGACTTTGTTGACAGTGCAATCACCGATCTATTATCGGCAGGTTCTGTTATAGAATGCCCTTCAGCGCCAACAGTTGTTAATCCCTTGTCTGTGGCTGTTCAGTCAAGTGGTAAAAAGAGGCTTATTTTGGATCTCAGATATCCAAACAGCTTCCTAAAGAAATTCAAGGTTAATTTTGAAGGGATTCAGGAAATGTTGACGATATTAACAGACAGCCAACAGAAATTTCTCTTTTCTTTTGATATTAAGTCAGGTTATCACCACATAGACATCTTTCCGAGTGATCAGCAGTTTTTGGGGTTTTCATGGACATATAAAGGGGCAGTTAAATATTTCATATTTACTGTCTTGCCATTCGGTTTAGCCACGGGGCCGTACATCTTTACTAAGATAATGAGACCCTTAGTCAGCAGTGTGGATTATAACGGTCAGCCATCCGCCATTTGCCGAACAAAAACAACAAATGGCCGATCAACGTTATTCTGGTCGGACATTTTGACCAATCAAATATATACAAAGATTTCATTACTAAGATTTCGTCACTTGATTACCAGTTTAAGAAAACATAAGCCTACGAAGAAGGTCGAAGAGATAAATATTTGGAAGAAAAAAATCGTCTTAAGAAAACTGGTAATTTCTATTTCTGTTTTAGTTCTTTTACTGCTCGATCTGCCACAATTCAATAATTTGTTGTTGTAAAGATCGCCATTTTGAATATTTAATTATGGAACCCAGCCTACTTTCAGATCTCGCGCCATCCTTTCGCACGTGTAGAAACACATGCTTAAATCTGAAACACATGCAAATCATGCAAAGTTCAAAGTTTAACTTCAAATATAAAATAAAATATTGCACTTTTGCCAATGTTTATGTACTAGATACTAAATTAGCGCTTTAAAAATATGAAATATTCATATGGCGTCCAAGCGATCAATCAACGTTTCGGCTGGCGGTTCAGGCAATCAGGCTAAGAAACCAAAGAGGAAGGTGTCAGTTGCAACCTTTCAGAAGTGGCAAAAGCAGGAAGAGAGAGAACACAAAATGATTTCTTGGCTTCGCTGAGACAAACAACAAAGTGAGATCACAAGCCTTTGGTGCCAGGAATGCAGAACATTCAAAAACAACATACAGGGGATGAAGAACTTTTCGGCTGCATGGATCATCGGAATGGCTAACCAGAAGTTGTGTAATGTAATTGATCATGCGCAAGCTATCAATGTCCTTGCTACGTACCAAACAAGCTAGTCACAAATACTCCAATCACGTGGTACGCTCCGATTGCACGAAACATGTTATCGATAGAAAAACCGCTGCAGGAAAAGGTGTGCAAAAAGTTTGACATTTGCTATGTCCTTGCAAAAGAAAACCTGGCATTCCGCAAGTACCCCGCAATTCACCAACTAGAGAGTCGTCATGGGGTTGATTTAGTGCAGTCATACACCACGAAAGATTCTGCCAAATCATTTTCTCACTACATAGCAGAAAGCCAACGCACTACTTTCATTAACACACTGTCTACCATGCACTTTTACAGCTTTCTAATGGATGACACAACTGATGCTGGTAACGTTGAAGATGAACTCATCGTTATCATGGGCTTTCAAAAAGATGATGCAGTTTGTGAAGTGGGAACTTTCGCCAGGTATTTTAGCCTTGAAGTGCCAGCGAAAGCCGATGCAGACAAGCTGATTGGATGCCTCCAGCAAGCAGTGGGAGCTATTGGTCGATCGGCTCCCGGGGAAAGCAGTGTATTAAGCAAGACCAGCGTGTTGGAGACCAAACCAATCCTGGTCGGTGGTGGCACCGATGGAGCTTCAGTTAACGTCGCGAGTCAAAATGGAATGAGAGGCAAAATGCAGTGAGAAATCTCGTGGCTTTTCTGGACTTTGTGCTATGTTCATAAATTGGAGCTCGCCTGCAAAGATTCTTTAACAAGCAGCCTTTTCAAAAGCGTATCAGAAATGCTGCTTCGTTTGTACAGCCTTTACTCCAGGTCGCCCAAAAAACTCAAAGAGCTGACTGATCTTGTCAGTGACCTGAAGGAGGTGTTCGAGTTCCTGGATAGTGGAAATATGCCGCTTTGTTCCGAAGGTAGCCGCTGGATTTCGCACAAACGAGAAGCACTGCAGAGAATTATTGAACAGTACGGCGCATATATGTCTTACTTAATGACCTTGATAGAACATAAATCAATCAGTAGTGCAGATAGATCTCGATTGAAAGGGTTTCTTTCGAAGTGGCAGGAGGGGAAGATGCTCATAGGGTGCGCTTTGTACGTGGATATTCTAAAGGCGCCATCTATACTCAGCAAAGCACTGCAAGCAAAAAAGTTAGACATTGTGCTCCGAATCCGCTAAAGACGGTTATGTGAAAGACAATTTGCAGTCCTTACTATCTGTTTCCAAAAGCTTGCACGCATAAGTTTATCAGTTTATAATTCATTCTGTTGAGTAGTCTTCATTGTCTCAGTGTTGGAACTGTATTATTCCAAATCAGTATAATAAATTGGCAACAATTTGTGTGTTATTCTCCACTTGTTTTTCTTTATCGGTCGAATTAGACGGGCACAAACAAAGAGATGCCCGCCTCCTATATACTGTTGTTCTGGTGTTGTTGTGTCAGGCAGTTTAGCTATAAAATGCTTTATACTCATTCACAGCATGTTAGAGTATAAATGTATTTTGTAGCGGTACGTAGTGCACAACGATTGCAATGTCAGTAGACAATGTGATAATCCCCATGGGGATTTCACTGTGGAGCATTTAAGGCCTTCTCCAAGTGATCAGAGTCATTCGAAGGCATCAATCTCTAGCTACTTGGCTAAATTTAATTAAATTTTTGTATGCACTGCACGTTCCACACAGGTGTTTAGTTTTTTCTTTTCTAGATACTACAAGGTTCTCAACAGGATACTGCTGGAGCGCATGAAAGAGAGGGTGGACCCCAAAGCTCTGAGACCAGCAGGCAGGCTTCCAACGCAACAGATCATGCTCCGACCAGATAGCCAGCTTTTGAATCATCGTTGAGCAGTCGCTAGAGTGGAACTCGCCTCTGTACCTCAACTTCATTGACTACGTCAGCGTTCAACAGTGTGGACCGAGAGACCTTGAGGACGCTGCTGGGGCACTACGGAGCTCCCGAAAAGTTTGTCTCCCTAATTCGCTGCACCTACCAATATGGAGACTTAAAGGAACACTCCGGCCTTGAAACAAGTTGCCTTCATATGAAAGACCTTTATGAGTATACCCCGAAATGGTAATTTGTTCGCCTCAATTCTTTTTCCTTAGCGAGATATTTAACTTTGTTTTAACGATTTTCATGTCTGTTGCCACCGCCATGTTTGTTGAAATTGGGGGGGAATACCTTCCCATTTTGAGTGTTGTGACGTATGTGAGTGATAGAAACCAAACACCATTTATTTAAAGTACAGCGCTTTGCTCTTGCTAGTTTGTTCAGTGTGAAATATTTCTTCAAAATGCCTCATTGCATGGTTCCAGGTTGTACGAATAACTCACGGAATGCAACAGGAGTTAGCTATCATCGAATTCCGAGAGATTCGCGTTTGCGACAAGCATGGATGGCGAGAATTCGCCGAGTGAGTCCACGCAATATCGACCATTCATTTGTCTGTTTGGCTCATTTCACGCCTGATTGCTTCGAGGAAACATTAGCAAATCTGATACCCGTTTACCAGCGAAGATCGAGGTTAAAACCTAACTCAGTCCCTTCAATATTTCCCCATTCTAAGCCTGAAACACCACGAACAACAGGTCGAAAGAGGGAGCAAATACGCACTAAACAAGTTAAGCAAGAGGTATTAAAAGCGCTGGCCTTTATATAAAGATATAATTGGACTATAGAATATTGCACAACAACCCAAAACAATATTTTATCTATCGACCTCATTTAATATGTTACATCATTGTGAATTTACTGCGACAGGAATATCATCATATCTGTGAAAGAAAATTTAGCACTCTTGCAATTGTGTTAGTTGTGGAATTGTGTGTTTTAGCTAGTATTTCCTATTCCCAAGCACAATAACAAGCACTGTTTAACAAGTGTATATATAAAGTAATAAGTGGAAAACATTTTTTAAACCCTTGTGATCACCATCACAAATCACCAACTACCCATTTCTATTTTCTTGCGCGCAACAACTGGACTAAATTTATTTAACTACAGTAGCTTAATTAAAATTTTTTCCATAAACTAACACTTATTAGTAATATAAAATACAATGTACAGTTGTAATTTTCTTGTGGTAACCAATGTTACAATACATATTAAAGTGTCCATATTATACAATCTACTGTACATCTGGTATACATACATTTCATTAAATCATCACAATTTTTGTATATTATATGAATGGGTTAAACACATGTTAATATCTGTCATTGTGTGGAAAGCATGTTACTTTCTTTATTTGAAGTTGCTTAAAGACTGCCTGGAACAAGTTTCACCAGTCAGGGGGGAACAATGCCAAACTGAAAGCCCAGCACCTTTCCAAGGCAGTACAAGTATTCCAACAGCCAATGAAACAGTAATGGAGGAAGGTGGCCCATGTGAACTGTTGGTACACACAAGCCTGCCAGTAGTGAAAAGTTGTGATATTCAAACAGAGACTCCAATTCAACCAACATTTGCGACTGTTGCCACTCAAACCGATGCTCAAAATCAATCAATTTTGGAAAGTGTTGCCACTCAAACTACTAATGATTACCTACCTACTAATGTTACTGATGTTTCTACACATAAAGTTGCTGAAATTGTATCACCTCAGAAAAGCATATGTTCAGAATTAACATGTACCAGTACTGATATAGATTCTGACGATGACATGTATATGCCTGTATCTGCAGAAAGTCAAACTGAAACAGAGGATGAAACCGATGATGAACCGATTAAAAGTCCTGCCAGCCAAAAGAAATTTCTTGTTTTTGAAGAGAATCTTAATGAGCTTTTTCTAACGTGTTCCACCTGTTCCAAACCCACAGCTGAGGTCTCTAAAACACTTGTTGGCAGTATGGTGGTGGTTCACTCATTATGTATTTCTGGTCACCAAAGTAAATGGCAATCACAGCCAATGATTGGCTCAAAATTAGCTGCTGGCAATGTTTTGCTCTCTGGGTCCATTCTTTTTAGTGGTAATTCCTTTCAGAATATCAATTCTTTTGTCCAACGTTTAAATCTAGCATTTATTGGCAAGAGTGTCTTTTACAGCATCCAGAAGGAGTTTCTTATCCCTGTAGTTGATAAGGCTTGGAAAGACCACCAAGATAGCCTGATAAAGGAAGTGAAAAAATTACCCAAATTAGATATATGTGGAGATGGGAGGTGCGACAGCCCTGGGCATTGTGCAAAATATGGCACCTATACAGTTATGGATGAAAGTACAAACAAAGTGCTTGATTTTGAGGTAGTACAAGTAACTGAAGTCACATCATCCAATGCAATGGAAGCTGAAGGATGCAACTGGGTCCTCAAAATCCTGAAGAGTAAAGGTGTCAAAGTAAGATGTTTGACAACAGATAGGCATACAACTATCACAGCAGAAATGAGAAAGAAGCATTCTAGCATTGTACACCAATATGATGTCTGGCATATCTCAAAATGGGTTGTTAAAAAACTATCAAAGAAGAGTAAGAAGACAGAGTTTCAGGAATTGTCAATATGGATCCAGTCTGTTTCTTCTCATTTTTGGTGGAGTGTAGCAACATGTGATGGTAACTATGACATTCTAGTTGAGAAATGGACGTCAATTGTCAATCACATTGCAAATAAGCACTCATGGAGAGGTGCAAAACATTTTAAAAAATGTGCTCACCACAAACTGTCTAGAAGAGAGATTAAGGAGAAGGTTTGGCTAAAACCTGGCACTGCAGCTCATGTAGCCCTTGAGGAGGTGGTTTTCAACAAAAAGTTGCTGAAAGATCTCAAGTTGGTTACCGAGTTTCACCACACTGGAAGCCTTGAGGTATACCATTCCATGATGCTGAAGTACTGTCCTAAAAGACAGCACTTTGGGCATGATGGAATGATTGCTCGCACACAGCTTGCTGCCCTTGATAATAATCACAATTGTTCTAGAAAGCAAGCTGTGGTAAAGCAAGGATCATCTCAAGGCAGTCTTCGCCTCAATTTAGTTTTCCCCAAAGTCCGCAAAACATGGGTAGTCAAGCCAGTCATGGAGGAAAAAGAGTACAAGTATCTTGATGAACTAATGGAAAATGTCCTGGAATGTAGAAGACCAAAGAGGAAAACCTCAAAAGGAAAAAAATCACAAAAAAGTAAAAAATCAAAGAAAAATCAGAAATCAAAGAACATTGCAACCAAGGAAAAACCAGACAAAAAATGGCAGTTAAGGAACATATTAGCAGGTTTCAGCAAAAATAACTAAACTATCTGTATTACAGGAAAATGTATCCTTGCAACACATGCAATACTGGACTAATTACTTTGTTAAATACTAGATGATTTTACTTGTCAATTTGATGCCTGGTTGCTTTAATGTTGCACAATTTTCCCTGTGTAATGCCAGATGATTTTACTTGTCAATGAAATGCCTGGTTTGCATCCTACTTTGAGCCAGTTACTTGAACTTGGTCAAATGTTGGACAATTTATTCTGTCTAATACCAGATGGTCTTACTTATCAATGAAATGCCTTATTGGATTAATTTCAAAGACTTACAACTATTCATTCCTCTTCATCAGATGGTGGTGTAAAACCAACAAAGGAATGTTCATCCTCTGGTCCAGGTGGCGGGAAATGGGCTCGAATGCAACTTACACCACAAGATGGCAGCACTACCCTCACATGCCTACCAAGAACCCCCCAACTTAGTCGTGCCAGTTGCCGATAAGCAACATGTCTATATCTTTGATGCTCAGGGCCTTCAAATGGATTTTCATACTGCTGCTTGTACTGATACCATGCTGTCCTGAGTACCCAGTGATTTAAACAGACAGCAGCAAATGCTGGATTGTCTGTTATACATGTCAGGGGCTGTTTTAATTTCTCAAAAGTTACAGCTTCTTCATTGAGACTTAACATTTCAGGAATTTCCTGACAGCAAACACTTTCCTCAGCTCTATCCATGATTTGACAATGACCACATTTACACCTTACATAAGAAGGTAAATAAATTTATTTAGTCTATATTTACCGTTTGAGAAAAATTAAAATTCCGCTCTAGAAAAATACAACACGTTATATTGAACAAATCGAAACATGATTAAACTTACCGTTCTAAATCATTTAGGCGATTCTCGCCATTTGAAGAATCGGATTCTTCCTGGTCATCGCTCTCGTTCTCATCGCTGTTTTCCTCCGAACTTGGCAGATTTCTCGTTGGTTCGAATAAATATGGCTGAAGCGAATACTCTGCCTCGTCATCTTCAATCTTAATATCAGGCTGTTCACAAGATGCAAAATCTGCATCAGCGTCGGAAGAGCTACTAGAACTTGATTGTGACATCGTCGTAAAAGTTAAAAATCGAAATTGGAAAAATTTGGGAAAATATTAGTCGACAACTGTTCTGGTTATATTTCAATAGTTTTCTATCACTCACTGACGTCACAGTTCTCAAGATTTTGCTATTTTGCACCCCCCCCCAGTTTCAACAAACATGGCGGCGGCAACAGACACGAAAATCCCTAAAACAAAGTTAAATATCTCGCTAAAGAAAAAGAATTGAGGCAAACGAATTACCATTTCGGGGTATACTCATAAAGGTCTTTCATATGAAGGCGACTTGTTTCAAGGCCGGAGTGTAAAGGTAATATGCAAAAAAGCATTAATATGCATTTTTGCAGAATCCAGCAACACTAGTACCATTAAAACTGTCAAATTACTTGGGGTTAAACTAAGTAGTAAACTTACATGGAATGCTCATATCGAAGGAGTCATCAAGAAAGCCAATAAGGGATTATACTTTTTGGTTCTGTTAAAGAGGGCTAAGGTACTAATTGCAGATTTGGTATTATTTTATACATCCTGTGTTCGATCAGTCATAGACTATGTTGTACCAGCCTTCTATCATGCCCTTCCGAGATATTTAAAGAATGACCTCGTACATTTGGAAAAAAGAGAGATAGCAATTATCAAGCCAGGAGTGGATTATTATGGTGGCCCACAAGGGTCACCAAACATTCTTTTGAAGTGGCTAAATTTTTCTACGTACAAACTCCTTTTTTGGGAAACTATAAACTTTCGAAATTATAAACAAAACTATAAACTTTCTTTCTTTTGAAGCTCACTTTCTTTCGAAGCGAACTTTCTTTGAAACAACTGAACTTTCTTTGGAAGCGACCAAACTTTCTTTTGCTATGACCTAACTTTCTTTTTCTACAACCAAACTTTCTTTGCTAACTCATTATATTATATTCATGCAATACTTACTAGCATCGGAATATCGTCGGAACAACTCGGTAACTATCGTGCAACAATAACAATCATGATAACAATGAATGATGATTTTCCTGCCACTGTGTAGACTCAACCAATCAGCATGCTTGTATAATGACATGCATGTTTTTTGTGAATTTTTAAGCTAAGTTTCAACCTTCAACGTGACGATGGAAGTTGAAATGTACATTTTTTTCCTTGTTACTATTTTTTTTGTCATTTGTCCTTCTAAAATGATAGGATTTTTAACAGAAAAAGCAGTTATATTTTAATTTAAGCTGTATTTTACTGCAGTGGCATAGCCAGCTTGACGATTTTGTCCTGCTATGTAAATTTTATGTTATTATAATTATATGAGTCTTTATAAATTTATTGTTTTCACAGTCAATGAACACCAAAATATTAGCATAGTGGGACAAATCATCAGGATGGCTACGCTAATGTTTCACTGTATTTCACAACTAATGTTTCAGAACTTAGCAAAAAAAAACAAAGAACTGGTTTTTTTGTCTCTGCAGGTTATTGTGAATGGTGCAAGTTTTGTGTTGAGAAGAGTTGAAAACCCATAGAGAAAGTTAGTTTTTTTACATTCATCTTTATTGCTTGTAATATTACAGAGATATCTATAGCGGATTTACTAAAGTGGATGTCAGGAACTAAGACCCTCCAGTTTTGGGATTTTCAAAGAAGAAGACTTTAGTTATTGGTACATGATTGTAAAGAAGGGTGCCGTTGCCGTCCAACTGTGTCAACTTGCGACCTGTTACTTAAGGTACCGGTTCACATTACCAACAAAGAAGACATGAAAATTATGATGACCTCTGCGCTCAAAGAATTGTGTGGCTTTGGTTTCATATAAATCTACTTTGTTTCAGTGATTTCACTACATACATATCACACATGTACAGTACTTTTTAAAAGTAGCGAGTTTAAGATGCACCAAAATCTACGAGCGGACGTGACATGAAAACAGCTGCTTGACTTCGGGGGCGTAACTAGAGCATTAATTGGGGGGGCGGGTTCAAGTAGCCTTTAAATGCGAATAGCGCGATGTTTTAGAGACAGAGCGTTGAAGCCACACCTTAGAAACGTAATCGCACAATTGTTGAAATTAACGCGACAATTGAATTCGCAGTATTCTGTTCTGCCCGAGGGATTTCTTTTGTACGCATACATGTTTTCAAAAGAAATCCGTCAAGCAGAGCAGAATATATGAGTATTCACCCGAACAATGTTGTATTCACCCCCCAATTCAATTAACGCTCCAGTTACGCCCATGCTAATAGTGTTGGGAAACTAGTTTTAATTTGCTTTTTATATGGCTCTGACTTTGTCTACTAAGGGCAGTATTACTTCACGTTTGCATCGTAGATTTGGCACATCATGTTAAATGTTCACATTTTTATCGCCAATGTTAAATTAATATTGTTTTAAATGTTACAACTTGTTGTAGCGTTCTAGGTTTTAATAGAGTACATGGCCCTACCTGGGTCTTGGTCACCAGTTGCCCTAATCTCTTATTGTTTGTAAAGAACTTCGAGCAATGCTTTGTCTGTGTGCTTTGTCTATGGTGTTATATAAAGTTTATGTAATACATACTATATGTGTGCTATAGCAATAAAGTAGCATTCAATATTAAGGCTAATTATACAGGAAAATGTAATGTTAAAATCTCCCATTCAGCATTTTCAAACAGGTATAACTGTATTTTACTGCAAAGGGTTACCAACAGCTATTAAATACTCAAATAGATCATGTGCTTCTACATGATTCGCTGGATAAGGTAAAGCTCCATTGTCCATAACATAGTGGAAGTATTCTTGAAAAATATTCATCTCACCATCAATAACCTGAATTTGTACATGGTTTTGCACTGCCGCTATTTGCTCATTTGTAACAGGGACTTTACAGTCTGCACCCCTGAACACTGAGGCAGAAAAAACAAAACATCAGGAAAACCTGGAACAGTACCACACTTTGACCATCGTATTTGATGTGTGTTCCAGTGATTCTTGACTTTATCCAGGTCATCTTGTAAAAGAGACTCAAAACAAAACCAAAGACATTCAAGGTGAAATTAACTGCCAATATCAAGTACTTCAGTTGCTGCCATTTCTTTAAAAAAATCAATTAAAAAATCAATCCACCATGAAAATCTTCCCCTTCGATAAAAGGACCACCAAGCTTCTATACGTTGGTTACTTGGAGATGTCCCATATTTGTGGGATTTGGACCCTGAAAATTCATCACTTCCATGCTGACGAAAATATGCTTGGATTGCAGCCATTATCCCATTTTCTGTCCCACAATCAGTTCGGAGTAGCATGGGACAGCCAGAATGTTCTCTGACACACTCCAAAAAAAATTGCTGGCACTTCTGGTTTATTGTTTGACCTTGAAAGCTCCAACCACAATATTTTTCTCCTGTACCCATCAATAGCTCCATGTATGGGGAACCCATATGGTTTCAATTTATCATAACTTATATAATATGAAAGAGTGTTAAATGCCTGTTTACAGTTGTAATTTTTGCTGCGAATTGGGTGCGATTTTCTTTTTTTGGTGGATGTGAAGAAGCAGTTACGAGTAGCTATTTGTAGCTACTAGTAGGTATTTATATACTACATGTAATGACATACTACAGCGCGAGAGTTTTGGAGAGAGTTTTTGTTTAAGAGTTTGATTTCATCAAACACCTCACTGTTGGGCTACCTATGATGTAATTAGCATCTTACAGTGAGCTAGCTAACAACAATACCTATAGAACATTGAATATTTGTTCCATTACTTGTTTATTTTTTCTATACAGACTATCTTGCCCTTGGTAAATTAAAATTAATTTCAATAAGATTGCAGGAATAAAGTAATATGTTTACCATCAGCGTGCCAGCAGAATGACTTTATTTTCATAACCACATTGGAAATATTGCTCAATCAAGTCTTTCTGTTCTTTTTCCTCTGCCATTTTGAATGTAAAAAATAAAGAATCGGGTGCCTCCGGTCCGTCAGGAAACTTTAACTTCCGTTGTGATATTTTTTTGCGTTGTGATATTTTTTGTTTGCGTTGTGACATATTTTGTTTGCGTTGGGATATTTTTTGTTTGCGTTGTGATATTTTTTTTGTGTTGTGAGACTTTTATTTGTGTTTTTATTCATTTTAAGTATCATTCCTTTTTATTTTTTGTTGAGCCTTCTGGGCCACCGTATCTGTAGGATCACTGAGAGCAAACACTTTACAATGATCAGCGCACATACTGTTTTCACCTTGGCAACTTACTCTATAGTCAGTTTTCAGGTACTGCTTTGCTTTATCAAGTCTCTTCACTATCACTGCGCCCATGCCTTGCTAGTGCCAGCGTGTTCCAGCTGTTCTACGATAGATTGTAATGTTTGACAGGCGGTTGTACCCTCGGCTGCAGTGTTATCAAGACCTTGTAAGGACTTTCTCTGCAATGCTTCTCTGACTTCTAGTATGCGGAAAAGTGTTGACCTGCTGAGCGGCTCATCAAAATGCTCATCTTTACAGAATTTTAAATATTGCGCAACCATCGTTGTTGATCTTGTTACGGTACGAACAACATTAGGCATTGATACACTCTCACCACTGTCAAGCTTCAGTGTCCTTGTACCAAATGCAGCATCTTGATGATAATATGGACGATTGACAAAGTCGACAAATGATCCACCTTCCACATATTTAAACTTATCCAATGACGCATCGGTTTGCTTACGCTTTCGCCAGGATCTATCATTCTTGCGTGAGCACGGGCCCTTCGAATCTGCCATTGAGTAAGTTTGGAATACAGCTCATGAAGTTTCTGCAGAGCCTTAATTGAAAATTCATGGGCATACAGACTAAGAATTTGCATCCTAAGATTTCTCGTTGAAGCTTCCATGGAATAAGCTTCCATTAAGCTAATGAGTTCTTTAGAGACAGCTGGTTCTGGTGAGTACAAGGACTGACAAAAGTTTTTCACTGTTGTTAGGAGCAATTACATTGCAAATGAGTGAACATGCTTTTGATGCTTTTTCTTGAAGCTCTTCTCTTTCACTGGTTGAAATTGTATCCAGATTCTTTGGTGGCTAAGCATTGATGGTCTATGCAGACGAGCCGCCTCAGATAAGCACTTCATAGCTTCGTTGTATTTATCAACCACCTCTGAAGAGCGCGCGGCTTCTTCGTCCGAGCTATCACTTCCAGGCCTACTCCAACATCCGGGAGTCCAAACTGGTAAGGTTTCCTCAGAATCGGACGTTTCAAAACATGGACTACATAAAAGAATGTCAGCAATATCGTTCTTGCATATTTCATCATCCGGCCTGGAAATACATAAAATTGTAAGTTACACACATGCAGGAAATAGTCGTGTGGATATTCATGATTAATATACATGCAATATTGTTTATAAGAAACGTTTTCCAATTAAAGCGTGCAAGTGTTACCTTTCTGACGTCCCTGGATTGCATTCGTCCTCATTCAATTCTGTTATAGTTTTTGAATGCTCACTCACAATTTCAGCTGATCATACCCAGTTAGCCTCTCGACAAATTGTTTCATGGTACACCTTGATACATTGTGTACATATTGCTGAAATATTTAACAACAAATATTTGACATGGCTAATTGTGTCAGGATATATTTTATTCGGCAAAAATCAAGTCTTAGGCGACAAATAGGCGACTTTGCACTGAGAAGTCAAGTGACCTAAATATTCTTTAAATAGTAAGTATAGATTTAAAACACAATGGAACATATACTATGTAGAAATTGTTTAAAATTTGAATTTTTTGGCTTTCTGCAGCATGAATCTTAAAAAACGACAATATTGTGACTGGTCATGTGACTAAAAAAAGTTTATGCACGTAAGAGATGTTCTTCAAACCCAATATTTTTCATTGAAACCTCTGGAAATATGTAAGCAAACGGTTTAAACTGTTCATTTTAATCTATAAAAACAATGGTGGTCAACCACATTCATCCAACATGGCAGCAAAATCAAAAGTTGAATTTTTGTGCAAAAAATGTTATCACTTTTCGAAATAAAAAATATTCTCCAAGTTTCTATACATGCTGTTATAGAAACAAGTGTGGAAGTTTCAGAGAACAAGAAATAATCATTGGGTAATGTAAATTATCCGTAAACAAATGAAAAGAAATACTCACGAGATCCAATATGAACTAAAACGCGTACATTTGAGACAATCTTCAGCAATCGTGATGTTTACTACATCTCTACCCCTGCACCAACGCAACGGTCCATGGTGAACGGGATACTGGCAGGAACGGAGAGGTCTATAATATTTTCCTACATTGTCCCGAAGTCTTAGGCAAACTGTCATGCTTTGTATTTGATCCTGCCTGAGATTAAAATGGCCCGCTCGACAAGAAGAAGTTTGTATTCTGCAGCAATATTCAATCTTGACAGATGAAAGCTTTTGAGGTGCATTTGTATGTCTCGATTGCATTCAAGGATGCTAACAATATCTGTGTCTCCTCAACTTTCTCCACACGAGAAGTGCCCAAAACCTGACAAAGAACAACTTTTTTCCATTCTGATCACCTAGTTCTTTCTGAATCGCGTCTAATACCTTCGCTTTTGAATACAGTCTTACGGACCACAAAGATAAACTATTGAATCATGCAACAATTATATAGTCTTAATATACTTATTTTTATAAGCCTATAAATAGCATTCTATATATAATTATATAAATATATCGCGTGGACTCTCTTGGAAGCCCATTGGAGTTCCGGTCAACGGGTCAAACCTCATTTCTAAAGTAAAATAACAGTGGACAAGCTTGTGGGCCACTTGCTAACTAAAAACATTCCATTACAAAGAGTTACTACATATTATTTCAGGATGGCAAGCAATTACAAGAGTACACATTACATTCGGTAAAACGTATGCAGGTAAACAAAGGAGCTAAAAATAGCACTTATACAGTGCTTTATTTCTGCCGAGTGTCTTGTTTGCAGACAAATTTTTCTACAGATATCGCAATGTTAATACTCGTATTTCTCGATTATATACTTCTGTTGGCTCGCATAGGTGCCACTTTTGAGAAATTGTGTTTCAAATTTCAGCAATTTTCAGTAATCGTTCCCCATATTTAAACCTGTGGCTGTACGGATTTGTCAACAACATGTAAAACTTAAGGAAATTCCCGAAATATCTTACGAAATTGAACGAAAAGATACTAGTTCAACCCCTAATTGAAAAATAACATTTCCTGTTTACGATTTTTTGGAATAAAATTCCACTGTATTTGGGCCAAATATTGCTTCGTTTTGCTTGCAAAAGGACGCGCTCGTGCGCAAATCTAAAAATGTGTCAAAATTCAGCAAAAATAAGGAATACAAAATTCTAAGAATGGTTTTGTAGTTGCTAACTAAAGTGTTCTTTAAGGTAAAAATATGAAAGCAAATTATTTTCAACCTAGTTATCAGCGTGCGGTTTTAGAGAGATAACCTCTATTTTAAATATGAAATATTTTAAATATGTGTTAAATGTAGCTTTATTTTCTATTTACATGAGGTAGGAGATCTTCACAAGATTTGACTAAAGTTCACTAATGTTCTTTTCTTTCTCTGTTCTTCTCTTCTTCAAATATTCGTTGTTGCTGTCCCTGTCTTTGGTCATTGGCTTTGTTTACTTAAGGGCAGTGACGTACTAGTCAAGTTGGTCTTTTACTTAATTGATCACTGTTAAAACTAGTTCACAACTTAAAATATTTATCATTAACTTAACGTACGATTATCAAATCATTACTTCGTGAACCGTATCTCAACAAGCTTTGAGTGACGTAAGGCTTAAATTGCTTAACCGAGCCAAAAATAAAAAGAAATGATTGACATAAACTAGTATCTGCCTAGAACTTATGTTCTTGAGTCGTGACACTTGTACTTTGTACGACAATACTATTGTTTCGGAGGAAATCCCATGGGCTGTCAACCTCATGACAGGAAAAGTAATTTTGTGATTCCGAAGGGTTATAATAATATTTACTTTACACATCATTTTATGTGACATGTTCCCAAGTAATTTCCTCATCTATATTGACCCTCTACTTATTAACAATGCTAAATTACATTATATATGTGCAATTTGTAACAATCCTCCTCACCTAGAATAAGCTGTCCTCAGCTTCGAGTGAAGATAAGAACTTAAGTTAACTAAATAAGGGTATATACAAATGTGCACCTAATATGTCTACAAATTCCCAACTATCTTAACTTTTTTGAGCTCGCATGGCTATCACGGGCATATTACCAAATGCCTAATAACTGAGACCATACACATAGTATGTGTTGTTAATCTACCACAAACTACATAATTGATTATACAAGATATCATGATCTAATATAATTTTGTACTTATGCCTATGTGTACCTCAGGGGTAATCTACAATTAAACATATTCCGTTTACTAAGCGTAGCATAATATAGACGAAAACACACACATAGGCACCCACAATCTACACATTTCTCCTGTATAGTCATGTCCTGTAACTCAGATTGATCGTCATTTATCTCAATGTCAATGTTAGCTTGGTCGGCATCAGATGATCTGTCAGGTTTTTTAAAAAGTTTCGTTGGTTACGTATGTACTGATAGAGACAGAATACTATCGAAAGTACGAGCGCACCCCAGAGTAGGGATGTTATATATTGATTGCATGAAGTACTTTGTGGAGATCAAGGACATACGCAGGCGCAGAAAGGGGCTTGAGGGGAACGTCCATTTTGTAAATTTTTTGTTATGAAACTACTAAACTATACATATATTCTGGTCTTATTTTACATTACTCACTTCTCGGATACACAAGAGATACACTACAAATTGGTGACGAGGATTAAAATTACATGGCTCAACAAAATAATACGGTCTTCAGCGTTTTAGAACCGTTCGATGGCGTGGATTTTATAGATTACGGTGAGCGATTGAATGCATATTTTTTGCAAATAATATTGGCCAGGTCGCCACTGATGCAAATGAAGATGCAAGACAAGCTGCAGACAAAAGGAAAGTTGCCGTAACCATCTCCGTCATCGGGAAAGTACATACAGTACACTGAAAGATCTATGCCTTCCTGATTTACCAGCCGAAAAGTCGTACGAAGAAATTATCACAATACTCAAGGGGTTTTATAAACCGAAAGTACTCGAAGTGCGGAGACGTATCGATTTCATCAGGCTAAACAAACGGAAAATGAGAGTGTAGCGGAATATGCAAACAAACTGAAACGTTTAGCTATTCATTGTAATTTTGGCACCTACCTTACCAGGGCACTTCGAGATCAATTTGTGGGAGGAGTTCGCAGTCAAAGTACAAGGAAGAAACTTCTTTCAGAAGACAGGACCTTTGATCAGGCAGTAAAGGTTGCTCAAGCAGATGAGCTAGCAGAGAAAGAATCTAAGCAATCTAAATGCGGAAAGAGCTGATACCCAACAAGTTCATGGTATAAAACAAAAAGAAAAATTCATTTAAGGGCAACGGTGAAAAAACTCTGGAGCAAGGCAAAACTTGTTTCAGATGTGGATCTTCACAGCATTTGGCTGACAAGTGCAGCCATACCTATACAACATGTAACTATTGTAAAAAAACAGGACACCTAGCAAAAGTATGCTTCAAGAAAAAGAGGGTGGATGCCAAAACACATAATGTGGTAGCTACACCCACAGAGGAATCAGGGGAAAGCGACAGTGATTTAGATTTGTTAATGGTACACCAATGACTATATTTATGCAGAATGTAAATTCTGTGGGCCAGAAATTCGAAGTTTCGTCACAATACAAATTGGGAGGTGGATATTAATGGTCAAGAGGTCTGTATGGAAATTGACACTGGAAGTTCAGTAACATTGTTAAATTCTAAAGATTTTGAAAGAATCGGTGGTAAAACCCATGTGTTGAAACCAGCCTCGGTGGTACTTAAAACTTATACAGGAAATGAAATAAAGTGTTATGGGGAAGAAAATATGAATGTCAAATTGGGAGATCAAGTTAGCAGTATAAAAATTCGAGTCGTGGAAGGACCATCCTTACTGGGGCGTGATATTATGACCAAGTTTAGATTACCATGGCATAACATTTTTAGTGTTCTTCCTACCACCGCAGAGGATATCATGCAACGGTACCCGGAACTATTTGATGAAAGTGAAGTAGGCAAACTGAAAGGGGTGCAAGTATCGTAAGAGTTAAAGATGACAACCCAGTGTTTATGAAGCCTCGAGTCGTACCTTTTGCAATTCGGGGAAAATATGAAGAGGCTTTAGAGAAACTAGTCCAGGATGATATTATTGAAAGGGTAGAACACTCAGAGTGGGCTTCACCAACAGTTCCCGTGATAAAGCCTGATGGAAAGGTAAGGATCTGTGGAGATTATTCAGGTACAATTAACCAGGCAGCTACATTAGAACAATATCCAGTACCTACGTTTGAAGAGTTATTAAGTAACCTTTCAGGGGGAAAGAAATTTACGAAACTCGATCTCTCCCAGGCTTACCATCAATTAGAACTTAACCCTGAGAGTAGGAAATACACAACAATAAATACACATCATGGTTTATACCAGTACAAACGCTTAGTTTATGGAGTAAACAGCGCTGTGTCCATTTTCCAAAGGTCTCCAATGTACTCAAAGGTCTTCCAGGATGTTGTGTTCGGATTGATGATATTTTGGTTACTGGTGAAACCGATGAGATCCATTTAGCGAACTTGCATAGAGTTCTGCAAAGATTACTAGAAAGCGGACTTAAACTTAAGCGTGAGAAATTCCATTTCATGCTTGGTGAAGTAATTTATTTGGGAATGTCAATCTCTGAAGCAGGTATTTCACCGACAGAGGAAAAGGTGCAAGCCATCAAGGACGCAGCACCCCCTGAGAATGTTTCTGAATTACAGTCGTTTATTGGTACAGCTAATTTCCTGCGTAAGTTTGTCGGTGGATTTGCAGAAATCATGGCACCTTTGTACAGATTACTTCGGAAAGGAACTCCATGGAATTGGAGTAAAACTGAACAGGAAGCGTTTACAACCATTAAGTCAGCATTGTGTTCTGATTCGATATTAAGGCATTATGACCCAACTGCGAAGCTGGTGCTCCAGTGTGATGCATCTTCTATAGGAGTAGGTGCGGTACTACTGCAGCCTGGACACGATGGATCATTGCAACCAGTAGCATACGCTTCTAGGACATTAAACTCAGCGGAGAGAAATTATGCGCAAATTGAACGTGAATCGTTAGCCATCGTATTTGGAGTTACAAAATTTCGACAATACCTACTGGGCAGGCACTTTAAACTCCTGACGGACCAATCACTTTACTGGGGGAACATAAGACAGTTCCACAGTTAGCTTTCGCGCGAATCAAAAGATGGTCTCTTCTTCTAGCAGCTTACAACTATACAATTGAGTTTACTTTTGGAAAGGAAAACGTCTATGCAGATTTCCTTTCAAGGAAACCTATTGACTTACAACCAACGGCAGCAGAACAGGTTGAAGTAAAAGTCATGTTTATTGAAGGTGAACAAATCGTAAACTCTAAGATGGTTGCGACAGAAACTAAGAAAGATCCAATATTAAGTAAAGTGTTAGATTTTACGAAGAACAGTTGGCCAGAAAAGCCACAACCGGAATTACAACCTTACTATACTAGGAGATTGGAATTATCACACGAAGACGGAATTTTGTTATGGGACACTCGAGTTATAATTCCAGAATCATTGCGCGATATTCTACTGAAAGATCTACATGCCGAACATTTCGGAATAGTAAAGATGAAACAGCTGGCTCGTAAATACTTATGGTGGCCTAAACTCGACAAGGAAATCGAAGAAACGGTTAAGTCCTGTGCGTCTTGCCAAGAGACAGCCAAATCACCAAATTCAGCTCAACAAGCGTCGTGGTCTTGGCCTGGAGGCCCTTGGAAACGTATCCATATAGGCTTCGCCGGTCCTTTCCCAGGAAAAATGTTCTTAGTCGTAGTCGACACCTATTCAAAGTACCTGGAGATTGTTCCAATGACTAATGCTACTTCACTACCACTATAGCAGCGTTGCGACACTTGTTCAGCAATTTTGGATTACCTGAACACATCGTGTCAGACAATGGCAGCCAATTTACTAGCAAGAGTTCCAGAAATTTCTTAACGATAACGATATACAACATACTACTACCGCTCCAGGGCATCCTGCAACAAATGGACTAGCAGAAAGGTATGTTGGTAATTTCAAAGATGAACTGAAAAAAATGGGGGACGCAGAAGAGCCGCTGCAGACCAAACCAGACTGATTTTTGCTGACTTACAGAGCTACCCCTATGGGGTTAGGGAAGTCACCATCAGAGTTGCTAATGAACAGACAACCACGGATCAGATTAAGTGCACTGAGAGCAAAGAAATCCGGAAATGAAGTCAAGATTTTTCAAGATAATCTAGACAATAAACCAAAGTACAGTCTGAGTCAGGCGGTATTTGCACAAAATTTTGGAAAAGGACCACGATGGATTCCGGGAGTTGTAATTAAGATAATCAGTCCTAGAAATTACGACGTACAAGTGAGTGATGTAGTGTGGAAACGACATGAAGAGCAACTACGTCCACAACAGATACCGAGTTTCGAAAACGCGGAACAAGCGAAATACGAACGAGATGAACAGAATCGTCTCCTAGGAGAGAATACAGGCACAAACGAAAGAGGTACAATTCTTGCACAGGGGAGGATAGTGTACCGGCAAGTCCAACTACAGTGCCAAAAGAGTTTGACATTTCGACCCAATCCACTACAAAAAGAGAGGATGTGGACACTAAAGAACTTTGTAGTAAAGCGGACACACCAATTATGGTTACACCAAGCGAGTCTGCGAGACGGTATCCTTTACGTGAACGTAAACCTCCTAAAAGGTTTACTGAATAGTAAATAATTTTAATATTATGTAAAATGTTGTGGTTAAAAGCCCACGGTGCATAGACACTCATAAAGAGGGGGCTGTTGTTATATATTGATTGCATGAAGTACTTTGTGGAGATCAAGGACATACGCAGGCGCAGAAAGGGGCTTGAGGGGAACGTCCATTTTGTAAATTGTTTTGTTTTGTTTGTGGTCTTATTTTATGTTACTCACTTCTCGGATACACGAGAGATACACTACAAGAGAACCACTTTAACCTCCCAAAACATTGTGAAAGAATCCTCCTGCGCCTTGGGCAGCGTGCTCAAACGCACAACCGGATGAATCTATAATGTTTCCTGTGGCTTTGCCTAAGCTGGTAATGACTTTTTCATTGAAATATCCAAGGCCTTTTAAACCATCATCTAGCGCTGATCCTACTGCCTTTATGATATGACTTCCACCGGAAGATATGCCTGATAGAGTAATACCGATTATTTTGCCTATACCTAATGCAACATTATTATCCTCGTCTGCTGCTCGAATGTTGTCCAATTGTTCTATTGTTTCCTGAGTCTGCGCAAGAATACCAATGAACGAGAATGTTTCAAATGGCTCTGGATTATATCGTAGTAATTGTGGATTAATATCGCCAAGTTTTAATATGGGATTTGAGATGGCTGGTTAATACGTTTTGGTATAATTAGATTTAGACATAGTGCCATTGCAATTAACATACCACAGAATTCCTGAATGGTCAGTAATATATGTGGCATCCGGAATATTATCAAACGGTATTGACTTAGAATGACTATAAAGTCAACATTCTGTAAGTGAGAGATATGTTAAGAATAAGTTAGAGTTAAGAATAAGGTGTAATCGGTTTCATTATAACATTGACTCAACACATATGCATCACCATTCTGGCTAATTATGTGACCCTCTCTGCTAGAGAACCATTGGGAGCTACTATGGGAGAAGTTTTCAATTGCCCACCGGTATCCTAGACATTTGTTGGCATTGGCGACATATGTTTTCCCATGAATAAATCATCCCAACGACATCCTAGACATTTGTTGGGGTTGGCGACATATGTTTTCCCATGAACAAATCATATTTATACATTCCTGTTCAGACAAGGCAGCTAAATGACTAACGAATAAGTTAACTTGTACCGAGAACACATGTGCAAGACTTCTAGTAGCCTGACCAGACATTTTAAGGTGCACATCCCTAACTTTTAATGACTTCAGTTTGTTTTTGAGTTGGGCTAGTGTGCCGTTACGATGTGCTAAATTAATTATAACATATCCGGGATCAAGAACCATAATTATTTTTTTGCGGGTTTCTACAACTGTGCCGTTAATGCTCAGAGATGGAATGAATATGTAATTATCAATGCGATGCAAATCATACCAAGCGAATGATACAACCGAGTATCATGATGCACTAGTTTTTTCCAAGCAATTGAACTTTTAAGGCTTTTCACTGGAACGACAATAATATTGAGAGTAGCGACAATGTGTATGTGTTAGATGTTGTTGAATACACCTATCTTTGCCTGTTAATATGATATATCCTTGACTATTAATATGTTTTTTGCTATAAAAACATCAATTCAGGGCAGCGTATGCAATCAATCGAGCAGTTACGGGGCAAAAAAAAAGTGAATTGGATAAGAATTTTCGAGAAAAAATGTGCGGGAAGAAAAGAGTTTAAGAAACCTCTTAAATGTTGGTGCTGAGAAAATATCCACATATCTATCGCAGATATTCAATGACATTTAGTGAAATATCGAACTCTAATCCATCTGCAAAAGATATTATGAAAACGGAAGAATGGAAAATGAGATTGTTTGATGATGACGGTTTAAACGGTGGGTTTTTGAATGGCACGAATAATATAATTTTGACGTAATTTTTATCTGTCTTTTAGATATGTCTTCGATGTGAGATTCGATTGTAGAGGTGGGCAAGATATTAAATATTTAAGATGAAATCAAAGGTTTTTTATATTGTTACGCGGTTTTTATTATGTCATATATGTTTTATATCGGTTGTGGGAATTCCCCTTTTTATTATATCATAGTTGTTTTCATGAGGGTTAGGGGGTTCCCCCAGGTTCCTCTTTTTTAAAAATAAAACTATATAGGTTTTTTATATTAAAAAGTTTATTTCAATAAAAAAGTTATTACAAAGAATGTTTTTTCGTAAATGGTACAAAGAATAATGTTTTTTCCGTAAATATTTTCGGTTCATAAAAAATGTCTAAATAAATGTTTACGTAAATGTTTCAGTTCAGGATTCATAATCACCATCGTTATTATAACTGTAACTTACAATTTTTCTTCTCTTTTTCTTGGGTTTTTCTTGTTCCTGTTCGTCATAAGGTCAATAGTATTGAGGAAAGAACCCAAAGGTGTGAAGATTTTGACTGCTCTCTATGTATGCATTGTTGCTATTGTGTTCGTATGTTTCTTCTTCTTCTTTCTTTTCCGTTTGCGAGTACACTCCTATTTCCTTTGAGATTAATCTATGTGGAGTGATGTTTTTTCCTTTCATGAGTAGAGTTGGTTCGTACCACATAAAGAAATTGCATAACTTTTTTTTTTTTCAGGACAGCAAACAAAGGATCGCTCTTTATTTGAGTTTTCTTTTTTCACATTTTGCATTTTACTTCTTTCTCCATGATGATCTTTCGGTTTTTCGGTTATATATTCATTGCCCCATTCAAAGTACTTGCAAGGATTTTCTTTTTTTCTTCTTTTCTCTTTTTTTTATACTTTTTAACTACATGTGTTTTTAAAATAAAAGCATGCTACATGTGTTTTTAAAAAAAAAAAGCCTGGAAAAAAAAGCACGCATTGATAAAATAAAAGCATGTGTTATGTGTATATGACGTCATAAATAAGTCCTTATAAATGATGTGTGTTGAGAAGGAATCGAATACTCAGTCTTATACCAAGAGCAGTTTCTAACAATTTATTAAAAGATGCTAACTATAGTCTTACGATGAAAAAACATATAAATATTTTTGTTTTTTTTATATGTCTACCTTCTAATCCCGTAATTACATATTTGCATATTACTAATTAATTAAAATAAGTAAGACAAATAACTATTCAAAAAAAATTTTAATTTGGTTAATTTTAAACATTAACCAAAAGGAAATTACTCAAAGTACTCAAGTTATGTTAGCCGTGGATACTGTCCCTAACCGGGCGCGATTTTCTCAGTTTAGCCTCTTTTCTTTATCAAACAACTGTGACTACATTCACTACATTTATATGATGGCTACAATTTATCCATCACTTCATAAGAATAGCCAAAACAGTTGCGTTGTAAATAATGTAAATAAACCGCAGCGTATATCATGTCTATGATGTGGATACTTTGATGCGTAAATCGATACAAAACAATATACTTATAATCAATACTGTATACCGCCAAAATGATTTGATTACTGCACAAAATGTCCATTTTGTATAGTATCATTTATGTACTGTATGCAGAATACCAGGTATCGACTTGCTATCGACATAATATAAATTCGTGTAACTGTGTAAGAGTCTATCAATACATAAACAACACGGCATCGTTTCTTCCTAACCTCTTAGCTCTATTTATGGAATAAACCTTCCAAATTATATTTGTGTTGAATTGAATGCTCGTAATTCATAACATAAGTTGATAAATTGCGTAGATTCTTAAAGAATTACTCGATTTTTACGCCCGGAATGTTTTGAAGCAATGCTCGTCGCTCCTCGTTTCTTTACATTGTGAATAATGTTCAAGTCTCTACGGCACATGCGCAGTTGCGACGTGTAAGAAAGAATCGGGTGTTCCGGGGGGTAATTCTGCGCAAACCCCTTTAAGACAAACCCAAACCGCGGAAAAGCAATGCTTCAAAAATTACAGTAACTGCCAAAATTCCAAAATATTTTGGTGAACTTTGCAAGAGGGGTATAGTGCATTAATAGATAAAGCAATTTAAACTGATTTAAAAACCTTAAATTACTGATCATATTCAAAAAGGTACTATACGCATAAATCAACCTACCCCCCGTAAAGTTTACACTATGACTGACTGACTGACTGTCTGACTTACTGACTCGTTTGAATTTTCGCCACTCATCACAATACTGCAAAGTTTTTGAAACTTTGCACTAAAAATGAATCGTCAGAGAATACAAGAAGGATATGGTTTTTTTCGTAAAATTGGTAGGTTCTTCAGACCCATAACAAGAGAAGTTAGTAACATTGGTTTAAATGTTGGATTTGGTTTACTTCAAAATTTAATTAATGATATTCTTATGGGAAAAAGTTCAAGAACTTCATCTAAAGCGCATGGAAGACAGCGATTTTACCACCAATGGCCAGTGACTCAAGCTTTGGTGGACCAAGTATATCACTTGAAAGGTATAAACCTATGAAGTATACTGCTATTAATAATTTGACTTATCAGCATCAATAAATATTACCTTTCATGTAACAAGCTGATAAGATTATTAAGAAAATATTATTTATAATACATTAGTCATAATATCACACCAAGAGATGAGGATAAGGGAATACATCAATGTTTACTGATGATGAAGAAGAGTTTTCCAATGATAGCAGTTTGGAGGATATTAGGTATGGTCTTCTGGTAAATTCTTCCCGACAATTTTTATGTAAAAAGTCTGTGATTTCAAAACATTTTTGATTTTTCTTGTACAGATCACATGAAATTACACAGCTGGCCATTGAAGACATGAATGATGAAAGAAGTATAGAGAAAGAAAGTGATTCAGAGTAATAAATATGTTGTTCAGTTAGTTTGCTTTGTCATATTTCATATCATGTTTCTTATGCTTTTATTATTCCCTTCTTTATCAGTGAAGACAACATGTCTGATTTTGATGACAATGATTTCCTGAATTTGGACCAAGAGTTGAGATAACATAGCCCTATACTCTATACTGTTAAAAAACTTTCATTTACACTCTTAAAAAACACGTGTTATTTACCCTGGTGTCTGAAGTTTATGAAAATGCTCCAGGTTAACCCCGGTATTCTTCTCCAAACACCAAAGTCACTCCCCATTCTTTCTTCTCATTTTAGACAACATCACCTCCTTTGCATTCATATGATACACAAAAGTACTTCTATCTTGAATAGCTTGAGGTACATGTATACTTTCCATAACCTCCATTGTAATCTGTGTTATTAAAATACAATGTAAAGTCATAGACTCTCGTTCCTTAAGTCCTCGCAGTATAATCCCCTTCTCAATCAATACTTTTACCAAATCTGTAATTGATAAAACTTTGCAATTCTCCTTCTTCTCGTTATACCATTGTTTAACAATCTTCTCCCACTTCATGATGTAATAAATCATTTTTTAAAAAAGTCTCAGTATATATTTATACATTGATAACTACATGTGCCTCTTTAATAATATGTGCCTTTTTAATCAATATCATGATAATATGGTATTAAAGGCATTAAATAAATCCTTGCTATTTTTCTCTGACTCCATGATTGTCTGGAAACCACCACATTCCACAACACGTCATCAATATCCGTACATAATTTTTTCACTCAATAAGAACCATGTACATGAATAAAATTTGATTTTCGATTCGCTTTTATATCCACCTAAACACTCTTAACTGCATCACCTATTAATTTATTACTCTGACATGTAGCATTCCATAAAGATTATCTTCAATTTGAACAATGAAATCACACTTAAACATCCCTCTCGGTAACCTCAATACATCTCTAACATGATTCCAAACATCAATGTATTCCTCATACATATGACATGTGTGGGATGTATAATAAATTGGAACCTCCATGCAATACTTTCCGGGACGTATATGAGCGTACTCTGCAAGAATCTCCTTCATGTTGTTCTTGAACGTGTGTTGAACCATATACATGAATATATATCAAAACACAAATAAAAGTAAAAAGAGAGTCAATATCCAAAGATTGATGATGATGACAAAATAAACCCTTAATGTCGCATTTCGTTGGAGATTTTACATTAATTATAACATTTTGAATTCGATTCACAACACAGCCTATACCAGCCATGATGTTTTACTCAATAAAAAGTCTCTTCCCTTTTTTATTTATACTTTTATCTACACTTGTTTTTACATTTTTAAGTGCACGTGTTTTTTAATAAAGACACTATTGTCATTATCATCATTCATATTTATTGTTATAATGAATACCCCAGGCTTATTTGTTATACCGAATATCCCTGTCATTCAAAAACATATATTGAACAATATTATTATTATTATATATTATACATAATATCTATTCCCAATCGGGTTTTTCAATACTTATTTACATTACAAAATAAGAGAGTTAAAAACTAATATATACTATGTCTATAAAATATTAACTTACATGCTATAATGGTAAAAGGAGAATACAAATATACACAATATTTACAAGTAATATTAAACGTGTAATCAGGTTTCAAAGTATTACCTTAGCATATACCATTTTAATTTAGTCTTGAATGACATTAACAGCAGTTTTTTAAGATCTTCTTCCAGACTGTTCCATAATTTCACTGTTCCATAATGTCATGTAAAACTGGCGTAATGTGGTAAAATTTTTTCCCATTAGTTATAATTCTGCACGCAAAATTCTGAACAGCTTGTAATTTCTTAATATTTGATGAGCTTGTATTTGACCAGATTGTGGAACAATAATATTATTTGCCCATGACCACAGCACAGATGATATAAGTCAACATATTTCGATCAAAACAATGTTTCATACGGTTTATTTGGCATAATTTTGCCATACACGTCGACGTGAGATGATTGATGTGTTCATTATAAGTCAGCTTACAGTCTAGGATTAGTCCAAGATCTTTTGTAAAAGGGACAGGATCGATTGCTTTATTTAAAAAATTCAAGAACATCTTTTCTGTCAATTAATTCAGAGACTGTCGTGTTCCAACCAGGAGAAACTTAGTTTTTCCAGGGTTTATTAATGTGTTTTTGCAGCACAATTAGGCAACCAGACGAAGGTCCGACTCAAGGTTACGTTTAGGTGCTGACGCTTCTTCAATAGAGAATGACAGCGATACTTTGGAACCATCAACATAGGAGTAGAGCTCACTTGCTTGGGTCACTTTTGGAAGATCATAAGTATATATACAGAAGAGTAATGGTGACAAAATCGCACCTTGCAGTACTCCATGGGTAATAGGGAGGGTATCAGATAAAAATGACCCAATACGAGCCCTTTGAGCACGTCTGTTTTATTTTTAAATCTATTAACGTCTGTTTTAAATCTATTAACGTCTGTTTTTAATTTTAAATCTATTAACAACTGACCATTTGCTGGATACGATGGACAACAGAAAGTTATCTGCACTTATATAGATTTAAAATTTCAGAAGATTGATGTTTTTTGTTGCCACCTAGTTTTGAGCTTAATCAACCATTGCGGATCAAATAAGAATTGAATTGGCTAAGAACAACTCTCTCACACATCTTCGAAATGACATTTCGAAGTCCCCTTCTTTCAATACTGAAATCACTTCAGCCAATTTCCTTTCATCTGGGAACGTTGATGTGGCAAAGGAACAATTGATAACATATGTAATAGGACCAAGGACGACAGGGAGACAATATACACAAGTGCCGGTCTCATTGCCTGTACAAGCTCATATCTGAGTGGATATAACAAAAGTTAACATAGAATCAACATCAAAAACACAAACTTGAGATGGAAATATATTCTTAATATCTTGTTTAGTTGGAGCTTTCGCATCGATTATAACATCTTGAATTTGATTTGTAATATCGCTTAAACTCCCCATCGTAAAACACAAATAAAAAAAGTAATATTATTTAATTTTATATATAATTTTAAAAACACTCCTTTGGAAACCTGAAGCTCAAAAGCTGCAATAAATCAAATGATGCAGGGACTTTTTTTGGATTTTTTAGATGCCGTGCAGAGGTTTCCATGCAAATTTAGAGGGAAATTTTCTAAACCTTCACTCATAAACTCAAACTTTTGTCACATTTAATTATATCTTTACTGTTGTGTTGATGCAGTGCATATTGTTTTGTTAATGGTGCAGTTAAGATAAGATGAAATGGATTATGGATACAAACAATTATTACTCAAATTTTTAGTTGTCTTAATCAAGATTGTTGACTTAACAAAAAATTCCCAACAAATTCAATGGTTTGCTTGTAAAGGTCTTTCCCTTTCTGAAGTGAGAAATCAAGTGGGTTTACAAGGTTCTTGAGTTCATCAAGTTTGTCATTAGGCAGAAAGTTGGTTGATGGCAACACTTCCAGGAGGAAGTTCTTCCTGTCTGCTCAATAATAAATCATTCACATCAACACTGGGGTAATTTGTGGAATGAAGTGACAGATGGTGAATCTCTATCAAGTGTTGGTAAGCAAACATGAGTTGAAGAGAAGTTGCACTTCCTTCAGTAGATAGGCCATGGAAATTGTGTGCATTGACAAACTCTGAAAGAGTCTTATTGATTCTGGGCAAATAGACATAATGTAGGCAGAATTTATGTGTTGCATTACTGATGTCTAAATTAGCTTCAAATTCCAGCTCCCTGAATATCTCTGCATAGAATCTATTTACCTGTGTGTTAACATCTCCATTTAGACGTTCAACTCGTTGATTACGTACTGAACTGCCACAAATTACACTTTCTGGCTCCCGGTGCTCAATCATTCTGCCAAACCTTTATATTTTCTCCACCATAGTCAGTCCTAACACGAAAGGGTCTGCCGTATTGCTCAACAGCCTGGTTAAAAATTCTTGGCACAGTATCAGCTTGGTTATTGTTAGATGTTTTTCCAAATGTAATAACCCTTGTGTAACCATCAATGGCAAGGTGTGTCACAAATCCCCACTTAACCAATTTGTGATTTTCATCCAAATACCAGATGTAATTTGGACTTGGTGTTTCATAAAGTCTGTGGCGGAAAGTCCTTGCACTTCGGAGAGAAGGTCCTGTTGGATCTACGCGGTGAATTGAAGCCCGTACTCTCATTCTTGCACTTAGATATTCCTTGCTCTTAAATGCCCCATAATATTTACTTCACCTGCATTAGGGTGGGCCCTTTTTATTTCAGTGATTATTAATCCAGTTGGGAATCAGACATTGTGCTATATGTTGTAGAGTATTAAACACCTGCTTCAGCCAAAAGTTTGTAGACAGTTGGCCTGCTAATATGATGTTCCGCCATTTGAGATACTGTAAAGCCAAGTCCAAACATATTTTTCATTTGTGATGCAGTAGCGGCCACATTTCGTCTTCCTTGTCTAAAAACATCAAATTGTGGTTATGTCATGTCTCCTCAGGGCCGTCGCGAGTGCGGGGGTGTGGGTGGGTGCTTCACCCCCTCCAATAATTATCATACGTCTTGTTTAGTCGGCAAATTCGTCATTACAGTACCTTCAGTCGGCAGGCAGCAAGTTGCCATTTTAAAACTCAAATTTCTCAACTTATTTTGACAAAACATTAATTTTGTAAAATTTATGTGTAGCTAGTGTTATGTGTTCCTCCAAGGGCTGAAGATAATTGACTCTGGGGGGGATTTGTTATCTGCACACCTGGGGGGATATGTTTGACATTTTTCATTGCCAACATAAAATTATTACTAACCTCTGGCAACTGTCCAGTGACGTCTCATGTTCTGTCTTTTTCATTCTACTGTTCACTGTGACTGATCTGGTGGTGTTCTACGTCTCTGTTTGACTGTATCATGCGCGGTTCAAAACCAAAACGAAAACGAATAAAACTTCAGTGTTTTGAATGCAATGCGATTTTTGATGATGACTATCGCAATAAACATGAGCAATTCAATTGCAACATAAAGGAAAACAGGTCCGAGTAGCACATAAAGACGCACCAGCGAATCCGTTCGAAGCCGCAAAGGCGCGCAGTAAAAGCCAAACATATGTTCCGTCAGAAGTGCCTGAACCCCAAACAGACAGTAGGTACTATGGAGAAAGTCCAAGATATAGGCGAATATAGTAAGTGTTTTCACAGTAAACTTTTTAAACGTGTGACAATATACTTTTTATTGAATAGTTAAAGTTAGACATGTAGTTTGTAATGGTCTCTTATTTCTGACTTCTGTTAAACATGCGATAACATCATGGCCCAGCTGGCCCTTACTAGCCATGGCAAGTATTACAATATTTTTATATATTACAATATTACCATGTATTTAGTGACAGCCGCGTCTGAAATGGAACAATATTCGAGCTAAAATAGTTAAAATAAGAATGGATCAATACTTCCTGTGACAAATATATGTCACTAAAACAATTTTTTCGCAAGTAAACTCAACAAATATTTGCTCACTGCAGTACGATCGAAAATGAGTCGTTGTACTGCTCCAGTACGAAAATCCACTTCATTAGTTGTATCGTAAGTAATGACAAAAGAATTATGTTTAGTGGCAATAAAAGAACCTGCATCCGAACCTGCGTCTGATAATTCTCCTGTCTTTTCGTCAACCATCACCCAAACTACAGATGCTCACTCGCAAATCTCTCAGTTCCCCACCCACGATATTCCTGAAGATTCGATTAGTGTAGCTCCTGGAAATGTAGATCAAGACTCAGAATTGAACCAGAAGTCATATTGGAATGACTGGATGGAATCTATTGGAACCTTGTCCTCAGGCGTTAGGAAATGGCACAAGATGAAAAGCGTTGGGAAGGCCAAACCTGGAAAACTGGTTCAACACTTCTCCTCACAAAGTCATAAAGCTTCTCTGGGTGCTTATTGTCACTTCCTGCAGAAAACAAAGCATATTGACGCCCAACTAGATAAGAAAAATGAGCAGCACAAATTCAAGAATCACAAGACATGGAATATAATCGCCAAATTATCACCATGCTTCTTCATGTCGCGAAGACACTTGCTCGCCAAGCTCTTCCCTTCAGAGGTGACAGCAATGAACATGGGAATTTTATGCAAGTGGTCCTTTTGTTAAGCAGGCACGTACCAAACTTAAAGCGGTGGATATGTGACAAAAGGCTGAATCCATATCACGTGACCTATCTAAGCCCTCAGTCACAGAACAAATTTATCTCGTTGCTTGAGAAGGAACTGCGTGTGAGAGTTGTCGAAGATGTTAAATGTGCAGACATGTTTTCCGTTATGGCAGATACTACACCTGATGAAGAACACACAGATAGGCTCTCGGTTGTTCTAAGATATGTCAGTCCGAATGGAGAACCAAGAGAGAGATTACTGGATGTGACAAAGACGGAGGACAAGACAGGTCATGGGCAAGCACAAGATATCATTTCTACGATAAAGCGGTCTGGTTGAACACCGATAGGTCTGTGCTTTCAATCGTATGATTTTGCTGCTGCAATGTCCGGGGAATTTAATGGTGCTCAGAAGCATTTGTCCGATCTTGTTGGATGTGAGATCCCATATATACCATGTCAAGCCCACCGCTACAACACTGTACTTGAGCACGGTTGCAATGCAAGCCCCATTATTCAAGAAATGTTTGAGGCACTACAGGCCCTCTATGTATTCTTCCCGTTGAGTAAAAAAATGTTTCAGCCATTAAAAGAATGATGCTCAGAAACCGGTCCAAAACCCGATGGATTTCGAGGGCGGAAAGTATTCAAGCTGTATGGGTATCCTTCCAAGTCATTGTTGACGTGTTACACGCAGTTGCAAGCAGCAAAGGCGCAGATGCAAGCACAAAAACCCAGGCGCTTGGTTTAAGAAAAAAAATGCTCTCACTTGACTTTGTCATTGCACTGATGTTCATGAAAAATGTTGCATACAAGATGAAGAGTCTGGTGGTGCAGTTACAATCAACTGAACTCAACATCTTAGATGCCACTGATCTTGTTGAGGGCACGTTGAGTGTCATGCAGAAGTTGCGAGATGACGACAAAGCAATGGGCAATCAAATTGAGGCATCCACCACCCTCGCCAGGAGCATTGGAATTGACCCTGAAATTGATTTCCACTGTTACCATCGCTTAAGGAAAGTGCCTAGACGCCTGGATGAGCAACCTGAAAGTGCTGCAGTACTTTCCTTACCAGCTTTTTATAGAAAACAGTTTCATGAAGCCCTTGACGTTCTCACAACTCGAATGAAAGAACACTTGCTATAGTGCAAGAAGCGCATTTTACATTTGTTGGAGTGTCTAAAGCCACCAATTGATGTGTCGCATGTTCAGTCAGCCATCACACTATTTCCACCTTCACTGTCGCCTTATGCATTAGCTTTAGAAGCCGAATTGCAGGTATTGTCTGAGCTATTACCTTCTGATGTGGGAACCGACTGTACCAAAGTAGTTAAAGTCAGCGAATCCAACAAATTGTCACTTCCATTGGCAAATTCCATGGTCAGATTAATGCTTACAGCTCCTGTGACTATCGCCTCAAATGAACGCTCATTTAGTAAGTTGAAATTTGTTAAAAACAAAGCCCGTGGAGCCCGTTAAAGAAGAGACAACTTCTAATACACCGCTAAGCTAATATGTATAGTATTGGGAGCGTTTTCCTTCTAGAAGTTGCGACTCGTCCAACGTTACTGGATACTTTGTAAATATGTAAATATCGCTAATCATTTATGTTGCCCATTATTATTTTGTTTAAACATATAAAACTACGTACTAAAATTTGTAAAATACCTCATGGAAAAATAATCAAAATATTACAATTTTGTCACGTTGGGGTAACGAGTTTTTATACTAGGCCTCAAAACTTACGCGGCTTTACAATTGGCAAAATTGGCCGTAATACCGAAACTGATTGCACCATTATGAGACGCACTGTTTATTGCAGATAAAGTTAATGCTTTCGTTAAAGAACTCGGCAAATTGAACAGGAATTAGTCTGCAATTTGGCCTTCGACACCCCCCCAATAGTTAACCGCTGGAGACGGCCCTGTGTCTCCTCATCATCGTGTTATGATTTAATATGTTTACAATATCTCTATTGCCGTGTTCAAACAAACATATTGCAAAATAACATACCTTGTCGGCGACTGTTCTGTTTCCGATGAATTATTCATGATCAATGCGTTCAACCAGCAACAAATTTCTTTCAACAAAATTCGCAAACCATTTGTTTCGTATATTTTCCGCTCAATTCATTTTTTATCTCCCCCCCTTTTAATGCCTGCATTGCTGCTGGTCAGCAGTAGAATTCGGCCTGCGGACGCCATTTTTAGGCTGCAGATGCCATTTGGCGTTCGGCATACACTTGCGAAAAGAATTCATTATTTGTTATATAATTACCTTCGCTTTAAATAAGGAATGCCTTGTTTAAATAAATAGCTATTATATGTTAAAATATGTTTGCCTTATTTACAGTCATGGGATGGATATAATAAATAATGCACTATTTGTTAAATAATGTTTTCCTTATTTATAAATCAGCAACGGATTATATAAAATATAATGCATTATTTGTTTAAATTATTTAGCAAAAAACACATTATCTATAAATAATGAATTTTATGTGTAAATAATGGAAAAAGTAACACATTTTTGCCACATATAATATTTTTACTAGAAATACATTGCATGCAAAGTCCCTTCGCCGGAAGCAATAAACTTATATTTCCATCACTGAAATTTATAATACTCATTTCTGCTGAATGATCGAAGTCGTAAAGTAAAATCCTATACTGTATCTTGGTACAATTATAAAGACGACTCTCGAGCTATCAAATTCGACTATAATCATAATTGTGCTATAAATAGTTTTAAATACTACAATTTTTAGCGAGATTTCAATTACTTTTTAAACAAATTCACCTTTAGAAATAAATACTTTCCAAATCAAAATCATTTCAACACGATTGACGAATAAATTCAAAGAGGTGTCATACATTTGTTGATACATCCACATATTAAACTTACAAAACACTTGTATGCTTTAAATACAAAACCTACCCATTTACCTGTTCAAAAACACTTTAAAAATGCTTCAAAATCGTAGATTTTTTACCATCCATTGGAATGAAAATTTTTCTATCCAAGGCATCTTTCAGTTACATTATATTTTAATCAATTTTAAGAGTCAATTTTTCGTATATTTTTAAGACCATCCAGTTGATCCAAATGAAAAATATTAAAAAAAGTTTTATAATTCAAAATATGACGTTATGCTGACGTGAACCCAAATTTTAATTTAGCCAATCACACATTTGTAAACGTTTGCTAGTTACCAGTTTTAACTCGTCTTATACTCACACATGCGCATAACTTACAAAAACGCTGAACGTCCATGACATAATGGTGGACAAGTTTCATTTCGCATTTGCATTCCCGGGCGTGATTAAAACCTCCAGGCGGAATTAGTACCCTCGCCCAGTGCTTCGCTCCGGCTCGGGGACGATGGCGCCCAGAGTTTTGGAAGCAAAACCGATAAAACAACGACTTTTTATCATAACATCTATTTTTTGCTAAAATGTGACAAAGTGTTGTAGACATTGCATAAGATTACCTGCCGTATTGTCAAACAATAGCAAAGAAAACGCCCGATGCGCCTGGACAATGCCAATGCATTCATTTTAAAGGTGAAGAAATGGGATCGCTAACCCAGTATACTGAGACATCATTTAATAAGGTTTTGGCAAGCCATGAACTTTGGCTGACACTGGATGGTGAACAACAAGAAATTGCTGCAAAATCAAAAAGTATATTAAAAGGTATCCAGAGCACCGAAGAGATGTCGATTGAGGGGTTGTATTACCACCGTAACTGCTATGCAAAATTTAGAAACATTACTTATATAAAGCGTGCTCAAGCCAGGTGTTCAAAACGCCAAGAGGATGTACCTGCACAAAAAATTTTAAGATCTTCAACAAAAATTAAATCTGTCAAATCTCGGAATCAGGCAATTTTACCACCTGTTTGGATAATTTGTAACCAGGAGAAAAGATATTTCACTGAAATAGTAAGCACTTTTTTTCATTTTATTGATCTACGCGATGCGATCTATAGTTTCGGCTTAGTTTTTTTTTTTTTATTATTTTTTTCCTCTAGGGTCGACCCCCAGCGTCGCTAGCTGCGGGCCATATCACCCTAATCGGGAACCTGCGCACAGGTAAGTTGCTAGTTATATCACGTGTTGTATTCACTTTGGGCATATTTCGTTTCACCTTCGAACATCGAAGCAGTAAAGTAGAATCAATAAAGCGATCAAAATGCTAGCAAGTGCTATCTTTATCTTTACACTCATTACACATACAACTAACTGCACACGCCGAGCAGAGTAAGCCTGCACTAAAGGATTTCAAGCAGTTTCGAAATGGGCTGTTGTGTGTTTCTCCTGCTTTCAACATGCGACAATAGTTCAGTATATTGTTCATTTTTATTATTAAGAACATTTACGACACAAAATTTGCATAGCTGGGCTGGCTACGCCGCTGTGAACGACGCGATCATATAACGCCTAGTAGGCGTCTTGTTATTCTTACTTTCAGCTTGCGCCAGTCTCATACTCGGCACTTTTTTATGTTACCCTTCAGTGTTATGTATAGAGGCCAAAATCTCTTGCATTGGCAATTGCTGTAAGGCAGCTGTCTGGATGTTCTGATGTAATTTGCATTTTGAATGGTTTTGGGCATTGTGTGTCTTTATCTTCGACCATGAATTATGACACTGCTATCGCACATGGTCATTGATACATCTGATATTGTACCACAAGAGTTCATAGCTATCAAGCCATCAATTTAGTATATGACAACGTCGACTTTGGGGAAGACATGAAAAAACAAACGCATGTTACAAACGGCATTATAACACAGAAGATTACATCGGAGACTGAAAGAACAGAAGCACTGAAATTAAGAATTAGTAAGTTGCAACGTTCTTTGAAAGTACCCGAGTCCGACGTTGTACATTTTAGTATTGGAGTTAAGAAAACACCCAAATTTAACGACAAAGGAGGAGATGTACTTGCAAACATAGCTTCACGTGAACTGGCTTTGAAGCTTGATTTAGCATATGTTTTGGCTAGGTTGGTGCCCTTAGATAAGGATATTTTTCCTGGATGGACAGGTTTTAACACCAAGCTTTGTGAAAGTAGCATTCCTGTTGTTTCAAAAATAGGTTACCTTCTTGTTATCAATGCATCTCCCACAGAGTACTCAACGATAAAGACAATCCTTGAAAGAAGCCAAGCCATTGCCAGACAAGTTGCAGCTATGTTATGCTACTTTGGTGTTTGACAAAGCCGTTTATGCTAAGGTGCAGCATGTAAGATGGAAGAGTGAGCTGTTTTATAACTGCTTCGTGGTGCGACTAGGAGAATTTTATGCCATCATGTCATTTCTGTCAGCCATATCAAAGATTTTTGTAAATAGAGGTTTGAAGGTAAGTTGTTGGCATTCATTAAGTTGAATAATTACATTATTTCTATATATAACCTTCTTCTTATTTATATAGGAATCCTTTCCAACATATCATCTAACTTTTCAGTCCAACAACAAAATAATCACAGTTTTTCTACGGTAGCGTGTGATCAAAGGTTTGACTGGCATCTCAATGAACCGCCCGGCAGTTCACAGATGGTATTGTCGCAATCTGAAAGAGCTGCAATCTCCTAGTAATGTAAATCTATGTCTGGAATTAATTCTAATGCAAGGCACGTAATCGACGGCGTAATTTAAGAACATTGCCGTTTTCTAACATTAACGAAAAATTTGTTGGCTCAGTATACTCATAGTACTCACTATAAATACTGGGTTTTTTATTTGTCATTACTTCTAGCCTAAGGAAAGATTTTGATGAGAGCAAGAGCTTATTACATGAAAAGTCTGTTTGTGATGTTTTGGCCACTATCTCTAGCATAGCAAATCCCTTTGTCTCGAATCAGGCTGAGTTTATTTGTATTTCTAGTGGTGTAGAGGTCCAAACTGACGTTGCTGACAGAATCCTACAAGCTGAAGACCTTGGCGAGACTCAATTCTCTGAATTATGCCAAAACAACTTATTTACTGACAATCCAGATGTTTTCACGAAAATAAAAAAAATAAGTTGCAAACTTTTTCCTCTAAAAAACTGACAGTGAAGGACAGCCAAGGCCGCCAAGTATCAATGAAGACAAGCAGGGATCTTTTTGCTAGATTGCTGATTTTGTCAAAAACTCGCAAAATCAACCTTAAGGAATTCTCTCGTATAGCCTGAGTGACTATCCGCTTTCGTTGGCAATGGAGGTCAGTGAAGACAGCAAAAGCCAAAATGTTCGAAATTTTAGAAGCTAAGGCTCTCAATCCTGTTATAGATGCGAAGGACATAGGAGAATGTACTCCACTTATAATCAATGCAATGCCTGCTATACAAATGATGAACGGCAAGTGGAAAACATTTGCAGAGTTTGCAGATTCTTCATTTAGCCATTTGGCAAAGCTAGCACTACAATGGAAAGCTACCAGGCTAGATTTTGTCGCTGATAGATACCTTGAAGTAAGCGTAAAAAATGCAGAGCGAAGAAGGGGGGCGTCTGAAGGTGTCCAGAGAGTTCACATACTTAGCAAGGACCTGAACATCCTCAAACAGTGGAAGAAATATTCGAGCTGTGGAAAAAATAAAGAATTGTGGAGCGAATTCCTCTGTCACAATACTATCATTGTTAAAACTCCAGACACAGACGTGTTTTTGCTTTGTATTGCCATGTGCAGGACGATTGACAAGAAATTACTCGTAATGGTAGGGGCAGGTAACAGATTTTGAATTATAGATACTTAGCCATATCTGACGTACTTGGACAAGAGCTATGACCTTACTTGCTGGGATTTCACGCCTTTTCAGGTACACAGATTTTTTTGTGTATTGTATACAATAGGTGTACGAGGAAATGAATTACAAGATTTTTTTTCATATGTTGACAGGTTGTGACTCCACAAGTGCCTTGCTGAAGTATTTGTTTGCTGTACGAGGACAAATCTTCAAAGACTGTAGATGAGTGCCGATACAATCTTTTTACGGCAGGAAAATGTTCAGATCATATAAGACTCTTCCTCCGAACTGTGATAGCCTGCTGAAATACTTTGAGAGAGCAAATCTTCAAACAGCTACATGGAGTTGTTGTTTATACCAGCAGTCACAACTTTTCCCCCCAGTAGGTAATGGCTGGAGCTTATCAGATGTCCAACTAGAGATTGTCTGGATGACTCGTCCCTCTGCACCTGATTATCCGATGAAGGTTCTTCGGAAAGTGTATGCAAAAGCAACGATGAAATATTTCAGGAATAATCGAAAAGTTTAAGAGTAAATAGGATACTTTTCACTCTACACTTTGTTTTTGGTCAACTCCAAAGATTAAAGAAAACAAAACACACCTTAGGCTGGTGTCAAGAATTCCTAGGAAACAACGCTGATGAATTATTGCGGTAATAGTGAGTAAAACGACTGTTGTAAAATGAAGTTTGGTGAGTAAAAAGTCTGCTTTTTCGTTTTCTGTAAGGCAATAATTTTCCTATTGATAATATTAATTTTATAGCTCAAAACAATTGAGAAAAGAAAAAAAACAATGCAAATTGCATAAAACCGCGCGGTAATGCCACCGCAAAGAGTGTGAAACTGCTGTAATAGTTTAATATTACATGAAGTAATGAGGAGAAAAATGGCAGATACATAAATTTCAATGGGCAAAATTTCTTGAAGTTTGTTCAGGAAATACTAAAAACTGCAGGTATGCACGCGTGACAACAACTGAAATCAAATTCAGCATACAAAAATCTATAGTATTATGTAAATTAGAATTAGTGCCCAAAGTTGGACAACAACATGAACAAAAATCAGGCTCAGGATACGGCCTTTCAGGAACCCACTCATTACAGTGCAATGCTGGAACAACACATGATGAAGCATTTCACAACAGTTTACTAATTGGCAAAATTCATCTGTTGTCAAATTTTTTGATCAAAGATTTGACATACCAGAAATGGGTTGTGTTTTCTTTGATGCAAAATTAGCAAGATCATTTTGCCATAACAATCTCACACACAGAAAACAAATGGTTGAGTCTGAGTTAGATGTTTAATTTGTCCAATACTTGCAAATTAAGCTAATTATTAAGATAATTATTTATTTTCAACTTCGATTGGTGGAGTTATACTTGACCAAATTTGTACTGGCAATATTTAAAACTATATTGCACTATATAGTTCTTTGTATATAGAAAGGTCTAAAACACTTACCTTTCATGAATGAACCTGAGGTAAGAAACAAAAACTTTATTGTTTTTCTTGATTGTGTTATTATGTTAGTGTTAAATATCTGCAATATATATACAATGTTAAATATCTGATATATATATATATATATATATATATATATATATACAATGTACTGGTAACTAGAAAAGCAAATTTCATATTTATATAATGTATTAAATTGTTCTCCAGATTAGTTTTTATAACCCAAGCTAATTTTTAGCTTTAACTAATTTAGACTGAACCCATTGAGAAAAGTAAATCATCTGATGAGGTACTTTTGTCAAGAATCTTACATTTTATTTGATCATGTTTTCAACTATGTTTTGGTGTGTACAAGTTTAGTAATGGAGTAATCAGGAATAAGAGAAAAATTGAATTCCTGCCATCGGTTGGTTACACTCATTGAGTAGCAACTTAATGCTATGGCAGCTAATGTTTTACTGTAACTGTTGGTAACATTTTTGTTCATTGTTCCCATTATAGGCATCCTTTCAATCTTGTGAAGACGTCCTCAAAAACGAGCACATAAGAAAAGGGTAAGAAGATGTTTATTTTTTTAAACTCAGGAAAGTGCAGAAAAATATACAACAACATGCAAAAAAAACTGCATTTCATATCTTATGTATAAAAGCATGTACAATACATACCCTTATTAACTGAATTTGAGGTCCCTACTAGAAAAATATCAGATCAAGGTCTTGATAGTATGGACCTAGCGATAGTAAGGTCTGATATTTTTTCAGTATGGACCGAACATATCTGGTTAACTAAGGGATTTATTATTATTGCAATAATAATAAATTTATATCAAAACTTTCATGTCTTGGAATTGTTATCCTAATAATGTTATATACTCTACGCTAAATAAACTCAAAACTAAGTATTTTCAAAATTCCACTCCTGTTGTCAATGCGGTTATTCATGAAGCGGATGATAATCTATTGCCCAAATCTGGATCGGTATACCTTATCTCGGAAATCGGGGCGATTTTCTGCTTAAATCATGTCTCAATAAAATACAAAGATTTCTTTCCAAACCGGTGAAATTCATCACTATTTACGACACTAAAAGGTTGTCTTATTTTGTTTCTAACAAAGACAAACTTCCTTCTTTATCTCGTAGCAATTTAGTATACAAAGTCCCTTGCCCTGGCTGCGGGAAAACCTATATTGGCATGACGCAAAGGTGCCTTTCTGTACGTTTGAAAGAGCATTCTACTAGGCTCTCTTCTAGTGCAGTAGGCCAACATTTCTCTGAGTGTGAGCATGCTCAATTCTTAGCCACACTACAAAACCAGTTCTCACTACTCAACAATATACCATTATCTTTGAATACCCTTCTCCTATTGAGAACTTAGTTTTCAATAACTATAGAATTCTACACATAACTAAATCGAATAACTATAATATTCTCGCCTTTCTTGAAGCACTCTTAATCAAACACAGCAAACCTTTCCTTAACACTGGACTTAAAGCCAGCAAAGAACTACAACTGTTCACTTAATCTCTCTATTTTAATTGTCGGGTCTTTCTTTCCTTAAATTAATCTATCTAACATATTGTTGTAAATATAGCATACATATTTAGTTTTATTCACAACCTTATCATGTTTCGCTCTGCATAGTTTACCGGCCTTCCGCCTACATGCTAGATTGACACGTGCGCTCTCTCTCTGTGTTGTATATATAGTAGCCATAAACCAATAGACCTTTTCAGCTTGCATGCAATTGTGACTTGAAATGGGTTAATTTGCATACAAGAGGAAAAGGTCTATTGGTTTAGAGCTACTTGGGAAAGAGAAGAATACTTTTGTCAGCATGTGCTTATGATTCCATTCCAGACAACAGGTAAATAAACACGTGCTTTATATGTAATAATATAGTGCCTTTATATATTTCACTTACCAATCTGACACTGGGATAGCCCGACCATTTTGCAAAATAAAAGAAGCTGCCTTCTTTCGTCATGTACACATCCCACTTTAGTCTTCATTATACTCAGCACGGTCAGTCGGTCAGCAATCGATTTGTCTTGGTAAGGTTGATATAAACCGTCATGTGTAGGCGTACTATCTCTTGAAGCAACAATGTCGCATCGTCTTCAACTTCCAATATTGGCAATACATAATCCGGGATGAATTAAATATCTGAATCAAGTTGGCTGTCTAAGTTGTCGGAAAAATATGACGACGTCATTTTAGCGAAAAATGAACCAAAAGTTTATTTACTACAAGATTTTGCACTTCATTGCTGCAATATTTTCTATATTTTAAAGCGTGTTTCTTATTTACAAAATTAGCGTGTTCTTCAATGTACCTCACTTTCGGTGAAAAAAGGGCAACTAGTTCCCACTCACAGCACCTCACGGTCAAACACTTCGGGCCTCAAAGCCAACTTTGAGGCCCGAAAAGTACATGAAGATCAAATTTTCGTCTTATCAAATATATTGCAAATGTTCTTAGAATCGTCTAATCTATCTAAGTAGGTTATTTCCCTGAGGTTGATATAGGCACTTTAAGGAGCAACATAAATTGAGAACAGAAAAGGATGTGGAGGATATGCTTCTTGACAGCTATCTTGCGATGAATCGTATAGTTTGGTAAGTATAAAATGATAAAACATTGGGTCGAGTTCTGGGACAACATGGCGGCAACACCTTCTGATAGCTGTGTTGAAACTTATTAATCTAAAAACGCTGGAAAGTGGAAATCCTGTCTATACAATCACATTAAATATTGCATACACCTCTCATATAATGATGAACGTTTAAAATGGTCTGGTGACCTCGATTTATTGAAAAATTTCGTCGACGATGTTATCGCGGAATCGGGCAAGTGGTCATCGCCTGGCGGCAGTGCAAAGCGATTTACGAGTTCGCTCTCAGACCTTGTGCTAACTTGGTACAAGGGTAAGCAACAAACTATGGTATTCCACGGAGAATCTGGTAAGACTTTTGAGCAAATTGTACTTGGGATCTGCCAGGAATTGTCTCTGTCAAATCCTCATATAGAAACACCCACTGAGGAAGACGCTGGAAACTCAAACCCCGTTTGTAGTCATGTCGATAGTGCAGAGGAATTAGGGGATATTAAACTAGCCTTGGAAATTCTACAAGTAAGGATTGACTCTTTGCAAAGTTTGGCAAATACGCAACAAATATGTTTTAGCAGAAGCGACGAACTTTTGGAAATAGGCAAATTAAAAGAAGAGCTTCGAAGCGAAATTAATAAAGCAAAACAACTAAGTCAAGACCTCGGGTGCTTAAACGATCAATTGCTCCAATCTTTGCATAATTTAAATGGGTATGCCGACAAAGAAACCATCTCCCTCACAACAATACCTATTATGCCCTTAATTACCACAACGCAAATAGAAACACAAAAGCATATCGACGAAGTGTCATGTAATGCCATAAATGTACAACTAAACGACTACCGAGAAAAGCAAAAAAGCAAGTATTTAAAGGCGCAAACCAATCTACCATCCCATCTGCAAAACCAAAAGAAAAGCTCTAATAACAGTGACGAGTCACCCCATAGCCAGATCAGTCGGGTGAATATTGGAGCGTCAAAGTCTGCTGATTCTTTCTCTGAGCAAATCTCTCAATATCGTGAAAGGCATAACAGTAGATTTTTAATCAATCAAACAACCCCATCAAGTCACCAACAGGAGAGACTTAATAATCGAAGGCAAACAAGCGTGATAGCTTATAAGAGGTCCTATAAAAAAAACGCTCACGTTCAAAAGCGTAATCTATCCAGTAGTCCTTCCAAAGAACCTATTGACCACCGTAAAAAGCATGGAAAGGGTCTTTCAAGCATATATAAGCCAACAACTACTTACCCGCAGAAGAAAAAGCCTCCACATCGTAGACAAATAGGCATACCACCTGTAAACCAGACTACCAAAAATCAGAATTACCCACCTAACCAGAGCCAACCCAGAGGTCCTAAAGTAATCGAAATAAATGTACCCAAGTTTCCACCTCATACAACCCGTTTCGTACGACAACAGCTACAAACTAAACAAAATCAAACCAACCAGCTGAAAAGATCAGTTAAAAGTGAGCCCACAATGCATGATCGGGATTTTTGTTGGAGACGGAAACGGGACTCAAGTTGGCAAGATTACCTGACATTTGTCCGTGCAACATTACGATAGTAAATAATGGTATTAATCATCATATCCCGGTTCGGGTAACCTCACGAAAGTCCCACTGTTCTATATCACGTTACTTCCCTATGGTTAATAATAAAAGATTTAGAAATCCTTCTAATTTAATAAATATTAAAGCAGCAACTCCAGCTACTACGAGGTTGCAACTACCGATTTTTTTGTCTGCTAATGTGCTATCCCTTCTCCCAAAGGTGGATGAACTTGACTTATTGTTACAACATAATGTCGCTGATTTTGTAGCTATTTCTGAAACATGGCTAAATGACGGTATTGATAATAATCTCCTCCAAATTCCAAAGTATAACTTTTTTCGACGTGATAGACTATGCGGTAGAGGAGGAGGAGTTTGTGCTTATGTATCAGAAACCATCCCTTCCAGGCGACGTGACGACCTCGAAAATCGTATGTATGAATGTATGTGGGTATGGATTAGACCCTTTCGTCTCCCAAGATCTATCACTGGGAAAATAATTGGAATTGTTTACAGCCCTCCTGACAAGCCTATACAAGAGCAACGTGACCTTGTAGCGTACCTAGTTGAAACTTTGGATGTTGTTCGAAATATGCACCCTGAATGTGGCATAGTTCTGTTAGGCGATTTTAACAACTTAGATATTTCTGAGTTACTTAGCTGCCACAATTTATCTCAAGTGGTAACCACTCCCACAAGGGGTTCCGCTATTTTAGACTTAATAATAACAAATATTTATCCATTTTACAATATTCCAACAACAATTGCCCCCCCCCGGCACGTCAGACCATGAAATAGTGAAATGGCTCCCCAGAATTAATGCACATGTTAACATATCAACGACTGCCAGTAAACGACATTATCGGTGCTTTCCACAGTCCGCGCGAGAAGCTTTTGACCGGTGGGCGACTCGCCAAGACTGGCCTGTCGATTGTCAAAACCTTACCATAGCAGAGCTCGTCAGTGCATTCACCTCAAATATTTTGGCAGCTATAGATAAATTTTTCTCTATGAAAACTGTCAAACTACATCCTTTTGGTAAGCCTTGGATGACAACATCCTTAAAGAATCTGATTATACTACGGCAACGGGCATTTCACAGTGGAAATACAAATCTTTGGCACCACTATAGAGACAAAGTAAGATTAGAGATAATAGAAAGAAAACGGAAGTTTTATGCAGATAAAGTTCAACATCTGAAGAAGAGCGATACTAGATCTTGGTGGAAACTTGTGAAGCGAATATCTGGTCAATCTAATAATATAGCACCAATTCATTTCGAAAAGAATGGAGTAACTTTGACGGACGATCAATTAGTAAACTCCTTAAATGAATTTTATATCGCGGTGAATGCAGATATTCCTCCCCTTGATATTCACTAGTTACCAGCATTTCTGCCAGCGGCTGAGCAAGTACCGGTGATACATTCTTATCAAGTCTGTATGAAATTGCAAAAGCTCAACCCTCATAAAGCAATGGGTCCAGACAATTTTCCACCGCGTCTTTTGAAAGAATTCGCTCATGAACTGGCTGAACCAATTACTGATCTTTTTAACCTTTCTTTATCTTCTGGAATCGTTCCTGATACTTGGAAATCTGCGAATATTATTCCAATCCCTAAAGAAAAACCACCAAAAGAGGAAAGCGACTTACGACCAATCTCTTTAACACCCTGCATCTCTAAAATAATGGAGGAATTTGTAGCAGAAATGATTCTTGAAGATATCGTACACAAGATAGATCATAAACAGTTCGGCGTTACAAAGGGCACATCTACAACTCTGTGCCTTTTGGACATGTTTCATAATTGGCTGTTAAATCTGGACATGCCCGGTCAGTATTTGCGAATTTGTTTCTTAGACTTTAGCAAGGCCTTTGACCGCATTAACCTTAACATCTTGATCACCAAGTTGTTCCTTTTGGGAGTACGAAGGTCACTTTTGCCCTGGATATGCAGTTTTTTGTCAAATCGTAAACAACGGGTTAAGTTGGGTAAATCTTTGTCGAAATGGCTCACGGCGAACGCTGGTGTCCCACAGGGCACAAAATTGGGCCCTATATTGTTTCTTGTTATGATCAATGATCTCACCCTACCAACCTGCGATTATTGGAAATATGTAGATTATCTCACTGCTTCTGAAGTCATACCCAAACATGGCAACTCAACAATCCAGTCAGATCTTGATTATATATCCTCTTGGGCCTCCGCAAATTATATGAAGTTAAACGTCAAAAAATGTAAAGAGCTAAGGACTTGTTTCTTCCGTGATACGCCTATGTTAGAACCGCTAACTATTGACGGAACAGCAATAGATGTTGTTGACTGCCACAAGGTTCTTGGTATCGTATTAAATAGTTCGCTAAAATGGGCTGATCATGTTAAAATGATTACAAAGAAAGCAGCTAAGCGGCTTCACATTATACGCACCTTAAAGAAAAGTGGTATGACCGCAGATGATTTATTAACAATTTATACTGCACTTATTCGTTCGGTCTTGGAGTACTGTTGCCCAGTTTGCCACACAAACCTACCATCGTATCTTAGCGACCAAATTGAACGGTTACAGAGGAGAGTTCTAAGAATAATTTACCCAAGTTTATCGTACAGAGAAGCACTGTATGCTGCAGATTGCGTGCGGCTGGATGAAAATAGACAACGTCTGTGCTTTAATCTCTTCCAAAAGATAAAGTTAAATAGTGATAACAAACTCAATGCACTTATACCTAATTCAAGGCTCAGTGAACATGTTCTATCACTCCGCAACTTGGATAGCTTGTCTATTTTTAAATGTAGTACGGACCGATTTAAAAGCAGTTTCTTTCCAGTGTTAACCCAATATTCAAATAATATATCCAGTTAATTATAATATTTTTTAACGTATGTAGGACATATAGTATATATCCAAATCATCAATATTTTAACAATATCTATATAGTTATTTATAATCGTTACAACTTTTTGTAACATTTAATGCATGTATGTAGGAGAAAACATGTAAATAGAATATTTATATTTAAATTATCCTGCTACTATATATTTGTTTTTAATAGAGTTACAATACTTGTAAATATAAAGTATTTCACTTCAGTGCAATTTTATATATTCAATAAACCTTTAAATAAAAAAAATAATAAAAACCTCTGACCTTTTTTGTGTGTTATTTGTTTACATGATAATGCTTTTTTATGTATGTGTTTATCTCCTTTTAGCAATGCAGAGATGCAAACCGAAACAGTAATCAAATCAACTGATATGCTGCCAAGTACACCTTGCAAATATTTTTCTTCTCCCAGTAAGAACATATGTTTTAAAAAGTTGCTCCAAAAACAAACGTTTATCATTTTTTAAAACATTCACATAAAATAGTTGTATGAAATATTTTATAGTTAAAACCTCAACACCAAGCGCGTACTCAAATCCGCATCCATTGTCTGCTTTGTCGGATGTTGGAACATCATATTCTATCAGGTATGTTAGGTAATTTGAAGCTTATTGTGATTACGGAGTTTATAATTTGAAACCCATACATGCAAAGTTTCGCACAGAGAGTATTACTTTTTAAATACGCAATATGTGTTTATATCTCAGGTCGGGTCAGAGTGTGATTTCTGACAGTGGGACATTGACAGCCAAAAATTCTTCTGATAAGGAAAGTGATGATGATAATGACAATTTTAGTGAGCACACTATCCAGACAGACCAGGTTTTGTCGGACGATTCTATTGAGTATTTTATCGGACGATTCTATTGAGTATTTTATCGGACGATTCTATTGATGATGCAAATAATAATCTTTGTGACATTCATACTGTAATGCTTATTGATTTAAAACATAAATATACACATATATATCACTGAATATGGCATAAAATATTTAGTCCAATAATATCTCTTACTGCCATGTTACTGTAGAGTATGTCCCCCGGGTTTTGACGTGCCATTACTGGATGACTTGCTCAATGTGACAATTCATGGACATGATGGAGATGAGCCCACAGAAGATATTGGAACCCAACAACAACAGCAGCAACATAAGATGACTAAACCAGAATACATCTCTACTGTGGAAGAAGTCCGTCCTGAAGATGCAATCAAGAAGGAAGTGTATTGTGTTTACAGACACTCTTATAGCTTTGATAACATCATTACTTGGGAGTGTTTGTAAACAACAAGGATGTGGCTGTGTGTTGAGCTATAGAAAAACTTATGTTGGAACATGCCTGGTCGTATCCTGGGGGTGTAGGTCTGGTCATGTTGGAGGCAGCTAGGCAGCTCAACCCTCTTGCAACAAGATTAGAGCAGGCAACCTCGTGCTTGCTTCTGCTTTGTTGTTGTCTGGCAATTCCTATACCAAGGTAGGGTTGATGTTCAACTTCTGTAAGCTGCGGTATTTCTTATCAACATTATTCAATCAGTATCAGAAGTTGTACATCATCCCTGCCATTAATGAATACTGGGAGAAACACAAGCAGAGATGTTGGAAAGAAAGAGAGAATAAAGAAGTTATATTGAGTGGTGATGGAAGAACCTGGCCATAGTGCACAATATAGTACTTACAGCTTGGCTGATATCAATGATCGTGCTGTCTTTAAAAGCAATAATAAAATCCTTGTTTTGTAAGTGAGTTCTGATTACCTTTGTCGGCTGCCATATTTTTACCCAAATTGTGTTTGCAAAAGTGAAACGTTGTCAGAGCTGCTTTTTTGTTTGTCAACCAGCAGGCGGAGCGTTTGCATATTTGTGAGATAACAATATACGACGAATTTCAAAGAATACTTCTAAATTCGCGTTTTAATTTTAAAATATCGACAAAATACATTGCAAAACATTTCAAAACAAAACAGAGTTTTAGGCGTTATATAACTTTAACTCACAGAGGATAAAAAATGGGGACGCGTGAAGCAGCGAGTCGACTCTCTCTCCATCTCTTTTTCTTCTTGAAGATGTTTAAGATACCGTTTCCACTCTGGGGACGAGTCAGATATTGAACTGCTATCAGAACTCTAATTATCCACATAACTTGTCGTCTTTGTCTTGGATATGTTTTTAGGTTTATTTCGCACAGGGGAAAGAGTAAATTTAACTTGATTTATGGTATTTGCAGTAACATTCTTTGAAATACAAGCAGCAGTATTTGTTACATGGAAGGATTGCATGCTGGAACTCTCACATGTCTCCTCTGTTCCCATTTGTCTTCTCTGATAAATGGATAAATAAATGGCGAATCTGTATCTCGCACTTGCAAATGAACGCGTCTATGTACATCAGAGCCATTTGATGTTGTATTTCTAAAGGCTTCTGACAGATGTAGGTTTGCAGAATCCTCTAAAGGGTCGATATTTATGAAAGTATCGAATTGAATATCTTTGTACAATATCTTATCTTTGTTGTCTTTAATATCTCTTAGGACAGGAATAGCGTTCTTCACCCGATTAAGACAGTCTTTTTACTCTGAAATTGGTTCGTGAACAAAAAAACTTGCAAATCTTTTTTCAAAGTATTGTATTATTACCTGATACATTGTATGGCAATACACGGGACAATGTGGTGTCAATCTGTGAAAACTATTTGCAAGTTGCTTGCGCAATCTGCCAATCAATGTTGCAAAACTGCCTAGCAATATTGCAATTTCGCACGCAAAACAACATCCGGTTTGACGGTAACATAACAAATTATTCACTTGTGGATCCCTGCTTCTGAAATAAAATATATTTAAAAAACTTGATGGAAGATGTGAAGGAAAATAAAGGCAGTAATGATGATGATGACAAGGAGACAGTAAAACCTGACTCGAGTAGGTCATTTTGGTATGAGTTAGCTAGTTCAAGATAGAACATATCATCATCGTCGTCATCATCATCACTGCCTTTATTTTCCTTCACATCTTCAATCTTGTGGTCATTTAAAAGCCTCTTAATAAGAAACTTTCTCTTATCAACGGCAGCTTCTATTGCTTCTTCTTGGTCAAAATCATCATTTGTTATAAACACATCTTTTGTGTGCATTATTTTCTTATGTACCAGATCTTTCTTAAGTTGCCTCAACCACAAAAGGCGCTTTAAATAGATAATTTCTAATTCTTTCTGGAGTCTAGGCATAACATTGAAGTAAGCTTTCTCTTTAGCAGAGTGCTCATTGAAACCACTGTTTATAAGGCTTTCCTTCATTTCCTCGAAAGCTGTGTTACTTCTTTGTTTTGCTTCTTCTATTAACGGTATCCAGGGATCCATTTCTACTTCACATTCTGAGTCAGTTGTCGTCGAACTTCCAGATACCTGAGTGGAAGTGGTCGAGACATCATCTTGGAAATTACTTTCTTGACTGTCCGAGTCTGAGACATGTTTCTTACTTGTTCTCATAGTGGGCGATACTCCTATTTGTGTCTGCACTGATTTTAACTGCGGCTGATGTATCTTCTCACAAGATTCGAAGCTCATACCCTTAGCACTAGAAGTGTGTAAATGCCTTGTTATCGAGCAACAACACAGTTTTATGAGCAGATGTCTGCTCATGAGCAGTTATGAGCATGTGCTCATCTGCTCAACGCTAGTCCAGTACATACACACAAACTAAAATGTTAACCATCCCTTATGTGCTTTCTTTGTTTCCCTCGAGGTAGAGGTTCTTCGTTTACGACTACACTGCACATGCTTTAATTTTGCAGCCAAAACACAGGACAGTTCCTATGTGTGCAACCCATATTTCGTGGGTCAGGTATTTTATTAGGCCCATTTGGGCCCTATATGGTCTTATATGGCCCTATTAGGCCCAATGGCCTGATTGCTGCATGACTGGTTATCCTAATCCGGAAAAGTCCGGGCTTGCCAACGCAAACTCTTGCTTAGGGAAGACAAAGTCAAACGATTTAAACAAAAACAGTGTAGTGCCCAAACAATAGGTTTAAAATATTTGTGAAATTGTTCTACTTAACTTACAGATGAGCATCTGCTCATGAGCATTTATGAGCATGTGTTCATGGGCCCGTTTGGGTCCTATATGGCCTTATATGGCACTATTAGGCCCGATGGCCCACTGACTGGGAATATGGTCCTAACCTGCGAATATGGAGAATATTCCATTAAACATTGGGGAATAAAAAAGTCCCCTGAGAACATTCCTCTGCACCAGAGACACTGAGTCAACACTTTATTCGGTTTTGGAGAAACATTGCAGTACACTTAGTTGGAACACGAGGGCTTTGCAAGCGCCCAACTCGGAACAACTGTGTTTAGTGTTCAAGATGTCACACTAAAATGTACACAGGTCTTTCAAGTGTACATCATGCGTTTGATGTATGTAGTTTTATGGGTCGGGGTATTGTGTGAGGTAAAAACCAAATTTTAGCGTGAATCGCTTTTATTTTGATTTGTTAAAATATGATATATTGTCCGCTTTAATGGAATATATGTCCATATTCGCGAGTTAGGATGCCCAGTCAGCAATTGGGCCATTGGGCCTAATAGTGCCATATAAAGCCCGGCGCACACTGGAGGAAACAGCTAAGCTGAGCGTCACTCGTGGCTGTTAGCTGAGCTGTTTCCTCAGGTGTGCGGTGTCGTGTTCCGCGATTTTCGCCACGCATGCCATGAGCTCAAAATATTCAACATGTTGAATAATTTTGTGCACGAGTGAACATTTCCTCACAGTGCGCGCGCATTCTGAGCTATCAACTCAGCAATCAATGCCAACGCGCATGCGTCTTTTCCACGTTTTACTGAAGTCAAGATGGCGGCAAACAACTCACCAGTTGCTGAAGCAGTGTTGGAAGATAAATTGGCCGATTTTTGGCCCGATTACCCTTGTCTGTACAACGTTCGAAGTCCACCGAGAACCGAGAGATACGCGATAAGGCGCTTCAAGAACTGGCCGAAAAACTCGGAACAACAATGTAAGATAATTCAGATTTTATTAGTGTTCTTGTAGAAATAACTCAAATAAGAATACTGCGCGAGGAAATTCGTACACTTCTGCCTTCTAGCAAGAATTCCCTTCAGTGCAGAAGGTTTTATATGATTCCTTGACGGTTTAGTAGTAATATTGCCTAGAATTTGACATTTTTTATTGTTTATCAAAAATTTTAAGTCATCTGTGATTGAGTAAACAAATTCAATTATTATTTATAGGTGAGTGGGTTAAAGCTAAAATCAGAGCTCTGAGAAACAGCTTTAGCAAAGCAAAAAAAACCCCAGCTAGTGGAAGTGCAAGAAAAAACGTGACCAAGCACACTCAATGGCTGCTTGAGAAACTCCAGTTTCTCACACCTATGTGGCAACTTGGGCTTCAATTTCAAATATTGATTTGGTAAGCACATACATTAAAGAAATTAAGGCATGGAAACAGTTTGTATATATATATATATATATATATATATATATATATATATATATATATATATATATATATATATATATATATATATATATATTTATATACAAAGAGAAAAAAAGTGTATAATAACAGTGTAGTTGATAATAGGGTAGTGATAATTCTTACAATATATACATGTTTGCATAAGCAATATGGCTAAGCAATCATACTGCTTTGCCAAGGGACAGAATTAAAATAATCAGTCAAAAGTACCCTTTGAGTTTTGGCATCCTTTGTTGCATTGTGCAGGGTGGTTGGTTGCATATTAGTCAAAACCTGGTCGTTTCTCCACGTACCTCTGACCAATGTATGATCTGCATTCTCAAGGTCTGCAGCTGATGCATAACTTGCTTTGTTCTTTTCAACCATTAAATTGTGCAAGCAGCAAGCTGCAAAAATTATGTCTGTCACTTTGTTGGGTGATAGTTTAATGGTAGTTAGGAATACCCTCCACCTATGAGCTAAAATGCCAAAGGCATTTTCGACAACTCTTCATGCTCTTGACAATCTGTAATTGAAGATACGCTTCTCTTTCTCCAAATTCCGGTAAGGGTATGGCTTCGTTATACGACTACTTAAAGGAAAGGCATCATCCCCAACAATATGATGTGGTATCATTTTTGATATCCCTTGTAAGGCAACTGCATCTGGAAGATCTAAAGAGTTTGTTCTCAGTGCTTTATTCAACGCAGAATCAGCAAAAACTCCAGCATCACCTGCTCTGCCAGCTGCTCCAACATCAATATAAATAAACTTATAGTTTGCATCAACCATGGCAAATAAAATTACACTAAAAAGTGTTTATAGAAACAGGCTGAGGAGTATCACCTGATCAAGAATTTATCTCAGTCTATTGCGAACAAGCAAAAAAAAAAAAGGGAACGACACCATTTATGATGCTTTTGGGAATTATGTTGCCAAAGCTTTGTCTGAATTGGATAAAGTGGCAAGCAGTTTGGCACAAAACAAAATAAATAATATTATTTTTCAAGCTCAGGCTGGATTACTGACCCAGGAAGTACAGACACCAACAGTCCTACAACCCCAACCCCAGAGAAATTATTTCCACCCAATCATGCCTGGTACCCCACAAAGCCAACAGCCTCCAATTTATGGGCAAAATAGTATGCCCTACAGAGAGGATCACTACTGAAAAGTATCCTCAAATGAAGTTCTGTCTAGGCGATGATATTGTCTGAATTTCTCTGGATCTTCGTAATTCAATTCACGAACAATATTTGCACATGCCCCATGGGTTTGACGCCGTGAAACCCAGGATTTGACCCAAGTCTTTCGGTTAGCTGCTCTCAAACGCCTTCGTCTCCGCCGCAGTATCAGAAGGGAAAGGAAAACCTCTTCATCTTCCGACGAGCTTGAGTCTAGATTTTCATCGACATTGGCCATCTTGACTTCAGTAAAACATGGAAAAGACGCATGCGCGTTGGCATTGATTGCTGAGCTGATAGCTCAGAACGCGCGCACACTGTGAGGAAATGTTCACTCGTGCACAAAATTATTCAACACGTTGAATATTCTGCGCTCATGGCACGCGTGGCGAAAATCGCGGAACACGACACCGCACACCTGAGGAAACAGCTCAGCTAACAGCCACGAGTGACGCTCAGCTCAGCTGTTTCCTCCAGTGTGCGCCAGGCATAAGATCATATAAGATGATGTCTCGACCACTTCCACTCAGCAATTTGGAAGTTTGACGACAACTGACTCCGAATGTGAAGTAGAAATGGATCCCTGGATACCGTTAATAGAAGAACAAAGAAGAAAACAAAGAAGTAACACAGCTTTCGAGGAAATGAAGGAAAGCCTTATAAACAGTGGTTTTAATGAGCACTCTGCTAAAGAGAAAGCTTACTTCAGTGTTATGCCTAGACTCCAGAAAGACTTAGAAATTATCTATTTAGAGCGCCTTTTGTGGATGAGACAACTAAAGAAAGATCTAGTACATAAGAAAATAATGCACACAAAAGATGTGTTTATTACAAATGATGATTTTGACCAAAAAGAAGCAATAGAAGCTGCCGTTGATAAGAGAAAGTTTCTTATTAAGAGGCTTTTAAATGACCACAAGATTGAAGATGTGAAGGAAAATAAAGGCAGTGATGATGATGACTACGATGATGATATGTTCTATCTTGAACTAGCTATCTCCTTGGAAAAAAAACTCATACCAAAATGACCTACTCGAGTCAGGTTTTATTGTCTTCTTTACCAAGCCGTCTACCCGTAAGTACAGGTTTAAAACGACAAGAGAACAGTTTACAAGTCATGAGAACAGTCATCACAAAGCATATAGAGAATATTTAAAAAATCAACTTTTAAAATGTACAGTCCTCATGGCATTGAAAGAAATACTCTCAATGTTGTAACATGTGTAATTTGAGTAGTAAAATATTTTCCTCGCAAATCCTTAGTTTGTATTTATAATTATGTATAGCGTGAGTGCACAGCCCTCCCACGCAAGTCATTCCACATGTAAGCTATGTTGTAATAACACACTTGTGACTGTGCGCACTTCATCTTGCAAGGAGGCCGCGCATACTTTCGGTAAAAACTGACTGTTCACGAGAAAAAACGGTCTCCCAAAGTTGTGTTTACTTAAATCCTTCACAACTCTCATCCTTGTTGATCTTTGGTGGGTAACACACAGCGGATGAATTGCGCCATTCGCCCTCCACATCATCATAGCTACTCAGCGACGCTACTTAGTGGCGCCATTGACAGCTTGTGACGTCATTGGCGGCATCCCTTGCATTAGGGTTAGAGTCTTCCGTAGGAGACTGAGATTGAATAAATTATTTTTTCTACTGTGAGAAGAGTGAATACTAATTACTTCTACTGCCAGAAGGGTGCATACTAATTACTTCCGTCTCCAGATGGGTGAATACTAATTACTTCCATCTCCAGATGAGCGCATACTAATTAATTCCATCTCCAGATGGGGGGGTATCACTACTACTCAAAAATGATTCTCCTGGTTAAAGTAATAATTACACAATCCGATGGAACTCCTTTAAGTGGTTGTCAACAATCAAGTGTGGTTCCTATTTTCTTAATTTCTTACACAGCTTGTTTAAACAGGTTGATGCTTACTTGAATGGAAGACAAGTCACCCCTGCTATGGGTACTTATGCTTATTGCACCTATTTGGAAACTCTCCTGAACAATGATGTATTGGCAAAAAAAACTCAACTCACCTCGGCATTGTACTACAAGGATACCCCTGGGCATATGTATAACACAGGAAGTCTTCCATCAGAAGATTCTGTTGAGGTTATTGTAAATCATCCGACTGGTGGTGTCGCCGCAAAAAAAAAACTCTGAAATTCATGGTACCTGGAAGTAGAAATCAAAGCTTTGCAAAACATCATCAATTTATTCAAGATGGAAAACTGTTGGTAATGGCAGGTCCTATTTTTTGCCATGCATTTATGGTCAAACAATTATTACTTAGCATGGTGGATCTCAAGGTAGTCCTAAATCGAAAATCAAAATTGAAATTATGTTTAATGGATAAAAATACAGATCCTATAAACGCTAAAATCAAGCTTGTGGATGTGACTCTTAAAGTAGATAAAGTTAAGGTCAGTGAAACCATCAGTAAAGCACACAAGTTAGCCTTGAGATCGGTACCTGCCACTTATCCTATACGTTGTGTAAAATGTAAAGCATTTACCATTCTTGCAAACCTCCCGCAAATAAGAAAAGATAATGTGTTTGCCGGAATCATTCCTAAGACATTTGTGTGCAGATTTGTGGAAGCTGAAACTGCAAACGGCGAAGAAATACCCTTCAAACAACTCATTCTCATCTACAAAGAAACAAAGAGAATTTTATTCAGGCATACAACACATTATTCTCCGGTACTAGAAAAATGAAACAACAATAGAGGTCTTGATATCTCCAGAGAGGATTATTTCAAAGGATTCACCATTTATGCATGGGACCTCACCCCAGATATGTGTGGTGCCTCTCCCTATTTTAATGCAGTACAACAAGGATGATTTTGGGGGCCCGTTCTGGTCAAAATGCAGCATTTAATTTTTTATAGACGACCAATAATTTTTCCTTGGGTGTTGAAATATTATTTCATACTCAAATTATATTTTGCCTTATGAAGCTATTATTTTTTACAATGCTAAATTATTTCTAACAAGTTTGGAAATAATTTTATCTATTGCTTGAATTATTTTTTACTACTGCAAAATATTTTTGTCTGCACTATAACACGAATAAATTTTATGTATGTAAGAATTAATTTTGTCACAACTGTGAATTAATTTTGTCACTGCAAGCAACAATTAATTTTACCTCTTTTGAACCCACTGTACTGTGATCCTTATCGACCACAATGTCGTGCGCGGCATGTGTAAAACATGGCCGCGGAGAGAGATATTTCTCGACAAGTAAAAGCGATTGCTGAGGCGGCAATAGCAAGCATAAACCAACTAACATCGTTAATAGAAAGATCTGCACCTTTAGCATCATCGATGTCAACATCTGCTTCAACAACAGCTTCAGCATCTGCTACTGTACCCCAGAACCAACCTGCTGTAGATCATTTGACCAAACTTTGAAGGGGCTTTCCGACAACATTGAGAAATGCGAATGAAGCCAGCAGAAATCCAACCACTGGGAGGTATACCAGTAGATCCTGCAATTCGTCAACTTGTCACCCTTACTCCAGAGGAAATCAAACTCAAAGTTCTAGGCAGGTTGGTCGACCATGAACAAACAACATTGTTGCCAAGGATGTGGTCATCTTGAATTGGTATAGTAGCAAGATACCAACCTAACCCAAGAAGGTGGAACTGGAACAAAATGGCAGAATTATATCTGGGTCAGTGAACTATAATAAATAACTGGAACGATACCTCCTCATTGTTTTTGTGAAGCCAAAATTTGCGGGACTTTACCTCCATGGTTCATGGTTTTAAATGTTTTTTTTATGGAATTATAATGGATTACTCTTAAATTTAACCAGGTGAACTGTTTTACGAATTACAACTGGAGTTGCCGATCAGATTGGAAACAAATTTTCTTAAACGGAACAAGTTTATAGCGATGTGCAATTTTGACAACAATATTTGTTAATTTGTACGAAACGGATATCCTAAAGCTAAAATTTCATCGCAAAATACACTTGCTAGACATTGTATAATATTATAAGTTTATGTTTATTTAATTTCAAGTGACTAGATGCCAAAAAAGTTGTATTCATTGTAAAGTAAAACAAATATTCCTGCATTGTCACGCTAGGCTCTACGCTTTTTCCTAGCAAAGAACCGTCTTACTCCGCATTTCCAATAATAGGTCCATAAAATGCATTCTACCAACATCAAGAATGTCTCAGCCGGCTGTAAGTACTAACAAAATCAGTTATTTAACTCCCTAAAAAAATTTTTCGGTGAGTTTTTATCAAATTTACGAAATCACAAAAAAAACATTTTGTTTGGCCGTGTTTGTTTTTGCGTTTAAAGACTGGGGGTGACTTAGCTTCAACTTCCTGCCAGAAGGTAGCGTTCCAGTTATATTTATTTCACTGATCTGGGTTTGATATTGACCATCAATGGGATTCAGACACACTTAAGCTGAAGTTATCAGAATTATTGACTGGTGAACTTAATGGGATAGCATTTGAGATAGTCAAAAACTGCTCTGGGACATTGGTCATACCAAACATACCGGCAAGTAAACAAGTTGATGCAAAACTTCTTCTAAAGTCCATTGCACCAGCGGCATTGTGTACATCAGACTCATGGAAGGAGCACAGTTTAGAAAAGATAACAAGGATGGTGCGGCCGATGAGCTTCCCTATTATAACATATTCTCTGAAGATATGGATGATAACACCATTGCCAGTATTAACTTAACCCAACCCACCATCTCATACTTCCATAATTCAAGTCAGGATGTGGCTGATACCCAGAGAAGTATTGGCAATGAAGCAACATCAACTGTAAAACCAGAAACCCAGTGTATGACATTGCTTCTTGTATCGCGTTGGCTATAGAGCTACATATTCTGCTTCACATGTTGACAATGCCATGGTCGGTTGTTTTCGGCTTTTCCATGATATCATCGGGCCATTTTGTGAGAGCTGAAAATTATAGCCTGTCACGCTTGTCTGTCTTCAACTGAGACGCTCCCCAATCTGAATCGCAGAACCCTTTAAGAGTTAGTGGTGAATTCGTTTTCCTAAAGGTTAATCCTAATTCCTGTGAACATTTCAAATGTCTCAAAACATGTTTGGCCGTGCTCAAATCGCATTGTTTGGGATTTGACATTTTTTGTGACAATTTTGTTACCATGTAACACAGATCCACGGTCTTGTTCCAGTCATTACGTATATTAGGCTTCCTACAATTGCTCTATATAATGTCGGGTCCATCAATTTTGGTGATTCTTCATTTGTATCTTTCTCGTGGCCTAAAATGCTTGGGGTCGGCTTAGGTTTAGAGCTAGACATTTCGAATCTCAACTGAAAGAATCTTTTGAATGTATTGAGTTTGATTCCAAACTGACCATTTGATTCCATTGACCCATACAATAATAATAACACATCGCTCATTGTCAATTTAGCAAACATACAGACATGGGTCTGCAAGTGACTGCGTAAACTTTTCTTTTACCAAAAACTGATGTAATAAGTTGTCCCAATTTCCAATTCCAAGTCCGTATAGTGACCGATTTAGTTTACACACTAATCTTTCGCCATTGTTACTGAACTTTTCGAAACCTTCGGGCTGTTCAATGTAGATTTCGTGATCAATGGGTCCATTTGGTGGACAATCATGCCATACTGAACCATGCGTAGCAATAAGTGTGGACTGTGCTCATACGTGCAGTGGGTGCAAATGTAAATTCTTCTACCTGCGAATAACCCTTAATTTGGTACAAACCTGGCTTTATATGTCTTTTCGCCATTCTGGTTCGTTTTAACTGTGTATACTCTTTGCCCCTACTACTTGCCTATCCCTTGGGTGTGGTACAAGTTCAAATGTTTCATTTTCATTGAGAGCTTTTATCTCTGTATTCATGGCCTCTTGCCATTTGTTTGCATCTGATGCGCTTACTGCTTGCTTGTAACTTACTGGGATGTTTGCAAGCCTATAACAATAACCAATTGTGCAACTTTTTTTTCATCTAACTTATTTTGTCCAAAGTAATTTGGTTTATTGCGTGCTCTTGTTGGATATCTTTCCTCGTAGTGCCTTGTTCGTGTTGTTCATGTGTTTCCTTGTCATCACGTACTTGTCCAATTTGAAATTCCGGAGTGTTTTGATTTTCCTCAACAATGTTTGGTATTTTGGCCTCGGGCTTATCAATATTTTCACCTTGTACTCTCGTAGAGATTAAATCAACATCATCTTGCTCGGCTTGAATATTGTCAAAGAATTTTACACATTGTACTTTCTCTACCTTGTTCGTTTCTGGATAAAATACTAAAAAGGCCGGACTTCCTTTGTCATATCCGAAAAAAATGCCTTTTCGGCTACGCGCATCTAGCTTTTTGGCATCTTGTTTATACGCATAACATGTAGATCCGAATACATGCATAATGACTTCAGCACTGAAAAACGTTAGATCTTTGACTTGGTATTTTAGCAATAGTTTTGGCCCAATCTCATGAAAATGTATATTCGAAGAATTTGCAATTTCGGACTTATTAGTTAAAACTTGTTTATCTCGATAGTTCTGAATTTTCGGTAATTTGGGAGACTAGAAGTGGGTTATTCTCGGCATGGTAGAAAACATGGGTAACCGGATAGCCGGGTAACCGGATAGTAATTAAATATGTCATCTTTATAACTGTACATAAAAGTTGCAATATCAACAATTTATGAATCTATAAGCATGAATCTCAAGAAAAATATATGTTTTTAGATGCATTTTATTTCTATGCGAGCTGTCAAAAATACCATCGATTAAACTTCAAAAGTAAATATAAATCTTACAAATTTCAGGCGACTAATTTCATCAATGAACTGAAAAAATAGTCCATTGTTTTTCGAGGTCAAAAAAATAGTAAAAAAATTATCGGATTTGCACAAAAAATAAAAAAAAAAATTCTAAAAAAGCTGGAGGGCGAAGGAGTGCGCCTAAAGCACTGTATTGCGGTTGTCAGTGGTCATTACCATTGCCCTATGGGACCATATCTGGTGTTAGCACGAAAAAATCCGCCATGTTTCTTGCTTCACTTTTTTGAAAGGAGCAAGTCCTCCAGGAATTATAATATAGCTAGCTCAGTGCAATACAGGGTGTATCAAAAAAATGTCCCAAATGTAAAATTTCCGTTTTTCAGGATATTTTGCAGAATTTGGCAATTTTTTGTGTTCCTAGAGATAGTTAAGACTTATCTGGTGTACCCAGGCCAAGTTTGGTTTTTCATTAACAAAATTATTTTACCGGGGGGGTGGTTCCTTTCTACTGATATTGAGAGGGCTTGCGCGCAAAAATGTGAAGCTGAAATTGAGATATTATTTAGCTGTCTTAAAGTAGGAAAGCTTTTTAATAAACTGTCAAAGTTTCAGGAAAAATAATGCATACTGGGAGCAACGCGCGACTCCTAAAGGTGACAAATATTTCATTGCGCGCAGTGGATTAAATGCATTGTTGATTTTAGCGTGACCGATCTCATACAAGGTGGGCAAATGAATAAATTAAAGCGAGAAACTGAACACAAAAACAAAGGCGATTTATTCGTGATGTTAATCCTCAGCATGTCCACCATTTCATTCTAAGCAAACTGCGGCTTGTCTGAGCATATTAAACACTGAACAGCGAACCGTTTGTCTGCCCATTTGCCTAGATTTGCCGGTGGTAGCGTAGGAGATTTGCAAAAAAGAATTTCGAACAAAATGGATAATTTGAGGCAGGACAGACAAATGTGGTTCGCCGTTCAGTGTTTACCATGCTCAGACGAGCCGCAGTTTGCTTAGAAAAAAATGGTGGAAATGTTAAGGATTAACATCACTAATAAATCGCTTTGTTCTTGTGTTCAGTTTCTCGCTTTAATTTATTCATTTTCCCAGCCTTGCATGAGATCGGTCACTAAAATCAACCATGCAGTTAATCCGTTGTGTGCAATAAAATATTTGTCACTTTTAGGGGTCGCGCGTTGCTCCCAGTTTGCATTATTTTTCCTGAAACTTTGATAGTTTATTAAAAAGCTTTCCTACTTTTAGACAGCTAAATAATATCTTAATTTCAGCTTCACATTTTCGCGTGCAAGCCCTCTCAATATCAGTGGAAAGGAACCACCCACCCGGTAATATAATTTTGTTAATGAAAAACCAAACTTGGCCTAGGTATACCAGATAAGTAAGTCTTAACTATCTCTAGGAACACAAAAACTTGCCAAATTCTGCAAAATATCCTGAAAAACGGGAAAATTTTACATTTGGGACATTTTTTTTTATACACCCTGTATATAAGGATCTGAGTTTCAACATCAGATCACTCCTGATGAAGACACTATGTATATATATAGACCGGAGTGTCAAAAGGTTGGGTCGTGAAAGTTAATCTTTGTGTGGTGATTACTTTCATTTATTTAAACCAGAGTAGCAATAATTACAATAATCAATGAAAGTTTAAATGCATAAGTTGCGGGTTCAATCGTTCCGCCGTGCAAGCTAAACGGCTATTAAACAACCGGCTTCTGGTCTTAGTCCTTAATCCCAGATTCCCAGTGTGTACTTGCCAATGTTTACTATGAATTCTTACTCTTGCAACCTTCAGGTTGAACGGACCAAAGTGAGAAAATGTTTGTCCGACACAACTCTCAACTTAAGCATCTGAAAGAGGGAATGGAAAAATTGAACGAGCAAGCGAAGAATAAAGGATTATCAGATCCTGTGTAATTGTTGCGATTCATTCAGCAGCATGTTATATCTGGCCGACCACTGGAACTGTCTTCTCTTGAGAAAACGTTAGAGGGTGCAACAAACTACATAACAATTGACAGAGACAGGGTTATTGAATCCACATTCAGTGAACTTGAATTTATTGATAATCTAAGAACAACGTTTCAAGTTGACTTAATGGGGGAGGAGTCTGTTGACCTTGGCGGACTATGTAAGGAGTGGATTTAGGCCGTCAGCTGGCGCCCCAAAATGTTTCGTTTCATTGCACACCCTGCTAAGCTAAAAAATAATTACATACTCTTGTGGATTAAAATACGCTGAATTCAAATCTGAAAAGTTCCCGCTGATACACCCTGCAGTTTTTTTGTATTTGTCGCTTGAAGTCGTCAAGATTCGCTGTTTCAAAATGCGATTCGGCCAAAATCACATCACTCAAAAAGCCCCTTTTAACAATCAGGTCATTGAACGCCTGCAAATTCGGGCAGAGTTCGGGTCACTCTGAAATATGCAAAATAGCTAGTAATTAAATTCTTCGTAAACAACATGGCGGAAACAACTATGGCATGCATTATTCATCACTCTATAAGTGATACGAAACCTGATCAATTAAAAAAATTTACATCCGTAACATTATCCAAATTCTTCGAGTGCAGAAAAATATGGCTTGAATTACAAGGGGAGCAAAAGAAAATGGCGGAAAAGTCATTCGAATATATTTCCGAATCGGATGAAAATATGTTTTTCAAGGATAACGACTGTAAGTTCATGTTACAAAGGCAGCAGATCCCATGCTATCACATTAACTGTTACAGAAAGTTTATCGATAAATCAAAGATCGAAAGAGCCCTAAAGGCAAAGCAAAGCATTTCTGAAAGTGTCGAACCTGTGGCAAAGAAGACTGCAAACGATGTGTCTAACTTTAGTATAAACAATCGGTTACAACGACAAAAGTTGGATCAACTCATGTTCTTCCAAGAATGTGTCTTATTTGTAAGAAAAAGGAGCTCACATACACATGCCCGGTTAGTAAAAATGGATGTAATACTTTTACCAATAAGGAATTCTATTTGCAGCGTGTATATATATTATATATAATATAATTAGGTTCAGCACTGTATTTTCTCATTCTGACAGAACACAAAGAAACGAAAAATTCAAAAACTTACTCAAAGTCAGACTTGTGATGCAGGAAAACTAAGAAGGGCAGCTGAGATGAAAAATGACGAATCTATTCTAGTACATATAAGAGACAAAGACTGCATAGCAATAGAGGCATGCTATCATAGAAACTGTTATATGACATAAACAAACTTTTTAAACATTGATAGTGGTGAAGGCAAAACATGTATTCTCTATGCAAAATCCTATGACATTTTCTGCAAGGAAGTTGTGGAAAAAAGACTTTTAGAAGACAAAGAAATACTGCGTACACCATTCTTATTCAAGGAGTTTGTAAACATAGTTCATCGTGAGGAAGGGTGCGATGCATCAAATTATCGAGTGCATCGTTTGAAAATGCGATTAAAAAAGACATATCCCCAGTTGGTTTTCCACATGCCTAGTCGACGTATCGTGGGTGAGATAGTGTTCAGCAGCAACGTTGATGTGGGGGAGATTGCAGAAGAGAGCATAAAATTTTGTGAAGATGATGATGACAGTAGCGATCAAGAAGTTCTTCCTGATTCAAGCAGCACAGTAACTGGTCCTGATGATGAGTCTTACAGAAGGAATCTGTTTCATGCTGCAATGTTTCTCCATGACAAAATTAAAGAATGTAAACCATTTTATGAAAGTTGGCCACCTCGTCCATCTGAAATAAGTATTGACAGTGCAAAAGCAATGGTTCCACCTTTTTTAGCTACATTTCTGTCATGGCTGCTTGGTTTTACCACAGATGTTAGCATGGATGCTTATTTAAGTCTTCCTGAGAAAAAGTATTTGAAAATTATTTCTCTTGCACAAGACATTATACATGTATGTTTCAATGGCACACAGCACACTCCAAAATCCTTATCGTTGGGCATGGCTGTCAGGCAAATTACAGGATCACACCAATTAACAAATATTTTAAATGGATATGGGAATTCTGTGTCTTATTCAACAGTCCGATCGTTTGACACAGCTTTAGCATCTCGAAACTTGGGAACTTCAGTAACTATACCAACAGGAATAGCCTCAAACAAATTTACCATGATGGTCTGGGACAATATTGATTTCCTAGAAGAAACACCAACTGGCGCTGGGACAACGCACATGGGTAATGGCATAATAATTCAACAAATTAAGTCAAATGAGCTCTTGCCAGTTCAAGCTGAAAACAACTCCAGTCTTAAGAAATCAGTTCGGACCTTAAAAGCTCCACAGCAAGAATTGACACCGTATATATTGGGGAAGAAAGAATCACCAAAATTATTTAACCCTGAAGATGATCTAAACATATCTCTATCTTCATATAAAGATGCTCTAGAGTCAAGTCAATTATTAGACTTTGTGTATGTATTGTGTAAGTATTTCTGCAATCAGGAAGTCAAATTTTTGCCTGGATGGACTGGGTTCAATACAACCATTAACAGCAAACCATGTTCGTTGTCAAAGATTGCTTACCTTCCAGTTGTTGATTCGCCAGTTACTGAGCTTTCAACAATTTATGCAATACTAAGAAGGAGTGCTGACATCGTAGACAAGGTAGTGTACTATTTAAATTAGTTAATCCATTATGCAGCAATGCATCGAAATTTGCACTACTTAATTTTTTTACTCCGTCTATAACACTACACAACTTTACTCACCAAGGCAAAAGTATTGCACTGTGATGGGTTTATAATTATTATTTGTTGTACAGAAGAGCCATAATGTGGAAATGTAATTAATATTGTTGTATCATTCAGTTGCAGTTGAGGTTTGCTGTTCTAATTTTCGATGAAGCCCTATATTCTAAAGCACAGCAAATTCGGTGGAAATCTGAAGAGTTTCTTTCAAAGTTCATAATACGCTTGGGGGACTTTCACGCATGTATGTCATTTGCTTCTGCTATTGCTTGTCGATTCCGTGAGGCTGGATTACAGGTAAAAACAAGATTTTACTATATAGCAATAGGTACAGTTGTGTATGATTATGCAAGACATCGACCTCTCAGTACGAAAAGCACATTATGTATAATGAATTACAAAAATACAGTCAGAGTCAGGTAACACATCAGATGTGCTTCTCCAACCTTAAAGGTCGATGATTCACTGTTTAAAGTTTTATTAACTTTCCATGGGTAAAGTCTGGTGTTAAACAGAGCAAAAGCAGAAAGTCTGGGATATCGGGCAAATTGCAGGTCATTGGGTTAATTAAATTATGCTTATATTATTGTCTTAAGGACATATTTGTAGAGTCAGAGACTGTTGCTCAAGGTTCTCTCAATGGAGTATTCAGTGGGAAACACTACAACAGATGTATACGCGCTCACAAGTTGATGTATGAAGCCCTGGAGAGACTTCGTTTTGATGCATTTATTGAAAGTGACTCAAGTTTGGGAATCGATGTTGTATCTGATCTTATGAGAAGTTTGGTGGACAACCCAGAACAAATAAAGTTTGAGGGTGAAGTGCTTTCACATGGGCAGATTATAACTGATATGAAAGAAAGATAAGTCATTAAATCAAATTAAAATTATGATTACATTTTATTCAATTTGGGGAAACAATATGTTGCCATTGACGATGAGTAATTAATCGTTTGGCTTTACACAAAGTAATACAGTCACATTTGAGTGCATTGCCAGTTAAAGGGTTAATTACATAATTGGGTATTACATTGTAATGATTAATTACCCATCATCATTGATGAGCACTTTCTTAATATATGAGCAACCGAAATCTATTATATATAAATTATAAACGGGGTTAGGGTTAATCAATTATGAATTTGCGACACTTCACTCGATGTTGAATAAATTTTACAAGGTTAATGGGTCTCAATTTTGAGTGAGGTTAGGGCTAGGGTAGGATTTATAATGGGTTGTGCATATATTGAGAAAGCACCCATTGATGGAAGAGAATTAACACTGTCACTATTTGTTTTCGACCTTACCTGGAATTTTGTGCAGGCTTCTTATGTGCAATATCTTACTTATTTAGGTATCAAAGATACATTGCAGAAGAAAGTAAAAGAAGCAAAACATTTCAGTTTTGGTCATCTTACATTGATATGGTGAATGTACTGTTGTCGTTTGTTAGAGCCACACGCACAACTAATTGGTCGCTCCACTTGTCATCAATCCGAGCAATGCTTCCATGGTACTTTGCTTACGATAGGATAAATTATGCTTGCTACCTTACTGTATACTGGCTTGAAATGATATCACTTGAGAAAAGCCACCCAGGTAACATAAATGCAAGGTTCCATTATACTTGCTACAATGAATACCATACAAATTTTCAGGCTAATTTGTCTCTTTTAGGTTCTCTGTTTGAAATCTCTACACAATGGACAGTTCAACGGCAAAACAGATATGGATTTTCTGCTATAGCTTGTGATCAGGCAATAGAACAGACCTGTAATCGGGATTCAAAAACAAAAGGTGGAATAACTGGTATGACCCTTAATCGAGGTGCAATCCACCGGTGGATTTTGGCTCAAGCTGATCGATGTGCTATTACAAGACAGTGCAGTTTAATGGCAGGTGTGGGAGAAGAACAAAGGTATCTAAATAAAGCATTGTTTAAAATATATCTACCAAATGTTAAATACTTTAACTACTCAGGCTGACAATTATCCTAAGAATTATTATCTACTGTAAATGCTACATCGCGATACTTTGAATACCGCAACCTCCCCCTGCTATATTATTCAAGCCAAGCAACACCAATGTGTAATTATGGTGCAAAATATTTTAATCTTAGAATGCGAAAAGATCTTGATGAAACAAGCTGTAAGTTACACGAGAAGTCTGTTCAGCAAATTATGGAAACGATTTGTTCAATGTCCAATCCTTTCAGTTTTGACAGTCCTACCGACCTTGTCAATATATGTAGTGGTATAGTAGCTGCTGAAGCAACAGCGGGTGATTTAGAGAATGCTTATCAGAGAGGAAACGAAAATGCAGAGGATTTTATCAAGACAAAGATATTGTGTGAGAAGGCTGACATTTTTTCTCCCATAACCACCATGAAACTTAAAACCTTTAGAACCATGGCAAAACTAAAAGCTACTAAAACAGCTTCTGGTAAACTAGTCCCAATCAAAAATGACTGTAAATTTTGGGCAAGGCTTGTACTGATTGCAAAGAATCGGAAAATAGACCTCCAAGAAGTGTTTACATACTCACTTCGGTCGTATCCCAGAGCGTTGGCTTCAGATTCAGGTGGACTTAATAAGACAACCAAGTCAAAACTCCTCCATATATTGGAAGCAGAAGCAGGTCAACCATTAATTGATGTAATACCACAAGAAAGCACCACAATTGTTGATGCTATGGCATTGCTTCAAATGCTTACGGTTAAAAATATTCCTGGTACATTTGATCAACTAGCTGACCTTATCTTGAAGAAAGTTATCGGTGTTGCAAGGTTCAACAATTCAAAACGAGTAGACTTTGTATCGGACAGGTACCCTGAGATTAGCACAAAGAATGCAGAGAGGTTAAATAGGGCAGCTTCTGGCACGCAATAGTTACAATTCTGAATGGTAATCAAAAAGTTCCAAAACAGTGGAAAAAGTTTTTAAATGTGGGTCGCAATAAAGAGGAACTTATCAAATTTTTGGTAAAGCAATGGAAATTAGTCCCTGCCTTTGCACTGGAACCAATTGAAGAATTGTATGTAACCTGTTCTGAAAGTGTTTCTGCTATAAACCACAGGACGGAAATACTTTGGTAGTTGAAGAAGTTCTACAACTTACTTCTGACCATGAAGAAGCTGACTCAAAGATGTTTTTACATGCAAAGCATGCAGCAGAATTTTCAGACAATGTTGTAATCAGAAGCCCTGATACTGATGTCTTTATTATCGCCTTAACACTTGAAAGTACCATTGATTCCAGATTATTATTTCAAACTGGCACAGGGAACAACTTAAGGAACATTGATGTTAATAAAGTTGCTGAACACTATGGTGAAAAGTGCTGCAAAGCACTTATTGGCTTTCATTTATTCACAGGTATGAATAATATAATTTTTAGCGAAAAAAAAAATACATAACTCTTCATAAAGATTTGGGTCAGATTCCTTGTATAATTGCAATTTGTTAACCTCAATCTAACTCCCATAGGATCCGACTCGACCAGTGGATTTTGGAAAAGGGAAAGCAAGAACGTGGCAAGCTGCTAGAGCTGATGAAGAGTATTTGGATGGTTTCAGTAGTTTAGGAGAGGAACTGGATGTATCAGAGGAAGTGTGTGCCATCTTGGAAAAGTATGTTTGTCACTTATATGGCCAACCGGATGTGTCGTCAGTGAATGAAGCCCGTTACAAGATGTTTAAACTTGGAAAATGCTCAGAAGAATCTCTTCCCCGAATTTGGACAGCTTACAGCAACATGTGCTCAGAGTCAACTATGAAGCATACATAAGAAGACGATCAACCATCAACAATATTTCTGCACCGTCACCAAATGGGTATGGCTGGACTTTGGATGGTAGTAAACTAGATATTAAATGGGGGCTAAAAGAATGTGCTCCAGAGAGTATTTTGGAGTATGTAATGTGTCGATGCAAAAAAGGTTGTTCCACCAAGCGATGTTCATGCCAAAAAGCAGAGTTACCCTGCACTGAGCTATGTCAGTGCAGTGAGTGTGAAAATGTCGAAAGCAATGCAAATGATGAAAGTGATATTGATTATGGCTCGGATGAAGATGATGATCAGGATGATGATAATTAGTTCTGTTATTCTGCTATTAGTATGCCCTTTTATATTAATCCTTTATTTGGCATTTAAAATCTCCTTTTGCCTAATGTACATGCAATTATGGTGTTATACAGGGTGTATAAAAAAAGGCAATCACTTAATATTCAACCTTTTGTACTGTTAACAAATCGATATTCATGAATATTATGTGGTTGCCTTATACACCCTGCACACTATAGTTTCCACATGACAGCAGTGACAAATAAAGAGATTGCAAAAGAATGTTGTTATTGTGATATGCATTGTAGACCATTAAAGAAAACAATGCAAAGTAGAACAAGACATGTCATATGATCGAACAACTCATTGTGGAATTCATAATTATTTGTATTAAGCAAAGTACTTTATTATGGGAATCCAAGGCAAATAATGAAGGCCAACAATGACATTATTAAAAATAAAATAATCACTATAAACTATACTGAGCGTGATCATATAAAGAAACTTTAGGTACAGTTTTTGGGCTATCCAAATGTTATGTCTTCAAGTCTTCGATACATAATCGTACAAATTAAGTAAATTGAGTAACATTGAAAAAATGTTTTGAAAAAAGCATTTGTGTAAAAATGCATGCATGAGAAATTGTAAAAGATACTCCATACGGTTTTCGCCTGTAATTCGAGCAGAAACCGGAACTCAATTAGAAAAAATTCGTAGACAAAGGGACTTTTTGAGAGATGTGATTTTGGCCGAATCGCATTTTGAAACAGCGAATCTTGACGACTTTAAACGACAAATACAAAAAACTGCAGGGTGTATCAGCGGGAACTTTTCAGATTTGAATTCAGCGTATTTTAATCCATAAGAATATATGATTATTTTTTAGCTTAGCGGGGTGTGCAATGAAATTCATTTTCTGGCCATTTTTTAGAGTGCTAGCTGACGGCCTAATTAGATTGATGAACCATGCAATCAAGTAAAAATACTTTGATCATGGGTTACGACCCTTGCTGGCCAAAGACTACTATTTTGTTGGAGTAATGATAGCAGTTGCCATGCTGCAAAATGGCCAGTTGCCTGCCTTTATTGGTGATGAGATCCTTCAAAGAATTCTATCATCAAAAAATAGCCCTGATCCTTGTATATACCAAATTCAGCGTGGTCTTGAGATGTTGGGCATGCTATCGGCACTGATACAACTGCCTATGCTGACTTACCTGTTGCAGCCTGGAGCCCAGCAGAAAGTAAATGTGCAAAAATTGTTGCACATTTTGCAGCCACAGTTTTCAGAGGAAGGGTCTAATGCACTCAGGATGGAAAAAAAGGCTTACCAAATGTTTGTAAGGTATGTAAGAGAAGTGGCAGCAGGCAGGCGAGTTTGTGGAGATATAACCTTGGATCTAAGCCACATTCTTCAGTTTGTTACTGGTGCAGCAGAAGAGCCTGTGCTTGGATTTTTCCTCCCTCCATCATTAAAATTTATCTCACCAACATTCAGTCAGTCATATTTTGGGAAGCAGTAAATTGTAAAACACTCCTTGGTACCATATATATGTTTAATTTACGATGTAATTTAGCATAAATTGTATACCCGTACGATACAGCAATAGGAACTGATATTCTACAATGTTCTAACCTCGTGTCGAATAGTCACGTGATATAATAATTATGATTATGCAATGTCAAACGTAATAATTATAATACTAATATATTGTCAACACTCCCACTTAATTATTACTTTGCCATTCCTTCCTCTTTAACTTTGTTGCTGCCGAGCGTCAGCGAGGCAGCACACTATTCTTGACATTTTGAGGTTTCTCCAGAGTTCAGTCGACCCAGGCTTTTGCGCCGATTTATGTATTGTCAAAATTTGGATTTGTGTTTGTCCGGAAAGATGTTTGTAGTAATTCCGGGGGCATAATTAAGCTTCAAGTATGTTGGGAGATTTAGGGGGGGTTTCGACTTCGAATAATTTTTATTGTGTATGCAAATTCGACATGCTTGAGTCCGAATGCAAACCACAAAGACATTGTACGAAAAAATTCCTGAAAATAAATTCTGCTGATATCCATCAAGGCAATGAACTTTTTAGTAATCATTCTAGAGGCAAGCAACGCGCTTTTATGAGTTTATCGGCGCTTCTTACAGCCTGAAATTTCCCTTAATAATATCGTCGTGGTCAAAAATTACATTTAATAATGTCTTATTACAAGGAGACAAAATGTACCTAAAAGCGCTGAATAGTGGCTTTATAATGTTAGAATCGGATGAAGATTTTTTGTCTGTGGGAAATTTAGCGATTTTTGTGAATGTTTCATATTGCATGAATATGCCAAATGACTTTTCGTACGATTTATGTCGATCAAATCACACCATATTGCCTGGCCATGTACAGGAAAAAACTACATCACCTGTGACGGTGGTAAACATTGAGGCACAAAATATTGTTGACCCACCCATTGTGGTGGAGCCTGTTGAGGCACAAAATATTAATCATCTGCCCATTGACATTGTGGTGAAACCCCTTGAGGCACAAAATATTGTTGATCCACCCATTGTGGTGGAGCCCGTTGAGGCACAAAGTAATATTGATCCACCCATTGTGGTGGAGCCGATTGAGGCACAAATTGAAAACAAAATTTGTCTCATAACATATAGAACAGAAATTCAAGGTCTTTTATAACAGATCGAGAAATTGAGTGCCACTACTATGACATTCACACTGCACTGTTGAATATATTTTCAGATGAAAGTTATGTTATTATTATTATATTAGAAGGTTATATGATGGCCTTGATTAAGGAAACAGATTATTTTTATCTTATTGACTTGCATGCTAGAGATTCTAGTGGCATGCCTGATCCTAATCCCATGCACTGCTGTTGTCATGAAATTTTATAATATTCTGGAATTAGAGCAATATTTGTATTGTCTGTCAGTTGGACTACATGCCAACTTATTTGAAATTGTACCTGTGCAATTCAGTATGTGTAAAATGCCTGATCAAAACAATAAATGTGTAAAAGATCGAGAATACCAGAAAATGAAACATTCAGTAGAAACTGATCATGATAAACAAGCTAGACTTAACAAAGTTAATGAGTATAATAAAAGAAAGCAGTCTCATGAAACTGCCTGTGAGAAACATTAAGACTTCAAAAAGCTAATGAGTATAAAAAAAGAAAACAGTCAGAGAAACTGACAGTGAGCAAAAAACAAGACTTCGAAAAGAAAAGGAGTCTAAAACGAGAAAGCAGTCTGAGGAAACTAATAGGGGGGAAAAGTGAGACTTCAAAAAGAAAACAAGTGTAAAAAAGGAGGCGGTCAGAAGAAACTGACAAGGAAAGGCAAATAAAACTTGACAAAGACAGATTATCTAAAAAACAAAAGCGGGCAAAGCCGCAACACATAAATAAAGAGGATTACTTAAATTTGTTTGATATAAGCAATAATGGTAGAATTGAGGAGCAATGTTGGGAAAAATTTAATATAAACAAGTCAATGCAATACACTGTTGCTCAGTGTACAGTTTGCCATGAGGCATGGCCAATAAAATCTAAACCTAGTTCACCATAATTATGTGTGTTCAGGATGCTTTAGAGATAAAAAATCTCCTAAAAAATTTTCTTGTGAAAACTTGATGATACCTTCTTATGTTCCAGATGAACTACAAAATTTAACTCAGGTTGAGGAAATGTTAATTGCTTGTGCTTTGCCAATCATGAGAGTGTATGTTAAACCTGGTGGTCAACGAGGTTATTCAGGGCATTGTATTAACTTGCCACAAAATGTTACAGAACTTGCAACGTCTTTGCCAAGATACCCAAAGACTTTGCTGTGATTATTGTCGGGGTTAAAGCGCCGATAAACTCATAAAAGCACATTGCTTGCCTCTAGAATGATTACTAAAAGTTCATCGCCTTGATGGATATCAGCAGAAAGAAATAAAGCCATACTTACCTGTATATTTTAAAAAACTATTTGTTTTTTGTTATTCTGTCCAGTTTGCTTGCATTTGTATGTGTTAAACCCATACTTATTATCTAAAGGCCATGTTATCTATAACAACTTATTATCTGAAGGCCATGTTAAGTTATGCAATTTCTATTGCAACTTCAAATGCAAATTTATTGCTAAGATATAAAATTGTGAGTGTTTTTGCTAATGCTTTAATGAATTTTGACATCTGAAAACAGTAGCCCAACAACAGCAGTACATCACAACCCATGATATAGTGCTATTGTTGTGCTACCTATGCTCAAAATTGCAATTACATTGTATCACCCCAGGTAGCTCAAAAGTATTTGGACACAAATACTTTTCGGCTACCTGAAGTATCACAGAGGAACAATAGACTATTGCTCTATTATTCTTCTGATTGTATTGAAGTTGCAATTACGTTGCATAACATGTATTTAAGTTGAAGGCAGCAATCTCCTTGTGATAGCAACTCCTAGTTCATAAAGATACTTCTGTTGATTTATTAATAGTGTCCTGGATTCTCACGTTTGATCGTCATCCCAAGAACGAAGTGAATATCTCCCTGATTTGTCATCTTAAAATGTCTGCATAGCATGTCCTTTTCGACATTTAACAAGTTGACGTCGTTGGAGACAGGAATTATGTCGTCCACATATACTGCCATTATCACAAAGCTAATAAATCCGTTTTAGTTCTTTATGGATTTGACATAAATACAACTATCCGCATTGCTTTTTCTGTATCCGTTCTTTATTAGAAAATTGTTGACTGTTTGGTTCCAGCACCGCGCCGATTATTTAAGTCAGTATAAGCTCTTCTTGAGCTTACACACATATTCTGAGTGTTGTGAATCAATGAATCCCTCCGGTTGTGCCATATAAATATCATGATCTATTTGTCCATTTAAAAACGCTGTCTTGACGTCCATCTGGTGAACTTCTAAGTCATACTTGTTTGCTAGAGCTAGTAAAGTTCTTATACTTGAGTGCTTTGCCACAGGTGAAAACACCTTTTCATAGTATCAAAGATTCTTGTGAGCAGTTCTACAAGTCCCTGGAAGGTTCTTCCAATATATTGGCATCAGACAGAGGCCCATCCTGCACTAAAATTGAACAAATAAAAGGCAAGAAGGTTTTTTTATTTGTATTTTCTACAGTCAATCGATTCTTCTTAAGTCAGCATCGGTGCCTCTGCTAAAGCTAAACATCAAGCAAAATCCACTCCGGCATTTTCTCCAAGGTAGAGTGACTCACACGGAAGAAATTTATTAACGGCTACTGTTTACCCAAAGTCATTGTCAATAAGTGACTTCATGAAAGCTGGTAAATTAGTCAAGCCTCCAAAGACTGTTTTTTTTATTTGGAGGCAGCTATCTTTAAAACCAGGAACATGGAATCAAAGCCGGAATGAGAGTAACGGAATCTTTAAAACCCGGGATGAGAATCTCAGGAATCTTTAAAACCCGGGATGAGAATCTCTGGAATCTTTAAAACACGGAATGATTTTTCCATATAGCGTCATGTTAACTTTGCCAAAATATTTTTTTATTTTAGATATCTGTAATGTCTATTTTCAGTTTGCTCAATAATGAATTAGATGTTCCGGTCGTAATAACAATAACAGAGTCTTCAAAGAAACACAATGAGAAGGAAAGGCAAAATTCTGCAGTCGATAATATTACCAATGAAGCAATGACGAAATCAGGAAGCAAAGTAAGTGTATCATTTCAATATTTGCTCTCCTCTCTTCACCAGTAAGAGTAGGTTCTAATTAATTCTGATCATTTCATTTCTTCTTTAACAGGGGGCTACCATCGACCAAAGAGAAAGCCTGGCGGTTAATGAGTTTTCTAGGTATTTGTTTACACTATATTTTCTCGCATGGCTTTGAGGCAGCAGTAGCTGTTTTGCATGTTATATCTATGTTTGTCTATTTATATTTTTAGTGACGAGAAAGCTCTTGAAAGAATCAATGCACCCAGAGAGTGTTACAAGAACGATGTAACGACTTTGGAGTAAATCCGCCTATACAAGTAGTTTGTATACTAATAAATGATTACCCAATTGAGGAAACTTGCGCATCTCAGCCAATTGATATCTCTCACAATGCCTCTTTCCTGGTCGGCAAAACTAAAAAAATTTGAAAACTTTGAATATGGCTTAAGGTTAGTGTTATCTATATTTTTGCCAAATATAGAATTACTACAAAATTTGTGGTCAGTATGCTTTGTCAGCCAACCATACAGTAACCCTTTGCAATAGCAAAATGCAGCGATACCTGTGCTTTCTTCTTGGCCAAAATAATTGGATTGGGGAGGCGTGATCGATTGATTTTTCGCACGATGTATTTGTATTATGTTTGACCGTCTATACCGATCATGTACTTTAAATTTGTTTGGCGGGAAAGCTTATGTTGTAACTCTCTCAGGCTAAAACAAACTCAACAAGGCCACAAAAAAGCTTTTTATCTTGTTTAAAGTGTCTTGGCTCCAAATTCATTCATGAGAAAGGCTTTGTTCGATTAGGGTAAATAATAAATATAGTAATTTTTAATACAAATATATATTCAATAGTAGATAAAGATTTGGTTTTATTTATAATATAAATTGCCAATTTATTTATATTTTTATAGTAATTTAATCTTTAAATTTTAGCTGGAATTTTAAATCAATATAGATAGGCATGATATCATTGGTCAAACACTTTTTAAACAATATTTATTGAATATTAAATACATAAATTGATGGAGCCAGGCCACAAATAACGAATGAGGAAAGCCAAACACCACAGCTGAACTGCAGTGTTATTACAGCAATACCAATATCTGCTAGTAATGGGGACGAACATGTTGTGTACTAAACTGTAATAATAACAGCAGACATATGCCAGAGGTTTCATTCCACAAGATTCTACAAGGGCCAATATTAAGAAAAAAGTGGATCAAGCTTTTAAAAACAAAAGGTTTCTGTAATCCAGGCTCAAACCATTATGTATGTTCAGCTCATTTTCCAGGAGGCAAAAAAACTTATGACAATAATGTTTCATTGATTTTAACTGTAAATACACATCCAGTCCCCAAACGAAGAAAATTGTTAAATGTTAGTACTATGGAAGATGAAGTACCAAGTATTAATAAAGAATGTGAGCCAAACAGTTTACCTAAAAGTCCAGAAAAAAATACAGAGTCAGGTCAGATAAAGGCCAACGAGAATCTCAAACAACAGCTCCAGGAACTTCAGGAAAGATATGATAAACTGCAACAGGACTATGATGAGCACATTAATGACAGGCAACAAAAACTGTTCCGATTGGAAAGATTTATTGGCAGTGATCATGATTTTAGATTTTACACTGGTTTTGTTGATTATAGCACATTTAAAATCTGATACTTATCACCAGCATGTCAAAATCTACTTTATTATGGCACTCCATCATCAAATGTTATAACATCTGAAACACAGAAGGAACATGGCAAGCCAAGATCTTTATCACCAGAATAAGAACTATTCATGGTCCTTGTCAGACTATGTTGTGGCCTTCTTATTGAAGATGTAGCCCACAGATTTAATCTATCAGCGAGCCATGTTTCCTGCATCTTTATAACCTGGATAACCTTTCTTAACCAGCAACTTAGACTTCTACCAATTTGGCCAACACGCAAATTTGTTGATGACAATATGCCTGAATGCTTCAAAGCAGAATTTCCAAAAACAAGGGTCATAATTGATTGCACAGAGATTTACATAGAAACCCCTTCTTCTTGCAGAAACCAGTCAGCGACTTTTTCAAGTTACAAGAACCATAATACCGCTAAGGGTTTGCTAGGTATTTCCCCCAATGGTTTCCCAAGCTTTGTCTCAAACCTTTACCCAGGCAGAACAAGTGACAAAAAGATAACACAAGATTGTGGATTGCTTAAAATCTTGGAGCCAGGGGATCAAATTATGGCCGACCGAGGATTTGATTTGGAAGAGGGGTAACATTAAACATTCCAGCTTTCCTAAATGGATGAGATCAGCTGAGCAAAGAAGAGGAAATCATGACAAGAAAAATAGACTCTGTGAGGGTGCATGTAGAAAGGGCTATTGCAAGAATTAAAAACTTCAGAATTTTGCATCAAGTTTTCCCACTCAAATCAGTTGTACAACTTGAACATATTTGGACAATTTGCTCATATACCAGTTTATTTCTGCCACCACTAGTTGTTGAGAAAGAGTGAATTTTCACCATTTTGTATTGTATGCATTCCTGCATCAATGACTGTTTAGCATCTAAAAGTGTTAACCTTTTGTTACATTATTACATGTTATAATAAAACTAGTACTGATTCATTCAAAAATATTTACTATTTACTCAAACTTGGTAAAACATATTTGAAAAAAAAACAAGTCAGTTCTGGTAACATTACAGTTTCCCACAGCTCTTTGTCAAATTGAATCCTATCAATGTGCAAATCTTTATTTGTGAAAACAACGAAGTCACACCATTGCAACTTCAATGTTGCCATGGTCGCTTGAACTTGATAATAATAAACAGGGGTCTAATTTGAACATTAACATTGACAAGATAATGAGCTGTCCGCTTCACATGATTGCTCAATTGTCAGACTCGTTTTGAATAGGGACACTTTACTTCTCCTATGCCAATCTCTGACACCTCGCATATTTACATCCTGGTTTCTCTCCCCTTTCAAATCACAGTATGCTTTTATTGCATTCATTTAATTGCTGTTGCCCCACTGACAAGAAGCTGGTCTTTTCTTTCTGGACCCATCATTTAACAAAGTATTTAAAATAGATTTTGGGTATATTGTCTTTCTTCATTTGACAACAACTCCAATGTTTGAAGCTGTTACTTTCTTGTTCCTTTCGTCAAACCATGCTGTGCAACCTGATTGTTCCCTAGTATTTCTCTCAATTTCCAAAACTCCTTCACATGGCTTTTTTAGATTTTTCTCAACAAATTCTTTATCATGTTCTGATGGCACAAGTGCCCAGTTTATATTTCACATGCTAAATTATCTAAATTTTCATGTATTTGAGAGCATCTTTATGAGCTATGGTATATCTTTTTTTTGAAGGAAGCATTTCATGCAACAGATCATAAGCAATTGGCTGGCAATCATTAGACTCTAACAACTTTTGGAGGTAGCTTGCCTTTTCACCCTCTTCCAAGCTGTTTGCCAAGAACTTAATTCTTTCTTGAGAAGACTCTCTGGCAAAATGAGGTGTGGGATTATAACATTCGTCTTTAGGATTTTTAGATTTCTGTTCACATGATGATTTTTCAAATTTTATGTCTTCCAAAGAACAGGCTTGTCATTTTCATATATATATATATATAAACTTCCTGATTGGCAAAGATGAAATGTTTGTGTTTCAGTGAAAAACGTCAGCAATTTAACTGTCATTTTGCAAACTGTTTTTTAAAAAAATGTTTCGAAAACAAAATATGAAATGTGGAATCAAATAACAGATAAAACACTGGGAAGAGTTTAAAATATTATTAGAACTGGAGGAATTAGCGGTGAAAAGGAACAACTCGATTATAATCCTTGAAATGGTAGGAGTCTTTTTTGTTTATTTCGAGGTTTATTTCGTGTTTGCTGTATGAATACATTTTCTGACCTTGGTAGTTGGTACAGTATGTCGTTTTGCTCGGTTTTGCGAAGACATGACCAACTATTTAAGGCTTTACATTATCCTTTTAACTTCCAAAAGAGTCCTTCAAAGTGTAATTCGAAGTTTTAATATAACAAATATCACTTTAAAGGTTTATATATAGTCGACTGCAATCACTGCATGAATTTAATACTCGAAAAACAACATTCGACGTTCACTGCTTGGTTATTTATATTATTTGGGCTGTTTTGATGTTTTGAAGGTTTAGCTATAATGAAGTATTAACTCTCACTTAAACTGTGAAAGTCTATAACTTAATGCAACGGAAAGCAGCAGGAAAACGGGTGATTTCACTTCACCTTTACGACTGTGTTTGTTTCCGAAATATTTGAAACATCAGCTATCAGCTTTACATTTAGGACATTTCATAATATTGAAGGTTAGGTCTGGCTAGCTCAGGAAATATTTTCCTTCGTTTGAAATGGCGAGGGATTGCTGCATGCACATATTTCTAGTACATACCACTTATTAACTGAATTTGGGGTCCGTACTAGAAAAATATCAGACCGAGGTCTTCCAAAACTTTGTTTTTTACTTTTAAATAAGAATGATACAGTAATATAAACAAAAGTCAAAGATGACTAAATATAATATTCACATGTACCAAATGATGCTCTTCTTCGTCCATTCTCCGTCGATATTTTTCGTAAAAAATAAAAGTGCAAGTTTGTTTTTGTTCAAAAATATGAGAGTTGGACTGTTACTACAGCAAAAGTCTAATACTGGGGTGATTCCAGACCGGCAAAGTACCAATCAGCCCTTCCTATAGGATCCTTCGTATAGAAAATTCAATTTTTATAGGAATTTCTATAGGACATAATTTTCCTATTAGAATTCCCATAGGATATTAATATTCCTACTGGAATTCCTATAGGACATAATGTTCCTATTATAATTCCTATAGGATATTATAATTCCTAATAGAATTCCTATAGGAATCAATCAAATCTTGCACAGCAAGAACTTGTGATGCAGAGAGCTGGATAGCTCTTTTTTTTTGCCAACACCTTGAACACCTTCTAATAGGGACAAATCGTTGTCAAAAGACTCAACATATCTTAACTTCTGGAGCAGTTGGTAAACAGCGGGGCAACTTTCATCCTTGATGTATTGGTTATAGGTATTAAAATTAGGCTAGTGGTAATTTCATTTAGGTTAAACATTTTCTTTTAATTAAAGTTATTTAGAAATAAGTTTTAATATTTGTGAATACTGTATATATCATAAAATTGTAAATTAGTGTAAATAAAATTGTAAATTAGTGTAAATATAAAATTAGTGCTAGGTAAAGTATCTTTTAAAGTATTTTAAATTTAATTGTTTTTATTAAATTGTATTCAGATAAATATAGTTAGTTAAGTTTTTAATTATTATATATAAATGGAAGACAATCCTTGCAGTTCAATAAATGCAGAGCAAAGCAAAAATGTTAATACTGGTACTCCACATGCTTGTGGTGGGAAAAACTGTTGTGTTCCATAATGTACAAATAACAGCATACAGAATCCTGAGCTTTCATTTTACTCAGTACCTAAAGATGAGAAACTAAAAGGAAATGGCATAAAGTGCTAAAGACTAAGGGGTTATTGGTTGATGACTGATGGAAAAAAGTGTTACATTAACAATGTTCCAACCATACTGACAAATTGTGTAAAAAATAAACCGAGAGAGAGAGTGTTTCAAAAGCCTGATAGTCCTTTATCAAATGAGCCCTCTACTTTGTTTGAACCTAGCAATATAGCATCGAAAGATCTTGTGCTAACTGAAAACAGCAGTCATTTTTCCACAAATGAGATGGTAACTTGTAATATTAGTCAGCCGGCAGATACAACATCAGTGCACAACATGCAAACTGAAAATTCTAAATTAAAAGAGCAATTTAAACAACTTGAATCCAAATGTGCTTCTCTTGAAGAAAGTCGCGAGGCCTATATATCATCACAGCAGTGCATATTTCGACTTGAAAGATTTTTTGGCATTGATAGCGACTTTAGATTTTGTACTGGTTTTCCAGATTATACAACATTCAAAATTTTCTTTGATTACCTGTCACCAGCATGCAATAGTTTGTTATACTATGGGTCAAATACTAGTGAAATAATATCAGCTGAACAGAAAAAGTGTGGAAAGAAAAGGTCAATATCACCAGAGCAAGAGCTGTTCATGGTGTTAGTTAGATTACGCTGTGGTTTCCTACAACAAAACCTAGCCCACAGGTTTGGCATATCATGTATGCATGTGTCCAGAATTTGGATTACTTGGCTGACATTTCTTAATTAACGACTTCGTGCACTGCCTATTTGACAGACAAAAGAATGTGTCAATCAAAACATGCCTTTGTGCTTCAAGCAAAACTTTCCACAAACTAGAGTCATTATAGATTGCACAGAAATAATGATTGAAATGCCATCATCATGCCAGAGCCATTCTGCCACTTTTTCATCTTACAAAAATCACAATACTGCAAAAGGTTTGCTTGGTGTGTCACCAAATGGATACCCCAGTTGTGTTTCTAGTTTGTATGCTGGCCGAACAAGTTACAAAAAAATAACAAAAGATTGTGGGATCCTTAATCTACTTGAACCAGGTGATCAAGTAATGGCTGACTGAGGGTTTGACATTGAAGAAGATCTCCCCCCTAATACAACACTAAATATACCTCCCTTTTTAAATGACAAAGAGCAGCTCAGCCTTGAAGAGAAAGTCAGAACAAGGAAGATTGCTTCTGTTATGGTGCATGTGTGGAGAGCAATTGCACAAATAAAAAATTATAGGATTCTCCACCAAGTAGTGCCTGTAACAATTGCTAAAGACCTAGAAAAAATCTGGGCTATATGTTCATACTTAACTTTGTTCTTGCCACCTATAATTGTTGAAAACACAGATTAAAGACATACTGTTCTTGGTTATTTAGTGAGACTGCTTTATATGTTAAAAAACACATATTTGATCACTGAGTGTTTTAAGGTGTTTTGTTCCACCATTGTTACTGTGTTAATTGCAGTGTAATTAGAATAACTTAGTTAACGAGAAAGACAGCTAAGTCTAACTAGACTTTAATTTTGGTAACATATATTCAAAATAAAAACTTGTTAGCTCTGGAACCATTGTTTTCTCTCAAAGAGAGCTGTCGAAATTTATTCTTTCAATAAATAAATCTTTGTTTGTAAAAACAACAAAATCGCACCATTGTAATTGCAATGTACCCATTGAACCCTGAATCTGACAAAAAAAGGCATGATTTCGTTTTAGCATGATCTTATCTTATCTAGCACTAAGGTAAAAAACTGCGATCTTCACAAGGTTCTTTAATAGTATTTTCTCGTTTTGAAAATGGACATTTGACTTCACCAAGGCCAAGAAAAGATGTTTGTGTACTTGAATCACTCACAAGAAAATCTGGGCTGGCACCCATCCAAGGAAAACTTGGGTTGACAATAAAACCACATGCTGAGCTCACATCGACTGAATTGCCTTCTTCCTTCTTGCACTCCACATATTTTTTATAGCATCTGCCTCTTTATCTTTTCCCCATTTGCAAAGTTTTGGACAAACCGGTTTTGGACTAGGAATTAGTGTTTTCATTAGGGACTTTGGATATATAGTTTTACGTTTTTAAGAATTGAAATTTGAAGTTGTTATCCTTTGGTTCTCTCTTCGAACCATCTATCACACTGACTGACCTCTAGTATAGTATTCCTTTCGATTTCCCTCACATCTCATCACTTACACTCAAACCTGCTACAAACTCCACATTGTCTGCATCGAGATATGACCAGTTAACGCCAAGGTGTAAATTTTTTTTAACACTTCCTCTCTTACTTTGTTATCATTAATGTTATTTCCAGGCTCCATTCGCTCTAGATGCTGTTTTTTTGATGGAAGATTCTGGTGGATTTGTTCAAATTTGCATGGTTGGTAATCATTTGCTTCCAATACAAGTCTTAAATATTTGGCTTTTCCCTGATGTTCCAAATTGTGTGCCAATTTTTTCATTTCCTCTTGTGTTATGTCTCTGGCAAATTGTGGTGTAGGGTTAAAGTTATCCTCTTTGCTTTTTCCATCACTACGCTTTCTGCCCTTCACATCTTGTTCATAGGATGCCTTTTCAAATGTCATATCCTCATATAAAATTGTCAACTTCGTCAACTCTGGGCACCTGCCACTGCTGTAAGACGTCTGTGCATGTCAAATTATCTGGCACTTCAGTTAGTTCCAACTCAATGTAATCAAGTATTTGAAATAGAATAGCAACAACCTGCTTACAACAGCCTCCCTTTCCAGCCTTAAAAGTACAGTTACCACGCATAACTTCACAGTGTTCTGATTTAAATGAACATAAACAATATATACTTTTTTCTTCATTGATGCACTGACACAAGCTTTTATCAAGAACTGAGCTTCACTACCTATCATTACATCAGCTTTAACTTCAAGTTTGCTTACATAACCATCCTTAAACAAGCCGTACCCCAGTTTTTGTGGGTAGCCGCGGTCAGCGACTAACCACTATTTTACCACCAAATTCTTGTGGAATTGTCACACATAAATTCATGACGTAATAATGTTTCTCACTACAATAATACCACACTATAAAATGAGAATATTAATATAGCCATTATTGTACATGTTTTCGTCATTTTGACTATAGAAGCTATTATTGTACGTGTTTTCGTCATTTTGACTCATTATTGCACATGTTTTCGTCATTTTGACTTTTGTCAACATTTACCGTTTGCGACGACGATCGATTCATTGCTTCGATGATGAATACCACGATTATCGGTTGGTTTTTATATTCTAATTTCTGTACATTGCTTAACACGTGGCAAACTTGATAGCAAGACTTTGCGGAGCGCTAATAAAGTTATCAGCAAACAGTGTCAGCTAATAAAGTTATCAGCAAACAGTGTCAATATGTTTGACATTTGCATGCCTAGCTACCACCATCATGAACATGTTTACGCGCTTCGAACAGTGGCGTAGCCAGCATCGATAATTGGGGGCCCATATTCATATATATATTCATGTAAACAGACTGTAAAGACAATTGATTTGAAAAGAAATTAATCCTGCGTATCACGAATATATGAATATGGGCCCCCCCAATTATCGTTCTGGCTACGCCACTGGCTTCGAATGTCCATTCACAATAATCTGTGACAATACCCCCAGAGGATTGACTAATATTCTTCACATGGATATGTCTCAGGAAAAAAAATAAACAATTTTTTGAATCTTTTTATTAATCTTGAAAGTACCCATCACATCTGCCATCAATATAAAGTTTTTAGGTGTATAAGTAATAGACTTTTAAAACACCAGCTATTAACCAAGTGTTCACCCAACAAAACAATGTTGCAATAATAACAATTAAAGCATTTAACTACATCAATATAAAGTTTTTAGGTCTATAATAGGTCTATAAGTAATAGACTTTTAAAACACCAGCTATTAACCAACTGTTCACCCAACAAAACAATGTTGCAATAATAATTAAAGCATTTAACTACATCAATATAAAGTTTTTAGGTCTATAAGTAATAGACTTTTAAAACACCAGCTATTAATCAACTGTTCACCCAACAAAAAATGCTAACAAAATAACATAACACTTTATAACTATTGAGGAACTTCATGTTTGGATATATCTAGCACTGTCATTGTGCTTTTTTGAAACTTTATATTACAAGGAGGAAAAGATAAGAAGGCATCATCAATGCCAGAATTATCAATTGTAGAAACATCAGTGGTTGGATTGTACAATGATAAAGCTTTCACAATCATATTGTGATTGAAACTTAAATTAACTGTTTTAGTGCCAGTTTCAACAAATGCTTTTAAAAACCACAGCTTAGTGCAACGATTGACTTTTTGTTTTAAGTTGCATTTGACATTGCTACAGGTGCTAATATTCTCATTTTCATTGATCACCATGATTTTGCTGCATTTGACACAACAATAATTCACTCTGGTGTGACTGATTCCAATGACTTCTCCAACAATATCTTCACTAATAAATTCTTCAGGGATATGATCAGGGACTGCCAGTTTTTCTTGAAATGGTTTGCATTCACTTATGGTAGAATCATGTTGTGCTGGGTTGACATATGTTTCTTGGGTGAATTTGTTCTGCTTTACTCTTAAATTCTGAAATTCATATGTGCAGCCCTCTTTCACTTTGTCAATATCATCTCCCCAAAGGACAATCTTAAAAGAACCATAAGGATCAATTAGCACGGCACTTGCTTTCCGAAGGACACCATGAGGAGTATTCACTGCTGCCTCTGGTTGAATGTTCACAATTTTTGCTTTAAGGGTAATAAGTTGCTGTGAAGAAACCATATTTATTGAAGCCAAATTAATATTAGATGGTATCAATTCTTCTTTTTCAAATGACAATTTTTCATTCTTTAACTGCTCCACAATGCAATTATCACTGATTAATATATCTGAAGAGCCTTCCTTTTTGTCTTCATAGTATCGTGTTATCTTCACGGGAACAGAATTAGCTTCAGCTTCAGCAAAAATTTTTCTCTTTCCTGGAGAAAAACAAACTGTGCGGATAGAACTACTGGGTGCAGTTTGTAGGAGGAAGTCAAAATACTCCTTTTTGGTCCACGTTTTTTGGGGGAAAGATTATGCAGAAATCCCTTTACTTCGGTTTCTTTATTCATTTTGCCACCTAAAAATTAGCAGCAATACATTATATTAAATTTATTATCTAACAGCAACGACAAACATTTTATCCACCATATTGATCATTTAAATGGAGTAAAGTTAAAAATGCAGTAAAGGGGCTGTTCAACAGTTACATCGCTATATATCACTAATTTTTCGCCACAGTCTAACCGCCCCGTCTTCTCTCCTGTATTAATAAATTGTCGAACAAGCATGTGGACTGAAAAGCATGTGCGTGTTCAAACTTTGACAACAGACTATATGTGCTCAAATCGAACAAATTTTTTGCTTGTAAAAATATAAAATATGAATAACTGTAATAATAATCAACCTAAAAGCCCTAACTTAAGGAGTTACTTCGTCCGCCAAAAGAATGAGTCAATGAGACGTTTACTAATTCAAATTGACTATGCAATGCGCCGCAATATCATGAATATGCTAAAAAATATCCTAATGAATCCGGTGCCTACTGAGACAGATTTTTACATGAAATCCCAATTAACAATTTCACAATACAAATACGACATAATATGTTATAAATTAATTAAAAGTTTAAAACTAAAATGTGTAAAATACCTACCAACTTTGATCTATGTCCTACTTTGAGTCTTTTACACCGCAAAGAGAGCGCTGCAGTGCAGTGAACTGATGCATGATGGGATATCTGATCATGAGCACGTCATTTTATTGCCGCACTCCAGTGTACTAAGCTATATAATAAAGCTTAGTGTCGCACCATAGAGACTATGAATAACACAGTGTTAGATATAATAGGTGCTGTGTATTTTTAATGTGATTTTATTTCCCCTTGAGTCTCAATATTTCCCTGGATACATTCACGCCGTTTTAATTTTGAAATACAAAAAACCGTTACAAATCGGAAGCCAGGATTTCTGGCTTCCGGTTTGTATTTGGATTATCCCAGATCAGTGTCCCAGAGCCTTTGTTTTCTCGCCAGAGGAATCGCGGGCTCAGGGAACGAGATTGTTGGATATTTATAATCTCTATCAATATTATCTCTATCCAGTGTCTCTATCAGTGATCTCTATGCGTCGCACCCAGAGAGCTCACTGACGCACAGAATCCTAACTCTGGAGACTGGAGGCGAACTTTACTTCCCGTACGATTTACGATTATACCAAAATTTGGATTTTGTAAATACTCAGAAAGATTCTGAGAGAGTGTGTCGGACATTTTTAGACGATGTATCTTTAGTAAGTGCTCGAATTCATCTATCTCAAGTTTTTCTAGCATTTTTGTCATTATTGCAAATTTGCTTTCGTTTGATCAGAGAATATATTCGTCATTGAATCATCGATTTACATATTAAAGGAGCCGTTGTTGCTCGCACTGATCATTGATTAGGGGTCTATATACGTGAAAGGCCATGTTTCTTGTAAAACTAAACCTAGCCATTGTGCAGGTATCAACACCAAACGCTGCCATTTGACACGTTTTTATATCATTGCAAAATTTAGTCTACTTTATATTCATTCTTTTTTCTCGATTGGATTTCTACAGCAAGAAAAACACTTCGATTTGTTTTGTGGTTTATAGGCTGGGTAGCTGCGCGCACTTGCAGGAAACATTACTCACCAAATTAATCTTTTGATACTAGACTTTAGGTTTTCATAGAACAATAGTATGGGTGTAACTCTTGAAATATATCGATCAAGAATCGCTTCCCACCACAGCTTTATGAAAGCTCGAAATGCAGCATCATCCTTCAAAGGTACGTTTTGGAATCAAGTATTATTTGTTTTATTTCAATATGCTTGTTCCATCTCAAGTATATAATGTTCAAAAGGATATGCAAATGATTCCCAGCCATGTTTATATGTATTTGTTATTGAGACTAGCTAATGATGTTGAGGAAAATCCAGGCCCTACAACTATTTCTGATATAGTAGATCATACTTTCACAGTTCATGCTGATATTAATCAAAGTGATTCTAGGTTTGGGTCGAATGCTGGGAAGCAGTGTGTAGCCATGTCATTATGTGCTATTGTTTATAAGGAAATAAAGTCAGTAAATATATGGAATAGATCACTTCTCAATATTATTTTACTTTTTGGAAATGATTTATATAGTATTCTTACCCAATGTATTGGCAAAGCTTATTTATTGCTGACTGATGTACCTAACTTTGTTGAATTAGATGGCTATACTTTTAATTTACAGTATAGTGAGTCCTTTTCAGGGAGTTTGTTTATGAATATTAACAATTATCCATATGTGACACTTGAGCATGCATTGAATGAAGTATTTTATTCCTTAAATTATAAAAATTGTTTACTTACAATAGGAATGAATACTGTCGCAATAATGCAGCCTTTCCCTGGTGTTTATAAAGTGTTTGATTCTCACTCACGCGATCTTTATGGAATGCCTTGTATGGCAGGTTACTGTATTTTAGTTTCAGTTGAGGGTATAGAAAATCTTACTTCATATTTTAGATTGACAGTTATGACTGATATGGCCAACACTGCACTTGCGTTTGAGTTAAAAGGCGTACAGTGTATCAACACAGAGAGTTCTCAACACAATATCGAGTCAATTCTTTCTTTGGAGAACAATGAAAATGCAGACATTTTTTCTCCCAATCAGTGCTCTCCAGAGAATGACTTAGACATATTTTTGGATGCAAATAAGAACTATCAAAAAACTCACAAAGATACCAATCAAAGCAAGCAGTCAGAAGAAAGTTTTAAAAATCTGGAGACAGAGAATGACCCTTGTCAAGAAAAACAAGCCAGACTTGAGATGCAGCGTCTGAGAAAGAAAGCATCCTTAGCAAAAGAATCATTAGAGAAAAGACAACAAAGACTTGCAAAACAAAAAGAATATAATAAAATGAGAAAAGTGAGATTACAGAATGAGTCGTCTATAGAAAAACAAGCAAGACTTGAGAAGAAACGCTTGAAACAAAAATCTTCCAGAGAAAAGGAATCATTGGGCAAGAGACAGCAAAGACTTGGGAAGCAAAGGGAATATTATAATAAAGTAACAAAAATTAGGAGACAGAATGAAGTAATTTCTCCCAACAATATTTCAAATAATGAATTTTGTCAAACAGAACTTGTCAAAAAGTTTCATGCTTCTATATCTACAGGACCATTGTATATTTGTACTTGCTGCAATCAATTATGGTACAAACATAGTGTAATTCCTGCAGATCGACTGAGATTGTCTAAATCTGATATGGTAAAATTTTTGCAAGGTGTGAAAAGTGTTGACAATATAGAGTGGATTTGTCACACATGTAGTGCTCACTTAAAAAAAGATAAAGTTCCTCCTTGTGCAATCGCAAATGGAATGCAATTTCCTGAAATGCCCAAATTCTTCGATCTAAATGAATTAGAATGCCGACTTCTAGCACCTCGGTTAGCATTCCAAAAAATATTGCAAGCTCCAAGGGGTAGCCAGTTAAAAATTATGGGAAATGTTGTTAATGTTCCTGCTGATATAAATAGCACTGTGAATATGCTTCCCAGGCTTCCAAGTGAGGCTGGTACTATTAAAGTCCAACTCAAGAGAAAATTACAATACAAAAGTTCAGCACTTTCAATGAATATAAGACCTCACAAAGTAATGCAAGCAGCTGTATATTTGATTATGACAAGTCCTTTGTATCAAGATCAAGGAATCACTATCAAGGAAAATTGGTTGAGAAGTTTGCAAGAATCATTGGATGAGACATGTGGTGCTACTGAAACATCAACTTGTGTAGCTGATGAAACAACAAACACTTTTGAAGATGAATGGAGTGAAGATGAAGCTGAGATACCAGCTGGCGTAACTGACAGTATGTCGACTCCTCCACATTTTGTCAGTGATAGTGAAAGACAGCAAATTTATAATGTTGCACCTGGTGAAGGTAATATACCATTGAGTATATTTAGAGATCAGTATTCTGAAGAAATGGCATATCCGGGAATATTTCTTGGACAAAAAAGACCAGATGATAAACAAAGGTTAAGAAGTGTTTACTATAGTGACATTTGTAAATCTGAATTAAGAAGGTATGATCGACGTGCTGCCATGTGTGTTGAAAACATATTCTTCAAAGCTAAGAAATTGCAAATGAAATTCTTGATTGGTCAGTCACAGATTGCTCTCCGAAAAAACAAAATAGGTAACAGAACACTTACTGCTGGAGACTTAAAAACTACAGAAGGCTTACAAAGTTTAATAAACCATGATGATGGTTTCAGATTCTTGAAAACTCTCAGGGGTTCGCCACCTTATTTTGAGCGAGCCAAAAAGGACTTGTTTGCCATGATTCGCCAGTTAGGACCGGCATTATTATTTTGTAGTTTTTCATCAGCAGAAACAAAATGGAATCATTTGCTAAGAATTCTTGGTAAACTTATTGATCACAAGAATTACAGTGATGAAGAACTGAACAATCTTACTTGGGAGGAAAGGTGTCGACTGATTCAAAGTGATCCAGTAACCTGTGCCAGACATTTTGATTTTCAGTTTAATACTTTCTTAAAAGATGTCTTGATGAGTCAAATTGCTCCATTAGGAAAAATTAAAGATTGGTTTTATAGAGTTGAGTACCAACAGCAGGGGTCACCCCACATTCACATGTTAATATGGCTTGAAAATGCACCTGTATTTGGTGCAGATAAAGATGAAGATGTTGTTGCGTATATTGATAGAATAATTACCTGTAGCAAACCAGCAGACGACTCGGAAATCCTCAATCTTGTAAACAGACAGACACACAGGCATTCTCATACTTGCAGGAAGATGTCTAAAAATATTTGTAGATTCAATTATCCCCAACCACCAATGAAGTGTACTCAGATTCTTTATCCACTTGATGAAGATACCTCTTCCACTGTTGCTAAATCCAGCAAAGAATTATGGAAAGATATTAAAAGTAAACTAAATGATTTTAAAGAAGGTAAAGACATTACATTCAATGAACTACTACAAGATTTAGATGTTTCAGAAAGTCAGTACATCCTTGCAATACGATCGTCTTTGAATACTCCGACAATCTTATTGAAAAGAAGTCCAAATGAATTAAGAATTAATAATTACAACCCTGTTTGCCTTCGGGCATGGCGAGCAAACATGGATATTCAATATGTCTTAGATGTATATGCATGTGCAATGTATATTGTATCATATATTTCCAAAGCCCAAAAAGGAATGAGCGAATTGCTTCGTAAAGCTTGTGCTGAAGCAAAAGAAGGGAATACAAATATCAAACAGCAAGTTCGTGATATTGGCAACAAATTTTTGAACTCTGTCGAAATAAGCGCACAAGAAGCAGTGTATATTGTTCTGCAACTTCCAATGAGAAAATCTTCACGTAGTGTAACCTTCATTAATACATCTCCCCCTTCTGAAAGAGTCGAATTACTTAAACCGTTGAGTGAAATAGAGAAAATGGCAGATGAAGCGGAAGAGATTCAGTTTGGTGGTCTTTTAAAACAATATGTAGAAAGACCTGATTGTTTGCAAAAAGTTACACTAGCTGATTGGGCAGCATGGTACGACTCTTGTGGTCAACAGACAAAAAGAAAAACAAAGACGTCTGATGTCGATAATCTTCCTTTAGAAAATGATGATGAAGACAATGACGATGAATTGTTACTAAACAACGAAAATCTTCAAATGGAAAAAGCCCCTGGAAGTAAAAATATAAAGAAAAGATCTCGGTGCAGAGTAATCCGAAGTGCATGGTTTAATAGAGAGGCTCAACCTGAAAAACATTATCGCGAGTTAATTATGCTCTTTACTCCTTCGGAATGAGCAAACCGATTTGTTGGGAAATTATTCTTGTTTTGAAGAGCACTATTTAGCTCGATATGAAGAAATCAGAGAGCAAATGGAACAATATGCTGTTTGCAGTGAAGATTTAAATGAGATTGCACATCATTTGGAAGAATTTGATGATGATGCATATGATACCATAGCACCTGTCACACAGAATGTTGAACGACTTGACCAGGACCAAGGATCTGTGGATACACATCCAGATTTAAATGAAGCATTTGATCATCTCTCAGAAAACTTGGGTATACCGTCTTCATTATCAAATAATGAACCACTGATTTTGAATGAAATGCAAGATTATGATTACCGAGCCTTAGTTCAAATGCTGAATAAAAAACAAAGAGAATTCTTCTATCATGCTTTGCATTTGATAAAGACATCAGATAAACCATTTTACGCATTTCTCAGTGGAAGTGGAGGTGTTGGAAAGTCTCACCTTATTAAATCGATATACCAGGCAGCATTGAAGTATTACAATACATGAGCGGGAGAAGATTTTCATCGTGTTCATATATTATTGCTTGCTCCGACAGGAAAAGCTGCATATCTTATAAAAGGTAACACGATTCACAGTGCATTGCGAATTCCGGCCAGTCAGTCGTTGAAAAACTATAAACCGTTAGATTCTGGCAGGTTAAACACGATGAGATGCGAACTGGGTTCATTAAAATTAATTTTACTTGATGAGGTATCAATGGTTGGCAACAGCATGTTCACCATTCAATTGAACAACCGTTTGAAAGATTTAAAAGGTAGCAAAGAAGATTTGGTGGTGTCAGTATAATCACAATAGGTGATTTATTTCAACTGAAGCCTGTAATGGATGGTTATATATTCACGGATGTTCAATGTTTAAGTTCTTACAATATTCTTGCCCCAAACCTATGGAGGAAATATTTCAGAATGTTTGAGCTCAATGAAATCATGCGACAGAGAGGAAGTAAGATTTTTGCTGAGATTCTCAATCGACTTCGTGAAGGTAATCATACTCCTAATGATCTTACAAAACTGAAAGAAAGATGCGTTGAAGAGAATGCGTGTCCCATAGAAGCCCCACGTTTATTCATTCAAAATGCTTTAGTTGATGATTATAATAATAAAGTATATGAATCGTTCAATCGTACTGATAAATACATTATCAAGGCACAAGATAGTGTCATTGGAGCCTGCTCAGCTGAACTGAAAGAAAAGATAATGAGACAAATACCATATGTTCCTTTGAAAAATTCAAAACAGCTGGCTCATAAACTGCATATTGCTGTCGGACAACGAACAGAAATTGCGGTGAATATACGCACTGACGATGGTCTGACAAACGGTGCAAGTAATATCATTACTGACTAATATCCTTCTGGCATCGTCTGGGTTCAGTTTGACGACGAAGATGTTGGGAAAAAAACCCGACAAGAAAACATAATTCTCTATGCGCGAAGTACATGTATACTAAGTACTTGGACACCAGTAAAACCTGTTTCAACACAATTTGCTGTAGGTAAAACGAAGTCTGCTCAAGTGGTAAGAAAGCAATTTCCTTTGAGGCCAGCTGCCGCGAAAACGGTTCATCGATCACAAGGTGATACTCAGTCACAAATCGTCGTTAATTTAAATACAAGAAGAGCAATTCCTCATATTCATTACGTCGCTCTAAGCCGAGTAACAACAATCGAAGGGCTATATATAACTGATCTCTGCGAAAGTAAGATTTCTGTTGATCCTAAAGTTGTACAAGAAATGAACTTACTGAGAAATCAGTATAAATTGGATCTTTGTTTTACTCCATTGTACATGCTGAATCCCACTGATTTAAAAATTTGTTATCTTAATGCAAGATCTTTGCACAAACACATTGAAGATATACGAAAAGATATTAATTATACGTCAGCTGATATCCTAATTTTTACCGAAACGAGATTTAGTGAAGAAGATCCTGGTGAATTGTACGCAATTGAAGGCTATGAGTTATTCAGAAATGACGACATTTCAAATGTTAACCGTCCATATCATGGAACAGCTGTTTATTCTAGACTTCCTATGATGATTGGATACCCTTGTGCAAGGAACTGTAATGGAATCGAGGTAACTATTATGAAAACGGTCGAACGTCCAGGCTTAATTGTAATTGGAATATACAGATCTCCAACACTTGCATTATCATCTCTTTTGGCTGCCATTTCTACGACTGGAGGAACATCCTTCCCAACAAGTTATAATCATTGGAGACTTTAATGTCAACTGGCTTGATGAAATAGAACGAAGATCACTGTACAATCTTATGATCAATACCAATGGTCTCGAGCAACTTATATCTAGTTCTACAACAGATAATGAAACATTGATTGATCATCTGTATACAAATTTAATTGAAGAGGATATCCAGGCAGGTACTCTTGAAACTTACTTTAGTGATCACAAAGCAATTTGGGCTTCTATTAAGGCAACGGGGTAATCACATCCAAGCATAGCGTTAGTATGTTACAAGACCAGCCATAGTATTGACATAGTTAGATGAATGCAGCCCAATATTTATTGGCCTGGCTCCAGCTGAACAAAAGATAAGCATTTTTTCCTGGTTTTTTTTTCATTTTCTCTTCTCAATTTTACCATTTCCCTTTTAAGTTCCGGTGGCATATTTTCAAATTAATCACATGAAAAGGTAAGTAATAGGTTTGTATTGGATGAGAGTTATATGCCTCGTTTTTCTTTTATAACGCGAGTTTTTGCCTTTTACAGTTTTCAATCAGCTACAGTCACGAAATTTTTTTTAAAAATATCAGCGTTGCTTGTTGCCAAGCGTGTGGATTAACACCAAATTTTGAAGATGTGAAGACCACAACACAAATATCGTGAATCTTCGTAAACAAAAAAGGACAAAGTTCTCTCTTCTAAAGCAACGTTGAGCTACTTCACATAAGACAAAGAAGGAATATCCTAGATTACCGGTAACTTCTACTCGACAATACGCGTGAATGCTAACTGATTGTCGGACTGATTACAACAGTGACAAGATACTGTCAATGACACTTGCAAATTAACAAGCCACGTTGTCGTATTCAGTGGATCCATGAACTGCTGCTATTATCTCCAACAAATTAACGCTGATAAGATATCCGTATCCAGCATTGCAAACCATTTGTGCATTTCTGCTGGATCTATGAAATCATACTAACATCTCCACCTAATAGTGTCAACGTATTCTCATGAACCTTAAAAAGGCAAGCGTATAATCCCACTACAACAATGCGTGTCAACGGATATTTCGAGCTGTTTCAAACGCGCTGACAATTCTTACACAATCTATGATATTTGGATGTTGGACTTTTCTCTCTGGCTAATTAACAAGGACAGTGAATCTAAGTGAATTTAGTCAGCATGCATTCATTTGAATCGACATCAATGATTTATAGTATCGTTCAAACAAAACCAGGTTATCTAAATTGTATGACGTTCATTAATCGACAAATAATTAATGTTCTTGTCATGTAACAAAGACTGATAGAGACTGAGCTGATAAGTGACTTCATGGTAAATAATATGAAAACGTCTGAAACCTTCTTTCTCTCCTTTCAAACTAAGCTTTTATGTTATCAGACAATGTGTGCCACCATCCCGGAACCTTACTTCTTTGTTCTGTCCACCTTTTGTATATTCTCTCTTTTGTAATGTGTTGTATGTGTGTATTCCGTCATTTAAATCTGTTTCCAAAAATATGCATTTCCTATCTTTTGTAAATATGATTTTATAAATATTCTGATCCTGTCGTTAAAATGCATTTAATACAATAAAAAATATTGTTAAATAGATTGTTTAATAAAATCTACTTCGTTATAACTGTATGAACTAGCTAACTAGCTCATTTTTACCCTTGCGTATGGTATTAGAAAGCATCAGTTGATATCTTCCCGCCATTACACCAGCCTGTCGTTTGACACGAATGACAACTTGAAAATCTTTGCCAACGCATAGCTTTATCGCTGCTAACGTTTTATAGGCTACCCACATGTACGCATTGCGTACCTATTTTGTTGTGCGCTATCATTTTCACCTGGAATGTCTAAGTGCTGTAGTAGCAAAGCATGAGTAAATTTTGGCAATGACTGTAAACCTTTGGTCCACCTTTTCACTTCTGTTTGCATTTTGCTTTGCTCTGCGCCCATTGAACTGCAAGGATTGTCTTCCATTTATATATAATAACTAGAAATACATGCATGCAGTAACCCCTCAACGGCTCTTAATGCCATAACATCATTTCCAAAAATCAGTAAAAAATTTAATTAAAAAAATATATAAATACAAACTACGTACCAAATTTACTATAATAAAAAATTTACAGAATAATAAAAATAATTTACATATTAATTTAAAACAATTTAACAATTTGAACAATTTAAAAATTTAATCAATAACAATAGCCCCGTTTACACTACAGTCAATTTATCGGCACGGCACGGCTAAGATTGGTACCTGTGCCCAATTTTATTATTATTATTATTATTAAGTCTTTACATTTAAAATCTAGCCACAACAGACGTGTGACCTTACAATTCAAACTAACATATACTAACATATACAAGAATGGAATAGAATTATTAATGTACAATATCTAATATGACTAAAGTTATCAAAAGTCAATCCTTTAAGTTATTAAGATTATTAAAATTTAAGATTATTAAAATTTAAGATTATTAAAATTTAAGATTAAAATTAGCTAAAATTGTTAAAAAGACATCTATTTAAAAAAGACCTTTTAAATCTTTCTGTTTCGACTTTGGGTAAAATAAAATCATGTTCTCATTCCCTTAAACGCTTTTTCCTTTTAGGTGGAAGTAGTTTGTATAAAGGGTGGTCCAGGTTACTACATATTTTACCAAATAGATTTTTGTTCTTTTCCTTGATCACATCCATTATTTCAACACATTTTGTTGTGCATCCATACTTATATGCTCTCCATAAAAATTGATCAATCCGTTCTCGATATTTCTTCTCAAGAGCGGAACCCCATATTTCAATTCCAAAAGAAAACAGCGACGTAATAAAGGTGTCAAAGAGAGTTTTTAACTGTTTTTTTTGAGTAACTGTATGATCTGCACATCCTCAAAATGTACATTCGACTACGAGTTCTAGTTAGCAAATTGTCAACTTGAATGTCCCAACACGACAGATCATTCTGCAATGTTATTCCCAACAGTTTCAGCCAAGACTTACGCTTAATACCCTCTATTTGGTTTGGTGGAGGATTTTTTGATTTACGACTTATAACCATTTCCCAAGTTTTACCTAAATTTAATGACATTTTGTTTCTTTCTGTCCATTCTTTAATATTGTCTACTTCAGCTATTGCAGAGTCATAATTCTTTCTCACTGAAACGCTGAGAGTCATGTCGTCTGCAAATTTGACTAGAATGTTGTGATGTGGATCTTTGACTGCCAAATCGTTCATCATCAGGAAGAATAAAAAGGGGCCAATAACTGTGCCTTGTGGTACCCCTTTATTAGTATCTACATAGTTCATTTCGATCCCATTTACTATTACTCTCTGTCTTCTATCTGTCAAAAAATTGACAATCCAATTTATTACATATGGGTTAATGGTTGTTTCTTGTAACTTTTTGCTAATAATACCGTGAGAAACAGAATCAAAGGCTTTCTTTAGATCAAATGAGATAACTCTGACATGGTCGACATTGTTATCCACCCAGTTAAGCCATTTATGAGGGCACATTATTAACCATGCATTTAGGTATCATCTTTTGAGCAGGTGGACCATTTCTAATAGGTTTTATAGTAACTAAATTCGGGTTGGAATATGTATTTTGCAATGACATGTCTCTCCAATTTAATTTTGTATTTCGATAACTTATTCTCACTGGAATCTTGTAATAACTGGGAATGTGTTTTTGTGAATTGTTATTTATCTGGACATGATTAGTTTTACTAGGCGTGAATGGTTCCTCCAATCTAGGTCCGTGGATTTTGGTCGATGTTTGTGGACATACCGCTGCTGTAAATGGTCGGGCCAGACTGTAACTATGCCTCCCCAAAAAGGGGTCACATTTGATTGATTGAATTTGCTTCTTTGATTAATGCGGTAGTTCCTTAACTGGTTCACAAAGGAATGAGAATTACTGTTAATTGCTTGGTGGCTACTTCTGTTGGGTGTATCGTCCATGCTGATGAGTTTGATAATCTCTTAAATGATTCGCAAAGGTATGGGAATTAATGAGGGTTACTGTCGTGGCTGTAGGGGCTGGTGGATTAAATTTGCTTTGCTGATGAACTTGATAATCTCTTAATTGGCTTGTAAAAGAATAGGGGCTAATGAGGGTTGCAGTAGTGGTTCTGCCATCTGGTATATTATCCGTGCAGGGATTGAATGCATCGATGGAACCTGTGGTTTAGATTTACTTGTCTGTTTCTTGTAATAGTCCCTTGTGTAATTCAAAATGTTCGCAGCTAGCATTTCCACAATCTGGCTTGTTTACTTGATTGATGGAGTTTTTTATTTCAGAATCCACTTTAATGGTATCTTTTTGGGACTTTTCACCTGGTAATTTTGTTGGACTACATTCTCTAACGAGTGGAGGGTTCTTTTGCCTGCGCACCGATTTAAGTGTTGGGGTGTTACTATCACTTCTTTGCTTGTGTCTGTCTCAGGATTTTTTGTTGGATAATTTGCTCTCCAGAGTGGCTATTCGTGATGTTAAATTCAAATTTTCGCTTCCTTATTTGCATATATCTTGTTTACATGTATTGATCACTCGATTTTGATCACTAACTTTTTCCAACAAATCTGCTATTTGCGATTCAGTTTTCCTTATAAATGAAGTAAGTTGTAATTCCGTCTTTAATGTACTGAGCTCATTGTTTTTTAAATGTTATTCAACATTTGTATGACGGGCAAGATGTTCAACGGGGAGATCCAATTAGACTGTATGTCAACATAGCCCCTAATGCCCCTCAAACATTAAACTTCTCAAACGTGCAGTTTGTAAACTGCATGGTGGGTTTTGCCTTTTGGTTTCATAGAGTTTTTTGTGACCCTGTCGCTGGGGTGTGGCCTCTTCGTCCACATAACCAACAAACAGCCCCTATAAATAATGTTATTACATAGCTTTGAGTTAACTGTGAATTGGTTATAGAACTGCAGGATAATCAGTCGGGTCACCAGCTGGAGAAAGAAATAGCCTAAAACATTATTGTCATATATTGTGATGGGCAGCGTCTATATTACCATCTACTATCTAAGAATTGAGTTGACTGCATGACCATTATCAATTAAACTTTACTAACCTCTCATTTGTCCATGTAACAATAAAAAGACAAAATGTCGTATTAAGCATCCTGACAATGCAATATTTGTTGAGTAGCATCCAATGGCAAAAACCGGAAACAATTGTTGTGGATATAATGAATCATACAGTACCTCTGCCTCCTCCCCGAAACCGCCCCGGGCGTGGGTCATGATCTAAAAAAAAATAAAACAAATTAAATTTGGTTGACATATTGCATAAATCCATGTAATGATAGGAGGCAACCTTTTTAATTTTAGAGCTTTAAATTGATGACGAAAAACTTGAACATGCATCCCCCCTTACGAAAATTTCCTTTAGGATCTTATAGGAATTCCTCTAGGAATTTCAAATTCCTATAGGAATTCCTATAGGGCCAAGATATTCTGATAGGACCAAGATATTCTTTTAGAAATTCCTATAGGACAAAGACATTGCTATAGGAATTCCTATAGGACCAAGATATTGCTATAGAAATTGGAATAGGACAAAGATATTCCTATTCACTATTTTCACTAAATCCCATAATACTATGCACCTGTATAGTTTTGTAAGGGCTTGGTAACCGCTGGGGTACAATGGGGTACCATCTTGATTGTTGTGCATATAGCATCATGGGATTTAGTGAAAATAGTGAATAGAAATTCCTATAGGACCAAGATATTCCTATAGAAATTCCTATAGGGCAAATATATTCATATAGGAATTCCTAAGGACCAAGAATTCCTAGGGAAATTTCTATGCAAATATGCCAATAATTCCTATAGGACTAAGAAATAACCACAGAAATTACTATAAGACCAATACATTCCTACAGAAATTCATCTTCTAATACAAATATTTATGTGACTAAGAAATTCCTATAGGCTATCATTGCTGCCGCAGCGAGCGAGCCTGAAGCGAGCGAGCAAGGCAGCAGATCCTAATTTAGAATTGGGGGCGCAAATCAAAATTTGTCTTTGGCGCATTGCATGACGGTACCAGTGGCAGGGATGGAGGAACATATTTTATTTTGGGGGTGGCTGAATTTAAGTTCCGGCCATAGTTGACACGCTGAGAGCATATGTTATGTAGCGTGAGAGAGAAATAATTTACATTCACCTAAACACAATGTAGGATATTTCTTTTGTATTTTAGCAGGCGAACAGCAATTTGACGACCTTATTGTTACCCGTTTGTGAAATTCTTTCATGTATTTTGGGGAGGGCTACGATTTTTACCTTGCGCGGTGCGGTGCGTGATACAGCAATTTGACGACCTTATTGTTACACGTTTGTGAAATTCTTTCTTCCTTTTTTTGGAGGGCTACGATTTTTACCTTGCGCGGTGCGTGATACCACGTGTATGGTATGTTAATTTATATTGTGAATAAAGGTGAAAACGTGCTTTGAAACATTGTATTAGCGTATTAGGGTGCCAGTAGATTTTCGATATAAACAAAACATAATACTCTTGTCACCTGCGGTGAACATTTTTGACCCGTTGCATGTTGGAGTTCGGTGTCAGGTTATACCAATCCACGTGTTGGCTGCATAAACTTTGGCGAATTTATTTTGAAGAAGGGAAATTATTTTGGTGAGTTTTTTCACTTTTTTGTAATCAAGTTCCTATTTATTCGATGTTTTATTCATATTTAACTGTTCTTTTATATTTTATAGGTTGATAGTTTAGACAGAAGGTGAAATTTACGTAATTCTACGTTTTGGCTATATATTATAGTACTGCGAAGTATTAGAGGTATAAGGTATTTTGGTGAGTTTTTTACTGTCGAGTTCCTATTTATTCGATATTTTATTCATATTGTTAAACGATATACTTCACTATCGGCTTTTAGCCTTTTATGCCGAATTATGACTTAAATACTGGGATAGTGCATTTATTTGAGCGATCATTGAATATATCATTAAAAATTGCGTCTGTTTTGTGTGTTTAGCGCGCGGCGTTTATTAACTGTTCATTTATATTTTCCAGGTTGATATTTTGGTCCGAATGTGAGGCTTCAACTCTTGTTATATAATTGAGTCTTTGTTCTAAATTGCATCAGTAACTGAATGCATTGAGTTGGGAATTTTTGTCAGTCATCTGTCATCAGTTGCTGACTCTTCTGTTTTGGTGCTGTATTTGCGCCTCGTTTTTGTGTCTTGTTAAGACACTCGCTAGATCATCAAAGGTTTATTTCATGTGTGTTTTTGTATCTCATTGGATTCGTCGTATCCGTTACAGCAAAAAATGATTGACACGGAAGAACTGCGCTTAACAGAAACACTGAACATTTTCATAACGTTTTAATAACTATATCGAGCGATTTAAAAACATAATTGACAAATTTAAGTTCTGTTGGGGGCTCCGTTGCATAAAAAACAATTTATTGATAGGTTTCGTAGAACATTTCTGTTCTGGAACAATATTGTTTTTGTCATTTTCCTTAAATAATGATAATAAGCTGAGGCTAAGCACTTTGTACTATATTTTATATTTCCAATCTCTTCTTGAACGTAAAAAATTTTTACGGTGGTTGTGATTTCTGTTCTTCTAAAAGTTTAATGTTTTCATTGCATGACGACTACGGCTTACTCACAGGCAGCACTCCCTACCCTATGGGTACCCTAGTTTAATTCCTATAGGCTATCATATCATTTATCTGTGGTCTTAATTGCATTTGACTCAACCGAAATATTAATTTGGCAATAACTAAGATGAATGTAGAAATGCGCAGTGAACTTAAATATTCCCATGAGAGTTTCTATAGGATTTAAAATTCCTGTAGAAATTCCCCTATAGGCATAAGACTAAAATACCGTATGATCTTATAGAATTTGCTATAGGGTTAAAATTTGCAATACGATTTTCAAAGAGAATAATATTTATTGTTGAACAAGGATTCTCATTGTATTAAGAAATTCAAAGACCAACGGCCTTAGAGACTCAGTAAAAATGACGTACGAAGGATTCAAGTTTGACTTTCAAGTACTTCTTCATAAATTCAAGGACTTCCAAGATCTTGGCATAATAATGGCCACTGCAGCTCAAAACGGAATTATTGAAATATTAATTTGAAAAAAAAATAACTAGTTTACACTGCTATAGTTTGACATATAAATTAACGGAGACGAAATGTAAGAACCAACATATCCAATTCATGCATGTAAGATATAACCATGTACTAAATATAAGTAGGACAAAACCTGCCTTCAAGTTTAATCAAAATATTTACAATAAGCATATTTTTGACATAAATATGTCATGTACTCACTAGATCTCATATACTGTCATAGAGTAATCGTTGGTCTTTACAATAATCAATTATCGTTTATATGGTATGGAAGCGGACAAAAATAGTTCTTTTGACCTACAGTTACAGTAATGCATTTTTTGCAAATCTGGTGAGGATGAATTGCCACTGGCATCCTGGCATCCTCTACTTCTATTAAAAAAAAACTATTTACATTGAAATCTGGATCTCTATATAATGGCCTGGAAGCGACAGCCATTGGCTGAACTAGTACAACATTATAATAACTGCAATTGCAGTATTGAAGCTCTGCTATGGTACATGAACATTCTGGTTTAATTACCAGCAAGCCTATAATAACACCGTACTTGTACTGTTCATGTTCGAATGTTATATTGTGGTTGATGTGCCTTTTGGATCTGATATAATCTACACTTGAAAATAACTTGTTAGAGGCAACAAATCTTAAAAACATCACTCCACGATTATTACTTACCGGTATTCCCAATAAAACCTGCACTGCAAGCATTTGTGACGCAGTAAGCTGTACAGCCTTTTCTTTGCCAACACCAGGAACTCCATTTGCAAAACATACATCATTAGAGAAATGTTTTACATCTCTCAGCTTCTCAAACAGACTGTGGACATATGGACTAGTTTCCTCAGTGAAACATTCTTTTGCCAGTTGAGGAATCTTCTTTGATAGCATGTAAAATTCAACAATTTGCTGCGGGACATGCTGGGTTCCATGGAACATTTTTTGCAAAACATGGTTGTTGGACTCAAACATGAAGGCTGCAGATGACCATATAGGACCGCAATTTCTAACCGACTCAGCAAGGTGTACCAATTGATGCACGGTGAATGTACAGCTTTTTAGACCATACAAATCCTCTGATTGGATTACAAATCTGGTCAAACAAACTTCTGCAGAATTGACAGCTTCACTATTTCTAGAGTCACCAAGAAGACAGTAAACTCCATACACGAACAAGAAGAAGTGTTTCAGGTATTGTGGAGGTAGTATGCCACGGAGAACAACCAAACTATACAAAATGAAAGTTCTCCACTCCGATGCCTTTCAGAACTTTCTATCGCCAATTGATCTTGGCGCACGACTAATTTCAATTGGCACATCAACAGCCTGCAGCTTGTTGTCAATTTCCTGCTCTCTTGTACCAATGTAGTAGCTCTGCCCATGATTTTGCTATCCATCCACAGGCTTACAAATTGACGAGTGACTCCCAAACAAACACAATGCATGAAGTCGACTGCAACGCCTCTCACTTGGTCAAATGAGGGAAGAGCTCCAATCACAGATGGACCTTTGACTCCTTTAACATCATCAACATTGTGGATTGCATCAAGACCATACTTTATTTGGTTTTCAGTTGTGTGCATAACCGGAGGTCCCCTATAAAGGTAGTATCGTGTTTGGGGGCAAACATTGTCAATTGTTTCACCAGGAAATTCGCACCAATCGCAACCATGTTTTCCATTAAACTGCTTCGAATTTCGTACAATAGCTCTCGCTGGCGAAATCTGCAAGAAAATACATGTGCAAACACCTTTCTTGGACGAGCTTCATCTTCAAATTTTCAGAGATATCAATAAGAGAGTCGTCAAAATCAGAGTCGTAACAGCACTGTTTCAGAAACCAGTCGATCTAGTCATAGAGACAGATGCCTCCCGACGAGGTTGGGGGGGCGTACTGCCTAGGTATAAGTACAGGGGGCCTATGGTGCTTGGAAGAAAAAAGGTTGCACATAAATTGTCTGGAGCTCTTGGCAGGGTCTTTAGCCATTCAGACATTCACAAAGGGCAAAGTATGTGCACATGTGAAGCTGCGAATGGACAAGACTGCAACTAAAGGAAACAAAATGGGGGGCACCCACTCTCAGGTGCTTTCAAATCTTGCTTTACAACTTTGGGACTGGTGCCTCGTAAACAACATGCTAATCTCAGCACAGCATCTACCGGGACATTTGAATATCAGAGCGGATCGGGAATCCAGACTTGTGCTGGATTCCAGCGATTGGAAACTGTATCCCACAATGTTTCACATGCTGATGGAGAAATGGGGGCCGTTACAGATAGACCTCTTCGCATCTCTGTTAACTCATCAACCACCAAGGTTCATCAGTTGGAGAACTGAACCCTTAGCAGTGCACTCAGATGCATTCTCGATAAATTGGAAGAATTTTTAGGGGTATGCCTTCCCTCCATTTGCCTTAATAGGTCAGTGTCTACAGCAATTAATAACACAGGAAGTAGAGCTACTGGTTCTGGTAGCTCCAGTGTGCCCAGCTCAACCATGGTACCCACTATTACTTCACCTATGCACGGACCTTCCCCTGTTGTTCCCAGTGTCACCCAAATCTTCTAATGAAGGACAATCTGTTGCACCCTCTGGCCAACTTGCAACTGGCTAGGTGGAAACTGTCCGCAAATCATATTTCACCACAAAACACCACAAGCGCCTACGCCTCAGCCTGGAAAAATGGGTTGGCTGGTGTGATAGATGGCAAATCAATCTCTTTTCAGTACTTGTCATTGTGATTTTGAAGTTCCATAAGGATCAGTTCGAAGAAGGGAAGGCATATTGTACTCTTAATGTATACAGGTCGACTTTATCTGCGTTAATGCCTCAGATTGATTTTTTTAAAGTGGGAACTCATCCTTTAATAACACAGTTCTTAAAAGGGGTATTTAATTTAAGACCTTCAGAACCCAGGTATTCATATACATGGACTGTCACGAAGGTGTTAAGTTTTATCAGGTCTCTTGGTCCCCATGATGAGATGGACATTAAGCTTTTGTTTTACAAGTTAGTAGTTTTGTTAGGGCTTACTGCTCCAGATCAATCATCTGATCTGGCTAAGCGAGACTTGAGATTTCGTAGATTTTACCTGGAAGGGGTATTGTTCCAATTACTGGTTTTGTCAAAGACTGCTAAACCGGGAGATTCTCCGAAACGTAGCTTCCATGCAGTTTTTGCACAAGATAAGGAGGTTTGCCCCTTAAAATGTTTGAAAGCCTATGAACTACGCACGACAGAGTTAGAGGAAGAGGAAAATAAATAAAGGAAAGCTCCGATGACAGATATGGGAGAGTTTACGGAAAGAAAAGAAAATGGAATTGAAGACAGTGAAAATCACCTTTTGAAGCAGTTGATAAACATTTTATTATAGAGGAAGAGTTGCTGTTATTTTTAACTGAAATTCAGACATTTTTGGTTGTGGTCGATCGAACTATCAGTCTATTATGGTCGATACTAATGGAGGTTAAGGAAGATCAAAAGGAAGAATGGAAGATACTGGAGAACTGCTTCGAAGTCATTTTCCAAAACCTACATCAACTGTCATCAATATGTTCGGGAACTTGCTCGCCGACCAACGGCATTGACTGTCCAAGGCTGTGACGTGCAGCAAACTGGAAGGCCTGGAAGACCTGCGTTTCACATACAACCAGAGATGTTGGAAGATCTCTTGGCCCTTGCATTCACCAAGCAAAGAATTGCAAACATTTGTGGAGTATCAAGATGGACAATGCTGTTGACCGGGTACCTTTGTTCTCGTGGAGTTTGTGTGCCGAGAAGAAGAGTTTGTGATAGTTTATCTAGAATTAACCCTGCTAATGCTGCCTTAAGGTGGGGGGCTGCTGTATATTGCAGACAATACCAGGTTCCATGGGCTAATTCTCTCTGGCATATTGATGGCCATCATTCTTTAATACAATGGGGTTTGGTTATACATGGACGCATTGATGGATTCTCTAGGAGAATAATTTATCTTCATTGCAGTCCAAACAGCCTTGCTAGCACAGTTTTGTCTTTACTTCTGGATGCTATTGAAAAAGATGGAGGACTGTGGCCATCACGTATTCGGGTGGACTAAAATGTGCTAACAAATATGCTTCATATTTTTGCACTGCATATTGTTTTCTTACCTAGAGTCAATGCAGCTCTCCAAGAGTTTTTTGATGCTTTTAACCATCATAAAATTAGAACTATGGAAAACTGTTCACCCTATTAGGTTTGGGTAAATAATATTTCAAATCCTGAAAACCAATGCTAAATATACAGACAGATGCCTGCAAGTGCAGAGTTTTATGGTCAGGACCCCAATGGACCAAATCCATTCACAGAGAGTGACAATGTTGTTATTGTCCCTCAACTAAACACTGAGAATGCAACAGAATTACAATTAGCCATTCTTTAGGTTGTTGATCCAATGAGACCATCTGATCAATGGGAGTTGACAGTTTTGAAACAGTGTTAAACTTGCCAGAGGAAACATTGGATGGGTAATTTAATGTTGTTGACATATTATCAAAGCTTTTACTAAAGCAGGAAGTTTGCTAGTTTAAGAGTAAGATTGTTTAATTTTAATTTTAATTGAAAATGACACAACAGTCTTGCAAAATAATCACCAGTTACAAGTTACAGAAACTATTCCTACTTAATGTATATGTCTGGCTACCAGTTCAGTCTGTTCTCAAATCAATGCAACAAAACTAAATATTAGTAACAAAATTCACTGCGTACAAATGTAAACAGCATATTATCAAAACATTTGTCGCCTTACGCCAAACAAGTTTGTGGCTATAGAGTTTTCAAACACATGCTTAGCGACGTGTCCCAAAGTATGCATTGATTTGACATATTGTATCGTTGGCTCTTGGCTTTAAGAGATGCATCAGCTTTTGTCTGGTAACAATTTAGCTGTAGGTCGGAAAAGATAAATAAATATGGGTAGATGTTTGGCGATTTCACATAAACCCACCTTGTTAATGCTCTTAGAGAGATTATTCAGACTTTGATTGGTAGATGTGTCATTCCCTTCCTTCATCTTTTTTTTAAGATCTGATTTTTCTATGGTAGCTGTTATGTAGCAAAATTCAACAAAAAAATACCATTTCAACATCAACATATATTTTTCAATATCAACAAATTATCTCAACTTCAACAATAAAAAGGAACCAACTTTTAACAATTCAAAATATGGCAATTTCAACACTGTAATTTACTTTTCAATTTCAACGTTTAAAATTAATCAAAATCAACACTTCTATAATCAATGTCAACAAGTGTTAAATTTACTGTCAACAAATTGGGCCGAGCGCGCCGTCACGAAGGAGCCCGCGCGAGCACGGGTAGTTACTTTGTGTGCCCATAATAGGGGTCATGTATATTGGAAATATAATAGGGGTCATATATGTGTGACCCCTATTATATTGGAAATATAATAGGGGAGTATCTATTATAGTGTATCACAGATCATAGTCCACCTTAGCCCTCCGTAACCCGGCTTAGCCCACCTTAGACCACCTCCTTAGACCAACTTAACCCACCTTAGACTGCCTTAGCCCTCCTTAGCCCGCCTTAGCCCTAAGGTGGTCTAAGGCGGTCGAAGGAGGTCTAAGGTAGTCTAAGGCGGTCTAAGGTAGGCTAAGGTGGTCTAAGTAGGGCTAAGGTGGTCTAAGTAGGGCTAAGGTGGTCTAAGGAGGGCTATATCACTATAGTAGGGGTCACATAAAGTAACTACCCGAGCACGTGATTGACCCTGCCAAGATGGCGGACGAAGATGCTATCAGGCGTTGTGTAAGAGAGGAACTTGAACAGAATTTAGTACAAAGAACACGCAATCTTATCCGTTCATCGGCTGCATCTTCTGCAAGAGACCTTGAACGTAATTTGACAAGTAATAATCAGGATAACAGATCCTTATCGTTGACGGCATTTTCATCTACAAATCCTAGACCTAGAGTGGGTGGAAACACGACAATCACAAACTATAGTCAACCTGTGGCTGTCAAGAGACCAACGTCTGTGCCTGGTCATTCCTTGAGATTTAAGCGAAGCAAACCTGTGAAGTAAAAACTGTCCCAAAGACGGTTTGGATGCTGGATAAGCCTAGTGAGGAGCATTTTGGTATAAATGATGGTGTATATGATGAGTACTCTATTACAGAGGACATGGTTCTTATAAAAGGTGAAATTGATATCATGAGTAACCACACAGAGGAAGATATCAGAAGAGAAATTACAGCAGTGTTTAATAAAAAATTCCCATGTCTAACAATCCATGATTTTGAATTTGTAAAGCGTGAAAGAAATGTTATTTCTTCTCCAGTGGTTAAAGATGGCCACCAATGGGATTTTGAACATGTCAAACACCTGTGTGGCAATGGTCGATTATATGTTAGATTGTCCAGTGACCTAGAGGACATTCAATTTACAGAAGCCGCAACATCAAGTGAAGATAATAGTTCTTCTTTGCCTATGGATACAGCTAACTTACCATTTACCTCCACAGCATAATTTGTTTCACCCCCTCTACATCAAATGCAGACAGTGATAACAATGAAACAAGAGAAGATGGCCTGCAGGAGTCATACCTATTGCCAAGGGAAAATTCAGCACAGACAATAGATGAACAAGTAGCAAGTATATCGACAGTGTTTCCAAGTTTCTCCCAAGGATCTATAAGAAGGGCAGTAACCACTCAGGGAACAACAGAAGCAGCAGCTAATTACCTCCTCACCATATCCAGGTCAGCTCAAACAACAAACTCAGACGACAGTGAATTGCCAGAAGGTTTTAGTGATACAGGTGAGCACACATTAGAGGACTCAAAACCACAGGATCTTTCCACCATATTGCGACAATTAAGAAGTAAAATGCACCAAAGAGGAATGAAGGAAAAGTTAAAAGTAGACTATTCAGATCAAGTGATGGATGTGTACTCTTTTTATAAGAGTCTCGACTTTGATCCCCTTGTACCAATATCTGTGTTTATTAAAGGCCAACCTGCAATTGACATAGGTGGTGTATTACGACAAGTGTTTAGTGAAGTGTTTTTCTCCCTGTCAAATAACGAGGTGATAAAACACCTATTTATTGGAGAACCATTGCGAAAGGTGCCATTCTTCAGCAGTGAACTTGTTGTTAATGGTTTTTTTGCAGTACTGGGGAAAATGATTTCCCATAGCCTTGTTCAAGGTGGGCCAGGTTTCCCTTACTTGGCTCCAACTATCTATTGGTACCTGGCAACTGGAAACTTGCAAACTGCCCTTTGTAGAATGTCTTGTTTGGATGTTACCAGTCCAGAGTTGCAAAAGTACATTGATCAGGTATAGCACAAAATAATGTCGGATAATATTGAACCAAAACTCAGTCAGTTAAATGAAACATGAACTACCAATTAAACTTATTGTTGTTTAGATCTCAAAGCATCAGATGATGAATTATCAGAGATAAACTCAGAAGCAGAGTTTACCCAACTCATGTGTGAGGCTGGGGAAACACGAATCCTGACAGTATGTGCATTTTGTATACTAGTTCAAAATACATCCTGTGAAGTACCTACATATGTTTGACAAGATTAAAAAAATAGGCTACAGCAGTTTTAGGCAGAGCAAGAATACTAGGCTAGTTTAATTATTTCTTCAACTCCTGTGGAGCAATAAACTATGATTAGCCCTTTTCAAATCTGAAAAATGTTTTGGCAGTTGGGTAACTTTGATTACAATATAATGCATGTACATACAAGGCAATGACAATTGGCTTGAATAAACACAATCTTTTCTACTCCCTAAAATCAACTCAGAGCATTTTAATCAGATTAAAACAATAATTGATAAAAATAATGTGATTAACATTTCTTTGTTTATATTTACTATAGGCCAGTAACCAGTTAGACATTCTTCAATCACTGATGCTGCATGATATACTTGTAAAAAGAAAATCACTCCTTGATCAATTTAGAAAAGGGCTTTCAATCCTTGGTCTCTTAGATGCAATGGAGCACCATCCCAGTCTTTTTGAGGAGTGCTTTGTTAATCAAGGTGGTTCAAATAGTGATGATTTGCTGAAATATATACGATTTGAAGACAACCAAAATGTAAATGAGGAAAGGATTTACCAAATGCTCAAAAATTTTCTTCGAAATTCTACAGATTATGAAGTAAAAGCTTTTCGAAAGTTTGTCACCGGTTCACCATCGTCTCACCTGCCACGTCACATATATGTATCTTGCCACTCTTCCGATAGCATTTTTGTTTCCACTTGTTTATTTGAATTGAAGCTCCCAATGCAATTTGAAAGTTACACTGCGTTTGATATGGCTATGAAGTCAGTGATAAAAGGCTCCTCTTTCACTACTGGTTAAGATGGAATTAAAAATTACTAACTAAACAATACAGTACATATTTTAGAAAATAGGTGGCTAAAAAAACTTAATTTGATATTTTGTTAGTGTTTTTGTTACAAATTTAGGACAACACAATGAGAAACATTGAATGTCATGTTCAATCACATGTGCATGCATAGAAACCAACATTGTTATATACTTGCCTAAATAATCAGGCTGTGTGCAATGCATGCTGAGAATCATTGGGATTCAATCACTGGGATTCTTGTTATGTAAATATTGAGTTAAATATATTTTGGGTTAAATATGATTTTTTGGAGAATGCATTCTCCACTGTGGTTTTATTGGAGGTTGATTACTGGCCAATTAATGTGTCTGTATACGATTCCCCATTATGGTATTATAAAGGAAAGGGTGCATATATAGTCATTATAGTTAAGAGCTAATGTATGTGTTTCTTCAAAAAATTATAAAAATTAATCAAAAAATTACTGTTATGATTGTCAGAACCTCTAAATAGGACTCTCATCTCCCAAGTACATAAAATAGTTATTCATTGGGTACCAATTTTCAAACATAATTCCAAATTTGAGTGCTGTATTTATATCTGAATCTGGTTGTACTGGCAGTGTGTACATGCCCTTGTAATTTATTGCATTAATTACTGAATTGTTTTATGTTGCAAGAGCTTTAGAATTTTTAAAAAAATACTGAACAAAAAGAAAGAGCCCATTCTAATGAGACTCATTCAGACTATCTAATGACAAATAAATCATAACACTGATAAAAATATCAATGCCATATCTGTTTGATAGTTGAAGTGGGTTTATAGATTCTGCAAGATTATTTACAACACCTATAGGTAGGGCCAAACAGTCTTTGGCACATAGATGGCCATCATAGTTTAATACACTGGGGATTCGTAGTACATGGAGCAATTGATGGCTTTTCAAGATTGATCACCTACTTACATTGTTCAACCAATAATTATAGTCTTACTGTTAAAGATTTGTTCCTTGCTGCAACAGGAGTGTATGGGTGGCCATCAAAAGTGCGAACAGATCATGGTGGAGAAAATGTACAAGTATGGGAATTAATGGAGGAAAGAAGAGGGCCCAATAGAGGAAGTTATCTAGTGGGCTCTTCCCATCATAATCAACGAATAGAACGCCTTTGGCGTGATGTCTTCAGGTGTGTTACCCATATTTTTTATTACACTTTCCAAGCAATGGAGGAATGTGGTTTACTGGATGTGAACAACATGCTGCATATGTATGTACTTCATTATGTCTTTTTGCTACGCATAAACAGAGCATTGACTAGTTTTTCATCTGCATGGAACAATCATCCATTGCGCACAGAAAATAATTGGAGTCCTAGGAGGATTTGGGTGAATGGCATGCTGGATGTAAGAAATTGTCAGCAAACAGCAGTTGCTGACATGGAGCAATACCAGTCAGTTGATGACACAACTTGGTATGGTTTTGACCCATTTGCACCTAGTCCAATGGATGATGGACTTTCTATTGTTGAGGTCAATGATATCAACATTCAATTGGCACTTGATAGGCTCTTCTTGAGACTGTTACTGCCCAACGTATCCTGATATTGTCAGGATCAATACGTGCTAAACACTTACAAACCCGTTCTCGTTGTACAGTTAGGCCCGCAGATCGCAAGTGCCCCCACACAATGGAAGACCCTACAAGGTTCCCATGTTCGTTGATAAAAGAACGCACTTTATCGTCCAACTGTTGGTCCGTAATGTCACTAAATCTGCTCATGTAGATGAGGCCAAACTCACGAGCCCTCCGATAAATAGTCCACCGGGAGACAAGTAGCATCTTGGCAATGTTTGTCCAACTGAAGCCAAGAGCGCGAAGCTCAATTAAAGTGTCCTCTCTAATGTTAAATTTCGGTCTACCAACTCCACCATCCATGACGAGGCTTGGGGAAACTAGGGACATTACAGCAACTTGTGCGCATCTTGTACGCCTAGGAAATTCACAGGTGCGGCGGCAATCCCAGTACATAACCTGGAAATTCCTTGTTATTTCAAGAACGGCTGGCTTGTTCTCACTAGATATATAGATTACTATGTTTTGTAAAGCTTTCACCGCGATTTCTAAATGAATCGATAGTAGCTCTTTCGTGACAACATCATTCGAACGCTGGTTCTGCTCATAAAAATTTAGCAATGATTCTAAATCAGTAAAAAATAATCTCCATTCATCCGCCATCTTGGCAGAGGGTAGTTACACTATAATAGGGGTCACACAAAATAACTAACTGGTCAATCACGTGCTCGCGCGGGCTCCTTCGTGACGGCGCGCTCGGCCCAATTTGTTGACAGTAAATTTAACACTTGTTGACATTGATTTTGATTAATTTTAAACGTTGAAATTGAAAAGTAAATTACAGTGTTGAAATTTCCATATTTTGAATTGTTAAAAGTTGGTTCCTTTTTATTGTTGAAGTTGAGATAATTTGTTGATATTAAAAAATATATGTTGATGTTGAAATGGTATTTTTTGTTGAATTTTGCTACATAACAGCTACCATATTCTTCAGTTTTAGGTAATCTTATTTAAGAGATGAATGGACCTGTAAAATTAAGATGTCTGTCTAGCCCAGATTTGAGTGACAAGTGGGAAATGAAATGTCAAAAAAGTTTCTGATGTACAGTGGCGTAGCCAGCCCGACAATTTAGTCATGCTATGCTAATATTTTGGTGTTCATTGACTTTGAAAACAATGAATTTCTAAAGAAATAAATAATGATAATAACATAAAATTTGCATAGCATGACTAAATCGTCAGGCTGGCTATGTCACTGCTAATATATCCCTGCATGGATTAATCTATTCTAACATGCAATCACAATAAATATGTGCAGTGATAAAAAAGCAGATTTTGTAAAACTGTATTTTGTGCAGTTTTGAGGTAATATTTTGAGTATTTTCTTGATGGATGGAAAAAGGGACTGGCGATAACACAAGAAAAAATTAAATGAGTGTATGGTGTGTATGGCATGATTTAATTCCATATAACAGTTATAACCCCAGTTATATATGATGTAAGCAAAAAGCATTAGCAAACTTGACATTTGCGAAAAGTGCATGAATGTGTTTTATTCCCTCCTACTGCGTTGTCTGCAATCCCTTCTTTAATACAAGCATCTAGGGGCTGTTCGTAGCCATATACAGCCATTACAAACTTAAAACTGATTGATTTAAATTTTCTTATCCAAGGCAAATTTATCATCCACTTCATCCTCCAAAAGAACACAGTCAAGGCCATCCTTCATCATGAGATATAGATACCCCTGGCCAACAAGCAACTTCACCTGCGAAAAGTCACTAACTGGTCTGGAAATTCTCCTGCGGTTGGCTATCACAAAATGGAAATCAGTGTTGCTAATGAGAGGATACTTCATTTGTATTGCTTCACTGAGTTTCCCACTAAGATTGCTTTCACTGTCTGTTTGTGAAATCTCAATAAACCCGCAAAGGGTGCCCATACAATCGTAACTTTTCGTAAGTCTTTGAATGCTTTGTCTTTTTCAAACTTCGCAGAATGCCGTGATTTACAGCCCTTCTATTATTCTGTGTTATAGATGTAGTATGTGCAGTAATTCTAACAGGAATTTGTGTCAATAAAGGGGAGGCACCTAGGGGGGGGTGGTAGAGTAGGCATCAAAGGGATCATAGCCTACGCTAATGTCTTCATTAGTCGGAAAGGAACTGAAGTTCACATTAGGGCTAAAACATAGTTTAGATATTTTCGCCAGGACCGATTCTGTTTGAGCAATACCTCCTTCCAAAAAGAATTTCGGGCCTGGGCTTTGTTTGAATGATTTTGCCGAGACTGATTTTGTTCGAGCAATGCGTTCTCTCAAAAAATTTCTGGGCTGGAGCTTCGTTTAGATGCTTTTCCCGGGACTGATTCTGTTCGGGCAATAGATTCTTCCGAAAAGGAAATTTTTTATGGTGCCTTAGATACAATTTATTCCATCGGCAAGGTGGTTTCAAGGGTGCCTTTAGACGACTATCAATTTGCTTAGGTTGATGGTTGAATTTGGAACTATGACGAATACCTTGATATGATCCATTTCGACTGTGAGCTGATTCCGAATGTGGATCGGTTATCCTGCCCAGTTTGACATTTTGGTTTAATCTGATGTTTGACGTTTATTCAACGTTGAAATACATAGTTTTGTTTGTTGAGGTAGTCGATAGCAGCTATGTCTTCTTTGTTACTTAGTTGTTTAGATTTGTGTCTTTGTTTACTATGGTACTCTTGAGGCTGATTATCAATTCTTTCCGCTGGTGACAATTGATCCATAATCACATGATTTGAGCTCGGCCTGTAAACATCTTCAACTAATTCTACAGAGCTCGGCTGGCAGGCCTGTCTTCAATAACAACTATATCTTGCTTGGGTGATATGTTGATTTCTTTAACATTGCCAGTAGTGCTTGCCGAACCATATCGGTATGAATTAATCAACTCGACTTCTTCTTTAGGCACTTAACTTCTTGCTCTAAGAAGGCGTTTCTGATTTTTTCTTCCTCGAGATCGATCTTCAACAGAGCTATTTCATTGCTCAATTCACATATCTTCAGTGCCAATCCACTCCCCTGCGAATTCATTAGTGATTGCATAGAGTCCACCCTACTTTTTAAATTAAGATTGTCTAAGCCAGCATTAAAATCAATACAATCACATTGATGTTGCTCTATATTTTCTAGCATACCCAAAGGGGAAGATGTACAAAGTTTTATTAAGCGTTCTTTCACCAGCTAACCAACGTCTCCATTAAATGTTAGCATATTGAGTTCGCCAGGATACCATACGACTACAAAATCAGACGTAGAAGAATCAAATCTTTTTGCACTGCCGCCTGAGGGCCACCATTTCCCATGTTGGCGAAAAGCAGATTCAACAAATACTCTCAGTAACTCATAGTTGCAGCACTATTTTATTCTTGTTCCATCATAAACAATACTTTTAGACGTTATATTCTCTTTTAATTTACTAAGATCTAAACAATCACTGAGCATATCAACTGCCAACCGATATCACATAGTGATGTCAAGATTACTCGCCTATGCTGGAGAGTTGACGATGCTTGCACTCCTGTCGAGAAACAACAATCGTTGTTGTCATCCGGCCCATCTTGCAATAAACGGCCGCGCTTATGCAAAGTGTCTAAGTGTTTATCCTTTACTAATGATGACCTCAATGAGGGGGAGGAAATTAGGCAAATGTTTTCTGCCAACGCTGCTTCAAGTTCCGAGGAATCCGAGCTAACGCCATATCAATGATACAGAAAAAAAATCGACGTGACATCGAAGCAAAAAGAGCTGCGTTACTCAATGTTGAACAGAGAGACCACAAGGTGCAATGAAAACTTTTAAAAGTTAAATCCAATCCTTCGGATGGTAACATGAGTCGTAACTGCCATATGCGACTTGGACACACAACACGAAACTGTGACAATGAAAAATATAATTTAGTATTTTATTGTGGTGAGGAAAAACACACCCCAGGCGAGATTGACTCCCGTGGAACGCGCCTATCCATTCGAAAATTAAAAGCTGATATTGCCAAATTTGAACAGGAGAGGGACTTGAAAGAGCTAGCCTCGAAAAAACTTTAAACGAAAGTTTGGCCAACCAAGTCAAATCATCACTTCTTGAAGAAAATGTGAATCTCTATATGGTAAATGGCAGTAAAAATTGGTCTTTGTTGCGAAAACATGTTTTTATCATCAAAAAGTATTGTAAAGAGCACTTCAGTGGCAAGATACCTGCTAAACATAATCTTTCGGATATATTGTCTTTGGCATTAGAAGGCGCAAGCACGTCGGGCGCAGAACAACAAACACGAGTAAAGACCAAAAGAGGGATCCAGCGAGAAGTGTATTGGAGACACATGGTATACGTTTTCCTGATCCAAATTACTATGGTTCTTCGGAATACTCAGCACCATTAAGTTCAAATTTGCTTAATCGTTGTAAGCCTGTCACAGAAGAGAAAGAACAAGCGCAACTAGATATGGCATTGCGACAAAGTGCCTTGGACAATACTCCATTACGAGCTCCATTACTTGCACCTACATATCCTTATCCGTGGCCACAAACACAAGCACTGCTCATGTTTCATCCGTTTTATATTAACAAACAGGATAACCTTTCATATTTCGCTACCAGTAACCCTGATGATGAAGAAACTCGAGAAGCTTGACAGTATTGAAACTGATATGAAAGAAATTAAGCACTCTTTGGAATATGCGCACGCTGAAATATCAGATCTAAAGAAAGAAAATGAAGTACTCAAAGGTAATCTATCAGTAACAACAGAGAAAATTGAAAAATTAGAGCAAGAAAACACCACTTTGGGCAACAAAATGGTTGATATCCAGGTGAGATCAATGCGAGACAACCTTCTGTTTTTTAATTTACCTGAAAGCGAACAAGAAAATACCACGGATTTAATACATGAGCTACTAGAAACGAAGCTGGAGATGCATAACGCAAAAGAAGATGTAAAATTGATCGATCGCATAGAATTGGGCGAAAAAGAGAAGATAACCGGAAGCCAAGACCAATTGTTGTAAAATTCAACTACCACCAGGACAGAGAACATGTGCGACTTAATGCAAAGAAACTTAAAGGGACCAACATTGGCATAGCTGAACAATTTCCAGAGGAGATAGAAAGCGTTAGGAAAACCTTGTATCCGGAGCTTAAAAAAGCGAAAGCTGAAGGTAAACGGGCCAAAATTGTACGGGATAAATTAATAATAGAGGGTCGCATTTATAATAGGTCTTGAAACACTACACTGATAATCTATAGTATTCTATACTATATATTTATTACTACATATTGCACTTTTCTCTTAAAAATTAACACTCTGAAAGCATTTGAATGACCACACTCGACAATGAGCAAAAAAAGATATGCTCATCTTGCTCTAAAACTATACTAAAAACACAAAACTCAATTGAATGTGTCTCATGTGCCAGTTGGTTTCATGCTGTGTCCACATGCATAAAGTTTGATCTCAACATAACCAGAAATAAAACTGATTTGTGTCAATATTGTTTAGCTAATAATTTACCATTTCAAAGAATTGATGACTTAGACTTTGAATTAAATGTATTAAACGGGAACAATGTCAGCGAAGAGAAAATGGATAGACTGAAAGCATCTAAAATTCAACCCTTTTGATACAAATAATAATATTGCATTATCCGAAAACAATGCAAGCCTGGACAACCCAACCAATATTAACTGTGAATATTACCTACCAAATGATTTCAATCAAGTAATCAATGTATCAGAATCTAATAAATATCCTCTCCTTAATGCACCTAAATACTAGAAGCCTAGTTAGTAAATTAGATTCCCTTAAACAATTTATCAACTCGTTCAAAATACCGCTACAAATAATTGGTTTAACTGAGACATGGCTGAATGATATATGAATGATAATCTTCTTCAGCTAGAAAATTACGAATTTTTAAATGTAAACAGGCCTACTAAAAATGGTGGAGGTGTTGGTATTTACATCTCAAATCAATTTAAATACACATCTCGCACTGACCTAAACCAAAACGCTGAAAATATAATTGAATCAATATTTATTGAACTTAGAGTACCAACAGGTAAAATATAATAATAGGTGTGTAATATATAGACCACCAAACAGTAAAATCGATGAATTTGAGAATAAAATTAATCAAATAATAAGCAAAATAGATAGGGAAAATAAAATATGCTACCTTATGGGGGATTTCAATATTGACTTATTAAAATCAATGTTGTGATTATACCAATAGATTTTGGAAATTCTTTATACGTCATCATATTACCACTTATGTTAAGACCAACAAGAATCACGCAACACACGGCCACACTTATTGATAACATTTTTACAAACGATATTAAAACTATAGATTCCAGTACAAAAGGAATTTTTTCTGATATCTCTGACCATTTGCCTATCATTCATGTACGAAATCTATTGATACATAAAAAACAACACCAATAAAAGAGGTAATATTAAAAGAGTTATCAATGATTACAACACTAAAATATTTTCTGACAGAATCAAAATACCTCATGGGAAATGTTTTCTGTAGGGATAACTCCACGGAATCCTACAATGAATTCTTTAATATAGGTTCAACTATTTACAAAAGTAGCTTTCCGCTGATTAAAAAGAAGGTTAAAAAGGGTATTGACAAAAACAAAAGCCCGTGGATGACAAAATGCATCTCTAAGTCTGTGAAAAAAAAACACACGCTATATAAGAAATACCTACAATCACCTACGATAAAAAATGAGAACAAATACAAACGATACAAAAACAAGCTAAACCACATAATAAAAGTAGCCAAAAAGGTATACTACGAAGATCAACTAGTAAAATACAAACATGATACAAAATCGTTATGGAGAACATTAAACCAAATTATGAACAAGCATGATAATAAAAATAGTTTACCTAAGGAATTTATTGGAACTAGTGCTGGAGAGATAATTAATGACCCACTAATGATAGCAGGTTCAATGAATATTTTGTGAATATCGGACCACAAATAGTGGAAAAACTCCCCAAATGTGATAAAAACCATGACCAATATCTAAATGGTAACTATAATAATAGCTTTTTTCTGCAACCAATAACCAAATATGAATTGGAAAATGAAATTAAAAGCTTAAACCCCAATAAGAGTCTGGGTATGTGCAAAAGTTATTCAGATGGTTATGGGTGAACCTCTCTCATATTTACATTTAACTTTTAGTAGTGGGAAAATTCCTGATAACTTGAAAAAAGCGCAACAAAGCAAATGGAAAAAAAAAATTTAAAAATTATCGACCCATATCTGTTATAACTTGTTTTTCAAAAATATTAGAAAAACTAATGTACAAAAGATTAATTAAATATATCGAGAAAAATAAAATATTAACACAACATCAATATGGATTTAGAGAAAATAGATCCACTGAACTTGCACTCATTGAACTTACAAACAAGCTTACTAAAGCAATCGATCATGGAGAATTCACAATAGGAATTTTTCTTGACTTGTCAAAAGCATTCGATACAATTAATCACGAGATTCTGATACAAAAACTTGAACACTATGGAATATGTGCTGTAGCTAAACAATGGTTTCAAGATTACTTAACAAACAGAATGCAAATTGTCAAATACAATCAAGTTAGGTCTAAGGAGATGTTAATTCAAACTGGGGTCCCACAGGGATCAATTCTCGAACCTATTCTTTTTTTACTCTATATGAATGACATCGAAAATTGTACCAAACTACTTTCATTTGTACTATTTGCTGATGACACAAATATATTCTATAGCAATAAAATCTGAAAACAGTTACTGAAGTTGTACAAACTGAAATTAATAAAATAGCTGAATGGCTGAATGTCAATAAATTATCCCTAAATATAACTAAAACAAAACTTATCCTTTTTAGATCCTCTAATAGGAAACCTACGCATGATGCTAAAATTACAATAAATGACCATAACATTGAACAGGTTAAAAGTACCAACTTTCTCGGTATAATTATTGATGAATGCTTGACTTGGAATAATCATATAATAAAAGTAACAAAAAAAATCGCGAGAGGCTCCGGAGTAATAGCAAAAATCTGTCATTGTGTAAACCGAAATGCAATAAAGTTAATTTACTATGCTTTAGTGTATCCATATCTCATCTATGGCAACTTATAAGGAATCACCTACAAAACTTGAATTCAAAAAATAATGAATATCCAAAAAAAAATGTTCGATTGATGTCATTTAAATCATATCTTGAACATACTGAACAGATTTTTAGAGAATTGTGCATCCTAGATATCTTCAAAATTAATGACTATTTAACTGGGTTATTTATGTTTCGATATCACCATCTTGAAAACCTACCTGATGGGTTTAGAAATTTTTTTGTTACTAGTAATCAAATTCATCAGCATAATACGCGAAATTCATCAAAACTTCATAAGTGGTATAATAGAACAAACTACGCAAAACATACTCTCTCAAATAAAGGAACTGATGTATGGAATTCATTTGAATCAAAAATTAAAGAAACAAAAACTTGCAATGCTTTCAAAAAACAAATTAAGAAACATTTGTTACTGATTTAAACATAGTTACATCCTAAGATCTTCAGAATGCATTGTATAACATATTATATCAAACAACAATATGACTTCTTGAGCTATATCTGCAGTCTGCACTGTAATTATTTTTTCTTTCCCTGCTTCCTTATTTGTAAATAGTATTTAGTGTAAGTAATCATCTTTGTGATTATACTGATTTTACAGTGGACATTATTAGAAATAGTTAAATTTATGTATCATCACTAGGGGCCTAGCCTCAAAAGCCTAACTAGGTTTCTAGTAGGTCTCTAGCCTAACATTATTATAAAATCATATGTAATATTTAATTATAAAACTGTACATAGGGGAATAAAAAAAAATGATAAAGTTCTATTGCAAAGTCAGCATTATTTACATAAATGCAGTGTTGTGTATACATGGTACAACATTGAAATTGTTTGGCGGGTTTAATTCTATTTCTAAACACTTGGTAAGTGGAGACGGGATTCAGCTCCCTACACCCTTGTTAACCTAAAATGTTATGAGACATAACATTTTGCACCTTTTTGAAATTCCAGCTAGGCAGCTAAATATTTAATTATATATTATTCAATATTTAGCTGGAATTTAAAATGCGGAAAAAATATGAAGACATTACGCCTGAGCATTTATCTTGATTTTTTTTTGTAAAATGAGTACAAAATTTTATATTGCCGAAAAGCAATAATACAAAAAGTTAAATATATAGAGATTACTTCATGGTTGGCAGTGCGTACGATTTTTATGCACGAGTTGTGAAGGATCGCAATACGAATGAGTGAGCGCAGTGAACGAGTGAGCGCAGCAAACGAGTGAGTTTGCGATCTTTTGCAACGAGTGCATCATAAAAATCATACAAACGAGCCAACCATGAAGTAATTTGTTTATTAAATGTGTATAGAGACCAATTTGACAACGACACGCTTTTAATATACAAAACACAGCGAGCAACAAAATCGAAACTTCATCCATCAAAACATATTTATTACCGTTCAGTTTCTTTGTAATTTTGTTCAATAGAAGTTAGATATTCTTTCCGAAAGATTTGAGAATGTGCTGAATGTAAAAATATCTTGAATATGAGAATTATGTTTTGAATTTCACTCCTATATTTCGACACTATCTTGAAAGAAAATGTAAACAAATTGCCGCCAAAATGACATATGACAATTTTTCATGTGTGAAGAATATCGTACGTCCAATCAAAAGCTGTGTATGGCATTTTTTCACACGTGAAAAACATTGTACGTCCAATCAAATTTGCAGGAAATTTATTTACACAATGCAATACGATTTTTATTTCATCATTCTGTTGTGCATAAATCTCCATACACATATAACAAAGTGTTATATGACACTTTCGTACCACAAGCTACATTTCTTCAAAGCAAATTAGAATGTCAATATTTAACAAAGCAAGTCTTATTTACACAAAAGGAAATAGGTAAGACGTGGCACGATAGAAATTTCTAGTGTCAGATGAAGTAATTCCTTCCACTGCTTCAGCTACAGCTAATTTTAAGTTTCTATGTACATGACTCGAAAATCTGCCATTCAGTCTTATTTTTGTTGAAACATAACTTGACGGGATTTCAATCCGGTGAGTAAGTTGGTGTAAATATAAGTTCAATACCCATTTCCCCCAGCATCTTCTCAAGGATTTCCCCACCCTCATAATAATTGACTGCTAGATTGTACATAACTACAATGTCACCGACGTCAAGAACTGGGCGACCAGAAATTGGGTCTGCAGCTTGGCAAGCTTTCCAAAAAAACATGTTTAACATGTTTAATGTTACATTAGGAGATTCCGTTTTCCTTATCACTTCAACACAACGTTCTCCAGAAGGAGCATTTCCATATAGCCGTGTGCCAACATTAGGCGTCTTAACACCAGCCTGGTCAAAGAATTTAATTCTGGAAGGGTCTTTTGAAAAGAAATAATCGATGAATAACTGGGTGTAGATCATGTTTTCTTGTGTAAACGTTCGGTGGCAACGTGGGTTTTTCTCTTACGGGTATAACGCTTTCCCGATAAAAGTTTAGATTTAACTGCCCTGGAAATTGAGGGCAGCAAAATACTTTTGACATCGCCAAATTCTTCCAGTATGGAATATATCTCACTGAGTTGGATTGAACCTTTAACAGATTTTAGTATTTTGATCAGCTCTAAATCTTCTTCTGAGAGCTTGCTGCAACGATTGCCGCCCTTTGGATCCAGGTCGACCCTAGGTAGCCCAAAGGTATTTGTGTTTTAATCTAAAGCGTCCATCCAGTTTAATAGACGTGTAACGGCCGCGGCGCAAGCTCTATATGAACAACAACGATTTGCTTACGTCACGACACCTTGTAAAGTTCGAAGAAACAAAACGCAGGGATATATTTTACAGGCAACAATTTAATAGTCTTGACCAAATAACAATGCTAACTCGAGATTCATTAACGATGTCGATTAAGGTTGTCGAAAGGACAAATTGTCAGAATTGTCGAAAGGGTCAAGATCTCAGAATTGTCGTAAACTAAAATAACGAATATATAAAAACTAAGTCCATGCATTCCTAATCAAACTAATATGACTATATCTTGAACTAAATGACTAACGAACCATAAAGTTCCTACTATTGTTCAATCGAGCTGAAAGCCGCTACATGGCTCCCCTGAAATGTTAACATATTTCACATTAATGAGTCTATATAATGAACTATATTAACTGTCCGATTATATATATGCTAAATTTTAATATCATAATAAGGATACAAAGGCTCTTCGACATGGAGAATCGAACTTCATACTTCTTCGTTCTGTTGCAACAATATCACTTTTTGCACCGGACGTTCCAGGTATCTTGCTGGTTTGATACGTCGCCCTTTGTTGTCAAGTGAATCGTCAGCTAGAATAAGCTTTACCGAAGGGACATCAATACCTTCGTAAACTTCAACGACTCTCGCGAGTTGCCATTGATTTCTTGGAGCTTCATCCTTGATCATAACGATATCTCCTATCGTTGAATTTCGCCGCGGTTTTCTCCATTTCTGTCGCTCTTGCAGGGTTAAGAGGTATTCCTTTCTCCACCGAACCCAAAATTCATTAGCGAGATGTTGAACACGTCTCCATCTCTTCTTACAATACATGTCGGTAGATTGGAATACTCCAGGTCGGGGAAGGAGAACTTTGGTTTTCATTGTTAACAGGTGATTCGGCGTCAATGGACTAGGGGATTTAGGGTCGTTAATAAATTCTACTGTTAAGGGCCGACTGTTCACAATCGCTTCAGCTTCACACATAAATGTAACCAGGGCCTCATCATTCAATTGTGTTCCATTACTCACGAGCATCGCGGATATCACGTTATGAACTGTACGAGTTTGCCTTTCCCATACTCCACCCATGTGGCTAGCAGAGGGAACATTCATGTTAAACTCGAACCAATTGCAGTTGTGATGGAACAACTCTTCACATATCTTGACTTGATCGAATTCCTTCAAGGCTTCCTTAAGCTCTCTTCTAGCGCCAACAAAATTTGTGCCCTGATCGCTTCGTAGTTGTCGAATAGGTCCCCTTCAAGCTAGGAACCTACGTAATGCATTTACGAACGGGTCCGTCTCTAGAGTTGCAGCAACTTCGATGTGCACAGCTCTCGAGGCCATGCACATGAACAGTACTCCGTACCTTTTCAATTCCTTGCGACCTTCTTTAATAACGAACGGTCCAAAATAGTCGACTGCACATTTCGTGAATGGGGGCGCTGGTTCCAAACGATCAGGTGGTAACACCGCCTTATGCTGCTCTTGCACACTACCCCGTAACTTACGACAAGTGACACATTCACTGATTACACGAAAAACGACTGACGAGGCGCCAAGAATCCAATATCCGTTTGCTCTAACTTCATTGAGAGTGATACCTTTACCCTGGTGTTGCATTTTGCAATGGTAATCTCACAATTAAGTTCGTTATATGACCTTTTCGTGGCAACACCGCCAGGTGGATACATTGACCAGATAGATCGGCTAGTTGAAGGCGACCTCCTACTCTGACAATCCCGTTCGAGTCGCTGTAAGGATCTAGTTAGTGTAAGGATCTGTTGAACTGCTTTAATTATCATGAATTCAGCCTGACACAACTCCTCGACTGAGACAGGACTCATTGCATCTTGCTTAACTCGCTTCGATTTCTTGTGTGAATCGTATTTACGCTTAGCTTTATCTCTGAGGTTTCGTACGTACCGACGGCACAGAGCAACGGCCTTCCTAGCACACCCCCAGTCCGAAAAGAATGACAGCCTCTCTGCCACGCTTGGGAACGATTCCCTGGCAACAGTTGCTAAAGAAACAATTTTCTTTACTTCTGGGTCGTCATCTGCTAGAATGGGGACTTGGTCCACTCCTTTCTTATCCCCAGCCCAGTCAGATTCGTCTTTCCAAAGAAACTCCGACCCAGTGATCCATTTGGAATTTACCAACTGGTTTGCTCTCAGGCCCGCGGGAACCTTCATCCGCTGGATTCTGCTTTGTGTCGACATACTGCCATTGTTCCACTGAGGAACCTTCTTGTATCTGTTGAACCCGATTTGCTACAAACATGTGGAACCTCCTCACTTTATTACCGATATATCCTAAAACCACTTTGGTGTCCGTCCAGAAGAACTCCCGGGTGATCGCCATGTCTAACTCTCACCGTAATTGTTGACTAACTTTCACCGAAACAACTGCTGCCATGAGTTCCAATCTTGGTACGGTGACAGCTTTCAGCGGCGTAACTCTGGCTTTACCAAGTACAAAGGAACAATGGATTTTACCTTGGGCATCGACCAGTCGGAGATAGCTGCATTGACTGTAGCCCTTGAAGCTTGCGTCCGAGAAATGATGTAGCTCAGATACGATGACTGGTCCAAAATTCTTTGGTTTATAGCATCGTGAGATGGACAATGCTTCTAACTCTCTCAATTCCGTTTTCCACTTTAGCCATCTAAGTTTGATATCTTCTGGCACCACATCATCCCAACCGAGGTTCTGTCGGCAGAGCTCTTGCAGAATCGATTTTGCTTCTAGGAGGACTGGTGCGACAAGTCCGAGAGGATCGAATATCGAACATACCGTTGACAGAATACGACGTCTTGTGCAGGGCTGCTCCTTGAGGGCAATAGTAAACTTGAAGACATCAGTCTCGATGGTCCACTGAACTCCAAGAGCACGCTCTGTTAACTGGGTGTCTCGATCAAACTTGAGATTCTTCACTTCATCTGCACGATCAGCTTCTCGTATCATTTGGAGAACTTCTTTACAGTTCGAAGTGAACTTGTGTAGATTGAATCCACCCCGATCGCACATTTCTTTCACATTGTGAACTAGTTTTACTGCTTCTTCGACAGTTGGAACTGATTTGAGACCATCGTCAACGTAGAAGTTTCGGCGTAGAAATTCGGCTGCTGCAGTGCTCAGGGATTTTTCATTATCATCAGCTGTGGCTTTAAGAGCATAATTCGAACAACCAGGAGACGACGTCGCCCCAAACAGGCGAACCGTCATCCGATATTCCTGGGGTGGCTTTGACGTATCGCCGTCTTCCCACCACAGAAAACGAAGAAAATCTCTGTGTTGCTCTGGCACCTTCACTTGGTAGAACATTGCCTCAATATCGCACATTACTGCAACAGGTTCTTGACGGAATCTGCAGAGAACTCCAGTCAGATTGTTTGTCAAGTCGGGTCCTTGCAAAAGGTGGTTATTTAATAATTCTCCTTGGTATTGTGCCGATCAATCAAACACAACGCGGATTTTATCTGGCTTCTTGGGATGATAAACTCCATGATGCGGAATATACCAAACTGGTTTATCATTCACAACATTTCTGTTTTCCTCAGTTATCTTCTCAGTGTAGCCACTGGTTATGACTTTGTCCATGAATTTCACGTAATCTTCGGAATATTTGTTGTTGGTCTCCAGCCTCCTTTTCAACGGTTTGAGCCGATTTAAAGCCATGGCACGATTATTTGGTAGATTAGCCGCCGCATCATTCTTCATTGGCAGAGGGATCTCATAGCGTCCATTTTTGTGGAGAATTCCATTCTTAACTATCTCGAGAAATCTCCGATCTTCTTTGGAGTGCGCCGCTTCTTCTCTTTCTCGCTCAGAGAAGTCTAACTCGAACATTCGAACTATATCTTTGGGATTAATCACTTCCTTAGTTCGAGGATCCAGGACAAATTTTCCTTCTAGCTTGTTGCTTCCTATCTCACGAGTCAGGATTCTGTGGCAGGTCGAAATGCCAGTGTCGATTCCTGATGACTTTATATTTGCGGGTCCGATAATTCCCCAACCAAGGCGAGTTTTGAAAGGGTACGGATCGTCATCTCGACCAAGGATGACTCTGCGTGGTTTCAATGCTTTCGGGCAATTACAGCTAATCAAATGCCAATTTCGATATTTTCGTCCAGGGATGGTATTTCATGTTTTATTCCCTCCAAATGGGTCCACTTACTCGCGAGATATCAGGCGTTAGAATCTGTCCTTGTCTTGACGGAATCGTCTCTCTGGAATAAACCTTTGGAAGGGATATTGGTGCTTCACTTCTATTGAGCTTCTGGACAACGAGGCCATTGATTCTCTGGACGGGGACACTTGTTTGTCCATGCATCGTGTTCAATTTCAGGGAGATTTCTGTTCAACTCAGGCCGAGATCCTCGAGAACGGATTCCTAAATGAAAGTCGAATCGCTACAGTCATCAAGCAAGGCGTACACACGAACTTCAACCGCTGGTCGATTCTTGTGGCTGAGAATTACTGGGACTAACATCGCAGTGATCACTTTGCTATCGTCGCCACGGCTTGACGACCCACAAGTGTTGACGCAGGCGTTTGCGGATTCATCATTCGGATTAAGTGGTGGATCTCTACTGGGTGATTCTTGCCCAAGGGAATTTGTGTTATCCTTGGGTACTTGTCTACTCGAACGACGAGTGGGTTTAATACCATGCAATGAAGTTGGGTGTGATTTACTACATTCGCCACACTTCATTCGTGATCTGCAACTAGCCGACAAATGGCCCTTCTTAAGACAACCAAAGCAAAGGCCTTGCACAAGGACAAACTCTCGTCTTTGATCTAGGCTCTTGCTCTTGAACTCTGGGCATTTTTCTAAATTATGATTCTTTGAACAGGATGGACATTCGGTGACTTCTGGTCGACGATAATGATTTCTGCTCTGACTTGATCTAAAGTTGTCAGCGCAATGTTCATGCTGTTCGGCGTTAGTTGCAAAACTACCACCCTTATTGACTGGAATTCCAAACCTTGGTTTATTCTTAAATTCTGGTCTATCATGTAGTTTTCTTTCCCGCTTTAATGCGTCTGGGGAGAAAATAGGGTCGTTCACTAGATCAGATTCTTGTTTGACAAACTTGACGAAGTCCTTAAATGTGACCGAGCCTGCTTTTCCTCTTGTTTCGTATGCGTGACGACACCACTTAGTGCCTGAGTAAGAGGGAAGCTTAGCGCTAATTTTCGATAATGTCTGGGTTGAGTCAAGTTAATTCAATGACCCAACGGTTTTTACAGCCTCTTGGCATCCAATTAAAAAATCAGAAAAGGAACGCAATCTGGTACTATCAATGTCCTTAATTGTCGACCAATTCCGTAACCTAGACTTGAGGGCCTCTGCCACATGCACTGGATTGCCAAAACGTTCATCAAGCAATTTCCGGGCCTCTTGATAAGCATTATCTGAATTAACAGCTAAAAAACCTTTCACCACCTCATTTGCCTGTCCGACAGTATATTTATTTAAGAAATAAAGACGATCCTTTCCAGTTGGAACTTTATCACAAATAATAGAATCGAATGCTGTTATAAATGAGGGATAGTCAAATACGTTCCCGCTAAACGTTGGCGGTTCTTTGACAGGGAGATGATTCGTGATGTGTTGTTTAGTTAACAAGGCGCTTAACTCAACCTGTTTTGTTTGCACTTGAACTAATTGCTGTAAAGTACTTATTAAAGGCTCTGTGGTTTGTGTTGATGGCACGAGGCCCGATGTCATCGATTGAGTGTTATCATCTACCAGAGACTTAAATTTGATCTCAGGTTTACATTCTGGGTCGTGCTCGATATCATGACCGTCCACAGGTTTAGTCAAGAGGGGCAAACGAACATGCGATTCTGATCGCCTGGAATGGTCTTCATGAATCCCCGAAACCAGGTTTGAATGGGTGTTCGGTTCGTCGTGTTCGACATGTGTAGGATGATCAAGTTGTTGTCCCTTATTCGAAACATGATCCTCATCTATAATGCGCTTAATGGCCTCTTCCTCGGCCAAGGCTATTGAGAGTTCCTTCAATAGCTGAAGTCTGCGCAATTCTTTCTCATGCTCAAGAAAGTCGATTTCAGCGCGAAGTCTTGCAGATTTTCCGGCTGCTTCTAGTCGTATTGAGTGCGCTGAACGAGAACTGGCTACGCTCCCTGAGCAATGCGAATCCTCAGACTTAACTGACTTGGCTCTAGTATAACTGTTCAGTCTCTCAAAGGATTGAATGCGCTCTATCAACCTTTGTCTACATTCCATAAATTCTCTGTCTCTAAGGTCAAACCAATCATAGAATTCTCGCCTTTCAGATTCGTTTTCAATTGCGTCATACACATTCTGATGGGCATGATTAAGCTCTTCCTTTGACTTATCGAGGGCATTTCTTAAACCTTCTAGGTTTTCAAGCGTGCAAGATTGCTCTCCCGCATCGAGTAATTCATATACCGACTGTATATGCCTTGCCAAACTTCGATAACAAGTTTGACGTTTTTGTCCTAAAATTTCCTTTCGGTACTGGGAACCCTTTTCTGTGGGTTTCCTGGAACGATTGCCAAGATGTTGTTCAGGAAGGACGAGATTATTTTCGATTTCCGATGACGCAGTTTGTTGATTTTCCTGTTTTTCAGGTAAAGCATTTTCTATTGTTTCTGTGCCAACTTCTGGGCGTTGTTCGCAAATCAGTCCTGTTGCTAATTTCAATGTTCGAAATATGTTCGTTTGTGTCTTCTGAGGACATTTTCGATTTTCGGTTTGTAAGAATAAACGAAACTCGCCAATCGGTGTTATTTTACTGTAACGGCCGCAGCGCAAGCTCTATATGAACAACGACGATTTGCTTACGTCACGACAGTTGTAAAGTTCGAAGAAACAAAACACAGGGATATATTTTTCAGGCAACAATTTAATAGTCTTGACCAAATAACAATGCTAACTCGAGATTCATTAACGATGTCGATTAAGGTTGTTGAAAGGACGAATTGTCAGAATTGTCGAAAGGGTCAAGATCTCAGAATTGTTGTAAACTAAAATAACGAATATATAAAAACTAAGTCCATGCACTCCTAATCAAACTAATATGACTATATCTTGAACTAAAAGACTAACGAACTATACAGATTATGAATACAATATCACATGCACTAGAAATGTTCTAAAACAACTCAATATTATCATGCGCTTGCTAAAACTAACACATAAAAAGAGAAACTACAAACTAAATAACAATTGTAAAAGATAAACTTACATAACAGTCCCGCTTTGTCGAGGCGAACGATGCACAAACCAAGATGTTCGAACAGCTGGATGGGTTACAAAAATTGTTCGAAACTTTTATTTACAAGTTTTCTCGACGAATGCACATAACCAACTCAGCGAAACACAAGATCGTGCAAACCTTTACCTGTCCAAATCGGAACCAGTTACCGCGTCATAGCTAACCACAAATTAACCATAAAGTTCCTACTATTGTTCAATCGAGCTGAAAGCCGCTACAAGACGAATAATTAAATTGGTGTTCGCCAATTTTAAGAGCCAATGAGGTTGCTGCTTCGCCATTTGAATCGAAAACCAGTGCCAGGCAAAAGACATCCCGCATCGTTAAGGTGAAAAAATTCATAGCAACACGAAAAGTATTGCCAAATATTTCGTATTTCTAAAGTTGTTTTCAACAAGAAAATGTACTGGGGAGCAATTAAAAACATCAAATTTTATTGTTATGATGTTTTTGAGAGTTATGTTTCATATTTTCAATGTTTTTTGTCGATAGTTTTGAGGGTGTAATTCGTTAATTTATATTTAGTTGCCAACCATATCTTATTTTAATACAAATATAGCAATTGGTGTTGACGTCACAGACCGATATTAAACTGGATGGACGCTTTAGATTAAAACACAAATACCTTTGGGCTACCTAGGGGTCGACTTGCATTTTATCACAAAACCTTTTCCAAATTTTTGTAACCATGCTCAAATTCATGCAGTGATGATCATATTACAAATATTATTAGCAGTGACGGTGAAACAAAACTTGTAAAAATAGATACAAAACATCGCTGTACGTTTTCAAAACATTGAAGGCGGAGCTTGCAAACCTGTTTGATTCGCAGTTAAAACTGTTGGATGGACAGGTTAAAATTAGCACGTTTTCAACGTCAAACGTCTACGTAAACAAACACGAAAAAAGGTTCGCAGTTTACAGTTGCTTGCAAATGGTAGTATGTTCATGGCCAGAAATCGTAACCCCAGCGCCCACTGTTAATGGTCAGCAGTAATGCCAGTTGGTATTGTCTAGCGCTTTGAAACATGGCCAACCGATTAAAAACAAGAGATCAGCGTTAGATCATATCGAACTAACGTATATGCAGGGGGTGAAATAACGGCCAGACCTAGAACAATGTCCGAGCAAATTTGGTAATTGTCCGAGCAATTCACGAATAGCACGGACTTTATGTCCGAGTAAATTTGAAAATTCATTTTTCTGTTCCGAAGTGATTTCATGTCGCCTATTCTGGAGTTAAACTACATTAATTTCAACCACAAAATTGCAGTTAAAACGTTCTGTACAACCGGCCCAATTCAGTAGAGTTTTATGCAGCGGGCTTCATACACACACTATATATACTTGTCATGAAGTTCTGCACTTAAAGTTTGTGCTTACCGCTGACCTGTCGCGTGTCGCTGAATATTTTGCACTGAACACGGAAAACATGGAAAAACAGTCACGTCTAACCGCATTTTTTCAACATAATCAGTCAGCTGCATCAACATCTGGTGAGGCAGGCCCATCAGCGAAGAAATCAAAAGTTTTAATGACAAATAAAGGCAACAGAAAACTGTCTGTTTCCTCAGCAACAGCCTGGAAAAATCATGCTCTTGCTCAATACTCAGGTCAAGACTGGCTTATTGTTAACTCAGCAAATGGAGAGGATGTGGACTCCCTGAACTGCTTCGTTTGTAGGAGATTTTCGAAGGAGGTCTTTGGAATAAAGTCTTTCTCAACAGTGTGGGCTTTTTCAGGCAGTGGAAACCTAAAAATAAGTAACGCGAAAGATCATGCTTCTGGTGAACCGCATAAGCGTGCGATGGAACTGTTCCGAAAAGAACAAGGATTGGGCGTAAGCGAGAGGACAGAGTTGTCTCAACATCAGCGAGAGCAGGGTCAAGTTAGTTTCCTGTCAAGTGTGTCTTCGATGATGGAGAAAGATAAACTGTTAACTAAGAAGTTCGAAGTAGCGTACTTTGTGGCGAAGGAGAAGTTGCCCATGAAAAAGTACCCAAAACTTTTAGCTTTAGAGGAAATGCATGGAGTGGAGATAGGCACAGCATACCGAAATAAAAAGAATGGGGCAACATTTGTTGACTTCATCAGCGAGGCCATTTCCAAAGAGCATATTGATGAATTTAACAAATCTAACTTTTACTCTGTTTTAATTGATGGGTCAACTGATAGCTCAGTTATAGAACAAGAAGTTATTTTTGTTCTTCATTTTGACCCCAAACCAACAGGTGGCGACAAGGTGTAGATTAAACTTACCTTCGCAAAGCTAGTTGAGCCGGAGACATCAACAGCAGTGGGAATAAAAAAGGTGATCACTGATTCATTTGAAGCTGCTGGTATCAACGATTTTGAGGTCAAACTTATAGGTAATTACAGTTGTTCAAAATGTCAACTAACCATTGAATATTCTCTCAGAGTACTATTAAGAATCTTATTCTCACTAGGTTTTGGAGCTGACGGTGCATCAGTCAACAGAGGGGACAAAAACGGCGTCAAGCAGTTCCTGCAGGAAGATGTAGAATGGCTGGTGTTTGGGTGGTGCATGAGTCATCGTTTGGAGTTAGCCCTCAAGGATGCGCTGCAAAAAACTGTTTTCAGAGATGTTGACGAAATGCTCCTTAACCTGTATCTACTGTACCAAAAAGCCCCCAAAAGCTTCGACAATTGAAAGAATTAGTACAGTACTACAAGAGGCAGATGTTGATGAGGCAGAAGATTGTTCCTTGCAAGGTGGCATTAAACCAAAACGGGCATCGGGTAAATACAGTATACAGTATGCAACCAATTTTGGATGCATTTCTGACACATGTCGGCCGAGTTGTGTCTTTAATTACTCATTAACAATTACTATCTCTTTTTTCAATAGGAACTCGCTGGGTTGCTCACAAAATTGAGGCTCTCAAAGTAGCAGTCGATAATTATGGTGCATACATGCAACATCTGGAAAACATGGCTGAAGATAACAGTTTCAAAGTGTCAGAATGTGCAAAGTTTAGAGGTTACCTACGGAAATGGAAGAACTCGAGAATACCAATCTTGATGAGCATGTTTCTAGATATTTTGCAACCAGCGAAATTTCTCTCACTTGGGTTCCAGGACGATGAAATAGATCCTGTAAAATCGTCACAAGCCCTCCAAGATGCCCAAAACCACTTGTCAAAGTTGGAAAGAAAACCATTCGAAAACTTACCACACGTAAAGTTTTTCCTATCGAAAGTAAAGCGCAATGAGAATGGTGAACATGTTTATCAAGGTGTTAACCTTACGTACTTTGAAGAGTCAAAAAGAAGAGCTGAAGATCTCAAAGACAACCTCGTGGAGTTGGTGAGCACTGCCATAAGCAACAGGTTAAAGAAATCCTCTGAAAATTTCGTGCAGCATGCCGCCATCATTCTCAACACAGAAAGCTGGTCAAAAGCGGCGCAGAAAGAGGACGAGGAAGAGGACGAATTTGCGGATGGAATGATGGAGGAAGTGTATGAGAGGTTTTCAATACCTCTGAAAAATGCTGGCTTTTCTGGTACGTTACCTGATTTACTTCAGCAGTGGCATTCCGTGATTGCATACACTAAAAAGTATCTAGCTCCTGAAACCACGAATTACTTAGTTGTGTGGTATTGCATCTTTAACAGTTCTTTGGCAACCAGTGGCATCTTGTGCTCCTTATCGTTGAACTCTTGTTCTGTATTCCCATTTCCAACTCTAAAGTAGAGCGCCTCTTCTCACTTATGAAACGCATGAAAACAGACGGGAGATCGTCTCTGCGAAATGACAGACTAAACAGTCTTCTAAAGATCAAGTGTGAAGGGCTACCATTAGAGCAGTTCGATGCTTCATCGGCAATGAAACTTTGGGTGGATGCAAAGGTTCGACGTCCTGTTCAAAATCCGAGAAAAAAGTACAAGAAGAGGGAGTCCAAAAGGGCAAGACCAAACCTGTCCCTGAGTGACAGTGAAGACGAAACAGAGGAGGAAACCCTTGAGAGGTTCAGTGGAGTGAGGCAGACAGCAACTAATCCATTCATGACATTATATCCACCAACACCTGAATATTCTCCTCTTTGCTTATAATTTGTTGAGTTTAAATGTCTGTTGGTTTTGTTGTCGAATTTTTCCGTTTTCGGCGAGAGGTGATTTAATTAAGACGCTAATTCGGGCTCATGTCAAGACGACATACCAATGCTGCATGCACGTAGCGTTACTCAGTAAAGTAAATGTCGGTAAATGCTATCAAAAGAACAGTAAGAGTTAACATTTGGAATAGAACAACATTGAACATTTCAAAGACCTAGGTGAAACGTCGCTCTTTTCGTACGCTGAACCAAATGCTGATGAGCTCAAAGAAAGACTTTAAGTCATTTGCAAATAATACGTTCGGTGCAAGAAACGATCGACGTTTGACTTAAGCCTAAGCTACACAACTGTATTCATTGATTCAGATTTATTGACTGATGGTTTTTTAAAACTACGATTGGCTGACAGAATTAACATGATCATATTTGATATAGGTATGAGAAAATACGAGAAAGTGTTTTCGCGTGGAGGGTTCAATTGGTAATGTTAGTAGTTGATAGCAGTTGTGTAACCTTGCTGTCAAATATGCGCTGTCACGCTGAACAACCCTGTAATTGGCACAGTTTCCTTTTTTTGATATGTCCGACCAACTTTTCGTCAAGTCCGAATAAATCCTAACCTGGTCGGACTTGTGTCCGACTTGGTAAAAAACGTTATTTCACGCCCTGATATGACGTCATAAATTTTGTAATAATGGAAGTACAATAACAGAAGTCTTACATGAAGGCTTTTTAGAGCTGGTTCATAAAAATGATAAAATAAAAATGGCGATGAATGATGATACTGTTAAAGTATGTGCTCATATATCCAATTAAACGAAAATAGACTAGTGATGATTAACGTAATAAAGACTAACCATATAGACTAACCAAAATAAGACCCCAGTAATCGAAAATAGATTCAGATATAAATATATATATATAAATAAGTGTAGAGAAAACTATGTAACCAAAAAGGGATATTCAGACTGAACAGTCACATACCATACCATAAAAGTATATTCATTCTCTTATGAAAACTGTATTCCATTTATAGTAAAATAACTGTGTAAAGATAGATTAATCCAAATTGCTGTAACCATATAAATACGAGTGATTCTGTAACAAATACATTAGATGAAAAAGCTTCCAAACGTTGTATATTGTGCTTCTGACTAAAGATAGAGAGATGGCAACAGTACGAAACTTAACAGGTTATGGGCCCAGGAAAGGGATAATCTTCGATGGAGACGAAAGCAAATATGAGTTATGGGAAGTAAAGTTTTTGGGGTACATGAGACTCCAGAAGCTTTACCAAATATTCGTCCCTCCTGCAGATGAGGAAGAACTAGATGCGGCAAAGAATGCAGATGCATTCGCCGAGCTCGTCCAGTGTCTGGATGATAGAAGTCTGTCTCTTATAATAAGAGAAGCGAAAGATAATGGTAGGCGAGCCCTTGGCGTTCTTAGAGAACATTACCAGGGAAATGGCAAGCCGAGAATCATTGCTTTATATACGGAACTGACTTCCTTAAAGATGGCAGAAAATGAGAAGAGTACAGATTACATTATACGCGCAGAAACGGCTGCGACATCACTGAAGGCCGCTGAGGAAGTTATTAGCGAAGGGCTGTTGGTCGCGATGGCACTCAAAGGTTTGCCTGCAAGCTACAAAACATTCTCCATTGTCGTAATACAGCGGGAGAAACAAATTATTTTCCCTGAATTTAAGATCACATTACGAAGATGAGGGTATCACCGATGACGAGGGTGATAAGCATATTGATTGTGACATCTGTACACAGGGCAAAATGTGTCAATTTCGAAACCGTGAGCCAGACCAAAGGGCAAAGGGGTCATTAGAATTTGTGCATTGCGATTTAGCTGGACCTATTGAGCCGGAAAGCCACGGTGGTTATAAATACGCTTTATCGTTCATAGACGATTACACAAGTATTATCATGGTGTATTTCTTAAAGCAAAAAAGCGATACTGTTGAGGCAACCGAAAAGTTCCTAGCCGATATTGCTCCTTTTGGTAAAGTCAAACGAATTAGGAGCGACAATGGAACTGAATTTACAAGTCAGTTCTTCAAATCTTTGTTGCCTAAGAATGCCATTAAGCATAAGACTAGTGCTCCTTATTCCCCACACCAAAACGGGACGGTAGAGCGCGCATGGAGAAGTTTATTCAGCATGGCAAGATGCCTATTAATCGAAGCAAGATTACCCAAAATGTTGTGGACATATGCCGTATTAGCATCGGCATATATTAGGAACAGATGTTTTAATGCAAGGTTAGGAAAAACTCCATATGAAGCCCTCACGGGGAAACAACCAAACCTGAGTAATATGCATGTTTTCGGCACTACTTGTTATGCATGTGTACAGAATGCAAAGAAATTAGATGCACGCAGCCAAAAGGGTATATTCCTGGGATACGACAGAGGAAGTCCAGCGTACTTAGTGTTTTACCCGGAAACAAACAAATTAGAAAAGGTCAGATGTGTGAAATTCATGGATAAACTTGATCAAGTTACCACTGACCAGGAGGTATTTCATAGGGAACCAATTGAAATAGATAAAGAGGAGACCACAGTGCATGAACCGGTTAAGGAAACAGTGGGAGAAAGTAGCAATGAAAACCAAGCAAGGTACCTGACACGAGCTAGGAATAAGCCAAGTTATTTAAGCGAGTATGTTGTAGATGACGTAAGTTACTCTGTAGATTATTGCTACAAGATAGTAAATGCCTGAAATTCCAGTGAATTACCAGCAGGCGGTAAAATCGCCCGAGGCTAGTAAATGGCAAAAAGCTATGCATGATGAGCTAAGTGCATTGGAAGATAATAATACATATGAATTAGTCCCAACCCCAAGCGACCGTCAGATAGTGGGAGGAAAATGGGTTTATGCAATTAAAACTGATCAAAACGGCGATAAAACTCATAAGGCGCAATATGTAGCTAAAGGTTACTCTCAAGTTGCAGACATTGATTATCACGAAACCTTCTCACCCACTGCACGCATGAGCTCAATCCGAACGTTGATACAACGCGCTGTTCAAAATGACATGACCATTCATCAAATGGACGTTAGGACTGCATATTTAAATGCGCCAATTGATTGTGAAATTTATATCGAACAACCAGAAGGTTTTGAGAAGCGCGGCGAAAATAAAAATTTAGTGTGCAAATTAAATAAGTCTTTGTATGGGCTAAAACAAAGTGGGAGGAATTGGAACAACATGTTGCATGAATACCTGGAAAATGAAAATTTGATTATCACGAAACCTTCTCACCCACTGCACGCATGAGCTCAATCCGAACGTTGATACAACGCGCTGTTTAAAATGACATGACCATTCATCAAATGGACGTTAGGACTGCATATTTAAATGCGCCAATTGATTGTGAAATTCATATCGAACAACCAGAAGGTTTTGAGAAGCACGACGAAAATGGAGAAAATTTAGTGTGCAAATTAAATAAGTCTTTGAATGGGCTAAAACAAAATGGGAGGAATTGGAACAACATGTTGCATGAATACCTGGAAAATGAGAAATTCGTTCAATCACACGCTGATGCATGTGTATATGTGCGAGAAATCGATGCTAAAAGGTGCATAATAATAATTGTTTGGGTTGATGACATTATAATAGCAACGACTGACCTAGAGTTGTTGACAAGTGTAAAAGAATCACTGAGTAACAGGTTTAAGATGAAAGACCACGGTAAGCTGGCATGGTTCTTAGGGACTCAGTTTAAATGCGACGAAGCATGTATCGAAATGAATCAAACTCAATATATCGAGAAAGTTTTAGTAAAATTTGGGATGGATGAGTGCAAACCCAAACCGACGCCATGTATTTAGGAATCGAAAGCGGTCAACAAATGAAGAGTCGTCCGAGCTAGACGACCCACATGAGTATAGAGCAATCGTAGGCAGCTTGATCTATGTAATGACAGGAACCAGACCTGATTTATGTTTCATTGTGACAAAATTATCACAAAAAATGGCAAAGCCAAGTAGGGAGGAGCTTGTTATGGCTAAACATGTCTTAAGATACTTAAAGGGTACATCTGAACAAGGTTTAGTGTTTCGAAAGTCAGAGAAACCATTAAAGTTGCATGGGTATTGTGATTCGGATTGGGGCGCATCGGTTCAAGATAGACGCAGTATAACAGGTTACAACTTCCAGTTATGTGAGACCGGCCCCCTTATATCTTGGAAGAGTCGTAAGCAACCAACGGTTGCATTGTCTACATGCGAAGCCGAATACATCGCTTTAACAAATGCCGTCCCAGAAGCAAAATTTCTTAGACAATTATGTATAGGAAGGTACGTATGAGTGAGGATAGTGTAGTTCTACAGGTAGACAACCAGGGGGCTATCAACCTAGCTAAGAACCCCATACACCATCAAAGGTCAAAGCATATTGACATCAAATACCACTTCATCCGCTCAGAGATACAGGTAGGTATTATTAGTCTGGTGTACGTTCCAACAGAAGACAACGTAGCTGACGTGTTTACCAAACTAACAAGCAAAGGTAAGTTAAATAGGTTCAAGACCGTCATGTTAGGAAAATAAAATTGATTTTAGTTTAAGAGAACATAAGAGCAAGTGGGAGTGTTAAAGTATGTGCTCATATATCCAATTAAACAAAAATAGACTAGTGATGATTAACGTAATAAAGACTAACCATATAGACTAACCAAAATAAGACCCCAGTAATCGAAAATAGATTCAGATATAAATATATATATATATATATATATATAAATAAGTGTAGAGAAAACTATGTAACCAAAAAGAGATATTCGGACTGAACAGTCACATACCATACCATTAAAGTATATTCATTCTCTTATGAAAACTGTATTCCATTTATAGTAAAATAACTGTGTAAAGATAGATTAATCCAAATTGCTGTAACCATATAAATACGAGTGATTCTGTAACAAATACATTAGATGAAAAAGCTTCCAAACGTTGTATGTTGTGCTTCTGACTCAAGATAGAGAGATGGCAACAGTACGAAACTTAACAGATACATTTATACATTTATAAATGTACACCATTTATAAATGTACACGAAAGTGTAAATGTCTGTGGCCTTCCAGCCCGGCATTATTCAGGGAATTGAGTCATCTGGGGTTGATTTTCATATTTATGTGCCGTTCTACCTAGACCTGTGGCGGTATTTGACATGGGACAGAGGAACAGCCATTGGTAAGGGAGCTTTTCTGCTAGAGAAAAATGAGTTTGACAGATTTGCTCCCTTCTTTCCTACTCATTGGTATTATGTCATAGACCTTCACAGTGAGGGAACTGCAGTTGATTTCCCAATCCGAGTAAGACCATTTCTCAGCAAGTCAAGTACCAAGAATTTCATAGTGGGGGAGGATGAAATTTTACTAATGCTCCAATTATGTACTGTGAGAAACTTAGTATTTATTTTGTTAAAAGGGCATGCAATGTTAATAATATATAATGAACATTTATTTTTCTGTAAAGATAGTTGGGAAATTTAACTTAACTTTCTTGCACGAAATGATGAAATGTCAAATCTTGTGGGTACCGTACGTAAACTGTGCATAGAATTCCAATATGGAGTGCTATAAATTAGGATGCAGCAAAGATAACATCCTTTAAAAGTTGTCTAAGTTTTTCTGCATTCTTAACTCGAGTTTTAACACCCATTTCTTTTAGTTGTGCTTTAACCTCTGCCTCATTCATGTTGTCAACATTCTCATTATCATCATCCAGTGGAGTAACACTAAGTCGTGGTCGTTTTTGCCCCTCTTCTGTTATGCCATTACTCCAGTATGATGCATCCTGTAGCTTGTAACTTCTGGGTTTTCTGTCATAGTCTTGTCATCAAGTCGTTTTACAGCTTGAAGTCCATCTGTACAGGCATCATACTTGTTTTTTGGTGGTAAAGATGCCGAATGACTTCATTAACTTTCTCAACTCCTTGCCCAGTGAAACATTTTACACCACTTGTAGCTAAAAAGAATGGCATATGATAGCACAAAATGTGCATATGGAGTGACATTTGCTTTTTTATAGCCATCTTCAATACCACCAAGGGTTAAAAAAAGCGTTAGCGATTCCGTTGCTTACAAGAAATAGATAACAATTTTCAATGAGAATTTTATTGTTAACCCATTGAGTGGCAGCACTCTCCCCTTCACAAAAAAAATCATCTCGCATTAGACTGAATAAAATAATAAAGTAGGGTGCATCAGGTGCATTGATGCCACTTAAAGGGTTAATTCAACTGACTTCTAACCTTTGAAAAAAAGTGTCCCACTTTTTCCTCAGAAGAGCTCCAAGAGTTTAGAATACCATACACTTCTTGGAAATCCTGAAAATAACAGCCACTGTAACTTAACTGTAATTAACCAGTTCTAAAATTGTATTTTTCACTTTTCTGTAGACATACCATATTTTATTATGTTGCTCTAATTAATCAACTCAACAGAAGAAGCAAATTATAGGGTAATTGCTTCATAGATAGGTAGCCTTTATTCCTTTGATTTGAATATAATATAAGTTTTCGCTTTTGGGTACGTTGTTAGTATTTTTCCTCATAAGGTCCTCATAATCTATAACCTAATCTAATTAGCCTTAGTATAATTACCTTCCAAATTTTAGTTACAGTTTCAAGGTTAGGTGGGGAAACAAATTCTGCAAATGAACCAGGAAGGTTGTGTAATATTCTACCCGATTTAATGTCAGATTGTTTCAAAAACAATGGATTTTTAACACACACGTTTTATTAAAGTAAACTACAAAAATACAGCCATGTTGGAGGCCATGCCACTTCCACTTAACTTCCTTAAACTTCCTTAATCTTCCTTAATAAACACTACCTCTTATAATACTATCTACATAATACTTACCTTCTACATAATACTATCTCTTCCTTTCTCGAAACTTTAACATGTATATAAAACAATTTTAATGTTATATTTGTTGTTCCCCAGTTATTTTCCCAAAACTTATGTACAAGTTCATTTCGGCTTTTCCACAACATAATCTTTAAATTTATTAGGTAGCCTAGTAACACGTTTTGGTCTGACATGCTCTATGGCCGTTTCCAAAGGTTTTCCCCCTAAACTTTCACTCGCTTGCTCACTGTCACTTGGCAAATCCACAGTCAACGGTAAACTCGACTCCTCCGGTAAGATAAATGGTTTCACAAACGAACTATCTCTTCGGTATACTTCTCCATCCTTTGACTTTAGCATCAGCTCCTTTCCTTCTTTTGTTACTACGGTATACGGTTCTTTCTCATAATTAGGAGCTAACTTTACGGTTGTTTTGGTATTCTTTAGCAAAACTTGATCACCTGGCGCAACTGGATTACGAGAAGCTCTGTTCTTTTCGTCAGCATATGCTTTCTGATTCAATTTGTGGCTCCAATCTCTCTCTTTCGTTGCTTGGTTTTGTATGCTGTCTTGACGTCTCAGCTCCGGGAGTTTCGTCTTCAACTCTCTTCCAAACATCAGATATGCTGGCGTAACACCAGTACTGACTTGTGGTGTACTACGATATGCTAAGAGAAATTTTGGTAACTCTTCTTGCCACTTCTTTCCTTCTGCTTCTGCTACTTTTAGGGATTTTAGAAGTGTTCTATTCTGTTGCTCCACTTCTCCATTTGCTTGAGGCCACAGCGCTGGGGATTTCCTATGTTCTATTCCGTTTTCCAGCAGGTATTTTCGAAACTCTTCGGATACAAATTGAGGACCATTGTCCGACTTTAAAGAGTGTGGAAAACCAAACCTTGCAAAGATTTGAGTTAAAGCAGCGATCACCTTTTGAGTTGTTGTTGTGCACATAACAATGACTTCGTAATACCTGCTATAGTAATCAACCACGACTAACAAACTTTCTCCAGATGGCATTGGACCCATTAGATCTATTGCAATGTCTTGCCAGGGTCCCATGGGCGGTTCAGTTCTCATCATTGGCTCCGGAGGGCTGAATTGTCCCACAACTTGGCATCCTTGACAAGCCTTGCACATTTTCTCAGCATCCGCATCCAATTTTGGCCACCATACTTTCGTTCGCAAACGACTTTTTGTTTTTACAATACCCTGGTGCCCCTCGTGAGCCAACTTTAGGACCGTTTTTCGTAAGTTCTGCGGTATCACAATTCTGTCTCCGCGAAGCACGAGTTTCCCAATTACACACAATTCATTCTTTACACAAAGATAACTTGGCATCTTACATTGTGACCAGTCTCCCGTTTGGACATAATGACGTACACTCGACAACTCAGCGTCTTTCTCCGACTCTCTTTCGATTTCTCTCGGTGTCAATGCTACTGGTGTACTTTCTTGCACCACCAGCCTGATCATCTCCTCTGTTTCCCTACTGACATCCTTTGGTTTGGGTTGGTTCAGCCTGGACAAAGCGTCTGCGATATTGGAACTCCCTGGACGGTAGACTACTTTGTAGTTATGGCACTGCAATCGGAGGACCCAGCGCTCAATCCTTGCTGATGGCTTCGACGATTTTCCGAAAATGCATTGCAGTGGTTTGTGGTCTGTTTCCAATTCAAACTCTCGCCCATAAACATAAAGGTTAAATCTTTCGCAGGCCCAAACAAGAGCCAGCGCCTCTTTCTCCGTCTGGGCATAGCGTCGCTCGACCTCAGTTAAATTCCTCGAAGCGTAAGAAACTACTCTCCACTCTTCTCCATGAAGTTGTAGTAAGACTGCACCCAAACCGTCGGGACCTGCATCAGCTACAATTCTGGTCTTGTACTCATTCTGAAAATAAGCGAGTGCTTTACTTGTTGACATAAGTTGCTTCAGCTTCTCAAACGCTTTTTGTTGTTCACTACCCCAGACGAAAACTGTCCCTTTCTCAACAGTTTACGTAATGGTTCCGCTTCTTGGAGAAATTCGGTATGAATTTGGCTGAATACTGTACAAGCTGAACAAATGATCGAACTTCTGAGATGTTCTTTGGTGGTCTGGCATTCACAACTGCTGCAATCTTTTCCTCACTAGGTGCGACTCCCTTGTTACTTAGTTCGTGTCCAAAAAAGGTTAACTTATGAAGTCTAAATTGGCACTTCACTTCATTCAAGGTCATGCCACTATCCCTCAACCGTTGTAGAACTTCTCGCAGATTACTATCATGCTCTTTCAAATCACCTCCATACACAATCAAGTCATCAGCAATGTTAGCTACTCCCTTACACCCACGTATGACGTCCGATATAATCTTCTGGTACTTCTCAGGAGCGGATGTTATGCCAAACATAAGTCTTTTGTACCGGTACAACCCCCGATGAGTTACAAAGGTTGTGATATCACGCGATTGTTCCTCCAGCTCAAATTTGGTGAAACCCCCATCTCAAATCGAGCTTGCTAAAACGGTTGCACCGTTGAGATCGTACAAGATTTCTTCAATTGTAGGAATAGGGTGTCTTTCCCGTACTATTGCTTCGTTTGCTTTGCGCATATCAATGCACACCCGCACGTCACCATCTGGTTTTGGTACCACCACAAGAGGTGAGACCCACTCTGTCGGGCTGTTCGGTACTTCCTCGATAATATCTTTTGCCAGTAGATCATCCAATTTCTGGTCCACTTTGTCTCGTAAACCAAATGGAAGTCTGCGAACCCCTTGTGCAACTGGCTTCACCTCCTTGTTGATGTGCAATTTTAACTGATAATCCTTCAGTTTTCCCACTCCTTCAAATACATCTGAATACTCTTTACGGATATCTTTATCACTCCCTTCTATTGCAATCGAACAAACTTGCGCTCCATATAAAGGACCCACATGCAACACTTTAAGCTTTTCTGCTGTACACTTCCCAAGTAAAGGTTTCCCCGCACCTTTATCACCGTGAATTCATCTGTGCATTTTACCGCTAGCTTCACATACAATTTCAGATACAAATGTCCCAGCAACTTCAATGGGGTCTTTCTGACCATAGGCGAATAACTTCTTCTCCGATTTTGTTGACTGACACTCAATGTTATTTTCCTTCAGTTTACTCCATGTTCCATAATCAATCCAATTACATGATGCCCCCGAGTCAATTAGTACACCGTCCAATTGAACTCCACCAATCAACACCTGCTTGGCCTTTTTCAACGACGAATGCATAATCCTCCCTGGCTCTTGGTTTTTCCTCTTCATCAACACGATACACTTTCTTCTTTCCGGCTTCATTTCCTTTCTTATGCCATCCTTTTGGATTTTTAGTGTCCCGCTTTCTGCAGCATGCAGCAAAATGCCCAGTAACACCACATTGATCCCTAGCGGGGCAAGTTTTATCCCTAGCGAAATGACTGGTGTGGTTACAGTTGAAACATCTTTGCTCAGTCCCAGTTCCCTTGCGTTGACCACTAACGTTGTTTCCATCTTTGTTTCCCTTCTTGCCTTTCTTAAAACCACGTCCCACTGAGTTTACCTGCCCCTCCCCTGGTTTGTGTTGCGAACCAGGCTGTTCCAAGGATTTCATCTGAATTTCTACTGCTTCAAATGCTCTTGCAATCTCCTGCAAATCCTTCAAACTTGCGTTAGCTCTCTCATCTTTGCTTACTCTGTTACATATTTTTTGTGCCATGTCACAAGAAATATTCCTCCCTTTACTGCCATGCCAGTTTACAGATCGTCCCCATGTGAGCCTATGTGCCATTTCCTCCGATGCGTTAGCTTCAATTTGGGCAACTTGTGAACATGTCTAGTACATAGTTATGGGAATTTGCTGATTTGAAATATAATAGTAATAGCTTTTCGTTGATGTTATTCCTCAAACCATCTCCTTCATTGCATTATCGATAAGTTGCATCAAGAAGACAGCTAACTGTATTATTTTTAAACCATAAAACCTGCCAACATAAGATAAAACTTTGTTGGTTTAAGTACTTACATTAGTTAAAAATACCATTAAATATGAATAGTACAATTGTGATTATATAAACATCAATGCGAGCATGGTGCACAATTGTGCATTAATTTAATTAATTTTGTTATTAAACTTTACTGGTGAATTAGTGGATGACATTATGATGGCAGAGTACCATAAAAAACATCTGAGATTTTTATTGTAGCAAACAAAGTTATATATACCAGATTCTATCTGGCTCAGTATCTTGAAAATGTTTATCATCACCAAATGCAAGCCTTTCAACATCAGTATGATTAGGTTTTTCTTTCTCAGGGTCTGGGATAACAAACTCATTAACAAATGCACTGATGACTCTGTCAAATGATTCCATCTTTTTTTCTCTCTCCATATGCATGATTTTATGTGGTGGTATGTGTTTTGCTGGAGGACCATTCACATCTTTCAGTCCTTAAAACTCCATTGCAGCTTCCAGAATGTATGCTTTCCCAAAACTCAATAAGAACTGCTCTGTAACCTCATATGAATTTGTAACCTTTTGAGGTGTCACATTTAATCGATCATATTTCTCTCTGAAGTATTTCAAGGTACCAATTTCTCTTACAGAACCAGAGTTGTGAAGGAGTTTGTAGACAAACTAAAAAACACAAAATTATATTGAACATACATGTACAGTGCATTATATAGTTTAATATTTCATCTGTGTTTGAAACCCTATAGAATAAAACATTCAGGGCATGGTGAAGTTATTTCTGTAATTATTAAACAGGTCAGCCTATTGGGTGCAAGGTATCCTGTGAAACAGTTGCTTTATTGATAAAAGCAATTTTATCGATTATCAATGTTAATCAATTTTAAAAGAGATTACTGCAAAACTTGAATGTATATGAATAGGTACACCCCAATTATCAAGTTAGCTATGGGCTATGTCAATGATTTTTCACCAACTATATATAATTACTTGACTTTCTACTTTTATATACCTGCAGGTAGGATATTTTGGTGTGAAATAACTCAAGAGACAAATGGACTGCAGTGATCCAGTCGTGCCTTTGCTGTATGTGATCCTGCCTGCAAGTCTTTTGCACCAGCAAATCTCACGCGGGCCATTTGATCTCCTCCAAATGGAACTGATCATGACAACTTTCATGTGGTCATTTTCATCTAATTTATTGAAGTGTGGCCCTGGTTGATCTGGTCTGGATGACTGCCCTTTAATTGATGCCAAATTCTGTTTTGCTTGTTTGGTTGGCTCTTGAATGACTCCAGCTTTAGTATAGATGTCCTCCAGCTCATTCTCGTAATAATCCAGGACTCAACGACCTCACTGTACCTCTTTTCATTTTTTAACTGCATGGGAAGAGGAACAATAATGGACTCTGTAGACATCTCTTTTTGGAATTTATGTGATACATGATCAGGTATTACACTGTTCAAAAATGACAAACTTTCAACTCAAGAGGTGAGCACTCTTCCAACCAAAATTTTGAAATCTTCATTTAACTTAATTTCTTCATCATAATTTAGTAGAAAAACTGAATTTGGCAGTTTTTTGATATCTCTACGATACTCTTTCCACAATCAGGTTAGACGCAAAGTAATAAAGATCTTGGTTTTGATTGGACGACTGCATATCATGAACGTGAATTTTCATGTCCCAATTATCTCCAGTTCCTTGCAACCTCTTACCATCCTTAATAACTTCCATGATGCTGTCCGAAAAGTGTTTGGCGATTATTGTCTTGCTTTGATTTGATATTAATGCTCGCAAAATACTCAATCATTCTATCTCTGGGTTCCGGAAAGGACACTCAACGACATCAGTGTTACTTCGCATTAGAGATGACATCATCAATGCCATGAAAAAGGGAGAAATCACCTTAATAGCTTTTCAGAATTTCTCCAAAGCCTTCGACACAGTTAATTATTCCATGATGTTGAAGAAACTTCATGCGATTGGCTTTTCGCGGGACATGCTTACATTGGTTACAAATTATCTTAGCAACAGACAACAATTCGTGCAAGTGAATGACAAGCAGTCAAATAAATTAGCAACACAATTTGGTGTCCCACAAGCGTCCATTCTAGGTCCCATACTTTTTAACCTCTATGTTAATGACCTGCGAAGGATTGCAAATGTTTGTGCTTCCAATATGCGGACGATACTACATTTTATGATCATTGTGTTCCCAACGATTTGCTAGCCTGTGCTGGAAAGATGAACAACACCATGTTGTAGAGAAGTGGGGAAGTAATTGTAATCTACTTCTAAACAGTGCTAAGACTAAGCTAATGATAATTTCCACACAGTCCTTATCCCGAGTCCACGATTTAGTTTCTTTTGCTCCAGCCGTGACTATCACAGGCAAACAAGTCGAGAAGGTGCCTAATTTTAAGCGCCTAGGATCCCACATTAATGAAACCTAAAATGGAACGAGCATGTAAAATAAACTGTACCATCTTGCTATGGAGTGTTATCGACCCTGAGGAAATTGAAAAACCTTGCACCCTTTTATGTGAAAAAACCAATAGTAGAAAGTCTCGTCTTATCTAAGATTGACTATAACGATTTGTCCATTACCCACTACCAGCTTATCTTAGTCAGAAACTACAGCGTGTCCAGAATGCCATGGCAAGTTTTGTCTATAATAGATATTGCATGATCATATCAATGCATGTTAATTTGCGCTATATAAGTAGTAAATGATTAATTATATTGTAGGGAACTGGACGTTTTGTTACTTGGTTGGCTTCCTTTAATTGAACGAGCACAATACCACCTCCTTCGACTTACACATAAAGCCATTTGGGATCCCAACTGGCCTGAGTATTCCAATTTACGTATACGCAATACAAGCAGAGACTTACGATCAAGCTCTTTCATGACGTTGGAAACTCCTTTGGAAACTGGAACATTTCAAGACAGTTGTGCCAAGCTATTTAATAAACTAGACCCACACTGAAGGAATGAGAATAACATTAGGATTTTTATGCGAAATGTCAAAACAATGCTGTTTGCCACAGCTAAGGAGAGACTAGCGTCTAACTAATACCTTCTCTTACCAATTAATTTAATGTATTATAATTTCTTTTAACTTTTATTTTTTATCATTGAAGATGTAGAGCTACTTTGTAGATATGCTTCATTAAACCGTTATTATTATTATGTGATAAAGAGAAAACACTGAAAATTCTGAATACAGGTAAGAAGGTCTGTATCTATAGGCCGACGCACACTAGAGCTATGTGCTTAGCAAAAAGTCATTCGTGGCCATTGGCCTAAGCCAGTTGCTCTTGTGTGCGGGTGACTTTTCCGGCGACTTTTGGCACGAGTGAGGAAAGTCACCGGAAAAGTTGCCCGCACACGAGAGCAACTGGCTTACGCCAATGGCCACGAATGACTTTTTGCTAAGCACATAGCTCTAGTGTGCGCCGGCCTTATGGTGTCGGTTATAATTATAATTACTGTATATGCATATTTTATATAGTATACCTCTGTTTTCACATCATTCACGTCTACAGTGTTCAGTCTTTGAACCAAACCTAGCTCTTGATTCCTTGTCTGCATCAAAATGGAGTAACAAACACTAATTCTTGGAAAAAACTCACTTAATTCATCCTTAGATACATTCATGACTGTGAGGAGCAACTCAAGTAAAAATGGGCAACGACTAGACATCTCCGATGCAATTTTTGGGCATGTGCGTCAGGTGTTAGCAATATGTTAAAGATGAAAAAATTGGTAGGGTTTGACCAGTCTGGTCGAATAATTATGACTAAAACAACATGCAACTACCAACCACATTGCATGTGATGATGCAAAAAAATGCTGCGACCGTTTGACCAAGCCTTCTCATGCAGAGAATTGAGAAATAGCAACAAAATATACGATGGTTAAACTGTTTTGACAAGTTCCGAATATTATTCCTACAGTACTGCCAAGAAATAACTTATCAAAATCCGTGTACAAGACGCAGGTAATTTGCGTCTGCTCTGCGTCCACAAATGCCCGCGGGTGTGTCCAGCCCGCGTCTGTGGGCACTTGGACGCAATTAGAATAATTTATTTTCGGAAATCGTTTGATTTTACTGTGGGCGTCGAAAGAAACATTTCACCTACAAATGCGTTATTATCGCAATCTCCAACTTTCAGCAGTTCCTTGAGAATTATTTTTGTAAGAATAGCGATGGTAAAGCTTTCCCAATATGCAAGGAATCGAGTAGTTACATTAAGTAAGGCCAATATTTCAATTGTGAATATTGTAAACATCCTGGAAGAAGAGGGCGGAATTAAAACATCCTGGACAAGCGTTCCTTCGCTTGCGCGAAGAACGAAATGTAATTGCTTCGACTTCAACAATACGAAGTGTAAGAAGAAAAAAGCTCAATTGGAAACACGAAAGAACTCGCTACTGCCAGCTAATTTGTGACAGAAATAAAAGAAAACGCTTAGTATTTTGTCTAAAAGCGATGAAAGAGAAAGATAGCTTTGAGAATGTTATCTTTACAGATGAAACCAGCGTAGAAATACTACAGTATACCAGGTACTGTTCGAAGAAAGGCAGTTTACCAAAACGTAAAGGAAAGCCAAAACATCCACTTAAGGTACTTTATTCACATAATTCTACCTGGTAGTAACAAAATGAAAATTGGATCAAAAACGTATATGAATGTATCAAATTTTGATTATGTTTCACTATTTTTAGGTTCATGTATGGGCTGGAATATCATACAGAGGTGCTACCAATGTGTGTATCTTTACTGGGTACATGGAAAGCATTGGATATCAAACCATATCGAAAAGGAACTTACTTCCTTTCATAGCAAGTACCCAGAAGGTCATCGTTTCTGGCAAGACAACGATCCCAAACATACCAGTAATTCTACCAAACAGTGGATGAAAGTTAATGGGATAAATCATTGTTCAACTCCCCCAGAATCACCGGTAAATACCTATATATTAGTATATTTCTTTTACAATGCATCAAGGCTCAATCAGTTAAATTGTATGTAACTTCCATCCTCTTTGAGGTGCAATAATTTGAAGTAATCTAATAGTGCTGGGAAATTAATATAAAAAATTGAATATTAATTTAGGACTTAAATCCAACCGAAAATTTGTGGGCAAACTTGAAACACTATCTTCGAAAGATTACAAAGCCAACAAACAATGAAGAATTGGTAAAAGGAATCCAAGAATATTGGAAAACAGTAACCCCTGAAATGTGCAGGCGATATGTGGACCATGTGAGGAAGGTTGTACCAGATGTTGTAGCATGTGGTGGTGGGCCTACTGGGTACTGATACACATAAACTATGGAGTTGAAGGATATTGAAAATACTGTAGCTTGAATGTAAATATAACAATAAGTCTTGATTCAATTAGTTAATATTATATTAAACCTCGAAAGTATTTGTATTCATTAATATATTATAGTGTGGATGTAGTGTTTGTATTTATAATATAACATTTATAATACGCGCGTGCTGATTGGTCGAGAAGCGTGTTTCTATAGCTGTATAGAAACACGGGAATTCTCCCGCCAAACTTGTCAAGCGAAGTAATGTAATGAGAATTTTTAATTGAATCGAATTATAATATTTGTACAAAATCTTTTTGAGTTATATTATAAAAGAAATAGAAAACGTTTTTCCTGTGTTTCTATACAGTTATAGAAACACTTGTGGGAGTTTGGGAGAACTCGAAATAACGTGGAAAAACTCGCCCTACGGGCTCGTTTTCCCACTGATTATTTCTCATTCTCCCAAACTCCAACGCGTGTTTCTATAACTGTATAGAAACACGGAAAATGTTTTCTATTTCTTAAATATTATAAATTTTCTGTACAGTGTGATATTTTTAAATATAAATTATGAATTGTTGTACCCACAGCTTGATTGTTGCTTCCATATTGTGCATCAGTGAAATACAACATATGTAGGCTGTCAAAAAGGACCATTCTGTATATTTAAAAAATAAGCAATTGAGTTTACATTATAAGAGGGTACTGTAATGCATAAATGAATGCCTGTTTACATTTTGAACATTTACTGGCAATTTGTGAAATAATGCACAAAAGTCAGGCCAAATTATTTGAGGTTGCATCTCATTAGCCAGGTATGAATTTCAACATAAGTCAGTACATGATTTTTTTAGTGAAGTGCATTTTAGTGAAGTGTATAGTGTCAATTTTTTGTTTATCGCTACAGATTTTTACCCATATTTGAAGGTATTTGATTTTCAACAAGCTGTGTAAAATTTTAGGTAGCTTTCAGGGAGTGATCCATAGACTATTGAATGACCATCAATTGATTACTTAATAACACTTCTGACTTCAGCAATCATAAATTTTATTTTATACCAGTATATAAATTTAAAAAATCTAATACTACATAACAATACAATGCAAATACTATTAAATCTAATGCTAAATTTTACAATGAATATTTCATTTTTTCGCAGTGCTGTATCAATTGCCTTGCGGCATGCACCCCATGCTACATATTTGTCAGTTACTCTATATTTTCGAAAGGTTTGTTCTCGAACAATGTCCATTCGGGGATCAGAACCAATTCCTTGTTTACCTTTCACACCAGCACAATTTTTTTTAATTAATTCTTCTCGTCTGAACAGTTCGAAAACCAGGTTTTTTGCATATTTGGCCATGGAGGAACTTTTTCTGAAGATATCTTCATACAGCTGTATTTGTGCAGGGCTAGAGCATTCTGTTGTTGATTTTGGTGTTGTATGTCCTGTTGTGGGACTTGATATGGCAGAATGAGGTGTCATGGCATTAGCTGTTGCTGTCAAACTTGTATTACATTCACTTTCTTCACTGTTGTGATCAGCTGAATCTAAAACAAAGCCACAATCAAAGTTGCTAACATCAATGACTGGGTTGTTGAATGTTCCTGTTTCTGTTATAATTTTGCTGAGCATTCTCTTTATTTCTTCTTGATTTTCTAGCACTTTTTTCTGGCAGTCACATGGCACCATTGGACTTTTTTTCTTCAGATAAGGCTGTCTGTGTTGCAATATCTTTCAGGGTTGTATTTTTTAGGTTGGCGATAGGTTGTACTGTTTGTGTGGCAACATCAATTGGTTCCATTTTCTCACAAAGTTCCAGTAGCTTTTGAACCCGAATCTGCTCTTCGCTGGAAAGGAAGTCCAATGAGCGTAGTTTTCTTTTATTTTCTTCACTTGGGGATTGATTGGCAACAGCATCAGGATCAGCAGCACAACTCTCTGCCTCAATAGTTATTATCTGAAAAATAACAGCAACAGGAAAATTTGAGAATGTTTGCTACGATTTGAGGCGCCTAATTTAAGGCAGTTGTTATACCACTAAAAAACAGTACCTCTTTGCCTTTTTTGGTTTTTTCTTTTGCGCCGTGGTCTTCTTCTTTTCTGCATCAAATTTCTGCCTCTTTGCCGCTGGTGGAACATTTTCTTTGTCAGCCAGAACGTTTGGCTCGGGCTTGGCACTTCGTACGATCTCTCGCATGATGTCCACTTTTAGCTCTCGGCGTCATTAAGAACAGTAGGATCATCTGGATGGAGCAAAATAATTTCTAATCATGAGACATGATTCGAATGGTTACCTAATGTTTTTATTTTAAATAATTATTGAACTCACCGTGAAGTTTTAGTATTTGTGCTCTACTTTAGCACTTTCCCATAAGTTTTGGTTTGAACCAAGAATTCTCTTGACCTTTATTCATCAAAATAAACCAACATACGTTTTGGTTGACGAGTCAGCGATCGGTAGCTCATTTTGCTCCTTTATTTCTATGATGTCTTTCAACGGAATGCTGTTGGCTGTGTGCTTAAACGTGTTCAAATCTCGAATGTGTCAATAGTGATTGTTGTGATTGTTATTTTGTAATATGCAATGCGCAACAGACTTCGCGCGTGGTATTTACATGTAGGTGTGACTGAAAGCGGATTAAGAAAAGTAATTTATCCACAGATTTATCACAATTAGTCAAGTAATTATCAATTGATAAGAAATACCTTTAAATAAACTAAATAGTAGCCCGACTAATGCGGCTATTTATAGTGTAATGACTCATACAGTGTATGACTCATGGTTTCACACACTAGAAGCAAGACTAAATTGACAATACGCACCAATTCTACTTTAGCAGTTCAGGCCATACTAGCAAAATTACTAGCTATATTTCTGTGATCATAGTAGGAATTTTATATTAAGTGATCGATTTTACTAACAGTGGTAACAAAACCATTCAAGTGTAACTTTTATCACACTTCATTCACACTTATTGTAAACTATGGCATCCATGCCTATTTATATAATAATTTGGTTGTAAACAATCAACGCATGCAGCAATACCATCGCTACTGTAGTCAATTGAATAATAGTTGTTATTCACAAACTTGACAGCTGTGTTTACTTGACAGGTAATAGGTTAATTTGGAAGACGTCGAAAAAATTGTTTACAAACAAACTTTCGAAACTACGCTTAACTGGAAATCGCAGTAATACGGTCATTTATGCGAGCGAAAATAACTAACCACATTACAATTTGTAATGTCATTCGGAATGTGGTTCTTTTCGGTTTAATAAAACTTGTTTTTGGGTTCAATCTTTATTGGCGTTTCGATTACTAGTATTCTAGTAATGCAGAACTACGACTCTACGAGTATAAATTCGTCCTAAGCGGACGCAGGACGCGGGCAAAATGGACGCAAGACGCGGGCAAAGTGGACGCAAGACGCAGGCAGGGTGGACGCAGGACGCGGGCAGAGTGGACGCAAGACGCGGGGTTAAGTTATTTCTTGGGAGTACTGTAGTTTTTAGATATCTGCTATAGATTGTCGACCAAGAGGTGTATAGGATGGCAAATCTATCAGGCCAAAGTGTTAAAGGTTTCAGTGTCTATTCTATGTTATAATACGACAAACTTTTTTCCCGTCACGACTCTTTCTCAATTGAGATTCCTCAATAAACACTGTATATTATCAGTAATAAATATAGATATACTTCCACGTTAGGGATGGAATCAACAACATTCATTGCCGCCTGATTTGCTTCACCTATAGGTTCTTCGCATGTATTGACTCTCTTCTCTGTTGGTGATACGGACTTATCTGGAGAAAATGTTAAACATCTTTTTGATGATCCCTTTTCTTGAATGCTTTGAAGCGTAGCAATGACAGATGTTTTAAAATCAGCTGTTTTAGTGAGCTTCCCCTCACATGATTGGCAAACTTTCAAAAATTGTGCGTTGCTATCGGATTCTTCCAATACAAAATTTGTTAGCAGATATGTTAGTTCAAATAACTTCTTTTTCTTACCAACAGTGCTGAAAATCTTCTTAAACCTACCGGGCGATTTATCTTCGCCACAAGCAAACAAAAATCGACATTCTTCCATTTATAATACTGTTTTTGTGGAGTAAGTTCTGAAGTGGACATATCGCAGTTTAAATATATATAATTCTGAGATGCAAGAGAGCTTTGGATATAATTAATAGCTGTAATGTTTTTAAATAGGTATGACTGCACTCACTGTCTAAAATAAAACATCAGCATGTGCCTTTCAACTATGGTTTATGCTGTGAGAAAAGCAAATATATATATTATGTATTATGTTTTCATTGAGCCGATTTCTTAATGCCATAAACTACGCTTTAAGCGTAACAAATTATAGCAATTTATTTTCTAAAGTTAAACAGTACCAAATGTTAGTATAATAAATCGTATCGTTTCGCAGTAAAATATATAATTTTTCCCTTTTATTTAAACAAACTATTTCTTTCTCACATGTTTCGAACCTTACACACAAAAAAACGTAATATTTTATCCCCACTGATCCTTATTGTCCCCAAACTAATGTTCGCAGTAAAATGTCTCACGCATTGTTCACGTGGCATAAATATAAACTATTCTTAACACTCCCCTAGTTTGAGTCTCAGCTCGGAGATCAAACTACACTCTTAATAGTTCTTTCTTCGCTGTAGTTCCCCTGCCACAGCCGCTGCTCGACGTAATTGCGAACTTGCTTCGACAACAACTGTGTCCTTTCGATAATCTTGCACATTTGCTTGCATTTTTAGGGGGATTAGATGCTGTACCACTCTCCGTAATCGTGAGGGTTTACCCTGATTGTTGATGGTAACGACCATAGCCGCTCTGACCTTTCCATCTCGACTGACAATAAGCTCTTCGATTTTTGCCAATTGCCAAAAATTTCGCGCTGTCGAATCTGACTTGAGTAGTACAATATCCCCTTCCTTGATCTCAGGATTAGTCGAATCGATCGGATTCCGATCATCAAAAACACTTTTTCGATATCAGCCATAAGCGCAACGTGATGAGATCTAAATTTAACTAATACGTCGAATAACTTTGGAATGAAATTGTAGTGTAATGCTTTCAATCGGTGAAAGCATAGATCATAATGTCTTCCAGGACGATCTTCTCCCCAAGGCAAACCGACTTCGTACTGTGTTCCATTGTACTTCACATCCGTCATAAAAAGCTTCGATTCACCCTCATCTTGTACTTCGTGAATCCCGATTGTTTCAGTGTCCCAAAACTTCCTTAAGGTGGTTGTCAACTCATCATCCTTACAACTGTCTTGAATCACTTCCGACTTTGATGAAACAATCAAATTCGAGTGGGTGGCACTGATGCCTACAGTGCTGTCTACCGGACCAGATAGCAACCAACCCAATTTGCTAGTAACGGCTGCCGGACCACAACCATCAGATCCTTGAACTACTTCCCCAGTCACAACCGACCAATAATAGTCTGATCCAATCAATATGTCAATTGAGCCTCTTGGATCCTCCCAATCATCGGCTAGTTCCAAGCCTGCTAAATGTGGTAGGTCAACATCAATCTTTGATGGCAAAGGTGAACATATAACGGGATAACTTAAAGCATCAATACTAATCGACTCATCAGCACCAGGTTTCTTCAACCTTAAATTAACAATGTCACAGTCCTGTGACTTGTACTTCGTTTCTCAGAACGTGTTGAGCTTTAGTTTCTCTTTCTCAGTGGCCTTAAGACCCAATCGCGATCGCACATTGTCTGTCACATAACTTCTCTGGCTACCATTATCAAAGAGCACTCGAACAGAGGTAGACTGATTAGTTTTCTCATTAAAAGCAACTGCTCGGGCAGTTTGCAAAAGGACTGTTCGCCTGTTTGTACATTTATGTGTTGTGCTTGTTGTTGTTACATTGACAAGCCCTGCAGCCCCATTGTTCGAATCATTGTCCTGCTTGACCCTTTCCTCGGATTTTGCACCAGGACTGTGCACCCTTTCACATATTGATTGATGGTGTTTATTGTTACAATGTCTACAGTTCCTTGGTGAGTTACAGTTTCTCGACATGTGATTTGTTTTCAGACAAACAAAACACCTACCTGACTTTCTCAAAATATCCTTTCGTTCTTTAGCATTAACAACGCTCTCGCACGACGCTGAGTAGTGCTCCCCGTTACAATAAACACAACGAATCTTACTTTCGTTAGCTACTAACGAATTTGTTGTACCTGGAGGTTTTGGAGCCCTGTGGCTGTGAACGCCCGAATTGTCCTTGTGGATCTTACTCGCATCGCTTGCCTCCCTCGCTTCGACCTCGATTCGAATTGTTTTCAACAGTTCTTCGATTTGCCACACCTCTCCAGTTGCCTTCCTTGCAATTTGCAACTTTATATCACTAGGCAGTTCATCCATAATAATTGGAATAAGAAGGCTTCCATACCTGGTCGGCAGAAACACCCAAAGACCCTAGGCCCCGTACATGTATGCTGATCTTGTCGTAAACATAACGCAGTGATGATGCCCGATCACTGGTGCAACTAGGTATTTTCAACAATTCGTCCATGTGAGACGTGATAATTCGCTGCGTTTTTCCGAACCGCTCATGTAAAATATCAACAGCTGATTTGTAATTGTCCGATGTTAGTGTCAAACCCTGAATTGCTCGAGCTGCTGACCCTTCCAGTAGAGAATGTAAATAATTGAACTTATCTACCTCCGATAATTGCAGGTTTTCATGAACTGCAACCTTGAATGAGTCCCAAAACCCTGTTTATTCTGTAACGTTACCCTTAAATCTTGACAGTACTAATTTCGGTAGTTTCGGTCGAATCTGTGCCAACGTAGAAGGAGAATTGAGCTGCGCCGGTGACGTTCCCATGACAACCATATTTGTAGTCGAGTTCAAACCATTGTTGGATGCCTGTAAATCATTCGAGTTTTCTCCGATTTCTTGAATGTTGTTACCCGTATTCTCGTTTGTATTACTTGTATTCGCCACGGTTGGCGAATTTACCGTCAAAGTTGGCTCAGGACATGCCGGTTTCTTCCTAATTCCGTCCCTTATGTGTCCTTAAACGTCTAGCGTGCTTGATATCACGTCCTCAGCCTCGTCTATTTCCGGTTCAATATCAGTAACGTTGCATAAAGTTAATACTTGTGAGTCCAATTCCTTGATTAATCGTAGTTTATCTTCCAATATTCCACTAATCGTTTTCAATCTACCCTCGTCTACATCGCTTCCATTTAAAATCCAATCAGCTTCCTTCGATAACTTCGTAATAACGCCTCTATTACCGGCTCGAACCGCTTTTATTCTCGCTAATTTCTCGCTATTTTCGGTCATACTTCTCGTTGTAAATCGTGTTTATTGTCGAATTTATCGCTTTAAAATCGAATGTATTGCCTCAATAATCCTTCTGTTGGCCTCACGTTGGGCGCCATATAATAAATCGTATTGTTTTGCAGTAAAATATATAATTTTTCCCTTTATTTAAACAAACTATTTCTTTCTCACATGTTTCGAACCTTACGCACAAAAAAACGTAATATTTTATCCCCACTGACCCTTACTTGTCCCCAAACTAATGTTCCCAGTAAAATGTCTCACGCATTGTTCACGTGGCATAACAAAACCATAATAAGTAAATATAAACTATTCTTAACAGTTAGAATCAATTTTGGTGAAAAACAGAGACATAATCAGAGTTCTCCTTACTGGCTATAGGAAATCAGTCATTTTCCATATTTTTCCATACGTGGCAGACTATCTAAACACAAGCATATATGTAAGGGAAGGAGATGCTACAACGCATGGTAACATTGTTCTGGTAATTACCCCTCTGAATGCTTTAATTGATAACCAGCAAGAGCCATAGCAAAAAGGAAAGTGATGAAGAATGCAATGCTGAGGCCGCTACAACTGAAATTTGTGCAGATAATGTACATGTGGCAGAACTTTCAGTTGACAGTACAACTAAAGAAAACATTAAAGAAGGGATGTTCAAGATTCTATTCACTCATCCTGAAGCATTCATTTCTTGTAAAGAAGGGAGGTGACGCAATTTTCCGTTTCGTAAACCACCAGTGACAATCAGTGTCACCACTATTAGCGTGTGTCACATCTGGTGAGTAACTACGTTAGTGTAATCTGCTATGCTGACAATCTCTGAATGTCTATGTTTTAAAATGGCGGTGGTGAATGATTTTGAAGAACTTTTTAACACGGTTATCAATGATATTGACCATCAAACTTTGTCTAAGTCGCTATCAAAAGATCAGGAAGAAAATCTGAAAGTTAAAGCAATGAAAAGAATGAAAAGGTTACCAGAATGCTGTAAATACTTGGTAGAAAGTTCCCATGCATCTGAAGGTGATAAATTCAAACTATATCCTTCCACTCGGATGTATCAGATAATGATTTTGAAGGATGGATTTCAGAATTTCAGGAAATCAACAGTGTTACTTTAAAAGTTAAAGCTAAAAAGAAACCAAGCAAACAATACAAGTTGCAGAACTGCTATCATTGCCATCACAACATGCAGATTATCAGCCCACAAAAAGTTGCTCTTATGTACAATAAAAGTAACTGCACCATTTCTATGTATTTCGACCAGAATGCAAATAAAGGATTCGTCTCGCTACGTTCTTTCGCAAATCGATCGTACATTTGCTTTACTTCTATGACGTTCACTCCCATGCACTTCTCCAAAAAACCATCCAAAGATGAATCTTCCTTTACAATAACTTCAAGCGAGTAGAGCTTTTCTTTCTCTTCTGTCGTAAGCGACTTCTCAAATACTTCCAAACGCAATCTTTCCATTGCTTCATATAGTATTTTGTGGCATCGGATTGCTCGATTATAATGCTTTCCGGAAAGAACCCCCTTCACTGATCCTTGCGAGATGATTTCTGCTTCATGATATCCTGAGATAAAAACCCAAACTTTAATTAATATGAAAAGTAAACACGTTCTACTCTATATTCTAAAGTGCCTATATGACACGAAAATATCCCTTTACCAGTTCAACTCTCATTTGAAACAAACAAAACTTTATAGAAGGATTAGTAATACTAAATGTTTCCAATGTGAGTTGAATGCTAATTTCATATACTATACTCACTTGTAAACCAGCGTCTTTGAAAATTTTTCCAATACCACTACCGTCACCATGTCTGATTACCAACCGTTTAACGAATTCATCATTGCTGCATCTAATCATTTGAACTTTGGAATATATTGCTTCGTCAAAAACTAGCACAATCTCAGGTATATGAAGGCGGTCGCAAATTGACAAACTGTGTTTGAGAAGAGTGTAAACTGTTAAAATGTTGGTGACCGGTGCATCAATAACTGGCAGATATCCAATGGTAGATGACTTTCTTAACTACAGAAACAATAGAGATTACTAGATGTTTTATATAGTTAACGTAAGCTTTATATGAGCTACATATGTTTTCCTTGTGCTTACCTCTTTGTAGATGTTCGTGTTAAATCCAGTCCAGCCTGGTAAATACTCCCCGCTATCTGCTGTCAATTTTCTGCACAACATATACACGAAATCAGCGTTTCTTCCTAACGTTTGATCATGGTGATGGATGTCCTCCTCAATTGATACCTGGGCGCTCTCACCTTGTAGAGAAAAAGTTCCTTTTTCTTTACTCGTGAATGGCAATATCTTTGTGTCAGGTGCCTTCATGGTGCGTTGCTTCTTACTGACTGGTGCTTTCTCGGATAATTTGGCAAGTTTTGGGTGTCCGCTTTGTATAATGATATCATTTGCGACATGAGTCGTGCCTTTTCCAGAAAGTGTCTCTTCGTTAAAGTCGTTGTTGTCCCAGACAATGGTCGTAAACAAGCCTTGCAAAATATTTCTTGGAATCTTGATCTCATTCTTATTTCCTTCGCTGCTGATAATAGCCAACGCAGTGTCATGTTTTGAAACTGTGTCAGTCGACGCTGTGTGTCCAAGGCCATGAAGAATTTTGAGTAATCTTGTCGATCCTGTGATTTGTCGAACAGCCATTCCAAGCGCCAGTGATTTGTGTGTCTGTTTTCTTCCCTTTGATTCTGCATAAATTAGATCTTGTGCAATCGACCCAACTTTGGCATCTTCTTTGGAACTAAGATCGACCTTTTTGTCAGTAACTGGATCACATGTGAAACCTATATAAGATTACGGGAATAGATTGTTTTGCATGTGCAAATGCTAAGTCGTGGGAATCAGGGGGCCACTCTGCGTTGATGCCTTCACTTTCTCTCAAAAGCTTTCGAATTTCTAGTGCTACAAAATAAATGTCAATAGCTTTGACATCTTTAGTGCTACCAATGTGCTGCTCATAACCATAATCAAATTCTTCATTCTCCAATTCAGATTCTGATTCAAATCCACTTCCCGTGTCTGTAGTGCTATCTGCAATATCACCAACAGTTAAAGTGTCTGAATAGACCAATGTGCCTTTGTTCATGGTCTTTGATGAGTGAAAAATGAGTTGAGGGAAACGATCCTGAATGCGTCTTTTCAGTTTTTCTGCACGGTACGGAATGTCAATATTTTCCAAATTATGCACAAAAGCAATAAACTCTTTCAACAAATTGCTGAGTAGTAAAATCTCACCGTTCTGAATGATTTTTTTCTCAATTACTTCCTGGCAAAACTCATCAAAAGCTCTGTCATACAGTGTTGGTCCGACAACTTTTTTAGTTTTGGAAAGACATTTAGTGTACGCTTGATAACATCGTCTATGATACTTTGCTTCAATTGCAACGCAATCCCGCCTGCCAATATGGAGAAGAATACTTTCATCATTCCGAAGCACTGCTGCTTGTTTCAAAACACCAGCATCGATAGTTTGGGCCACCGACAACTCTTGCTTGACACGCTTTTTGGTCACCTGAAAAAAATTGCTATGATTATGGCAATAGAATAAACGAAATAACTTTAGGTGACAGAATGTAAGTGATAGAAATTAATTAAAATCTGCGGCTTACCGTATCAGTGATATATAAGGGTCCCGAACGCTTACAGTTAAGCAAATGTCTGGTAATATATTGGATGACACGCTTTTTAGATTAAAGTGGATCGAACTTTCTCGGCCAAGCGAGTGACGTTTCGTACGGGCAACTTTGACTGGCTTTTTTTGACTCACTTTATCTGTTTCGTGTTCGACTTCTACTGGGCGCTTTATGCTGGAATTAGCTATAGTTGTTTTCGCTCTTTTAAGTTTACTTATGTCAGTAAAATTCCGATAGCACTGGATGTGGTAGCCGCAAACTTCGCCTAAGGTCTCTTCGTCTGAGTTGTCATCAATTAGATTAAAAGACTCTTTTGCAGCTACTGTAAAATCTTTATATGGCTGAGGAAGGCGTAGCCACTGTGTTCGTAGATCCTTTACTTTGGCTAAAGTCCCTGCCGTAAATCTTTTCAAATCTCCCTTTTTGCCATCAAAATGAATTGCGCATATGCGATCATTATTAGCTGCCATTTTGTTATGAAAAAAATCTCTTTTGATAAAACGCCCGAGCAAAACACAAAAAATGCGCGAAACTTTGAGAAACTCATTTACATATCTCAAAAGGCAGCGCAAGCTAAAATGAGGAAACTGGGGTAGAGTAAATCAGTATTCTGAGGGATGGAAAATAATTTTAATATGATTTAGATTATTCAAAATGGCGAAAATGTTGACAGAAGAGTTTGAAATGAGAGAATCAGGGAATTGCAGAGCCAATCAGGAGGATCCTGAATAATTGTGGTATAAAAGTTGCCTTAAAACCCTTTCAGACATTGGGACATATTTTCGCGAAACCCAAGGATTGCGTAACGACTAAACAGAAAACTCATGCTGTATACTCTATACCATGTGGTGATTGCGAGAAAGAATATCTAGGTCAAACAAAATGCCAGTTCGGCACACGTTTAAAAGAACATCAAAAGGCCGTATCGAACTTAGACAGTTCAAAATCAGCCTTGGCGGAACACGTGTGTCAAACTAACCATAACATTGGGTGGAACGATTCAAAAGTCATTACCACTAATGATCGTTATGGACAAAGGCGTTGTTTGGAAGCCTGGCATATTAATGCAAGTCTTTGTGCCCTTAATAGGGATGACGGAAGCTATTTGCCAAAAGAATATTTACATCTGATTATTAATCAACGTCATTTTGAGAGTATATAAGGAACCGAGTTTCAACATCAGATCACCCCTGATGAAAACACTAGACCGGAGTGTCGAAACGTTGGGTCGTGAAAGTTAATCTTTGTGTGGTGATTACTTTCATTTACTAAAACCAGAGTAGCGATAATTACGATGGATCTTCAAACACATTTTTTAAAAAAACTGCAGGCGGTAGGTGTGGGACTCATGGACTCAGCACATAAAGAAATGGTAATTTGTCATAGTTTTTTTCAGTTCCCAGCGGGGTGAAATGAAATTTAACAATTTTCAGGCCCAACATAAGGTCTAGTAGATTCAGTTCTCATTTTGACGACGAGGTAACAGAATTATCCATATAACTCGACAACTGAAAGCTATTCGACATACTCGCTATTTGTAGTGTGAACTTCCTAATAAAGATCTGTATTGGACCTTGCAGGAACCTCAAATCTTTACAATGAAATGCCATTTTGTAAAATAAAAATACGAATTCGTATAAATGGCGAGATCGAGCAGTAGAATCCAACAGATTTTTAAAAACATCCACTGTCAAATATCCAGAAATTTTTCAATATTCCTTATTTACTTGAAAAGGATATATTTTTTCCTTTAAGTCAAATAAAGCAAACCAATAAGAAATCAATATTTTTCTTTCACCAGCCAATCGGAAAGCTTAAATTTTGGCGAATGAGTCAGACCCCGCAAAGATAAGGAAAGCCAATGAGGAACCAGTATTAGCCCTTCACCAGCCAATCGGAAACATTTAAATTGCACAGATGAGTCAGACCCCCGCAAAGATGAGTCAAACTCCTAAGCCAATCAAATGCCTAAAATCAGAAGTCGATGAGGCAAAATTCAAGCGGGCATCCGCTATTATGACTCATTTGCCGAGGGCTCAAAAGTCAGTGACCAGCAACTGCATGAAGCTTAATAACTTTTAACTGGACTGTTAATTTATCGCATGACTATTTTCTCTGACTGAAGTTTAAATATTTCGACCTGGACTTGTGTAATTTTTGACTTAGTCGCATGACTTATCTGACAACCCCTAAATATGCCCCTGCTTTGTCACTAAATTTTTCTTTTCACCTGCCTCTGTGAAAGAAAAACAGTTTTAGGACCACGAAAAAAATTAGGAAAAGTTAAATGTTGCTTTCCACTTGTCAGTGTATAAATTAGCTTATTCTAGTGTGTTTACTCAAATTTTGGTCTAAAATATGTCTGTGGTAAATGAGCATTTGTAGAACTCATTTTGTTGGTCTAACTTATGCTCTTTTGCTTTTTTCAGCTGATGGTATCTGCTCATATGAATGTTGGTATTAAATTCTGCACAAAATTCACCCTTTTTCCTCTGTTCTTTCCAAGTGCTTAAGTTATTGAAATATAAGATTGAGCAGATGTGATAAATCCTGATTTCTTTAGAAAATAATGAATAACAAGATTTAAGTGGTAATTTTAAGCAATAAACCGCTAATAAAACTGAAGAATGTTATTCTTTGTCGTTGACCACTAATATTAAAGGCTTCCATCTCCACGCATTGTGTGAGTGACCGCGTATAGGGGTTGATGACTGGAGACAAAATTGTTTGATTTGACCGTTGAGTCTTGGACTAAAATTTTCAAGTTTCAATCGAAGCATTTCAAAAGCTCTATTTTCTTTGAATTTTTAACGTTTTAATTTGTTGTTTTCACCTTATTTTAAAATGTCCATCAGCAGAATGTGTGGAAGTGCCCCGCAAGTGATTCAAGTCTGTAAAAAAGCAGGTCGGTTGTGTATGATCGCCCACGAGGGATGATTGTCCTATAATATGATCTTTTCAATGCAATCGCCCACAAGGTATCCGATCTGACCGATCACAAACAGGAGAGTTTTATCAGTATAATTTGAATATTTTTGGTGTTAATTTTTGACAGCTTTGAACATTGACTGTTCTGCACAGATGGTGTAACAATTTTTTTGTTTTATTCCTTTTTTATTCTTCATTCAAACATTAATTTTTGTTGAGAAAACACCAAGAATGAAATTATGTACAGTATGTAAAAGCTAGATAGAATTATTATTATATTAACATTGATTTCATTATGAATATTGACAAAACAATTTTTGAAATCCAGATTACTTAAATGGTTCTAACCTTGCACCAGCTAGACCAGCATTCCAGTACTGATGTGCCATTTTAGCCAGATAATGCACAAAATCCTGCACTTAGCCAGGGGAACATGCAATGATCCCTCCATGTCTGCCATGAGCACGACTGTCCATCATCCCAAGCTTTTCATTCTTCATGTAAATTGCAACTGATTTGTCTGGTAGAATTATCAACACTCCAACAACTGTCTTACTTGTTACTTGAAGTGTTTCAAAACATTTCGTTATTTTGTCCTCGGAAAAGGATCCAATGTCTTCTACAACCATTGTTATTCCAGAGATCATCATGACATCTCTCACTTCAAGGTTGGGATATAGTTTCTTGCTGTTGTTGTTCTGCTGTGGCTGTGTGGTTGCTTGGGTTAGTTGGAGCTGTGGGGTTGCTTGGATTTGTTGAGTTACTTGGGGCTGTGGCATTGCTTGGGGTTTTCGGTTTTCTTGGGATTGTCTGGTTGGGGGTTGTCGGTCTCTGGAGGTTGTTGGGTTGCCTGGGGATGTTGGATCACTTGTAACTGTCAGTTCTTTTGGAGCTGTCTGGTTGCCAGGGGTTGTTGGGTTTTATTGGCCCTTGTATCAATTCTTCTTCGTTCGATGAAAGGGATGGAACTTGATTGAACCAATCTTTCTCTTGACTTGTTTTCTCTTGAGATGTCACATCAGTTGGCTGTTCTGGTTGTGTGTAGTGTGATTGCCTCCTGTGCTGTTATTCCAAGTTCATAAAGCTTATCGTTCAATGTCTCTTTGCAATGTGGGCAGTTACTGGTACCTGAAAGACACTTGTTGCACTGCATGATGGTAAATCACATCTATTTTCCACATCTGGCAGCCTATCGCCATGAAAGCCAAGTGGCAAAACACATTCACTCATCAAAACATCTCCAAACAGTTGAGGCATCTTTACAACTGTTTGTTTTTGGATTTGACATCAAGGAATTATCTTAATTTGTCACAATGGCTTGAAATATTTTTGCCAGAATGGTTCCCACCTTTATTTTTAAGAACTTGAGTTGTTTTGTTGAGAATGAGTACATTTTTGGTGGAGTAAAATTGGTTGCGGAAATTATGTTGATCCTGTTTGGATTAAAAAACTGCTTTGACGTCATTTGATAGACTCTCAGCTGTGTCTGTATCTTGTGTTTGTGCTCTGATAATGCTGTGAGTGTTCTCTACTGGGTATTCATCTTACACATTTGCCAATTTTTCATGATGTCATATGCATTGGAAAGTATTTGCCCCGATGATCGATCGTGGATAACCATACAAGAGGTGTTTTGTTGTAGTGTCTTCGCTTTAAACAAGTGAAACATTACCCAAATTCGAATAATTGCACTAAATGTCCTGGAAGTTATTTGCCTTGAATGTCACAGAGTAAATAGTAAGCACCAGTGGCATATAATTGTCCAATAGGTTTATAACCGTTCCATACTGCGGGATACATGCAAGGCTGAAAAAACAGTCATCAAGACTGTCTCACATCATTATTTGCCTCTTCCTTCTCATTTTGAATTGGTTGAGCTTTTTTCACATACAGGAACATATTCTCGTATACTAATTGTCGGCAATAGAATTGAGCAGGCCAGTCTCCAGGCTGAAGAATAACAAACTTCTTTAAAGGAGCTGTGTCACCTGTGCGCATCTTTTCTGCGCATAACAAAAATGATCCGGAAATTGTTGGAAATCATTCGGAACAAATGTCGCCATACGGATGAGTGAAGCAAAACAATATCAGGAGAATCAATATGGTAAGTCAAATTTCCATATATTTGCATATAAGAAAGCAAGTTTTTTAATTTTGAATGTGTTATTATAACTTTACGGTATAGGCAAGCCGTTGTGATTGCAAAAGCTCGTGTAGCACCAAGAGAAAGGGAAATAGAGGATGTCCATGCAAAGGGAATAACTCATTGTGTTCGAGCGAGTGTAAATGCGGTACCCGTGCAAAACCTTGCAAGAATAGGGTAAGTCCCAAGAAAATATTCTTCTTTTGACTAGAAAGCCTTTCAAACTGACAATATTTATTTTTTTTGTTTTAGGAAATAGCAGAAAATCCCGACAGAGAGCGAGACGACAGAAGCAGACCAGCAGCACGAACACGTGCAAAATCAAGCGGCGGAGCGCAAGGTTTTCGTTTGAGCCACAATCCCATGGAATCCGAGGAAAGTCAGAGAGAAAAAGAGCACAAGGATGTTAAGGTAGAATTTATATAGCCACATAGCAGTGGCAATTTATCATCCTTTAACATTTTACCCTTTGTGAATTTTATATTTTGTCATTTTGATGCAGGACTTCATTGATACATTGGACGAGAGTTTAGTAAGAAAGCTTGCAATTCGAGGCTTGCGCAGGGGAATTGGTAGCATGGACTACATACACTCCTTGTTACTAATGGAGGATGACCTGGATGAGGCTGGTGATGAGAGTGAGTTTTGGGAGGGAACCTCCACACAAGATCCAGAGGCACAGGATCAACCAAATGAGCCACCCACCCAAGATCCAGAGCATTTTGGAACAAATAAGCCTGACTGGTGTAATTGTGGAAGATGTCAACCCATGCCACAGGAGGTTGAGAACAAATGCTGTAAATTAAAAAAATGCATTACACTTTCTTCCCGCTTCACAAAATTATGCCTCGACCCTGATGTGCTGGAGCTGTGTATAAGAAATACGGGAGATATACGTAATGACAGGGAAGATAACAGCACAAGAGCATTTCGAAAGGCGGCATATAGACAATTTATTTTGGCACGCCATGGTCACCTGGGCAGGGGTAACAGACGAGTATGCCCCTCATGTGTTGTATTAAAAATTAGAGAACGTTTTCCATCAATCACAGGAATTTACATGGGATTTAGGGAACACTAAGTCAGATAATTTTAAATGGGGACAATGAAGTTTGAAATATAAAGGGTTTCTCAATAAAAATGGGGAACTCAAAAGTATTTTTTTGAAACTGAATATTTCTAGCACACCAGGGGCTGGTTGTACAAAGGCTAGATAGTGCTATCCACCAGATAGTGTTTTTTTAATTGCCCTAAAATTGCCATTTGCTGAGTTGCTATAACCTTAATATTCTTACATGGATATTATTTTCATAACTGATAAAAAAACACTATCTGGTGAATAGCACTATCTAACCTCCATACAACTGCTCCTTGGTACGTAATTTATTGTTATTTTAAGTATATATATATATATATATATATATATATATAATATAATATAATATAAATAATAATATATATATATATTTATAATATATATATATAGATATATAATATATATATATATATATCAAAATGGTCATATCATAAATTTATGTACAGTCAATACATTTAGTTGCGAGTTCAGGCTGTTCACTTGTTTGCACACATGTCTATGTAAATCTGCTCCTTCGTTCAACAATTTCTTTAGTAGGAGGAGGTGGGACATGAGCAATTGTTGGAGCTATTAAAGCTGGATCACTTGTATTCAGGGCAACAAGTTGTGTCACGCCACCACTATCACCAATTCTCCTTCTAAATATTTTCGAAATGAGCACTGGCACATATTCATAGCTCTTTGTCACTTTCACAACTTTGTTATCCCACTGCCTTGTCCTTGGGTTATATTTCCTAGTAACCACATTTTCACCAGCTTTTGTTGTTGCTTGTGCAAGATTTATATGGAAATTCCAGTCAATTGCAGTGAGCTGCCTTCTTGCCTTGTATGCTCTATAGCTAAATCAAATAGCAATGTGTAATAATCTTTGAATTATTTGTACCCACACAAGAAGAGTTCAAGGCTATCGTGTAACTAGTTAACAAACAACTTTGCATTTCAAGATAAGTATTAAAGTGTATACCATCCTGTTTACAAAAGGCTTACCTGAAGGGCGTTCGTTTTGGGGTGTAGACTAAACCAAGGCTATTAGCACACTCAATACCACCAGTATGCCTATTAGATGAAATAAAAAATAAATGAAAATAACCACAAACTAGATTGCTTATTTCAACCAGTTTTTCTTCCTTACCTGAATCGGGTATAATACTTGAAAGAAGCAAGTAATTCTGGGTTCAAAATTACTTTTTGCAGTTCAGCAAAATCTTTGTCTCGTCGATCAAACCAAGGGAGAGTTTCATCATGCTGACCCTCCTCATGGTCACATTGGCCACCTAGCCATTGATGATCATTGCAGATGTGATGCAACAATCCGATCCATTTGTCCTAAAGATAGTATTTGGGATATGTTAGAATATTCTGTTGAGCTGTATCAATGTGCAAAAAATCCTACACAGCATTAAAATAAAAATACCTTCATAACTTTTAAAGCCTCTTCGTCAGTGGTTGCTTCATCCTCCCTACATCTACTTGAACAGTGCCAAAAATGTCTGATTACGTGGGGTGACCAGTCTTTAATTTTGGCCATTGCTTTTGAATTTCCTAACTGAGATACAAATTGAAAGTAGTTTTGCTAATTATAATAGCACAGTTACATTTGTGTCAGTCTAACAGCAAGCTAAGTGTGCACATCAAAAGTGATATACAAACCTTGGCAAGGCATTTTTTAATGCTTTTGGACTTGTACCACACATCCAAGCTATGTATCATATCCTGATATTCAGCTTCTGTGAAAGATAAAACATAAATCGATTTTTATTTAACTATTATAGCACTTTGTGACTTTCTTTTACCTAAAGGTTTTAAAACCTGGAGAAGAGCTAATAGCTTTCTTCTAAAAATGCTTGTTGTGATAACTTATGTTAAGACAAAAGATTACTATTTAATGAAGTTGCAAATCATCATCATTATGCATCTTTCAGCCATTAAAAAAATGAAAAGGAAATATTTTAACATACCAAGTAATGCTTTAACAGATGTGGAAGCATCTGTCACCAGTTCGACGATTTTCAATTCATCCCTTAGACGATCAAGGCTTCTCTTGACTGCCATTTTTTCCATGTTGGTGGATTTTAAGCCAACATTCTCTTATCCAAGACTTCAACATCAAGAATATAATTTGACTCTACTTCCATCATGAAATAGCACATATTCTTGGCATTGAAGCCTGGTGAGTCACATTGCCCGTCACCGCCAACAACTACATCTTTTCCAGAAAACTCGCCTATTATTTCTCCTCTCATCCAAGACCACCATTCATTTATCTCTGGAATCAGATACAATCGTTGGAACCGGTAGCATGTTGAGCTAGAAAGAAACTCCAGATTAAGGAATCTTGCCATCCTTTCAACTTTGGCATAATTACTTCCAGACAACAGGATAGAGGCAGCTGTTTGCAGATTATTAGCAAAAATGTCATTAACCACATGTGATGATGTGAATCTAAATTTATGTCCCAAAGGACACTCTGCATTGACAATCACTGTAACACCAACAAAGTGATACTTGATGTGCGGTTGAGCAATGCACCCAGGTATCTGGCATCTGGATTCAAACACTGACAGAAGCAGATCCAGGGAGCAGACAATTTTTTTTCCATTACCATGTGGTACTCTTCAGGCATTGCATACAACTCCTCCCTCCTACTCAGTTTTCGATGGGGCCCATAGCCAATAGTTGAGGGTTTTATCTCTTGTGGCAGGTGAGATATTTCTGGCAAGACTTTTTCTTCAGACTCATCATCATCTTCCAACTCAGGGTCTAAATTGATGAAATCATTGTCATCAAAATCAGACATGTTGTCTTCACTGATAAAGAAGGGACAATAAAAGCATAAGAAACATGATATAAAAAATGACTAAACAAACTAACTGAACAACATTATATTTCTTACTCTGAATCACTTTCTTTCTCTATAGTTCTTTCATCATTCATGTCTTCAATGGCCAGCTGTGTAATTTCATGTGATCTGTACAAGAAAAATCAAAAATGTTTTATGAAATCGTAGACTTTTTACATAAAAATTGTTGGGAAGAATTTACCAGAAGACCATACCTAATATCCTCCAAACTGCTATCATCAGAAAACTCTTCTTCATCATCAGTAAACATAGATGTATTCCCCTTATCCTCATCTCTTGGTGTGACATTATGACTAATGTATAAATAATATTTTCTTCTTAATAATCTTATCAGCTTGTTACATGAAAGGTAATATTCATTGATACTGAGAAGTCAAATTATTAATAGCAGTATACTCAATAGGTTTATACCTTTCAAGTGATATACTTGGTCCACCAAAGCTTGAGTCACTGGCCATTGGTGGTAAAATCGGCGACTCCACAGGGACAACAATGTCTCTCACAGCTTTTAACGGAGTCGATGTTGTCGGACCTCAAAATGCAATTTCAATGTTTTATTTTTGCTCACTGGCCATATCTATGGTTACGCAAAGCATGCACTTTTTTGAAAGGAAATCAATATTCTCCGTAGAGAAAAAAAAGCCTTTTCTTACCTTCGTTAGTGACATATGACATAACCCCAATGTCATCTCCTCGTGCGCCACTGTCACATGGCTGCGTTCTACCTGTCGGTCCTTTCCTTACTGCCAAAACTTGCTGATTTATATTTTCCCTAAAAAATGAAATTGCCTTTCTAATAGCCATGCTTTACTTTTAATCGAATTGTTTCAAATAATCAACTTTACCTTCTGCGAAATTCCAAGGACAGAAGATGAGCAGCAAAGTCGCTATTGCTACATTTTTCGTACCCTGCGTCGCTTTTCGCATCTCTCCATGCTTCAAATATCTTTAATGATAAATATATGCGTTTGTTCGCACTATTCCAGCCTTTTTGTGAACTTATCGCACCACTATATTTTCGTTTCCTTCCTGAATTGTCGCGTTTGCCGCCATGCGCTCCCACACATGGCGCCGCCATCTTGGATATGAAACTTGATATCTACAGGCTGTAGTTTTCAAGTTTCTATATGCGCAGAAAAGATGCGCACGAGGTGACACAGCTCCTTTAAGTATGATTTTAAACTAGTTGATAGTGCTACATCATGGGAGATCCCAAATGGTTATTTCCCTTTTAGCTCAAGTTCAATCTTTAAAGTCAACCAAGTGCACATTATCCATTTTCCTCATTTGCCTAGCTGAGTTACTTTTGCAATATTCATGTATTCTTAATCTTTGCAGATGTAATTCCATGTCGGGGCTCACAAAGTTGTCTGTCATCCAATGTGGCATAATTCATGCATAAGAGTGTGCTAAATTTGACATCTCACAGGGTGAAGTAATCATCTTTGTAATGGCAGGGATATTTATTCCTTTTGGGTTGTGGAGGTTAGTTATGTCTGTTGGTCTTTTAACTGCAGGTAGCTGTTTGAATGCTTTTACAATGATTGTAAACATGATGTTGGCTTGTGAAAATTTAGTTTGAGTTGGTCTTCTCACCGTATGGACAGTTGTGTAGTCATCAATAACTAAAACCAACAACCATTCTTTATAAATAGCCTCTTCAAAAAACCTTTGCGGTTCTGCCCTGTGTGTGTTACTCAATGATGTTTGAATGTTGTTCACTAGTCTTCTACAGCATGTATTTCCAAGCTAGAGTTCAGTCATGAGTGCCTCTTGATTTGCATGACTTGTTCGTAAATAAATTGCTTTCCCAACTTGCATCTTATTGCATTGTTGACTAAGACAATAACACATATTATAAATTAAGCCTACAGTTCTTAATTTATTTGTTTGTATTCTATTTTGTGAATGACGTGGGCTAGTGACTGATGATATAATTGTGTTGAATAGAGAATTGGCTCCAGCAGGCTTGCTGGCAAAAAACCTTGAAATCTTAAGGTTTATAAATTGGTGGCTTCTTTTTGATTATAAACTCCTGGTGCATAAGGTTCTTCACTTTTATTATTTCTTCTTTCAGATTGCAACCTAAATTGTCAAAACAATATGACCATGGTATTATCGAATTATGCTTTGTTAATAACGTTTATATCATTTTTAGATTTTTTAGTCCCATAGCCAAGGGAAGTGGACTCCTAATTTGAGAAAATATATTGAGTATTAACACACGTTTTGATGTTTCAATATTTGCCATCAACTCATCAAAAATGCCTGGAGGCAGCATCACTTCCTCATTTGGTCCTCTCTTTATGCAACAAAGGCAGTGTCCTCAGTTCGCCAGAAGTTGTTATTTTCATCTTTTTCCAGGTTTCTGGTGCCCTGTATCATGGTGGTCCTTTTTTGGGCCTTTGCTTTGCAGTGTTTTGGCCGACCAAGTGATTTGGTTTCTGACTTTACATACTTTGGTAATAAGATACAGAAAAGATGTGTGAAACTACCTGATGTTTTATAATACAACAACAGTGGGTAACCTTAACCTATCTGTTGAAAATATTTGGCACCTGGGAGAATTTTTTTATGATACTATAGCATACACTGGAAGTAAATAAATGTCTAGCAGTTTTTGATTTTATGTGTTTGTATATATAATGAATATAACAAGGGTCAATTTATCTAATATTTATATAATATTTAGCTTGATAATAGCACGAGTGATACTGACGTGTTTAAAGGTTTTCCCGGTTCGTTTGTGTTCTCTCACAGCCAATGAACAAATGCCGCAAAGTGTGGCAGTTCCTCTGAAAGTTTTTCCGAAACATGTTAGTATTTCTTGCGAAAACTGAGAATCTGTAAAGGCCTGGCTACAGGAATTACTGCTTTTGCGGCCGCAGATTATACAAGCGTTTTTCAACCTTCTTTTTGCTGGTAATACACTGCTGAGAATGCACAGCAGGCAGGAAAAACACAATCACGTAAATATTTCTTGAGTTTCCGATGAGTTATTTTCGTTTGGCCTTTGTTTATATATTTGTCGGCATTTAAAAATGTTTTTCTATGGATTTTAAATTTCGGCAGGAAAACGCACATTCCATGAAGCAATCGCAAAAGCTTCGTGTGCGAGTCTTCTAGCTTGCACATGCTCAGACAAAGATTGGGTTTCCAATATGTTCTGTTAGAGATAGAAGTTCATAAATAATATGCATGCGGGGGAATGGAACAAGTATATTTTCTGACGTCACGCAAGGTACTTGTGCAGTTGCGATATGCAAATCCAATATCATCTACATACAAAGCGTCTATAAAATATATTATTAAAAAAGATAGTTTTTAGTTGCATTGCTGCTAATTGTACGGTCTTAAAGATGGCATAAGGCAATTATGTTTTTCAACGATGACCGGCCTGAAGCCAAAAAGCGAAGAAAAATTTGGGTCGATTTCGTCAGAGCAAAACGGATATTCAAACCTTCAAAATCATCGATGCTTTGCTCTGACCATTTCAAACCTGAGGACTTCGAGAGGAGATTTTTTATGTTACCTGGCCAAACAAAACCAAACCATCAAAAGCTGAGGACTGATACAATCGAAATTTGCGTTTATTAAAGCTCTGCCTCAAGTGCCAGGAGCAGACGGATGGTGAGCAATTGTCTTTTTTTTATACTCTTAGTATTTCTGGCAAAGAACATTTTAACAAGTATAATATTTGAAATCTTTTGATTGTATTGCTTTTTATGCTAAAGGTGATTAGAAAAATTCATGACGATTTGTGCCAAGATAATTTAATCGAACCAACGCCGAAGCGAAAAAGGTTATCCACAGGCACAGAACAGAAAAAGAAAAAACAAGATCCCTAAGAGATTAAGAATGGTGATGCAAGTCCTATAGAAGAGGAGCTTGTAAGTGTAGGAACATTTTAATATAAAATAGTAATTCTACTTTATAACATACTTTTACAAATCATATTATACTTATAGTTTAAAATATGTGATTATTGAACACACTCAGCAAATATATGTGTAAAAAGTGCCCTTGATAGCTTGTGTATTCAGAAATAATTATATGCAACTGTTGTTTCAGGTAACAATGGAGGTGCAAAGTATTCCTGAGAAAGAGAGTGATGGGTTTCAGGAACTGATGAAAAGCAACCGTAGGTTGAAAAATCAAGGGAAAAGCCTGCAAGGAAATGTAAAAGAGAAGAAAAATAAATTGAAAAGGTTGAAACGGAGAGGTAATTAAAATCTAAGTGGTAATTATATTGGAACAAACCACTCTACTTACAACAAACTATAGAGGCGACCATCATCACAAAAATTTGAAATACTATGATGTTTCAATGTAACATGTAAGTTATTTATTATTTTTGCAGTAAACAAGCTTGAGCAATCATTTGAACAAATGGATGAAAGCAATGAAATGCAGGATGAGACTTACCATGAAAGTGAAAGTGAGAATGAACTGAGTGATGATGAAGAAACTGAGGAAAGTTATGATGGTTATGATGATGAGTATGAACCCCATGATAATGATGATGAATGTGACACATTTAAACGTGATGAATTGAAAGAAGTATCAGAGTGAGTGAATATTACATTTATGTAACCAAGTGGTATAGTCCTGGTATTCCAATACTGTATATACTGTATTTTCAAGAAATTGTTGTTACATAGTATATTTATTGCATTATATTTATAGTCTAGACAGGTCACTGACAATGGATGGCAACGTAAGGACTGAACCCAAACACATTGTGTTTCTATCCAAGCTGTTAATACTATTCGGGTATTGTCATTCATGTCATCGCCAACTTTACCGATCATGTGTCGGACATGCTGTACAGCAGTTATTGCCATGAATATTGCCCGCAACTGCCCGAAAATTTCCCGCGAGCTCGTTTCGATATGGCGACAAGAAAAGAAGTGATGTCGATTACAAGCAATTGAACGATATTTCTTCAGTTGTGTTATACAACACAGCGCCAAAAAGAAAGCGGAAGACTCTTCCGACATCATATCTTGTTGAAAGAATAATTTCAAAACGAAGAACGAAAAATGTAAGTTAAAATTTGCGCAAAGTTAACATTCAACATCTTGTGGTATCATTTTCAATTTAAAGAATTTGTGTTAAGTGTTCTTAATAAATTTTCAAAGGACAATGAGTATCTGATCAAATGGAGTGGTTGGCCTTTGAGTAGCTGTACGTGGGAACCTTCAAGTCATCTTAGTGAAGAGTTATTGAGGTACGAAAATAAAAAAACGATATTTATTATAGCTTGGCCACAGTTTTTTGTTCTAAAGCTTTAAAACATAATGCAAGAGAATAGAGATGCTTAATGATGGCTATTTTCTATACCCTATAACATGTTGTGTCAAACAGAACTGTAGAAGTCTACATTGTAGCCATTCCTAGATGGTAAGCTAACTTCATAGGCATATTTAGGCCCTAGCCCTAGGTAAACTTCCCTAGGCTTCAACTGTTATCCCAGTGTCACATTTCATTAGAGGAAAGGGGTAGTGTGGTAGAGCAGCTGATGATACAGGATCTTATATTGAAAAATGCTAATAACCTTTTAATTAATCTAACTGCAATTTACTAGATTATATTTTTCAAGAGTATTAAGGATGTTATCAGCTTACCTGTGATCCTTAGCATGAGATGTAACTCATCAAGGACAACATTCTCCAAAGGAACATTGAGCAAAGGCTGGTGAACACAAGAGTAACTTTGCTTCCATGCACATTTTTTTATCTCTTCCAGAGTCCTGGCCATGGGTTCTTCAGAGTAATGTTTCTCTGACTTAGACATGTCAAACCTAATATATAGCAAACAACATGCACCTTAGCCGCTTGTCCAGTAGTTCCTATATTAGGCTCTGTATAACCCTTAACAATATGAAAAGTCAGCTTTTGCTTTTTAAGTCAAATTTTGCAGTTGATGAAATACAGATGGGATTCCACACAAATAGCTTAGCAGTATGACATCTTAATCATCTTACACATTTACACTGAAAGCTTATTTACGTATTGTGATACAGTCTTTTACCTGTTGTTCTTGTGAATGATGCACCAGATGCATGCATGGTCTGGTGTGGCACCTTTCATCCCCAGAAGCAAAAGAAGGAACTAAAAATATTTACAACATTCCATCAGCAACTTGTGGGAAAAATGACTTGAAATAAAATCCTATTTACTTTATAGTCACCACCAAGGAAGATCTCAACTGGAACACTGATGTCATCTATCATGATTTTTCCTTCCTTGATTATATCATTCACTGCAGAAAATATCTGAAAAGGAATTTCTCAGCAAATCATAACTTTCCTGTCCTTTAACAATACCAATTGTATGGCTACCTGAAATAGAAAAATATACATATCATTAATTTAAGGTAGCCAATCATTAACTGGCAGTATTCCCGCACTGATTTCCTCATTGTAAGTTGATTTTCCAAATGCATACTTGGATTACTTGCTATGACTAATTAACAGATTATTTTCAGACAAATATACCTTTTGATGACATCACATCATCAGCATCCAAAAGTGAGAAAGACATGATCACAAAACTTGTTATTCTGGTCATTTGTGCCCCATCACCACTGATCTTGACTCTAAGTTTGTGATCACTGTTTTCATTGAACTTCTCTAAATCAACCTGAAAAGGAGCATACAAATACAATCATTTGGGGCTATACAAAGGCTCATATTGATTAAGGCTTTATTGTCTGTCATTAGAGAAGCTGTACCATAACAATTTTTACATATTGGGTTAAAGAATAAGAAAACTTGCCTTTTTCCTTATTGTGTTCCATAATTCAGACTTCAGATCCAGCTGTGCACCTTCTTCCACACCTGGGGTTTGGTTATGTGACAAAGACTATTTAGGTCAGTTTTGCATTGCTTTACCAAGTAAGAGGGAGGGAGCTTTTCCCCACCATCTGTCATTGTCAATTCATGATAAGCTGCCTCACTTATACAAAAACTGTCCATGACAAAAAGGACCTGGTGAACCTTTTCTCTTTCCTCTTCAGACAGATCCTTATAAGGTGTACCTCTCCCATCTTCCGTCTGGTAATCCATCTCATGAGATCTACCACTACCATCTTTGAATGTTACTTTGCTCAACTTGAGACCAAAGGTCTGAGCAAACCATAGAGCTTGTTCCACATTTGTCTTTAGCTCCCTTATCTTTCGTCGTTGTTGCCTATCTTTAAGTTCAAGAATGGGTTTTCCACTGTTCTTGAATCCCTCTTGCTCTGAAATTTTATCAAAATATTGCCACAAGTTGGTATTTTCATCCTGAAGTTTTTCTAATTCAGCCTTTGCATCTGTTAAGTCATCATCTGCTTCCTTTCTAAGAGCAACTGCTTGAACTAAACGTTCATACAGTTCCTCGGACCGTTCGTGAAGCCTCCTATTTTCTTCTTCTAACGCTTCTTTTGCAGCATTTAGTTCATGCAGCTTGCGTTCTAATTCCCCTGCAGTCAAAAGTTCTCCATGACGAATGGCAATTCTTTTACTTTGACTTGCAAATTTTACATAATTTCCGCCAATTTTCCCCCTAAAATTGCTTTTAACCCTTGAGCAAACTTTCCTCAGTATTTCCTCAATTCTTTTGCAATCTTTCTTGACCAGCACGGCGTGGCTTTCGGAGAGAAAACAGTTAAGAATTTCGATGTAGCTGAACGATAACAAGATAGCCTTCTCTTTAAAGTCTTGCCAGCTTTTCAAAACTTTGTTAGTTATATGAAGTGTGAAAGCAACTTCTTCCGAACTAATGCATTGCCTCCTTACATATTTCAGACAATGATTTGTATCAACAATAACGTCACTTTTGTACTTCTCAAAATTATAATTTTGTTTAAAAATATCAGACATATTATAATTTTAAATGAGCGCGCGTAAGAGCGCCTTCGATTCCCGGTCCACAAAACCGGAAGTAAACATTGCAATGGCTTTAACCGCTGATAGCGTCGATCGTGATTTCAATATCTCACAACCGATCACAGCATTAGAAATTTCAGATCATGGCGAGTATTTTGATACCAAACACGTCGTCTAAAGGGAAATTGGAATGCTTGAAAGTAGACTTCAAAACCCGAAGAACTTTAATGAGCTAAATATGATCGAGTGTTTACATGTAATGGTGATCTCATGCAAGCAAATGCAAAAATTACTCGATTTCACAAGCTAAATGGAAAAGGTTGTTCTCCTAATTTGCAGACAATATTTTGAGAGCAGTTTGCAAAGATGTTCACGTTTTGTGTCCTATTTGAGCAAATCACAAAGAATGGGCAGATTTTCCAATATCTGGAAAATAAATCTTGATATTTGACATATTTTAATGTTTTAATACGTGAATCGAAGGACCTGCGCTAGTAGAAATAATTCATTAAATGGAAAAGTAAATTGACGTTTTTCCAACATTTTTTTTTCATTTAGCTGTATATTTTTAGTAGAGGAACAGTATTCCATTTGAGCAAATGAGGAAGACAAAGTCAATTTCTTTTAAAACGCGGTTTTTATTGCTATTGCAATGTATTTACTATGATTTACATAGTAAAATTGTTTACATTATTGGGAGCATCCGCTTTCGCACTGCAAGCGCAATGTCCGTTAAAGTTGGCGATGTAAAGCTGACAATCCTCTTGTTACAACAAAGGCTGTTGGTACGAAAGCTGTTGTCACTACCACATGCAGCAACCCGACTTGCCCTCAGAAGACAACAACGAGGCATAGCCTCTTGTTTCTGGAACAAAAATATCTGCTGGAAATTTACTGCTATGCATGTCAGTTCTGTTGGGAGGTGATTCAATTTCTAAAGTTCGCCAGATTTCCCTTTACATATGGGCCTTGGTTGTGTTTCTTTAAATACCTACTTTTGCTATCAAAAGGTTTGTACACACCAAACGACTCCGTATATACAGAATTCATATATACAATATGCTGACAATGTAGGTTAATAGACTAATTTTGTAGTTATTGATCATATGATGGTATGTGACTAGTAGAACAAAACAGTTTTCATTACCAAGAATAATTATACTTACATGTACATTTTATTTTTCAGAAAATGTTTTTCCCTACTATACAGGGTGTAATCAAAAAAAATGTCCCAAATGTAAAATTTCCGTTTTGCAGGATATTTTGCAGAATTTGGCAAATTTTTGTGTTCCTAGAGATAGTTAAGACTTATCTGGTATACCTAGGCCAAGTTTGGTTTTTCATTAACAAAATTATGTTACTGGGGGGGTGGTTCCTTTCCACTGATGTTGAGAGGGCTTGCGTGCAAAAATGTGAAGCTGAAATTGAGATATTATTTAGCTGTCTAAAAGTAGGAAAGCTTTTTAATAAACTGTCAAAGTTTCAGGAAAAATAATGCAAACTGGGAGCAACGCGCGACCCCTAAAAGTGACAAATATTTCATTGCGCGCAGTGGATTAAATTGCATCGTTGATTTATTAAAGCGAGAAACTGAACAAGAAGACGAAGCGATTTAATAATAAGATTCTTATTCTTGATGTTAATCCTCAACATTTCCACCATTTCTTTCTAAGCAAACGTCTGAGCATGGTAAACACTGAACGGCGAACCACATTTGTCTGTGCTGCCTCAAATTATCCATTTCGTTCGAAATTCTTTCTTCCAAATCGCCTACGCTACCACCGGCAAATCTAGGCGAATGGAAAGACAAATGGTTCACTGTTCAGTGCTTAGTATGCTCAGACAAGAAGCAGTTTGCTTAGAATGAAATGGTGGAGATGCTGAGGATTAACATCCCGAAGAAATTGCTTTGTTTTTGTGTTCAGTTCCTTGCTTTAATTTATTCATTTGCCCAGCCTTACATGAGATCAGTCACGCTAAAATCAACCATGCATTTAATCCACTGCGCGCAATGAAATATTTGTCACCTTTAGGGGTCGCGCGTTGCTCCAGTATGCATTATTTTTCCTGAAACTTTGACAGTTTATTAAAAAGCTTTCCTACTTTTAGACAGCTAAATAATATCTCAATTTGAGCTTCACATTTTCGCGCGCAAGCCCTCTCAATATCAGTGGAAAGGAACCACCCCCCCAGTAACATAATTTTGTTAATGAAAAACCAAACTTGGCCTAGGTATACCAGATAAGTCTTATCTATCTCTAGGAACACAAAAATTTGCCAAATTCTGCAAAATATCCTGAAAAACGGAAATTTTACATTTGGGACATTTTTTTCATACACCCTGTATATCTGTACTGGAAAAAATACCAGGCTAAAATATTGGAAAAGGCTAAACTATTGGATAAGGCTAAGGCAGTAAAAGAAGGCTTGGTGTTGGCAGGAGATGGCCGTCACGACAGCATGGGGCACTCTGCCAAATATTGTGCCTATACAATGTTTTGCAGTTCAATGGGAAAAATAATTCATTTTGACCTTATTCAGGTACAGTAAAGTAGGATAATTGGGTTGCTTTATATGAATTTGGTACAATATAATCACTGTAATCTGTGTTACCATTGTATGTAGTTATAATATAAGTAGTACTTTTCTAATATAGAGAAATCAGGCAGGAAGCAGTCCAGCCATGGAGTTCATTGGCTTAAGTCCTGTATGGATTACCTGTTGAAACAAGGATTGAACATAAAAACATTCATCTCGGACAGACATGCCTCAATTGCAAATTACATGTGAGCTACACTGAAAAGCATCACACACTATTTTGACATATGGCACTTAAAGAAAAGTAAGTTGAATACCAAAAAGTAGTCAATAAATGATGTAACATATATTATATTTTCGGCAGTTAAAGAACTGATTGCGCTGTTGTTATATCAAGATGCTGCAACCTGATTAAATTGGATTGTAATACATAAAGCCCAACAAATTATGTAAAACATTTAAATTCAATTCGGTTTCCTGTTTAATTTAGAAATTTGAAAGGCTCTTTCGAAAATTGCAAAAAAGAAAAACTGTGAAGCCTTAGAAGAATGGATTAAACCCTGTGAGAACCGTCTGCAGTGGAGTGCGACAACAACATTTGATGGTGATGGTATGGGTGATAGCGGCCAAATTTAAGTCCTTTTCACACCACATTACCAACCAACATACAGGTCACGATGATCCACTTTTCAATAAATATGCTCATGGCAATGACATTCCAGCAAGAAAGTGGCTTAAAACTGGTTTGTATTAAATACCATATTTATATTACTATCCTAAAATTGGATTGTACTCTGGCACTTATTTGCTTTATTTCTTATCCTTCAGATTCAACACTCCATGAGAAAGTCTCTGCTGCATTAACTAATGCAAGACTGGTGAAAGGAATTAAGCAGGCCTCTCCATTAGACCAGACAAGTTGCCTAGAAGGGTTTCATAGTGTTTTGAATCAGTGTTCCTCAAAGATGATAGCATACTGGTATCGAGGACAGTACTGCAGGTTAGTAGTAACTTGTTGCATGAAAAATTTTTGCACACCTCTATTGAAACTGCTCCAATTGTTTTTTAGACATATACTGGCTGTGGTTTATTTTAATTTTAACCTGCACAGAGATTAAAAACAAGAAAAAGTGACAAGAGTGAAAGGTTGAAATTCACTTACCCTAAATTTAAAAATGGTGAAGCAACAGTTAGGAATGATAAAGTTGCACCAGATTTCTGTAAGTTTACCTTACCATATTATAAAGTTTACTTAATATACTGCTGTTCTACATACAGTACAGAAGATAAAATTTTATCTTACAGCATATATCCAGGAGATTTATGGAACATTTTGCTTTTTATCTTACAGCATATATCCAGGAGATTTATGAAGCATTTTGCATTGCTTCACAAAAAGAAATTAAAGATGCGATGCTGAAGCTCAAAGACATTTGTCCAAAGCCAATGGACACAATGCTTGAAAAGCAAACAAATGCAGAGGCTCTAAAAAAATGGTGAGAAAGAAGTAAAATGGTAATCAAAGACATCCCACCCACTACTCCAAGTACATATGTTTATTGCTTCAAAATATGACTTCTCAGTTCCTTACTATTTAGATATATTACTGTTTCTAAAAGCTGGTAAATTCTTACAGTATCACAGGTTTTGGCACAGAAGAAACAGAAGGAAGCAGCTAAGAAGAAAGAAGTTGTAAAGCGCTGCAGAATGTGCAAACAGCCAATGAAAGGGCACAAAAATGTAAAGGACTGCCCTAAAAACCAATAACCATGTGAACACTTCAAATAACATGTAATGTCGAAGCAATGTAAATATAATATTGAAATAAAAAGCACAGTTAAACCCTAAAGCCCAGATCAAAACAAGATGCAAGTCATGGCACGTTTTGACTTTTGAGACATGGAAAAGAGGAAATAAGTGTTCACAACACATGAATTGAGTATATAAATTCAAATATTTGTGTGTTAGCCACTTTCCACATAACACATAATCTATTTTACCCTATGTTAGTTTCCTTCACTAACTTTCATCTCGGTTGATCCAGGCTTGATACAAATAAAAATATTCTATGTGATTATCTTTTTACAAAAGGGGAGCTGTCCATGTCTGTACAAACTTTCAATACAATTATTTTATTCTGAGTCAGATTCGTCTGCATATCCCAGTATAGTTTTCCTTTTCATTAACTGGAAACACTTTTCTTATGGCCATGTATGCACAAGATGGTAGGGGTATCTGCTTTTTGCCAATTAGTCCATGCACCAACCTTGTAAACTCTCTATAGGATACACTGCGAAGAAATCTGAAAACAGGAAAACAGCATAAAATTATGCATACAAAAACGTTAAAATGTCAATGTGAGAACCTTGTTGTGTGGCAAAAATTCACCTTTTCCACATACTATGTTATGCATACAGTATATTTTAATACACAGTATTTCAAGTAGCTACTCTGGTGGTAATTTGCATCACTGTTGCCATTATGCAGTGGATGACAGCATTGAACCTACCTATTCTCTGTTCCTTCTTGACAATATCTTGCTCTAGATTTTGTCTTGTACCTGTCAGCAGCTAACTTTAAACTCCACTTTTGTAAGCAGACCTGACTAAACCCTGGGTGCTGCGTGATGCATTTCACATCTAGAATCCCTTCGGCTTTGAGTTCTTCCAAAACTTCCTTACTTTTTTAATGCTTCCTCGCAACCTTCAAGCTCAGAACAACAAAAGCATTCATAGCTATTGCTAAGAAGGTTTATTCCGCAGTTACCACACTTGCACCTAAAAATAACCCAAAACAAGGTATGTGAACATGTGTATGATACATATACTAAAGTTTATAATAGCAAAATATTTGCTATTAATACACTAATACTAAGAATTGCTTACTACTCACTTAATTTTTGTCATGCTATTTAGTCTTCTCAAGAGCTTCTCTTCTATCTTTAACCGCTCTTGCTCTTATCGGTTGTAGTTTTCCAGCCAGGCTTTGTCTGCTAAAGGTTCTTTGGCATAAGCGCCAGCAATACAAATCCTCAGAATCGTCATGATGAATATTGCCATCGTTATTTATTCCCACATCTTTGATAATAACATACCCCAGAGTAAAATTTATATCCGAGTCATCAAACTGATAACTATCAGAAGTGGATTCACTGCTGGACATGTATGGTGGCCGATCGCTATCATTCATATTTTTGTTAATAATAGAAACAAAATAATATCTATACGTATTTTAAATGTAAACAGATTACAAATTGCATTTCAATTGATAAACGATTTGAAAATAATAATCAAAATCAAATCAAAATGAGAATCAAAATCAAAACAAGAATCAAAATTAAATCAAAATCAAAACGAGAATCAAATGATTTTACAATTGCAAATAGAAGTGAATATGAAGTGAAATTTTATTGGCCTAGCGCTATCAAAATTCATTTGAAATTTCACATGACTTTAAAAGATAAATCCCAATAAAATGCCAAAAAAATGAAATTGAAATTTTATCGGCCTAGCGCTATCACAGTATACCATAAAGCATTGCGCGCTATTCAAATCAAATTATGTGGTCGCGCATGTGTTTAAAATTTGCATGTGCTCCGTCCTGCTGTTGAACATGGCGGATTGAGCGGCTTGGAAGAATTTTAAAAAGCAAATGACAGCGAAACGAGGAAATAAAAAGAATACGTCTGGTGTTAAAATACTAGAGGAAGAGTCAATGACGGTCCAACGTTTGAGTGCGGATGTGTCGGGCGGATTCTGTGTGTGTTCCAGATACTATCTTTAAAAGTATTTAAAAGTAGTCTAATCTTCTTGTGCATCGCACAATAGCCAAGGAGTTTACCGGGGCCATGGTGTTCGCTCGATACAGCATCATGCAAATTTTCAATAGATATAATTTTATTTGTGTCTATGTATCTGATATTGAAATGTCGAAGGCGTCTATCAAGGGTTGCTATACTCCAGGCATATTGCGGGAAATCACGTTTCAAAAAGTCTAACATCTCCTTGCGTTGAATACCTTGACGTACGAAGTCTTTCATATCTTCTTCTAATTTTGTATCGTTTTGCAAAGAATCATTTCTAAAATATGAACCAGTTGCCATATTGTATACCTACGCCTGTATTCTAAAAGCTCACTCACACTCAAACTCATTGAGTGGGAGATTTTAATCTTCTCATAACGTTTCAATGTATTCTCATGTATATCTCATAATTATTTCCAGCCGAACAGGGGCTTGATTTTCAGTGATTTACCTTATACCTTTCCATCTATTCAGAAAAAACTTTCTCATTGATCAGCATTAACGAAATTTATATGTCACACTCGATGAGTATGAGTGTGAGTGAGCTTTTTGAATACAGGCGCTAATGTATAAAATGCTAATATGCCAGACTTTCCGCACAGGAAATAGCGCGCAATGCTTTATGGTATACTGTGATAGCGCTAGGCCGATAAAATTTCAATTTCATTTTTTTGGCATTTTATTGGGATTTATCTTTTAAAGTCATGTGAAATTTCAAATGAATTTTGATAGCGCTAGGCCGATAAAATTTCACTTCATATTCACTTCTATTTGCAATTGTAAAATCATTTGATTCTCGTTTTGATTTTGATTTAATTTTGATTCTTGTTTTGATTTTGATTCTCATTTTGATTTGATTTTGATTATTATTTTCAAATCGTTTATCAATTGAAATGCAATTTGTAATCTGTTTACATTTAAAATACGTATAGATATTATTTTGTTTCTATTATTAACAAAAATATGAATGATAGCGATCGGCCACCATAGACATGATTACCAAACAATATGCAAACTAAAAAGTCGCAACACGTTTGACTGTAAACAACGAAAGCTCAAATGAAGAATGAAGATCAAAGCAAAATACCGACTACCTTGTGTGACGTCAAAACAAACGCTAGACCCAGACTCCCAATTTCCACGTCCTTGAGCCATAAAAAGCTTAATTCATGACGCCATAAAAGCTAGACATTTTATCTAAATTCAATTTTCAAAAAAACTGTGTTAGAGGCACTTTAATTATTGAAGTTTAATAATAAATGATTTTTCTAACAAGGAAAACAACAGTCTAGAATTTATATGCCTGTAAACTCTCTCAAATATATACTGATCAAAACAAGTTTAATTAGTAGCCGTATATTACAAGACGGATTTCCATCTGAGACGGAGAACTCGACGCAGACGGGTAACTCGTCTTGATATAAATTCGGTAAACCATAGGTTCTTCGTCTTAATTTCTCCGTCAAACTTTTCCATTCAAACGACGGAGAAGTTGGACGAATTTCTTGTCAGAGACGGAAAACTCATCCTAAATTTATATCAGAGGAATAAATCAGACAAATTTTAGCTCAAAACATAAAAAAAAGACTGGTAACTAAGATTCGCTGTGTATATTGGGATACAAAATGTCATCCAAGAGGCAGAAGAGGGTACAAATATGAAAGAAAAATGTAAGAAAGTTAAATGGTTGCCAGAAACAAGAAAAAAACAAAGTCTGGTCAGATGAGAAGATGAATGTATTTGCTTGTGTGTTGGTTAACACCGATACACAGGAACATTCCTGGTTAAATCAGCTTGAAAATTACGCGTTAAAAAAGCATGCAAATGAGCAACTGTTCATAAATATTCAAGAGGAATTTGAAAATAGTTTCGAAGAAGATTCTGTTGAGGATAAATTTACAATTGAACAGTTGCGTACAAAACACAAATGGTTCAAAAAAGAGTGGCATCGAATTGACAATAAAACTAAAAGTGGTAGTGGGCTTGGAGGGAAGGACACAAATACACCAAGTTGGTATGATGTTTTAAATCCACATTTCTGTCAAGCAGTGGATGACATGACATCTGTTTTGACAAGAGCAAGTGATTTGAATAATTGTAGTGATGAAGACCGACAAGAAAGTTATAATGACAGTTTAGATAGCAGTTTTGAATCAAATACCCGTCACCATATCAGTACATCTGGTGAAATGTCGGACGATTCCACTAATAAGAATTAGCATTGCTTCAAGCAGTGCCAGAGCATCATCCAATGTTGATACTATGGAAGAATCTGAAGGCTCAAGCAACACCATTGCAAGAGGCAAGTAGCTGACTAAAAGAAGTCCAAATAAGACAAACATTAAATTTCATTCACGAAGAAATTCTAAACCCAAATCTCAGAGTGAGGCAATGATTCAAGTGGCTAAGAGTATCGAGAACAGCAGTGTTCAACAAGAAAAAAATAAAGAGGTCCGGCTTCAAGCACTCCTGGAAGCTGATTGAAAACGTTATGAGAGCTCATCCATCTGTTCGAACATCTCGGTTTGTGCATCGTTTGCCTCGACAAAGTGGGACTGTTATGTAAGTTTATCTTTTACGATTGTTATTTAGTTAGTTTGTAGTTTCTCTTTTAGCTTGTTAGTCTTTGTAATTGCATGATAAGATTGAGCTGTTTTAGAACATGTTTTGGTGCATGTGATACGTATTCATACATAATCTGTATAGCTTATTATTCCTTTAGTTTAAGATACAGTTTAGTAGTTTTAGCTGGTATAGTAATTAGGAATGCATGATATATATTCGTTATTTCAGTTTACGACAACTATAATCGACAACTTTAATGATTCTTGAGGTGTAAAGTTGTTACTTGATCAAGACTAATAAATTGTTGCCTGTAAAATATATCCCTGAATTTGTTTCTTCGAACTCTAAAACACGTTGTGACGTAGGCAAATCTTTGTTGTTTCGAAAAGCTTGCGCTACGGCCGTTACATACTTCATATTTTTTCATAGCATTATAAACTCCCAAATTAACAAGGTTAAAACAATAGCTTTGTTTAAACTTCATATTTCTTGGTTATTAAAATAATTTTGTTCAGTCTTTGTTTTCTGTGTGTCTTTGTGAAAACAGTAATGTGAAACATTACAAGCTAATAGGTTAACAAGAGACCCTGACAGATAGTTTTGTTAACTCATTAACTGGCAGTACTCTTTCACTGATGAGTAAAATCATCTCACATAAAAAATACTAAAGTAAGGCACACCTGGGTGCATTGCAAGCTAATGGGTTAAACTTCTGTTTCTATTCCTTAATAATTCTTTACAGAATTACATAGCCATGGGAAGAAGGCTTGAAAGTGACAGGGAAATGGCCTTAAATAGATTTAACAAATCGTTCATTAGTTTTAACCATATTAAGAGAATGCCTCTGAATGTTACTTGATGTTGATTAACAACCTTTTGCAAATGCATCAATTTCAAAGTACATAGAGACTACGTTAATACTTCTGTAGCTATCTTAAGATCGCAAGGACCATAACCACTTGGTGACTCGAATTTTCTTCAATAATTTTTTGTCCATTGTTGTCTTGGTCGGCTTTCGGATTAAATTAAGCTTTTTCACCTTTAGTTGCCATCTTGGTAGACATGGATCGTGATACTTGATGCACAAGTTGTGCAATGCGATGCAAGCCATGGATAACAGATGCAGCATTACGCTTGCGACACTCCATTTTTTTATGTTATACGCCACCGTCCTTTAACATTTCATAAGCGTGCTCAGATACAACTTGTGCGGACCTTAGTTTGGTATTGAAGTACTTCTGTTTTTGATCTTTTGTAGTATCCGGGTACGCCTTGCAAATGGGATTGCAAGGTGTACTCGGATACTACAAAAGCTTGCCACCATTGCAAATGGGATTTCCCCATACCCTGGTAGTTTAAGAACTTTATTTGGAAGCAAATTTCCATCTTCGATTTAATTGAATGAAAATTGGAGTGGACTTGAGAAGGTCGTGACGTACATGACGTCATAAAATTTTCAATAACCCTAACCCTAAGGTAAAGCCAGAGATACTATTACATAAGTATATGATCACTCCTATACTGGGTATGAGGGTACACTTTTTACACTTTGTGTACATTTATAAATGTATAAATATATCATCATTCATCGCCATTTTTATTTTATAATTTTTATGAACCAGCTCTAGAAAGACTTCATGTAAGACTTCTGTTATTATACTTCTGTTATTATACTAATTATTGTAAAATTTATGACGTCATGTACGTTAGTTCGATATGATCTAACGCCGACCACTTGAGAAGGGTAGAATCATGCATTGATCCAGGTGCACCCACTCCGGCCCAAAGGAACCTTTTGTTTGCCCCAACCAGTCCCATGCTTGTGATTGAATACCTTTTTTTGAAGCAATAGAGGTTCTTCAAATTACTAGCGATGTATATGTGAAAGCCATCCCAGGCCCCAACACATGGAAATCCATAATCTTTAAGGAAGGCTTTTAATTCAGATTCCCATTCCTGTTCTGTTGAAGGTAAACGTACGTTTTCATCATAGAAAACAAAGATTATTAGGCAAATTACCTCATTGAAAATCTAGCAAGCGGTACAAGGTGCAATTCCAAAAAGATGGCCGACTGTAATGAAAGCACACCCATGCGCCAATCTATAAAGAGTTAGTCCTAGCTGACGTTCTGGTGAAACAAGTACCTTAAATTTAGTTGTTTTCTTTACAAGTAGTTCTCTCATGGCCGTCAGACGAGTTTTCTGTCTCAGACAAAAATCCGTCTTCTAATATAAATTCGGCTAATGTCTGCCTTACAGCTAGCTCATTTAGATTCCCTTCTGGTTCCCAAGTATTATATAATGAACTATAGCTCTTCCATTTACCAAGATATTTAGCTTGAAGTTGAAAATTTGTGTAGTGATTATAATAGTAAATACTCTGTATACTATACAAATATATCATTACAATATTATATTCCAATTTCTAAACTGATAATTAAATGTTAAAGCAACTAACTTTATGTTTACGGATTCTTCTTGACACTACCCTCTTAACTTTGAAATATCTTCCTCGTTTTGTCTTGCCCTCAGTATAAAAATCAGCTGTGCTCAACTCATTCAACTCCTTGTAGAAACAAACCGCCATGTTTATTTATGCCAATCCAAAAATTTACGCAATTTTGAGCCTGCACATTAAACCGCATACTGTATTGGATTTCTAGTCATGACGTCCGTTTCCCTTGAAGACCAATGCAAAAAGACCAAGCACATGCACCCTCGTAACAGTTGCCGTTGGGGTGTAGCGCATGAGTATAATTTGATGATGTCATATGCTGGTGATCAATCGGTGTGATAAAATCCTATTAAAAAACACCCACTTTGACTGCATTATGTCTTCAGTGTTTTTTTCTGTGTTGAGTTAGAATTGCTATTGTGTATCAATATCAAATTTGTAAATAATTTCACTGTATGTATTTAGTTTATTAAGAGTAAAAAACTGTTTATTATTATAACAAGATATTGGTATACATTTTAAGTATTATATAGTGAATGGAACTCTTGGTACAAAAGTGTAATGTTATTGTGATCAATGAAAATCATTCATTACTTGAAAGTTGTCAATGACATTGTGAGTATTACACTGTAATAATATTGCAGAGACAATGTCCTTTCAGTATCTTCTGTCTTTATAAGATATAAGTCTGCATTTGCCATGTCCTTGCATGTAAACATTTCAGTGGTATCTGAACAATAACAATGTTTGGATCTTTGTCCTCATGTATAGATGTTTCATATAGCTTTGATAGAGCAGTTACTGCAGATTCTGTGCTATCAGTGCCCATGTATACTCTCCAGTAAATTTTTCGAAACAATTGGTTGTACAAAACATTGTAAAGAACATTACACTGAGGGATCCACATGACATGACACTTCATAAATCAAACTGCATCCAATTGTAAGTACCATTTTGTTGAACTATATAATTCTGTGTAACCCAGCTCATAACACCAGTGGATGCTGTTTTAGCAAATCCAGATAAATGACGAGCATTAATATGAGCAACTTGATGCTCAAGTTTTGTTACCTGCTCATGGTTGTAATTACCAACTTGTTCATTACTTTCCAGTCTGCAATTGTTGACTCACCTTTGCGTAGTTGTAACAACAAGTGTCTAAATTGTGTCTGCTCAGATGTAATACCTTGTACTCGTTGATTTACAGTAAGTTTAACAACTTTGTCAAACATATGATATGCTTGATAGCCCTGTTCACAAACAGCATTTGTTGGTTTAGCATGGTAAAGAGGCTTCTCCCCTACTGGTGGTAACTGTCCTGAATCACCAGTTAATATCAGTGATTTTTCTCCAAATACTTATCATTACAACCAGTCACTTTTGCAACGCTTGTCAGTCCAACCAAAAGTAACTTGGCCTAGCATGGAGCGTTCATCAATGATGATGTAGTGATTGTAATTGAGACTGTCTTGTAATCTACACAGACTTTGTCCTGTTAGGTCTTTATTACCTCTTATTCCAACAGGTAATTTTAGGAGGGAATGCACTGTTACACCTCTAATGTTACATGCTGCTTTACCTGTTTTAGCAATGACTGCACATTTATTCTGTAAAAGGTCCTAAGAGCAGTGATAAGGTAATTCTAACCAGTACCTGCAACACCATTTATAATTAGACACAATGGGTCCTTTTTTGATAATGCATCATGAAAATGAGACTTCACTATATCATAAGCAAGTTTTTGCATTTCAAAACTGTCTACACAAACAATGTCATATTGTTCATTAACAGTATATTCCTCTTTGTTTGTTTTAATCCATGTTGGTATTTCAAGGATTTGTTGTTCTGAATTATTGGCTCTGTCAAAATGCCAGCCATGTTTTGATTCTGATGTTTGGTCATAGTTTTCAAATGGAGTGTGAAGGTCTGATAATATCATCCACTCCTCTCTAGTTCTCTGCTGTTCGATTGTCCATATGGTGTTCACAAGAAATCTTGCCATGAATTGATTAAGATCTCATCTGATTCTTCTTGACCACCCCAAGCATCACTTTGGGTTGTTCCCCATGGTTTACACCTTAAAAGTTGATAGTTACAATAAAGACCAAAATTTGGACCTTTAGGATTAGGAGAATATGTTAGGAATATTCTTGGAATAACATTCTCTGGCAATTCTGTCTGCTTATTGTTAACAACCTTATATGTTGTTGCAAATTCCACAAAGTTCATATTCATTATATCTTGTGAACTTTCATATTGTTGGCGATTAGCATACACATAAAAAAGGGAGTAATCAGTGCATGATTCACCTTCGTCTGCTGTATTATGCACTCTATGTGATCCATTTAGACCCACTGGCACCACTTTAAATGATGAGCTATTTGGTTTCAAAGACAACAAATGATGTATTGTCTTAGGTGATGTATTGATGTATCGTATAGGCCTTCTGCCACTGTTAATTAGTTACCCAGAAACGCTGAGAAACGCTGATCGGTAATTTTTGTGACGGTTCCGGCGGAGAAGGCCTAGTACATTTTGTAAACTCAGTTTTAGTCTCACGCACGCTTTTCTTTTAAGATGACTAAATATGCTGGAAACGAGTCGATTAGCATGCCCACACATCCAGTGCAAAAATGCGAAACAGATTTATAAAAATCTTAAATGGCACTTTGTTTCTGAACATGGTGAAAAGGAAGACCTTGATTTGGATGCCGCTAGAAGTTGGACTTTACATTTGCAAGAAGAAATTATGATTGAAAAGATCCATCTTGCCAGGAAACAAAGTAAGTCAAGACATTTTATTAAATATATCACAGCTTAGTAGGGTCATAGACAAGGAATTAAAGTAATTTCTTTGATTGTCTATGGTAAAATTAACTATATTGGTCTGATTTCTAAATTTTTTAATCACCAACATTTTATTTCATTAAAAATCATTGGTTGTTTCAAAATTGGCCTTAATTTTTTAACTAGTACTGTATTTAACTACTGTATTGTGTATACATATTTTACTTTGTGTTTCAATTGTATATAAAGTTAAATATTCTGGGATTTGAAGTGTCTGCCCAGCTTTATAGTGTAGGGAATCATTTCATATTAATTTCATTTTATATATATATATATATATATATATATATATATATATATATTAATATATATATATATATATATATGGTATTAATTTCATTTCTTCATGGTGCATATGATCTGGTGAAACAGGCCTGGTTTGCTGATGATTCGACCGCAGCTGGCAAACTATGTGCTTTATTGGCTTTCTTTGAAATGTTAAAGTGCATATGACATGAATACCATTTTTTCACCAAAAATTCACAAAAATCAGGCGATTCGAATGATATGTATCATTCGATGGTCGGATAAATACTTCTAAAAGATATGCCGATATGCTCAAAGTACCTGGTGGAAAGCGTTGGCATTTAAAGGATGGTGCTATCACTTTAAAGGCTGGACAGCCATTAAAGATAAAGCATAAACCACCTACAACGAGGACTGGTACAAGTACAAGAAAGAAATTTAAACTTCATTCTGCAACTGTTAATTCCAGTACTACATCTAAAACTCATGGTTTTAGGTATCAACTTAAGTCTTTAGCGAGTTCATCGTTGGCTATTGTAAATTTGGTATATATATATATAAGGCAATGGCTGCAATAATCCAAGAGACTACACACCAGTTGAAAGACGCGCAACAAGAACTGCCCAATACAAAGCTGAAATTACAGGAGAAGATATTTGGGATTGCTGTTACTAGTAAGAGCAATGAGCTCTGTCAGCATCGTAAAATTGTTGCTAGGTGTGGCATTCTTAATCCTATGTTTTGAGACAAGGATGATGAGATAATGGCTGATAAAGATTTTACTATTGAGGATCTTTTGGATCATATGGGTGTTAAATTAAACATTCCCATATTTCTGGAGGACAAGGTCCAATTTTCTGCGGAACAAGTCATCATAGACATTTTTTTGAGTCATTACTTACAAACCTCTTTGCATGTTTTTCCACCCCCCTTTTCCAGTGAAAGACATCATAAACTCTGGAAGCTGTCACTCTACATTTACGTTGCTCAAACCATAAAGCATTCTGAGATTGGGACTGTGTTGCCTGTTCTAGAACAACTGCCTGTTCATTTGTAATTTTGATTTTATTCAGCGCTGCAATTTGAGTAGAATCCAAAGTTGATGTATCATTGTGGTAATACTGAGAAATGTTTTGGTGTGGAAACTTAGGGTAAGAGATATCAGTAGCTGAATTGAAACAAGGTTTTTTGTCAATATTTTTATATAATTTAAAGTTATTGCAAAGTTTACTACACTGATAAGCGAGAGGAGGAAAGATGGGCACCCTTCCAAATTTTGTCTCACACCACGTGTCTGGGGAAACTTAGTTTTGCAATCCATTAACAATTGGAATATTTTTATTTTCTTCTGAGATCTCTTTTAAAATCTCTTTAAACTCAACAATAGCGTTGATATCAAAGTGTTGTTGTTCAGATCTTGCTTCATAAAGATTACACTTCACCCCACCTTGTGCCTTTTTTTTCTAATTTAGGTGTTTTAATTATTGTTTCCATTACAGTCTCCTTCATAACATCCATCATTCGGACTTTTGCAACTGTCCAATCACAGGGTCTCAATGTCCAAGGAAGCTCAGATGGAATTACATCCAATTTGTCACAAATTCAGCTGTCAGTTTCAGTAGGGCATAAACATGGTTGCAAAATCCACCTTGTCCAGCTTTGCATGTACAGCAGGCATACTTAACATGGGCATTTGACAGTGAGAAGGAGCAGCTTAATTGATGGTACTAGTTCTAAGTGTATGAAGCACTGCAAACAGCTTTGATGTAGAAAAAGTTACTGTCATGAGAACATAAAATACTATCCAAAAATTTTTCAAGTAGGAGGTTGTCAGCCCTTTTTTTAGTTTTGCCGGTTTTTCCCGAGCATTTGGAGTAATCTTTTGTTTCATGGATGGTCAATACAGGAAGCCCCAAAAGAGATTTTGACCATTTCAACATATTTGTACTTTTCCAGTAATGACAAATGTAAGTGAAAAAAAGATACTTTAGGTTGGCGAGAACATGGCTTTCAGTGCGGTCACGGACAGAGTCGCTCTTCAACTATTTGTATTCTTATGGCTTAAGAAACCTAGTTTTGAATCCTCAAGCTCAGTTTGTTACTTGTTTCATGGCGAGGAAGCTGTGGTTGCTGATATTCCTAGGAAAATCGAAAAGTTTCCTGATGTGGGTCATGTACCGCCCCCCCGCCGAAAAAGCTTTTCTTTGCATGCAAATTTTGAAAATCTGTTTGCAACTCACTAGCCTCGGCTTCAAGTTGTTCAAAAGAAGTTATTATCATGGGAGACTTGAATGGCAATTACCTGAAAAGAAATGATCACCCTGAGATTAAGAGGATTTTATCGCTTTATGGGTTTTACACAAACAATAAAGGAATCCATGCGAACCACTTTGAATACTGCAACACTAATTGACATCATTAGTACCAACAACCCGTCAGTTATTGCTGCTACTAAAGTTATTCTAATTTCCTTTGATCACTAATCATGATCTGATAGGCTGTGTGAAGAAACTCCATCACTCAAAATATGCAGCGCAAGTGATAAACTGTTGTAACATCAAAAGTTACAACAAGGAAATGATGTGTAACCAATTACTTATGCATGACTGGACACCTGTTTATGAATCTTCTGATGTTAATTATTCTTGGTCTTACATGAAAAACATTATCTTATCCTGTTATGATGAATTGGCACCTATCATACAGAAGCGCATCCGAGGAAAACCTTGCCTGTGGTTAACAGACAAAACCAAAAAGGCAATGAATGCTTGTGATATGTTATTATGTAGATCCAGGAAAACAAAGAAGGCATCTGACATACTTGCATATAAGAAAAAACGAGATGAAGTAAATTCCCTAGTAAATAAATCAAAGTTGGCGTGGTTTTTATCAATCTTACAAAAGCCTTTGACACTCTTAGTCATGCAACCCTGTTGAACAAACTAGAGAGCTACGCAATATTAAGTTTTGAACTAGAATGGTTTCGAGATTATATTTTCAACAGGTCACAACAAGTTTAGCATAACGATTGTCTTGTGATATGTTATTATGTAGATCCAGGAAAACAAAGAAGGCATCTGACATACTTGCATATAAGAAAAAACGAGATGAAGTAAATTCCCTAGTAAAAAAATCAAAGTTGGCGTGGTTTTTATCAATCTTACAAAAGCCTTTGACACTCTTAGTCATGCAACCCTGTTGAACAAACTAGAGAGCTACGCAATATTAAGTTTTGAACTAGAATGGTTTCGAGATTATATTTTCAACAGGTCACAACAAGTTTAGCATAACGATTGTCTGTCAGAAGTTGGAAAAGTCACATTTGGTGTCCCGCAAGGGTATATCCTTGGTTCACTCCTGTTTATCAACTTCTTTAAAGATTTTCCATCCTGTTTGAAACACTCAAAAGCTATTATTTACGCAGTTGATACAGTGATTTATGTTGCTGAGATGGACACCTTCATTATTGAAACCCAACTGTCAGCTGATATGGAACTCATTTCTAAATGGTGAACCAAAAACGAATTAATTCTGAATTTAAATCCCGGTAAGACCGAATCAATGCTATTTGGTGCCTCGCGCTAAAGGAGAGAAAGCTGTGGCAAAACCTTTAAAGTGCTACTGCAACGAAATTTTCGACCCCATTTTTATCGGCTCAATTTAAAGTGCTCGCTTTCCTGATTTCATTTCTGAAAACAGAATCAAAATTGGCTTTCTCAAAAGATTTTTATAGCTCTCCAAGGTCGCGATTTTTGCCACTTCCTGTGCGAACTTTTGCTCCGCCATATTGTGGTTTGTGACGTAGAAAAGAGTACCGATTCTTAGCATGGCGTAAAAATACTAGTGTTAAGTAGCCTCGTCGACGAAGAAGCTCTGTTTCTTACAGTCCCTACTAAGCCAGTATTCATCAAAATTATTAAATATCTATATACATATGTTCCTAACGAAAAGATGGATCGCCAAAGTCGAAAAAAATGTTGAATTTTGTTCCGACTTTCTGCTTCATGGTTCGCGGTTCTTTGCGCGGCTAAGTCAATTTCAATGATTCGTATATGACTCTTGTTTAGCAAGATCCCTTAAATAAAAGAGTATTTAAAGAAGATTCTGTGCACACATTTGATGTCTGAAGAATCGTAGCACAAGATGAAAGCTAACAGATATATAGGCAAAGGCTTATTTTATCATCAATGCGAAGATAAATAAATACTTCGCGCGCACATGCATTTAATAATGATGAATTATAGTGATGTTGGCCTAATGGCCTTGGTGTCTTAATGTGCTCGCCAGTGTCGTTTCTTGAGACATTGAAGTTCAATTTAAATCAGCAAGGATGGTGTTTCTTGAATATTTATGTAGATAAACGGACCTGTGTTAGTGTGTGTTTTATATATTTCGATACGCGCTATTGCAAAACAGTGGCATTTACAATAGTGCAGTATCATATTACTGTTTATGATTTGCGGGAATATATCGCATTGCATACACCAATATTATCAGTAACAAGGACATCATATCATTGCCTTCGGCTCTTCGTCTTCGTTTATTGAAAGACTAAGCAGTTTTTTTAAGTTTTTCAAGATCGTCTTATGCAGGACTTTGTGGCATAAAGGACTTTGCGCACAACATATACATGCTTATATATGGCATATATTACTACATTATATCCCTGTCAGACGGGCTAAGACTAATTTGAATTTTCTAACAAATCGGCGTATATTTTCAGACCCTTTACCAGGCATTCCTTGAATATACGTTAGTTAACAGACTTAACTTCCATTTCAAAATAAAATGATTTGGTTCTCCGCGTCAAGCTCGAAAATTCGAAGCGGACAACACACAAGCTATATATATTACGATAAGCTTCGAAACATCGGTACTCGTTATGACGTCACATCAGCAAACATGGCAGCTATAAAAGTTCGCATTTGATACCGAGGTTTGAGGGCAAAATTAGTCAACTTCTACTTAACACACAAAAGTCATATATACATCAAATTGTTTCTAAAAGACTGAATATTTGTTTAGGCTAATAAAAATGGGGTCGAAAATTTCGTTGCAGTAGGACTTTAAAAGAAAAACCAACCTATGGTATGAATTTCATCTTCCGGTTAAAAGGCCATATATTACAGCACACTTTTAAGCAGGGAAAAAATTCATAGATATTTATTATATACCATATTGATAAGTTCACAAACTTTAAATCTAATTCTATATAGTATGTACATTTGATATTAAGTCAAGTTATAAAACTCCGAAGGCAGTACCCTACATTGAAGAAGGCCAAAGAACATGCAAGCAATGTACTACCTCCAGAGCCACAATCACTTGTTCAACAGTACTTGGCAGGAAAGGAGAGACCCTAAAAAGAACAAGTCGTAGCTAGCAAGAAGTCACAATTCAGTAAGCCAGCTTTACCTATAAGTGTAAAAAGAAAAGCTGGTGTCAACCCTTATGCATGTAAAGGTAAATGCGCAACACGAAAATGTGACTGCAGGGCAGTGGGAACAATATGTGATAAGGAATGCAAGTGCCAAGAGGCCAAATGTATCAATCATGAATGAGGTATTCCTTTCATGCACAAATATATATATGCTCTCAATTGTACATACTTCAAGAATTAGAACCATAAAGTAAAATATTACCGTTTTGATTTTTTTGCGTATTTAAAGCGAGTGTATAGGCCGTCAGGCGACTCGAAGCGTTCTTGTATCTTTGCATATACACAAGCTGGAAAGGGTCTTCGCTTTTTCTTCCCCAAGATCTGGAAACTCCACCGAGAACACCTCTGATACGCTACTAGTCGATAGAGTTTGTGTACTCTTTCTAGATCCTCATCATCAAGAGGCCAGTTTTCCTCAAGGTAACGGCACACATCGACTTTTAGCACTCCTTCTGAAAGCATGTTTTCATTTAATTCTCGATGTGTTGTAACACACTGCTTGTCTTGTGTTTCTGTTTGATAAACGAATAATGTACAGAAATACATTTTTATTTTTGAACGTTTATATTACTTTTAGTTTATATTAGAGGGTTGGTTAATTCAAGTGCTAAAACAGAAAGATGGTGTTTAGAGAAAGATCATATGTGAGAAGTATGGACATTACAAAAAAGGGTACACACCTGATATTATCACATACTGTATTCTGGCTGTCCACAATCAATCACTGTGTTATTGTTACATCTCGTTCCGTACACACTTACACACCTCCGCATTCACACCCCCAATATTGTTTATTCTAATGCTATACTGCCGATTCTAACTGTGCAAATATGCAATAATACTAAAACCAGATTGGCTATTTGGAATTAGATTGTGGCGTGCATAAAATATGCAAGTGCATGTTGGTAACTCGAAGCATGTTCATTTCAGCTATAAATTTTCCCTGCTCTGTTTGAATTTTACACATGCAGTCAAGTAGAAAAAGTTAATTCAAGTGATCGCAGTTCAAAGGAAGAATGCAATATATTTGTCGTAAAAATGGTAGATCAAACTCTGGAATTCAATTTAAATTTCATTAAATTGATTATTTGAAATTGTTCGAAGTCCTATACTTTATGTTGTATCAACATTGTTTTCTGTGTCTGCAATCTCCAATCAAAAATCAAATTTATTTTGCGTGCTTTTATCCATATAGCTGTATATACAGGTTTTTGCAGCTAGGAAGGCAATAAATACAACACTAAAAAGGTTTTTAGAGTAGCACTTTATTAATAATTTTTGCCTTAATTTATTAAATATTTAATTGTATATCTTCTATATAATTTCTTTAAAGCTTCTGTATCATTTTTTTTAAAGCAGGAAGATGGTCGATAACAGGAAGGAAAATGATATTGATATTGGTACATGAATGATTGTTGTATTTGAACTTCGAGTTTAACTCAAAATCTTTTTCCTGAACTATGAGATTTCGTAGATAAATTGTCCTTTCACAATATGGTGTATTTTGTGCTGGCATTTAAATAAATTATCGAGACCGACATTAATTATCTAGCTCCCACTGTATGTTGCGTTTTCGTAGTAGGACAAGCAGATGAAGAAGAAATTGACAAGCAAATGCAGGGCATGGAAGGTACTTTTTTACATACTTTCATGACAATTTTCATAATATGATTTAATGATAATCTCCGGACCCCAAAGGCGAACTATCAGGAGAGTCTAAAAGTAAAAGCGGTAAAACACCACATTGCAATGAAGTAACATTTATCTTTCTATTTTCTAGTTGAGAAGAGGAAAAACAATGATTGAAAGTATTTGGGTTTTCTATACTTTGATATCTTTTCTTTTTTTACTTTGTTACTTACAAAGGCAGAGTGGAGAAACCTACCGAGATTGAAAATAAACAAGAAGTAATGAACATGTAATAAAAGTAAAAATTGTCTTTCTATTTTCTAGCTAAGAGCAGGCAAAAAGCAACGTTCCAAGGTATTATTTTCTATATATTTTGACATTTTACATTTTAATAGAACAATACTTTTTATATATGGGTGTCTTATGCCCGTTTTGAAATTTTCATTTGGCCTAATGTTAATGGGTTAAAGTCTTTCTTTAAGTTCATTTGCATTCGATTGGTCACATGAAAAGTTTGACGACTGAAACGGTTCTTAAGATGCATAAAACTGGCTAAGGTTGCGGTCACACTTGTTCTAAAATTGTGCTTGCTAGAAATTAATCCACTTGAATCAGTCAACGCGTCAGCCTCTAAGCACGCAAAATAGCAAGCTAAATGCTAATCCGCAAGCAGAAGCTAGTGACCGCAACCTAAAAAAACAATAGTGATACTATCCTATTTACGAGCCTATTTAACAACCTTTTCCTTTAGGCAAGTGTCATAATTGTGGACATAGAGGTCACAAGGCTTGGCAATGCAAGAAAGGTATGTTTTTATTTTTTTTATATTTTAGTATATACAACGATTATATTGAACAAGTGTCTTTTCTCCTTTATAAAAGGCAGAAGTACAGAATTCAGAGGTTTTGAAATTTGAAACTTTGCTTACCATGACTATGTTGTTTTTATTGTGGATATTTCCACAGTTCTAACCTAGCTAATGAATTTTCATTTCCAGGAAAATGTCATAATTGTGGCCTAACTGGCCATAAAGCAAGGGAATGTAAACAACATACATTTTCCTCTTTAGTTTATCTTGAATAAATATCCATTCACCTGAATGAAGCAATAACAAAATATTTGTACTTAGACTCTACAAAACAAAAAATATATTTATTGTTTATTTATTGCAGCCTATAAATGAGTTCAAACCAGTAAGTCTAAAATTCCATGATTTACTTATTATTAACAAGTTATATGGTGTCCTATTAGTTGGTAAATGCATCTTTGACAGCAATAAATGGTTCTTAAACAGCATGATGTATAAGTATTTTCAAGTACATTGATATTAAGGTCAGTTCTTACCTGGCACAACTGGACCAAGCTTTCTTCATCTATGTTAATATTAGTTACAAGTTAATATTATCTATGTTTGTTATGGGCTGTTGATCACAACCCCTAATGAATAAATCTCCTTCCTTTGTAGAGAGGAAATGTTTTAAATGTGGTAGACTGGGCCATATTGCACATCAGTGCAAAAAGCAAAAGGGAAGCCAGTCCTTAAGTACATTTTAAAGAATTGTACAAATTGTACAATGAACATAACTGGAGCCACTTTGCCCAACAAAGATTAATCTAGGTACCATCCGGCTATTCATAATTGTTCTTTATTGAGTTAAATGTTCTTTGTGAAATTCTTTAATTGTTCTGGGGCCAGTTGTTAAGCTAACTAAGTGCTAACCTGGGTTAAACTTTAATCCCTTGTTTTGTTTCAAGCGCTTCTGAACTACTGTTCGTCTCAGAAGATTTACAAAATATGGCTTCAGTTAGACCAGAAATATTTATGAAAAAAAAACTTTGTAAACAAAAAATTGAAATTGATGTAAAGATTTGCTTTAATTAACCCTTGGTTAAGCTAACCAGCTTTTGGACAAGCAGCCCCTGAATAATTACATATAAAATTAACATTTCACATGCCCATGTTAACCTTTGTTGGGCAAATTCGCATTTATTAGTTGTTTACTATTAAATAATATATTTCAATTCAACATTCATAACAATGTAATTTTAAATTAATTTAATCAGTGTTCAATAAAATATTGAAATTGTTCACTTTGTTACTCCTTACCTTTTAAACATGACGATGTCATTAAACATCACAGTTAAAGAGCATTTCTTATTATTGTTGCTCAGAGTACAAAAGCAGTTTGGTAATTATAGAAACCACATGTTTATAACCAGGGAAAACAAAATAAGACTTTTAGATTTTTTGCCTTTGTATTTCAAATTTATGAAACAAATGACATTTATAAGAAAAAGTTATAGCTAATACGACTTAGCAAGCAAATTAAAACCAAATGGTAGTCGAAAAGCCAACAACGTTTTAGACGAAAATCACAAAATATTAAATAAAAAAAAGTGCGTAGGTAATCTAAACAAGTATCTATTTGAATTCAATATGGTTATACAGCGTATCCCAAGAAAGATTTTCATAAAAATGTTATGTTACCTGCATTGGTCCAGCAATTCTGGTGCGGTCTGATTTAAAAATATATTCTCCTCAGTGGTTGGGTTTAAATATTTTGTTCAGATTTTACAGCGGACAAAACAGTTTTTTAGAAAAAAAAAGATCTACGAGAGGACAAAATCCAGGGGAGAGAATGCTGCTGTAGCTGGCTCGTAATTGAGCCTGGTCAGTGGTAAATACCATGGTCAAAAGGAACCAAGTGGCGTCAAGGCAAAATCTGCCATGTTGGTGCCTTCAAAAAGATGGCTGCAAAGTTACCAAAAAATGACGAACAAGTCCTCCATGAATTTTAATATAGCTCAGTGGTTCATAGTCTGTAAAAGTAGGTACCACAGATGTACAAGCTTGAAGGTTTATTTTTTATTCCAACCCTTAGATTATATTACCTTTATTGCTACCCTGTTGCTAGGGACAATGTGAATTAACCAATCAAAAACTATTTTAATTGAAAGCCGTATATGCAGTGCTTATAACATTATACGCAGTTGTGTGTAAACCGCTAAGGAGGTTTAAGGTGGGCTAAGGATATCTAAGGTGGGCTAAGGAGGTCTCAGGAGGTATTAGGTGGGCCAAGGAGGTCTAAGGTGGGCTAAGGGGGTCTACAGTGGTCTAAGGAGGTATAAGGAGGTCTAAGGAGGTGTAAGAGGTCTAAGATGGGCGAAGGAGGACTGAGGACTAAGGTATGTGATACACTATAGTATGTGATACACTATAATAGGGGTCACATAAAGTAAGCACCGGCATTCTACCTAGCCAACACAATGCAAAAATTGCGTAGCAATTTAGTGGTAATAAGCTGGGACACCTATTGAGGATGAGGTGATCTTTTTGCTGAAGTAATAAAGACAATGAGTTTTGATTTTTCAATATTATGAAAAATACCACACCTAAATCGAAGCAGATTGCATTTGCTGTACTCTTTCTCTAGCTAGGTAGGTGAACCCTAATAGAAAGTATTTCAACACACTCACAAGCTTATGCAGCTGACAAAACTACATGGATGGGGAATTTCTCACTGGTAGACGAACATTTTCGGTGAAGCCCTACTGTGGCTAAAAATTTTCCAATATTGGTTGTATTATTGTGATATTCAAGGAAGATAGTGTCCTTGTCACACATTGAACTCAAGCAAGATAGTAAAGGTACATAATTCATTGATAGAAAAGGCTGCAAAGGATGTATTTTCCACAACCAGCTTATGGCAACAGGCATAAGGCTTCAGAAAAGCTGACGCTTTTCGTGTTCTTGATGCTTAAAATCTCAAAACTTAACGTCTTCCATTTCATTATAACTACCTATAGCCAATGTTGGAAAACACCAGTTATTTTTCCTTCAAATCGCAGCGCTGTATTTTCACTGTGATATAAGTTGCACTGTCGAAGATGCTGCCTCCAAACTGTAAACTGTAGTCCTTGACAAATTACTCACAGGTAGGTTTGAAATATATTTATTGAATCACATAAACTTCTCAAGTCAGTAGCGCATGGCTATCGCTTCACAATACCCCCCCCCAATTCTCTCTCACTAACTAATATGTGGACCATAACAAGCCTATTACATCATCTCTGTCAACTAAACTTCCTGATTACAATTAACTTATAAACTACAATGTATTAACGAAATATTAGATCCTCTAATCTAATAAATATTAGATCCTCTAATATGTTGTACATGCAATACTCAATAATTGAGTCCTACTAGGTTTCACTGAATCTAATGTCCAACTTCGTTCTCCGCAATGTTCTGTACTCGCAGTCTTGCCGCAGTTGCTGGGTCTCATCTTGCTCGAGGTCCCAAGGTGGGTGCTGTGGGATTGGGTTTCTGAAAGTTGTTTTCGTCGCAAGTCAATTCCAAGGGGTACAGGTGTTGTATAGGCCTTTCGAGCACCCTGTTTGCCATCTTAACTTTTGCTCCACGAACGACTATGTCCTTTCCTTTGATGTTTTCTGTTACAACTCCAAGCTTCCACATATTCCTGTTCTTGCTCTTATCTTTTATGATCACTGCTGATCCCTTCCATGGGATACACACGTAAAAACGCACAAGTTGTAACAAGCTTGCAGACAACTTGTCCCAAATCTGTCCCAACAACTTGTCAACAGGATGTCTTCGCACTGGCGATAACAGCTTGTTGCGACTGACTTGTAGGGGCTTGTTGATGAACTTGTAGCAAGACTGTTGTGACAATCCTGTAGCAAGTTGTTAGCAACACGTTTGTAGCAAGCGGGTTAACAATTTGTTACAAGGTTGTGAACAACTTGTGGCAAGCTTGTTGAAAATATCCTGTAGCAACTTGTCAAATTCTATCCGTAACAGGATTGTCTCATCAAGCTTGCTACAAACTGGGCGACGCGAGTAAAAATACACTCCTGTATTTTCCAGGGGGGGGGGTTTCAAAGAACAAACAAACAACATGTTGATAGAAAGTTGTGCAACGTGTTCATCATTAATGGAGTGGTTACAGCAGATTCAATGCATTGGTATTGTTCATTGAGGTAAGTAATTACTGTTCATTGAGGTAAGTAATTGCCTAAATTTCACAAGTTTAAATGTATATAAAATTAGAAAAAGCTTAGTGTGAGGGGTTGATACCATCGATCGGTGGATGAAATATATTTATTGACAGCCCCTTGATAGCCTTCATGATGTGAGACTGTGTCTAGTCATCTGGAATGTATTTCCACGATTCCCCTAGGTAGAACCTATTTAACATGTGTACTTTGTTAGATTGGTCATGTTCAAATATATGCTTATCTTTGTTGGTAACTTCTCTTTCCTCTACAACAGGCATCTTGGCATCCACAAATCCACATTGGTAGTCACAGTTATGTACCACACTTACTTTCTCCAACAAGGCTGTAGATGGTATCAATCTTTTTGTTTCTGTTTCCTCAAGCAACAGTGATCTGAATTTCCCGTATACTATATTGCCATTATCATCAATCTTCTTTTTGAACTCTGCAAGTAGCACCCAATTTTCTGTAACACCATCCAATGAAAATAGTACTGATGTGCAAAATTTTCCAAAGCCTATAAAAATAATGTATATACTAATCAATGAGTAGGCTGACTTATCTGATGAGTGCTACATACATCAGTGGTAAAAAACTATTAGTAATAGTATACAAATTTTTGAGTCGTTATTCACAATTATGCTGTCGGTGTGGTGAAAATGCAGAGCTGTTGACAAAATCTAAATTTTTACAATGTTTATACCTCATTGTTACGGTTGTAGTATGCAAAAACGTTTCCTTTATCTATAAGACTCTTGTCTTGTGCGACACATACTTTGAATTCTTTGCACTTTGGTTGCAAGTTCACATTCTGCATGTTGATATCTTCTTGAACTGTGACCTGTGTGGTTGGCAGAATGTCTACAGTGTTGACAATGCCGATCTTTCCATTTTTGTAATTTCCCTAGGTGAAAATTTAAAGAGTTATTGCTTTTTAGTTAATTTTTGAAGCTGAGTAAATGACAAATGGCAAAGCTCCCTGGCAAAGCTTGTTATGTCACAATGTCTTATGGTATGTACCACATATTAGAACTTACCAGACGTAGGCTTCCAGGCTGGTAAATTTCCTTGTGCATTAAGCCTGTTGCTTTTGGTTCCACCTGGTACATAAATTTCTCATCTTGTTCGCAAGCCAAAATTTCGTCCATTAACCTGACACCCTCGTCAATAGGAATTTCGTCAGTCTGATGAATATCATAAGGGTGTTGGCCTCTTTGCTTCAGATGCTCCTCGTCATTTTGCGAGTCGCGTTCATTTACTATTGTCGACTGCATCAACGGTGCATTTTTTATTGCCAGCAACCTTTGCAAGTGACTGCGCGATGAAAAGTGAAGCAAAGAGCTTTTATGTGACTCAAAGTCCTTTTTGCAGTCCTCGCACATAATAATGGCACTCCTTCTTTTTTTCATCATTTAGTTTTGGGCGATTTTTCTCCCGAATTTTAGCCAATGTTTGCAGCCAAATGAAACTAAACTTTAGTCCGTTGTTTTTGTCAGTAGTTACTGCTATATTTTTCTTCAAATTTTGAAATTGCTTATTGCAATTGGTGCGTATATTTTGTATTTGAACTTTTCCTACCAAATATGGAAACAAAAGGTAAAATACTGGAATTTGATTGGCTGCTTGCTTTTCACTTTTCATCTTCATTTTTTTCCGCCCAAATATCTTTGTGTCTCTTCCCATTGCAAATGCGAAAAAGTTAAAAATGTACCGCAGACAAACGTTTTCAAGGCCTGTTGCCGATGCACCCATTGACATCGACGCAGAGACTCAAGATAATGATCCGTGAGTATTTTAAACATGCGTCCCTGAGCTCTTGGCATGTTTTCAATATGAATTCAATCTGTCTTTAGGTTGTTTGTTCCAGCATCACTGGCATTGTCAGTGAACAGCAGAAACAGACAAACTGGTACGTTTTTATCCACTGCACAAATATTTTTGAGCAAAAACACCTGGTGCGTTAAAGGGAAATGGCAATATATTTGTTTATTTTCTTATTTGAAAGAGCTTTGAAAACTATATTTAATTCTCTTTTACCGTTTTTTTATATCTTGCTTACTTCTACAAATATTTTGATCGAAAAGAATGAAATATCCGCCATCTTGGATTTTTGTAGATATACAGTTACGTCACAACATGGGTCATGCAATATTTCTATCTCGACAACCACCAATCATTTTGCACTCAAAACTATACTCTGTATGCTCTTCGAAATATCAAGATCACTCAACACCTTTAAAACATCTACCAATCAATATATGGCCAGCAACGAATACTTTTATATGGCTAACCCCTGTTGTGACGTCACCAAAACTACCGTTAATGAGATAAAAAATTATCCAAGATGGCGGATATTTCATTCCTTTCGATCAAAATATTTGTAGAAGTAAGCAACATATAAAAAAACAGTAAAAGAGAATTAAATACAGTTTTCAAAGTTCTTTCAAATGAGAAAATAAAAAATATATTGCTATTTCCCTTTAAATACAAAACCGTAAAATTTATTGAAATCATGTTTTCTCTGTCTTATAGGGTTGTCTCGCGAACAACAATCTTGACCGAGTGTGATTCGACCATGTGCGTCAAACACTTTTCAAAGAGGTCTTTATTATTATTAATTAAATTTTTTTAATAAAGTTGAATAAATTACGCTTATGTATCGAAACATCTGGTTTCTTCCTGCGAACACACCACCCTACCTCCTCTTTTTTAATTTAATTTCATTTCCAGTTCAAAATTAATATTGTTGTTGTTTTTGTTCGTCGCCATTTTAAATTTTAATATTTGGCAGACACTAATAACTGCAGAGGCAGACCTATCCTGTTCTTCATTCCTCAATTTAAACTACATTCATGATTTGTTCTTTATATTCTTGTTTTTGTTTTCTGAATTTGTAGAAGGTATTAAACAGCAACTAATCATTTTCAAAATCCTATTTATTTGTCTTTTATAGAAAACACAGAGAGGAAGCCACCATTATAAAGCCATTATTATAAAGCCCATGAAACTATTGTTTCTGCACCTGGACTCTAAAATCTGAATAAAATGATTACGATGTGTATATTATTTTAATATTAAAATACTAATATTGAACTGAACAGGAAAACCTGCTCCAACTTCTGGCTAAGCTTTATACGTCGGATGGTAGATTTCCATTTGAATCGCCCAACAAAGAGTTTTTTTTTTTTTTTTTCTGTAACCTTGGGCCATCCCTCACCCCCTAGACGATCCTTTGAGGTTTTGACCTTGCTGCAGTAGACCCCCTTGGCAATTTTACTTTTTCTGCCATGCACCCCCATCATTTTTTAACTTAATTCTGACTCCTTTTGGAAATTTTTCTTCACCCCACAGATAGGTATGTATTACATCTTATTGACAAGGGGCAGATATTAAATGAAATGGTCTAATTTGCTATGGTCAAATGCAGGAAAATGCAATGCCAATTAAAGCTAAAGTAGCATGGGCATGGGGTGCATTATATGTATTTGCAACAGTTAAATATGTGTTGTGACCATATTGGCTGTGTTATTTTCTTCACATATCTAGAGGGCTTTGAAACAAGAACTTACCAATTGACCAACTGGGCTGTTGTTGGCAGAGCTGCTAATCCGGTTCAAAAAGTTTGAGAATGCCAAACTATCATACTGGAGGAGAAGGAGAGGAGAAGGGTATGGCTATCATGCATTTTCCCTTTATCATGAGAAAGAATTGAACTGTATTATTATATCACACTATAGCTTCTTGGAATAGCTGGATATGAACAGTTGTGTCAAGCACCAACAGAGGTTGTCACAGAAAAAATTATGCAGCTAATTGGGCAGAAGCATAGCCATGGATGCAATCGCATGAATTTGCATAAAGAAGTCATTATTGTAGTAAGTGATAATACAAGTTAATAGAGTATTTTACAAAAAAAAGAAGTGGACAAAATTAAACCACCTGTGGTTGTATAAAAAGGTAGTTGACTCCTAACTATATACAGTTAGTGGTTGTATTGGCCAATTAAAATTACATTACTCGTGTTTCCTGCTTTATTGGGTTGAAATAAAAAAATGATTTATAGTTATCAAGCATGGTCAATGCCAATCATTGTGAGAAAAGGGTCCAAACCGTCCAATATATATAGAAATTATCTTTACAGCGCAACTACATCAGAGAGATCTCCCTTGAAAAAGCAAAGAAGCTCAAAGATTTCTGGATATCTTTCTATTCCTGGAAGACATTACAGTGGCCAAATGGAATAACGCCAGAGGATTGGCAAATGTTAAGAGGTGATGATGTGGCTGCCTATGGTGAAGAGTGATGTTAACCTAATGTTTGAACTTTTACATGAATAATTTGGATTGTTTTGTTAATTAATTTTAATTTAATAAGTAATTTATTTAAAAAGTACATGTATTGTGTTAATTATTGCAATATAATTGAGATCATCAAAGAATATATATGTTAAGTACAATTGTACATTAAATTTAACTGATCAAATATCTGTGACTGTCACAGCTGGTTTGCCTGTATTCTTGCCAATGTGAATAACAATAATTTGGTGGTACATTCCTGAGAGAAAAGGTAATATGTTAAATAATAACGTAAGGCCTTCAAAAAATATTAAACAGTATAAACAACATTTTTAATAATATAAAATTTGTTTAGCTCCATTTAACAATGCTGTTACAACTTGTTTCCACGGACTTGCTAACACAGCCATACTGCAAACCTGTTACCTCGGCCTTGTTACAACTTGATGGCCACAACAGCCTGTCAACAAGTTGTTCTGACAACATTGATGTGACTTGTTGTGGACAAACCTGGTACAAGTTGTTCTAACATGTTGCTGCAGACCTGCAAGCCAGCAACTTGTTACAAGCTGTTGATGACAACTTGTTACAAGCTGTTCCCTGGACAAGCCTGTTACAACTTGTTCAACAAGTTGCTACAAGCTTGTTAAGCCAACAACCTGTTGACAGCTTGTGCGTTTTTATGTGTGTAATGGTCTGCTTCCCTCCCCTGTTCACATGCCATTCACACAGGCCTCGGACACCCGTAGAGCACCAAGTACGCCTTCTTTTTGGCCTTCGACTTTACTTTGTACCGAATTGGCCCCTGCAAAATCCACTCCCAGGACTCAAAAAAAGGTGCTGAGCCCTCTGTTTGCATGGAACGAAGATTTCCACCAGTAAATGGTACACTTGGCTTCAAAATCTCACACATCCATAGCACTTACTTTGAACTTGCTTTACCGTTCTCGGACTTGTGCCATTGTTGAGGCCACTCCACCGTGGAGTGCAGTAAGATGAGCCTGCTCCACGGTCTTTTTGGTAAAGGTGCAGTTTTCAGGCAGGAACGTAGGGTATTGCCCTGCAATTCTCCCTCTACACTCAAACACTTCCACGTCGTTCGGTTGAAGGTTAAACAGCAACTTCACACTTTCGACCTTGCCGCTCTTTTCTGCCTCTCGCTTTACCGACCAGGTGGTTTGTTCTTCAATTTCAGCTGTTTCCAATGGGCCATACTCTCTGTTTTAATGGCAACCTCCACAATTACGAATGAACCGTCGGATCCAATCCTGAGAACCTTTCATAACGGAAACGTTTTGGGTAGCTTATCAAATTCGTCTCTACTTGGTTTGGACAACTTCAACGCTTGGACCCTACATATGCACTTTGATTCTTCCTTTGCGTCCGGGCTTGGTTCTGGAATGACTTCCGGTGGCCTCTTTGATTTGTCTCCTAACCAATGTGGACCGCATTGGCATAACCTGTTGTTGGTGATATCTTGGTAATGCGCGGCTTCCGAGATCAGGCAGATTTTGGTCCATGGGTATGTGATGCCACAACACTTGCTCGTGTTGCCTGATCTTTCTCACACGGTTGGCAACGAATTGGTAATACTCGCCAAGCCCTTTGATCCAGTGCCACTGTGGAGTCCAGCCAGCAATGCATTGTCTCACTTTCTCTGCTCCAATTACCATTTCAACATTCGTTACTAGGTTGACCGCCATGTGGCCTGCAACAAGCTTTAGCTGGGGAATTGTTATGTTTTTGTTGGCCAACCGAGATTTCGAAGGCACTAGACCCTGTGTTGTTTGTACCTTGTTCTTGTTCAACTACAGCGTACACTGCTGCAGAGACTCCAACCTTGCTGGCGTGGCAGACAGGTGTTAGAACATACCTTCTTTGCTTTTTTAACCTTTTGTTGCTCAGTTTCTTTAGATTTTTTTTGCTTGTTTTTCTTCCGGAGCCTTCAGCAATACAGAGTCACGACAGATAATGGTATAGTGTATTTGTTATACATGTTGAGATGAAATTTATAGTTTTAAAAGCACATGTTAATTAAAAAGAAAAAAAAACATTTACTTAATATGTAGCTTCAAACTTGCTTCAAACTCCTCATTCCGGAAAGCCACCAGCACACTTGCCCCTCGAATAATATCGCCTTGTAATACTTTAAGAACTTTTGTTGTATCCAAAATAGTTGTTGTTTCGTCAGCACTGAAAAATATCAGCATTGGCTTTGCTGGTTTAGAGAGTAATCTACGAGAAGAGTATCGCTTGTACCAGATAAAATTTGTTAAACTTTGACCGATCAGCAACAGGACGTCCATCTGTCTTTGTGGTCGGTATAGTAATAATAATAATAATATTGATAATGATAATGATGATGATGATGATAATGATAGTGATAGTGATAATTATCATAATAATAATAATAATAATAATAATAATGATGATGATGATGATGATGATGATGATGACGACGACGACAATAATAATAATAATAATAATGGAAACATCAATTTTATTTTGTGAATTACAAAACTGCAACCTCAATCTCTGTAGTACAGGCAGAAGGCTGCAAATTATGGTACAAGCTATGGAGACTAAAAGTTACAGGATACAGTTAAAAATATTAAAATATGATTATATATGTACAAATAAAACAGAAGCATTCTACTACCATGTTAATAGAATGGGATCAGTCCATTCCTTGTCCTTTCGGCAGAATATATAATAACTTGTTCGAATGCAACATGCACATATTTTATTAATTAAGTATTTAGTTTTTAGATTGTCTAAATGCAAGTCGTTTGATAAAAAGTAAAAAAATGAACGACTGCTCTTTCCTATAATTCCTAAGGCTCCAACTGATATATTTACAAACTTCACTTTGTTATACTGATTTCTTAGATCAGAGCATAATGCACTATAATGATTGTGTTTACGTACAGCGTTGTCTTGAATTCTGGTCTAAAAACCGACAGTTAATTCTAAAACAAATAGGCAACTCCGTTGTTTGTCTATAACTATGATATCAGGACGTCTTTCTTCTCCAATAATGACAGAGGGGCTCATATAGCCCGTGAGATCATAGTATACTTCAATGTTATTCGTGATTGACAGCAAATAGTCAGCTATAATCTTTAACACAGAATTATGTCTCTAAGTATAGCGACCCTCTTCTAGGTGGACTTTACATGCTGAAACGACATGTTGAAGAATTTGCGTGTTGTAGCATACAGTACATAAAGCATTTTCGCTTTTCTTCCAAAGAAACATATTCTTTAAGGTTGGCAAGGTATTGTTTAGGTAGTGGATGCAAAAATTGAAAATGTTCTTGGGTAGTTTGTTGAGAATTCGATGCCATTGTTTCACATCTGATGCAAGAGTTTCCTGCCAAAGGGCTTTAACAACTATACACTGTGAAACAAGCTTGTTCACTTTGTTTAATTTCTTGTCTCTGATTTCCTTCAGAACTTCCCGACAATTATTGAAACGATCATATTGAATGTTACAACTCGATCTTGTACTACTGTATACATGTCTAGCGTCTTCATTAGTCGAGTTCTTTAATTGATTTCTAAAAGATACCTGACACTGAGCATGCTTAGTGGAAACATCAGTAATGTTTCAGCCAAACTTTGTTCTTGCCAAAAGAACAATGTCAAGAGTACCATTGGGAGGAATCTCTAGCCATCTACGTAATTTATTATGACACAGGTTATCTAAATTTTCTTTTATCCATGTCTTTTCAATAGCAGCGATAGTTAAATGCCAAGAAAGTTTTGTCATTAACTAATGCTGATAGAGTTCCAATTTGTATTTGGGGTGTAACAGCAACAGGTCTATCTTCTTGAGAACATTTTCCACTATATCTAGAAGTTCCTGCTTGTGAGCACTGTTATCCATCTCAAAATTGAAATATCTTCCTAAGTACTTTAAATTCCCACCCTTATCAACTGCTGGAACTGGCTGAGTATTTACAAAAACTTTCGGAAACGTCTGATTGGTTGCGGAATTCACTTTCTCTACACCGAATGTTTTGCATTTGTCAACTCTGATTTTCATATCACACCGAATACCACGCAGTAAAAGCGTTTAACAAGATCTGATTTTCATACGTTTGTGTCGTTAGACTTAGTGGACTTAGGCAGTCACCTTGTAAGATGCCTTTTTCAACATGTATAAACTCTGTGCTGTAGGAATCAGTAATTACTATTGGCAATTCCGCCCTGAAAAATAGATCAGAATTTGACCACTCACTATCCAATTTTGGCAACTTTATACCTGGTTTAAGATGCGGATTCTCAGCTGGCATAGCTTCGTCTGGTTCAATCTCCCCGTCCTCGCTCATCTTGTCATCCATTGTAGCTATTTCTTCACCAAGCCCAGCAATAAAATGGCAGGATCGTTGATGCTTTTTCAACCCTCTCAGACCTTTGCAGTGTTTTCCACAAGCACATTTAACGCCACTCGTATTAGTAACTTGAACAGTTAATACTTCACTTGCCCCATCGAGTAGGCGGCCTTGCTCCGAATCTAATGTCCATAAAGTCTGTTCGTTCGCTGTAGTTGATGAATCCCTATCTTCTTGCTCTCCGAGCTTTGCTTTGCATCTCCATTGATGTCGTCCAAGACTTTTAAAATCCAAACCACAAAATGTACATACAACAAGGACCGCAATCAATCTCAGTATCGATACACGTTTCATAATTATCAAGTGCAAAGTAAAAATGAAACACAAAGTGAAGGATATTGCTTGTACCAGATAAATTCAGTTAAACTTTGACCGACCAGCAACAGGACGTCCGTCTGCCTTCGTGGTCGGTATAATAATGAACGGTATAATTATTATAATAATAATAATAATAATAGTGGTGATAATAATGATAATGATGATGATGATGATGATGATGATGATGATGATGAGGATGAGGATGAGGATGACGATGATCATAATCATAATGATAGTGACAGTGAGAATGATAGTGATAGTGATGATGATGGTGATGATAAGAATAAGAATAAGAAAAAGAATAAGAATAAGAACAGGGGTAAGAATAAGAACAAGAATAAGAATAATGGAAACTTTATTAAAGGTTTTCTTATTTACATATAGTCGTGCAATTATAAATCTCACTTATTTAGGTAATTTATAATTGGCTAGTTGAATCACAACTAAATAATATGTTTATATATATAATAACGACTGTTTTGTAGACGCCACATCTCTCGATTAAACTCGTAGACTGATATTCATACGGTTTCTATATTATACAAAGTTACAAAAATTAAAGGTACCGGTACATAATACATTTACAATTATTTACACATACACATTACTTACAATCACGTTTGAATCCTTCGGTTGTTCATCTACATGTCTCTGGTTCATCCACACCCTTTGACGGTGTGCAGTCAAAAGCACAAAGTTCTTCCTACGTGTTATTACGCAACATGCATAATTAAATTAAATAACGGAAGTTACATATCCCGGCCCCTTGAAATATCTTGGGGCGAAACGTATCATTTCACACAAGTGTTTCAAATAAGTCATTACAATAATACATTTAAAGTTCATTCGCTCCTTCCAATAGAATGCACTTGTCTATTGGTCTTTCTAAAACAGCCAATTTAGTTCTTAACTTTACCTTTCTTACTTGACCTTTGGCATCAGGGTATACATCAATAATTCTTGCTAAGGGCCAAGTACACCTTGGGGTTGTTGTATCAACCATTAAGACAACATCATTCGGTGCGAAATTTTTACGAGAAGCGTTCCGTTTTTGTCTTTCTTGCAATAGTGGCAGATATTCACGGGTCCAGCGTTGCCAAAACTGGTTTGCTAAATATTGAATCTGTCGCCATCTTCTTCGTGAGTAACAATCATGTTTTGTAAACATTCCAGGTGGTAAGGTTGGTCCGGAGCGAAGTAGAAGGAGGTGGTTCGGTGTTAATGCTTCTAAATCTCTTGGGTCATTTGAGACAGCTGTAAGTGGTCTCCCATTCAAAATTGATTCTACCATCAACATTGGTAGGCTTTCGTCATCCAAGCTTTGTTGGCGAAGTAAGGCTGCTAATATCTTTCGCACAGACCTTATACACCTTTCCCATATTCCACCGTGATGTGAACCTCCAGGGGGGTTGAAAAGCCATTGTGTTTCGCGTTGAAGAAGGAACTCGTGAATCTGATTATGATTCCAAGCTTTGATTGCTAATCGAATCTCTTTCTCCCCACTGACAAAGTTGGTACCGTTATCGCTTCTTATCTTTACTGGATTGCCTCTTCCTGCGATAAAGCGACGTAAGGCATTTATGAATGAACTTGTGTCCAATGAGTGGGTTATTTCAATGTGAATCGCTCTGGTTGATAAACAAGTAAAGATGCATCCATATCTCTTAACTTTTGCTCGACCTCTTTTGACGAGAAACGGTCCAAAGAAATCGACTCCAACTTCGGTGAATGGTGGTTGATCTGCAGTTACTCTTTCTGTGGGCAAGTCTGACATTTTCTGCTCCCCTGGTAATCCTTGTCTTTTACGACAATCGACACATCTGCTAAGTAATCTTCTGACGGTAGAATTTGCGTGTATTACCCAGAACTTGCCTCTCAGTAGCGATAGTACGTATTCTCTACCCGAATGTCCAGATATCTGATGATAATGGCGAACGATAAGATCAGTAACGTGATGTCGTTTTGGAATAATTATCTGGTGCTTAGCATCTTCAGGAACCAAAGCACGGTGTAATCGACCACCAACTCGTAATAAATCGTCAATTAAAAGTGGATCCAACTTGAATATTGTACTGGTTTTCTTTATTCTCGTTTTTCGCGTTGACTTGTTACTTGTATGAAGACATGCTAGCTCTTCGGAAAAATTTGTTCTTTGAACGTGTTTTAACAACTCTTTCTCTGCCGTTTTTATCTCATTCACCGTGATAGACTTAATGACATTTTCCCGATTGTTCTTACGCGGTAATTTCTGTTTTCTGTTACGACACGCTTTGAAGAGGTTTTCTTTATATCGCAGAATCCAAGCAATAAATTTCTTCAACCGATTCCATGAAGAGAATTGCTCAAAAATTCGATCCACCAACTTAACGTCTTCTGTAAACGAGGCATACGTTATTGCATCCTTTTTTACTTCAGGATCGTCAGAGGGAACTTCTCCAATGCCATTGGTTCGGTTTGGCCATTGTGGAGCTGGTTGCCATAGAAATTGCGGTCCCTGCAGCCACCTTGTGTTGTTAAGGAAGTTATCAGCAGTCAAACCTCTTGATGCGTCATCCGCCGGATTGGATTTCCCATCAACGTGTTTCCACTGCGACGAAGATGATCCGCTTCGAATAGCGCCGATCCTGTTCGAGACGAAGGTATTGAATCGCTTATCTTGGTTCTCGACGTATCGGAGGACTGACGTACTATCAGTCCAGAACATCGAATTATCAACTGGTAAATCCAATTCTCTTCTTTCCAATTTGTCAAGTCGAACTGAAACAGTTGCAGCGGATAGTTCTAATCGGGGCACTGTCATGGGCTTCAGTGGGGCAACCCGCGATTTTCCGATAAGAAATGCACAGTGGATGCGTCCATCTCTGTTAACAATTCGCACATACGAGACTGCACCATATGCGTTTAGAGATGCGTCAGAGAAATGATGTAATTGGCACAATACGATTTGACCAAAATCAGTGGGTTTTAGACAACGATTGACCATAAACCCGGATAGCTCTGCCAACCATCTCTCCCAACGTATCCGATATTCCTCTGGTATTGGCTCGTCCCAATCAATTCCTCGACGACAAAGTTCTTGCAAAATAAGTTTGGCTGGTAAGATAAACGGTGCTGCTAGACCCAATGGATCATAGATCGAGGTGACGATGGACAAGATTCCACGTCGGGTTGATAGTCGAGATTTGACGGTGATTTTAAAGCCAAATACGTCCAGTTGGATATTCCATTGTATTCCTAGGGCTCTTTCGATAGGTAAATCTTCTAGATCAAGATTATTTACAGTGACAGCTCTTTCTGATTCTTGAATAGATTCGAGAACAGGACGAGAGTTGGATAACCACTTCGTCAAACGGAAGCCCGCTTTCGCCAGGAGTTGTTGGAGTTCATGTACCAGTGTTATTGCAGTGACGTTGTTTTCTACGGATTTTAAACAATCGTCCACATAAAAGCTTCGTCTCACCGTTTCGATTGTTTTATCGTTGAATGATTCGACGTGATCTTCTGCGGTTCTTTTTATCGCGAAACTGCAGCAGCTTGGTGACGATACTGCACCAAAAAGATGTACTCGCATCCGATACTCAACGGGGTCTTGAGTTAAATCGCTTTCAGGCCACCAAAGAAATTGTAAATAATCTCGATGATCGGGAAAAACGCGAACTTGGTGAAACATTGCTTCAATGTCACTCATCACAGCCACGGGATCTTGTCTAAATCTCATCAAAACGCCAACTAAGGTATTGGTCAGGTTGGGTTCAAATAAAAGTTGGTCGTTGAGCGAGACATCGTGATATTTTGCGGAACAATCAAATACTACTCGTAATTTTTTTTTTGTGGGGTGAAATACTGGGTGATGCGGCAGGTACCAAACGTGTCCATCTGACCGATAACGCTCTTGTTCCGGGATTCTTTCGGCGTAACACTTCTTTAATAAATCTTCAATAAATTTAGAGTAACCTTCAAATAATTGTTGATCTTTGGCGAATCTTCCTTTAAGAAGGTTTAAACGATGCTGGGCTAAGGACTTGTTATCAGGTAAACAAGGTGGTGTTTCAGTTCTCCACGGCAAAGCGATCTCGTAATGCCCGTCATTCAATCTAACTGAATTTTTCATAATATCGTACGCTTTATGATCCTCTTGGGAGAATTCTAGCTTCCACTCATCAATTGTATCATTAAATTCTCTGTTGCAAAACTGTTCGAATTGTTGAGTAAGCTTAGCTTCAGTCTTAACGAAATTTGAAGATCTTGTTGTGCAACTATTCTGTCTACCAAGTGGTCCGTTCAGCGTCCATCCAAACTGAGTTCTGACAGCGTATGGTCCTCCGTTCTCTGCCTTTCGTATTTCTTCTGGTTCAAGTGCCTTGATGTTATCGTTGCCAATCAATAAGCCAACTTCCGCGTTTATGTGATTTAGCTTTATTCCTTGTAGATGAGACCATCTATCAACATCAGCTTGCTTGGGAATATCAGCTGGACTGACGGGCATTGACGGCATCATAAACACTGTTGGCAATTCAATAAAGGCGTTTTCTTCTAGGTCGCACAGCTCGAGACTGATGATAGAACTTTTCGTTTCTTTATTCCTCTTTGCCATAGTGGTTAATGAGAATTTGGTTATCTCGCCCTTCAAGCCGAGTAGATCTTTTAGCGCTTCGGTGCAAAACGTGGTGTTAGAGCCACCGTCTAACAGAGCGTAAGTCAATACGAAATCATTTGGACTTCCAGGTCTCGCAGCTTTAACTTTAACCGGTACGATTGACAAACCCACGGTTGGTCTCGGTACTTCAATGGCCGTACAAGATCCTTTCTCCTTATTCAGTTGACCGATTTTCATAAAACTTTCATCAGTTTGAACGTGCCGCTCGACGATCTGTCGCTCGACGATGGGTTGATCATTTGAACGCCAATTTTCGTTTTTCGATGCAGGCGAAGGATGCAACATTGTAGAATGTCTACGACCACACTCTCTACATCTCCTCTGTCTTCGACAATCCTTCGCCATGTGGTAAGGAGTAAAGCAATTGAAGCAGAGTCCCTTTTTCTTAACCAATTCGATGCGTTCTTCATATGGCATGGTTCGAAATGTTGCACATTCTTCCAGTGTATGAGCTTGATGACAAATGATACAATTCTTGGTTAATCGGTTCTGCTCATTGTGACGTGTCCTTTCGCTCGCTACGTTCTTCAAGAATTTATCGAAGTTCGAACCAGTATTGGTATGAAAACTTGTACCCTTGAGCTTTCCGTCACCAGGTGTCTTCCCTTGTTTGCCAGTACTTGGGTAATCTATTGAAATGTCACCAAATATGGGATGATTAGCTATATGTGCTTGTTTCTCCACAAAACTGGAAATATCGCTGAAAGAAATTTCTCTGTCTTCTTCTTCTGTGATGTTATCTGCCTTGATACGCCACTTCTTTCTAGTATCGTAGGGTAGTCTCCCAATGATCATCTTTAAAGTTTCAGGATTTTCCACTTTGTTTGTATAGCCAATTTCTTTAAGAGTATTCAAACATGACTTTAGTTGAACTGAAAATCGTTGCAGTGCTGGGCCGTCTTCTCTTTTAATTGGCGGTCCTTTAGTTATCTTCTCTACGTACACCGTGGTAATTCTGTCCAAACCGTTTCTTTAGCAGTTGCTTCGCTTCAACGTAACCTTTATCAGAATCCATGGCCAAACAGCTAGGCATCAGCTGGAACTCATCGTATTGGCTTCGATTATATTTTCAAAGGCTCGAATGAAGTTGGAATATTCCATCGCATCGCCACCGAATAATGGTACTTCTGCTTTCGGTAATGACAACGCCATAGAGTTCATTTGCTGCTGAATAAACAGATCATTCAAGTTTAAGGCGCCCTTTGATTGAGTTTGCATCAGTTCAATCAATTGTTGTTTTGTGTTATAAATTTCTTTGTTATTGTCCGGTTTTAATAGGTATTTAGAGTCCGGTTTCATGTTTGACTTGATCTCTAGTTTCGTTCGGTCGGGCCTGGATGACGTAGCTCTTGACGACGGAACATTAGTATTAATCTTGGTGCCTTTGTCGGCGCGCTCGGCTGCTTCGGCTTCGGTAAAGACTTGCTCTCTCGCAACGCATTGTGCTAATTCAGATTGCAGTGTTAATCGTTCTTTTTCCTGCTGCAAACGCATACTTTCTTCTTCTAGAACTTGCTTATTATGCAACGACTGAAGTTTAGCCTCCAGCGCCCTTCGGTTTGCGGCTTCTTCGACCAAGCGTAACCTCGTTGAACTCGATGTTGAAACCGTAGACTGTTTGCTGATTCCCGTTTTTACGCGAGAACTTACTTGACTAACGGAGTCTTCAGGTTGAATTTCGTACTGACTTCTATTTTTTAATTCCACGTCTTTAATCAATGACTCGACTGCCTTATCCGACAGTATAGCTTGTTCATATTGTTCTCTATAATAACAATCGGATTGTTCGATCTCGCTTTGTTCATAAAGTTGGCTGTGAATATTTATGTGAGCTGAAGTGAAATTATTAAAGACTTCGTCAATTTCTTTCTGCTTACTCTTTATCTCGTCAATGTTATCATCGTCTTTCATTAATTCGAGAAGTTCCTTTTGTTTTCTCGTCAATGTAGCCTTGTAGCCCGATCTGTTTCGCTGAAGTTGCAGAATTCTTTTGTTCACGACTGATATGTCTTGAATTTGGGCCGCATAGCGTCTACTGCTCACATCATTTAAGTTTGTATCTTCCTCACTCAGGTTTTGAGTGGCCATTATCTTGTATTGATCATCGTGATTAAACTAATGTAGACGCCACATCTCTCGATTAAACTCGTAGACTGATATTCATACGGTTTCTATATTATACAAAGTTACAAAAATTAAAGGTACCGGTACATAATACATTTACAATTATTTACACATACACATTTCTTACAATCACGTTTGAATCCTTCGGTTCTTCATCTACATGTCTCTGGTTCATCCACACCCTTTGACGGTGTGCAGTCAAAAGCACAAAGTTCTTCCTACGTGTTATTATGCAACATGCATAATTAAATTAAATAACGAAAGTTACATGTTTAGTTATATACTATGTTTATATGCATATTTATTTTATATTTAGTTGTTGATTAATAATATACAGTTAATAAGGACTGATAAGTTAGATTGACATTTTAAGTAATTACTATGATTAGGAATTAGGACTGCATGCAAACCAGAGGAAGAGAGCATTTACTGAGAAAGGACTGTTTAACGATTGCTCACCTAGGTAACGAAGTTTACTAACATTTATGTGTTGAAAGATTGGATATTGTCACAGAAGTAAGTTAATGTTTATTTTGATACTGTTAACTCATTGCCGTCCGATCAGATGACATTTCGAAGTGGTTTGCTGATTATAACTTGCGATTCCTGTTCGAATACTTGACCGATTTTAACAAAAATAGGAGCACTTTAAAGAAGAAATTGTCCTCAGTAGATGCATGTTTTTTTTATATCGATATGTTGTCAATTCGCTAAGATATTCACTTTAAAGTGCATGTCGTTTTTATATTATTCAATATTGCACAGCAAAGCGGCCTAATCCTTAAAATATTGCCCAAAATGCACACAAACACTGGTTGCAGTGGTTTCAAGTGGTGGCATTCGAGTTGGAGGGCGCATTTTAGAAGCTGTTGTGTCATACAACTGTAAGCATCCAGATTTGGTAGCTCATGATCACTGGATCGCGCAGTTGATCACCTGTCACACGCACCAGTTTAGACATAATGGAGTGGCAACAACGACAGCGAAAACACAACGTAAATACTGGATCCTAAGAGCCAATGATCTTGCCAAGTCTGTCAAGTACTGTTGCGTATTCTGCCAAGAGATGGAGCACAAAGTCAAGTAATAGTACATGGCGGATCTTCCACAGCTTCGTCTAGCACTTAATACGCCACCGTTCCATCATACAGCATGCGACTACTTTGGACCATTGATTGTAAAGATTGGACGCAACAAAATGACAAAACACTATGGTGTTGTTTTTACTTGTCTAAATACAAGAGCAGTTCACCTCTAGTTAGCAGTTGATTGTTCGACAATGGAGTTGCAAGTTCTTCATAGGTTCTTTTCGATCAGAGGACAGCCAGCCCTTATAATGAGCGATAATGGAACTCAATTTGTTGGAGCGGAATGCGAACTACAAGAAACGATTGCCGGTTGGAGCAAAGAACAACTCCAAGAGTTCTGCACAGAAAAGGGATGGAGTGGAAATTTATCACCCCAAATGCGCCCCACCACATGGTGAAGAGCTGTAAGAGAGCCCTGAAGAAAGCGATTGGAGATCAAACGTTGACACCGTTTGAGCTGTACACCTACTTGCTAGAGTCTGCTAACTTAGTTAACCAACGACCCATTGGTAAAGCACCCAATAATCCTGACGATGGATCATACCTATGCCCGAACCACATATTGCTTGGCCGCGCTACGTCAGAGGTACCTCAAGGTCTGTTTAAGCCGACTAGAAACCCACATGATAGATATGAATTCATGCAGAAGCTGGTCGATTCGTTCTGGAAGCGCTGGACTCGTGGTGTGTTCCCATCATTCATGATAAGAAAGAAATGGCAGGTTAAACAAAGAAACGTACGAGTGAATTATGTTGTAACATACGTCGAGGACAATGTGATACGAAGAAAGTGGATGCTGGGTCCGATTTTTGAAGTATATCCTGGTCAGGACGGTCGTATCAGAAATGTAAAAGTGAAGACAGCGGTTGGAGAATATGTTCGACCAGTGACCAAGATTGCCGTGATCTATCCAGCAGAAGGCTACCATGATGACGATTAGAAAATGTATCCCCTTTTGGGGCAGGGAGGATGTTTTGTTACATACAATGTTTATATGCACATTTAGTTTAGTTATTGATTAATAATATACAGCCAATAAGGACTGATAAGTTTGATTGACATTTTAAGTAATTACTATGATTAGGAATTAGGACCGCATGCAAACCAGAGGAAGAGAGCGCTTACTGAGAAAGGACTGTTTAACGATTGCTAACCTGGGTAACAAAGTTTACTAACATTTATGTGTTGAAAGACTGGATATTGTCACAGAAGTAAGTTAATCTTTGTTTTGTTACTGTTAAACGTAGTATGTTAAATGTAGTAGGTATTATTATATGCATGGTAAATTGATCTTTATATAGTATATTACATAGCTTTATTTTGTTTATTAACTTTAGATCGAATTGTTTGTTTGTTTTCAAATATAATACAATTGCAATATTCGGTCTCTGTATCTATGGTTTATCGACATCGTGAACCAACAACTATTAAATTACTATATCCTAAGTAAAGCATGCAAATTTTTGTACATGTGTTTCAAAAAGCTAACATTTCTGGGCTTCCCCATTCCTTATTTCGACAACAAAATATAAAATAAGTACTTCTGATGGCTATTGTTCTCATTTTATTTATGCAATATGTTTGCTATTTCTTGTCAAGCCCAATCTTATCTAACATATCTAAGAAACTGGAGCACTCACTTGCAAAAACACCTAAAGAACTTATTGAAAGATTAATTAATTTAACATCACAGAAATGCTGTCTTTGTTCTCTTACCAGTTCTCTATATTTGTGTTCTTTCCGCTAAACGTTGTTGTGAAGGTTTGTTTCATAGCCATGGGTCAGTTCAACCACACAGAGGGTGCCATTCGGGTGTGATATTAGAGTGGTTTAGCAAACACAACGTGACGTCGTCTAAGACATGAAAATGGCGTGGCAAGTGTCCGCTTACTTTTAGTTTTATCTAGGACGGTATTTTAGGCGATTTTAGGATGTGAGATCTTGTTATTTGACCTTGTCTCTAGGACGCCAATTTGAATCTTCTTTTTTCTTGCAAAAAGGTAAGGAAGTTAGCCAAAATTTGTTTTAAATATAATTGGAATTTCAACTTGTTATGTATTGACAGTCACAGTGAATTTTGCAAAACACATGCTTGAAATATTAGTGTTTTAAAAAAATATCGATAGGCGAGCAGGGGTTTCCTCGCGTTGTTTCAAAATATTTATTATATTTACTTCCTACTTTAATAAAGGAACTCTATTTTACGTTTTTCTTTTGTTATTTAATATCATTTGCAGACAAAACATTGAATTTAGGGCTATTTTTACTTCAAAATATGACAAGTTTTCTCGATGGCATTTCCTGTTTCTATTTCATACGAAATCAAGTAAATTTCTTGTTTTGAATAGGTTTTATAGTATGGACAAGGAAGAAGAGTTTTCCTAAAAAAAAGTACAAAAAAGTAAGTTTAAAATAAAGAAATAACAACAATAAAGCAACTGGTATAAAAAATATGAAACAAAAAAATATTACTTCACAAAGGTTACTTCAAATCATAATGTATAGTAAAAAATACAGTAAATTAGGTTTTTGCAATCCTATAAACCTTGAATGTCATACTTTAAACAAAGTATTTTATCATCAATTTTGAAGGTCATCTATGTCCCATACTGGAAAGTTTGTATGTTATGCCGAATATATTTGAACACGTGTTTTAATTTCTCATTGGCAAATGGCTATGGCGATACGTATTTGCTGAACAATAAACATATGAATATGAATTATTAATATTACATAATATAAGGAAGATTTTATTGAAATTAAAGACAAAGAAAGCACAGATTCTAGGGATTTAGGTATGTTTTAAATGGCAATGCTATTTATAATATTCATACAATCATACTATAGTCTATATTTGAACTGTTTTTTGTCTATTATTTATATAGAATAATGGAAATTCATGAAAAACGTTCATGAATACTCTTTGACTTTTGAGTTGGGCAATTCATAGTTGTACCAAGTTGGTCCATTGCAATTTGCGAATTGCAATTAAAAAACATATATAAAAAATTGATTGCAACATTAAGCTTTGCAAAAACACTTTGTAAGCAGTCCAAGCAAACAAAATCTGAGTGACATCAAACCTATTGACCATTCGACCCATCACAGCAAGTTCTTTATGAGTCTTGGGCAAATAATTTTAAATTCGGGGTTGTGGTAGGCTGAATCACCATGATGTAGGGAGCAATGTTGATTGTTCGAAAAATGGGTGAATGACATATCACTATCTATCTGTTGTTCTATGGACAAATTATGAAAATTGAAAAAAAGCTAATTTCACAATTAAAAAATTGTCTATCCAAATTCCAAATTCAATGTTAACATTCTAGTTTCTGCAGATAATATTGAGGGGATTTGCGATATCTGTAAAAAGGCTTGCTCAAATGCACATATGTGTTTGAAATGCGACAAGCCAGTGCATGCTATTTGTGGGGAACACCCAGCAGATGTTGATGAGGGATATTGTGCTCCTGTTGTTTGCTTCAAGTGTGTTAAGAGTGTAAGTGTATACAGTATACCTTTTCATTCATATTGTAAGATTATTCAACTAAGGAATGCTGGAAAATAATTGTCTTACATTCTTTTTGACAGGCAGCAACAAGCGAGGAACAAAGCGAACGTCAGACTCCTCTGGTAATGTACTAATTAAGTAATTATTAAATCTGTTGAAGAAAACTGTAATTTCATTCCGGCAAGTATCTGCATCATGTTGTTTAAACTATTTTGCATGTAATAATGGTGACTAAAGCCAGCCAAGAGAAAAAAAAAGAGGACAAGGCTACAATACAAAAAGATATGCAGGAAAGATGGGGGATATGTATAACATGTTTTAAGTATGATGGTCTTTTTATCACAGTTAATTATGTGTTCGCTCCAATGGCTTTTATGCTTTTAATTAATACATTCCACTTTGTAATGTGTATAGGTCTGGTGAGAGTTCTGAAATAATGAAGCTGTGCAGGAGAGATAAGTCAACTGTTGACCCTGACATTAAACGGCGCCATAACAGTGATCCAAATGTTATTATAAAACCCTACCTTGATGAGACAACTACTGTTAAGAAAGCTCGAGAGTGTCTTGAGAATACAGCTTCTCATCAACTGAAAACATGTAAGCAGTCATGTTCTACAGTAGGCAATCCTCTTCATGCATCTCTGCCAAGCAACACTTTAGCACCTCTTACACGTAGTTCTGGAAATAGTCTTGTGCAAACTACCATTGTAGCCACAGCAAAAACAGGCAACCCATCTTCTTGTGTGTTATCTTTGGAGAAAGAAGTATGTTCTAACAGCACAACTGGAATGTCTACCCTTCTTAGGAAAGTAGATACACTAATCAAAGAATTTAGAGAGTTCAAAGTAAGCCCATCAATTAATGAAAATCAACCTTCATCTCTATCATCAATTAAAAAAGCATCAGGAGATGTTGCCGAAATTGTTTTACAGTGGCCTGATGTGAAAAACATAATTGACCTTACTGAATTGTGCAAAAACATCAGATTCTTTCCTGGAGACATTGATCAAGGCATTGATCTTACTACTTCAGAGAAAGTTGTGTTGTTTTTGGAAGGTGGGAATAAGAGTTCTATAAGCTAAAAAATACAGTGAAGAACCACATAATGTTGGCAGGTGGCCAGGCGCAAATGCATTTTGAAGCCCTTCAGGTAGATATGGTTGATATGTTATTCAAATCGTACTTTTTACCTATAGTTTACAATATCGTTTCAATACATTTAGTATGATCGCAAAAACAGGAAATGGATGGAATGTAATATGAAAGTTACCCAAAACCTTGTTAACATTGCTATAACTGTTGTTAAGGCAAAGTCAGTAGCTATTCACTACGAGACAATGATTGCTGCACATGCGTTTACAGGCTCTGATGTTGGCGAGCTTGGGCACGGTCGTAAGCAATTCAACGAGATTTTGCGTTGCGCTGATGTATGGTGTAACCGGGAAATTACAAAATTTTTATGTAAACTGTTACCCTCAACAAGGCTCCCTCCCCATTATTATGTTACATGCAATAAAGCTACGCCAAACAGATTGACAAACCAAGCCGTTATGGTTTGTCCTGTTATTGATGGCAGGCGTGAAGCAATAGCAGTTAGCTCATCAGAAGTGTATCATGAAGCAAACAATGAGGTGGCCGTGGATGTGAGTGGATCAACTGCCGCAGAATGGGCACACATGATTTATGATGAGATAAAGAATGCATATCCTACAATTGATGACAAAATTATCCAAGGCTCGTGGGTGGGGACAGTATGCGATGGAGTATACCAAGCTAGTAAATTCAATTCCACTCTTATGTCCATGTTGATTCCAAAAGAAGTTCACCAGTCCATCTTTTTTTCTGTCTTATGGGACTCAGCACATTTTCTAGATTTAGCCTTTTCTGATGTTTTCGAAGGAAAGATTGGGAAGTCGAACATGTTCGTTAATCGCTCTGTTGAACGCATGTGTACGCTTCGGGGGAAATTTTTGAGACATGCTATCAAAATGCTGAAGACGGATAATGACCTCGTTTTGAGATTAATGAGTCGGACGTGTAGCATGAGGTTTACTGCTTTCCAATACGTTGAATTTAGAAAGTTACACATTAAGACATTTCAAGAATTTAATTTCTCTGAAGTAAAGGATTATATGATAGCAGGGAAAAATTTTGTGTTAGACCTTTGTGGGATATGTGACATCTTGGCGCCATTAATTGAGCTGATGGTGGAAATACAAAACCTAAGTCTTCCCTGCTGGAAAGTAGTGACATGGTGGTCGTCCGTGAAGAAACGTATGGAATAGATTAAGAAAGATTTATCCCTGAATAATCCGTCGGCATTTTTTCCTCAATTGAAGAAACATGTAGCCGAAATTAAAGCTGGCTCTTTCAAAGGTTAATCAAACTAGTTTTATAAATTCTATACCAAACGTTAAATTAGAACCATGTATATGAGTATACCATATATTTATTTTTCAGGTGCAGAGCTTGTTCATGGTTGGATTATTGTTTCCACCGAAACTATTACAGATAAAAATGGGAACAGACAAGAGGTCAATAACTGGGAAGTTAGAGATATCGAAGATGTTGAGGACGATCTTAAAATCTTTTTGACGGACCTACTAGTATCATTTGAAACCCGCGTAAAGGATTGTACGAAACAAATGCAACATGTACTAGCATGTCTAGATTTGGACACATTGATTTCTTTAATGTGCAGTTAAAAGCTCGCAAGTGGTAAAGTAAAACTTGTTGATGGAGAAGGCCCTCTTGAGCTTCATGGTGTTGAAGATTTCAATAAATTCTACTCATTTGTCTGTTCACTTCTTCACGTAAAACAACTTGCAGAAGAAGAAGATACATTTCTGGATCCAGCATTTGCAAGTAATGTTTTTCACCAGATTAAACAGGCTCTTAAGTCTTATTTATGGAGAGATTCTGGTGAGCATCTTATGAAATGGTTTTCAATACCAGCATCGCCAGTAGCTCCTCTCAAGAAACTCCAAGTGGTGGACCCTTCCACTGAAACTTCAAGCTCTCTTGGCAATAGTTTTCAGTTGACATTAGAAGGCACAAAGAAGCTGTTAAGAGTTAAGTTAAATTAAACAGAAGTGTTTTGAAGCATATACATGAATGAGACTCTGTTCACTTGTATTGGAATAGAGGGATGTATTGCTATTGATGTCGCTTTAGCAAAGGGCGGGGCAGAAGCAGTCATCGAATCTTACTATAGTGTTATGAAAAGTCAAAAAAAGTTTGGTTCGCAGTCTAATGAAACCTTGGCTTTAAGGTAACATATACTAAGACGCAGTTTTTTGTTTCTTGGAGTTGTATAATTTCTAATTTAAAACATTTAAACATAGGACAAAATTTGATTGGTGTTTGCCATCTGTCTCTCAACTTGGAACTGCCGTCGCGGAAATAGCTCAAATCTATGTCAATGTTGACCAAGAACAATCTATTCCTAAGCACTCCCTTCCAATTTTGGGCAATCGTGCAAAATATGCGAATAAAGGGAAGGTGATGAAGCGAATGCAAAACGAAGATGTTCGATTGCCATTTCTTTTGTAATTACTAAGTACCGTTGATTACAGAATGAACTAGAAATCTAGTATTTTAGAACATGGTTTATATTTCATGTACACTGTACACATCTACGTACATTTGACATCATTATCACATAACTAAAAGACACTAAATATACAATGTATTCATATACATTGATATACTACAGCTATTACTATACATAGTACTGACTACTAATATATTTTAATATTTGTTTGGGGGTTACAATGTTAATTGTTAAACTCTGACTTAAAAATAGACTTTGTCAATTTAGTGGTTTGTGTTTGGCGTAAGAACATCACATGCTTTGGCGTATAAAATTAAGGTACACAACAGTTGGCAGAAACATTCGGCGTGGGAATTACGAACTTTCCAGTATGGTCTATGTCATGGAATGAGCAGAAAGATTCACTGATGCTCAGAGAAATCGCAGCTGAAGGTGTCATGCATAAAAAACCGAAGTCAAGAGACCGAGGGGCATCTTGGCAAAAGGTTTTTGATAACCTAAATCCACTGAGTGAATTTGATGTGAGTCAACTTTCTGTTAAGGTAATGTTACACGGAACAATTTTCAACATCATCTCGCAACGCAATAATGTTGCGAGAAAAATTGACGCGTGTAACATGGTGCTTGTGGACAATTTTCAACAGCAAAATTGTTGCGGAACAATGTTGAAAGTTTATGAACGGACGTCAAATCCATGCAACATTGTTGCTCGGAATTTTGTTTAATTTACCCAGAGACCTTTGTTTGAGCTTTGAAAGTGGCGGGAAATATAAACAAAATGGCGGAAAGCGAAGAGAGTCAAGATACAACAAATATTTGCGATCATGTTTCACCTCAGAAATCTGCTGCTGGCGGGCTTTTCGATAGTGATAAATTATGTTTAATAATGTTTTTTAATAATAATCCCACATTATGGGATAACAAGCCTGGGAAAGATGGGAAAAAAGAAAAAGAGGAAGCTACAACTCGTTTAGTTGAAACATTTGAGTACAAGTATACAGCGACCGAACTATTCGCAATGTGGAAGAGCCTGAGATCGTCATTTTTAAGGCAACAATGTTGCATGAAAATTTTCCTCGTTTGACATGTGCTAATTTCTTCGCAACATTATTGCGTTGCGAGATGATGTTGAAAATTGTTCCGTGTAACATTACCTTTAGAGATCAATTCAACATCCTATCAAATAAACATAAAATTAGAATGGCCAATGAGGAACGCTCAACCGGTGGGGGTGGTGATGAGTTAAGAAGAAGGCAAGAAGAATAAAGACAACAGCAAAAGAGACAAGATCAGTTCTTGCAACAAATGCAGCTAAACCAGCAACAGCAAGCTTCCCAATATAAAATAACTGAGCAGCATCTGCTACACAACATGCAACAACAACAACAAAGCCAACAACAGCAAATTCAACAACTAGTTATGATGCAAACATTCATGATGCAGATCATGGAAACTGACATGATGTTGGAACTGTTTAAAAAGTCCCAAAGCTAATTGTATTTACTTCTTTTATTCTTGTTATAAATTGTTAAAACTTGATAACTCCATATAATGTAATTATTTAACAGTTTTAATTAAAATTCATGAAACAATGTCAAAGTCCTAATTAACTTTTACTTTATGAAAAACATTCTAGGTGGAGCAAGATTAAATTAACTTGACACAGTGTTCTCATACAAACATGTATGTGCATTTTGTAATAATGCACATACATACAACATACATCTTTCCAACTGCACTCAAATTTACTTTTTGATGCTTTTTAAAATCAACAAATTGAAAGTAATTGCTGATGCACCCAAACAGCCATTCCACAGAAACACAAGCTGCACTCATAGACTTATTATAATTTTGCATCTCTGGGGTAAGCTGGCGATCCTTTAATGGGCCTTAAAGATGAATTTAGGCCTGGTCACCATAAAGGCAAAGTGGATTACCATTATGAAATGCATATTGTGCTAATGATGGTAGTAATCCAGATTGGTACAGCATTGTACTGTCATGCTGCCTTTCCTCATATGGGCTGGAGAGATTAGCAATCAAGCCAATTACACTTTGAAATTTGATACCATGGGTACGTCCATGCCCATTGTACACAGATCTCTGATACTGATTTGGCCTAGCGACAATCTCTGGCACAATATAGCATGGTTTTAATCAGTCCATTTTGGATGACTTGCTTGGGAGGTTCTCGGTTCTTCAAACATGCAGAAACAAGTTTGACTGTCTGGTTTTCAAAATGCTTTTCATTAAAGAACTAAAGCCCAGCTTAAATGGACAGTCCGATTCTATTAAATCTAAATTATTTCAATTTGTCCTATGTTGTACATTACACATTATTACACCATAACTTTTATCCTTTATATATAATGTATTTTAATGATGTATTGTAGAATTTTATTAATCCATTTTTATTTTACATAGTCATGGTCGAGTAGCCCTTGCTCAGAACAAATGCATATTTTTTAGCTCATCGCCAGTCCCTATGCCAGCAGTTTAATCCACTTCACATAGTTACCTACTTCATGTTTACATCATCGTCCTTGTTGTTGTTATGTTAATAAGGCACGCTTTATAATCGCTTCTCCTGTTAAACCCGGACTTCACTTACTATATTGGCGTGGTGACAACGGTTCACAACGTATTCGCACCTCGACGACTGGTACATTTACCATCCTCAAGCGAGACGACCGAATTTAAAGGTTAGCTATTCTTGAGCTAGAATTTTCCGTGCATTTTCTCAACAAACATGGCCGCCGTTTGCGCGGCAAAACAATGGCAGCTTTCCAAGAACAAAACATAACTTCATACGAGAGCACCCTCTCTTGACGCTACATGGCTCAAGAAAACAGCCACCAACCCTCACCATGGGCTGACCGACGACGGGGAACCTGTTCCTGAAGCTAGACGACTAACTGCAACTCAGAAAAATGCTTGTTTGAATTTGTTATTGGGCCAAATCCCCAATTTCTGCCCAGTTGTGTCACGAAGCTCTATCCTTAAGAATTCGGTTTCCCTTAATGATATCTGGCAAAAGATTCGCCGAAACTATGGTTTCCAGTCCTCCAGAGCTCATTTGCTCGACTTGGCCACAATCATTCGCCAGCCGGATGAATGTCCTGAAGATCTATTCCAATGACTTATAGCTTTCTTTGAGGACAATTTGTTGTCTGCTAATGGCGGTATCACTCATCATGGCGAGACCTTGGAGGTCGACGAAGATTTAACCCTGTCAACAACTCGGACGTACAACCTTGTGACATGTTTTCCACCCAGGACAACCAATACACTCAAGATTCAACAAGACAAAATCGTAGTTCTTTTCCATCTACGCCTAAACCTGTCAATAAACCACATACTGATTGATCACCTTACAAGTTCATTCATTACTGGTGAAGGACAATACACTCCAACTGGGCAAAGAAAATCCTCATCCGATGAAGTCTCCGAAGAGCAAGGCACTCCAATTGGTCAAAATACAGATACATTGTTATGCTGTGAAGATGCCCAAGAAATATGGCATGATTTTGAGGAACATGATCCGCCTACTTCACCTGGTGACTCTACTCAGTTGCAAACACAAACTGGGAAAATCAGAATTTTTAATTTACCCCACTGATTTTCCACAGAATTATGAACACAAGTCATTGGTAGTTTTTGAGCTTAAAGAGAGGTTACAGTTGCTTCTGCGCATGTGCGAAGTGTGCTCACACTTTGTTTTGATTCTTGCAATTTGAAAACATTGTGCAATATTTAGTGTTCACAATTTCAGGCAAGATAGTCGATGCACAGGAATGACAAATTTTATTGTTCCCAACGCTTACTAATATTCTCATCAAAAGAAGCGATACAGTCATTGAATCAGTTTCATATCTAAAATAGATGCGTCTGAAGTGTATTTTCGTGAATATGGCTTTGAGCAAATGTTTTAAAATGAAGCATAAATAAAGATTGAAGTGAAACACATCTAGGGTATGAATCCTTGATATTTATTACTGGTGCACATTTTGACTCAAGTTTAAAACTATTTGTAATTTGTTACTGGGAAGAGCGAAAAAAATTCCTGTAATAATAATGCTTTGCAGGCTAGTCTGAATGTACGAAACAGTTCCAATAAGTCATGAAGAGTAAAGACGTATGTATCACCCTTGATGGAACTAAACGTGAAGGTACAGTACTTGTGGATTGACGGTTTTTAACTATGTATTAAATTTTATCTGCAATACATCTGCAAGAAATCAGCTTATATAACAACCATATATGGGTAATATGGTATCACCACTCACTATAAACTAATGTAAAAAAATCTCTTGGTAAATGACTGATATTCACTGCTTGTATTAAGCTGCATTGTTGAGTATCTTCCATATTTTTAAGGTAACACGCATTGTGAAATTTCACATTTATATAGTGAATAAATGAAAGTGACTATATGTGAAATTATTATTTTTCAACAAATTTTTTGATCACAATAATACTATGTTTATCATATTTCTTAATTATATATTGGAATGAGACTAATAATTATAGTTCTTCTTTAGGTCCAGTTTTTAAGGGCTATTGTTGGGAACAATTAATAGAAAGATTGGTTTTACAAGTTACAACAGAAGCAAATTTCACAGCAAACATATCCTGAGGTCTTTCCACCTTTAATTAGAACTGATAAAACCCATCAGTCAAGTAGACTACAGACATGCAAGTGTGCATCATTTAGAAACTATGACTCTGAGTAGGCCAAACTTATAAGCTCTGAAAGGTACTCAACTTAAAAGAGAAATAAATTTTACAGTCCTAAACTGAGCTATCCAAATTGTATTAGTACATTACTGTTGCTTCGGAGTTACCCAGACACATAGTACCATCAAGCTTTAATTTTTAGTGTATCAAAAATAAACAAGTAATTTAAGACAATAAAAAAATCAATGCACTAATTGTTGTGTTTGAATACATCTATATTTGAATATCTGATATATGAATTTAATGGCTTGCTCCTTATGAAGTAAAATACTACCATAAGACTTTAGACTTAATCCCATTAACATGCTGAGGATTTTCATTAAAATTTACGGTAATAGCGAGCAAGGGGGGTGTAATATATGTTTTAAACATTGCACATTGAAATATATATAAGTAACAGGTGCCAATTACCCAAGTTTCTTCTTTTAAAATATCTAAGACAACCTCCCTTTAGTGGGGAGATCTAACTATCTGTAACACATGGTAAAGGTCAGAATGTTTTAGGATTGCAACAGTCACATTTGCTACACTGGAACACTTTCTGGTATGGTTGATAATTCCACCTAGGAATTCATTATTTGTCATCTTCACCAAATTCTATCTATAGCCCCTTCCTTGCAACATGATTGTCTTGCTCATCTCACAGGTTTTAATTAGAGCTTAATTTTGAATCCTGCAATGACAATATAGTATGAAGGTCAGGCAGATGTATTATATAAACTTCTAATTTAACTTGAAATGAGCTCACTATCATCCTTTATCCAAATTTAATAATCCAACAATCATAGTAAACATTACATAATTTTTTCAGCAGTTTTTCTGTTTCAAATTAAAACAAAATCTCTACAAACTTATCATCTGGTCACTGCTGCTCTCCCATCTCCTTCTATGGATATGTTTGGAAAAAACTACCGAAGATTTAGTTTGTAAACGGTAGAAATTTCGCTCTTTCTAAAACCAAAGGATGCGACAAAAACACCGATAGGTTTTATGGGCTTCTTTTGAATGTTTCATTATAAACGATCATGCGCAAAAAATGCCGAGGTGACCCACGATATATCCTCGAATGGTAGTTTTTAAAAGATTGAATTCCTTGCCTTTAAAAGACAATTTTTGAATCGTTTTATAAAGTTCCACTCCTGATGCATCCTCCATTTTAATTTAGTTTTGTTGATACTTCATGTTGTGCAAATGAAATGGATTAAGACCAAAACAAAAAATGTAAACAAAGCTTGCACTTGCGCAAAAGCGACTGTAACCTGGCTTTAAGTTTAGTGAGTTTGTTTGCAATGTATGTTTAAATTTAAGTGATACTGACAAGAACTACTAGGATGGATTGTATATTTCACAACTAAATACTGTCTCTTTGAAAAAATATGTTTACAAATCTGAATACTGCAGGAGGCATCACACTGCAAAGTGCTTCAAATGTGGCAATCTGATAAACATGGCGGCACATATTGACAATAAAGGAATTTTGAAAGTATCTGAGGTTTACAAGAAACAATTTCTCGAAAGTAAATATCAGTCAGACAAGGTTGTAAGAAGACTGATGCAATTACCAGTTTTTATTTTGAAAAACAGGTATCTCTATGTGACAGAACGAAGACCTGAAATACACTACCAGACATTGAATGACTGGATGGAGAAGACTATGCCAAAAACAGGCGCAGAGAAGAAGTTGGATAAACAAACCTTGAAATCTTTGTGTGAACTTGCCTCTACCGAATCTGACAGGAAATTGATACAGTCTGCAGCAACATGGGAGATGTCTGGCAAGAAAGCCAGGCCAGTATATGGTATAGACAATCAATTCCAACAGTAAATAGAATAAAGGAAGCAATTGCAAATTATCAAGAAATCCATGAAGAGGTTATGAAACTTGCGCATCTAGAAGAAACTGCATTACTGCAATAGATGAGTGTAGCAAACAAAGTTGGGTCAGAAACAGAGACGTTGGAATATGAGAGTGATTTAGAAAGCAGTTCAGATGATGAGCAGTGTTGCAGCAAAAGTGAAGCCAAAACTATCGTTACTGAAGAAGATGCTCAGATAAACAACAACTTAGGATTTAGTCTAAAATCGCTCTTCAAACATGTTGTAAATATAGCACCATCCAATTATACCTTGCTTTTGTGGCTGGGGGAAAATAAGTTCAAATGGTCATCGTTCTTTCAAGATGCTACACAATATCTGAAGGACTACAGCTTGGATGTTCTTCGCCAAGTTTTGTTAAACTTTGCTGAATTTTTATCAGATTCAAATCTTAGTGAAGAGAAAAAAATGATTGAAGAATCACGACAGGCATTTCTTGAGTGTTCAATTGTAGACAGCCATTACTGATTGGGATGAATCGGTTTTGTCTGATTCTGATACGGACTTAGAAGGCCCTGAGGTTGTCAAAGAAATCAAATCACTATTGAGCGAAGAGGGTAAGAAACGAATCAGGGTAGAAAGAAGTGCTCTCAAGCGTAAGGCGAAGAGAGATGTAGCAAAAACAGTAGCTGCTAACAATATATTGAAGTGGAAAATCAGTAAAAAAACAAGTCACATGATAAAGGAACACCCAACAATTGGGAAAGACATGGAAGACTTTGTCAAATCACAAGCGAGTTGGCGCTGATGCATGGGGATGAACAGGGGTATTGACATTTCATGGAAATCGCATCAGAGGAAAAAAAGTAACTTACAAGGGAATAAAAGAGCACCTACAAGAAAAAAATGGATGCAAAATTGGTTATGGCACAATTGGTTATGTCGTACAATTATGTGTAATTCAAAGTAAGCGGAGTATCTCGGTGAAAAGATACTTGGGGTGTTGTTAAAATTACATCCCGCAAAGCCAGAAAGGGGGTTTCAGTGAAACTCAACCCTGATGCACATTGGAGCAGTGCCTTTTATGAGAAAGTACTGTTGAATCGAGATGATCAGTCCGGGTTTCGGTTTAGAAACTATGTTTACCCACAGACAAGACAAGTGCATAATGGAAGAGAACATGCCAGAATTAACAACAGACTTTGTGAACTCTTATTTGTCACTGCTTTAGATGACTTCATATCTGTTTATGGAGTCAAACACCACAGAGAAGGCATTTGTTGGCATTGTGAAACCCCATCTCCCAAATTTGAAACCCCATCTCCCAAATTTGAAACCCAATCTCAAACCCCAGAAGCCCATGCAACACTTTATCGACTTTGAAATGTTGGAAGGAAAGCTACTTAGAGTTGATGGTGCCACCGACGAAGGGCCTGGGCATTTAGAGGTGCAATTTCTGTGGACTGAGAGACACTTGGAGAAACAAAAAATCGCAAAAGGAGTATACATTCATCACGTGAATGGTGCTTCCTGTGTGTATTACCCTATACCCAACTGTATAAAGGAGGCAAAAATGAAACTATAACCGAGAGAAGAGAAAGCCTTTGGTTTTTTTTAAGGGTAAAGCTGGGGATAAACGAAGCTGAAAAAAGACAACCCAGAACTATACAAAATTCTTTGAAAAAGTCTGGGCGATTAATTCAAACCATATGAAATAGAAACTACCATCTAATTACATGTGTATGCTAAATCTATGTTACCAAGCAAAATGCCCACACCCTCTGTGCAGCAACAACACAATTCGAAGAGATATGAAATGGTATGAAAACATCCCTCCACTACAAAGTGTCCTAAAACCTATTCTAGACCCAAAAAGGCCATGGGGTGGGAGATGTGAAAATTGTACAACTGTCTGTGTGATTTAGTTCAAGCAAGCACGATTCTAGCGCTAGTGTGACAGCGACCTAATTCCGATGAATATGTTTTGTTGAAAGAAACATAAGTAATTAAGCAATAAATAAATTAAGCAATATTTGCACTTTATAATTATTAAATACCTAATAAGAAATCTAGATATCTCCTGTATTAACCTCAAGTTGCCATATAAACATTGCAATACTGAATACTATGTATGTATATTACCTTTTTATGACATTTATTGAAATACATACATACTTCCTGAACTACAATAAATATCTAAAATGCCCTGCTTGATTATATATGTATTTATAGGAATAAGGAATGTATGTATTAAATTGGTAATTGGGCAATGGCATGCTACTCCAGAAATAAATTCTCCAAATGTTAGTTTACTTTAATTACATAATATACATGGAGAGCAGGGGAGATGGGCAGTGGGGGAACAGAGCCACCAGGAATTCCCCTTTCCCCTGCTCCACTCCCCAGTTCTCCAGTTCCTCTATTCCCTGCTCCCCCATCCCCTAGTCTCATGTTCCCCAGTTCCTCCTTTCCCCTGTTCCCCAGTTCCTCCATTCCCCTGCATGCTCCTTGGTTCTCATGCTCCCCAGTTCTCATGTTCTCCCATTTCTGGAAATTGGGGAATGCGGGATATAACTATAGGGGAAATGGGGGAATACGAGATGTAACTATACAGAAAATGGGGGAATGTGGGATGTAACTATAGGGGGAATGCAGAAATGCATTGTAATGCATTGGGGAATGGGGGAATTGAGGAAATTTTTTATCAATGCTCCAATTAAGTATTATACCAGGCCAAGAGTGACATGCAATGAGGCAAATGCAACATAAGATTGTCAATCAACGCTGCTTGTTTTATCAGGGTACCTTTTTAGTGCAAAGTTTGAGAAACTTTGCAGTATTGTGATGAGTGGCGAAAATTCAAACGAGTCAGTCAGTCAGTCATAGTGTAAACTTTACGAGGGGTAGTTTGATTTATGTGTGTAGTACCTTTTTGTATATGATCAGTCATTTTAAGTTTTTAAATCAGTTTAACTTGCTTTATTTATTCATGCTCTACATCCCTTTTAATAAGTTCACCAAAATATTACTGTTACTGTAAATTTTGAAGCATTGCTTTTCCGCGGTTTGGATTTTGTTTCAAAAGGAATTGGGGAGATTTGCCCCCTGGACCTAGTTCTTTATATTTTTACTGGCATAAGTTAAAATGTTTATGTTGGGAAAACGTCTGGTTGCTTAGGTATTACAGGGCATGAAAACTTTGCACTATCCTTGGATCCCTAGTTATTAAGTAGTAACTTTCTTACCCTTGTTATAAACTATAATATAAAACACCCTTGTATTTCAGTGTAGTTTGCGTGATATTTGTTATTACGTCATTACTTTCATGCCCAGCCCTGTGACCTATTTCACTAATGTTTTGGCATTTGCAAAATTAATTTGAAATTAAATTTATTAATTTATGAAAACTAATAGCAAACAAATTACCACCAAAACAACAGAAATGATACAAATTCAACAGGCATCCATCTTCCCAGTGAGTGTCGTGGTGTGTGCATGACTTGTACATTTTGTGGGGAAATTTTAGGAAATAAGAACAATCTCTAGTCTATATAAACTTCTGATAGTGCATATTCTGCTCTGTAGTCGTACTCATAGTCTCTGCTCTGTCCCGTAATCACCTAGTAACTACATCGACACATTTTATTCAACAAAGTATAGAATGTACAACAAATACCTTAGTTAGAAGAAAAAAATAATAGACTGTTTTCCAATTATGCTCTAAGGTAACATCAGTTTGAGGCTGAGTGTTGATCAGTAGTCAAAATTGCCTCCGATCACAAACTCAATGCCCTACAAAGGGCTTAAGACCATGCTGTACTGGAACATTTAACCATCACACAGGTGCGAAAATTTGATAGTGCTTCACTCAAAATTGCATTTCGTCAGGTGATAATTTATGTTTTTCTATATGGCTATTTTCCGGAAATATTTTTAAAAGTGTAGTTTTTCGGTGAAAAATATATTCTTGACCTTCGTTATACTGGGAGCAAGCACAAATTTTTGGACATAGCACAAAATTATCATTTGACGATTTGTACAGTTGACTCTTAATCCTTGTACATTTATGCATGCTTGTTTCAAACCTCGTAATGGTATTTTGCATGTACCAATAAAAATAGTTGCAATTCTAATCAACAAAACTCAAATGTATGTTTATTTGGAAGAATGTACGGTTCTACCTACTGTTCTTTCTCATCCAGTTAGAGGACCCAGCCGAACTCCCCAGCAAGCCTTTGGACATGTTCCAACTTAAAGACTGGTGGAAATTTTGGTGGAACCACAATATCTCTCCCATTGAAATTCAGGTATCTCGCCTGGATGCACGACGCTTTTAGGTGAAAATAGACTTTTTTGTAAATTTGACAAGTCCGTCATTCAGATGCCTGTATTGCCGGATGTCGCGGTAAACAAAAACAAGATCATCAGGACGTAGCTGAGGAAGATTCTTGATTTCTTTCTGGTACCCATTTCAATCGAAACGACGGTCCCGGTTGCGTTGTATAAAGTATCAGGCGTGTTTGTTGAAGTTGAAGGAATTGCACTGAGTGGAAAATGCACAGCACCAGGGACTGGGTAGATCTTGCTCAGTTTCGGCAAGTAAATCTTTCTTCTCGTTGACAGGAGGTTTCTCATTGTTGGTCCTCTTGAGCTTGCTGGGTATTCTCCCTGCGCTCTTTGGTGCACCCCCTAACGTCATTTCTAGCATTCTTGGTCCTCGCTTGGATCTTTTATAACAGGTCAAAAACTTGTTAAAAGTTCCACATAGTTTTGCAACAGCAAGGATGTGTTCCCAGATTTTGGTTGAGGCAAGGATGTGTTCGTAGATTTTGGTCGAGCTATCTTTACACAAACAATTGCATTTTAAGGAGCCACCTTTCCCAGGTGTGACAACATGAAAGTTTTTGGAACGTCTAGCAATGATGAACGATCCATCTGTTGCACCTGGCTTAGGAATGACATTTGCTGGCAAATCTAGCTGATGGTTTGCCTTTTCAAACATGGCATCCAAAATTGCAATAGGAATTGTAGTTATACCACATTCTGCAACCTATACAGGTAGGTGGTTTGCTGAAGAGGATGATGTTTCATTGTTTGTCGACATTGCAATGTCTCCATGGCTTATGTCAAGGTGTGTCTTCTTCCTGTCGTTACCTGTCTTTTGGTTTCTTTCCAGTTTTGCAACTTTTTGAGTATGTGCTTTTGTTTCAAAAAAGTCATTTTGCTCCATCTTTTGTCATCCACTACCAAATATTGGAATTCTTTGCAAACATATTGAAAATTAAGCAATGAATTATAAAATTTATGCATTTTTATTTTAAAATTTGTGGTATTCAAGGGTCTATAATGTTAGACTTGAGCACTATGAGCTGCTTTGAAATATATCAAAAATGGGTGCTGCCAGTGTATTCAGATATAGAATGGGTTGTGGGTGGATAGGATAACTTCCTGAAAGTACCAGGAAAACTTAGACGTTTCAAGAGAAAGTGGAAGATTTCCTTTTGTTGTTAAGGTAGTTATCCTATCAACCTTAATGACTTGATCCGTACTCGTGCAATTATAGCTTATGGCCAAGCACGTCAAGACAGTGACTGTATACACAGTCTTAAATCGAAGGTCATCGGGAGAGAAATTAGTGTCCTACAGAAAATGAACACATTAAAATCTACTAAAGTCACAGACCAGCTATGTAAATTGACTGTCGATCAAGATGATATCCTAAGTGATGCTGTGACATTTTATAAAAACCCATCATTTGACCCTGCAAGGCATCTTTGTATTTCATTTCGTGGTCAACCAGCCATTGACACAGGAGGAGTTCTACAAGTGTTTTTTTCCACTGTGAAAGAAACGTTTTGTGCTGCAGAACTATTTAGTATTTTTGAAGGTCTGCGTAGCAGATTGTTGTTTAGGTATGATCAATCTTGTCTGGGAGCTGGAATTCCAGAGATTTTAGGAAAATTGGTGGCACAAAGTCTTGTGCACGGTTGCAGCGGATTCCCATATTTGGCGCCTTCACATTATTATTACATAGCAACTACGGATATAGAGGGAGCATCAGCTTATGCTTCCATATGCGATGTGTATGGTGCAGAAAAATGTGACATGCTGGACAAGGTAAAGCACAGTGTGATGTTGAAAGTTGATTGAAAGTTGGTTAATTATTTGTTCAGGGCCACTGATGGGTTCCGGGGAGATGTAAATTGCCACTGCTTAAAATTAGGCAGAGCCTGTCAAAATGTTGGAGTTGATATTAATCTAATTATTTTCTTAACCTAGGGGAAAAAATTCGTTGCAGCCCTGATTTTTTTTACAGTGCTTATATAATCTGCAGCTACATAGCATCAGCCTAGCATGGATTACAGTATTCAGAAACTGTTATATAATTTGTTATTTAATTTGTTATTTATATTATATAGTTGATAATAGCTAAGGAAAAGGATGAACTTGAACAATTGCATTCATCTGAAGCATTTATAAATGGTCTTCAAGATAGTGGATTGGTAACCTTACCAATGTATGTACAGTACAATTACTTTCCAGTTCTAACCCATATACTGCCTACTGCAGCGCAGCATATGTGCTCCGCTATTGTGCTGCCCCTGATCTGCTTGCATGATAACAAAATTAGATCAATGTGGGAATTAATTGCATTGTATTTTTGCTTGTGACATACCTAATACTGTGTCACTCAACTGTTAAGCCTATCTGTAATTGCAAATCAAGCATTTGCTTTCTTGTGTGTAGGTTGACAACTGTATCGTCATTGCTGAAGCCATGGTGTCATATCATGTACTTGTGAAGAGAGCAGTAATGCTAGACAATTTTGCCAAGGGTTTCCAAACGCTAGGAGTCCTTGAAGAAATTACGAAAAACCCTAGCGAGTTTGAGGAAGTTTTCATGCACAGAGAGAATGCTGTGAGCGCATCTGCTGTGTTGCAATGTATCTCATTCAAGCTGTAAGATGCTACAACATATGCAATGCTAGCTAGTTTAATAAATGATGCTAGTCAACAGGGTACGTGAAATAACTGCCATTTACATTACATATGACGTAGCGGATAATTATTTCCCTCTTTCCTAAATACAAATGCACACATTGTTTACAATCAATAATTTTGGGGTCAAAAGTGCAATCTATTTATAATCAATTGTCACATGCACGCATTCAGAGTTTATAATTCGTTTTCATTGTTATAGTTTTGTTGGCAGGGAAAGACCACTATAAGCACGTTTTGTTTTAAAATACACGAACTCAACTTCAATAAATGATTAGCAATGACTATGTTAAGAGCTGTAATATATTGTGTGATGCCATTATTGTTTCTCACTTCCTGAATTTCTCTTCTAATATGATGTAATTGTTCGTCTGTAATGTTAACTGAAGTCTGAGGAACCAGAATTTGGTAGTTTTGTTGTTGTTCTGGGACAGGACCATCTTCATCAATGCCAAAAGTTGAATGCTGTACTACATCTTGTACAGCAGTTGATGATGAACTGCTCTGAGCTATCATTCCCCTGATCCACAAGTACTTGCATCCTGATCCACAAATTGCATTCAGTAGACACAGGATGATTGTTCCACTGTGAGCAAAATTGATCCAATGCCTGGTTAATCAAGTCTATATACACAAATTGAAGGACAAACAAGTGCACTTCATTAGATGGATCTAGCATATCATTCCCCTCAAGGAACAAAAAAATATTCAGAAACTGAGAAACAATAACTCTATTGACATCACGCCAAAGTCGCTCAATACGCTGGTTATGGACTGATGTGCCCGTAATGATACTTCCATGATTAATTCCTCTTTGCTGAAGCATATATCTTCCTACTTCAATGTTTTCCAAACCAAGGTCGGAACGAACCCGAGATGGTAAGTTGTACCTCTCAACTGCTGAATGAAATAGATTCAACACAGTCGCAGCAGCATTGTTAGTTAATGCTTGCAAGAAAAAAAAACGTGAATAGAATGAATGAAGAATGAAGTACTCTTAAACTTTGAACAACAAGGCCTTGCTGTCTAAGTGGTCCTTGAACCAGCCTAAATCCTGTAGATGGGGTAGACTGCATCACTTCTCAAACAACATTGTCAAGTTGGGTGTCACTTATGTCAGAGTACTCTCTTCCTTCAATCCTCATGCCCAATTCATATCTTCGTCGGCCCAATTCATATCTGCTTGAAACTTGCAACATACATGCAACGTCATTCCAATGAAAGCCTCGGACACTGCGCAATGGAAAAGAACTTCGCTAGGAATGTTACCACCGATGTACAGATCGTCTGCGATCTTGGCAACGCAGCCTTCCTGAATGAGCTCACCCAAGACATGAGACATGAGCTCTTCCAAACACGTCTCCGAGCCAGGCATGCCCATGGCAGATCAGGTATACACACAGATACCTTTGTAAAGAGTAGCAACACCACAATACTTCATGGAGGATCTGATAGAACGACTTTAACAAGTCAGTTCAGATGACGAACTTCCACTGGCCGATGGACCATAAAACATTGTTGACGTTGGGCATTAATTAAGGAAGGCTGTGGTTTACTGTACTGGGCAACCTCATCAAAAGATGTTACAAGACGTGTTCCACCATTTGGTTTTTGACCAGGAAGGAAGTGTTGAGATACTCCACAAGAACATTAACCTGTTCGGGTTTAGCAAACACACCTGCATCCTCGAGCTCATTGAACCTTGCCTGTAATGCTTCCATGGTACTGCGGTTGTACTGGGGTAGGCGGCCTTTGCGTTGGGGAGGGTTGGGCCCATGTTGACTACAGCTTCAATCTTGCCACTGGCGCCATTATACTTGGAGATGGAAGAGTTGAATACATCGTCAAACTCAAGGTTAATACCGTATCATTTCTCTTTAAATTACATGGCATATACTTTTTGACTTACCGTGTTGTTTTAGGCTGTGATAATATGACGATAGTTTTTGTTCAGTTATAGGTGATGGCTTGTTTTTGTCATTATAGTAGCTGAAGTCAAATTTTACTATTCTGCCATTTAAATCCTCTAATGTCAAAATAGCTTGAACCTTGATGAATTCCTTCAACATTTCCTTAATTTCATAATGTAGAGTGCCTTCTAGTATGTTGTGCATTACACCTGTTTCCCCTTCTAGACACAGTATAGCCCTATGGGACAATTGGTTGACAGATGGTGAAGGGGTAGAGAGGCTCTGGTCATTTCTTCGGAGGCTCTCTGCAATGACCAAAGAAATGAACATTGATCTGTTGACTGATGCATTGTGGCATTACTCCACTCGTCAACGTTAACAGTTTGGTAAAGCTTTTGTGAATTAATTGTTTCATCTATGTAAAATTACCAATTAGAAATCTCACAACTGTGTATTCCTGAGTTACTGTTTGCCAATGTTCTGGTAATGTCTTATCATGTACCTACAGTACATACGTATGCAGACACACTCTACAGTATACTTATATATGTTTCCTCTGCTCAACACCACACAGTAGTGTTAAGAAACTAACCTTGCACAACATGAAAATATTAATATGTTCTCCACTCTTGTCTTCGATGACAGTACAGTATTTGCTGTACATACCTGTAATTGTAAAGTCTAGATCCTACACTGTTTGTGTTCAGCTGCTGTACACTTGCGCTTACTGGTTTAAAGTTTACAATTTTGCAAGTTGTTTTATAGATTTTAGATTTCTAGAGCATTTTCAGCAGCATGAAGAACTGAAAGTATAACTGTAATAAACAAATTGTTATGTAGGATCTGCATTGGCAGGGAAGCTGAAAAGAGTTCCAGAACTGATATCCAACACACTGTATCAAATTCAGGAGCTTTTTTCCAAGATGTTTGGTATGACCCAGAAATAATAGAACTATGGATCAAGGAGGAGGATAAATTATTTAATGAAAAGAATGGTAAGTGTTGGTAATACTGTATGCATGTTTACAAAAAAGTCTATGAACTTCCGCTCACTCATGGATTAACAATTTTCATAGGAAAACCCGAACTGACATGGCAACATAATTATGTACAGCATTTATTGGAGCTTTATCAGCTTAGGTAAAGTTAAATGTAATTACATACACTGTATACTGACAGGTATATATTCTAATACAACAGCATGTGAACATGTTGGTTTCTTCTTCTAAAAATCAGGTGAAACATTTTTTGAGAGGGCTTGTAGTTCTAGCCCAGTTAGCTAGATCAAGAATGCACTAGAAATATTATGTGGTTATATATAACAGGTTTTTTAATTAATACAAGTTTCAACTAGCAAAATATCAAAAAAGTCACAGCCTTACTTCAACAAGTATGCATCCTTTCTCGTTTTTATAGGGTACAGATTGCATGCGCCAAGAAATGTGACCAAACCTATTTCACAGATATTGTGAAAAAGAGCGAAAGTAAGACACCTAATTTACCTAGTTTCTCCTGTTAGTAGATGCAAAGTTACACGATTAGAGTCATAGACACCATCCGTAATATTGCCTATTTATTTATGTTTGTAAACCGTGGTAGATATAAGTACAGAAATATCTTACATCACCTATTTCTAGAGTTGTGAAACTCATAGAAAACACCGAGCGAAGACATAGGGTTTTAAAAAGATGGAAACCTGGTGAGAGCAAATTTAACGCTGCAGCCTTGTCGTTGGAGATGAGCAGAAACGAGGCTATATATAAACTATTGTTATACTATATATATTTATTGAAATATAGAACGTTCTCTGGTTGAAATATTAAAATTTATTAAAAGCTTTCGGCTATCAGTCTATAGCCTTCAACGGGTAGAAAATATAAATTCAAAGAAAGACGCTTACAGTGAAACATGAAACTACATGTGAGTCTAACTACTGTATGAAAGGTTATATGATATATACAAGGAATAGCATGAAGTATGTAAATTTTAGTGTTTTTTAGTGAGCATAGTATATTGTCCTGGAAGTGGCTTAGAATTATTGTCAGCTTTATCGGATAAAGCTGTATGCCATGACTTCGACTGCGGAACTCTCCTTTGTCAATCACCTTCGCTTTCTCAAAATCAATTACATGATCTAATGACCATGCGTTTAGCAACGTTTGAAGCTTTCTTATCATGCTTTACATTTCTGATATGTTCAGCTTTTCTCGTTTTTAAACATCTACCAGTCTTTCCAATATAGATCCAAGGGCAATCTTTGCTAAACATGCATGGTCATTAGATCATGTAATTGATTTTGAGAAAGCAAAGGTGATTGACAAAGGAGTGCGACATAACGAGGGTTGGTATGAAACAGGATTACCTTGGTTGCGGTAACCACCCAGCATTACCGAACAATAAGAACAGTAGTCTATGGAGGTTGCAAAGTATAACTCGGAAACTCGAAAGCAGAAATCAAATGGCTCAGTACAAAGAAATCATTGACGAGCAGCAAGATGCCGGTGTTGTTGAGACAGCAGCACACCAAGCAGTTGGAAACTGAGTTTTATATACCCCATAAACCGGTGGTACGACAGTGTGCGGAGTCGACAAAAATGAGAGTAGTATGTGATGCATTTTGATCAGGGGTCGTTTTTACCCAGTTGCTCTTAGTGGGGACCTGCAAAAGGCATTTTTACAAGTTTGAATCAAGGCTGACGACCGTGATGCATTGCGCTTCCACTGGCAGGAGAGTTCTCATTCAGAAGTAGAGCCCTTATGCTTTACGAGGCTCTATTTGGTTTAACAGCATCACCCTTTCTACTTGGGGGAGTGATTGACTCCCATCTATCGACCTGGGCAGAAAGAGAACCAGAGACGGTGCTAAATTTGAAGCGAGAGGTATATGTAGATATATATGTAGTTATATATATCTAATATCAGAATCGACTACTGTAAAGAAAGCATTAGAAATTAAAGCGAAACTGTCAGAGATCTTTGAAGATTCCTGTTTCCATTTACACAAATGGCACTCTAATACCCCAGAACTCGAGTTGGACCCAGCTCCAGCAACGGAAACCACCTACGCAAAAGAAAACTTAAGGAAGCCAGATGGGGGAAGTCTCTAGCCTGCTCGGATTGAAATGGAACAATCTGATACTTAAGCTGTTACCTTTTTGCAAGAAGAAACGGTACTGTCAAAGCATGGAGTGTTGACGAAGCTAACAAAGATTTATGACCCCCTCGACATCGTTTCGCCAGCAACACCTATCTTGTAAACTCATGTACCGTGCAGTATGTGACCTAAAGAGACCTTGGGATGATCTAATTCCAAGCCCGCTACACGAACGGTGGATCAGTTGGGAGAATGGGCTACCTGTGGATTTCGAGTTCCCTAGATCATTGGCTTTTCACTGAGAGTCCATTTGCAGTATTGATCTCCACTCGTTTGGGGATGCTAGTGCTGGTGGTCTAGCTGCATGTGTGTATGCTGTATTGCGTCAACCATCTGGTACAAATCAAGGGTTAGTTGCAGGGAGATCTTGGTTGCCCAAGCAGCAGACGACAATTCTAAGACTCAAGTTGTTAGTTGCTCACATGGCAGTAAATCTTATTGAAAACGTGAAAGAGGCCATAACTGGATTCCCGGTTAAAACTCATTCCCGTACGGTCTATATTAATTTCGGATGTTAGAGTCCGAAGTTTTCAAAGGTAAATATCTCTGCGAGTATTTGCAGTAAAGAGACCAAAATACCACCAAAATGTTACGCTTTAAAAATACTATATATTCATAAAGCTTTATTATTGTTTTGCCGCATTTAGACGATTTGTTTACCTTGAAACGAGTTACAAAGTCAAATTTATGCAAATGACGAATTACAATTTTTGCTGCTGCGTCAACAATGTTCAACTGCTAATATCTTCGCTTCTATTCAATGCAAAAGCAAGCAATATACACTAAAAGAATTGCCATCTTTTATTCTGTCCACGGATTGAATCTTGTGGAATTATGAAAAAAATCTATACTTCAAATGGCGATTCTTGTGGCCGGAACGTGTTCCCCCGAGTTCGGATGCGAGAAGTATTTGTGTTACCGGGAAAAGGACTGCTGAAATCACTTCCGGAGCATTCTGTTACACTGGTTACGGATTTTCATTGGCTTAGATAGAAAAACAAGCCTTTTATGACAAATTTCCTGAGTTTGAAAATTTTGCGCATGAGTGCTGTATTCATTTTCTGTTGTATTGTCACACTGCGAAGATGGCTTCTACGAGTGCTGCCAATGTCGATGTTGTTTTTGACTCTCTTATGGAAGCTGATGACTCCAGTGACAACGGAATGTCCTCGGACGAAGAAGAATATTTGAATCTGGTAATGGAAGTTGTTTCTGGGGCCTCAAGGTAAATAGTTTTTATGATTCTTTGACTTTCCTTCGCGATGTTTGCTGTCGCCATGGCAGCGCATTCATCATTTCCATAGTTGCGCCACCAGAAAGCCCTTATATTGCGTATTTTATTTCATGAAATAATATTCTTACATCGAAATAAACAAGTATAAACAGTATTTATTATAAAATTAGTGAAAAGTTAGAGATTTCAGACGTGAAAAATCCTGCATATCAGTCAAAGAAAAATCAGTTCTGCGCGCATGTGTTTGTGTACGAACTATTTGTAGACAAGCATTCAAAGCTGTTATTATATTATTTTTTGAGTGTATTTTGATTATTATTTCAAGCGGCATCACAGCAATTATGTATATCTAATGAATGAATCTTCTCCCTTTTAGTGATGAAGATATTGACCCAGCTGCTGCTGTATTGGATAATCAGGGAAGTGTTAGTTCTGATGATTCTTGGGAGCCACAATCCCCTGTTAGAAAAAGGTCCAAGGGTAGAGGGAAGGGTAGAGGAAGGGGAAGAGGACCTGTCTCAAACCACAATAGGTCCTATAGTGCATGAGGGATTTGATGATCCTGACAGTAGGAATGTTCTGCCAGCTTTTGCCCCTCACCGACCTGTCGGGATCCAACTCGAGCAAGCTTTCACCAGAGGCATGCACCGTGAGATTGAGTTCTTTCGACTCTTTTTCACAAGGGAAATGCTTCAGGAGGTAGTTACCCATACCAATTCTTATGCCCACATCAAGACTGCCCAAAAACCATCCTCATATACCAATAAAGAAGGGGTTTGGACGCCCACCAACCTTGAGGAGATCGAGAGGTTGATAGCCTTTTTAGTGTATGCAGGATTGGTAAAGGTTGACGGTGACATTGAAAACTACTGGAGTATAAAGACCTTATATCATGGTCTGTGGGCAAGAGAAATCATTTCTCGACTGAGGTATAAGTCCCTGATGGCTTTTCTGCATGTGGTGGACCCTGTCACCGAAGACCCCAGCAATAAACTGCGTAAGGTAGAGTCTTTTGTTCAGTCTTTTAGAGAGAGATGTGAACAACTGTACCAGCCTTCTCAGAATATTGCTGTTGACGAACGCATGGTCAAGTCAAGGAATAGGTCGGGGATTAGGCAGTTCATGAAGGATAAGCCAACTAAGTGGGGGATTAAATTGTGGGTTGCCGCGGACAGTTCTAACGGTTATACTTGTAACTTCGAAATTTATACAGGGAAGAAGGCCACAGGCTCTTCTGAGCATGGATTGGGTTATGATGTGGTGATCCGTCTTTTAGATAAGTATTTTGATCAGGGTTACCATGTTTATTTTGATAACTTTTACACTTCCCACCAATTAGTTAGGAACTTATTCTTGCATGGTACTCCTTCCACGGGCACAGTCAGAATAAATAGGGTAGGATTCCCACAGTGTCTAAAAGACGTAAAAGCCTGAGCCAAGACCCAGAAGCGTGGAGGGGTACGGTGGGTTAGGGAGTCAGAAGTGTTGACACTGCAATGGGTTGATAACAAGCCTGTTTCAGTGTTGACTACTATTGACTCAGCCAATGACCATGTGGTAGCTAAGAGAAGGGCAATGGTGGACAAGAGATTTGCTAAAATAGATGTCCCCCAGCCTAAGGCCATACATAGGTGCAACCAGTACATGAATGCCGTAGACAGATCTGATCAGCTTCTTGCATGCCACAATATTCGTAGGAAATGTTATAGGTGGTGGAAAGTTTTATTTATCATCTGGTAGATATGGCAATTGTTAATAGTTTTATACTTTTCCAGAGGAAAAGGGCAGAGCATGGGGATATTGAGGAGTTACAGCGTAAGCAAGGCTATACTATTATTGATTTTAGACAGGCTATTGTAAGGCAACTTTGTAAATTAGCAGACTATGATACCTCCTGTATATTCCAGTGCTAAAATGCACTGTGAAGGCAACTGATTTTATAACAGACCATTTGCCTGGGGTTGAGTCTGATGTTAGAAAGTATTGTTTTGTTTGTTATAAGGAGGGGCGGGGGCAGAAACGTGTAACTACCTATTGTACTGCTCCACAGTGCAAAAATAGGTACTTACACATTTCTCCTGAATTAGATTGTTTTCGTAGATGGCATAGTAAAGATTTCAATAGGTATAGATAATTTTTACTTTTCTGCATGTACTTTTCGATGTAAAGATTTGAAAATAAAATGAAATGAAAATGAAAAAAAAAATTTAAAAAAAATAAAGTAAAAAATATCTTATAGTAAGTAGGAGATGAGTTGTTTTGTAATTTGTGTTTGTTGAATAATATATACCGGGTGGCGCAAAAAAATGTTCCTCCTCTTTGACTTAATTTAATTTAAAAACTAAAAAAGATATCATTTTCAAGTAACGTCTATTGAGTAGAGTGGTGTTTAACTTAAATTTTGATGTAAGTCTTGTACATTTCTATACAATATTAGCCAAGATATAGGCGTTTAAACTCAAGGTAGCGTTTCTGGGAGAAGCAAAAAATGTCCTAAAATTGAATGAAAACAGCACGCAACAGTAAGAACAAATATTGATAGCTTCGTCAGGCAAATCCTCACTGTTTTTATGCTTGGAGATGGAATATTATTCCAATGATTTTGCCATCAACGTAAAACTTCTCTTGCATTATTAGTCCTCGCATATTCCAAACAAATCCAAACTCGTCGCTGTCTCGTTAAACGAGGCATGTTTATAACAAAGCGGGCAAGCTCCTTTGCTTTTGTTCCCTTGTGCATTGCAACTCCTTGTTCGAACGATGAACAGTATTATTTTAACATCAAATACACTTATACTTCGAATACTTTAATCTAAGAATCTTTAAACATGCAAAGACACCATAAAAAACACTTTAAAGAACGCCTATCGTGAAAGTTGAAAATTACTTAGTTGAGTCGCGATATTTAGTCATGTTATTCGCTTCGTCAAAAAATGCACCTTTATTTTAAACGGCTCGATCTCGACTAATATTGTACAGAAATGTTCAAGACATATCAAAATTTAAGTTAGACATTACTGCATTCAACAAACTTTATTTGAATAAGATATCTGTATTAGTTTTTTAATTACGATAAGTCTAAGAGGGGGAACATTTTTTTGCGCCACTCGGTATACATGTAGTAAAATAAAATAAAAAACATGTAGTTAGGTTAGTTGGACCATGATGTTACCTAAGTTGAGTTACATGAGCTTTAGGTCTATTGTGGTTCAAGATCAATTTTGCCAAGGTAATGCTTTCATCATCACATATTACAATTGTGTTGATGAGTCCTGCCTTAGCATACACTAGTTTTTTATGTAAACTATTATTACAATGTGTATTGATTATCTAAGCATAAACAAATGTAGTAACTGGGAATAAAGACATTTTTTATGTGTGAAGTCTGTAAGGGTTTATGTAATATTTTTATTGTGACAAAGTGTAGAAATAAACATTTGACTTTCCGGTTTTCAAATTGTGATTTCAGTGTTATTTTATTGGTATTACAAGCCTATTTAGATACAGGACTCTTCAAGGGGACTAAGAAATGTTAGCAAATAGGTGAATAGTTCGGATAAAATACCGCAAGAATAAAATAAAACCTTTCGCAATCATATTTCTCTCACGCTTGCGAAAAATCTCTTGATTGCGACAAAGTGTAGAAATAAATATTTGACTTCCCGCTTTTCAAATTGTGATTTTGAGTGTTATCTTACAGGTATTACCAGCTTATTTTGGTGCATAACTCTTCAGGGAGACTAAGAAATGTTAGAAATTTGGTAAAAAGTTTCCAAATTTCGGATAATATACCGCAGGAATAAAATAAAACCTTTCGCAATAATATATCCCTCGCGCGTGCGAAAAATCTGAATTTTATCCTTTCACGTGCTATTTTTAAAAATGCTGTAGAAAAAAATACTGCTCTGTACAGCTTGTCTTCTGTTTGAAGAGATATGTTAAAATACAAATTATTTCGTTGACTTGTTTTTATCTCTGACAAGTTGCGGACATAACCCTAAATAGGACTCTGGTTCTTTAGTGGATTTCTTCCCAATCGTCCCCTGAGCGTTCCTGCAGGTGTTTTCGGTCGAAACTTCGGGTGTTGATTCAGGGGGGGTGTGGCCCCAAAATATCCCAGGGGGGGAACCAAAAAAAATTTTTTTTATAGACCTCCAAAGTGTAAAATCTGAAAAAAATTCACGTTTTTACTAAACTTCCGGTAATTTTGTGCGCATGCATAAGTGGGCGTGGTCTATCCCTGTGCCAATTTTTGAAATGATTGGTTTAGAAAAATGGCAGGAAATCCAAATTTACCCCTATTTTTTAACAAACAACAAACAACAAAGGGAACTCTAGGAAATCTTGAGAAAGGACGTGAATTTCAACCTTTTCGAAGCTTCTGCATCTCGTTACGTGGACGGTGACGTGACTTGTTGCATCAACTTGAAACTTTGTGCCGTGATACCCAGAAGCCCTCTCTCTCGTGTGCTTGAGGTTCGAGGAAAAATATTAATCCCCTAATATTTTACAGATTTTTAAATAATCATACCTGAAAAAATGATATTTTAAAAAAAAATCTGGAAAATATTCCCATTTAAATCAAATTTCTCCAAACTTCGCACGTGTGCGCAAGAGAGTGTGGTCGATATTTGTGCCAAGTTTCAATATGATTGGTTAAAAGGAAAGGGAAAAATCAAGGTTAGAACAAATTTTGCCCGTGAGTAAAAACCCACCCCCCCTGAAAATACACTCAAAGACCAACTAAAGTGACGTAGGCTAATCAGGGCATGGCCCTTAACACGTGACCACGCCCACTTCCGGTTTCAATTCTTTTAGACTGATATATGTCATTAAATACAAATCCACTTAAGGACCACCAAAATCCACTGAAAGACCACCAAAATGCACTAAAGGACCAGCAAATCCACTAAAGGACCACCAGTATTAGAAAGACTAACCAAAGTTGGGTGGGGTAATTAGGGCGTGGCCATAACCACATGACCACGCCCACTTCCGGTTTCGAGTCTTTTCTACTGATATATGCGATTAAATACATAATCCACTAAAGGACCAGAAAAATCCACTAAAGGACCACAAAAATCCACTAAAGGACCACCTGTATTATAGAGACTAAAATTTTATCAAGATTTTATCCATTTTCAACCAAAGTTGGGTGGGACAATTAGGGCGTGGTTCTAAACATGTGACCACGCCCACTTCCGGTTTCGAGTTATACACACTGAGATATATGAAAAAGGGCAAATTTTCATAGTTAAAAAAGTTTTCAGAAAAATTTCTTAGAATATAAAATGTTTAAAATTACATCAGAAAATACATATAAAAATTTCAGGGAAAAATATTTAATTGCGAATATTTTACAACACTTCAATCCACTAAAGGACTACAAAAATCCACTAAAGGACCATGTGTACTCGTGTAGTTAAGATTTTACCCACGTCCAACCAAAGTTGGGTGGGGTAATTAGGGCGTGGTCCTAAACAAGTGAACACGTTCTCTTCCGGTTTCGAGTTTTTTACACTGATATATGCGGTTAAATACATAATCCACTAAAGGACCAGAAAAAATCCACTAAAGGACCACAAAAATCAACTAAAGGACCAGCAAATCCACTAAAGGACCATGTGTGCTCATCTAGTTAAAATTTTATCCATTTTCAACCAAAGTTGGGTGGCATAATTAGGGCGTGGTCTTAAACACATGACCATGCCCACTTCCGGTTTCAAGTTATACACACTGAGTTATGTAAAAAAAACGCTTATTTTCATAGTTAAAAAAGTTTTCAGAAAAATTTCTTAGAATATAAAATGTTGCACATCGCATCCGAAAATACATATCAAAATTTCTCAGAAATCTATTTAATTGCGAATATTTTACATAACTTCAATCTCAGGTGGGATGTTGTGGTAGATACGCTGATAAAATGTCTCGAAAATATTTCGATTTCAACCAAATACAGCCAAATTTAGGCGTAGTAATTAGGGCGTGGCCCTAAACATGTGACCACACCCACTTCCGGTTTAGACTTATTGACGTTGAGATATGCAAAAAATTCATATTTTGAGGGCCAAAAACGTTTTCACAAAAATTGCTTAGAATATAAAATGTTTAAAATTACATCAGAAAATACATATTAAAATTTCACGGAAAGATATTCAATCCCGAATATTTTACACAACTTCAATTTCACGCGTTTTGTTATGATAGATGTGTATGACAGTTTAAAAGTGCTGAAACCGGAAGTAGGCCCCTACGTATGTTCAGGACCACGCCCTAAACACCCCACCCAAATTTGGTTGACAAAGAATAAAATCTACGTACCCAATACTATAGGTGAAAAAATCCACTAAAGAACCAAAAAAATCCACTACAGGACCAAAAAAATCCACTAAACGACCACAAATCCACTAAAGGACCGGAAAAATCCACTAAAGGACCACAAAATCCGCTATAAAAGACCTTGCTATTTAATTGGGCAATTTTATTTCAAATATGCCAGAGTTGACCATGCCCACTTCCGGTTTCAAGTCTTTTTGACTGACATACGTCATTAAATACTTAATCCAATCAAGCATGACAAAAATCCACTCAAGAAACAGTGTTAAATAATTTTTTTATATTAAAAGATTTCACCCCAATAACAACAACTATTTACAATTATTTACAATTATTTACAAACTAATTATTTACAAACGAAAACTAAAATTTGAACCCACTATACAATATTTACTATTTACTGAATGTTCTCTCATTCTCACTCAATGTTCTTTGCCCGGCTCAGTTTTTTTTTCTGTCAAATGGGAAGGAGTAAAAAATTGTGAGACAGGATAGCCATAAATCAACATGAAATATAGAATATTTTACCTTTGACGAAGGCCCATTGCTTGTCTCTTCTTCTACATGCTTCTTGATCTGTTAATGAAGAAAAATTGCGAGTCTAGAGAGCAAATGGAATAAGCAGTAAAACAGAATTATAAGTCTATTCCTATTCATCTCCATTGTAAACTTACCTGCCTTCCTTTATCAGCAAACTTTGGTTGCTGGGTTGATGTGATTTCAGCGTCACTTTCGCCCTCAGTATCGTCTAATTGAGAGAACTCTTCATGCTTCTTGATCTGTTAATGAAGAAAAATTGCAAGTCTAGAGAGCGGAATGGGGTAAGCAGTAAGACGGGGTTATCAGTCTATTCCTATTCATCTCCATTGTGAGAACAGAACTCACCCGGGTTCCTTTGTCGACTCCAGACTTTGGTCTCTGCGTCGACACCAGCGGTTCGTCATCATCACTGCTTTCATCGTAATAATTTCTTTGACTTTTGCGTTCCCCCTCACTGTCATCCTCCTCATCCACGCGTTCAGGGAGAATTAAAGGCCCCTGACTGTCATCATCCTCATCCACCCATGCAGGGAAAATGAAAATGCCCTCACTGTCATCATCCTCATCCTCCTCGACCTCCTTATCAACCTAAAGTTAAATGGTGTTATATTTCATTATTAATCTCCACCATGTGAGTCGGCTAACGTTTCATTCTCTTCCGACCTTATCGAGCGGGTACTCAAATGGGTCTTCTTTCTTATCCATCTGTAGAAATAAATCATAAAGGGTATTTAATAAAGACCTGAGTTATTTGTAAAAGCCTGAAAAGAGAATGGGCGTGCCCCTGGTTGGTGACCACACCGTCAATACCCCACCCAAGTTTTGTCAAAGTCCGCCAAGACTTTTCAACTGAGACATGTAAAATACATGATCCACTAAAAAACCACCAGGATCCAAGTGTGCTTCAAACCGGAAGTGGGCGTGACCACAGGTGGGTGATCACGCCCTAAGTACCCCACCCAAGTTTTGTCAAAGTCCGTCAAGAACACATGTCATTAACTACACTAAAGGACCACCAAGGTCGAGATGTGCTTCTAACCGGAAGTGGGCGTGGCCCTGTTGAGTGACCACGCCCTCAGCACCCCACACAAGTTTTATCAAAATCCGTCTAAATCGCCCTGAGATATCACTGTCCGCAGTTTTAGGCGACGCCCAATAAAGCATAAGAATCCACTCACAGTGGGTGACCATGCCTAAATCCCCCCCCCTGGAATATGGGTGGAGTTGGTAAAAACCCCCCTGAGATATGCCTTTCCAAAGTTTTAAAAAAATTAAATAAAATACTTAATTTGCTTGTAACCGGAAGTGGGCGTGGCCCCTAGTGGGTGACCACGCCCTAAGTACCCCACCCAAGTTTTGTCGAAAGTCGTCGAAACCGCCCTGTGATATCACTGTCCGCAGTTTCAGGCGACGCCCCATTAAGCATAAAAATCCACTCAAGGACCACTAAAAGTGATCCACTAAAGGACCACGATCCACTAAAGGACCAGACCTAATCCACTAAAGGACCGGCGACCGGAAGTGGGTGTGGATATCAGTGGGTGATCACGCCCACCCCCCCCCCTGGATTATGGGTGAAGTTGGTAAAAACCCCCCTGAGATATGGCTTTCCAAAGTTTTAAAAAAATTAAATAAAATACTTAATTTGCTTCTAACCGGAAGTGGGCGTGGCCCCTCGTTAGTGACCACGCCCTAAGTACCCCACCCAAGTTTTGTCGAAATCCGTCGAAACCGCTCTGAGATATCACTGTCCCCAGTTTTAGGCGATGCCCCATTAAGTAAAGAATCCACTCAAGGACCAGGGAAGGATGTCCAGGCTTGTTAGTGAGATCAGTGGGTGATGATTTGATTGACAACTATTTTGTATTTTTAAAATATACAATTTGCCAACAATATCGCAAATATTAAACTAATTGCATGTTAAATTTTAATAAAAACATGATCATACGCACCTTAAGAGTGTTACCCTTGGTAACAATGGTTTCTTTTGCTCAAACAAGCAATTTAAAATGTAAATATATCCGATTTCGCACAACAATAGACCTTTCGCCTTCAAAAAAACTTTCACTATGGTTTTAATATTGGATACACCAGAATGACATCTTCCACTTAAAAAAAAAATCCTTAATATTAAAAAATGAAAAATTCAGAGATTTTCACTAATATCTCCAGTTTTTTACATTCCCCTGCAATGATATGCATATCATTAGATTCCTCTTGATGAGAGGTCATTGTATTGCTCATGAATAGCTGTACATAGCATATTTCTCTTTTTAAAATTTTAAATATGAATGTTATTTTATTAACTCAAAATGACCTTAAATGGAGGCATTCCACTGATATCTCCAGTTCTATACTTGCCCATGCAATGAAAGTCATATCCTTGGATTCCGCTTGGTGAGAGAAATCTTGTGATAGCTTATACATAGCTGTACATAGCATATTTCTATTTTAAAAGTTTTAAATATGAGTGTTATTTGATTATCTCAAAATGACCTAGAATTGAGGCATTCCACTAATATCTCCAGTTCTATACATGCTCCATCAATGAAAGTCATATCATTAGATTCCCCTTGGTGAGAGGAATCTTGTGATAGCTCATACATAGCTGTACATAGCATATTTCTCTTTTTAAAATTTTAAATATGAATGTTATTTGATTAACTCAAAATGACCTGAAATTGAGGCATTCCACTCATATCTCCAGTTCTATACATGCTCCTGCAATGACATGCATATCATTAGATTCCTTTTGGTGAGAGGAATCTTTTGATAGCTCATACATAGCAGTACATAGCATATTTCTCTTTTAAAAATTTTAAATATGAATGTTATGTGATTATGCCAAAATGACCTAGAGTTGAGGCATTCCACTAATATCTCCAGTTCTATACATGCTCCTGCAATGAAAGTCATATCCTTGGATTCCTCTTGGTGAGAGAAATCTTTTGATAGCTCATACATAGCTATACATAGCATATTTCTCTTTTTAAAATTTTAAATATGAATGTTTTTTGATTAACTCAAAATGACCTAGAATTGAGGCATTCCACTGACATCTCCAGTTTTATACATTCTCCTGCAATGAAAGTCATAGCATTAGATTCCTCTTGTTGAGAGGAATCTTTTGATAGCTCATACATAGCTGTACATAGCATATTTCTCTTTTAAAAATTTTAAATATGAATGTTATTTGATTAACACAAAATGACCTAGAATTGAGGCATTCCACTGATATCTCCAGTTCTATACATGCTCCTGCAATGAAAGTCATATCATTAGATTCCTCTTGGTGAGAGGAATCTTTTGATAGCTCATACATAGCTGTACATAGCATATTTCTCTTTTGAAAATTTAAATTATGAGTGTTATTTAATTATCTCAAAATGACCTAGAATTGAGACATTCCACTAATATCTCCAGGTCTATACATGCTCCTGCAATGAAATGCATATCATTAGATTCCTCTTGGTGAGAAAAATCTTTTGATAGCTCATACATAGCTGTACATAGCATATTTCTCTTTTGAAAATTTAAATTATGAGTGTTATTTAATTATCTCAAAATGACCTAGAATTGAGGCATTCCACTAATATCTCCAGTTCTGTACATTCCCCTGCTTTGAAATAGATATCATTAGATTCCTCATTGTGAGAGGAATCTTTTGATAGCACATACATGGCTGTAAATAGCATAGTTCTCTTTTGAAAATTTGAAATATTAGAGGTATTTGATTACTATTTGATTGTGTCATTAAGATTTCATCCCATTTCAACCAAAGTTGGGTGGGGTAATTAGGGTGTGGTCCTAAACACGTGACCACACCCACTTCCGGTTTGAAGTCTTGTATACTTCTATATATCGTTAAATACATAATCCACTAAAAGACCACCAAAATCCACTAAAGGACCAGAAATATCCACTAAAGGACCATGTGTCATTAAGATTTTTCCCCATTCAAACCAAAGTGAGGTGGGGTAATTAGGGCGTGGTCTTAAACACATGACCACACCCACTTCCGGTTTGAAGTCTTTTATACCGATATAAATACATAATCCAGTAAAGGACCACCAAAATCGACTAAAGGACCAGCAAATCCACTAAAGGACCAGGAAAATCCACAGAAGGACCACCTGTATTATAGAGATTATATTTTATCAAGATTTCATCCATTTTCAACCAAAGTTAAGTGGGATAATTAGGGCGTGGTCCTTAACACATGACCACGCCCACTTCCTGTTTCGAGTTTTTCACACTGAGATATGTGAAAAAAACGCATAATTTCATAGTTAAAAACGTTTTCAGAAAAATTTCTTAGAATATAAAATGTTTAAAATCACATGAGAAAATACATATAAAAATTTCACGGAAATATATAAAATCGCGAATTTTTGAAAAAATCCATTAAAGGACCACAAATCCACTAAAGGACCAGAAATATCCACTAAAGGACCATGAACCATTAAGATTTTTCCCCATTCCAACCAAAGTGAGGTGGGGTGATTAGGGCGTGGTCTTAAACACATGACCACGCCCACTTTCAGTTTGAAGTCTTGTATACTTATGTATTTCGTTAAATACATAATCCACTAAAGGACCAGCAAAAACCAATAAAGGACCAGCTGTTGTATAAACATAAAATTTCAGGAAGATTTTATCCATTTTAGACCAAAGTTGGGTGGGATAATTCAGGCGTGTCCCCTAACAAGCGACCATGCCCACTTCCGGTTTCGAGTCTTTTAGACTGATATATCTCGTTAAATACATAATCCACTAAAGGACCAGTGTTGTATAAACATAAAATTTCAGAAACATTTTATCCATTTTTGACCAAAGTTGGGTGGCGTTATTAGGGCTTGGTCCTAAACACGTGACCACGCCTACTTCCGGTTTGAAGTCTTTTATACCGATACATGTCGTTAAATACATAATCCACTAAAGGACCACCAAAATCCACTAAAGGACTAGAAATATCCACTAAAGGACCAGGAAAATGGAGTAAAGGACCAACTGTATTATAGACATTATATTTTATCAAGATTTCATTTATTTCTGACCAAAGTTGGGGGGTAATTAGGGCGTGGTCCTTAACATGTGACCACGCCCATTTCCGGTTTCGAGTTATACACACTGAGATATGTGAAAAAAGGCACATTTTCATAGTTAAAAAAGTTTCCAGAAAAATTTCTGAGAATTTAAAATGTTTAAAATAACATCAGAAAATACATATAAAAATTTCAGGGAAAAATATTAAATTTCGAATATTTTACAAAACTTCAATCCACTAAAGGACCAGAAAAATCCACTAAAGGACTATGTGTACTTGTGTAGTTAAGATTTTATCCAAATCCAACCAAAGTGTGGTGGGGTAATTAGGGCGTGGTCCTAAACACGTGACCACGCCCACTTTCGGTTTTAAGTCTTTTATACCGATATATGTCGTTAAATACATAATCCACTAAAGGACCACCAAAATCCACTAAAAGACCAGAAATATCCACTAAAGGACCAGCAAATTCACAAAAGGACCAGCAGTGTTTTAGAGGCTTAATTTTTATCAAGATTTTATCCATTTTCCACCAAAGTTGGGTGGGAAAATTAGGGCGTGGTTTTAAACATGTGACCACGCCCACTTTTGATTTCGAGTTATACACACTAAGATATGTGAAATAGGGCAAATTTTCATAGTTAAAAAAATTTTCAGAAAAATTTCTTAGAACATAAAATGTTTAAAATTACATCGCAAAATACCTATAAAAATTTCAGGGAAAAATATTTAATTGCGAATATTTTACAAAACTTCAATCCACTAAAGGACCAGAAAGATCCACTTAAGGACCATGTGTACTCGTGTAGTTAAGATTTTACCCAAATCCAACCAAAGTTAAGTGGGGTAATTAGGGCATGGTCCTAAACAAGTGACCACGCCCACTTCCGGTTTCGAGTTTTTTACACTGATATATGCGATTAAATACATAATCCACTAAAGGACCAGAAAAAATCCACTAAAGGACCAGCAAATCCACTAAAGGACCATGTGTGCTCATCTAGTTAAGATTTAATCCATTTTCAACCAAAGTTGGGTGGAATAATTAGGGCGTGGTCCACTTGACCACGCCCACTTCCGGTTTCAAGTTATACACACTGAGATATGTAAAAAAATGCTTATTTTCATAGTTAAAAACGTTTTCAGAAAAATTTCTTAGAATAAAAAATGTTTCACATTACATCCGAAAATACATATCAAAATTTCTCGGAAATCTATTTAATTTCAAATATTTTACATAACTTCAATCTCAGGTGAGATGTTATGGTAGATATGTTGATAAAAAAGTCTGGAAAATATTTCGACTTCAACCAAATACCGCCAAATTTGGGCGTGGTAATTAGGGCGTGACCCTAAACATGTGACCACACCCACTTCCGGTTTCGACTTATTGACGTTGAGATATGTGAAAAATTCATATTTTTAGCGCCAAAAAGGTTTTCACAAAAATTGCTTAGAATATAAAATGTTGCACATCGCATCCGAAAATACATATCAAAATTTCTCGGAAATCTATTTAATTGCGAATATTTTACATAACTTCAATCTCAGGTACCCCAATATCAATAATAACGTGAATAGATTATTTACAATTATTCAAAACTATTTACTACTATTTAAAATTATTTACAATTATTTACAATATTTACAATTATTTACAATTATTTACAATTATTTACAAACTAATTAGAATGACAGTCTCAAGTCTGGTATGTTTAAATAAAATTTGAACCAATATACATGTTTAAATTATTTACAATATTTTATGACATTGCAGAGATATATATTCTACTTGGTTTTTTTCCTCTCATTGAGTGTTTTTCTTAGTCCTCTAAATTTGTCCCTGAGGGACTGGCGTGTGTGCTCGGCTAAGAGTAGGCTATTCGCGACATGTTCATCCTGACTCAGACACAGGAATATTTCGTTGGTGCCAGCGCTATCTGGCAAACTTTTTGTTGCTCTGTATATAAGTTTATTTTCCTCTCTCGTGTATTTCCTGCACGCCATCTTGGACACGATGCTCTTACCAGGGCTTATTGTCTCCTTCAGCAAAGCTTGCGCAGGTGTCAGTGCTTCATGCTCTCCCGTTTCACCCTGCTCAGTGGCCTGTAAGTAAAGGGTTTTATATTTTATATTCAGATCTGTTATATTTATAAGGAAAAATTTGATTTTATTCTTACCTCATCTGGAAATAACTCTCGAGAGAATTCTTTCGATGTGCCGGCAATTTCGATCTGCTACATCAAATGAGAAAAGTGAAAATTGTGAGACAAGGGTAGCAATAAATTAACATGAAATATCAAAAGATTTTACCTTTGACGATGTCCCTCCTAGTGACTGTGTATGCTTCCTTTTCTGTCAAATAGGAAAGAATTAAAATTGTCAGACAGGATAGCAATAAATTAAAATGGAATATCAAAATATCTCACCTTCGTAGATGATCCTGGGGACCGATGCTTCCTCTTCTGTCAATTGAGAAAGAGTGAAAATTGTGAGACAGGATAGCAATAAATTAACATGGAATATCAAAATATATTACCTTCGAAGATGATCCCGGGGACTCATGCTTCCTCTTCTGTCAAATGAGAAAGAGTGAAAATTGTGAGACATTATACTCAAACATGCAATATCAGAATTTGTTACCTTTGGAGATGACTTATCGCTTTTTGAGCTTTCACCGTGCTTCCTTTTCTGTTAATGTAGAAAAATTGTGGTTGTAGAGGGCAGAAAGGAGTAAGCAGTTAATCCGAATTATCAGTGTACTTTACCATTGTTGTCTCGACCTCTTTTGAGGGCCCCGGTGCATGGATTCCTTGCTCTAAATAAGAAAAATTGATATTTAAGAAGGAGCAAATGTTTGACCTATCCATTTCACCTATTCATCCCCATTTGAAACCAAGAACTTACTGTTTCACCTCCTGTTGTTATATGATGAAGGAACTCCGCCATCTCGGCATCTGTTTTATCTGTGTTGCGCACATCATAGTATTTGTCGGCAGTTTTCACTGAATGTGTCATCTGGGAAGCCATTTCCTGCTTGCTGATGGTGCTTCCAGTTTTCCTGTGCGTAGATATGATTGATTTTCCGAGCCGAGATTGAATCAATGTGCCTTTGAGGTTCTCCTGCATGTTTTTTCCCAGTCGAACAATTGACTGGCTGATCTTGCTTTCATTCATCGCCCGTCCGCTCAGCGTGATGAAAATTGCCTCCTGTGGTTTTAATCCAGGCTTTCCTGGGATGACGGACAGGTCATTTGCGTAGATCGGCCATAGACGGTTGATATAAATGTCCACCATTTCCTTAATGTCTTCCCGCCAAAACAATTTGGCAGGCCTGATTGATGCCGTTTTATGTTGCGTCGTTTTTGTGCGATACACCACATCCTTGTCATCCCCGCTAATTTTCTCCGCTTTCTTGTAGTCGTCCAGGGACAGGTTGGAAATTGCCCCGTACCTCTGGCCACTCCCCATCACCACAAGAAGCATCACGTAGTCTCGCATTCTAGTAAAGTATCTCGCCGAAATTGCTTCTGGATCCTCTCGCGCTACGTTGAACAACTTCTTGATCTCCTTCGCCACATTCCCGTCGGCTAACGCTTGGAAATCATCTGGAGAAAGAAGCTCCTCTTGACCTTTCTCCCTCACTTGATCTCTCTGCTTCGCTGTTGCGACATTATAGTTGGAAGGCCAGGCTTCCAGTCTTCCTAATGCTGATCTTACCAGCTCAACGATGGAATGAAACGTCTCACAGTCTCTGCTCTGGCCAACAGAAACTGAAAAAACATTTTGATAGAAATTATGTACGCTTTGAGCGTTTGGGGCATTCTGGGCTTCGGAAGCAAATCGTTTCCAAGGAAAAAGTTATTTCTGATGGTATCTATGGCCCTGTCCTGCCACAATAAAGACACGTCCTTTGCCTTTGGCTTTATTTCATACAGTAAGCGACAAACCCGTCTGACGTGATCTCGCGCATCACCTTCCTTTCTGCCCTTGCCTTCGAAGCTCTTAAGATGATTGTTGAAGACCTCAAAGGCCTTCAACTTGTTGATGATCTTGAGGGTGCCATGTGGCGGGTCACCTAGGATAACACCATTTATTGTAATACCTGAACAAGTCAACCTGTATAAAGATGATAATTAATAATAATAATAATAATAAAATAAATAATAAAATATAACCTCTCGGACGTGGTTCTTTGAACATCACGTCCTCTTGCTCTTCCTCTTCCTCCTTGTCGCTGCTAGTTTCTTTGTTGCTGCTAGTTTCCTTGTCTTCACTGACTTTTTCTGCTCCTTTGTTTTGCGATGGGGTCTCCTGCTTGGCAGCTCTCACGAGCCTTGCCCGTGCCACGGTACTCTTGGCTGATACCGCATTATTCAAACTACAACATAATTAAATGAAATAAATGTCTGCAAATATCTTTAGAGCATACGTACATATACATATCCTATATGTGTCTATTTACTTTTTTTACCCTATATGTATGCATTCAAGACACAAACGGGCTCACTAACCATTCATAGTCGGGATCTTTTGTTTTCATGTTGTGGACGTTTCGAAAGTGTTTGTCCACCCGACACACCATCGCTTTGCACCCCGCCACAGGGCATCTAATTGGTGGGTCTCTTTGCGAAACCCCAGCCTTTACCGCCCTTGGTTGTTGCCTGGATAGAATTCTTGCATCTAATTTGCTAAGTTTGTGGCATGCCACCAAGTGTTTTGATAGATATTTCACTTCCTTGCTGCACCTCGGGCAAGGCTTTCCTCGTCGTTCTTATCGCTACGGAAAAATTTGATAAAAGTCGAAATTAAAAATTGCCATTTATTTTAATTTGCCCAAACCACAAATTCTGAAAAAGCCTAAAGTATTAACATAAAACTAAATAACAATATGTACAAAATTGATGTGGCAGAAATTATAAAATGTATAAATACCATTTTCACTTCCTTCCCTTGCACGTCGACAACCTGGCCCTCGTCTTGCGCGTCAGCGACCTGGCCCTCATCTCGCACATCAGAAACCTGGCCCTCGTCTTGCACATCAGGAACCTGGCCTATTATGACACCATCTGAAAAAGAACAAAGCAAACTATAATGAGGGTCAGAAGCTGTGAAAGTATTCTATAAAAACGCACTATAGGCTGTAGCACATATTTACAAACATATCTAATAGTATGAAACAGTTATTGAACTGCACACTTTTGTGATGGTGAAGATATGGTGTGATGTAATTAAATATACTTACTGTCATTGTTTTCTTCTGTCTTTATTTGTTTTTGCTCATCTAAGTCAAAAGAGACATTCTGTATATTAGCAATTTTTAGAGTCAGACAATAACTTGTGCTTGAAAAAACACACTGCACATGCTAACATACCACAAAAGTAAAAGGTTTTGTTGATCAATCCTAAATTTCTGTCTTTAAAAAACTAATACAAACATTACCATTAAACTCAGCCATTTTAAATTGCACAACACACTAAAAATGAGAAATAAACAAATATCAGTACTACATACCATACTAGCATCTTGAAAACATATGTTCTCTAAGATGGTGCAGAAATAAGTTCTAAGTGCTTTTCTTCATTCAGTCTATATTGAAGCATTTCTTTTTTCCTAATTTCCAATAGTCTTTGAAATGTTATTTGTTCAATCACCAGTGATGAAAGACTTCGAACCCTACTTAATGCTACATAGGTTAACCCAAGAGTTGTTTCTTTTTTCCCAATATCAATCCATGTCTTTTCTAATGTTAAACCTTGACTTTTATGAATTGTCAGATCCGCAATTAAAATAATTGATTTGCCACCAAACAACTGATCTTTTACACCTGTGGCTTGTCTACAACGCCCATCCATCCCACCCATTGAGGTTTGACCATGCATTGAGTATTCATCAATGAGTATAAAATCAATACCTGACATTTTATGTTGCAACATGCAAAGACTTCGCCCTGTCAAATCTTTTTGAGGCATGCAAGCAACTGGAAGCTTTAAAAAGGAATGAATTGTGACACCATTGATAAGGTACACAGCTTTTCCTGTTGTTGCCGTTACAACAAATCTACTTTCCAAGAAGCTATGAATAGCATGTATGAGGTAGCATTTCCTTGTCCCTCCAAAACCAATTATTTATGTTAATAAAGGTTGTGTATATCAATGCTTTTTGAATGCTCCACAATCATGTTATATGCTATCTTTTGCTCCTCATTTAAACTATTTATGTCTATTTGATTGCGTAATTTATCGACTTGGCATGGGCTGGGTTTTTTAAATTTTAATCCAATTTGGCATTTCCCCTATTTGCTGTTCAGTATTCTTGGCACAATCTAACTGCCAATTAAACGAGTTTTGGGGCATGCTTTGTAAATCAGGAAGACTATTGGAATTATGATAATTTGAAAGTATCATCCATTCCTCCTAAGTATCTTGCTCAGTTTTTTTATGTTGTTTGTTAGAAAATTCAATGTAATTTGAAACATTTTGAAGCCTTTCTGCCCACTGTGGAACATATTTCATGGCTAATGGAGTTTTTAAGTAGTCATGCAACAATAAAAGTAATCTCATTTGTTTCATTACTTCCCCATGCATCCTGTTGAGAATCCTTCCATGGTTTATATTTAAGTAATTGGTATTTGCAATACAGAGCATAATTGTTGCCTTTGGACACGCCTCTCAAAAATGCTCGCAAAATCGTCAATATGCGATACGCGTTCACAGCGGTCATTTAGTAAAAAGTACTCTAAATCTTTTGTTACATGAAGTATTTCGGTTAAACTTTCCAATATGGCGGGTAGCGGGAGTGGAAAGTTTTATACGCGAGACGAGGTTTTGGCATTTGTTGGTGAGGATAATAAAGGTGATGGTGAGGAGGAAGTGGCCCCCAAAAAAATTGAATCCAGGGCCCAAATATTTATTAATAACACGCAATTTAAAGCGTCCAAAATTTTTATGAATGAGGCACGGTTATGGCTACAGTCCATCAGTCGCCGTCTTAGCGGGAGACGAACTGTAAGGAACCCGTTCTACGGTGAAATTTCAAGGGACATTCCTTACGAAATGTTCACTTTCCTTGTGAGATTGGTAAAACTTATCCCTGGCTGTTGCCCGCCATTCTGCTACCATGCTGTCAACAAGAAAGGAGAAGTTATCTCATTTACTTCACTAAGGCTGGTTGTCGATTTTCTTGTTTTACTTGCTCGATTTTCTGCCGACAAAGTAGCTTTGTATTTCAAGAGAACTCTTGCCACTGGTTCCAGAAGAGGTCATAAAGTTTCTATAATCACATCCGATGAAAAAGACTTTGCTTTTATTTATAAACGCCGTCAAGGTAAACTTGTTATTTCGTTTTATTTTGGTGAATGGAACACTAGTGGTTTTCCACAACATGTAGAATAGCTTTTATTTACGGTGGTGAGAATTCTCTTGTTTATACATGGCTACTTCAATATTTTTTCCAATATTAAAGTTAAACCATCTAGAATGAGATATCAATGAAGCAAATGAAATACTCTTCTCCTGTCTTGTTTTCAACATAAAGTAGATCATTATTAGAGCCAATGGCAATGTACAAATTTTTTAAATGAGTATACAGCCATTTGCAAGCAACTGTTAACTGTGAAGTTTTTATCATGTTTGTTTACATTTCAAACTTCGTTTAACTGGAAAACATTGAATTTTAAACTATAAACCAATCAGGCTACAATGTGATATTTCAACAGTTGGGTGGGACCTGTCGAAATGTCACAGTGTAACCTGATTGGATTATAGTTTGAAATTCAATGTTCCAAAAGTTTTAAACATGAACAAATGTGATAAAAACTTCACAGTTAATGGTAGCTTGCAAATAGCTGTATCCTACAACATTGGCATGTTTACAAATTAAGTTTTACCAATCTCATTAGTTACAAATTAAATCATTGGAATATTTCTAAACTGAGATTTTTAAAAAAATTTGACACTTGTTTTTCAAAAAAATATTTATTAATATATTAGTATATATAAGAAAAAACTTTATTAGCCATAGTCACCTGGGTTGCTCTGCTTAACGGTGAAAGCTATTGGCCACAAAAAAAAGAATTCAGCTCAAAAACCACATATTACTAATATATAAGCATAACATTTTATCATTATACCATGACACTGCCATAAGGCAGAGGGCAAAGTGTGTTTATGCCATCTTTACACTATCTGAACATTTCTGAACAGTACATACAGTGTAGAAACTAGTACTATTAATATAACAGTATGTTAAATTAGAGTAAATATAATGTAAATATGATCAGTTCTTGCATAATTTTCTGCTAACTTGGAAACAGATACAGTTTGTGTATTTTTTGTAACAATCATTAAATACAATGTTCAAATACAGTATAACACGTGCAATGGTAAAATTGGAACCTGGTTTACTGTAATTATGTACACTGCAGAATTATTTAGTAACACTTTTTTGAAATGCATTGTCTACAAACTTTACTGCTACAGCATGGGATGCATTTGTCTCATGCTTTACTGCCAATAGCTCTGGTTAATGCATATTCACTAACCCAGCCTAAGGGTAAAATTGAAGTAAGCTGTGAATTATAAATTAGCTATTAAGTATCTGGGTTTGTGTAGCACAAACTGTGAGCATGCAATCTTGTGTAGAAAAATTGTTTAGTAGAACAATTGTTTGTTATAGAGAGTAGGAAAAATCCAAATCATATTCCACATAGTTTATTTAATTATAAATCTTTTTTCATCATATAGTACCCAGAATACAAACCCTGATAATTATATAGCTAGCATAGTGCAAAATGTGCTAAATCGCAAAAGTGCTAAATCGCAAAGTTTGCAACACACATGTGTTAGAGCCTATTTCCACTCTCCTATCAAATCAATTTTGTTATCAGTACATATTGCATGATTAGTATAATAAACTCGACTTTTTCTCAACCAAAAAGTTGTAAATCAAGCAAGCAAAAATCAACTAATTTTAATATAGTCCAGATTGAATTACAATAATTTAGGGGGGAAATTTACACCCGAACAAATGTACTGTATGTATATGAGAACCAGTTATTCTGTGTCATATATCAATTCCTTGATTTTTTAGCATGTTTCGTAGTGCAAGGTCAGAGTCATTGTATAATCCCTGCATACAATCATCACACCAACACCACACTTCACATACCCAACCTAACAATCCTTATCATACGCAACTGCACTACCGACTACACTTGTTTTTGCCTCTTGTTTAAAACTGTGGATAGTAATAATATGGAACACATATCTAAGAGTTTAAGAAAGTGACACACCAATTCACACACATTGTTCACACTTCATTCATGTAACTCATTCACTCGTAGTCGTAGCTACACTCTACTTTACCAAACATGCAGAAAGTAAAAACTGCTGGTCAGATGCACATTGAGGTATGGGTTATAATTTACAGTTCAAATTAGGTGCTTCATTTAGAAAAAGCTTGATTTACACTGTCAAAGTTTCAGGAATCACAGTGGAAACTTAGCATAGGCATGAAAATCCAAATTTTAAAAGGATTTGCTAGAAATGGTTAAGGCCAAAGGCCTACTTCAGGATTTACCTATACAAATTTTGTAGCGTAATCAGAGAAACTTTGAGAATGAAAACCAAGCTTAATGAAATTTATACTACCTTAGACTTGAATGACCTGACAATCTTCAATGCTTTTCTTTATCTTCATGCGGAACTCATGACCACAAAATCTACAAAACTAATCTGATGCTAATCTTTGTTAAAACCACAGTAACAAAACTCTGGATTTTTACTGCTTACACGATTTGGTATGTATGATCGAGTTGTAGATGGTATTTTGATCTTTACATTGTAACCATGCTGGTGGAGCCAAATCAAGGAGATGTACTCATGGCAGAATACTTGTTCCCACCGATACAAATATGCAGTGTTAGCAGCATACTTCGAGATTGCTACATGCTTTGCCTCCCTCCCTTCCATTGAATTCAAACCCAACCCTAACCCATATTTAGTCTTCATTTCTTCAGTATGCTGTGGAACGAGATTACCAAGTGACCACAACGTTGGGTTCATATTAGACAAGTATAAACAGTAACCTCGATAGATTTGAGTGCAAAGTGATTTTAAATTACAAACCTGATCATCAGTTATATTTACCCCACTGAATAAGGAAACAGCATCTCTCAAGCAAAGGCAGAGATATGCATGGACATGGATAAGAAGTACTGCTTGTTGGCTTTCTAAAATATCAATAATATACATGAAAATTTGCAAAAATAATCTGGAATCCTTACCCGTAAAGCAATAGTCAAACTCCTTCCCCTTCGCACCAGTCTCATTGAACCATCTGACAATCTTCTTTGCCAACCTTTGCAAATGACACTTACTCCTTAAAATTTCAACAAACTGGTAAAAAAGGCAATGTGGCAAAACCTGGGAAAAGTTAAAAACAGTTAGTTTAGACCATGAAATTGCAATATTTAATAGAAGGCGATGGGATAATGCGCATGCATTATTTTTCAAATGAAGTGGTTCTCTATGTGTACTTTGTCAATTAAATTTCCCACTAAGGGTGTAAATTCTTGCCGACTCTTTTGATTCGCAATGAATGTGGTGATCTTGCTTCTCAGTGTATTTTGTGTGAGTTTAGGATTGCTTAAGCTTTTTCTTAAATTTCTCAACCTGTTTAGCATCTTTAACCCTCTTACTGTACTTCCACCTTTTCCATGTGTCACTTGCCCCAGAACCAAAAGTCCCCTTAAAATTAGATATATCATTCTTACATACATCTGCAAACGTAGAAAAATATGTTGCACTGTTAGAAAGTTCTCCTCCTAAAAATGCCAGCATCTTATGTCGTTGGGTAGTTCTCCTATAGCAAACTTAACAGGAACAGGTTCTCCTTTGCAATCACAGAAAAGATGGTATTAGTTAAATGCTGAATGTCAGACATTAATTTAGCAATAAAACGTGCAACAGGCAAGCAGTTCTCACTGCAATTTGCACCAAATATAAGATAATTCTCATTACTACTAAGAATGCCTTTCCCTATATTCAGAAAACTAACCAACCATGCGCAGGCAGTGTCATCTTTCCCAAATGGAGCACCATCACCTCCTAGAGCAATATAGAACTTGTTAGGCTCATCAAAAGTTAGGACTGTGTACTGATCACTATTTAAATAGAATTCAGCTAACTTTAATACCAACTCCTCAATATCACGATAACAACCATTCACTTTCTCACTTTTATCCAAACCATTACATAACTCTTCCCGAACACTGTGCAACTTACCAACCTCAATAGATTTGATATATGACATCAACCTATGGTAAGGAACAAGTTTAGGGGTAGGACAGTTTGCAACCTTTATACGCACAGCTCGCTTCTTTTTTGAAACCTGCTGGTACAAACTAGATTTATAAACCGATCTATACTTATCCCTTCCCATAATCCCACTACTATAATAAACGGCAATTGACCTAAGCATATTCTCATTTGAGCTCTCAAACTGGACAAGATCTTCTTTATAGATTTTTGGTAAAATATTCTTCCTAATTTTCCTGCACTGTCCTATTGCTGCCAACACATCCTTTTCCCTACACTTCTTCTCCAACGTCTCAACCATTCCGATCGTTGCTGGTGCTCTATCATCTAAGCTACCTCCATGGATTGCACAAACTGCCCTCATTGTCACCTGCTTATGCTGTCTTGATGATGCCTCCTTACAGCTGGGTGTTCCAGTTGGTGCTGACTGTCGCCTACTAATTGTTTTCTTTGTAATCATAAAGCCTTCTTCCATTTGTTTTCCTACCTCATTCTGTCTAATTTCATCTACTAGCTCTTCTCTGATCTCATCTACTGCTTCCACCTGGCTAACAAGTTTAGCTACCTAAAAGTATTAGGCCATATGGATGCTAATCAAGTGGCCATCAGTCCTTAAATTATACCCTTGGATACATGCATATTTCATTCATTAAATCTTGAAAGTACCATTGTGTAAATGGCGTATTTATGGTGTACTTTGATAAGCCATTTGAGATTGATAATTTTACTCAACACACTGTATACAATACGCCAGTACGGTACCACGAAAACATCTTTTGACAATTGACATGCCATTCTAGTAAACATACTCGATGTATATTCTCTGGTAATAAATTTAAAAAGTAGCTTAGAGTTTGACTTACCTTCTCATCTAATTGCTTAAGTCTTTTAGCCGTAGCCTGGCTTTTTTTGGCTTGCTTCTCGTTCTCGATCCAGCCGAGTCTGCGTTCTTTCATATATTGGCCAACATTAAAACGCTTGTATTGTGATGCCTTTGGCCACGGCATTTTTGCGATTTTATCACGTGAATATCAAAAAACCAAAAACATACAAATGTTCACAGACATATATACTTCAATAAAATCAAAGGATAAAAACAATTCAATTAAAAACAAAAAAGATATAACTAGCCAAACATTGTGAATTAATCGAATTCACAACAAACGTCGCGTTTGGCGCAAAATATTTCACTGTTTTGCACCGAAGCAAATAAAGTAACCATAGCAACCTTGATGTCAAAATTATCCTTGAATCTCCCACTTTTTATCCCGCCTAGCTCATTGCTTTCCCATATATCCATTTTAATACAATGATCAAGACAAGCTGGGCAATATTTCTGAATATTAATTAGCCAGATTTGCCAATCTCTCATTTTGAAACATTTGGACACTTCTAATTAGCGATTTTGCGAGCATTTTTGACTGGCGTGGGATTTGATGAATAGTTTGGAAATATTCTAGGGACCACATTGCCGATTTGTTTCACAAGGGAATTCTTCCTAAGTGTATAATTGGTAATAAAATCAACAAAATTGATGCTCATTATACTAGGAAAGACATTTTTGAATTTCATTCGATTTGTATATATATCTAATAATGAATTCTTTATGCAAATGTCTGTGTCTACAGCATTAACTTCTACTCTATGTGAACCATTTAAATTCATTGACAACACTTGAAATGATGTGCTATGTAACTTTAATGACAATAAGAGTTGCATTGTTTCTTTGGCCCTGAAAGTTCTATCACCAAATGTTCTAATTAACACTTTTTTCATAGCTTTTTGCAGATCAGAATCTGGCTGTACGTTTTTCATAATTGCATTGAAGGTGTCTTTTAACATTGGCAATCTATGTTCACCTTTGGCAGCATACTTACAGATATTACTCAAAGCATGCATGATAATCAATATAACAATTACCTCTCCACCCCTGAACTTGAATTCTGTGATGGTTATTCAAACTAGGATCGTTTCGTTTTGTTACAATATTAGCTTCATATTGAACCAATTTGTCTTTAGTGTGAATTTGTTCAAAGACTTGTTTTTGAACAGAGATCAAAAGCAAAGTTAAAGCGACAGTGGAGATCGTCATTATCTTTGCTGTGCTTCACACAATTTTTTTTGCTACAGTGTGTGTGACGCTGAAATGAGTTTAGAAGATCTGTATAATCACCATCAATACACTTACATCCTCACATCGTTTTTTACATGGGTGTATATCAGGCTTTCCCCATGCATTGTTCATAGGCGGACGTGGGTTCCAAGTTGAAACAATTGAGTCAACATAATTACATATTTGCCTAACAGCTTTGTTACCCTGTTCAATATCAAGGAAGATATCTTCATCCATGCATGTGCCAGTAGATTTTTGAGCTAAAAACCCTTTTAGAGCAATCTCAGAAAGATTGCATAGTCCTGGATCACACTTCAATGAATGCTCCCTCTTGCTTGAAATTCATACCTATACCCATCCATTCAATCGTACAAGCAATGCTTAAGGAAACTTTCTAAACGTTTTGTGAAAAATCAGTCTACTAAATGTGGATTGTCAATAACATTTTTTTGTCTTTCTTCGGATGTTGGATTAGGGGACAAAGTGTTTGCAAGCATGTGCAACTCAGGCCAGTGCATGTCAGCTGATGAAAAAGTAAAGAAAATAGTTGGAGCCCCCTTACAAGTAATAATTTCTTTTAAATCCTCACATACTTTGTACCAATACGAGCAAATACATACGAGCATAATACAAGCAAATCTATGTCAATTTTCACATCATGATAGTGAAGATTATGTTTTGTCAACCAGTCCAATGCTTGCTCAACTTTATTCTTCCTTGCAACAACATCCTTAAATGTGTTATCTTTGCCTTTCATTGTTAGAACAACTACAGGTATATCTTTAGGGCAGCGTGGTAATGATTTAGCTAGGTCTGTAACTTTTTGAGGTAAATTTATGCAATGCCCAGAATAACCTCTTTGACCCCCTGGTTTGATATAAATTTTCATAATGGGAAGAGCTCTGGCAATTAACATTTCTTCTATTTGTGTTAGACCTGGTAATACTTTAGGAACACAAGAAGGAATCATAAAGTTCTCTGAAGAGAACAATTTTGGCGATTGTTTATCTAAAGAGCACCTATGGCATATATAACTGAAAGAGGATTTAGGGTTTGCTTTTAATGGCCATGCTTCTTGACAAATACAACACTGATAAACCATGAAATTAATTGGTTTGTGAAACTTATTAATATTTGTACCAGCATTTTTAAAAACATTGCTTACGTTATTACTTGATTTACAAATCTTTGTTTTTTTTAGTTGCTTCTGTAATATTGGTCTTTCTGCACTAGACGTGCATGCAGAATCAACTGCATTATCAAGCCTACTGGTACCAAAACTTGTGTCACCATTTTCCAAAATGTCGGTATGGCAAAAATTTTCCAGACTGTTTGGATTCAATTACCTGTTCCACATGCATGTCTGATTTGAGAACTTTAGTGACTTTAAGTTTTTTCTTAATTGAGATATTTTCCTCTTGTTGCCCTATTTTCCTTTTAGATGTATTACTGAAACACTTACTTGGTGCAAGTTTTGCTTCTGGAAGGACATCAAGAACAACATCATAATGTCTACCATTACTGTGGCAAATGTAAATTGCATCATGATTTGTTGGGCAAGAGAGCCCCCTACCATTGATTTAGAAAATTTGTGCCACTTATACAAATTACTAACTTGTGTATAAACATAGATATCTGTGTCTAGCAATGATACAGCTGTTAAACGTTCAACATCTGTTCCCCAAACACCTTCATTTGCCATGTTAGTTTGAGCTAAATACATATCTACAATCATATTTATATGTGGTTGTGATGAACTTTCTATTTCTCTCATGTGTTGAACTATTTTTTGTCTGATTTGTTTGTGATAAACTTGTCGTCCTGTTATAGCATATGACAATACACGAGACAGACAATTACCATCACCTACTATATTTTTAACAAAAGCAAGTGAACATAAAGCCTTTTCAAAAGTAAATTTGTGTTTAACAAGAAGTGGTAAACCAAGTAACAAGCACATGAACTTTTGAGAACTTTCATTAATGGGCCTGAAATTAGTGAAATGTTGATGGGTTTTTGATTGCACCTCCCCAGTATCGTTTTGAAATTAAAGCTCTGGTAGAAAAATACTTCCACTACCAAAATAATTTTTCATGAACATGAAAATGAGACCATGGTTAAAATCTTTTTGCAAGTGAGATTCAATCAAAAGTTTTAACCAGAAGTGACCAGAAAATAGTTTCATCATCCTTCGCTAATACAACTTTTCAAGCATTATAACCCATGTCTTTATTAATCTACGGCATTTGCTTAATACATCTTTCTCATAATTATATTGAATGTAGATGACCGCACAACCAGGTAAAGAATTTAAAACATCCTAAATGAAATGTTATTGAATTGTTTTTTGGTTGTGACGTCATCCAAATCATAACATCTCACAATTGTATGATATTCAAGAGAGCGGAATGTACCGCGATTACTGCCTAATTTCAGTAGAGCCTTTTTATTGACTCTTGTATGCTTGGAATACATTTTAGCTCTCATTTTAGAATGCATTTAAAGTTGCAAAATGGTTCACTTCGCGATTTAACTATAACAGGCATTAGTTTCCTTCACTTTTCAGGTATGGCTGTTGCTCATTATATTAAATGTCAGTCATTGAGTGACAAAAAATACATCGAGGAAGTTTGGAAATGTAAAAATCAAAACTTCTGTGGTAAATAGCTTAATAAATCAAGTATCCAAAAACCATGAACTGCTTCCTGAAAAACAGAAAATGTGCGTTTGGCCCATTTTGGTCCAATATGGACTATACTCCTGTGAGGATAAATATTCCTGGCGCCCTCTATGCTACGTCAACGGGCCCGTGACACACAAGATTTTACAATAAAGTGCTACATTATTTTGCATCATCTCAGATCACTAACCTCGGCTAAATCTCTCTTAAGGTGGTCTAATACAAGTTTTCAATAATTTGAAGAAAACACTCAGAAAATACTTCTAAATCGAACCTTATAGTATCAACTACATTTTGAAGCTGAAGATTAACGAAATATTTTATGTATAGCAAAGTGAGTCATTGAATTAGAATAGCTTTGAAACATAGATTGAGTTTGTGTTCGCGAAGAAATAAAGAGCTAAAGTTAGAAAATTTCAAATTTAAACGGCAAATGTTTTTGAAGTCAGTGAAGGTGAGAAACTGGTAACTAATACGTCACAATAGGAACTCCCATATTGCGCCTTCAGATAAATAATACTACGTAGTACAAAAGAAGTGATTTTAATAGGGTTATGCAATAACCAAGAACAACTAGGAAACCGGTTCAGTGACGTCAGGCAAACCACGTGACCGAATGGGAGGGTGGAGTGGAGGCAAGGTGCGGAGCAAAGCATGCAGAGGGCATTCACAACCAGTTGGCAAACAATGGGATAACGTCCACAACAGCAGCTTCTGGTAAAGTGCTATTAGTAAATTTCTTTCTTTTCTCCATTTGTGAGTTAACTTGGCTAGTATTCACATCATTATGGACGATAACCCAAAGGCAAAGGAGACCGAAGCGCCTAGTTCAGACAACCCAATGACCACAGGGGTTTCATGGGAAGCTGCTTTCAAATTAGCGGAGTTTGTCAGTGGCTTTATGTCTTTAGTGAATGAAGTGCTTCACAAGGCAAGACCGCAACTAGAGCAGCTTGGAGGCCCGGCGAGCACTTTTCGAAATGATCCAGTGACAGATCCTAGTCAAGATTTGTTGAATGTCCCGTCATTCATCCCAACTAATCAGGATAGTGCACGCACTGGTAGCCCAGCGAACAAATCGAACATAAATTCTGTTGTGGCTAACAAAAATAACCAAATTGTCGAACAGTTAAATCAGCCTAACACGGTTGGGGCATTGTATAATGCTAGCCCTAAAAGCGCCTTTGTCCTTGGTCATGACCGGACGCCATACCCGGCCAAGCTGGTGAAAAAGATTGTGTCACACTAGTTTATTGATTTGTCAGAGCTGATTCCTGAGATTCTAGCAGTGAACTCTAATAAAATCTGGAAGGCTAACTACTAAGATTTGCCTTATGACTTGTTGAAGCCAAACTCTTGCGAAAATGACTTCCCCCCCCCACTTCCCCCCCCCCCGTTAAACGTTCTCGTGCGCGTTGCTGGATCGCATGACTTGAAATGTGTGTTCGAAAAAAATTATATTTTTTGGTGTTTTATTCTTCTGTTTTTCACGCGTTTTTAGTGCAAAGTTTGAGAAACTTTGCAGTATTGTGATGAGTGGCAAAAATTCAAACGAGTCAGTAAGTCAGTCAGACAGTCAGTCAGTCATAGTGTAAACTTTACGGGGGGTAGGTTGATTTATGCGTATAGTAACTTTTTGTGTATGATCAGTAATTTAAGGTTTTTAAATCAGTTTAACTTGCTTTATTTATTAATGCACTATACCCCTTTTGCAAAGTTCACCAAAATATTGAGGGATTTTGGCGGTTACTGTAAATTTTAAAGCATTGCTTTTCCGCGGTTTGGGTTTTGTTTTAAAGGGATTTGCACAGAATTACCCTCCGGAACACCCGATTCTTTCTTACACGTCGCAACTGTGCATGTGCCGTCAAGACTTGAACATTATTCACGATGTAAAGAAACGAGGAGCGACGAGCATTGCTTCAAAACATTCCGGGTGTAAAAATCGAGCAATTGTTTGAGAATCTACGCACTTTATCAACTTATGTTATGAATTACGAGCATTCAATTCAACACAAATATAATTTGGAAGGTTTATTCCATAAATAGAGCTAAGAGGTTAGGGTTAGGAAGAAACGACGCTGTGTTGTTTATGTATTGATAGACTCTTGCACGAATGTATATTATGTCGACAGCAAGTCGATACCTGATATTCTGCATACAGTACATAAATGATACTATACAAAACGGACATTTTGTGCAGTAATCAAATCATTTTGGAGGTATACAGTATTGATTATAATTTATAAGTATATTGTTTTGTATCAATTTACGCGTCGAAGTATCCACATCATATACATAATATGCACCATGGTTTATTTACATTATTTACAACGCAACTATTTTGGCTATTCTTATGAAGTGACGGATAAATTGTAGCCATCATATAAATGTAGTCACAGTTGTTTGACGAAGAAAAGAGACTACACTGAGAAAATCGCGCCTGGTTTGGTTGGTTTACATGGGCAACTAAATTAGCTATAATTTATTAGTGACAGTATCCGCGGCTAACGTAATTTGAGTACTTTGAGTAATTTCCTTTTGATTAATGTTTAACCTAGTTTGTTATATTTTTACTGGCATAAGTCAAAATGTCTATGTTGGGACAAACGTCTGGTTGCTTAGGTATTACAGGGCATGAAAACTTTGCACTATCCTTGGATCCCTAGTTTCAGTATTTGGCCGTCATATGCAAATGAAAAGCAATCAGGGGAATATTGTTCAAGACAGAAGACGATCAACTGTTTCAGAGGAAAATTTATTTGACAAATTCACAAAGATATATTCAAATTTCAACCTCAATTTCAACAACAACAGAATACAATTGTAGTGAAAATCGTGATTTTATCGAAAGATAAGTATAGTTATCCGTTTAAATGAGAATATCAAGTGATTTTTCACTAATTTTTGAATAAAATGAACTTTGTTAATTGAAATCTTTCACTAGGTTTGCCTTCTTTGTATAACGGACTCGGAATGATGCTTGCCGTACGTGAAAAGATGAAGCGTAAAATATCGATCGGCCGTGTATTTAATTAGCTTCACTCTAGGTTGTCATGAATGCCATTTAATCCAGGTTTGTGATCAGCGAAGACAGTTGGTTGACAACATTCATCTGCCATGAAGTGATGGCAGACCTCCCAGATCATTTTGCTGCGTACTTTGTCGTTCAAACTGATTTGTTTCCCATCCTTGCTGACAATCACTTTAAAAACATGTTCCGCGTATTTGTTGACCGATTTAGATGGATTGGTCAAACCACCCCGGTTTACAAACTATGTAAAGGCTGAGGCAGGTGGATCACAAGGATTTCTTGCTGATTTTGAGCCACAGTAATCATGTTCTACTGTTGGAATGCTGAAACTGGTTGTGAAGCTGCTTATACAAGCTGTGAAGGTAAGGGACTTCAATATTTTCTTAACGACAAACCCACCAATGTAGAACAAAATATTTTCAATAAACTCAGAATGCCCTCCTTGGTCCAACTGCTCTAGCAGCATTTGTTCTGATGGGGTGAAATTGTTGCCATCTTTGACTTCAGTTTTCTCTTCAATCAGAGGAGAATTGTGTTTTCTTTGGTGAAAAATGGGAATTATCAATGAGGAATATTCGGAAAATTCAATGCAGTTGGCATGTTTGGAGGCTGTGACAGCATTTCTGAAGAGCATCTTCCTCAACGCATATTTAAGTTGCAAACTGTTAGGGTTGTTGTTCCATCCACCTTTAGATCTAATGCATGAGAACAATAACTCTACATGGTCTTGTGAATATTTATACGTGAGAACATACTTGAAAGGATTCTCAGTGATCGAGAACATCTCGCTTGCCATTTTAATCGTTGATTTTATCGTTGCAACAAAATCAATTATGAAGGTCTTTCTCCTGTGTGTTGAGAGGAACTTTTTCTTCTTCATGTTCTTTTTACTGGTGGAATAATAGTATAGTGACAGGAGATAATCTGCTGTAGATTTGAGGATAGGTTCCCATATTTCTTTTGATGAGGGTCTTAGGGGTTGTTTGTACCCTTGTCCAATTGGGTTTCTTGAATTTAGAATGTCAAAAGCTTGGTCAATCATTCTAATAAAGGTAACTGTGGCCTTGCTGTTTTTAAATTGTGGCATCTGCATTGCAACATCCATGAATTCAATTGCATCCGCTGCTGAAGAACTTAATGTTTGTGCTGCTAACCTCACATTGATTTTATGTTTTTCATTTTTCAGATGTTGTGATGAAAACTTGTTACCCAACTTCAGACCTTCAGCTTCCTGAAGATTATGTAAATTATGGAAGTACACCCATTGGATTTCGCTATCATTGTTATCAAAGAAGGATCCAATACTTCCCAAAGCATTTCTGGCAAGTTTCAACATATGACAAGGGTCTAAAATGATGTAAACATAGTAGTCCTTTGATGGGTGCTTGAATTTGGTAACCATGGATTCATATGTGGTACTAAATATGCAGCCCAATTGTTCAAATGTGCTAATATTGACGGATGTACCATTGGATGTTAGTGTCCATACTCGTAATCCCACATAAGCTGCTTTTTCAAGAGCCATCCTAACTAGTTGTGCTTGAAGTGAAGCATTCAATTTGGTGGTAAGAAAATATCCAATTGGACATTTCCAACTGGTATGTGTTCCAACTAAAAGAAAAACAAGTGCTTCTGTTGCAAGCATGTCTGGATCCTCTGGTGGTATAGGGCCATAGTTGACAAATCCTGAATACTTCTCCTTTTTTTGATCCCAAAGTGTTTGTTTTCTAACGGACATAGCATCTATTACCAAGGAGCCATCTTTTTTGGCAGGTGTTTTATCTACTTCGGCTTTCAAAGATTGGAATGCTTCATCAACGAAACCAGGTTTACAATCAATTGAACTCAACCACTTTCTTATGAGCGATGGGTTTGGTAATGGTATGATTGAGCGCACATACTCATATGCCTTGGGAGAGTAAAAATATAAAGTTAACAAAAATTCTTTTATGTCATCAGTATATCTTCTGCCATTTGGAGAGGTAACAAGATTTTTTACATTATGAAAAATAGACAGTTGGAGTTTGTCAAATGATGCATGGAGTCGGTCAGCAATTTCAGTTTTGACAATTAATTTTTCTTGCAGATTATTGATGATATCTGACATAGTGGATAGTTTGGTTTTGCATCTGCGGAGTTGTTGCTGTAAATTTCTCACTTTACACTTTAATTGCTTCTTCGATATTTCTGCACTCTCCACTGCTACCTTGAAGATTTTTTCATAGTTCATGTTTATCTGAACTTTTGCAAATGATGGATCTTCCTGGGATAGCTGACATCTCTTCCTTCCAGCATGTAAGTTATTCTCTGGCTGCTGCAATCTGCTTGTTGCTTCCTCTGACATGTTGTTGAAAAATAATTCAATTTTGAAAATTGAGGGGACAGCATTTTTCTTTAGACGGCATGAACCAGTTGAGTTTGGAGGCGTTATGTAATCATTGACTTCGAAGTGCTTACTGCAAAGGAAACTATGTTTTGTTGATCTCCAGCATTCACCATCCTTTCTCATTCTCCTGACTATCTGTTCCCATTTTTCAAAATTCTTTTTCTAAGGGGAACCTTATTTAAGAAATATTTATGTATTATAAGTCCAGTTGTGTATCTAAAAATAATAAATCCAAAGTTGTTATCTATTTTTGTGACTTTTGTGAACTTACCTGTGGTATGGAAACTGCTCAATTTGTTCATTTTCCTTGTTTTCTTGACTTCTGCTTCCACATACAAAACACATACAACACAGTTGTACGGCATACTTATTCTCAAATACAAATTTAATGCTGTTTGGACTTTTTCATATTAAATAATATTTATTAAAATATATTGAAGAAATCTGTCTCTCTGGGATAAAAAAGGACTGGGGCTAACAACCCAACATTTATTAGTTTTGTTAGTATCAATTTTTTTCATTTACAGAGGCAATTTTTTGTGTACATTGCTGCCCTATTTTCACAGATCCTGCATTATAGATGTATTTTATAATGAACTACAATAATTGTGTGGTTTGAACCCTTTGTCTTGCTGGGAACTTCCAAAAACTCAAAAAAAAGGGTGAAAAAACTCGTTTTTTTCTCAACGTTTATCTTTGACAACGAATTTACGCATCATTTTACAAAGGTTAGTTTATATTTTGATTTATATTTCATAAATTCAGCCACTTTTAAACAAACACTGTTAATAAATATAAATGCAAAGAAAGGTTTAGGGAGCGAATTTAGTGAAAATGTGTACTATACGTTTTAAAGAAATAAACAAGAAGGAGACTGGCACTACCTACAAAACACGGCTTCAATTTCCCCCCAGAACAATAAAAGTGAACGAAGAGATTTACCAATACTTCATAGCGCGAATTGGAGCACCAGCTGGTCCACAATTTAAAAATCAAAGTCAATTTAGAGTTGAATTTGTACTTTCAACTGCAAACTTGAAAGATTCCATTAATGGAAATAACGGTAAAATGTCTCAAGTGTTTTTCAAGTGTTTTTGAAGGATTTAAATTTAAAAACTTTTTATCCCAAGATTATCAAAACTAAAACATTGGAAACAACCTCCTTTTCCCACATCAAAAAGATTTCAACAAACATAAATTCGGAGATGTTATGATAGGAAATGTTCTTCTCGCGGATAAAAGACAGAAAGATGGAACTATTCTTCCTAATGACACATTGAAGATAAACATGAGAAATATATCAACTGATTTTACAAACTACCTAATGACTCTCTCAAAGTCGATATTAAATTCAAAATATTACTTTGTCTCACCTGAATCATCCTACGATTCAAATAAATAAGGACCTTAACATTGATGTTTACGGCAGACGTCAAACCGCAGTTTCACGTTTATGTTTGCCGTTTCCGGCTGTGATTTTAGGGACCTTAAGATTGGCGTTTACCGCAGACTGCAAATTGCAGTTTTCACGTTTGCGTTTGGCGTTTCCGGCTTGTGATTTTTAGGCAAATTATGTAAGACTGCAGGAGAAATTTCAAAATGGCAGCGGCACAAAGGTATTGTATTTTTTCGTTTTGCTTTTAAGTATATATTTCCGCCTCTAACACAACACAAACCTAATATGTTTCTGCTTTTCTGGTAGAAGATGCTTTAGAGATGTTGTGCAGTTGATGGTGTACGACGATAGTAGCTCTTCGAGTGATGAAGACGACCTGGATTTGTTGTTTTTGGAGACAACGGTTTGATAATCGGAGTCGAATATTTGAGAGCAAATTGCACTTTGAAGATCTTTCTGAAATTCAGTGTGAAGAAATGTTTCGGTATTTTTATTGTGTTTGCTTGCAAAATTACTTTTAAATGCCTGTATTTTCATTGATGAAATCATGAAAGTTCACCAATTTTATACGCATACAAAGTAAAATATAACAAGTTCAACTTAAGTAAAAACACTTTTGAAATACAGCCAGCCAGTCTGCAAATTACCACATTAGGCCTCTATTATCTGACTGACAGTGACAGCGTACTGTTCAACTGTTGTTATGTTTTAACCAAAGATAGCTTCTTTAGAACTTAACTCCGATGAAAACGTTTTATAATTCAATACATTTTCTTGACAGATTTCAAAAGGATGACTTGCCTTGACTTCTGCAAGCATTGTAAATTCCAGAAAAATACACCGGTTATCAAGGCTCTACCTCCACTGGAATGGAATGTCTTATGATTGTGCTACGGCGGCTGGCATATCCCAATAGATAGACGGTGTGACCTTGTCTACACATTTGGTAGACCAGAAGCTGAGTATATTTTTTAATACAGTATGTATTTGTTACTATGACATTACCATTACATAATTATTATGCATTGTTGAGTTTGTCTCAGGCTAATGAACTAGAGGATACAATACAAATTCATGCATTTTGTGTGTTTTGTATAGAATGTTCCATATGAAATCCTCAATTTACTTAGCTTATAAAACATTACACCTCTGACTCTGTCTTTTAGGTTATTAATGACCTTTTTACACGGTTCAGTTATTTGTGGCTTGATCCAGAAGTTATGTCAAATGCTATTCATGAGAGAAGCTCCACTGCATCAATGTTGATGGGTTCATTGATGGAACTGTCCGGCCTATTGCCCAACCAATTAGAAATCAAAACATCATGTACAGTGGCCACAAAAGAGTCCATTGTATAAAGTTTCAGGTATGGTTAAAACCAATTTATGTATTTAAAGCCATGATGTTATATTGTCTGAGCATTGTTTTAAGAAGTCTTGAGGTTTTAGAGAATTTGATTTTATTGCTTGGTATTCTTTAGTTGATTGGAAATTATTTATGAAGCTTTCCTGAAAATAGAACTCTTTACCTTTTGCTTTAACTCTTTTGCCAACTTGTTTGGCCCCATAGAGGGAGGACGGCATGATGCCTTCATGTTGAGTGTCAGTGGTCTGCTGCCACAGCTCGAACAGATTACAAAGCCTGATGGTGAGCCCTATGTTGTTTACGGTGACCCGGCATATAGGATGTCAGCACATGTCAAATCACCATTCAAAGGTGCACACCTTACCCAATTACAAAAGCAATTTAATCATCAAATGAGCGAAGTTTGTGTCAGCGTTGAATGGGGTTTTGGCAAAATTATTCAATACTTTGCGTACCTAGATTTTCGCAAGAGTTTAAAGGTTCTTTTACAACCTGTTGCAAAGTATTATACTGTTGGAGCACTATTGACCAACTGTCACACTTGTCTTTACGGGCCTATTACAAGTTCATTTTTTGATTTGGAACCTCCAACACTTGAAGTGTACCTGGGCAACAGGAACTAGATACAGCTTAGTGGTTCATGTTAAATCAACATTTCCATTAATGTAATCAAAACATTTGGCAAAACAAATTTTTAATAATGATTATATAATATTTAACAATGATCATGTCTTTGCATTATTTATTATAATTCATTCATTTATTATGTAAATATAAAATTTATATTTGTACATATTATATACACAACAGGATTAAGAAACAGTTAATATACATCCAATAAACAAGTGAAAGTACTGTAATTAAAAATATTTCAAACAAATATACAGTAGTACACTTTGTGTAAAAATCAAACATTTTTGTCTACAATTTGTCTTTCAGCAAATTTAGGAAAGCCCTTCTTTCTTCCATTTCCATGTTTAGCCTTTTTTCCCGTTCACCAGCCTCCATCTCAAATTTTGCCTTTTCAAATTCAAACTCTAATTTTCTCTGATGTAACTCTTGTTCTTTAAGGCTTGCTTTTCTTTCAAATTTAGCTTGCATCACTTGAAATACAGAAGTCCTGCTGACTCGCTTCTTTTTTTGAGATTCTAAAATTAAAAGGAAAGCAAATACCTGTATAGCCAATGCAAACCTTTATTATGGCTTACCATAAAGTTTCGTATAGTATTCTTCAGTTGAATTAACCCTGTACAAAAGTATATGTCTTACCTTGTGATAATGGTTTACTATGGCAACTAGACTCTGTATCATCTTCATCTCTGACTCCGCCATAATTTTCTTCATCATTTGAGTTACTAGTGTTTAATCCTGGTCTATCACTACCGTGCCTTCTCTCTGGAATAACCAATTTTGGCATTAAATATATCAAAGACCCCAAGTAATATTCATCTGCAATGTATCATGTTTTCATTAATACAACCTACTTGTCATTCCAATTAATGCTGCCTCCCTCATTTCCAGTCCTTTTGCTACCTTCTCTTTCTTTTTTCTTTAGCAATTTCTCTTCCTCTTGCCTTCATATCTTTTAGTTCTTGCATATCTCTTCTGTAGGTACTCACATCCTCAAGCAACTGCTGAAGTTCCGTATAATCCTCTTCTGTACCAGATCTGAACAAAGTCAAGTTCAACTTTTAATCTGAATCAGAGCTGTGAAGAAAATTCTACATGTAATTCAAGAAAGGGAATCAAAGCTTTCTATCTATCTATATCTATCTATCCCTCCCATCCCCCAGCCCCTCCTCTCCTCTCCCACTCTCAGCTTGAACTTAAAGGTTCCTTTATACTAGAAAATTTGAGCAAGAGTTTTCAGAGCCATACTGAAATACACAATCTAAAACATCAGGCTAAATTTCAACCCAAGGTTTATAGTGGCAAATTGACCCCTTGATATCAGACAGTGAATGACCCACTTGTCCATTGTCATTGGGAACAACACGGGAACTATCATTCATGTACAATTACCTTTTAAGAGATTTCTTATCACTCTGGTTGTATTTTTCAAATAACAGATTTAGCCACTCTTTGCATCCCCTGCCTTTCAATTCCACTGGTTTTATCTGTTGTACTGAACACCTCCTGGCTTAGGGCTACTGCTATGTTATCCCAGTTGCAGGGCGATGATGGTCTTCTTGCAAGGACTTCTTTGCACAACATAGTATCATATTGCAGAACGGGCCAACGAAAGGAAGCCATTTCCTGAAAAGAATTACTAAAAAACTTAGTTCTTGACTTGACATATGTCGCCAAAAAGATTTTGTTTAAATGTATAATAAGTGGCTCATAATTATCACTTAAAAATAAATGTTTAAAGGTCATATACCAAATATTTCATTTAATAATATAATTAAGGAACAAATTTTAGGCCATATACCTGAACTTGAACGCTGAAAATAGCAAAAAAATCTTGCAGTATCTGACTTTCCTCTAGGAGGACCTGTCGATGTTAAAATGTGAACCGCAAAATTTACAGCAAGCACTTATCACGTGACTTCTTGACGTTTGTGGTGAAAAAAAAACGCCAATCTTAAGGTCTCGAATGGTGTTTTGAGAGGGAAGATTTTAGCGGATATCCTAAACGGGTATTCACATGCTACGAAAACATGAACGTAAAGCTGATTTTTCAAACACACATCTTCGATAATGATGCAGCTCTTCCTGATAATTTGACTTGCAATTACAGATTGACAATTATATATTACAATGACAAACACTTTAGGATCCATAAATTATTCTGATTTGAAGCTTAGAAAATCAAAATCAGGAAAAGTGTTTCTTCTAAATAAGTCCTTCAACTTTTTACCGCAATCCTTGGACATTGGATTCACTCTTCAATTCAAGCAAACATCACCATTGGCTTTAATTGGTAACGAGTTTAATTTAATATTTAAAATTCTTTACATAGCTAAATAAATTCATGTAGAGATGGTGCGGCTCAAAAAACATCAATAACAAGACGTTATTCTTAAAAATGTTTATTTAGAAAAACTTTTTACAATGTAATAAACATAGTGAAATAATAACTTTTTACCCGTTATTGTTCAATCTTTTCAACCAGTCATTTGTTCGCCTTGGTTTAACACTTTTGACATTTTTCCTCTACGCGATCAGTAGTGTAATTCGGTAATTGCTTATCTTTATTGAACAAATTATGGTTTTCATCATTAAATCGACTTTCTTATCCACCTTATCCAAAGTCTTAGATAATGGTGCTTCACTTCTGGTCTCCTCATCCCACAATGATAAAGGTGATGGAGGTACAACAACGGCAATGTAGGTATTGCTCGCGTAGGGAATGGTGGTGGTGGGTTGGTATGTCATTTTCATTTTAATCTTCTATTTTCAATTATGTTAAATGAACATGGTAGTGAATAAGGTATATAAGGTTAATGTTCTTTTTGTAAGAATAAAAAACCTCGTCTGGGAAGCAAAGCATGGAAAGTATATTGGGGAATCTCTTTGAAATATGTTCGGTTTTCATCGTCTTTGAGATTGTAAAGCATGGTACCACAGTTTAAGGATATACAGTTGTGGAACTCGCAGGAATTCTTGTCCCCCGCATAGTTATCCGCACGCGCGAAGCAAAAGACCGTGTCATGGCTTCTTTTAGTATAGAAAAAGCTAGGAAAATAGTCAATTTTTGCAGTAAAACAACGATTTTGGCGAATTTCTCTAGTGGATTGGCTTCATCGTCGCGTATTTTATAAAAGGAGTTGGAGCTGCACGTTTTTATCAGGAATTTGTGTAAATAAACCTTTTTGAAACGGGAAAAACTAAAAAAATAGGATTCGAGGAGTGACAGATCAAATCGATGTTGCTGAAGAACAAGTTTTCACAAACTTGAATGGAGTTTTACCTTTTGATATGTTGTTAGGCTACACGGTAGACATTTCATATTAATTACAAGGATTAACTTAGCAGGAAAATACTGCATGTTTTTCTCTTTGTTATCGGCCAGTTACCGATGCCCTAGTGTGTTTGCCAAAACGCATTAGTTTCACAAGCACAAACACAAGCAAATGGCATGCATTCTAAAAAACACAAAATCAATGGAATTAGTATTTCTGTAATTGATAAACTTGATAAATATAAAAGATAAACTGTATTATTTCACATCAATGACAGCTAGATTGTAGTTAAATTTTCAATGGCAAACTTCTATTTAGATTTAATAAAATACACTTGAAATAGTTTTTTGATTTATTTTTCCAATCACTTCTATGATATTTGCTCTGTTTTGTGAAGTATATACAACTATATATAGGTATAGCTAAACCAATCTTTGATCACAAAGCTTAAAGAATGTTTTGGCAATATTAGCAAGATGCATGCAACAATCCAACACATGCATCTGCAATTCACTAGTGCTTTCTGCAAACTTTTCATTGATTAGTACTTTTCCCAGTGGAACATTTCTTGTGAACATGAAATAGCAACCAAACCAGCTTGATAGATACTAATAAAAAAGACACATGAGGACCAACAGTGGCTGAAATTGACTATAAATCACTGAAAAGAATTTATATCCAATTGTGTAATGATACATAAAATTGTATAAACATTTGTGTAATGATACATGAAACTATATAATATCCATTTATTATTGGATTCCCTTTAACAGAAGAATGAAAAGTCCACCCTATAAATCCTCATAAGCACAAAATATACAGTTTATACTTATTTGTCAAACCTCATCACTGACAGTTTATTATTTATCACTTCCTGTAATTTAGTAAAAGGAAAAAAAATATACTTTTATGGTTTTGACAGAAATTTTCATAGACAGACAGAAATTATATGAAGATAAATAAAAAATAACTGGGTATATCTATGACGAAAACACATATTTATCATTTGTATTTGTGCGACCTTTTGTAATTTTAATACACAAAGGCTAAAGCATGAAATTGGATCTTTTTCGCAATTTTTCATAAAAGACGTTCTCTACTGAACGAAAGAAAGAGATATATAAAGCACTTACCATTTTTTTGCAAAATTTTACTCCTCAAATCTCCATAGCTTAAGCAACCTTTGTAAAATAAGCATTTTTAAGCGTTCGAACGCTGTTTTGCTAACAATTTGTATATAAATTCAGCCAGCGACACGGTCTGACACGGTCTTTTGCAATTTGCGTGGCGCGTGGAAAATGGCGTGAGCGTTTGGAATTGAGGGACAGCAACATCAAAGGGTTCCGCCGCAAGTCACATAACTGTATATCTCTAAACTGTGATGGTACTTTATATTTGTAAAGTATCACCTTATCTTTCATTAATTTAAGAAGCGAACACATGCTCAATCCATTGTAAACAAAATGGTGGACACAATTTCCACATCTCTGATTTTTAAAACTTTTTTGGGCTATTTTTGGGTAAATAAATATTCAAAACCCAGATTTCTCTAAAATTTTGATGTTTCAACAATTTTTGTTTTGAGTTTTATATTTCAAAATACTTCTAAGGCTTAGATTTTTAATATAAAAGATTTTACATTGCTAAACAATAAATAAAAGTATTTTTCAACAGTTGATTTTGACTTGCTTCAAATTATTATGTGACTTCTCAGGCAAAGTTTTTTCCACCAAAGAAAAAAATATTTATAGCCAAAATTGACCTATAAATATAGGTTGCTTAACACTGATTTTGAGCTCATTATATTAACAGAAAATTCATCATTGATATAATATAAATTTGAGTAAAACAAATAAGCCTCTGAGGGAAAAATACTGAGATTTTACTAGCATGCTATAACATGGCTTTCAGAAGAACTGCATTTCAGGACTTCTTTTTTCCACTACTGCCTGGCAAAAGGCCAGTTTTTTGTTTTTTATATAGACTATTTATTTTTTTAAAACAAGATAAAAACCATAGAAGATTTTATCTATAAATTAGACTAAATTTATTCATGCCATTCATTAAAACAAGCTCTTAATCTACAAAGGTTTACATTACATTGAGCACATTTATAAACGCTCTCAAAAGTTCTACCCTCTCGTTTTTGCTCTAAGTCTTCACTAAACTATGGCCTTTGACATTTTGACCCACGGGAGTTTCTTTTTTTACGGTTAGTCGGACCGCTAGAAATTCTTTTGTAGCTGTTATAGGTCGAAATAAGTTGGCTTGCCAAGCCGAAACTCTAAGTGTTTCAACTGTTTGCATCGATCAGTCTGCAAATTTTGTAGAATATACGTGTTTACAATTGAAATATTAACAAAAAACCAAGTCAGATACTTCCACCATTTTTTTGATGGAGATCCGACAGGGTAGTAGCTCCTATATTGGTCGTTTATATACTTATTGTAAACAGATATGATGACGGGTTTTTCGCGTTCTTCTGGCACGGCTTTTGTTTTTCCAGTGCGCTCATCCAAAGGGCCAAAAACTTAGGGCTCAAGATCAACATTGGTCGAAAGAATCGTAACTAAGCGCTTATCTTGCCAAACCAAATTACCATTTTGCCTAGTTCTAATTTCACCTTGCTTGAGTTTTATGTTTTTGAAATCGACAGGAAAGTTCTTTCTGTTGTGGCGCAAAGTCGAGCATGCGTAAGTTTTGTTTTCCAACAAATGCTGAAGCAGGGAGATTGAAGAAAAATAATGATCGAAATAGAAATGTCGGTAATCGGTAAGTAGGGTTTTCCCAGAAAATCAATGACTTTGAAACCTTCCGCATCATTTTCGTTGCCATTTTGTTGTTTACCTTAGTAAACTTGAAAACGTGGCACATAGTAGGTATCCGAATCGGCTAACATCCAAAATTTAATACCAAATTTGTTTGGCTTTTTAGGCATATATTGCTTGAAAGATAAACGACCATTGAATTTCACCAAACCTTCGTCAAACGAAATATTTTTTCCTGGTACATAAGCATTTTGAAAAGTGTTTTTGAGCTTTGAAATCAGGGGCCGAATTGTAAGTTTATCCATTGCGTTTTCTTGCCGTGGGTTCGAAATGTGAAAAAATTTTCTCAAAATCCAAAACCGTCTCAAAGGGATTGTAGTTTTGAAGCCAGGATTTGCCAAAATTATATCTGAATCCCAGTAGAGACTGATTCTGGGTAGGCGGTTGATGCCTATTAAAATGTTGAATCCAAAAAATCCAGACATCTCACCGCGGTCGGTCGAAAAATTTTAGTCACCTTTTGAACGAGCATAGGAAATAGTAGCATGCACAACATGGTCAAGAAATTCATCACCGAAAAACAAGTCAAAAAAATATTTAGGGGTAGCATCTTGACCCAACCCATGACAAGGACCAAAGTCGGCAGTGAAGTCTTCAACATTTACACTACTTAAATTATCTTTCCATTCAAAAATATCACATCGCTACTTATCTCGCTATTGCTCTCGCTTTCAATGTCTTCTACTTCGATGTCCAAAAAACCGAAAAAATCTTCTTCGTCTGAATTGCCCACTATTTCTCGCCACGTAATCGCCGATGTTCCCGCTGCGATTGGCTGTCTTTCTTCAACCGTTTCGTCGATCAAAAAGCCCTCAAAATCTTCTTCTTCTCTACTATCGAACATGCGAAGCACTTCAGCCATATTTCAATTTTTCTCGCAAGAGCACGGTTTAAAACACTTGTAACTTGGACAATATTACTTGTACAAGCTTGCACGAGGTCTCATTTGAAAGAGCGGATTCGGGGGATTCTACAGGTGTCAGTTGTTAGGCAACAAACAATGCATGTTTTTCGTATTTGACCAATAGAAATACTGCATCGCTCAGGGCGCATGAGGGTGCAATGCCACTTACCCACTTGCCAATTCCAGGGCGCATGGAGGTGCAATGCCACTTAATGGGTTAAACATGGGAACTGATAATAAGAGAATCTTTGCCCCTTGTAAAATGCGTCCCTTGATCCCTTGACGTCCCTTGATGTTCGCTGGTAGAAAGCCATTTACAAATATATTTGTATTCTCTCCATGGAAGATCCACTCATCCTTTGCCTCATTGTGAACAACACATAAATTTGTTTTTTGAACACCTTCATTCTCTTGACGGGCTTCGTAATCGAAAAAAAAATAATCGTGGGTATCCACCTCCGGTAACTTCCATCGGTGATTCTTCTTCTTCTGACTCTTCATTGAGGTTCGTATTCTTATCTTCCTTCTTTAAATTTCTTCTCCTTTCGACTTCTCCATTCGACTTCTCCATATAGCATAAATGAATATCCATATTGTCAACGGTTACATCACATATTTTACAATGAACTTTTTGAGATAAATGTTTCTGGGGATTCAATTTACACTTTCTCAATGATTTCCCGCATAGAGAACATCTCTTTATACCTTCACAAACCGATTGTGCTTTCCCGATGCATCTCTTGTGGTGTTCGTAGCATGCTTCACTTTTAAATGTTCTTTTGCATTATTTGCAGCTCATACGTGAACCAATAAGACAATTCGTAGAACGAGAACATCGACACATGCAGGGACATATATGTTCATGAGTAACAGCGTATGTTTTCCTACACTGGTGACAATAGTAATTTTTGGCAAAGAAAGCTGGCATGGTTGTCATAACATCGTAATGATCGCTGTGTAAGTACAAATAAATCTGTTTTATATCTAACTGACTGGGTGTGGGAGGAAAAATAATGACATCTTCATGATTAGCAGAGACAATGTTTATCTCATACTCGATGAGGTACTTTTGAAATAATTTAATTTCGGGGATTCCGCTCAGACCTCTAGGTACTTTACCTGCTTTATGTAATTCCTTGGCCTTCTTTCTTTGAAGAGCACTTCGACTATCTTTATAAGATAACATTTATCATCTTTTTCAATCTTTGCAATAGCCACCACTAAAGCACACTAACATCATCATTCTTTATAACCACCACAGATCTCTTCATTCGTAAATGTTTTGAAAGATGGATATCACATTGTTTAGATCCTCGCAAACCTGACGGCATTTCCACATGAACAATGTCCGCAATCACTGTGTCATTTAAAACGAAGTGTTGATTAGATTGTACAACGAGTTCAACTTGAGAAAAAATTTGTTCCGGCGTAAAGTGGGAAATGGGCATGAAGGGTAAAGATATAGGTGTGTCTAATTGGGGAGTACATAAAACAAAGCATACTTGATCGTTCTTTTTCATTCCCCCTTTGATATTTTCGATTAAATGTTAAAAAACTCCACTCTGTGCATCGTCAATATACACCTCTTCAATACTTCGCTTCTTTCTGTTTCCGTCTTCGTTGGATTCACCTCTGGTCTGCGTGTCATCTGTTTGCATGTTTTCCTCATTTACCCTCCAAACCCATTCATTGTCATTATCTTCTAATAACTGTAAAAAATTCTACATTCTACATTCAAAAATTCTACGACAAATTCTCGTCGTTCACTTCCCTAACCCATTCATCATCACTGTCATTATCAACACACTTAAACCAATCGATACCTTTTAATGAATCACCCTTGTCCTCTGGCAACAAATTAATTTTTTCAAAAATAAAAACGATATACACCCCATTTATAAAGACAATATAACATGTGTTTTTATTTTTTATGTACACATGTCTTTTCAACACATGTCTTTTGATCTATACGCCTTTCAACACATGTCTTTTCGATCTGAATTTATTTTTAAAAAAACATTTGTAATTAAAAAGTATAAACAAAAGGGGATGTGAGATTTTACTCATCTATTAAAATGAAGTGTCTACATGGAAAAGAGGCTATACGTTTTGAAGTTAGTCTATTCTGGCTTTGCGGGCAAACAAATAATTGTAAATTTGTTTACACTGGAGAAGATGGATATTTATACCAAAAGGGAATTGAAAAATTCCTATCCACCTCTCAAAACGAACGCGAAAGTACTTCGAGTGGGCCAACAAATATATGATTCTGAAAACAAAATGTTATCATGGAGAAAGAAGTGAAATGCAAAATGTGAAAAAAGAAAATTAAAATAAAGGACATTCGTTCTTTTGCTGTCCAGAGAAAAAAGAAGTCATGCAAATTCTTTATGCGGTACGAACCAACAACCCCACCCATCAAAGAAACAACACATAGATTAATGTCGAAGGAAATAGACGTGTACTCGCGAACAATGAAGAAAGAAGAAACATATGAAGACAATAGCAGTAACAACGCATACATAGAGAGTACTCAACATCTTCACGGTACCTTTGGATTCTTTCCTCAATACTATCGTCGTTATGACGAGCAGGAGCAAGAAAAACCAAAGAAAAAGAGAAGAAAAATTGTTGATTATTCATATAATGATGATGAGTATTAATCTCATGTTTTACAAACTGAGACATTTACAAAAAACATTTATAACTTATTTATAATTTTAACTCCTTAGTTTTTTAATAAAAATATTTATTAGTTGTTTATTTATAATCTTCATAACGGCTATGACATAATAGAAAGGGAGCCCCTTAACCCACATGGAAACAACTATGCCAATAGAAAGGGGAACCCCCTAACCCACATGAAAACAATTATGACATAATAAAAGGGGAATCCCTTAGCTGTAAAAATTGCAAACAATATATAACATCTATTAAATAACAATATAAAAATCCATAACAATATAAAAAAATCCTTAAAAAAATTCTACCTATAAATACTTATTAAAATCTATAAGTTCAATGTCTTTCAAGTCGTCTTCAAAATCTTCAAAATTTCTTCTAAGGGATTGGGAATTGACTCTTCAATAACAGGCTCTTTGACAACTGGTTCTTTGATAACTAGCTTCTTTCCCTCCTTGCAAATGTTCTCTTCAAGACGTGCGATTTCTTGGACAATTTCATCCTCAATTTTTAATGTTTCTTGATCGATTCTCGCAAATTATAATAAAATTATGTTCATAAAACATCCTTCTCATTTTTAAAAACCAACTGTTTAACCCATCCTTAGCGGACATTTTCAAATTCCGATCCTCGGTTTTTGTAATGTCTCTTGCAGATATATTAGCTGTTGATATCTCTTGAAATACTTTCAATATTCAGAAAAAATATTTGGATGCTTTTTCCGCACCCAACAATTAAGTGGACCATTAAACTTCTCCTGATCCCTGACTCTCTGTTTCCTTAATTTTTCCAGAGAGTTTTTATCTAGATCGCTCCTTTTTTGTCCCATGGCTTGTCAATGTTTAATCTTGCACGCTCTGAATCAATAATTTTTATAGTAAAAATCTGGATAACCAAATGAACGTACATAATGAAAATTTTTAGAACGTTTTTAAAAAAATGTGTTGTTATTCCTCCAGATTCGAATAATAAAAACATGTGTCCTTATTTTAACCTAAAACCTATAAAAACACGCGATCGCTTTTTAAAAACACACATAAATATAAAGATGGAGAAAATTGTTGGGTTGATAGATGTGGACGGTTTTCGCATTCGAAAAACATTTTTTTGTAAAGAGTTGGGTCTCATGAACGTTAAAGATGAAAACATACAGTCGGTCTTTTAAAAATATCGTATAAATGGGAAAATCTGACTGAAAACGAAAAAAGGCAATGTCAGTATTTAACAAACCACATTCATAAACTTCCGTTTGATGGGCCGCTGGGAGTCGAAATTCATGAAGCATATGAAATTGATGGGGTTATAAAATCATTCTACGAAAGTATTAAAGCTGATCATAATAGCGCCATGGCATACAAGGGGGGTGTATTGAAAAAGACCTACTCGAAAGACTCAACATTCTATGTATAAATCTCGAAATTTTTGGATGCCTTAAACCAAGCGATTACATTGCCATGGTGCTCGTTGAAATGAAGAATCTCTCATGCATGGAAACCTGCGGCAATCATAATGAAAATGACAATTACAAATACTGCTCGAAAGCCGAACTGAAAATCTTCATTAGATGGATGAAGAGGTACAAACAATCCATAGATAATTGGATATATAATCTAAAAGATTAAATATATAGTTAAAATGATTGTATAATATTTACATCTGACATTAAAAAATTCCTTTTTTACGATTGTAAAGTGTTTATGTGGACCTTGGCAAAGCGTTAGCTATGATCGACGGCTCTCTTTCTCAGCTTCAAAGATTACGTAGTGATCCAGATGGAATAATCAGAACTTGTGAGAATGAATGTAGTCCTGTTGAATGGAAAGAAACAAGGTTGAGGCGTCGAAGAGTAATGAATGGTGAGATTGCTGAAGATGAACCAGAGGAGACACCCCTAGCTCAGTGGAAACGGGAAACATTCCATGTTGGTGTTGACACCGTCTTCAATTCGATGAGAAATTGTTTTGAGAAGAACCGGCCATTATTGCAGTCACTTGCAATGTTTTCCCTAAGCAGCTTCCCCAAGCTTGTGGAAAACTTCCAAAATGCCCACAACTTGAAAGCCATTATAACCAGTTTCTGCACAACATGGCATCAACCAATCTTGCTGCCCCAAGTTGCTGTTCACCTTTGCGCCATCATTCTCGAATTTCAAAAGCTCCCTCTTCGATTTTCCCGAAGAAAGAAATGAAGATTTGTACAATATTGACTATTCAAATTCTGAAGAAGAATACTATGACAAAAACGACCATGTTGATTCAGATACTGATGAAGAATCTAGATGAAACATCTACAAATTTAGATCTGCCCGGGCAACAAGTGAAAAATTGTTGCCCGCCCCATCCGGCTACGTACATAGATAAACAAAACGGCAGCATACATTAACAAGAAACTATGATCCTACCAGCAACGTATAAAAGCTCTTTACACAGTTATCCAGTCTTAGTATAGATCAGTGATCTACACTAACAACCTTTTTACAGATGATGATCCATTCAACAATTGCTGCTTCTCCACGCACAACAGCACCCGATCCAGTTTCATTAAATTGTCTCCCACTGTGACTAGCTGTGGGTAGGTCGTCGTCTTCACGCCTGTCATCACATCATCATCTTCCTAAAAAATATGAAATTGATAAAGATACAAGTTTGCGCTTCTTTGCAAAACGTCAGCAGTGCGTTCCAAATCGGCTTCATTTTAACACTCAAGAAAGCGTCTTGTTTTTATGGAAATACGATTATGGTATACCCACTTATGTCATCGATGTACTATAATAAACACCATATACACAATACATAATTCAATAGTATGTACTTACGCACAATAACTCTATTAAATCATGCCTTTTCGACGATTTCCGCTGCAGCAGTTTTATAAGAAGTAATATAGCGCAATTACTTTCGAAGGCTGTAAAATTAAACAGTAAAAGTATGAATTATACATCTTCCATTTCTTCTGTAATCAATGTCAAATACTGCAATTTCATTGGTTTATAGAAGTGTGATTAATCGTTAAATGCACCCTTGGTGAGTTGTAGTCACACTTTTGCCCACAGCCAATGAAATATATTATATTCAAAATTTGAATGAAAATTTAAATATATTTTTCAGACCTAGCTAGTAGCTAGGAGTGAACACGTTTTAACTTTTTCAGTATATATAGATGTCTAAATTTCTACTGCCATTTAGCAATGCCGACCTATCAACCTTAGGTCGGTTCAAGTATGTGATATTTCAGAACTGAGTATATGGAACTGAACTCAGTTCCGAAATAACGTCATAACGTTAGGAACTCGAACGATATTCTAACTTTTAAACATGCTTTCTTAGCTGAATTTTAATAATGATCACTCATAGATTTCCTACTTGCATAATTTTTCGGTATTTAGTTTCTTTGTATGTAATTAGGCTTTTTCAGGACCTCTCTGAAAATCACTGTTGTGAGAGAGTGTTCCTGGAGCATATTTGCAATAAAGATGATTATTATTATATGTATATAGGAACAAGAGAAACAGCTACGGAGAGTGCTACCTTGACATGGACGTCAACTTATATGGATAAATTGAAAATTTTTGTTATATCGACATTTATTTATAGAAACAACTTATGTGCTGAAGGTTCAGTAAATTATGAGCAAATACGAAATATTGTGAAAGAGATTTCAAGGTAAAGTGTATTCCTCAAAGAGTCCAAACATTTTTTATTTGTCTGCATTATAGTTGAATTATGCATGCGAGCTGGCTTCTCGATAATTTCAGATTGGATAAAGACTTACGCACCCTTGAGACAGACAATAATGTTGTTGTTCGCTGGACACCAAATGATGCCTCATACCAACAAGCATTACAGGAACAACTCGTTTCCAAATGTCATCAATTTTTGGAAAACGTTTAAGCCTGTTTCGCAGGAACGCCTTTTTTTGCTAAAACTGAAAGGAAAATATTCTGGTATGGTTTATAATGCGTATCTAGGAGTGCTAAAAAGTTGTTTTAATGTTTCTAGCATATGCAATCAGTACGATTTTAAATGCGTGTTTTGTTGAGTCTTGATTGCAATTTATAGATGGTCATGCTTTGTCTAAGAAACTTGCAAAGCAAGTAAAAAATTGTGATAAAAAGTTAAAGGAAATGTTTGTCCAGTATCACAGCACACGCGACTCTTTATCGGACAAAAACAAACGAGGTTTTAAAGGAGTTCAAATTAGTGATCTGATGGTTGCGGTAGAAGGATTTCAACCACATGACAAACGTGACAATGATTGTGCAGGCCAGATACCATACACAGTTCAGCGCCAAGCAATAGACATGCAACATCTTGTACGGCGGAGCAAAGAGGAAATGCAACTCATCAAGCAAGAAACGATGCGAGTATTTTTCTACTACCAAAACCAAGAGAAATATGTGGCGGCTACAATTAACCAACTCTCCGTGGATAGTTTGGTCTCAAGTTACCAAATGGGTTCAATTTCATTGTTGAAATCAAAGCAAAAGATTCTCAAATACCGACTTCTATCAATGCACTCTTTGCTGAAAAGTTATATCACTTTGCCATCAATTGAATTTAGCCAATCACTTTCAACCATAGAAAACAGTCAAGTCGAAGATTACAATGACTCAAGCGCATGCAACTCCGACTTTTCAACAGATGATTCTGGACATGAGTAAGGAAAACTTAGTGTAAGAGAATCAATATCCATCTCAATTATGCGTTAGGTTATATTCCTTGTTGCCCTGAACTTATTAATTATTAACCTCAAGAGTCAATATTTTTAAAAACATCAAAAGTCAATATTTTTAAACGAATGTTATGGGCAAGGGCTTGGGAATCGGGAACTGGTTCTAAACTTTGAAAGTGATCACAAAAAGGTTTCCATTTTAAAATGAAAGCATATCTTTTTTACACAGATAACACTGCATGCCCTTCTGAAAGATTTCAGCCTAATTTCATTGAATATAGTAAAAAATGGTACAGGATTCGTGTGTCCCACTTTAGAGAGGCCTAAGAACTCTTTTCAAGAGGCCAGCTTGCGATATTCGTGTAATATTATTTTATAATTTTATATTTGAAGGAAGAAATGTTATATCAAAATATTACAGATGTTTTTTCGTGGATTATCTATTAAGATATACCATATTAAAAAGTAATTTTCTTAACCATGGTTATGGATGTCATTTTAAAATCCTGCCACTGAATATTGATGGTGTAAGTAAAAATAAGATGTATAATTCGATCAAGCCAAAATACATAGATCTATATTTACCTTTAAACATCTTTATCGCATGTTGCGTATATATATATATAGTATAACAACAACTGAGATTAGAATTTTTTTCCAACCTTGCTAGTATAACAACTATTGAGATTAGAATTTTTTTCCAACCTCGCTAGTATAACAACTACTGAGATTAGAATTTTTTTCCAACCTTGCTAGTATAACAACTATTGAGATTAGAATTACATTCCAACCTCGCTATTTCAGCTACATGAGTTATCTTTAGAAGCATGCTTGGCAAGGAGTGTTGTAATATTCTCAGTCCATGCAAAAATAAGCTCTTCTGCATGTGTCGATTCATTCCCTCTACTTCCATGACAAACTTGACAAATGTCTTTAATGGGAAAACGTTTAAATCACTTTTTGGGGAAAATTCAGCATATGAAATTAAGTAAATTTGAAAAATGTCTACCTCAGGTAAAGGGATGTTGTGACAATAATCCATTCGGCTTGTATACTCGTCCACTCGTCAGTCCATTCCCGTTCCGGAGAAAGAAACAATCCATTGATAATATCGTGGAAATCGTCTAACTACAAGTGCATGATAATTAGAAAGACAATTAAGGAGTTGTGGACTTTTGGAATTGCATAGAAAATCTTTAGAATAATTTCAAGAACATTACCAATTCCTTGGATAAACGGTGCTGTATTCCCGATATCAGACGTTCGAAGATTGGTTGTCTTTCTTGTCTTGAGTATTTTGTCCAAAGAATGTGCCGAATACTCGCAATTTCTTCAGCGACAAACTTTTGCAAATGATTCTAAATTCGACAAAGTTCAATGGAAATAAAGTTAAATTACTCTGAATGAGATAATCATATCAAGCTTTATTGTTAAAAGAAGGAATACACATAGACCTCAACTTTTGGAAGGACAGCAAGCATGTCGCCAAGTTTGTGGTACTGTGGTTTTTCGCTTCTAAAATATATTAAGAAAAAAGAAATAGCAAGAATAAAAATAAATGTATATGTCTGATCACAGGCGGACAAGATGGACTGTGCTTACTCCAATATATCCTCTGGTGAAAATTTTGAACAGCCACAAAACCATTTCCGCGGTAACTCTTGGTCATTGACGTCATCTACGCCCGCACATTGATGATGAAGCCACTTATTGCATTTAACAGCATCACATGCTATCCACTGCACAGACCTTCTTTGAACTCCGCAAGTAGAATAATGTGCCTGGGGAACCTGACATGATCTTGCACCGCACACCTCTTCCTGTGCAGTCTTTAATTTTATTCTTCTGCCATGTCTGGAAATTCCAAATCCCACCAAGCCACCTATACCTTCTTCAATAGCGAACTTAAGATTTAAGACGCGGCCGGTCTGAAACACCACCGGAAATATCCTGCTACAACGATTGAAACTTAATGGCATGTACTCGCTTATGGATACTGTAAACAGACCTCTGATTTTTCAATGGTCTGCAAATGGGGCGAACAGTACCATCTATAAACCCCCGACAGTTGTCGAGAGGAGCACCCTTTTGATGAATAGCCTCACAATAAGCTTCCAAAGCATCTGGTGACAAAAACCGCTGATTAAAGCTGCTAAAGTGATGTCCATGAACATTGTAAATCCATAACAGTTGTTGTTATCATGCTGCTCTCAGGTACTGGCCTTCCAAAACGCGAAATCATGTCACTGTATCTACATGGGTATGCAAATCGTTTTAACAACATGCACAACCCTTCAGTTCCATCAACAATGGTGCCTTGAGGACATGTAAATCTTTCAGGTATTTGAAGTGCTTCTGCTAACAGTGGTATGTCTTGCTTTTCGATATGAAATACTGTCTTGCATTCTTCTTTGGTCATCTCATTCACATCAAATGGGGCGTATTTCCAATAGGGAAATGGAGAATTTCTTGTTCGATTTAATTCACGAAGTAAGACAAATTCTTCGTCATCAAGCAAGTCATTGAAATAAGCATCGACGAGTAGTTCCTGTACGTTTGCAAGAGCAGCCATATTTACTGTAAGGCCGGCGTTTTAAATCTTAAGTTAAATTTCCAGTGTTGCGAACGCCGTCCTCTTCCTAGGCCTTTTCGCGGTTGCAATGTTTTGTATGCGGTCGCATCTCAAATCTTAAGTTCTCTAATTTCAGACACAGGTTGTATATTGGAAAACGCTCTTATAATGTATTTTCCTTCAAAAATATTGCTGAATACATCACCAGCAACATCATCTAAATACATGAATTTAAATGACTTTAGAAAATCTAATCTGTAACGGCACTCGAAAGTTCTAAGGAAAATATTTAAGTATTGAGTGCTTGATGTTTATGACAACACATATATAAATTGATTTAACTATGTATTACAACAACACAATTTCACTGTACACTGAACGTCATTTTAAATAACCACACACCTAAAACTTTAGTAACACATATCTTTTGACCGAAACCACCACTTCTAACACAATCCTCTTCCATTTGAAATCCAGGTACAATCATCCCTTCTGCAACAGTTCTTTTGTTATTATCAATTATGTTGACTTTACTCCAGAACGGATAAACTATTATCAGGGACAGAAATAGTAAAGGTGCCGTTCCCAATAAACAGAATAGAGCAATTACATTTATACACAGACATACTTTATTGTAACAGTTTCTATTAAAACATGAGCAATGAGAAAACATAAATTTTGACCAAAAATATTTAACCAGATTTTAATAGGAATATTTTCTTTCTTTCTATTATGCCAGGTTTTCTATATTGTCCTTGCTTAGAATGAGCATCAGTCGTAGTTGAAGAAGAACTTGTCGCGGAGGTTAGAGAAGTTGAGAGAGGAGGATTGGAAAGATGAATCTAGCACAGACGAAACTGGAGATATCGTTCCGGACGACGAAGACGTATTTATTACAGACATCGTTGAAGTCATAGTAGACGAACAAGAGAAAATGTTGGAATTTTTATCAATTCTGGAGAGAGTGCTAGCCCAGGTGGTTGGAATAGCCGAAGTAGCAGGTGAGGAAAGAGAGAACGATGTAATGCAGTCTGGTTGAGAAGCAATGAAAATATTGGTTGGAATGAATACATATTTGCATTAACTATCTGCGTAGTTGTAGCCATTGTGAAAAAAGACAAAGATGAAGTCAATGAAGTAGGCGATTCAGCAAAGGAAGGAAGATTGGAAACTGGTAACTGAACCAGAACTAAAGGAGGAAGAAGTATAAACAGGACCAGATAAAGGGAGAGGGGAAACAGAACTTAAAAGTACAATAGAAGATGGCAAGGTAAAAGAGGGTAAACAAGTAATAACATTTGTAGTAGAACAAGTTAAAGATAGTGGAGCAGAAGTAAAAAGAATGAATGGAGAAGAATGGATGGAATTCAAATTGGCTTCTTCAACACAGCCAGATTCAACTGCAACAGATCCAATAGCAGATGAAGTTACTTCTTTAATTCTAACTTTTATGTTGTCACCACATGCAATTATTCTCCTTAACTGGTCAACACCATACCCACTTGACTTTCGGAATGGTATGTTCTATAGAATATCCCATTAAAATCTTCTACTGAATATCCTATAGAATATTCTAAGGGATTTTGGAACCTATTCTATGGAATGTTCTACAACATGTTCTATAGCATCTTTAATAGAATATTCTATAACATATGCCATCTTATATAGAATATTCAATAGAATATCCTTCAGAACATTCATTAGAATAATCTATAGAATACTGGTATTCTATGGAACATTCTAACACATATTCTATGACATCCTATATGAAATGTTCCATAAAATATGTTCAATCTTTGGAATATTCCATTAATGATCCCTTTGAATATGTGATCAAATGTTCCATAGAATATGTATTTTATACTATATTTTATAGAATAATCTATTAAATATGCTATTGGATGATAAATGATATATTCAATATTCCATGTTTTGACTTTGAAATATATCACTTTATAACAACATAATCAAAACTTCTTTATGGCAGGACTGAGACATACCAACAAATAAAATGTTCCCAAATATAGCAAACTTATTTACTTAAAGTTCAATTGATGCAAAGATTTAATAAAAATACATATATTATACAACAAAGAATAAAAAACAAGTCCTATAACAGTGTCCATATAACTTTAATTTGCATGTAGAACTCTAGTTCTGGTAAGTCTGTTAGGTTTCATTTTGTTTTGTGGATAAAAAACTGGAGCCGGTTGTTTCAAGGCTGTTTAGCTTAGCGTCCACGCCAAGAGCAACATGGCGTTAAGCGGCGGCATGAGAGCTGTCACTAATTTCATTATTTTAATAATCTTTTCAATTCATATAAAAGCTTTAAACGAAAAGCTTACTAGCTCTAAAGGTCCTGATATATCTGGTGAATTAACGTGTGGAATTCTATTGAGTACACCAAAGATACCTCAACAAAACCATAATTCTCGTGTCAACAATGGTCGCCATTCAATGTCAAGTCCGGGCAAAGCAACAATGTTTTTAAACATTATGAAGATATTTCTCCTCTCAAACCTAATTACGATGGCCGGGGACGTTTCGATCAACCCTGGACCAACATGGGTGGATGGTATCAACAGTAATGCGACCTGTCCGGAGAGCTCATTTGTGTTTTCGAAACCTTGAAAACGTGGAATATCAGTAGCTCACCTAAATGTAAGAAGTGCTTTGTCTTCTTTGGATGAAATAAAGATCCTGCTTGGCAGTAAGTCCTTGGATGTGGTTACACTGAGTGAAACCTGGCTGAACGAAGCAATCGACAATACAGAACTTATCATCGACCGCTATACATTGACCAGGAAAGACAGAAGATACAGTCAAGGCCGGGGCGTAGCAGCATACATCAAATCTGTTTATGTGTTTACTGAAAGACCCGATCTCTGTTTAACTGATTTGGAAGTGCTGTGGTTTGAACTGCATATTCCCAAGTCAAAATCTATTTTAATAAGCGCCGCTTATCGACCTCCTAATAACTCAGCCAACGATACGTTTTTCAACAATCTTGAAAATGAACTGCAAAATATACCTATGCAACAGGAACATATGATTTTTGGGGGACCTTAACTGTGATATGACAAAAAATCTGCCACAAACCAGGCGATTAAAATCGTTGATGTATCGCTTCCAACTGACTCAGTTAATTTAACAACCAACTAGATTATCTGAAACAACAGCTACCCTAATTGATGTTATTTTGTCTTCAAACCCAGAGAAAATCGGAGAGTCTAACGTTATGCATTTATCCATTAGCGATCATTCACTTGTATATACGGTTCGTAAAGCTAGGGGTATAAGTTACAAATTGCCTCGAGTAATATCGTTTAGAAGTTATAGTAGATTCAATGCTAAATCCTTCCAAACCGATTTACAGTCCGTCCCTTTTCACATTATCGAATCGATAGATGACCCCGACACAGCATGGTCATTGTGGAAAGATATGTTTACCGAAGTTTGTGATAAACACGAACCCATTATGCAGCACAAAGTATGAAGTGAACAATGCCCATGGCTATCTGAACATCTCAAGGAACTAATGCGTAAGCGTGTCTATTTACACAAAAAGGCTATTAGATCTTGTCAAAACACGGACTGGGAAGCTTATAAAATATCGAGAAACGAAGTAAATAATGATATCCGCTGGGCTAAAGAAACCTATTACAAGTCTAAACTTGAAGAAAATAGAAATGATCCAAAAGGTATTTGGGAAAATTATAAAGAAGATTTTGCCACAAAAAAATAAAAGCCCTGCGAATGTAATGGAAATCAACGGCGAATTGTGTTCAGCTCCCTCAATCATAGCTAATCAATTTAATGAATATTTTACCACTATTGCCACGAAATTATGCAGTTTATTACCAAGCCGTAAAATACCAACAGAACAGAACCATGATTGTTCCTTTCAATTTAAAGCCATAGAAATTAAATCCGTCTTAATGAGGTTGAAGCAATTGAAACATAATAAATCAGCAGGGATTGATCACATTCCAGGACGCTTGTTGAAAGCGGCATCTGAGAGAATTGCCCCCTCGCTGGTATACATCTACAATCTGTCGTTGGAAAAAGCAATGTTTCCACAAGAGTGGAAAATTGCTAAAGTCACCCCACTTTTTAAGTCAGGAAAACGTACTTTAATTGAGAACTATCGTCCAATCTCAGTCCTTCCAACTGTAGCGAAAGTATTTGAACAGGAAGTCCACCAACAACTTTATAATTTCCTAGAAGAAAACCAAATTCTCCATTCAAGCCAACACAGATTTAGAACAAGAAAATCGACACAGACAGCTCTCTTATCAGTTGTGGATAAGTGGTTGGAAGGCATGGAAAACAGCCAAATATCAGTTGTTGTATTCGTAGACTTAGCTAAGGCATTTGACACCATTAGCCATGCTAACTTACTAAGAAAATTACGAGCAATAGGAGTTTCTGACTTGGCTCTTCAGTGGTTCTCCTCATATTTAGAAAATCGCGAACAACTAACAACCTATAATGGAGTGATGTCCCCAAAACACCAAATTTTGTATGGAGTCCCACAAGGATCAGCTTTGGGTCCGTTGTTATTCCTTATATATGTTAATAACCTACCTGATTGTGTAAAGAACTGCGAAATTAATATGTTCGCAGACGATACAGCTCTGTTTTTTACTGGTCGTAGTGAATCGGATATTGAACTAAAACTCAATTCTGACCTAATCTTGATCTCGGACTATTTAGAAGCGAACAAACTCGTGATAAATACGACCAAAACCGAGTTTATGGTGCTTGGAACCCATCAAAAATTAGTCAACGTCCGACCGCTACAGATCTATTTCGGTCATTATTTGGTTAAACAGGAGTAACGCTGGATTCTCATCTATCATGGACACTGCATATAGATAATCTCTGCAAAAAGATTTCTTCCCCAGTTGGTGTTTTGAGACGAATAAGATCATTCCTGGATAGTCCATCTGCCAGACTTGTGTTTTCATCTACAATTCTGCCTTTATTTGATTATTGCGACATCGTTTGGGATTTGTGTACGAGTAATTCTAAAACCAAGCTCCAAAGGTTACAAAATTGGGCGGCAAGAATTATTCAAAGAAAGAGCAACTCAGTACCATCGGAGGATGTTCTGAAGGAATTAACCTGGTGTGACCTTGAAACAAGAAGAACATTTCACAAAGCAGTTTTGATGTACAAATGCTTAAATAATCATGCGGAAGGTGTTAATGTAAATTTAAAAAAGCACTTAGAAATCCATAATCATAATACTAGAAGGAGAAATAACTTTAGGTTACCAAAACCTAGAACTGACCAATTAAAAGCGTACATTTAGATACTCCGCTCCCCAGATATGGAACAATTTACCATCAGACTTGCGAGAAAGAGATAGCCTACCGTCTTTTAAGACATCTGTTTTAAACTTTTTAAAATCTACGTCATAGTTATTGTATACTGGACAAACGCTTAGGGCAGTATAGATTTTACCGTAACATAGTATTAAACAATAGTTGTAATAAATTTGGAATATTATCTGATCTAATGCCAGGGCCCCAAGGGAGAACAGTTTTTACTGATTGGGTCACCCTGGTTAAATAAAGCTTATCTATCTATATGGTGGTTAAGTGAAAATTATATACATTTCACACATTTTGAGGAGGATTGAATTGAAGTATTATGCACTAAGTAATTTAAAACAATATGGTGTCACTCAAATGGAAATATTTTAGCTTGGTTTTTTATGAATGTATAAATTTAATCAATATTTTCTAGATAACTGGATCAATCTTAGGCAGTAAAATTATTACCATTCTGCAGTTTTTCCACCAAATAAAATGACTGTGCAAGAAAATAGCAAAAATATAACTAGGCTATATTATACTAAATATATTTACATATACAGAACATGTAAATAGTAGAAAATGGAATGTCATATAGTTACTGATGTCAGATCTTTCAACTTAGCTTTCTCAACTTGCACAATATTATTAATCTTTGGTACCATAACTTGTCATATGTCAGCCTCTTTCCCCCCAAACCTTTTTGCACCATACTCTAGACACAGAAAAAGTAAGACTCATCAATAACTGAAGCGAGATATGTATATAAGATATATTGACTTGGACCATACATAATTAAAACAACTATACTGCTTTGTTATCCAGTTCTGTGACAAATGAGAAGTAATATATTAGTTGTATATAAATAATATAATATTTTAATGATGAAACAATTAAATACAACTATATTATTTTAAAACAGGCTAGTACTCTACAAATTATGTATGGAAAACATTACTTTCTTATGATATATAACTTCATCTTTACCACACTTAAGTAGCTATTTAGCGTGTTAAATAAGTCTAGTGTTTAATATTAGTACATTTATGCAAATACAATGTAGCCTGTCATGAATAAAAAATTAATTATTCATAAGTGCAATAATATTCGATTTCGATTCCCAGTTGGGACTACTGCTTTTATTCGTTTTTCTAGAGTATTAAAACTAATATAGTCGTTTGTCTGTTGCACTAATACTAATAACCGTTTTTTTAGAATGAAGGAAAATTATTTGTTTCACTTGATGCATGTTTTGGCTTGCCAAGAAAAAAACATCTGGCACGAGTTACAGGGAGCCATTAAGTGCAAACATGTACTTCCACAATCAAGAAGAAGTAGACACGTTTCTTAAGTCATATCCTGGAAGCTCATCTGGAGACACACGAGCTGGAAAGGTAATACTAATATTTTTATAAATCAAGTTGCCGTTATTGGTATCCATCAAATTCAGTGTTGATGCTTTAGGCCCACAGAGTTTTTAGACTGCAGGCCGAGAAAGCAAGTTACAGTTGATTTCACAAAACTTTGGCCGCTCCAGTTGCGAACTATGTTTTGAAACTGTCAAGTGGGCGGGGAAGTTGTCAATTCCGTTTTGTAATTCGCAACGAATTTCCGAAGTTCAAATCGAACTTCGGAATTTCAAATTGAACTTTGCGGGCAATTTGACTAAATCGCTATAAAATGGCCACTATAAAACACCAGGGCAAAGCAATTTAAATGCAGTAAAGAAATATATTGTAATTGCTTTGCCCTGGTATTTTATAGTGACCATTTTATAGAGACTGAGCCAAATTGCCCGCAAAGTTCGATTTGAAATTTGGAAGTTCGATTTGAACTTCGGAAATTCGTTGCGAATTACAAAACGGAATTGACAACTTCCCCGCCCACTTGACAGTTTCAAAACATAGTTCGCAACTGGAGCGGCCAAAGTTTTGTGAAATCAACTGTAATGCTATTACGAGTTGCAACTCATTGTCAAAGATTCTCATCAACTCCTGAGTCTCCTGTTAACTCGAATCGACTTTAACTGTGTTAAGCTTTTGGTACAGGTTGGTGAGTGGACAACTGAAATCTCAACTTGCATTAATTTGTAGAAACTAGCATTGTTTTGCATTAGGGCTTTTGCCAGGCTGTGAGCCATATTAAACAAAATCTAAACTTTCAAAGAAAGATGCGTTACAATATAAATGTCAATATGTTCAAGCAGCGTGGCACTAACAACTTTGTATCGAATGTGGTATTAACAAGTGCCTGCATGATGTAGAAAAATACTTCTTGACCTTTCAACTTAAATGTCTTGGGCCAAAGTTTACCATACTACGCTTACGAGTTACGAAGGCCGTCTTTACTACTAACTTCTCCTACTGTCTGTTTTAGGCAGTTGTTATATCACATTTAAAGTGCCTATCACTTGTGGAATCTTTATGCATTTGAAAAGAATGTAAAAAGTTAGTTAATATATTAAAAATGTTTTAAATTTAATAGCCGTGCTTAAACCCAGGAGGTTGGGACTCAGGAACCAAAGGTAGTTTAGAGGCTTGTATCTTTGAAATTATTGCACTAAATCAAGAAACATAAAGATCCCACGAGTGATATAGGCACTTTAATGGGAAGTCAAAAGAAGAGCAAACATAAAATGCTGGATTATTCTAAAATTTGAAAAATTGCATGTTTCCTCAAATGACAAGGAGAATTAAAAACAAATGTCTAGTTAAAAAAGTCTTCATCAAGCAAATCAAAGATTGCAAGGCGGGTTCTGAAATAACATCTAAAAGAAGATATGATGCACTTAATGAAACTGCAGTTTGTGGGCTTGCTTGCAAGCATGGTTTTCTAATGAATTTTGTAAATTTGAAAGGCGGAGAGAGGTTATAGGACCTTTTTGTATTTTACCGATGTGCTTAGGTACAACTGTTACTTTAGTCTTAGCATCATTTATTAATTTAAATTTATAGACTTGGGTATGCCGTCTATTTACTTAACAGCCTGACATCAACAATTCAGGATGGAGTAATGGTACATTTCATGTATGACATATGCTGTTTGCTGGAAGCTCATTTGAAGTTATAAAAAGGATGCCATAATCATGCATGGAATCGAAATTACTGCATGACAATTAAGTTACTGTCATTCTTTTCAGATTAAACGTGAGTCAGGCATTCACTTGTCTTCATGTATATACCCACTTCATTTGACTGATTAACAGACAATTATCAAAGTTTTAGCATTATTTTCAAAGAGCACTTTGAAAAACCTTTCTTTTTAATATATTGTATTCTCCTTCATATATTTTGTTTAGAAGCAAAATAATGTTGATTTCCTCAGCAAAATTAAACTTTCCTGCCCTCAGTTTCATGTTTATGGCCATGGTGCAAAATGTCAGGTATCCGATCAGGGTTATGATTTGTATCCGATCAGGATACAAAAAATGTCCGTTCAAAACATCATGCAACCATATACAACGAGATCGAAATATATATATATATATATATATATATATATATATATATATATAATATATATAAATATATATATAAATATATTATATATATATATATATATAAATATATATATATATAAAATATATAAATATAATATATATAATATATAATAATATATAAATATATATATTATATATATATATATATATATTATATAATATATTATATATATATATATATATATATATATATATATATATGTATATGTGTATATGTGTATATGTGTATATGTGTATATGCGCATATGTGTATATGTATATATTTATATATATGTATATATATGTATATACATGTATATATATGTATATATGTATATATGTATGTATGTATATATGTGTGTATATGTGTATATGTGTGTATATGTGTGTATATGTGTATATGTGTATATATGTATATATGTATATATGTATATATGTATATATGTATATATGTATATATGTATATATGTATATATGTATATATGTATATATGTATATATGTATATATATATAAATATTTATATATATATATATAATTATATATATATATATATATATACTGTCGTTGTCAAAAAGGTTGTCCTGGGCAAGTATATGTATATATCGATCACGTGACATTATTATGCATCAACACGCGTGGGATTGTACAAGCGTGTTAATTGCGAGTTCGAGTAGCAAGGTGAACGATTAGAAAATGCCAAGACGGTATTCGGATGATTTAAGGTGGAGAATGGTTTATCAACGACGAAAGAAGTATCGACGAAATTGCAGCACAGCTATATTTGTTTGTTCAAAAACCGTCTATCGTACTCTCAGCACCTTTTGGAACACGGGTGATGTGAAGCCTTGCCGTATGGGTCGCCCAACAGGGAGCGTATCTTTATTCCCACACGAAGAATATATTATAATGGACTGTTTACTGCAAACGCCGCAAATACAGTTGAATGAGATAGCAAGCTATATCATTAATGCTACTGGCTTTTCATTTAGCTCGGAGACACTGTGCCGAGCTCTCTATAGGCTTGGAATAACACGCAAAAAGGTATGAACATTATGACATTATTTAAATTGCAATATATACTCAATACTGCACGCTGGAAATCATATAATAATATTTATAAGACGCAAGCCATTCCACCTTTTCCCAATTTATTACAAGATTCTAGTTGTTCTTTATCAACTCTTAATTCAAGCCACATTTTGGACTTGACGAGTGATGGATTTCTTGCGAACTTTTATAGTATATAGCAAGCTATATGTAAACCTCTTCAATAGGATTCAAATCAGGATTGTCGTACACTGGTTCTACAACTTTTTGTACATGATGTGTTGGGTGGTTATCTGTTTACAAATATGCATATATTACTAGTTTAAGCAGTTGCATCTTTGTGCATCAACAAGTTTTGTTTAAACAGATATTATTAATAGATCAAAACATAATCACAAATTCAGTCATCCCTTGAGACATGTTAGAACAGCGAATTTGCATTAATTATATTCAAATCTCAACCATATAACGAGAACGGATCGCGGGTTTTCCCCATCAAATCGATTCATAGCTGGTAAAAGCTGTTCATCAAGAAAATGGATAAAGGAGCGTGTTTCAAATCTTTCTTCAGGATTCTTTAACAAACATGCAGTTCGCAAGAAGTCCATCACACGATATTGCCGAAACAATGGAATAGCGCGGTGTCCACCGTGCATAGCTATAGTATAGTCGCTCACAACAGGCGGTATCCCACGAGCACTATATCCATATTGCCGAGCAATTCGTTTACTTTTAAAACGTAGAACCAAATAAATAAGTGATCTACTAGTTTGTGCAATCCAGTTACAGTAAGGTATTATTTAGTACGTGCAATGCCTGTTTCATCGAGGAAAACGAGCTGGTTTGGGTCAAAAAGGCTGATTTCGGCCATGAATTGTAGTCTAATATCGTCTCTTCGCTGAAGGGCAATTCTCTGTATCTGAAAAAGAAAATGTGGCTTGAAGAATTGATAAAGAAAAACTAGAATCTTGTAATAAATTGGAAAAAGGTGGAATGGCTTGTGTCTTATTAATATAGTTATATGATTTCCAGCTTGCGGTATTAAGTATATATTCCAACTTAAATAATGTCATAATGTTCGTACCTTTTTGCGTGTTATTCCAAGCCTATAGAGAGCTCGGCACAGTGTCTCCGGGTTAAATGAAGAGCCAGTAGCATTAATGATATAGCTTGCTATCTCATTCAACTGTATTTGCGGCGTTTGCAGTAAACAGTCCATTATAATGTATTTTTCGTGTGGGAATAAAGATACGCTCCCTGTTGGGCGACCCATACGGCAAGGCTTCACATCACCCGTGTTCCAAAAGGTGCTTAGAGTACGATAGTCGTCTTGGCATTTTCTAATCGTTCACCTTGCTACTCGAACTTTCAATTAACACGCTTGTACAATCCCACGCGTGTTGATGCATAATAATGTCACGTGATCGATATATACATATACTTGCCCAGGACAACCTTTTTGACAATGACAGTATATATATATATATATATATATATATATATATATATATATATATATATGTGGTGTATATATATATATATATATATGTGGTGTATTTTTAGATTGTTTCTGAATTTGAGAGGATTTTGGCAGTGAAATCCAGCATCACTAAGCAGTTTAAGGCACACTTCTCTCAAATGGCCAACAAAGTACTCCTCCTTGCCAAAATGTCAAAGAAAGCCAAGTGTTAGAGCGTTTGAAGAAATATCTGATGTTGCTAGAGAATGATGACTTCTGTGACCAGGAGGTAGAAAATTCAGATAGTAAGTTTATCTATTTTCGTGTTATTTATTCTGCTGTTAAAGCTACTTGGCAAACCCAGATTGTCCATTTATGTCAAGCTTCGTTTACATTTATGTCAAGCTTCGTTTACAGCTTCGTTCGTAAAACCCATTTATGTCAAGCTTCGTTTACAGCCATGCCTGGTTTGATAAAACGGACACATGTTTACGTCTATGTTTACGTCTTTTATCACTTATACATAGATTTTGTCTGTGGAGAAATTTATATATATGCGCCAACGCATGTTACTTGTTTGACACATATTCCCTATTCTTTTAATCAGCATCAATATTTGCGTCAATCATATCACGCGCATCAAGCCTTCTGACTAATTCGTTAATCGTTCGAACGCTTCTGATTGAACGTTTATTTATCCGCTTGTATTCTCGACCTAAAACATTCAGATTTTTAGCTGAATTCGTCAAAACGCTTTTTAGATTCGTTGAAAACGTTATGACAGATCGTTTTTTCCGTTTCAACGAAATATCAATAACGTATGTTTTCCCATGAAAGGTCACAAATATAAGGTCGCGAAAAGTTAACTGAATGCTATGATCAAATAGTCAAATATCTCAAATTGCTGGTGACTGCATCAGGACTCTTGTGACCTGGTTGTTGAAAACTCAGATGATAAGTCTATTGAATATTATTTTATTTTATTTATTTTATTTATTCATCTTCGCCAATTAATGAATATACTGACATTTACATAAATACATATACTAGATATAGTTATGGAAACACACACGCATACATCTAAACAGAATTGGCTAGGTGCACGCTACAGCTTTAGCCAATTATAGCGGCCCTATATATAATGATAAACACACAAACTAAAAACCAAATTAAACGAATGCAATACATCAAACAAAATGATGACATAAATACTACTACTTTTGACCAGTTCATTACATGATGTTTACTCAAATCTAGTTAACAAAAGTTGAGATAAATTCCTTTTTTGAGCGTTGTTACAGCATTGCACCCGCTTAAACAGGCCTTAATAACAACACGATAATTCACATGACAGTTTACGACACTTATTACAGCACAAACATAAAGATTTCCATGTTCTTGGGTCTTCAACGTCATATACAGTTGCCACAGCTACTTCATAATATTGGAAAAGTCCACTTTTGAATCGACTTAGGCTGATTTCATTGCCTGTTAAATCGCTTGGTAGGACATTCCATAAATGAGTTGATCTATTTAAGTAAGACTTCTGGAATGTGGTGGTTTTGCATCGTGTTGTTCTAAATGAGAAGTTGTTAGGATTTGTTGATCTAAATGAGAAGTTGTTAGGATTATTCTAAATGAGAAGTTGTTAGGATTATTCATGCATATAAATATATATGTTATGTTGTTGTCTGGTAAATCGATTCTGTTTATGCAAGCCGATCGAGATTGCCTTTATGTGCCTGATTTTTCCAAATTTGAGTCGCTTTTTGCATTTTAGGTTGTAACAGTCCTTACAACATTTCACATTTCTTAAACACAATCTTAAGATGTTTTTGGCACATGTGTTGATTGTAAGCTATCGATTCTTCGCTATACACTACGTGTATTTGTTAATGCTTTATATAAGTTTTCATCAGTCCCATGTTGTAAAGATCGGGGTGCAGACCCAATTGGAGACAAAAGTGAAACAAAATTCACTGGAAACATTGGCACGCATTAATATTAACGAGATAGAGAAGTTGTTTGTACTTTGTAATGATAGTCATTTATTGGTTAAATTTGATATTATGAAAATATAAATTTTTCCGTACTATACAGAGAACAGTGATGCAGCATATATGTTATAAAACACGCGCATCATTTTGAAAAGCAATTAAAACCGGAAAGAAAACATGTTTCACTAATTTTGCAAAACATAAAACAGATTCAGTGCGGTTGTATTTGTTTGGTACCACATCACAAGCTATCGTCATTTCATGCTTGACCAGCTTATGCTTAGTTTAGGGAGGATTGTGGATTTTGGGTATTACGATATGTTGATGAGGAGAAATAGGCTAGACAAAATAATTTTTCAATTTAAATAATGCATATACGTTTATATTCTATCAGTTTTACAAGTGTAAATTCTTTCATTCCGACTGTAGCTTTCTGTCAGCTAGCAATAAAACAAATCTACATCCGACTTAAATTAAAATTTCCTTCAATCACGCGTATTCTACGATACAGAAAAATTGTATAAGGAAAGACAAAGAAATACAAAAAAAGAGCCCGGAGCCTCGTATTCGAAATTAATCACCCACTGTAAACGTGGAGACGCAACACCAACCTTATAATTGCTCATAGCTAAGCAAAGGTTTTGGAATTGCGAGAACATCATAATCGTTAGATAGCGACTCGTTCTCCAGTGTGACTTGACTTGGGGCAACAAACTAAGAGACAGAGGAAGCACTTTCTGAGATTGCGTGAATTTTTTTATTTGAACATGCTTAACTGCATGACATAAAATAGATCAAAACTCTTCTGCTTTCTTCCTCATTGACCATTTTAACATTCAGCTTGGAGAGTTTATTCCGTATTTTTTCACACGCATTGATTTAGCATAGGATCGTCACAATTCTTGATCACGTATTTACTCGTTTCCGTAACTGGTACTGATCAACATTTTTATACATTTTAGACATGTTTGTACTCGACATCCATTATACTATAACAGATTTTCAATGAAAGCTTCACTTTGATCTTGACAATATGTTGTCGCTTAAAATGGTATAGTTCTTTATTCTGACTTATGTCAGAAAATCATCAACCCCAGGCATTCCTTTACAAGAATACAGGTTTAGCAATTGGAATTGTGATTGCGACGAAATGCTAATTTGAGGACCTGGTATACTTGTTGATGGTGGTTGTGCGTAGGACCTGATGGGGGATAGAGACAAGCACAACCAAGGAAATATGCAAAAAAAGACCCAGCATTTGTGGTTTCACTTTACATTCGCCGAATCAGCGCCTTTTCGGTCACAATCAATGACGAACCAAACTTTGTAAAATTCCTCCCTTCATTGCTTACGGATTTCATAGTTAGTTTAACTTTCCAAACGAAAGCAAAGTGTCCTTCGAATTCCTTTACTTTGATGTCCTCGACATTGAGCATCTAGAAATAGTCCTCAAATGCTTTGTAGCAAGCAATTTTTTGTCTGTTTTATCCGCTTGATTTAAATAATATCAAAAAGTTGAATATATCTTCGATGCCAAAAGGTGGAATATTTTCAAGGCGACGAGAAATTTCTGCCACTTGTTAAGTCAAAGGATCAGGTGGTATTTTGCCTTTGATTTGCTCAAGCTAAGCTTTATTTTAAAGGCTGCCTTTGCAAGCACAACAAAATCTGCCTTTTTGTAGTTCGCGGCTGTTATTCCTGTGTCTGAGAGAAAGTTTCTCAGATTATACACATTCATATTTTTCAAGATTTCATCTGTTATTGTCATGATGTCTATTTTTAGGGTAGTAAAATATATTGTCTTCAATGTTTCGCTTGTCCGAACTTTTCCTGCCCTGCAAATTAGCCCATGAAATCCCTTCACGGAAAATCACGCGCCGCGGGCTTAAAGGTCAATTCTAAATTTGATACCACTGTTATGGATGTTGGGGGCTTTAGGGCAGTAGGGGTGTGTGAATAAGTAAAAATGTGTTCACCAGTTGAGAGATTTCGCTTGTTGAAATTAAGCATAACTTCTTGTAACTCCAAAATTCTTGATTGATTAATATTGTTGAAAACACTTGTCGTCCCAACAGACAATTCAGTTCTTCGGCAAATCAAGACTTGTTACAGGACAACTGAGGAAGAAGTTCCACTAGCTCAAGCAGGAGTTTCAAATAAGAACAGTTGAACAAATATCTTGCCTAAATTGGAATACGTGCTTGAAGAGAAAGGACATACAGATGGACGAACAATATATTTTCCACGAGGATAAGAAAACAACGTACTAAACAAGTTACTACACACCAGAAAGTTCTATTTCAGGCAAAGACAAACCTGGCACCAATCACATTTTTTTTTCTCAAGCGTTTCACGAAAAAGAATTGATGAATTGCTAAAAATATTTCCTTCAAAAGCCCGTTTTAAAATAAAACAATTAACATTCCAAATTGATTGTATTTCAATTTAGAAATACTGCATGAAAGTATCTACACTTGTAATGCATATTGGTGTTTACATGTCATAGTTATACGAAATGTTTTCCTAAAAAAATAAGCCAGATATTTTAATTGAATTAACACATGAATATTTCTTATTGAAACGTTTAAATGGTTGTGACGTATTAAAAGCATGCTTGCTTTGCATGCAATACCAAATTCATTGAAATTTCAGCCCTAGCTTTCATTGCTCAAAAGTACAAGCATAAAACCTCTATCAAATGGCAATAATGCCTGTCGCTTCTGGTGGTACCATTCCTCTAGTAGTAGCTATATAGTCAGGTTCAAATCCTTAAATTTTCTCTTATGCGACAAAATTCTCTGCAAGTGAACTGTACAAAGCAAACAGTTCGGATTAATTCGCATTTTCATAACAAAAAATCTGTTGTTATTTACACGCCTATACGCTAGATATAACTAAAGCCAATTCTCCATTAACGTCCGCTTCACCCGCGCGGGCGAAGCGGCTTTTGAAAATCTGTCCATGCGACCGTGACGGGTCTGAAAAACAAAGTGCGCTTCGCCCGCGCGGGTGGAGCGGAGGTAATGGAGAATCGCCTTAAGTCCTTAAATAAAATAAAACAAACGATTTCTGACTTTACTCTTTTTCGTCTATTTTAGAGATGCAATTGTTATTTAATTATTTCATGTGAATAACTTTGGATTTTTCTCTTGCAGATTATAACTATGCATTTAGAGAGTAGTCGGCTTGTTGGAGAGATGAAATAATAAAAATATATATACCATAATCATTTATTATGCTTATTAAGAAGAGTTTGCTACCTATCAATCAATCAATCAATCATTCAATCAATCAATCAATCAATCAACCAAAAACTTTATTTAACCACCGTAAAATCTGCAGTAATAAAAGAGGTTATTGGGCATTTAAGAACAAGTTACAAAGTACAGGTATACATAGGACAGTTACACAAGACTGAACGATTTAAGAAAAAGTTATTACTGATTTACAAGGTTGCCGTGCGGGAGTTTACCTTTTAAAGAGAGATGATTTTCTATCTTTCTTTTTAACTGGTGTCGGAAATTTTTCTTAAGAGTTCATTTTTTAGTTCGCGCGCTTGTTTCCACGTGACGTAATAATAATTTGAGAGAGACTAAAAAGCTGTAAAAAATTTGTTTGGCGAGAACAAGAGACCGTGTGAATGTTTAGTTTGTTTATGAGGCGAGAACACTGCGCCACTATAACTGAAACTTCGTTTAGCGTAATTTGTTCGCGGTTTTGGTACAAATAAAGTGTTTTCAGAAATTTTTAAGTTGTATTTAGTGCTGCGAACTTGAAATAAATCAAGAAGATATGTCGGTGTTAAATCATTTAGAGTTTGAACATGATTACAGCCTTATGTTTTTTTTCCGGCGTATTGAAAGAATATCCCAAACTAGTTTGTTAAAAAGGTCGCTTTAACTAGCATCAAATCGAGATTTGGTGTTTACCCTCGCTGCTCTATTTTGCAGTTTTTGCAACTTATCGTTTAATGTGGTATTTATACCATCCCAAAATGGATTACAATAATCAAAATACGGTTGAATTAAAGCTCCGTAAATTTTGAGGGCAGTGCTTGTAGTCTATGAACCGGCGTATCCGTTTAAAGGCTCCAATGGACGAAGCAATCTTTGTAGAAATGCTTTCCATGTGTTGTGCCCATATGAGATGCTCGTCAATTTGTTAGCCTAATGATTTTGTATCTTTAACTCTCTTTATCGTCATTCCGTCAATTTCAATATTTATTTGTTCATCATTGTGTATATTTAGCCTTTTACCTGACCGTTTACCATGAACCCCATTTTGGCAACATTTATGCTCAGTCTATAAGCTATTAACCATTAACGAAGACTTTTCATTTCAGAATTAGTTATTGCTTCATGCTCAGTTACAGATTTTGCCGCGAAATTTATATTAGTATCGTCAGCAAACATTCTTGGAGAGGCTCTATTAAGACAATTTGGCAAGTCATTAATATAAAATAGAAACAGTAGTAGCCCCAAGTTGCTACCTTGCGGCACACCACAAGTTATTTTAACAGGCTCAGATAGTTCACAATTTACGCAAAATCTTTGGCTGTGTTTGCTCAAGTAGGATTTAAAGAATTTGATACCGCTCTTGTCAACACCATATAACATTAGTTTCCGTAAAAGAATGGTGTGATGAATGCCGTCAAATGTTTTTTTAAGGTCGATAAAGACTACGTTGATGGACCATTTGTCTGTTGTTTCTAGTAAGGCTGTTAATGTGCTGTGCATTGTTCGGAAACCGGATTGAATCTTAAATATAAAATTGTTTGTGTTCAGATATATATTTATATATATTTATATATAATTGTTAAAAAAACAATTTTTCAAAAATTTTTGAGAAAACTGAAATTACCAATGTTGGTCGATAGTTGTCCATATCGTCTTCAATACCTTTCTTAAAAATTCGCGTAAACCCTGCTAACTTCCAATCTGTGGGGAATATGCTAGTACTTATGATCTTATTAAATATTTGAGATAATGAGGGAGCAACAATTTCAGCTGCAAGTTTTAATTGCAAGGTATTTTATCTAGGCCTGATATTTTCTTTTCATTGATTGTTCTTAATTTCTATGAGCTGCATTTATAGAGGGAGATTTCATCGAAAATGTGGTTTCAGTTCGCACAATGTACACCTCAGGTTTTACACTGGATGTTCGTACATCGGCTGCTGAATTCTTACCTGCTTTGGCAAAGTTGGAGTTAAGAATTTCTGCCATATGCTTAGGTAAATTTATTGTTTCTTCTCCAATTGTAATATTGGTATAGTTTTATGACTGGGGTTATTACGAGAACTTAATTGGTTAATTAGTTTCCAAGCAGATTTATGATTATTTTGATTTGCCTCAAGGTTATCAGTAAAATATTGGCTTACCAAATCAATTTGTCTTCAGTTAATTTTGCTTTCTTTTTCAAAAGATCTCTCTGACGCATTTTTTGTTTCAATTGGCTGGTTATCCAAGGGCATTTCTTTTCCCCAACTCTTTTCAATGTGAGTGGAGCATTATTGTCAATACATTTAAGTAACATTCCTTTCCATCGTGCCAACATCTTATTTGGCTCATTGCATCAATTCACATCCGACCATTCCTTGCTGTTGGTTTAATTCAGCTACAAAGCTTTTACTGTGGAAATTTTTCATATTTCGTATTTCAATTAATCGTGGTTTCGCTTTCTTATAGTGGACCTTTTGGGTCATATAAACTAATACATGGTCATTTATCGAGAGGTCAATTATCCCTGCGTCTACTATTTTTGCAGGGGCATTTGTTACGCAAAGATCAATTAGCGTAGAGGAATACGGTGTAGTTCTAGTGCATGGGATCCTCAATTACAGCATTTGCCCTTCATTAAAGGAAAAAGAGTGATAAATAGCGTGTATTGTATATTTAATAGCGCGTTTAACTTGATTGAATTTGACAGTTTTAATTAAATTTGTCTAACTCGGATTATTCGTCCAGCTTGGACGGATAATGCGACGAGAATTCGTGTTCAAATTAAACGATGAACAATCGACAAATATAATTCAGACAAAGCTAATAAATAATTTGTTCAGATTTTAATGAGCTGAATTCGTCGAAATGTTTTCTAGATTCGTTGAAATGTTACAACAGATCATTCTCTACACTTTCGCTAACCGATCGTTTAGCCCATTCAACAAAATATCGTCAACAATTCAAAGGCTCATACTCATAGCGAACAAATTACCTTCTCTGAAATGTCCTCCGTTCAAAGGCGAGTTATCTCGAGTCATTTCAGCCATTGTCTAAGTGGCTTTAAGTCGTCAGATTCCTGTCTGAAATAAATAAAAAGCAACGGTAATGTTATAAGAACAATTTTAAATCGAACAAAAAACAAATACAAATAAAAGAAAAGGCATATTACCTGATATATTAGATATAGTGTATAAACTTTGTCTTCTGCTGCACCCTGTCTTTACGCTTTGAAGACCAATCCCAAATTGCAGCAATGTGACCATAAAAGGTGAGTAAAAAAACTGATACCTTTGAAATTCAAATTAGGTGCATAGCGGCTGTAATGTGACAAAAGTTGCCTAAAATATCTCATGGGTATACGAAGTATATCAAATAAGTGAAATAATAATTAACCTAAAACATAAAGTTTGTTCCCTTTGGGAGTTAAAATGCATTTAAGCTCTGTAAATAAAATATAACAGTTTTATCAAATCGTTTTTCTAGCACACGCGCCACGTTGAATTATTTCAATTGGTTTAAACACTTTTGCATAAATTAACCAGGTCCTGTTGATTGTACTCAAGGGCATTGTCAAATTCTAGCCATAAGTTCGCGGCCAATTTGACTTTCAAAGGTGTCAGTTTTTTTGCTCACCCTAGGGGTATATGAACATTTCACAACTAAAGCTGGTAATTATTAAAATCAGGTGGGGCTGTGAATGTACATATGAGCCAAGTCATTGCAAAAATAATAAGGCAAACCTTGTTATTCCTTTGGCTTTGTTTTAAACCAAGAAAACAAATGTTATGTTAATACTTGGCTTAAAATCTACCCACCCTGAATAGGCATCCCATTTGTAAACGGAGCGAACTGATTTTTTATCTTGAAACGAAAGCAACCGTAAATAATAAATGTTGCTTCGACCCTGAATACTGAAGAGGTCATATAAATGCTACATTCAAATCAGCAGATTGTTATAAGCCGCACTTGTAATATAAGCCAAAATACAGCTTGCGCTGTTATATCAAATTACTTGCCCATGGCAACCATATACTTTTCGAAATTTCATGTTTGTCAATTTATTTTGTTCTCTGTTGAATTTATGACTGTCTTAATTTTGCCCATTATCCTATATACTGTTATAACTTGGATGTATTTTTCGATTACGATGTGCAAAAGAATCGGAGAAATAGCCATTTTAATATCTAAGCGATGAGCACTTGCTCAGAATGTTGTCACGCAGTTCAAAAATGTGTAAGAACTTCATTTAATTGGCCCTCTTAAAATGGAGCAAATTTAAATATTAAAAAAGGGCATATTGCCCCTTTGAAAGGAGCTATATTGGAGCTCCAGAAGGGGCAGTTTTGGATATTAAAACTAGGTAGGGCTGATTTGGCCCCAATAAAAAAGGCTAATTTGGCTTTTGTTAGGGGCCATATTGGTTCTTTCTGTTGGGCTGTTTGACATGTTTTGGCTTTTATTAAAACGGCCATTTTGACTTTTATCAAGAGCTAATTTGGTTCTTTTTCAGGGGCTGTTTAAAATTTTTAAAATTGGCTTAAATTTGGATATTATTTGGGGCTCTCTTATATAGCATACAGTACCAACAATATGAAATCAATGAAATCTAAAAAGTTGAATTTTAAACTCAAAACTTACATTTACACATTATGTTTACACATTATATTTACACATTATATTTACACATTTGACAGCACACCTATCATGCTTTTAACTGAAGCTGGGCATTTTAGCAGGGAAATATCCATCAATGCCATATCTAAGAAACAAAAAACATTTTTTCCTTCAGACTGTTCCATATTATAAATATAGTAGGTTGCAAGCAAGGCAACCAATCCATCTATGATTTTTTGTATTTTCACATCCACTAATATATGCCTCCTTCAGAAACCACATACATCAGGTCCCTCTGGTAGAGGTCACTGACAATCATAATAACTGGTTGTATTTGCTTTTAGATCACTGTATCCAGTGACTCCATATCCTGAAACAGAGTGAGACATAATGATGATTTTTTTGTTTCAACCTGACATTTGCACTTACCAGACATTATCACACAATGTATGATACTTGTACCATGCATTTACAGAAATACATGTAAAATTTCATCCATACTTTCACCACAGCCTCATCTTGCTGATTTCCATTTTTTTTATTTGGCGGCTTGAAGATACTTTCAGCAAGCTTCACCGAAGCCCACCCTTTGCATTCAACTAAAAAAAACAATCCAATCCAAGGTCACTCAGACACTTATTGATTTGTTTACCCATTTTCCTGGCAAAGTAT